>NC_072413.2:27641420-28857253 GCF_028858775.2 Pan troglodytes | reverse complement strand
ATCAAATAACATTTTAAGTACATTTTCCAGACCAGTGTTTTTCAAACTATCTTGAAAGTGATCTATAATAAAAAATATATTTTACATCATTACTCAGTACACAGAAAAATAATTAGGATAGATACACTTTTCCCACATATGATGCATTTTGGTATTTTGTATTCTATTCTATCTCATTTCATTTTCTTTAAAATGCTGGTTGCATTGATTTCATGATCAAATGTTGGGTCCTGAAGGTTGAAAAACATTCTTCTAGACTACTGTATGATCACCTAATATTCTAAATGTATATGGCATTTCCTATCATAATTTTCTCCAAATAGATTTTTATGTATTTCTCCAATTCAAAATACATACCTCAGTAGATCTTTACTCTGGGATCCAGGTGACTGTCTGGGTAATTTAGGTGATGACTCTTCCAACAAACAATCTGTAATCCCCACATTATTAGAGTTGGGTAATACATGTTTTTTGGCTTTTTGGAACTCTCCTACAGATTTAAATTTCCATGTTAGCATAATAGAGATATAGCTAAAAACTTTTAAATCATATACATTTAAATAAAAACTTTATTCAAAATTACAAAAAAATTACCTGAATTGTAGATAATACCCCTACATTCCAAACACTCCCAATTTTGCTCCCATGACCGTAATGAGGAGCAGGCTAAATGTGTGCCACTGGAACCACAACAGTGACAGCGCTTTATTTCCCATTTGCTGAGGACACAAAGAAAAGCAGAACTTACATTTTGTTATTATTCTAGTTTCAACCACTAGCAATGTCCACAGGGCCTGCCTTCTCCACACACAAACACGCACACACCCACCCAATCGATTTACTAAAGGAAGAAAAAGATTATCTGCTTCTCTAAATATCTCTAATGTAAAAACCAAAACTAACTTATCACACTCATATGCACATACAAAGAATATAAACAAATATTTTGTATGTATATGCACATACAAAGAATATAAACATCAGACAAAATATGACTAAGAGGGAGAAAATAAATTTTCCTTTCTACTTAGAGATGACTATGCTTACAGGGAGATTGCTGTGTCAGTGTGTCTGATATGGAAGAAACATTCAGTAAATTTCAAGGTGAGGAATATTTCCTAAAATAAGCTTGCTCAAACACCTCAGGTATTGTGCAGTTCAACAGAATCCAGATCTACCTGGCTCATATTTATATTCTCTGTCATCTGTTCCCAGCTCCATGTTTCCCCACTGTGTTATGTGGTGTATGCCAGTCCATATTCATATTTTCTCCATGACTACAAGTGTGGGCTGTAGTGTAGGGCTCCAGCCTTTTTGTTGGGTATGACTACGCCTTCTCTGTTTAGAAACAGATTTAGCTCCCCGTGTGTGTGAGTGGCAAGAGAGGTAACTAGATATCATCCCTACCCCAGAGGTGGGGGCATATCATCCCTCTGTGTGGGTGTGCATATGTTAATTTCTGTCCTGTGTATGTGTGTGTCTCTGCCCAGTGACAACAGTGCGGAGGAAGAAACAGCTAACCTAAGTGCTTATTATGCTCCAGGTCCAGTTCTTGCTGTGTTCATATGAAAAGTTTAATCCTCACAATTGTAGAAGGTAGAGAGAACCACTGTCACTTCCATTTTAAAGAGGAAATCAAGGCACAGAGGGGTCAATAACTTGTCCACTCAAGTTCACACTAGCCAAGTCTCAGAGTGAGGATTCCATTTCAGTTTATCTAGCTTCAGACACGCTCTTAAGCACTAACCATGCTGCCTTTCACTAAAACTGCCTTCTTCTCACTAGGATGAGAGGGCGTGAGATTACAAAACAGTCATTCAGATAGACAATATCTTTGTCCTGGAAAGAAGAGTTGTAGCTACTGATTGAGAGACCAATGGTATACAAGAAATACATATAGGTTAAGAACAGCCTAAAATAAATTTGAAAAATATCAATATTATGAATGTATTGCTTCTTAAAATTCTATATACATTATCTCATCTGTGCCTCAGCAAAACTCTTGAGGGAGATATTATTGGTGTTAACGAATGAATAATCAGGGTCACTAGATCAAGTAACACAGGCAAGAATACATGTTACTTGACACTTTCAATGAGATCTCTGCCTTCTAAGAATTTTTGGTTTAATAGCATTAAATTTAAATAACGCCAACTATATTGTAACAAGCACAATGAAGGGAACCCCTAGCCCAGAGTAGGGAATCAGGAATGAGGAGAGCTGCTTACAGGAAACTTTCCAGAGCAGGCTAGACCTCAGCTGAATCTTCACAATTAAGTACTGGCTGACTCAACCTTGTTTCATGAAACAAGGCTCCCAGTATTCTGCTCTATACACTGAGCTTACTATGTTAAGTAAGACTACATAACAGTGATAACAAATTATTGAAATTTCCTATATAAATTTTGTAAACTGGATTTGTTACTTATCCTACATCTTAAAAACTGAAGATATTCTTGGTTCCTACTATGCAACACAGTACACTGTACCTAAAATGCACAAAATGACTGTTGTAGAAAAGAGCCGTATCCACTGACATTACAAAAGAATAATCAATAAATTTCAAATGCCAAACCCTTTTTATGGTGGTCCAAAAGGAACAGTGCTAGATGAATCTAGTTAAATTACCCTCTAGAACAGTGCTGTCCAATAGAAATACAATGTAAACCATATATGTAATTTAAAATTTTCCAGTAGCCACATTAAAAAATATAAAAGTTAAATAACATATATTTTTATTTCCAAAATGTTATAATTTTGTTCAATATGTAATCTACATAAAAATTATTAACAAGAAATTTTAAGTTATTTGGTCATGTAAGTTCTTTAAGTCATAATAAAATAATATGACTATGGGCTGAAATGTGTCTCTCTCCACTTCATATGTTGAAGTAAATCCTAAGTCCTAGTACATCAGAAGGTGACTATATATGGAGATAAGGCCTTTTAAGAGGTAATTATGGCCGAGCGCAGTGGCTCATGCCTGTAATCCCAGCACTTTGGGAGGCCGAGGCGGGCAGATCACGAGGTCAGGCATTTGAGACCAGGCTGACCAACATGGTGAAACCCGATCTCTACTAAAAAATACAAAAATTAGCCAGGCATGGTGGCATGCGCCTGTAATCCCAACTACTTGGGAGGCTGAGGCAGGAGAACTGCTTGAACCCGGGAGGCAGA
Organism: Pan troglodytes; assembly: GCF_028858775.2. Taxonomy (NCBI): domain Eukaryota; kingdom Metazoa; phylum Chordata; class Mammalia; order Primates; family Hominidae; genus Pan; species Pan troglodytes. The sequence goes on along the minus strand of NC_072413.2, from coordinate 28,854,076 downwards.
GGTTGCAGTGAGCTGAGATCATGCCACTGTACTCCAGTCTGGGCAACAGAGCAAGACTCCATCTCAAAACAAACAAACAAAAAAAAGAGGTAATTACAGTAAAATAAGGTCAGATAGGTGGGCCCTAAACCAAATGACTGGTGTTCTTATAAAAATAAAAGAGATTAGGACATAGACAACACACCAACAGAGGGACAACTCGTGTGAGGACATAGCTAGAACACAGCCATCTGCAAACCAAGGAGGGAGGCCTCAGAAAAAACCAAACCTGTCAATACCTTGATCTTAAACTTCCAGCCTCTAAAATTATGAGAAAATAAATTTATTTTAAGCCACCCAGTCTGTGGCATTTTGTTAATGGCAGCCCTAGTGAACTAAGTCTTTGGTATGTATTTATAGCACCCTTGCAATTTGGAAAAGGGAAATTTCAAGTGCTCAACAGCCACATGTGGCTAGTGGCCACCAGATAGGACAGTGTGGCTCTAGAAAATAGAGTCTCGTGATAAGACAACAGAGAAACAGGTTACAACTATACTAACTGCAAAAATTTCTCTGTAAACAGACGTAAATGTGCATTAGAAAATATCCCTCATCTCAATTTAAACTTCTAACATCCTAAGAGAAAAACTACGTTTCACTAACTATAAAACCTACTTTCTCAGCAGAAGGTTTAAACAAGGAACCACTAAGCACAACTGAACTTTCAGAAATACCTATCAGGTGCATTATAGTCTCGCCCTTCTTTGCAACGACATCTTCGAACATCACAACGCTCATAGTGCTGCAGAAGCTCTTGATAAGCGTTTTCCTCTAATTCCCAGGAAGCATCTCTATAAAAGAAGATATAAAATATGCTTTGACCTATAAATAATGTTACATAAGAGGATCAGGAATGAATCTAAAAATAAAAACCTTTTTTTTTTCTTGAGACGCAGTCTTGCTCTTTCGCCCAGGCTGGAGTACAGTGGTGCAATCTCAGGTCACTGCAACCTCCGCCTGCCGGGTTCAAGCAATTCTCCCTGCCTCAGCCTCCCAAGTAGCTGGGATTACAGGGGCCTGCCACCATGCCTGGCTAGTTTTTGTATTTTTTAGTAGAGACAGGGTTTCGCCATGTTGGCCAGGCTGGTCTTGAACTCCTGACCTTGGGTGATCTGCCCGCCTCGGCCTCCCAAAGTGAGGGGAGGGATTACAGGCGTGAGCCACCATGCCTCGCCTAAAATAAAAACTTCTATATACTTAGGAGAATAATAAAACTTGTCCTTTTCAGGATTCTCTTTAAGATATAAATCCATTAGTGTTATTTTATCATACAGTTAATTAGTCTCAATGAATTTTCACATGCTAAATGAAAAGTTAACAAGAAATTTTTTATAACACATTTTTCCAAATATTTCACTTTCAATTTTTAATTTTAAGTTCACTATCATTATTTCTGGATTCTTCATGTTTAAGTATTAAAAAAATTCTTACATATTTTAAATCACATCTTGATTCTCTTAATTTATACATTTTGAAGCCTATTATAAGTGTACAAAGTCAATCAATTAAAATTGGACATAGCTGAGCTACTTATAAAGAGATTATAAATCAATGAATGAGACATTTATGACACAGTCCCTGCTTTCCAAGAACTGGCCATCTGGGGGAGGAGGAGGTTTTGCATTTCACCATTTGAAATGGCTACCTGTCCATGCTCACTGAATCAGACATAAGTGATCATTTCCATTGCTATTAAATCCTACATTTAAAATATCTTTTTTTTATCATAAGGCTAAATGTTACTCACTTTTCAGGAATATGAATTCCCATTCTCAACATCTCTTTCTGAAAGATGTCACTATTATTGCATATTGTACACCTAAAGAAAAACACTCCCGCATTTATTGCTTGAACCTACAGTGGAAAATAAAAAGTCTACTGTTAATGATTTAAATCTGTTATCAGGTGATGTATTATGTAACAGAACATGTGCTATTTTTAACAATATATTATGAAAACATTTTCTATGCTAGTGGGTTCTCAAACTTCGTCCTTATAAACTAAGTTATCCCACTGCTAAAATCTATAATTCTTTTTTCCCCCAATGGTTAAAAAAAAAGCTAATTAATACTTAGCTTTACATCACCCATATATTTTTTTCAATCTTATTGTGCAATGTCATTTTACTTACTGTGTAATGTTACTAAATGTTGTGTTGCCCTTTAAAATGTGAGAAAAAAATGAAACTCCTGAGTTATCTCATCTAGAAATGGGGTTTTAATGTTACATAAAAATCATCACTGGTTCTGTTTTTAACTCAATCTCTAAGATAGCTTTCTTCCCAAAACGGGAGAAGTATAAAACCTATCCTCATTGCTATAGCAAATACAGATACAGAAGCACCAGACAGAGGGTACTCAGAAGGAAACAGGAAACTGTAAGCCTACTGGAAAGAAGAGCCAGTCCCCAGTAAAAACTAGTAGCATGCATTTATTTAACAGATAGTTAACTCCTGCTTTATAGATGCCAAACACCATGCTATGTACCAAAAATACAAACAACATTTGGTATTATGTACCAAAAAACATGACAGATTCGACTTCAAGGAATTCTAGTGAGTAGGTATACAGGTATAAAACCACAATACTGTGTAAAAGTATGTGAGTATTTTAACTATACACATGAAAGAAACAAGAAGGAGTACCTAAGTCTATACTGATAATTATGTCAGAGGGTTAGTAAAGCAAAAGCTAAGTTTAGAAGAAGAAATAGAGGTTTGCCAGGAAAATAGGACAAAAGACATTCCAAGGATGGGGAATAATATATATGAAGTTTCCCCGGCAAGAGAGAGAATGTGTAATTAGGAAAATACAATTAATAATATAGTTAAGGATTACATTCTTGCCAAACTGAACTAAGTAGAGGCTAGGTAGGTAAGTTAAAGCCAGTAGTATGAAGAATAAATTGATAGGGACTAAGGCCCCAGCGAAAGACCAACTAGTGGTCTCCTACCAAAAAGAATGTCTGAAATTAAAGCAGTGAGAGCAGGATTACAATAAAAAGGATACACAGAATATACTAAGTAGACTTGATTACACTTGGGGAATGATTTACGGATGGTGAAGAGAGAAGCTAATAAAGAGGATTCCAGGTTCAGACAATTAGCAAGTGACACACACACACACACACACACACACACACACCCATATAAGGGAGGGAAACAACAGGTTATTGAAATCTCTGAACCTAAAGGATATTTGAGCAATTGCAGACAGATGCCAAGATCTTTAACTAAATATGGTATACGATAAAAGGAAGTATCTGGTATAGAGGAGAAAAAACAGGATAAGACACATGGAAGATACCAACAGGACTAGAGCAATGATGGAAAAATCCAAGCTGAACAAAAATAGTGACAATTCTGTAGACACAGAGTGGAAAGTTTTTACCAGTTTTTTTGATAGCAATCTCTAGTCTCTTCTCCCAAAATCCCAATGTATATTATTTGTAGTGGTTACAAATAATGACATTTGTTTAACCACATACAGCTATCTAGATTGGATAAGACTCCATATGTTATTTCAGTTAAGACCGATACCAGAGTACAAAAGTTACTGGAACTCCTTTAGAGAGAGTGACTCAAGAATTAGCCCCATCCTTAGTATGCTCTAATCGAGTATAATAATAATTGCTTAGTGGTATTTCTTACATCATAGACAGGTGTCCATGTGGCTGTGATCTTCAGTTATATTTGCATAAAGTAGACCTAGTCTTTTTTGTTAGTAATATTATTTCTACTTTTTTAACGACAAAATTAAAACTCAGTATTTTCAGAGTGTTCACAAAAGGCCTTAATGATACCAGGTCAAGTATGAGAACCTTTCTTTGCTTAATTATTAACAAATAAATGAGAAAAATCTTATGAAAAATAACATACTGCTACAAAATTAACAAGATGACACATTTGGCAGCAATTATATTCATCCAAATACAAACCCTTAATTAAAACAAATTACTTTTTAAAGATTCTCATATAATATGAACAGGTAAGGATAACACTTCACAATGTTGTTTATTAACTGCACTCTCTAGGATCCTTTTATAAACACCTCTTTGCAAGTATTAACCGAATTTCTAATATTTCCCCAACAAAACAGGCTTCATCCTGCATTTTTTTTAAAGACAGAATCTTGCTCTGTCACCCAGACAGGAGTGCAGTGGTGCTATCTCAGCACACCGCAACCTCTACCTCCGGGGTTCAAGCGATTCTCCTGCCTCAGCCTCCTGAGTAGCTGGGATCACAGGTGTGCACCACCATGCCCAGCTAATGTTTTTTTTTTTTGTATTTTTAGTAGAGAAAGGGTTTCACCATGTTAGCCATGCTGGTCTTGAACTCCTGACCTCAGGTGATCTGCCCTCCTCGGCCTCCCAGAATGCTGGGATTACAGGCATGAGCCACTGTGCCCTGCCTTCATCCTGCACTTTTAACTGAATAATCCTAAGTATAAAAGTTCAAGGTCCATACAAAAAAAAAAAGGTATCAGTCAAACTTTACTACTTTTAGTACTGTTAGTATTTTTAAGACTTTATTGAAATAAGAGAATTTACATCTTTTTTTTTTTTGAGATGGAGTCTCGCTCTGTGGCCCAGGCTGGAATGCAGTGGTGCCATCTTGGCTCAGTGCAAGCTCCGTCTTCCGGGTTCACGCCATTCTCCCGCCTCAGCCTCCCTAGTAGCTGGGACTACAGGCACCCGCCACCATGCCCGGCTAATTTTTTTTTTGTATTTTTAGTAGAGACGGGGTTTCACCGTGTTAGCCAGGATGGTCTTGATCTCCTGACCTCGTGATCCACCCTCCTCGGCCTCCCAAAGTGCTGGGATTACAGGTGTGAGCCACCACACCCGGCCTACATCTTTTAACTTTTAAAAATATGTCTGTGGACAATTAGTAATAATAACCTTTCATTTTAATAAACAATAATAAACTTTAAAAAACAGTATTAAACTTAAGTTCATCAGCTGGCACTTTCACATGTACATATTACATATTTGATGTTACTAATAACTGGAATCTTTTTCAAGTTTTCAAGTATTTTCAGAATCAAAGAATTATTAAATTGTCTAATGTTGTGTCTTATATTCTATTTACTTGAAAAGTAGTAATAAGGTTTGATACATAAGATGACTCTCAAAGAACCAATATTTTTAATTAATTGACAGTAATCAGCTCCCTGTTAAGAAGTTATGGTAAAGTGTTTACCATAGGGAAGAAAAGCCTACTAATGTTTAAATATCTTAACTTGCTATCAAGCTTCTTATCATTTCAAATATCCTGGTTTTCCAGCATAAATATGTAAATGAAACTTAGGAATTAAAATCTAGTTTATTCCTTGTGAAATCAAACAAAATCCTTAGGTAAAAACAACAAAATTCTTTAAGTATAAATATACATTAAAAAGTTTCATCTGAAGTATTTATTGAATGTTAATTGTATACTTAAATAGGGTGAATTTTGTATGTAAAATGTGCTTCAAATTAAGTGCTTTAAAGCTGTTTTAAAAGTAACAAGTAGTAAGAGGTAATATACACATCAATTCTTTCTAATTTAAAATTTAAATCAGCAAGCCATAATTTTATATCAATCAGAGAAAGCTTACAAAATATGTATCTTACCTGTAAACAGTCTCTATGAAACCAAGCGTTCTTACAACAAGGACTTCGTAATATGTTATAACTTGGAATAGGCTCAATAAATTCCAAGCAAATGGTGCATGGTAAGGACTCTCTATAATTATTAGATGTAATTATTTGAACAGGTCGATGGTCCCAACAAAATGACCTAAAAATGTAAATTATTTTTAAAAAATCTCATGAACTGCAAAGCAAAACTTGGAAAACACTGTAATTCACATATATAAAATGAAATTCATTTGTGTCTGTCTCATAATTCACCTACAACAGACTGGAGCCTTGGCACTAAAAATTAAGTCTCACAATCTATGACCAAGGAGAGAGCTGGACCTTCGAAATCTGAACTTTTCTGGTAGTGAGACTTACTTATACAGAATTTCAGAAACTAATAATTATGTTGAGAATCCTGTGTAATATTGTCAGCAATACAGTATATACAAATGGGTGCATACGTTGTGCTCAAAATCGTATAAAATTAAGGGAGGCAGGAACTTACGCCTAAAAAATAGTTTAGTCATATAACACATAAAATGCAATTAATAACCTATTCCCAATTCACTTTATTTCCATTTGTATTTTCTAAACTGTAGTTTTCTTACATGATAACAATCCATTAAATAGGTCAAAAACACAACTACTAAAAGAAATAGAATACTTATGATACCAAAAGTCAAAATTCATAAAACCTTGATGTTTAAAGTTGTACTCAGGAAGCAAATATTTTCAGGGGTATCCTAGGGCATAATATTTACTTTGTGTACTCAATCAAATTTACATGCCTTTGATTTACTCAGTGAGAAATGCATACAGCCCTGTGAAGAATAAGTCGACAATAATTCTAAAGAGTGACACAGAAATCTAGAATTATGTAAAGGTGGAGATTTTCACTGAATTATGGATAAATTAACAATTTCATGTTATATCCAAAAGCTGAAAATTGAAAATGAAAGCTAATCATTAGGTCCATCCTAGACATGGTAATTCTCAAGACTTGGCACATAGAAATGACCCCATAAGGGTGGGCGGGAGGGTAATACATATAATGTTATCTCTAAACTCTGATGCTCTAAACAGAAAATTTATTGTAGTATTATATCATTGGGATATGTATTTTCCACTATTCTTTAACATTGAACTTTCATATTTAACAGTTAAATAACTCACGCAAAATTGCCAGTAAACTGGAAAATACATTCTCTCTGAAGTCCACATGGGAAATGATAACTTCGTTTACATCGGGGTGCAACACATCCAATTGAAGCACCATTTTTCTTGCAAACACAGCATTTCTAGAAGAGTATGTGAAAATAGGGGTCACAACATAAAAAATCTGAGTATTATAATATGATCAAGACATAAATAAATACTCCTGGTGGGGAATGTGAAAATTATTTCATCATGTAACAGCTGTGGTAAGGGTATATTAAATAAATTTCCTGAAAAACTGTTCTACCCAGAAACAATCTAAAGACACCAAAGATTCACTCCTATAACAATTTCGATAAAGAAAACATCTCTAGCCTAACATGTGGATAAGACAGAGAAGCCCCTTTTCCTTCCTACTAAAATATTTTAAACTGAAGGGTTTATAAACATAAAAGCTATATACATAAACACCTCATTGAAATCTCAAGAGAAAGCACATAAATTAGGCAATACTCACCAAGAAGAATAGGAAAATACTATAAACCAATTTGTAAAAAAATGGCTAAGATCACTCTATTCTGACCAAATGAAAAAGTGTTGAGACACCTACAGTGGATTTAGAGTGGTCTCCAAAAAGTTATGCTCAGGTCCCGACTCCCAGTACCTGTGAATGTGAACTTACTTGGAAATACGGTCTTTGCAGATGTAATTAAGTTAAGGATCTTGAGATCATCCTGGATTTAGGGTAGTCCTTAAATCAAATAACTGATGTCTTTACAAGAGAAAGGAGAGGGAGATTTAAGACACAGGCATATACAGAGAAAGGCTTGTGAAGATAGAAACAGATTGGAGTTATGCTGCCACAAGCCAAGGTACTCCAAAGGTTGCCAGCAGCCATGTGAAGCTAGGGGAGAAGCATGGAATCAATTCTCCCTTAGTGCCTCTAGAAGGAACCCTTTTGACACTTTGATTTACAATTCTGGCCTCCAGAATGGTGAGAGAATAAATTTGTTTTAAGCAGCCAATTTGCTATGGCAGCCCTAGGAAATGAATATACTACCAGTGCCGCTAACTGAAATGTAACAGTGGTACATAAATAGAAAAATTATTAAATGAATCAATCATTAGCAAAATACAGAACAGTACCTAAAACACCTTGGAACCCTTAAGATGGCAATTAAAATGGTCGCTGATTCAGGGATTACAGAGTTACTGCTGACCCCTCTGAGCACCACCTAGGTCACTGGAGAATACCTGCCAACCTGAAACTCTCCCAATGAACTGACAACAAGGAATTCTAGTTTGAGTTCACAAATGAGACTCTTCTTTTCAAGGGTTCACAATATACTTGGAGAGGATTCAGATGTTTTAAGAAAATAAGTACAGGTTGAATATCCCTAATCCAAAAATCTAAAATCCAAAATGCTTCAAAATAGGAAACTTTTTGAGTGCCAACATGATGCTCAAAGGAAATGCTCATTGGAACATTTTGGGTTTTGGATTTTCAGATTAGAGGTGCTCAACTGGTAAGCAAATATTCCTAAATCTGAAAAAAATTTCAAATCTAAAATTCTGGTTCCAAGCATTTTGGATAAGGGATATTCAATCTGTAGTTCCAAACCATAAGGGGACCTTTAGAGACCACCTTTTACCACAAGCTCACTATCACCAGGAAGTTTAGGAATTATGATACTAATATCTCACGTTTAACATCTCACGTAGTCCTTAGATTCATGCTCACCTTTCTCCCAAGGTTCTTCCTTGTGCCCTAGAACCTCTGTTTTTACCATTAACTCTCCTACCTTCTTGATATCTTCAAAAATAATTGCCTCCACTTCTTTGCCTCAACTAAAATAATAAATGTTTCTATGTGCTTCCCTTGTAGACCTTCTTGAATAAAGCTGCTTATTTTTCCATCCTCCTTAATTTCCAGACTTGACATGGGGTGGGACATGGACAGGGGCAGGAAAGGGGACAAAGAGAACATTATTTTAGTTCTCTGTCGAATATTATAGGCCACTACTTGATTTTCACACTTTGAAAAATTTGGACCTTTGAGCCTAATGACATTTACCCTTCTGTTATCTGCTAACTTCCTAGTCACTCCTCCACCTCAAGACTTTGGCATCTGTCAAAACAAAGTCTAAACAACTTCAGCATTTATGGGATAATCTTTCTTTGACATCTTCAACTATAATGTGTCAGTGTCCTTCATTTCCCCTCCAGTGTAATGATGAATCCCTTCATCACCCAAAATGCTCCCCCATGAAAATCATTAATGCCAGTATCACATTCTCTAAACAGAACTCCCTGTACTTCAAATCTTCTCATTCTTTCTCATTATTTTTACTTAGACAATATGGAGACGTTTCCCTGCATACAGCATAGTGGCTGTTATATAGAAGATGGACAAATGATAACTGAATGAGCAAGGAGTTAAAGTTTAGAATGCCTATCCTAGAGAATAGAAAAGGGTACTGAATATAATCACACAATGTTAGAGAAGGGTCAGGAGATATGGAGATCATGAATTGCCAGTCTGGAAAGCTGTGTAATTTCTAATTCAACCCAACATTCCAATCTCAGAAACTGAGGTATAAGAATAAAAAAGTAAATAGTTGGGTTGACTCAGGATCAAAGGTTTAGAGAACAGCAGAGTGGAGTTATGATCATAATTCTGATGGTCAGAGAAGATTGACCATCAGATCATAATTCTGATGGTCAATTCTGATGGACATGTTGGAATAAGATAAGGAAGTGAAGTCAGTATTGTCACATGTATTATCCAGGGTCAATTAAGCTTTCTTTAATGGGCAAAAATATAAACTGTCCTCCTAAAACTTACCATATTTAAATGACAAAATATGCATTGAAACCTATAATCAAAGTCATAAATTTCTAGTACAGAAACCGATAGAAAAGACTTCCCAAGTATTGACAATATTTATGACATTACTTAATAGTAAAATAATTTACTTACCAGTTTAGAAGCTCTATTCACTTCCTTCCTGATATCTTCTATTAGAAAACCATAAACTCCTTCTTCTTCTTTGCCTCTCTGCCAAATTCCACTTGACATCAACTATGAATATATTCTCAATTAGAAAATAGACTCTAAGAAACTAGTTGGGCATTAAAAAAATATATATCCATACTATTCAGTCTAATAAAAAGCAGACATAAAATGGCTCAAATTTCAAGTAGTTATCTATAGTAGTTATTTTTCATGGTCAAAGTAAGAGGCTACTTACATTGTTTGATTTAGAAGGCACTGTATATTATCAGTTTGTATATCCTAATTAGTTTCTAAAAGTATTCCAGGAAGTAACAGAAAAAGAAAGAAAAAGAAAAGATAGGAAAGAAGGCAGTGAGTGGTTAGGTGGGTTAGAGGAAGAAAAAAAGAAAGAAAGAACACCTACAATTAAGCTTAACAAAAAGGAGTGGTGAATACAGATGGAGACAATTCAGATTAATTCAGTGACATTTCAGGCTAACTCTAAATCTAGCTGAATTCTGAATCATTAAGGCTTTATTTACAAGAAAACCTATTGAACCCTAGTTAACATAAATGTTTGATTTTAAAAAGTTTCCTTAACCCCCAATGTGACAGTAATAAATGTTTGACTTTTTAAAAATTTGACTTAAGCTTCATTGTTTATACATGTTAAGAAAGCCTGAATCAGAAAAAGTGTAGAATGTGAATAAGAAATCCTGGCTTGCAAGCCAGGCTCTGCTGAAACTTCTGGAACCCTAGGCAAGTATTAATGTCTCAAACCTTAAACATGAAAATAAAAACACTGGATTAGACTATATCTAAGTCTCTTTCTGCTCTAGCATTCCATTACCATTTGTAATATCACTATACTTTTCTGTTCGTAATGAAATAGAATATTAAAAGGGTTAAGTCTGGGGTCAGTACTTTTTTTTTTAAAGTATTATATTCATTGAATAAGACAGAACATAAGAGAAATTTTGATCTGATCAACTTAAATGTATTACATAATTCGAAAACACCACGTAGAGCAAATTTGTGATTAGAATTTTAACCAGTATATCGTAAAGAAAAACAAGTGATAACAAGTGACACACACTAAGAATTTGTTATGAAAACATAACCTGCAGACAGATAAAATGGCTCTCCTAATTCTACTGCATAAAAAGTAAAATAATACTTTTTATTTTACTTTTTATAGAAAAAAATAAAATAATCCTTTTACTTTACAGAAAAGTAAAATAATCCTTTCCTGACTGAAAAAAAAGTAAAATAAACTTACAAAAATGAAAAGATTTTCTTTTTACTGCAAAACATAATCGTCTGTAACTTATAAACATATTTGGAATGACAACTTCATGTTCTCTTATAAATAAGCTCCCAGGCCAGTCTACTACTCTATTTAACCTATGAGGTACTGAGGCACAAGACTGTAGTCTTAGAGGACCAAGGAATACTTCAGGTGGTTTCTCAAAGAAGCACTGAAATAATTTTAACATGGATGGTGGTAGATTTGAAAATATGTCCACAATTTGTTGATACTTCAAGAAGTGGGGCTTAATTCCTCTTGAGTGTGGGCTACTAGACTTAATGATTTGTTTCTAATAGAATAAAGCAAAAGTGACATTAGTGTGTGGCTGTGATGACTAGGTCATATGGTTCCATCTTGATTTCTCTCTGTCTCTCTCTCTCATCACTTGCTTTGGGAGAAGCCAGATGCCATGCCACGAGTAGCCTTATTTACTAAGAGGCCCAGGAGGTAAGGAGCTGAGGTTTCCTGACGCTAGCTAGGAGAAATTGAGGCCAAAAGCCACATGACAGAGCCATCAGAGGTGAATGGATCCTGCAACCTAGTAAAGTCTTCAGCTGTAATCTGACATCTCAATGATAATCTCATGAGACTCTGAGCCTCAACTATCCAGCGCAGCCAAATTCCTGACCCTCAGATACTATGTGAGATGACAAACGTTTTATCTGCTAAATTTCAGAATAATTTTTTAAGCAGCAGATAACTATATAGTATCAAGAAACACTGTATGTACTAATGCAAGCCTGGCATGCTAAGGTAGTAATGTGCCACTAATATCTTAAGGCACGAATTCAGTGAGGTGAGAAATTGGTGGAGGGGGAACAAAGGGAGACTAATTCTGAGTATGAAATCACTCGTTTGCTTTCTTCTGAGTGATACATAAAGTAAGTGGTTTCCTTTTCCAAAAATATTTATTACCTTTAGCCAAGACGTTTCTTTTCAGGTTCTGTGTGAAATAAAATACTTTTATTCTACTCCCTGAACCCTCAAACAAGTCTTTTCTCAGATTTATCACTAGCAACAAATGAAATAAGAAAGTGGTAAAAGAAATACCTCCTTTATAGACCTAATCATTTTTTCCTTTTTTCACTTAGGCCTTAAACAGGAAGAAAGAAAAACAAACAAACAAACAAGAAATAATGATAGGTCTTTATATGTACTAAGTAACTTCAGAATCTTAGAATTCAATATCAAAAAACAAAATGTCTATTTTTAGAGATAGACAAAATGAGATCTGGAGAAGTTAAATGACTTATCCAATTCTCAGAAATCAGTGTCAGAATCTTACTATCTTCTTTAGAACACCAAATTTCTAGAATTTAATTATAAATTATACTCACCAAACAGTAGTAATGTACAGTGAGATTCCATTTCTCCTTAGTTTTCTTTTCTCCGTATTTATTAGGACAGTCATCATTTTTTCGACAGAAAACACAAGCTAACATTGAAAAAGTAAATAGATATAAAAATATATTTAAATATTTCAAAAAAACCCTATGGAATTGGTGCTTCTCTAAATTTCTGTGTTAAATTCTTTCTGAGAGAGCAAATCATATAATATTGATATCAGTAACTTAAAATTTCCAATACCTACTTCTGAAACATTAATGTAACTTTATGTTCTTCACCAGTCTTTAATGATGAATTTCAGTGTGTAGTTAAAATGGCAATTTATGAAGTAACATCACTGAAAATGACACACTGGGGAACTACAAAACTCTGATTAAACTGCCAAAAACTGTTAGAATTAACTTTTTAGAAGCTGTACAATCTAAATAAAAACTTACAAAAATTAGGAGAATGCTTAATGAAGAAACAAACTACTAATTTTGATGAGAACATCTTAACTTACCCACCTACCATTCCCCACTGCCCAGCTGGGCAGTGGTCTTGGGGTGGCCCATGTTCCTGGTGCAGATTACTGGTCCAAGAGGGGGTAAAATGGACCTTGTTCTTTAAAAAATGTGATTGTTTTGACCTGTATGATGGCTCCCTGAGGGATGAGCTCAGATGCTTGCCTTTCTTTCACCTGCCTCAGAACTTTCTCAGGGCTGGAGCCTCTGCTGTTTGTCAAAAAACATTTGAAACAAATATACTAGCTGTAGCAGCCTAGGACAAGGGATAACAGATAGGGAAAGCAGCAGATAGACTGAAAGCCATAGGAAAGAAGAAACTGGGAAAAGAGGGTACATGAGGGAATAAAAATTTGGAAAACCTTCTGCATAATAACTGGAGAATCTAGAAGTCCACATGCATGCCCAGAGATGTACACATACTCAGAAATGACCCAAGAAATCCTAAGCTCTCACCTCTGGCTGATGTTTAGGCTCATGCAAGCCTATGTTAAAAAAGAAAATCCCAAATCAACAACCTACTTTTACAATTTAAAGAACTAGAAAAAAAGAAGAAACTAAACCCAAAGCTAGCAGAAGAAACAAAAAAATATAGAGTAGATATAATCAAAATAGAGAATGGAAAAACAATAGAGGGAGTAAAAAAAAAAAAGTTGGTTCTTTTTAAAGATCAACAAAACTGATAAACCTTTAACTAGACTAACCAAAAAAAAAAAAAAAAAAAAGGGGAGAAGATTAAAAACTTACAACAAAACTACAGTAAGCAAAACAGTGTGGTAGTGACATAAGGATAAACATATAGATCAATGAAAAAGAAGAGTCCAGAAATAAATATATACATCTATGGTCAAATGATTTTCAACAAGAGTGCCAAGACCATTCAATGGTGAAAGAATAGTCTCTTCAACAAATAGTGCTGGGACAATTAGCTCCTTACATGCAAAAGAACATAGATGAACCCCTACCTCACACCATATATACAAATTAATTAAAAACCAGCCAAGGATCTAACAATAAAATTCTTAGCAGAAAGAATAAGGGTAAATCTGTGTGACTTTGGATTTGGCAATGGCTTCTCAGAGTTCACATGATACTAAAAGCACAGGTAACAAAACAAAAAAAATGATAATTGGACTTCATTAAAATGTAAAACTTTTGTGACTCAAAGGACACTATTGTCTGGGTACAGTGGCTCATGCCTATAATCCTAGCACTTTGGGAGGCCCAGGCGGGCAGATCACAAGGTCAGGAGTTCGAGACCAGCCTGGCCAACATGGTGAAACCCCATCTCTACTAAAAAAAAAATACAAAAATTAGCTGGGCATGGTGGTGTGTGCCTGTAATCCCAGCTACTCGGGAGGCTGAGGAAGAAGAATTGCTTGAACCTGGGAGGTGGAGGTTGCAGTGGTGAGCCAAGATTGTGTGACCGCACTCCAGCCTGGGCGACAGAGCAAGACTCCGTCTCAAAAAAAAAAAAAAGACACTATCAAGAGAGTGAAAGACACTCTACACATCTAAAGGTCTAGTAGCCAGGATGCATTAAAAAAACTCTGATAACAACAAAATCACCAACAATCCAATTTAAAAATAGGCACTAGATTTGAATAGACATTTCTCCAAAGATATACAAAGAGCCATTAAACACATTAAAAGATGCTTAATATCACTGGTCAGCAGTCAACAGAGAAATGTAAATAATAACCACAGTGAGATACCACTTCACACTCACAAGGATAGCTGTAATCAAAATGTCTGACAATAACAAGTATTGACAAAGGACTGGAAAAAATCAAAACCATCACACACTGCTGGTAGAAATATAAAATGATGTAGAGCTTTGGGAAATAGTCCAGCAGTTCTTCAAAATTTAAACAAAGAGTTACCATATGACACAGTAATTCTATTCCTGGATATACATACCAAAGAACTGAAAACAGATGTTCACACAAATACTTGTAAACTAATGTTCATAGCAGCACTGTTCACAATAGCTAAGCAGAAACAAGCCAAATGTCCATCAAAGGATGGATAAGTGGATAAACAAAATATGGTATGCCCATATGATGGAATATTATTCAGCAATAAAAAGGATGAAAGTAGTAATACATGCTACAGCATGAATAAACCTAGAAATATTATGCTAAGTGAAAGAAGTCAAACACACACAAAGGGTCACAATATTACTCAATTTACTTATGGATTACTTTATCGAACATAAGTAAATCCACAGGGACACACAAAAAGCAGATTAGTGGTTACCAGGGGCTGGGGACATGGAAAATGAGGGGTGACTACTTAATAGGTACAGAGTTTCCTTTGAGGGCGATTAAAATGTTTTAGAACTAGATAGTGGTGATGGTTTCACAACATTGTAAATGTACTAAATGCCACCAAACTGTATATCTCAAAATAGTTAAAGTATGAATTTTATGCCTATTTTATCCACCCCTCCCAACACACACAAAAATACAACTTGAAGAGTCAGACAGACCTGAGTTAAGACTCAACTAATGCTTTTTTAGAAAACTGTATATACTTACAATGTTTAGCACGATGTTTTGATATATGTACATATTGTGGAACAGCTAAATGGAGCTAATTATCATATGCATTACTTCACATATTTACCACTTGTGGTGAGAATACTTAAAATTTACTAATTTTCAAGTATACAATACATTGTTATCAACTATAGTCACCATGTTGTACAACAGATCTCTTGAACTTATTCCACCAGTCTATTATAAAATTTTGTATCCCTTCACCAACATCTCCCAATCCTCCCAACCACTGGTAACCAGCACTATACCGTTTCTATGAGTTTGACTTTTTTATATTCCACACATAAGGGAGATTATGCAGTATTGTCTTTCCATGACTAGCTTACTTCACTAGTGGTTTATGACTCCATTTCCTCATCATAAAAATGAGGATAATAGTACCTACCTCAAACTATGCCTTAGTGAGGACTAAGTAAGACAGTGTATATTAAAATAATTAACAGGATATGACATATACATAGAACCGAATGTTAGTATAATAACTAATCTTTTCTGTTACATGTTTATTTATACAGAAAATTTTATTAAGATGCTAATGAAACAAGTTGAAAATCACTAGCTGAAAAGACAGGATCCCTAAGAAGTAGATCCCTACAAGATGAAGGGTGCTTGCATCTCTAAATGATTGCATACCGCAGAAACTCCCTAACTGCTCCATCTTCCTTAAACCATGCACACTGGACTGTAACCTGACCAAGCAATAAACTTCTCTTGTTTTAAACCAGTAAGATGTCAGGGTTTACCAGTTATGGAAACTAGTATTATTTACCTTGAATAATACATGTAATCAAGAATAGATGTCACATGTTAAAAGGTATTATATTTGTTAATAGGCTGCTCACCAAATAGATTCTAGAACTGAAAAGAAATAAGATGAGCTCGTATTTAATATAGTGAAATAGCCTAACTACTCTGCCCTCCCTCACTCTGGTTTAAAGGGATAAGTCATAACTCAAAGTATCTCTCCTAACCCTTTAAAAGATTTCAGCTCCTCTTCCTTCCCTTCCATACAAGGGAGCTGTTCACATTAACTCCAGCAAATTGCCATTTGTTCATATTGGACATTCTACACCAGTAAGCTCCACCTTAACTCCATCCCCAATACCTACACTTTTACCCGCAAGTGTACATAAAGCTCAAGAGAAAGAGGATTATGTAGAATTAGCTGAGTCGACAAAAGAGGAGTCCTTGTGAACTGGCTGAAACTATAGAAGAGGGGAAATTCTTGCCATGAACCCTGGATGGAGGTACATCTGCTGTATGCTGTGGACCTGTGGTTTTCCATTTGTTCCTCTCTCCCCCTGTCTCCCTCTACCCAGTATGGAGGGCCTTGAATGCAGAACAGACTAGGTTTCAGGCATGCATTTTTATAAGTAGATTATTTTTATATTCATTTGTACCTTCCTGCTTTTAATGTTTAAAATTTGGTAAAATTGTCCTGATTTCATTATATTTATTATTAAGATTGGTGTCTAGTGTAGTAAATGATACTGGTTTCTATTACAATAATGAAGTAAAGTTTCTACCTTAAATACATTCATGTAAATAAAGAAACAGTCCATCTTAGGAAAAAGTATCAATAGTAGATGTGTATTTGCATTTGGCAAATGCATAGAGGTAGTCCATGAAGTACTAAAAGTTTCAGAACTATTAGCATAGCTGACAGAAGGCAGGAGGTAGAAGCAGGGAAAGAAAGTAGAAGAGGTTTAGGAGCATAAATTTCCTTATCCAACATAATGTGGTGTCAAAAGATACTTTAAAAGTAATGATCAAGATATAGAGTTGTAAGAATAATATTTTAATTTTAGAGGGAATTTAAAAGGATCTAAAATACAGTGGATGAGGTAGAAGTGGCAGAAGAGTGTAATCATTTAAATTCCTCATATTTCATTGTAGCAAGACAACAGATACTGTTTATAATAAATGAAGAAAACAACAATTAAAAGCAAAGGTCAAAACGGACCGCATCTATTTGGGAAGATTGTTGTGAGCACGTAGAGGTAAGTTTTCCTTTTATTTTCTTTAACTTTTCTTCTTTTTTTTTGAGACAGGGTCTCGCTCTGTCACTTAGGCTGAAGTGTAGTGGTGCGATCCCTGCTCACTGCAACTTCTGCCTCCCGGGTTCAAGCGATTCTCCTGCCTCGGCCTAGCGAGTAGCTGGGATTACAGGCATGCGCCTCCTGGCTAATTTTTGTATTTTTAGCAGAGATGAGGTTTTGTCATGTTGGCCAGGCTGGTCTTGAACTCTTGACCTCAAGTGATTTGCCCGCTTCGGCCTCGTAAAGTGCTGGAATTGCAGGCGTGAGCCACTGCACCTGGCCAGTTTTCCTTTTCCTGTTAAACTTTTACACACTGTTTAAATTGTTCTCATCTGCATTTTTTCCTTTAAATAACTGTTTTATTGAGATACGAGCCATATCTTATATACATAAAATAAATATAAAATTTGGCAAATAAATTGCCTTCTGATAGGTTTTTGTTGAAATAAATATATGCAATATTATACTTTAGTACGTGGACATACAAACTAAGCTTCTGCCAGGGAATTCATTCCTCTTCAGTCCTAATGTTTAAGTAACATATTTAAAACACTCATTGTAATAAAATTATTTTAAATACAGTTACTTACCAAGGTTCTGTGAGTCACCAGGTTTACTTTCATTCATTTTACTAGGAAAAATAACATTAATACAGTCATCTTAATTGTAAAAGTCTCAAATTAACAACTTTTATTAAATGCAGTCAATGCATAATGACAAATAAGTCATCTAATACTCTAGTATTTAAATTTTTCTTACCTTTAATACATCTAAGATCAGTAGTTCTCAACTGGGGTGTTAAGAGTCGGGAACATTTTTTAAATTGAAGGGAATGTTTTTTAGCTGTCAAAACAATTAAGATGACCACTGGTATTTAATGGAAAGAGGCCAGGATTATAGGACATCTTGCAATGCTCCAAACAGTCCTACACAACAAACAATAGTCTAGACTTTCAAATTTCCATCTGGACATTCAAGTAGGTTAAAAAAATCTACTTGTAATTAACCTAGAACCTAAGCCCATTTTACATATTAACAAATTATATTTGCAGAACTACAACTCCTATGTCAATCAAGGAAATTTCTATTTAATTTTTCTTCAAAGCTTTACCCAGAATTGTTCATCATTTAGGAAAAAAGAAAAATCACATCATCAATAGCCATGCCATTCGTATTTGTGCAGCCTATAAAACAATCCTTTGGCTGGGCTTGGTGGCTCACACCTGTAATCCCAGCACTTTCGGAGGCTGAGGCGGGTGGATCACCTGAGGTCAGGAGTTCGAGACCAGCCTGGCTAACATGGTGAAACCCCGTTTCTACCAAAAATACAAAGTTAGCAGGGCGTGGTGGTGCACGCCTGTAATCCCAGCTACTCGGGAGGCTGAGGCAAGAGAATTGCTTGAACTCGGGAGGTGGAGGTTGCAGTGAGCCAAGATCGCACCATTGCACTCTAGCTTGGGCAACAACAGCGAAACTCCATCTCAAAAACAACAACAACAAAAAAACAAAAACAATCCTTTATTAGTCTATACCGTATTTGTGGCTGTTGCATTTGCCAGGATTCTATACAGGGCTGCAGGCACCTGACTGTCTTGTTACCTCTTCTAGTACAGTAGTGCTCAACCATTTACATACTGAAAGACATTGGTCTGTCCCTATCTCCTCACTCTCCACTAGTTAAACAAATAAAAATACTTACAATCATTACTGAAATATAACTTTTCTCTAAAAGATCAAAGAAAGGAAGACCAACATCTTAATAACATTAAAGTTTCACTTCACCAAGGGTATATGAACAGCCTACTAGAAATGTTAATGAGATTTAAGTACAATGTATGTGCAATCTCTTGGTATTTAAGTGGAAAAGAATAAAACATAATAATGCCACTAGGTAAATATAATCTCATTTATAGTTGCAAAAACCAGTTCTCAGAAAGGTTAAACACCTGTCCAAGATCAAGGAGTTAGTTAGTGGGAATACACTAACCCATAACTGAGTGACTGCAGGTTACACCATGGCACTTCATGTGAAAATAATGAAAGAGAACAAAAAATAATACAGAATATTATATATCAAAGAGTGAAAACCACAAATACAAATTGCTATCAGATTTCATCAAATCTAAGACACCACAAAATGTAGGACACAGATTATTTTATGAAGACTGATTAACCAAATTAAACTTATACAATGCTTCCTTACAATTAGAATTTATATTTCATACTGACTGTAAAAAGTGTTTTGGATTTAAACATAGTTTTGCTCATATACATTTCTGTGCTTTCCTAAAAAGTCATAGTCCAAATCTCTTAAATGGCTTTGACTCTAAGCTTTCAATATTTTGTTTATTCCTTACAAAATAATATTCTATGCCATTAAGATTGGTATTCTTAAAAGAATGTATAAAACAACTAAGAGCCCAGTTTTAAGGGGGCTTTAGAGTTAAGTAGGTCTAGAGTACTATTTTTCCTAGCTCCTCTCCACAACTATTAATGTAGGGTTAAAGGAGCACTCCTTTATTGTCTCTTGGATTTTTTTCTTTCTTTTCTTTCTTTTAGAGGCACTAGTAATTCTCTACAGGTATACGATGGCGCTTTTGATGTTTATACATTCTCAAAACAATAACTACAGAACTGCCTTAAGTGAACAAATTGATTGAGGATCACAATCTATAGAACATCATTTTAAACATGCTGATACATCTAAGACCAGTTCTCAATAAAACTCAGAAACAGATCCACATTTTTCCAGTCATTTTCAACAAAGACACCAAAGCAATTCAACGAGGGAAAATAAAATCTTTTAAACAAATGGTACTAGAAAAACTGAATATCCATATGGAAAGAAGCGTGTGTGTAGAAGGGTTGAGTCCATCTTAAAATTGATAAAATATAATAGGAAAATAAAATGCCTCCTCTTAAAGGACTTCTCTACAGTTCAACCTCTGGTGATGAATTCAACATATAAATCCATCCATACACATGAATTTATTGCAGAAAATTCCATAAACACATGATAAATAGTACTTCACTTAAACATAAAAAGTTTAATTTATAAAGGATGTTTTAGTCATTCGACAACACAGATTTACACTGTCATCCAACCTAGATACCACAAAATGTAGTGCATTTAAATTTTACCTAAATGCTATCCTTCTCCAAAATCCTGTATAAAATCTACTGTAACTCCATTTGGTAAGAAGCCCTGTGGTCCCTCTTGTTTGCACTCTCTCTCACTGGCGTGGGTCAATAAACTTAATTTTATCAGACTACTGGTTTATCCCTGGTGGTGTTAGGCTGACTGGGCTAGGATGAGACAAAGAATAACACAAATGGCACAAAATGAACATTTAGTGAATCTAGATAAAGGATATGTAGGAGTTCCTTATGCCATTCTTACAACTTTTCTCTAAGCTTGAAATTATAACAGTATCAAATTACCTAAAAGTTGAATATTCTAAAGGCATTCCATAATTCATACTTTTGATCAGTTCACATTAGCCTTCTTCCTAATCCCTAGCATGTGGAGTATAACTTTTGTTTCTAAATCCTGAATGAGGATCACTTTATTTCAAACAAGTCTCCAAAACAAAACCTTAGTAAAAAAATAAGTACTATTCACATATTTCAGTTGAATTTCATAATTTCTTTTAGATGTTTTCCTTCAAGAATATGAATTTTAAGACTTCCCAAGTAGAATTAAAAAAAAAAATATCTAAGTGTATAGTTCAATAACAGTCCAAGTCTTAATAACAGACTGGACTTTAGAAACAAAATAAAACCATTCCCTTCCCTGGAAAATAAACAATTTAATTAATACCTTCTGTCAAAAGGTATTCTGAGTGTCCTCCACTGCTTACCTCTACTTGATCAGTCAGTGATACACTTTCATACTTCTTCCTTCAAAAGGTAAAGCCTGCCCCTCTCCTTGATTGTAGATGTGCTTAGTGCTTGCTAACTTGCTTCAACAAAAAAGACTGTGGCAGAAATGACAATGTCATAAAAGGCATTGTGACTTCCTCCTCACTATCATGGATCACATGCTATGGAGAGAAGCCAGCTGCCATGTCATAAAAATTTTCAACATACACCATGGAGACACCCAGTTGGTAAGGAATGGAGGCCATTCTACCTTCTGTTATGTGAATAAGCCATGTTAGAAGTGAATCCTCCAGCCCCAATCAAGCCTTCATACGACTGCAATGTGGCTAACAGCCTGAGAGCAACTTCATACAAGACCCTAAGCCAGAACCACGCAGCTAAGCAGCTCCCAAATACCTGATCAACAGAAACTATCAGTAATTAAATGTTTATTGTTTAAAACCAGCAAGTTCTGGAGTTATCTGTTACACGACAACAGATAACTAACACAAAAAAAGTAAGTCAAATTCCTTCTCATTCCAGCTGATGGCTAACATTTGAATAAATAAACAGATCCTAACCACCCAACATTTTTTCTTTTTTTCTTTTTTTTTTGAGACAGAGTCTTGCTCTGTTGCTAGGCTGGATTGCAGTGACGCGATCTCGGCTCACTGCAACCTCCGCCTCCTGGGTTCAAGTGATTCTCCTGCCTCAGCCTCCCGAGTAGCTGGGACTACAGGCATACGCCACCACGCCTAGCTAATTTTTGTATTTTTAGTAGAGACGGGGTTTCACCATGTTGGCCAGGATGGTCTCAATCTCTTGACCTCATGATCCGCCTGCCTCTGCCTCCCAAAGTGCTGGGATTACAGGTGTGAGCCATCGTGCCTGGCCCCATCCAACATTTTCTAAAGTGCCTAATCTTACTGAAAAAGGTGACATTGAATATACAGAAAACATGCTGGAATCAGGCACTTGGAAGAGAAATTGATTGATTTTTTTTAATCTAGCATTTTTAAGAAATGAACATTCTTGCTATAGAAATGACTTGATTTAAATCACTAATCAGAAAGGTTCAACTTAGTCTATGCATTGCATTATTCGATGTACTCTAAATTCTTTCTACTACTCAGAAATGTTGTCTTTGGATGTCCTATACATAGCAAAGAATTAATTTCTCTGATTCAGCACTGCATAATAAAACATGATGTTTGTCAGATGCATAGTTTGCAAATATTTTCTCCTATTCTGTAGGTTGTCTGTTTACTCTGTTGGTAGTTTCTTTTGCTGTGCAGAAACCCTTAAGTTTAACTAGATCCCACTTGTCAATTTTTGCTTTTATTGCGATTGGTTTTGGAGTCCTTGTCATGAAATCTTTGCCCATTCTTATGTCCAGGATGATACTGCCTAGGTTGTCTTCCAGGGTTTTTATAGTTTTGGGTTTTACATTTAAGTCTTTAATCCATCTTGAGGTGGTTTTTGTGTATGGTGTTAGGAAGGGGTCCAGCTTCAATCTTCTGCATATGGCTAGACAGATATCCCAGCACCATTTAATAAACAGAGAGTCTTTTCCCTATTGCTTGTTTTTTGTCATCTTTGTCAAAGATCAGATGGTTGTAGATGTGTGGCCTCATTTCTGGGCTCTGTATTCTGTTCCACTGGTCTATGTGCCTGTTTTTGTACCAGTACTATGCTGTTTTGGTTACTGTAGCCTTGTAGTATAGTTTGAAGATGGGTAATGTGATGCCTCCAGCTTTGTTCTTTTTGCTTAGGATTGCCTTGGCTATTTGTGCTCTTTTTTCATTCCACATGAATTTTAAAATAGCTTTTTCTAGTTTTGTGAAGAATGTTGTTGGTAGTTTGATAGGAATAGCAGTGAATCTGTAAATTGTTTTGGGCACTATAGCCATTTTAATGATATTGATTCTTCCTATCCATGAGCATGGGATGTTTTTCCATTTGTTTGTATTTTCTCTGATTTCTTTGAGCAGTGCTTTGTAATTCTCATTGTAGAGATCTTTCACCTCCCTTGTTAGCTGTATTCCTAGGTATTTCATTCTTTTTGTAGCCACTGTGAATGGGATTGCCTTTCTGATTTGGCTCTAGGTTTGGCTGTTTTTGGTGTATAGGAATGCTAGTGAATTTTGTATGTTGATTTTGCATCCTGCAACTTTGCTGAAGTTGTTTATCAGCTGGAGAAGCTTTTGGTCCAAGACTAAGGGGTTTTCTAGATACAGAATCATGTAATCTGCAAAGAGATAGTTTGACTTCCTCTCTTCCTATTTGGATGCCCTTTATTTCCTTCTCTTGCCTGACTGCTCTGGCTAGGACTCCCAAAACTATGTTGAAGTGGTGAGAGAGTATCCTTGTCTTGTGTCGGTTCTCAAGAGGAATGCTTCTAGCTTTTGCCCATTCAGTATAATGTTGGCTGTGGGTTTGTCATAGATGGCTCTTATTATTTTGAGGTATGTTCCCTCAATATCTAGTTTATTGAGAGTTTTTAACATGAAGGGCTGCTGAATTTTATCAAAAGCATTTATAAGGAACTTTAATTTACAAGAAAAAAACAACCCCATTAAAAAATGGCCAAAGGACATAAGCAGATACTTCTCAAAAGAAGACATATACGCGACCAACAGGCATATGAAAAAAAGCTCAACATCACTAATCATTAGAGAAATGCAAATCAAAACTACAATGAGATACCATCTCACACCAGTCAGGATGGCTATTATCACAAAGTCAAAAAATAACAGATGCGGGTAAGGTTGTGGAGAAAAGGAAACACTTATACCCTGTTGGTGGTAGTGTAAATTAGTCCAACCACTGTGGAAAGCAGTATGGCAATCCACAAAGAGCAAAAAGCAGAACTACCATTTTACCCAGCAATCTCATTACTGGGTATATAGCCAGAGGACTATAAATCATTCTACCATAAAGACACATGCACACGAATGTTCACTGCAGCACTATTCACAATAGCAAAGACATGGAATCAGCCTAAATGCCCATCAGTGACAGACTGGATAAAGAAAATAGGGTACAAATACACCATAAAATATTGTGCAGCCATAAAAAAGAGTAAGATCATGTCTTTTGCAGGAACATGGATGGAGCTGGAGGCTATTATCCTTAGCACAGTAATACAGGAACAAAAAACCAAATACCGCATGTTCTCACTTGTAAGTGGGAGCTAAATGATAAGAACTCATGAACACAAAGAAGGAAACAAGAGACACTGGGGTCTACCTGACGCAGGAGGGTGGGAGGAGGGAGAGGAGCAGAAAAGATAACTATTGGCTATTGGGCTTAATACCTGGGTGATGAAATAATATGTGCAACAAACCCCCATGACATGTTGTTTACCTATGTAACAAACCTTCACATGTACCCCCAAACCTAAAAAAAAAAAAAACTTAAAAAAAAAAAAGGATGAACTGTATTTTATTTACTACAAATGCATGAAGGATCCTGGACTGTATCCTGCACTGGGGAATAAAACTGCTCCAAAGGACATCACTGAGGCAATTGACCAAAACAATATTTAGTTGAAAGTATTGTATTTATGCTAAGTTTCCTGAAATTGGTATCCATATTTAGGTTATTTAGTAGACTATCACTGTTCTTAGGAAATACTGAAGCATTAAGGGGTAGGGGGACCAGATACATGCAACCTACTCTCCAACGGTTCAGAAAAGGGAAGTTACATGCAAATGTACAATACTGCAGGATGATAAAGTGAATGTGGAAAATAATAAAGAGTGGTTAATCTACGTAAGGGCATATGTAGTTCTTTGTACTTTTCTTGCAACTTTCCTGTAACTTTAGAATAATTTCAAAATAAAAAAAGGTTTAAAAATAATTGAATTAAAAGTAATATAAAACATTCCCAAAAAATTCAAGATCAAGACTAATACAGTGTGATGGTTAATTTTATGTGTTACCTTTACCAGGCCACAGGACGCCCAGATATCTGGTTAAACTTATGTTTGGATGTGTCTGTGAGAGTGTTTCTGGAGAAGATTAGTAAACTTTACTCAGTTTACTAGTGAACTGAGCAAAGCAGATGGCCATCCCCAGTGTGGGTAGACATTAGCTAGTCCACTGAGGGCCTGAATAAAACCAGAAGGCAGAAAAAGGTTAAATTTGCTGTCTGACTGCTTGAGGTAGGACATCAATCTTCTGTCCTTGGTGTTCCTGGTTCTCAGGCCTTCAGATCGGGACTGGAACCTATACCATCAGCTGTTCGGCTCCAGACATTCAAACTACACTGCGGGACTTTCCTGGGTCTCCAGTTTGCAAACAGATAATGGGACTGTTCACACTACATAATCATGTGAGTCAATACCTTATAATAAATTAATCAATCCTTCCCTCTCCTTCTGTACACACACAGACACACACACACACACACACACACACACACACATATCCTGTTGTTTCTGTTTCTCTGGAGAACTGTGACTAATACACCCATGTTACCTCGGGATAGATAGTTAATACACTTTATGCGCTCCTACAAATTTGGAGACAAAAAGAAATACTCTTAAAGATTTGTTAGTTACTTTGGTTCACAGCAACAGCTAAGATAAAATTAGAAGAAAGACATTCAATGGTAGAGGTCAAAAGCTATTAGAATTTTTTTTCATGAATCAATTATTTACATTCTAGGAATTAATAAACATATCTAAAAAATGTACATAAAAGCCAGGCACAGTGTTATGCACCTGTAGTCCCAGCTACTTGAAAGGCTGAAGCAGGAGGATTGCTTGAGCCCAGGAATTTGAGTCCACCTTGAGCAACACAGTGAGACCTCCATCCAAAAAAAAAAGTACATAAAACATCAATATGATCTTCAATATTTTTTAACCATAAATTATTACAAAAAGTAGCATGGTATAGTAGAAAGAGTACTAGGTGCATTGAAGGTATGAAGTTTAGACTTTCCTTCATGTTCTATATGTTTTTTCCTGAGACCTCAGCCTCAATTTTATCATCCCTCAAACTAGAAGCTAATTACAGGTTATTGTAAGAATTAGAAACAACACATAAATGCCACAAGAGTACCTGGCAAATTTAGTCAATCATTGGCAGTTTTTCTTTTAATTAAAAAAAAAAAGGATAATATATCTTAACTGGATTTATCTTAGAAATATAAGATTAGATATCATCTGAAAAGTAAAGTAATACACCATGTTAATACAATAAGGGGTGAAAAAAGTATGACCATCTCAATAGATGCAGAAAGAGCATTTGACAAAATTCAACAACCAATCATGATAAAACTGTAGGACAAACCAGAAACAGATGGGAATTTTCTCAACCTAATAAAGGGCATCTACAAATGTGCATTAATTTCCACACTGTACTGTGACACAATCTCAACAGATACAAAAGGGCATCTGACAAATGTCAATATCCAATCATAACAAAACTGTAAAGCAAACTGTGGGTAAAATAAATTTTTTCAACCTAGCGAAGGGAATCTACAAATGTTCACCTTAGTCTCTGATTCAACAGTGTACTCCAAGGGAAAAGACAAAACTGTGAAGGATGAAGTAAAACTGTTTTCACATATGATCATCTACATAGAAAATCCTACCAACATATTTATAAGAATAAGTGACTTTAACAAGTTGTAATGAAACAAGGCAAATCTGTATAACAGCAAGAATTAATCAGAAAATTAGAGAACAATTCTATTCACAATAGGTAAAAACTTAGTAAAAGATGTGGAAAAAGACTACACTCTGAAAAGCTACAAAACACTGCTGAGAGAAATGAAAGACCTAAATAAATGAAGAGATAGACAATGCTCGTGGGCGTAATATTGTTAAGATGTCAATTTAACACAATCCCAACCAAAATCCCCAGCAGGTTTTTTTTTTTTTTTAAGATACTGGCATGCTGATTCTAAAACCTATATAAAAATGCAAAAGCCTTGTAATAGCAAAAACATTTTTAAAAAGAAAAAGTCAGTGGTCTCCAACTATGTGATTTCATGACTTCTTATAGAGCTATGTTAATCAAGACAGATGTGTAGCTCAATAGAACATAAAGGAAAAGTCAGATATATAGCTCAATAAAACACAAGGGAAAGGCCAGAAACAGACCCAGACAATTGCTTTTCAACAAAGATACCAAGGTAATTCACTGTATTCAAATGGTAGTCTATTCAATAAATAGTATTGAAATAACTGAATGCTTTGGGCGGAGGGTGGGGGGAAGAACATTGACCTCATATATTAAAACTTAATTCAAATTGGATCACAAGAAAAAAAAAACTTCTAGAAGAAAACATAGTGAAGAATCTTCATGATCTTGGGGTTTGGCAAAGATTTCTTAGGAAACTGAATCATAAAAAACACTGATGAATTAAACATCAAAATTAAGAACTTTCTAATCAAAAAAACATAGTTAAGCAAAGAAAAAGGCAAAACACAGATTGGGAATAAACACTGGTAAAACATATACCTGACAAAGGATTTATATCCACAATGCATAAAGAATGCTTACAACTCAAATAGACATCACAATAAAATGAACAAAATGGACAAAAGATTTGACCAGACATTTAAAAAACACACAACATAGCCAACAAGCAAAAGAAAATATGAACATCACTGGTCATAAAGGAAATGCACATTAAAATAGCAAAAAAAAAAAAGCAAACCCACTACAGCACCCACAAGAATACTTGTCTCACAAAAAATGAACTCAAAATGAATTACAGCTCTAAATACAAAATGTAAAACTATAAAATTTCTAGAAAAAACACAGAGGAGAAAATTTCTGTGACCTTATGTTACGTAAGATTTCTTAGATACAATACTGACAGCACAAGACAAAAAAAGATAAACTGTACTTAAAGTTAGTATCTTCTGCTCATCAAAAGACACTGTTAAGAGAATAAGACAAGCCTCAGACTGAGAAAGTATTTGCAAATCATAATCTGATAAAGGACTTAGTTAGATCCACAATATATTTTCTGAAAAAACTCTTCAAACTTAGTAATACAGAACACATCCACGAAAATGGTGGAGCAAGGGGCTCTGCAGGCCTGTACCTCCCTAGAAACATAGAAAAACCTGGCAAAAAACTCACAATCAACAATGTCTCAACAAATAGAGAATATCAATAAAGAAGTAGAAATGATAAAAAGGAAATAGAAATTCTGCAGCTGAAAAGTACAATAACTGAAATAATAAATTCATTACAGAGGTTTAACAGCACGTTTGAGCAGGCAGGAGAAAGAATCAGCGAACTTGAAGACAGGTTAGTTGAAATTATCCAGTCTGAAGAGCAGAAAGAAAAAAAATGAAAAATAAACAGAGCCCAAGAGACTATGAGACACCATCAAGTATACCAATATATGCTTAATAGGAGTCCAAGAGGGACCGGAGAAAGTGGAACAGAAAGAATGTTTGAAGAAATAATAGCCAAAAACTTCCCAAATTTCATGTAAGACTGAAATCTATACATGTAAGACTTCAATCTACACATTTTTAAGAAGCTCAAGATCTTTAATCAGGACAAATTCTAGGAGATCCACATTGAGACACAGTATAGTCAAACTGACAAAAACAAAGACAAAGAATCTTGAAAGCAGCAAGAGAGAAGTGATTAACACATACAAAATATCCCCAATAAGATTAAGTGCCAAATTCTCATTAGAAACCATAGAGTTCCAGAAGGCAGTGAGATGACATATTTAAAGTGCTGAAAGACAGGAAAAAAACCCAAACCTGTCAGCAAAGAATCCTATCTGCAGCAAAACTATGTTTCAAATGTGAAGATGAGTACACATACTCACATGGGAGGCAGGCAAGTAAACAAATATTTCACACACATGCAGTGTAGCCTTACAGAGGTGGTGATATTATAACCTAATTGTGAAAAATAAATATTTGGAGCAGACAAGGCAGAAAAAGCATTCTAAGTAGAGTGTGTGCAAAGGTACAACAGTGTGTGAAAGCCTGGGATGTTTGGGGAATGTCAGGAATTTCTTCTGGAAGTTGCTCTTGCTGATTCTGCCATTTGGTTGGATTATATAAATCTCCTTGGATTGGATTATCAGATATTAAGTAATATAATCCCCCCCCTTCACCAGCTGGTCCTAACCCTGACTTCGTGGGCAGGTCTTATTCCAGTCCTAGCCCCTTCCACTGACCAAGTCAGGCTCTAAATAACCAGCTCAATCCAAAGTACCCTTCTTAAAGCAGGTGGCATCTTTTTTACTACAGTTCAGGCAATAAAGGCTATTCTGTCATAACTCCCATAGAACCAGGTCTTCTCCTGTCTAAAAAATAAGGCCTTAATTATATTTTAACAGGACAATGTATCTGCTACCTTATGTGACAGAGCAATTAAACTTTTAAGATTCCAGGCAGGACCCAGGCAGAGGAACATGGCAGAAAGAACACTACACTTGAATTATACATTTTCTGTGTTTGAACTCCTTGCTCTGCCTTGTGTCCAATGGAGATGATAATACCTACCTATTAGGGTTCTTATATGCAAAGCAGGACAAGTAATTCGATGGAGAGAAGGAAGGGTGAAAGGAATTCAGAAAGATCAGAAGTTTCTGAGATCAAGAAAGACCATAAAGTTTTTAGGTCCCTAACTGTTAATGGTGGTTATCCCTGGGGAGAGAGAAGGGGTAGGGGCTTTTTCTTTTAATTTCTTATAAATTTTGGCATTGTTTGACTTTTTACAATGAACATAATTATGTACTTAAAATATATTTGGCATATATATTATACCTCAATAAAAAGTTTCTTAAAAGCTTATATTCTCTGGAAAATCATCCAGGAGACAGACAAGAATGGCTGTTTCTCAGAAGGTCTGGTAGACCTGGGGTCTAGGGTGAAAGGGAAACTTTTAGTAGATCTGTCCTACTAGAGATGCTAATGGGACACCAGACAGTAACTCAAAGCCATACGAGGAAATAAAAACACCAGTAAAGGTAATTACAGAAGTAAATATAAAAGCCAGTAGTATTATTGCACTTTTGGTAATTCTCTTTTTCCTTTATGATTTAAAAGAAAAACACATAAAATAAATATAAATCAATGTTATTGGGCACATTATGTATAAATGTAAAATAAGCAAAAAATATAAAATGTAATTTGACACAATAACATTTAGGAAGAAGGATGAGATATACAGAAGTGTAATTTTTGTACACTATGAAAGCTGAGTGGGCATTAATTCAAACTAGGTTGTTATAAGTTTAAGATATTAATTGTAATCCCCAAGATAGCCACTAAGAATATAACTAAAAAATATGTGCAGAAAAGGTAATGAGAAGGGAATCAAAATGGTACACTATACAAATCAATTAAACAAAAGGCAATAAGGAAGGAAATGAGGAACAGAAAGATAGTATTTAGAAAACATACTAAAATGTCAGAAATCCTTCCTTAACAGTAATTAAATGTAAATGAATTACACTCTCCAATTAAAAGGCAAAGGTTGACAGAATGAATTTTTTAAAAATCCATACATACACTATCTACTAGGGTCAAGCTATAGATATCAAAACACAAATAGATGGAAAGTAAAAGGACAGAATAAGATACTTCATACAAACAGTAATCAAAAGTAAGCTTGGGTGTTTATACTAATGTCAGACAAAACAGGCTTTAAGTTGAAGATTGTTACAGGACTCAAAGGACATTAAAGACTGACTAAAAAGTTCAATCCATCAAGAAGACATGACAATTATAAACACAAACCCACCTAATAAGAGCCCCAAAATATACGAAGCAAAATTTGACAGAAATGAAAGGAGAAATAGTTTAGACTTAACATATACAGAACACTCCACCCTACAACAGAATGAAACATTCTTCTCAAATGCACGTGGAACAATATCCATGGATATACCATGTTAGACCACAAAATAATACATTTTACAAGACTGAAATCACACAAAATATCCTCTCCAATGACTATGGAATGAAACTAGAAATCAATAAAAGGAAAACTGG
Organism: Pan troglodytes; assembly: GCF_028858775.2. NCBI lineage: Eukaryota > Metazoa > Chordata > Mammalia > Primates > Hominidae > Pan > Pan troglodytes. Next base: position 28,822,653 of record NC_072413.2, on the reverse strand, counting down.
AAAACTGAGAAACATATGGAGATTAAATAACAACTTTAAATAGACAAAAAGTCAAAAAAGAAATCACAAGGGAAATTAGAAAATACTTAGAGACAAATAAAATCAAGCCCCCAAAACAATGACCCAACTATATGCCCAAAGAAACTAGAAAAAGACCAAACTAAACCCAAAGCTAGCAGAAGTAAGGAAATAATTTAGAGTCCAGATAATGTAATAAAAAAATTTTTAAATTGAGAATAAAATAAAAATTGCTTGAGAAGATCGACAAAACTGAAAACGTTTAGTTAGATGACCCAGAGAAAAAAAAGAGAAGACTCAAATTACTAAATCAGAAGAAATGAAAGTGGGATACTGCTACAGACCTAATACAAATAAAAAGAATTAAATGAGACTATTATGAACAATTGTACTCTAAGAAGTTAAAAGTTAACAAATTAAACAATAGGTTAAACAAATAACAAAAGTGACAAGAAGAAATAGAAAATTTCAACAAATCTACAAACAAGAGATTGAATCACTAATGAAGAACCTCCCAACGAATAAAGTCCTAGCCCAGATGGGTTCACTGGTGAACCCTATTAAACCTTTGAAGAAAAATTGGCACCAATCTTTCTCAAACCCCTCCAAAAGATATGATGACACTTCCTAACTCATTTTATGAAGCCACCAATACCCCGATACCAAAGTCAGAAAAAGACATCACAGAAAATAAAACTACAAGCCAATTATCTCTTATGAACATAGATGCAAATATCCTTAACAAACTACCAGCAAACTGAATTCTGATAAAGAAAATTTTGTACCATAACCAAGTGGGATTTATCCCAGAAATGCAAAGGTGGTTCAGCATATGGAAATCAACCAATATAATATACCATACTAATAGAGAAAAAGGAAAAGGTCACATGCTCATCTCAATAGATGCAGAAAAAGCATTTGACAAAATACAACTCATTGATGATAAAAACAATCAAACATTTAGGAATATAAGGGAACTTCCTCAGCATCTATGGAAAAACCTGTAATTAACATAATTATCAGTGAAAGACTGCACACTTTCCACCTAAGATCTGGAACAAAACAAAGATACACACTTCCACCACTTGTAGTCAACACTGAACCAGAAAGTCTATTCAGAATAATAAAGCAAGAAAGCAAGAAGTAACTCTATTCAAAGAAGGCATGATCTTATATGTAGAATTTCCTAGAGAATTCACAAAAAACTGTTAGAGCTACTAAACGAATTCAGCTAAGTTATAGGATGCAAGATCAACACACAAATATCAGTTGTATTTCTATATAACAATGAACAATCCAAAAAGGAAATTAAGTAAACAATTCCATTTACAATAGCATAAAAATTACTTAGTAATAAATTTAACCATGGTGGTACAAGATTTTTGCACTGAAAACTACAAAACAGTGCTGAAAGAAATTAAAGAACTGTAAATAAATGAAAAGACATTTTGCATCCATAGGTTGGAAAACTATATCATTAAGATGGTTATACTCCCCAAAGCAATTTATGGATTTGATACAATTCCTGTCAAAATCCCGATGGCCTTTTTTTGCAGGAATGGAAAAGCTAAGCCTAAACTGCAAGGGATCCTGAATAGTCAAAAGGATCCCCAAAAAGAAAAAGTTGGAGGATTCAAATTTTCCAATTCCAAACTTACTACAAATCCACTGTAATCAAGACAATGTGGTACTGGCACAAGGACAGACATACACATCAATGGAAAAGAAGAAAGAGTCAATAAATAAACTCACATGTTTTATAGTAAACTAATTTTCAATAAGGGTGCCAAGACCATTAAATGGGAAGAAAACAGTCTCTTCGACAAATGGTCCTGGGACGACCAGACAGCCATGTAAATAAGAATGAAGTTGGCCAGGTGTGGTGGCTCACGTCTGTAATCCAGCACTTTGGGAGGCTGAGGCGACAGATCACGAGGTCAGGAGATCAAGACCATCCTGGATAACATGGTGAAACCCAGTCTCTACTAAAAATACAAAAAAATTAGCCGGGTGTGGTGGTGGGTGCCTATAGTCCCAGCTACTTGGGAGGCTGAGGCAGGAGAATGGCATGAACCCAGGAAGTGGAGCTTGCAGTGAGCCGAGATTGTGCCACTGCACTCTAGCCTGGGCAACAAAGCGAGACTCCATCTCAAAAAAAAAAAAAAAAAAAAGGAATGAAGTTGAACCCCTACCTCACACGCATTAAAAAAAATCAACTCGAAATGGATCAAGACCTAAATGTAAAAGACAGAACTATAAATCTCTTAAATGAAAATCTAGGGGTAAATTTTCATGACCTTGTATTTGGCAATGGTTTCTGAGATATGACACCAAAAGCACAAGCAACAAGAAAAAAATAAATTGAACTTTACCAAAGTATAAAACTTGTGCATCTAATGACAATCTACAGAATGGGAAAAAATATTCAGAAATCATATAACCTGAAAAGGGTCTAGTATCTGGAATACATTAGAAACTCTTACAATGCAACAACAAAAAGACAAGTAATCCAACTGAAAAATGAACAAAATATCTGAAGACATTTCTCCAAAGAAAATATTCAAATGGCCAACAGCACATGAAAAAATGCTCATTATATTAGTGATAAGTAAATCAAAGCCACAATGAGATACCACTTCATGTCCACTATAATAGCTATAATAATAATTTTTACAAACTAAAATAGTAAGTGTTAATGATGATATGGAGAAATTAGAACCCTTACATATTGCTAGTGGGAAAGTAAAATGATGCAGCAAGGGTGGAAAACAGTTTGGCAATTCCACAACACATTAAACAAGACTACCATATCACCCAGCAATTCCACTAGCTATGTAACCAAAACAATTGAAATATTTCAGTTCAAACAAAAACTTGCATACATATGTTCACAGCAGCACTATTCACAAAAGAGATCACTAAATCAATACATTACAAAGAAACAACCTAATTATACATCAATTGATGAATGGATATACAAAATGTGGTATATCCATAGAATGATTATGTGGCAATAAAAAGGAATAAAGTACTGAAACATGCTACAACATAGATAACCTTGAAAACATTATATTAAATGAGGGAAGTCAGACATAAAAGGTTACATGTTTTGGAACTAGGTAGAGGTGATGGTTGCACAACATCGTGAATGTACTGTCACTGAAATGTCTACTTTAAAATGGCTAATTTTTGACTGGGCATGGTGGCTCACACCTGTAATTCCAGCACTTTGGGAGGCTGAGGTGGAAGGATCGCTTGAGGCTAGGAGTTTGCAACCAGCCTGGACAACATGGTGATATCCTGTCTCTACAAAAAAAATTTTTAATTAGCCAGTCTTGGTGGCAAATGCCTGTAGTCCTAGCTGCCTGGGAAGCTGAGGTGGGAGGACTGCTGGAGTCCAAGAGTTGGAGGCTGCAGTGAACTATGATTGTGCCACTGAGCTCCAGCTTTGGGTGACAGAGATCTTGTCTCAAATAAAATGGCTAATTTTATAAATGGGAATTTTACCTCAAAAAAAGGTCAAATGTACACCTATCATATGATGCAGCCAAGAGAAATAAGGCATATGTCCATTGTACACAAAGGTCAACAGAAACTTTATTTGTGATAACTAAAAACTGTAACAATGTATATGGATAAAACAAACTGTGGTATATTCATACAAGAGAATACATTTACTAAAACTCATTGAACTATACCCCTAAAATGGGTGACTTTTATTGCATACAAATTGTATACCAGATACTTGTTTAAAAGTTAACAATTTTTATTTAAAACAAAAGATTAAGTTTAAGATAAAAAGCAATGGCTGGGCGCGGTGGCTCACGCCTGTAATCCCAGGACTTTGGGAGGCTGAAGCGGGCAGATCCCTTGAGGTCAGGAATTTGAGACAAGCCTGACCAACATGGCGAAACCCTGTCTCTACTAAAATCACAAAAATTAGCTGGGCGTGGTGGCAGGTGCCTGTAATCCAGCTACTCAGGAGGTTGAGGCAGGAGAATCACTGGAACCGGGGAGGTGGAGGTTGCAGTGAGTCAAGATCCCACCATTGCATTCAGCCTGGGCAACAGAGTGAGACTGTATATCACACACACACACACACACACACACACACACAAAAGTAACAAAGTTACAAGTTTACATTAAGTTATCAATATATAACTAGTCCTGAGGAAACAGATGTCATCCTCCCCTACCCCACCCTACCCTACCACCCATTGGCTCCATATGTCCATTTTCATGTTTCTTCATGATTCCACTGTCATAGCAACACATAAGACCTTTCCAGCTTGGCTTCCAATAGTCTTGTGATATCCCAACTCCAAAATCAAGAAATCACATGAATGGTCTAGCCTGCATCAGATATGCAGCTTTGATATAAATACCTGTACCAGTTTTGTTGGGGAAGTGGTATGGGACTTTAAGTGGTATGGGGCTTTATGTCCCTTAGACCAACCCTACCTACTGGTCATGAGAATGATGTCCCTACATTGTTGGGCAGGTTTTTAAAGAAAAGCTGTGGGCAAGGAGATTAGGCAACTGTCTTAAGTGTTCAAACTGAAAAAGAAAAGTTTTGTTTTTTAATTCCCTAACATTTTGAATTAAGATACTTTTTATTACATCTAACATACCACTCTTATAATTTAAAAAAAAAAAAACTGTACCAAGAGTGTAGGGACCAGCCCCACAGGATCGGTGGGTTTTTCTCCCCGTGTGCGGAGACGAGAGATTGTAGAAATAAAGACACAAGACAAAGAGATAAAAGAAAAGACAGCTGGGCCCGGGGGACCACTATCACCAAGACACGGAGACTGGTAGTGGCCCCAAATGCCAGGCTGTGCTGATATTTATTGGATACAAGACAAACGGGCAGTGAGCCATCTCCAATGATAGGTAAGTTCACGTGGGTCACGTGTCCACCGGACAGGGGGCCTGCCTGGCAGCCAAGGCAGAGAGAGAGAAAGCTTACACCATTATTTCTGCATATCAAAGACTTTTAGTACTTTCACTAATTTGCTACTGCTATCTAAAAGGCAGAGCCAGGTGTACAGGATGGAACATGAAGGCAGACGAGGAGTGTGACCACTGAAGCACAGCACCACAGGGAGACGGTTAGGCCTCCAGATAACTGCGGGTGGGCCTGACTGGTGTCAGGCCCTCCACAAGAGGTGGAGGAGTAGAGTCTTCTCTAAACTCCCCCGGGGAAAGGGAGACTCCCTTTCCCGGTAGCGGGTGTTTTTCCTTGACACTGACGCTATCGCTAGACCATGGTCCTCTTGGCAAAGGGCGTCTTCCCAGACGCTGGTGTTACCGCTAGAACAAGGAGCCCTCTGGTGGCCCTGTCTGGGCATAACAGAAGGCTCACACTTGTCTTCTGGTCACTTCTCACTATGTCCCCTCAGCTCCTATCTCTGTATGGCCTGGTTTTTCCTAGGTTATGATTGTAGAGTGAGGATTATTATAATATTGGAATAAAGAGTAATTGCTACAAACTAATGATTAATGATATTCATATATAATCATATCTAAGATCTATATCTAGTATAACTATTCTTATTTTATTATTTTATTATACTGGAACAGCTCGTGCCCCCAGTCTCTTGCCTCGGCACCTGGGTGGCTTGCCGCCCACACAAGAGGAAATTAAATATTTTAAAAATACATTTTAAAAGCTACTAAATCTTTTGGTGCCTCAGTTTCTTCATCTTAATATAGAGATAATAAAATGGTTGTGAGGATTAAGTGAGAAAATATGTATAAAGCATTTTAAATTCATGAATATTAACAAACATTGCTCCTGATTTTTTGCCACTTGAAATGTCCTCTGAGCCTATAATTTCAATACTTATTTTTCCATATTGTTTATAAACCATATGCTATCACTAAAATCTCTACTAAACTACACAGAATTATATGCTATCATCTCAGAAAAAAGCCAAGCCTTAAAAAAAAAAGCAACAACTTTTTGAGTCATTAACCCAAGACAAAATGTGTTAAATTGTTAAAATAAGTACTCACTGAACATACACAGTTTCAGAGTATCATGACACTCACTGTTCTGCACTGTGCACTGCAGACATAAAAATTAAAAGGACAAGGGCAGTCTCGCACTATATATTTATAAGCAAAAAGCACGGCCTGGAGAAGTCTTTAAACCCATTTGAGTAAAATCTTAAGGGGAAATAAAAAGGCCAATGGCTAAATATGCATAAAATGTAATAAGAGATAGATTTGGAGAATTCTAGTGGTATTGATAGTACATCAGCAGGTTGGAAGAGACTGGTGTAATATTATGAAGATGGTCCTTGGGAAGAGAAGTTGGTACCAGACTCTGAAGGGCTCTGTAAATAAAAAGCAAAGCTAAGAAATTTGAATTATATATGGTAGACAATGGGAAGCCATCAGAGATACTTATGGAGCAACATCTGGAGGGAGACTGAAGAGAGGCAAGAAATATTACTTTTTTAAAAAAGCATAAACTTTTGAGTTAAATCTAATTTCCGACTTCAGTTCCAACGTGTTACTAGTTGTGTGAGAACAAATTACCGAGCCCCTCTTAGCCTGTTTTCTTATTTGAAGATAGTAACTACCTCAGCGATATTGTAAAGATTAATGAGAGAATGTATGTGATGCGGTTTTTACAGTTTAGTAACTCAACGTAATTGGAGACTTATGTATCATTTGCTATGTGGCACACACTATTTTAAGGTCTTTGTATATATTAACTCATTCAATCCTCACAATAATCCTACAAAGTAGGTAACCTCATCATATGGTAGAGGGAAATGAAGCAGAGAGGTTAAACAGCTTGCCCAGGGTCACCTAGCTATCAAGTGGTGGAGATGGGCTTCAAACCAAGGCAATCTGGCCCCAGTTCCATGTCTTTAATCAACACATTATAATGCCTCTCTAGGAAAGATCAAATCAGTGTTTTTAAAACTCACAGTATTTTCTAACCTTTCAGTTAAATATGCAGACTGTTCAATGCCATCCTCCAGACCTACTGATTCAGAATCTGAGATCTGAAGTGCAGGAATCAGCATTGTTGAACAAATCCTTCAAGGTAATGTATACACAATAAATTCTGAAACTCACTGATTTAAGAAAGAGCAAAAATCCAATGAAAATAATTCAGGTAGAAAAAAATAAAGAGATTAGGATATAGCGATCAATTTTTAAAAATTACCATTTGTTGACAGCACATATGAAATGAGCAGAAAGGCTTAGAGAAGTATAGCCAATGTCTCTGTTACAAAGACACTATATGAAAAATGCTCATATTTTAACTATCCTCAACACCGAGTATTTAAGTCTATTCTTCCTGGCTAACACTTAAAAGTTCAATAGCAGGAAGAATGGGGGTGCTGGAATAGCCAGCACTGGATGAAGGAATGTTTTTATTCTGATTATTATGAAGTCCTACTTTTAAAAATATATTTATACATTTAAATGGTACAATATCCTGGTGTTAAAACCTTAAAAGGAACTTAAAATATCTTTTCGTATTAAGCTACACAAAACTGACGATTTTTAATAAAGATGTAAAACTTGTACACATTTAAAGTTCCCATTTATAGTTTACATTTATGGCACACTTTTAAACCATTCCAGAAGGCATGACTTTACTACTGGGTTAGACAGAGTTCCATATTTCAGATAGTTCATCATTAAAAATTTAAAAAAAAAAAAAAGCCCAAAACAATAAAACCCAAAGAAAACAGATGCTCAAAGCATTAGTGGATTACTTCCAAAAAGACTCCATAATAACCCAGTTGGCCAATGAACGAGGGAGGCGAAAAGGCAGGGCGGTGGAACTAAACCTTATCCCTATTGTTTGCAAACTAAGACCCTAGTGAATCACCACCGCTGTTACCACAGCCGGTTTAAATAGGAGTCTCGGATTTTTGCGGTACATGAAAAATGTCAACCGTGAAAGAAAAATATCCGGGTTTTAAATACAAAGGACACTCGAATTTCAGTTTAAATCCCACTCAGGCATTTCAAAGACTGTCACCTCCCTGCAGTCCAGAGTTAATCAAGGTTGCCCGGGTATCTCTCTCAGGAGGAACGCGGAGCCACGTAGAGCATCTTTTCATTCTAAACCTGCCCCAACCTTCCATTTTTCATTAAAAGAGATTTGTTTAAACGTGGCAACGCTTTCACAGTGAGATTTAACTACTGTTAAAGTTTCAGCATTCGAGCCGAATTGGTGGAAATAATAAACAACGGGTTAAAAAAAAGCCACGGAGGATGCGTATAAACAAGGTTTACTCGCGGGGGACCAGCAGGGCCTCCGAATCCTCAACACTGAGAGCTGGCTGGCGTGCGCAACCGTCGAGAGCGCTGGTCCAGCAAACGCCCCCAGTGCCCCGAATTCCCTTAGTCTCCAGGCCGGGCCCCAGCACCAGACGTCCCCAAAAGCACTGCGAGGCCCCGGCTGCGACGTCCGGCCTCCTGACACCCTCTCCCACCCCACGGTCCTGCTTCTCTCTCTGGAACGTTCTGCGTCTTCCCGTTCCCCATTTACTCACCAAGGAGAGCTGGGCAGAAGTTCCAGAGCGTCAGTGCCACTTTTCCCGGCCCGCTGTACGTCGGGGCACGCCGACCGCGAGCAGCCACATTCAACGGCCCACAGGATTCAAATTCGTCCACTTCCGCTCGCAAACCCGGAAAGAGCGGTCGGCCCCGCCCTCGAGGGGTGGGACCCGCGGAGGCGCTGGCTGTGGGGAAGGGCCCGTGTGCTCCCGCCCTTCTGGCGCTCCTGCGCTGCTGCTCGGTGGTAACCTGGCTGTGTCGCCTTCGCTTGTTTGTTTTGTCGGGTCTCTCTCCCTATTTAGGAGCTCAGAAAAACTCCGGGCGCGGGGTCATTGTTTCCGCCTATTTGCTCTTGAGGGGAATCCTCTTTTTTCCAAAATGGACAGAGATGTGCTGAAGTTTCGTCACCTTCGAGGAATGGGGCGAATGAAAGCACGAACGGAGGCAGGAGGGTTTTATCTTTCCCTTCATCCTCGAGGAAACAGCAGCAGCAGCAAGAAGGAAAAAAACAAACCCTCCAAGTACTTAGTGCAGCCTTTCCTGGGCCTCTCAGTCCTATCCCGGCACAGTCAGGGCTTTTAATTTATTTCTGTCCTGGGTTTGGGGAAAACAAAAAGCCAAGTTCACCCGTATTCAGCCAAAAGTTGAAAATAAGTGGTCGGACCAATTCCTGGTCTCAAATAAACTATTTGATGGTGTTAGAAGGCAATAAATTTTATTTCCCGCCTCAGATAAGGGCTCACTTTACGAGATTATTAAGTATTGTCCCGTGAGATTATTGAAACAATAGTATCTTTTCCTTTATCGAGGACCACAGTATATCTTTGATCCAAAACGTCTTAAGCTTCTGAAGAGACATCTGGGAGCTTCCAGAAACTAAAGGAAGGACTGGAAATGCTAGGGGGTGAGGGGCGCTAAATAACTCTGACCTTTATGGCTGTGATTGATGTTGCCACCAGATCATCCTCACATCTAATAACATTGAATTACCTAAACGGATCAGTACCAACCAAACCATGACAGCATACCTTTAGCCTTTGTCAAAAATACAGTTTGAGGGCCGGGCGCGGTGGCTCACGCCTGTAATCCCAGCACTTTGGTAGGCCGAGGCGGGTGGATCACGAGGTCAGGAGATCGAGACCATCCTGGCTAACATGGTGAAACCCCGTCTCTACTAAATGTACAAAAAATTAGCTGGGCGTGATGGCGGGCGCCTGTAGTCCCAGCTACTCGGGAGGCTGAGGCAGGAGAATGGTGTGAACCCGGGAGACGGAGCTTGCAGTGAGCAGAAATTGCGCCACTGCACTCCATCCAGCCTGGGCGACAGAGCGAGGCTCCGTCTCAAAAAAAAAAAAAAATTACAGTTTGAAAGGTTTACTAGATTTCTGGGAACCTATGCTACAGGTAATCTGACACAGGAGGTGTGTAAAGCTATTAACTGATGTACTGTTTTTAACAGTGGAAGATAGAAAATAATCTGTGTCTACAAATAAGGAAGGGGTTAAATACATGTAAGTTATGATACTTTAGCATCTGATACACTGACACTGCGGGCACTAAAAGTAATGAAGTAGATCAGCGGGTACTGAAATGAAATACTGAAAAAGTTTAAGAAGGACTGTAGTATCCTTGTTTGAAAGTATGTGTGTGTATATGGTATACAAAGTTTTGGGATGGATACCTAAGCTGTAAACATCTCTGGGAGCGGGCTGGTAAATAAGAGTAGGAAGAGATGGAGAACTTTTACCTTTCACTTTATCACCAGTTGAATTTTTAAGATAATAAACTTTTTTTTAATTTTGCAATTTTGTTCTTTAAGGAAGATTGCTAGAAATTGAATACATTCTAGATACAAAATCAGGTTTAATGAGCGTATAAATTTCTAATGTTTGGATAGTCTATGTACATTCATTCATTCAACAGTTCTTTCTACAATTACATATAATGATTTGACCACACATTTTGTCATTCATGATATAGTGTATTATTTTATGTTCTACATATCTAATATGACCCCGTTAAATATATTGCTCCTTGAAGTTTCTTGAAGGCAGAAACTATGTTATATATTTTCCTATGTCTTTCATAATTCTTGGCACCTTCCCACCATTCTTATCCTTCACGGAATTAAATTCTCAAGTTGACCTGTATACAAAAGTTAAAAATGCCCTGGAAAAGCCACCCAAAAGATTATATATATATATATATGATTTTCTTTATACAACTCTATGAGCAAGGTTTTTTTTTTTTTTTTTTTTTTTTTTTTTCAGTTTGTCCCCTGAGTTCTCCTTGGTCAGTCCTTCTCTACAACCCTTAATTAATTCTTCAATTTCTTCCGCTAAAATGTTGTCAAAGTCATTATCACCCCGCAGCCTGGCCATCACTTGGAATAATGAGATTCAGTTCTCATCAGTGGTGGAGAGCCCTGTAAAGTCATTCACATTTTTTTCCATAAGATTAGCCAGGCTTAATTGTATTAATTGTCTAGGGCTGGTGTTCACTGAATGGACTATCTGGTTATTTGTACTAATTAAAATGTTGTTCTTTTTTTTTCACCCAGAGTGAGTATAGGTGATTTTGAATACAAACAATATTCAAGTAATGTTACAGCATTTTGTGAACAAAAAAGATCTTCAATAAATACCCACTGACTAAATCAAAGAGCCTGAGTAAATACAACTTAAGGACTTCTTTTTTTGAGACGGAGTCTCGCTCTGTCGCCCAGGCTGGAATGCAGTGGCGCGATCTCCGCTCACTGCAAGCTCCGCCTCCTGAGTTTATGCCATTCTCCTGCCTCAGCCTCCCAAAGTGCTGGGATTACAGGCGTGAGCCACCGCGCCCGGCCACAATTTAAGGACTTTTGAAAGAAAATATTCATTGCAGGACGTACTTAAATCTAACAAACCTGGCCATCAGACCAGGCATTCTGAGAGCTTATAAACATTTTAAATTGAGTGAAATTGATATAAGTATTCCACTTAATACATGCTGCAAAAAATGAAGAATAAAATTAAGAATTTTATTCAGTCTCTGATAATCCCTCAGTAATGTGAACTAGCTGAGAACTGAATTCTTAGAAAATTTTAGTCATAGCTAATGTAACCTCTCTTTCCTGCTTTCCTCTTCCTATTCAATCCACATACAGCAGAAAACAAAACAAAAACACTCCTGGGACCAAGGGTCATCAATTTTACATGGAAGAAACAACATAAACTGCTTTGGCAGAAGAATTCCTATAATCTACTCTAAAAGGTTTTTACCACAACCAACATGAGTAACAAAAATGATAAAATGCGTAGCAATAAATTTTAAAGAAAATTCACAAAATCAAATTAGAATTCTATTTAATTTAAAATACTTTTTAAATTTTAAATACAGTTTTAAAGAAATTTTCTTTAAAGAAAGATATAGAACCTGCTACTTTAAAATATAATTTGAGAACGTAAGTGATTTCAATGTTCATATAGGAAAATTAATATGTAAGAATTGTTAAGACATATTAGAAAAAGAAAACAGAGGTCAGGAGTAGACAATTTGTCTTACTAGAGAGTAAAAACTTACCACAAAGCTGCTACAAAGAGTAGCCAAAAAAAAAATCAGACAAAAAATATAGTATTAGCACAAAAAAGAAAAAGAGAATCCAGAAAAATGAAACTATATAGAGAATATTAGTATATTATAAAGGTGATATTTCCTTTTCAGGAAAAGGATGGGTTCATTCATAAATTAACAAGAACTGGAAATAACTGGCTAGCTATATGGAAGATATAAAGTTAGGCCTGTACCTTTTATCATATACCAAAATAAATTCTAGAAGCATTAAAGATTGAAATTTTAAAAAATAAAACAAAAGTATATTGGGGAGAAGTTTAGAACGGTAACTGTGACTTTAGGGTAGAAGAGACTTCTCAAACAAGGCAGGGCCAGGTGCAGTAGCTCTTGCCTGTAATCCTCGCACTTTGAGAAAGCCAAGGCGGGAAGAGCACTTCAAGCCAGGAGTTTGAGACCAGCCTGGGCAACATAGTGAGACTGCTGGCTCTACGAAAAACAATTTTTTAAAAAATTTAGCTGGGTGTGGTGGTGTGCACCTGTAGTCCCAGCTACTCAGGAGGCTGAGGTGGGAGGATCCCTTGAGCCCAAGAGTTGGAGGTTGCAGTGAGCTGTGCACCACTGCACTCCAGCCTGGGTGACAGAGCAAGACAGGAATCCTAGAAGCCATAAAATAAAAGATGAGTACGTTTCATTATGTTAAAGTTTAAAATATTTGAACAGCAAAAGTCACCATGACACATTGAAAGATAAATGAGGGACAATGATAAAATATTTATAAAACATAGGACACTAGGTTAACAATTCTAATGTAAAAACTTTTATAATTTTTTTCAAAAAGCAATAAAAATGGGCAGAAGAAATGAACAAGTAATTCATTGAAAAGGAAATGAAAGAGAACAAGACACAAAAAATACTCAACTGTACTACCTCACTTTTGGGAATACAAATCAACCAACCAAATACCAACTTTATTGGATTAGCAAAAATTAAAACAATTCACAATATCCCACACTGGGAGGGTGTGGTGGTAAAATGCACACTCTTTTTTTTTTTTTTTTTTTTTTTGAGACAGAGTCTTGCTCTGTCACCCAGGCTGGAATGCAGTGGTGCGATCTTGGAGCTTGCATTTGGTATATGATAAAAGGTACAGGCCTAACTTTATATCTTCCATATAGCTGGAGTGCAGTGGCTTATCACTGCAACCTCCACCTCCCAGATTTAAGCAATTCTCCTGCCTCAGCCTCCTGAGTAGCTGGGATTACAGGCATGTGCCACCATGCCCGGCTAATTTTTGTATTTTTTTAGTAGAGATGGGGGTTTCCCCATGTTGGTCAGGCTGGTCTTGAACTCCTGACCTCGTAATCTGCCCGCCTCGGCCTCCCAAAGTGCTAGGATTACAGGAGTGAGCCACTGTGCCCGGCCAAATGTACACTCTTATCCACAGGAGCATACATTGCTACAACTCTTGGAAAGTAACTCAGGCTTTTCTCAACTTTGGGATTCTCCTATAGAAATAAGCATGCTAGTGCTTTTTGAAGCACTACTTACAGTGGCTGCTAACTGGAAACAACTATAAAGAGGAAGATAATTGAATGAGTTAGGGTACATCCATCCTGTTAGGAGGCCATCCAAAGTTGTGTTGCTTTGCCCCCTAAACCATTGCCTCCAGAGTTAGGGCTATTGAACCCCCAAAGACATGCAAATAAGAAGGTATGGTATTCTTTAATTAGAGAAATAACAATGCTGTCTTATACTGTAAAGCTGATAAACCTGGCACTCATTCTTAAATTAGCGCCCACTAGAATTAGTATACACTTTTGGACTAAATTGTCCTTTACAGGAACTGATTCCTCCTCTGTGTTAGCCATATTGAACTTCTGGTAACCCTTCCTGCCTTTCAGATGAATCAGATTTTTGTTTTACCCTCAGCCACTACCCACATTTGAAGCAAATACTTGACTCATACTTAAGGTAGATCCATCCCTGAATGTCTGTTCACTTTTCTTTTATCTTCCACCTTGAGGATAAATTTCTAGCTTTCTCTCTAGCCTGTCTCCTCAGCAATACCTATTAATATTCTGCCTGGTATCTGATAACCCCTCACTTATCTGTTGCCTTGATTAGAGACCATCCCTGAGATCTTAGAATGAAAGTTTTTAATTAAGTTTTCTGCTACTCAGAGCCCTAATAGAGTCATACTATAAGAAGTGTACTTTGAGGCCGGGTGCAGTGGCTCACACCTGCATTTTATGTGGCTCACATAAAATATGTCACAATCAGCTACTCCTCAGAATACAGGCCACTGTAGGACTCTATTCCCAAACTTCTACTTCACTAACCTCTAACAAGAATGTAAAAGCATGAAATAGAGGTAATTCTCTTCTCTCCAGGTGACTTTATATCTTAATCATTCCTACTGTACTCATGATCTTGTTACTGCTCCCGTATTTACCTCGGGTTTGTTTTTTACTTCCTCCTTTAATGGTCTTTTTTTCTTCTTCCCCTCTCTGTGCTCACTGTCCTTATCTGTTACTTAGGCTTCCTCTATGATTCTCAGCAATATTTGAATACTTTGGAATATACTTAGTATTTCTAATTATGGCATTAATGCTACAAAATTTTCATCCCATGATTCCAAAATAAATTAGCCTATATTATCATTATTATTATTATTATTAATTGTTGAGACAGGATCATGTTCTGTCACTCAGGTTGCAAGTGCAGGGATATGATCATGGCTCACTGCAGTCTCAACCACCTGGGCTCAAGTGATCCTCTCATTTCAGCTTTTCAAGTAGCTGGGGCCACAGGCACGCACTGCTATGCCCAGCTAATTTTTTTTTTTTTTTTAATTTTTGTAGAGATGGGGGAATCTCGCTATTTTGCCCAGGCTGGTCTTGAACTCCTGGGTTCAAGTGATCCTCCTGCCTCAGCCTTCAAAAGTGCTGAGATTACGGGTGTGAACCACTGCCCCCAGCCATAGCCCATATTGTTGATCATCTCTTGTGTTGAAGACATAATAATAATATCATACGAAATAAGTACATGACCATTATTAGTGTATGACTCCATGATTAATAATAATTTGCCAAGCTTCTGCTATGCTGTCAGCAGTGCTAATATGTTTCTGAATGGAGTTGTATTCATTTTCTCAAGCAAAAAGGGCTTGATGCCTGATGCACTAAAAGCCAATATACAATGACACTGGGCTTTTGGGAAAAGAAAAGCTTTTTGTTATATGTCAACTCACAAGAAGACAGGAGTCCAGCTCAAAGCCGTCTCTCTGTGTTGGCTTTACTTTTATTAGAAAAGGTTTAGGGGGTGATTCTGAGACTAGTAGGTGATTGGTGGAAGAAAAGGGGAGGTCTGGAAAGTCCTCAGGCACGCCCAGTTATCCCTTTGTGCCTCCTCATGGGTCACAGGTGCAAATTTAGGGGGACTTAATATGAAATGTGGTAGAAATTTAGGCTGTGACATCAACAAATTTGCTCTGCGCAAACTCCAGTTGGCCACATTGTTTCCAACAGTTCAGTTCATTGTTTCATCCAGTTTTTTAAAATCCCTCAAGTAGAGGGAGTTTCAGCTTTTCGGCAAGTTGTTTCCTTTTATTATTGACTAACCTTCAAATTCAAGAATGTCTGTTAGTTATTGGTTTCTTTAACTCTTTGGAGCACAGTTTCATTCATGTGTTTACTAATATGTTTCTTACATTCATTTGCGTGACCAGTCTTTTTATATCAATTTTTGAACTTGAATTAAGATACATTTTTGGGAAAGTAGGTTGTCTGCTATCAAACCGAAGTCTTTTCTTCATTGTCTATTTACTTGGATCTTTTGATCTAAAATGTTCATCTAACTGCTGTTCAGTCTCTTGTAAGTTAAACACACCTCCTCCTGGCAGCAGGAAGCAGCATCCAAATCAGCGAATTTCAGGTCTTTTGTTTCAGGGTTGTTTGGATAATAAGTAGCTATACAGTAACCACAGTGATTTGGAATGACATCATGCCTGCTGGGTAACTGTATGGATTTTACAAAGGACTCAAAGTTTGCTTGTAGCCAATATGAGACATGTGCTTTAATATAGGTCAAAGATGTGGTATGTTTATGTTAACATTACTCCTCTCTAAGTTGGTGTTTCAAACAAATGATTGTCTGGATTGCTTTTTAAAATTGCTGTCTTTTGGCCTGAAGTGTTTACATAGAAATCAGAGCCTCTTTACAGTTAAGAGTAACTCCAAATGCAGGAACACACATTGGTAATGCCACCCAGAATAAATCAAGTAATGAACAACATGCTTGAACTGAATCTTTAACATTCTTGGATACAATTGCTGGCAATCAAAACTGTTTTCAGTTTGTGTACTTTGATTTTTTAATCCCTCCCAGAATACTTGCGGAAAATGACTCCGCAACTGAATTGATAAAGTGACTCAGTTATAATAAGCCCAATTCTTACCTGAGTGTTTTGTTGGGGGTGAAAGAAAACTTCAAATTCTCACAAAGGTCTAGGGCACAGAATCATCACTTAGGAAGCAGGCACTTGCTCAAAGTTTAGCTTCAACCCTTAGGGCCATTCTTTAGGAAACATTTTTCAAGGATAGTAAGTAGTGCAATGTTAAGAGGCGAACCTGAAAGCAAAACAGGCTGAGGTTTAAATACTAGCCGTTTTACTTACTAGCTAAGTATGAAGTACCCAATCCTTTGAGCTTCACTACACATTAATCAGATGTAAATAATAATAACCACCTGACAGGTTTCTTGTGAGCTCTAAGTGAGAGGACATTTAATGGTAATTATAATTAGGCAAATGGGTAAGACATACAGTTAACATCCCCTTCCTTCTCCTTTCAATGGCATCTGGCATTCCATGCCCAGTATCCTTAGGCTTGTGAGCCACTGAAAGGCACAAAGGAACTCTCCTCCCAGGTGGATCTTAGCCTCATATTCCTTTTCTCTGCCCTTCAGAACATATGATACATTCCTTAGTGACCTGCTGTCTACTTTCCACCTTGGTAGTGATTTGAGTTAATCCATGTTTATAGAAAGAGCTAATAAACTAGCTCTAATAGGTCATATTTGTAGCTGAAATAGTGAGAATTTCAGGGCAGTTTGATGTAATGTTTGCTATTTAACCCCTGTACAATTTTTTAAATTGTTTGGGTTTGCAAGTCTAGTATCTCCAAGTTGACTCACTTCTTAGGTATTGTACAGTAATAGATATTAAACTTTAGCCTTCCCACAGTGGTCATAATGGGGCAATGAGTCTTCCTGTAGGTGAGGTTAACTAATAAAAGGTATATGATTGGAAAAACATAAAAGGAACTAACATTTGTTTAATGCTTTCTACATTCAAAACACTGTGCTAAAACTAAATGTTGATTTACTTAATCTTGACAAAGTAGGTGATGAAACTAGGGCTTAATAAGATTAAATAATTTGTCCAAGGCCACAGTAGGCAGAACTGGTATTTTAACTATAGCTTGTTTGGTTGGACACAAAGCTTGTTCATTTTCCATTACAATATTTCAATTCACACACCCAGCAGAGATAGGAGCAGTGATAAGAAACCTAATATTAATCTAAAACAATTAGCTAATAGCAAAGTTTTTTTTTGTGAGAAATTTGCTTGTTCATCTATAGAACTGTAGGACGTTAGTTTAATAAAGAACCTCAGATATCATCTAGTATTAGGTAGAAGCTTTGTTAATATTAGTACAGAGACGACTTTTTAGTACTAGACTGAAGGATGAATTAGATCAACAATTTTCAAAATGTGGTTCATGAGGTCAAACTATCTTCAAAATAATACTAAGACCGTTTGCCTTTTCACTGATATTCTCTCACAAGTGTACAATAGAGTTTTCCAGAGGCTGCATGGGGTGTGATATTGCAACAGACTGAATGCAGAAACTGATATGAAAATCCAGTGATTTTCTTTTTTTTTTCTTCTGTTTTTTTTGAAATGGAGTCTCGCTCTGCCACCCAGGCTGGAGTGCAGCAGCGTGATCTGAGCTCACTGCAACCTCCGCCTCCCGGGTTTGAGTGATTCTCCTGCCTCAGCCTCCCTGGTAGTTGGGACTACAGGCACCCACCACCACACCCCGCTAATTTTTTTGTATTTTTAGTAGAGACAGGGTTTCACCGTGTTAGCCAGGATGGTCTCGATCTCCTGACCTTGTGATCTGCCTGCCTTGGCCTCTCAAAGTGCTGGGATTACAGGCATGAGCCACTGTGCCCAGCCAATCCAGTGATTTTATATTAAATTATCCACCAGAGAGATTTATATAAAGGTAAAACAATGCCATTCTTCTCACTAAATTATTTTTGTTTTAGAAAACACAAATATTTATGTTAGCATGTAGTTTCATAACGTTATTTTAAATAACAGTCCCACCCTTCAGCCCAATAGTGGGCAGCTGTGAATATGTTTCTGGAGCAGCTTTCACACAGCTTGCAGGAACCAGAACAGGCAAAAAGGACCATGTCCTACAAATATTGGGGATCTGTGCTGTGATCATTGATTGCTGCATCTGATCACAGAGGTATAGAAAAAGAGGTGGTGGTCATTACGGTTGCACTAACCCCCATTGTTGCAAACCCTCCCACTCCTCTGGCTACAGTAATATCCAGGAGATTTAAAGAGGCAGAGCCTTTTCTCTCCTGTTATTTTTCTCTGTCTCCCCTTATGGAAGTGAGACATTGAAGACTAGGACATTCAAAAGCAACTGCATATGTAAGGAAAACTAGAAAGTCACCACACATGCCCAGGTGAAGGTGCAGGCTCAGCAAAGACCAGAGAAGGCCTTAAGTTTAAACCTCAGGCTGATCCTCAGCACAGACACAACGTATAACAATAACAGCAACAAAAATAATAATAAAACCCAAAACACCAGCAAAACCTAGGGAAGGGAGAGAACCTGATTTCCAAAGGTACGACATTATTAGATGCAAATATACAGTTTTCAACAACAACAAAAAAAATCACAAAGCATACAAAGAAACAGGAAAGTATGGTCTTTTCAAAAGGAAAAAAACAATAAACTATCTTTGAAAAAGACGGGATGGCAGATCTACTAGACAGACAAAGACTTTAAAACAACTGTCTTAAAGATGCTCAAAGAACTAAAGGAAGAAATGACAGTCAACAAAATGATGTCTGAACAAAATGGAAAAATCATTAAATAAATAAAAAGCCTAAAAAGAAAAAAATCGTGGAGCTGAAAATTATAGTAACTGAAATGAAAAAATTCACTAGAAGTATTCAAAGGCAGATTTGGGCAGGCAGGAGAAAGAATCAGTGAACTTGAAAATAGAACAATGAAAATTACTGAGTTTGAGAAACAGAAAGAAAAAGATTGAAGAAAACGGAACTGAGCCCAAGAGACCTATGTGACACCATAAAGCTAAACAACACAGGCATTATGGTATTCCTAGAAAAAGAAGAGAAAGAAAAAGAGAGAATATCTCAAAAAGTAGTGGCTAAAAACTTCCCAAATTTGATGGACGATATGAATATAAACATCCAAGAAGCTCAACAGGCTCAATGTGTGATGAACTCAGAGACCCACACCAAGATATTATCATCAAAATATTGGAAGACAAACACAAAGAGAATTTTGAAAGCTGCAAGAGAGAAGTGACTTGTCACAAGGGGTCATAACAAGAGGTGACAACGTGCTGGTGGCCCTCGCTCGCTCTCAGCGCCTCCTCAGCCTCTGCGTCTGCTCTGGCCACGCTTGAGGAGCCCTTTAGCCCTCCGCTGCACTGTCGGAGCCCCTCTCTGGGCTGGCCGAGGCTGGAGCCGACTCCCTCTGCTTGCAGGGAGGTGTGGAGGGAGAGGTGTGGGCGGGAATCTGGGCTGCGCACAGCTCTGGCGGACCAGTGCGAGTTCCGGGTGGGCGTAGGCTCGGCAGGCCCCACACTCAGAGCCTCCGGCCGGCACCGCCAGCCCTGGGCAGTGACGGGCTTAGCACCCGGGCCAGTAGCTGCAGACAGGGTGCCGGGTACCCCAGCACTAATGGCCCACCTGCGCTGCGCTCGAATTCTCACTGGGTCTCAGCTGCCTCCCCGCAGGGCAGGGCTCAGACCTGCAGCCCACCATGCCTAAGCCCCCCCTGCCACCTGCACCCCGTAGTGGGCTCCCGTGGGGCCCGAGCCTCCCAGAGGGGCGCCGTCCCTTGCTCCGCCGCACCCGGTCCCATTGACCGCCCAAGGGCTGAGGAGTGCAGGCGTGCAGTGCGGGACTGGTAGGCAGTTCCGCCTTCAGCCCTGGGGCGGGATCCACTAGGCAAAGCCAGCTGGGCTCCTGAGTCCAGTGGTGACTTGGAGAACTTTTATGTCTAGCTGGAGGATTGTATATGCACCAATCGGCACTCTGTGTCTAGCTCGGGGCTCGTGGATGCACCAATCAGCACTCTGTATCTAGCTAATCTGGTGGGGACTTGGAGAACCTATGTCTAGCTAAAGGATTGTGAATACACCAATCAGCACTCTGTGTCTAGCTCAAGGTTTGTAAACACACCCATCAGCACCCTGTCTCTAGTTTGTAAACGCACCAATCAATGCTCTGTGTCTAGCTACTCTAGTGGAGACTTGGAGAACCTTTATGTCTAGCTAAAGGACTGTAAATATACCAATCAGCACTCTGTGTCTAGCTTAAGGTTTGTAAACACACCAATCAGCACTCTGTGTCTAGCTCAAGGTTTGTAAACGCACCAATCAGCACCCTGTGTCTAGCTCAAGGTTTGTAAACTCACCAGTCGGTGCTCTGTGTCAAGTTAATCTGGTGAGGACTTGGAGAACTTTTATGTCTAGCTAGAGGATTGTAAATGCACCAATCAGCACTCTGTGTCTAGCTCAGGGATTGTAAATGCACCAATCAGCACCCTGTCAAAACGGAACAATCAGCTCTCTGTACAACGGACTAATCAGCTGTCTGTAAAATGGACCAATCAGCTCTGTGTAAAATGGACCAATCAGCAGGATGTGAGTGGGGCCAGAGAACGGAATAAAAGCAGGCTGCCTGAGCCAGCAGCGGCAACCAGCTAGGGTCCCCTTCCACACTGTGGGAGCTTTGTTCTTTCACTCTTTGGAATAAATCTTGTTGATGCTCACTCTTTGGGCCAGCACTGCGTTTATGGGTTGTAACATTTACTGAAAAGGTCTGCACCTTCACTCCTGAGGCCAGCGAGATCACGAAGCCCCTGGGAGGAATGAACAACTCCAGATGCTTCGCCTTAAGAGCTGTAACACTCACTGCGAAGGTCTGCAGTTTCACTCCTGAAGCCAGCGAGACCATGAACCCACCAGAAGGAAGAAACTCCGAACACGTCCGAACATCAGAAGGAACAAACTCTGGACACACCATGTTTAAGAACTGTAACACTCACTGTGAGGGTCCCCGGCTTCATTCTTGAAGTCAGTGAGACCAAGAACCCACCAATTCTGGACACAATAAGATTAACAGCAGATTTATTGTCAGATACTTTGGAGGCCAGAAGACAATGCACTTATGTTTTTTAAGTACTAAAAGAAAATTGTCAAATCAAAATTGCATTATAAAACCTAGTATTATAAAAATAATGTGTAACTTTTTTCTAAATGGTTTAAAAGACTGATACATTTAAAAATAAACAATTATTAGTCTAAAAGCTGTTACGATAATCATGGTTTGCAACTCCATGCTTTTATTCTCTATGTAATTTAAGACACTAATGTGTTAGAAAGTTATTAGCTTATGTTTTTGGACAGTGTATAAAAATATAAGTTTATGACATTGACAATCAAAAGGGTTGGGGATAGAGCTGTTAGAGAAATAGTGTATGTTATTAAAGTTAATCTGCTGTAAATTCAAATTAGAGTGTTATAACTTTAGGGTGTTATGTAATCCCATGGTAACCACAAGAAAATAACTGAAGAATGTATACAAAATAATATGAGAAATTTAAACATTTCACTACAAAATATCAACTCAATACAAAAGACAGTAATGCAGGAAATGGACAAAAAAGCTATAAGGCATATAGAAAACAAATAGCAAAATAAAGGAATAAGTCTTTCCTTATCAATGATTATTCTAAATGTAAGTGGATTAAATTCTCCAGTCAAAAGACAGAGATAGGCAGAATGGACCAAAAAAAAAAAAAAAAAAAAAAAACCATGATCCAACTATATACTGTCTCTAAAAGACTCACTTTAGATTCAAAGACACAAATAGGTTAACAGTGAAAGGATGGAAAGGGTTGTTCTATGCAAATAGTAACAAAAGGAGAATGGTAGTATCTAAACTAATATTAGAATGACTAAAATTAAATGGACTGATTATATCAAATGTTAGCAAGGATATAGAGGAGCTGGAATTCTCATACATTGTGTGGGAATGTAAAATGATATGAACACTTTTGAAAATAGTTCACTAGTTTCTTAAAATGTTAAATACACGTTTACCTTATAATCCTGTCATTCCAACAAAGACTTGCATACATATGTTCATAGCAACTTTGTAAATAACCAAAAATGGAAAATGCCTAACAACTGATAAATGTATAAACAATACAATACATATTACAATAAATTAACTATTGATACACAATATTTCAAGAATGAATCTTAAAATAATTATGCTTAGTGAAAGTCAGAAAAAATACATACTGTATAGTTTCACTTATGTAAGATTCTAGAAAATACAAACTAATTTATAATGATAGAAAGTAGATATGTGGTTGCCTGGGGATTGGGTGGGGAATGGGGAGAAGTTACAAAGGAGCACAAGGAAATTTGGGGGAGTAATGTATATATTCAGTGTCTTGATTATACATGGTGATGGTTTCATAGGTGCTTACGTATGTCAAAACTTATCAAATTGTACTATTAAATATATATGACTTATTTTAAGTCAATTATACATCAATAACATTGCTAGAAAAAATAGAGTAGAAGATTTTTAGGTAACTAGCTACATTTGTCTCTTATTAGTTACAAACTTGGTAGCTCATAACACCACACATTTATTTTCTTATAGTCTGGAGGCTAGAAGGCAATCAATTTCTTTGTTTCTTTTTTTTGTTTGTTTGATATGGAGTCTCGCTCTATCGCCCAGGCTGGAGTGTAGGGGGCGCGATCTCAGCTCACTGCAACCTACACCTCCCAGGTTCAAGTGGTTCTCCTGCCTCAGCCTCCCGAGTAGCTGGGACTACAGGCAGGTGCCACCACGCCCAGCTAATTTTTGTATTTTTAGTAGAGACAGGGTTTCACCATGTTGGCCAGGCTGGTCTCCAAATCCTGACCTCAGGTGATCCACCCACCTCGGCCTCCCAAAGTGCTGAGATTACAGGCGTGAACCACCAGGCCCGGCCAGCCCCAGTCAGTTTCCCTAGGTTCAAGTCAAAGTATTGGCAGGGCTTGTTCCTCCTAGAAGCTTTAAGGGAGAATCAGTTTCCTTGCCTTCTCCAGCTTCTAGAGCTGCATTCCTTGGCTTATGGTCCCTTGTTTCATCTTTAAAGCCAGCAGCATTATCACCTTCGAAATTCTGTTTCCATTATTACATGGAATTTTCCTCTTCTGTTTCAATTCTTCCTCTGCCTTCCTCTTAAGAAAGATATTTTTGAATATTAATTCCTTTTGGAATTAAGCCTTCCTCAAACCAGTAAAAAAAACAAAAACAAACAAAAAAACAGCAGACCATTGGGTCTTTGGGATTCTGTTTCATTTTTGCCCTTAAATCACCTCTCAACTGAATAATTTTGTTTATGTCAAATTGCATCAAATGGCCACCCTAATTCTAAATTATACTCGGTGAAATTATGCCATACAGATAATTTAGCACACAAATTTGTTACAGCATAAATACATGTAAAAACTAGGAGCCAACCCAGAGTTGTTGCAAATATAGGTTTAGACTGAGAAAAAGCCCTAAAGTTGAAAGTATTGCTTATATATGTCATGAATCATTTCCCCAGCCTAATGGCTATGCCCTTTCTATCTGTAAATCTCACTAATTTGCAGCTTCTGTATAACAAGTTTTAATAAAAGCTCTCACCAAACCAGGCATCCACAGACAAAAGAGCCAAACAAAAGACTCGGGAAAATTTACATTAAGTTTTAAGTGACACGAGGAAGAGTTTGTCTAAAGAATGCCTATACTTTTCAGTTCTCAGGTCCAGCTTGTGAAAACAGACATTTATTGGGGCCTGTACCCATTCTTTCCCTAGGAACATTCTCCTTAAGGGCATGTTACAAAGACATATTTGACAAGGACAGACAAAGACAAGTAATGTTATTAGTACAAAGGCAGATTTCCACCAAGATAAAAGTTACTTTATCAGATAATGAAAAGATTCCTAAAACTAGTTCCTAAGTACTGGGAGGCAAAAATAAAGCTGAGATTTTTTCAACAAAAAGTATTCAGAGCTTGGCCCATTGCAATATTTACCTCCCTGTTATGGTCAGAGATACCCTTTGCCCACCAAATGGGAGGCTTAAACGATTTCTGAAGAGTGTACTGTCCAGAGCCTTGGGGCCATCATGAAGAGCCTTGGAGCCCTTCATTGGTTCTTGGTAAAACCTATAAGATCATTGAATTCGGCCTCCCTGAAAAGTTCACCAAAATAATCTGTTAGTAAGACAAGGCTGAGTTTATTCTTACTGTGGTGAGGGAGAGCGCTACCTTGATAGATATTTTTAGTAACACCTGATAGTGGAGAAGACAAATTCACAATATTTATAAAGTTTTGGAGGATGTTTTAAGGTACTTCTTTTAATATAAAGGCTTGATTAAGATTGGATAAAAATTATGATACAATAGTTTAGGAATTGTGAACCCAGAAAGGCAAGGATTTTGAAGCAAATCTTTGAAGTCTGGGAGTAAATAGTCATTTGATGCTATTTATTAAATAGGTGAAGAGTTTGACATTCATTTAAATGAGTTTTTCAGGGAATTCTTGAGAAGAATGAAATTTTTTGTGTGTAACATAAGAATAGACATATAGATAGTAGAATCAAACTGAGAGTCCAGAAATGCCCTTATATTTATGATCAATAGATTTTTAAAAATTGAATTGAGGTAAATTTCGCATAACATAAAAATCAACTACTTCAAAGTGTACAATTTAATGGCACTTAGTACATTCATAATGTTGTGCAACCATTACCTCTATCTATTTCCAATATATTTTCATCATCCCCAAAGCAAACCCCATAACCATCAAGCATATACTTCCATCCACTTATCCTTATCCACTGAAAACCACTAGTCAGCTTCTTGTCTTTATAGATTTACCTATTCTGGAAGTTTCATAAAAATGGGGTCATATAGTCTGTGATCTTTTGTGCCTGACTTCTTATACTTCATATAATGTTTTGGAGGCTCATCTGCATTGTAGCATGGATCAGTACTTTATTCCTTTTTATTGCTGAATAATGTTCTATTTTTTGAAATGGGATCTTACTATGTTGCCAAGGCTGGTCTTGAACCCCTGGGCTCAAGTGATCCTTCTGAGATGGGGAAGGAAATAGAAGAGGAAAAACCCTGATCTGGGAATTTCATATTATGCTGCTGCCCAGGTATGCCAGTGCCATGGTCGACGAAACAGATCAAACCTGACATAGAAATTAAAACTAAGAGAAAACTATGGACAGGAGTTCTACCCAATATCCAGCAGCCTTCTTCAGGGAATATGTGCCTTCCACAGAGGAAATCGATAGGATGCTCATAGACTGGGAAAAGCAAATTGAAGCATGAGACAAATATAGCTCAAGATGTCCCTATAATAATGATGCAGATATTGACTACATTAATGAAAGAGATGCTAAATTCAGCAAAAAGGTAGAAGGATTCTATGGAAAATATATAAAGCTGAAAAATGTATAAAGCTGAAATTAAACAAAATCTAGAAAGAGGAACAGCCATCTTAATCTCCTTCAGGAACTGTTTTGATTGCCAAATTGTACCAGTAAACCAGGACCCTGTCTGTACCTCTCCTTTAATAAGTTGTAGAGAGATGTTCTATGAATGTCCATGTATTTTCATGCTTACATATTCTTATTATTCACTTATTTTAGCAAAGACTATCTTCTATTTCTGTGTTTAAAGTATGTGTTTAATGTGTGAAACCTCCTGGGCTTAAAATTCTTAGCTACAAATATATGAGTCATTGTTGTCCTGAAATTTGTCATATATCTGATTTGAGCTGGAGTTGAACTTGGCAGCTTCAGGGGTATGATGCTAAACTGATACTAATTTTTTCTTGCAAGCTATGGTAGACGGTGAAAGGAGAGTAACAATGGCTATTGGAAATTCACCCTAGGCCCTCCTCTTCTACAGAAATAGTCACAATTACAGGTGCTTGCCTGTTCCATGCTCTACCCCCACAGCCCATGTGCATTTATGTGGGCAAACATAGGGAATAGGAGGCTGATCCTCTAATAGCCTTCAGTAAAATGTCAAAAAGCAAATATCCTTGGAAGAAAGTAAGTTAAAACATTTGGTAGAAGTAGTATTTAAAATATATATAATACAATTTGGCAAGGAAAAAAGCCTAATTGGAGTTTAAACCTTATTTCAACTGTAACTAAAAAATTAGAACATGAGGCATATGTAGTAATTATGGGAAATATAGGACAGAAAACCTGAAGTTAGGACTACGCCTTAAAAGTGAAGGATATTTTCTATTTGCATCATTTTTTAAAAAATTTGCTATCTCGGAAAGGCTTTATTTCTACTTCATCATGATTTCATATTGACTCAGAGGCGCCATTGTGTGTTTCAATTTGGTATCCTCTTGACTTTTTGCAGTGTTTTTCCTTAAAGAAGAAAATTTTGAGTAAACTCTGTACATTGCAAGTTAATCTTTTGACAATAATTAAAAATGTTGTTGCTGTTGTATCATCAATGCAAGAAGACCAACAATAAAAGTACAGGACAAGGAAATTCACAAGATAATTACAGTAGAACAGACTGAGTCACATTTAGGTGATGGCGAGGACACCGTAGCAGTATATACATGAACCCAAAGATGTGCAAATTGAGTAGAATAATGTATGGATTACACAGTGAATTTTCTAAGCCCATCTGAGGACTTTGTACCTTCTCAAAAATGTCCTGTATCCCCTCCAGTTTACAGAATATCTTTCGTGTCTACTGTGTGCCCTGTTATATAATAAAAGCATGACTGGGATGAATGAGATGCAAAAGTCAGGCATACTAGAAGGAAGCTCTGATTTAGTGAATAATGGACCGTTAAGTAAAGATGGTAATAGAAATGCATATTAATAAAGGTATGTATATTCAATGTATTATTAGTAGAGAAATTATAACATTATGATACATTCATACAATTATAGAATGAGGCAGATCTATATTGACATGAAAAGATGCTTATAATATGTCTATATAAAAAGAGGTTTGTAACTGGGCATGGTAGCACACACCTACGTCCTAGCTACTCTGAGGGCTAAGGCAGGAGGATTGCTTGAGCCAAGGAATTGGAAGCTGCAGTGAGCTATGGTGGCACCACAGCATTCTAGTCTGGGCAACAGAGTAAGACCCCATCTCTAAAGAAAGATTGTAAAAATTAAAAAAAAATCACTCAAGGGTACCCATTTTACTTCATTTAATAACGTAAAAGGGACTGCATTGATATGGTTACATTTCCAGGATCCTCTGTTCTTTAGGGATGGACTAAAAGGCTAGTATCATTGCTTGCAAATGTGTCTCAAACTTGACGGATCATATGTTAAGAAATAAAGTTTACTATCTTTAAATCCTCCCCCCTCCAAAAAAAAAAAAAGAATGATCCTTTCTCCTCAGCGTCTTGAGTAGCTGGGATTACAGTCATGTGCCACCATGCCCAGCTTTGAATAATGTTCTATCATATGGACATATCACAGTTTGTTTATCCATTCTTCAGTTGATGGACACTTGGGTGGTTTCTACCTTTTGGCAATTGTTAATAGTGTTTCTGTGAACATTTGTGTACAAGTATTTGTTTGAATACCTGTTTTTAATTCTTTTGGATATATACCTAGGAGTGGAATTGCTTGATCATATGGTAATGATATGTTACCTTATTAAGGAATCACCAAATTGTTTTTCACAGTGGCTGACCCATTTTACATTCTCACCAGCAATGTGTGAGGGCTCTGATATTCTCTGCATCCTCACTAACACTTGTTTTTGTTTGTTTTTCTTTTTTAAAAAAAATATAGCTATCCTAATTGTGTGAAGCAGTACTTCATTATGGTTTTGATTTGCATTTCCCTAATTGACTAATCATGTTTAGCATCTTTTCATGTGTTTATTTGCCATTTGTATATCTTTAGAAAAATGTCTATTAAAGTCCTTCGCTCATTTTTATTTTTTTCCTGTTGAGTTGTAAGAATTCTTTACATATTCTGCATACTCGTAGACTCATATCAAATATGTTTTGCAACTGTTTTCTCCCATTCATTGTTTATTTTTCTCTTTATCATGTGCTTTGATGCATAAAACTTTAAAATTTTGAAGTCCAATTTATTTTTTCTTTCGTTGCTTGTGCTTTTGATGTAATTTCTCAGAATCCATTGCCAAATTCAAGGTGATAAGGATTTATCCCTATTTCTTTTTCATAACAGTTTTATAGTTTTAGCTCCTACATTTAAGTCTTGAGTTTATTCATTTTGAGTAAATTTTTGTAGATGGAACAAGGTGGGGATCCAACTTCATTCTTTTGCATATGGCTATTTAATTGTCCTGATATCTTTGTTGGAGAGACTATTCTTTCTTTATTGAGTGGTTTTGTTACTCTTGTCAAATACCAATTAGCTACATATATATAGGTTTATTTCTAGACTCTCAGTTCTATTCCATTGATCTATATGTCTATCCTTATGCCAGCACTATACTGTTCAATTATTACAGCTTTGTGTTAAGTTTAGATGTGAGGAAGTATAAGTCTTCCAACTTAATTTTTGTTTAACAAGATTGTGTTAGCTGTTATGGGCAATTGACTTTTGACAAAGGTGCAAAGACAATTCAATGGAGGAAAAAAGAGTCATTTAAATAATTGGTGCTAGAACAGTTGGCTATCCATTTACTAAAGTGATTTGGATGCCTACCATACACTACACACAAAAATTTGGACTTGTATCATACACCACACACAAAAGTTAACTCAAAATGGATCATAGACCTAAATACAGGAGCTAAAATCTTAATGCTCTTAGAAGTAAACATAGGAGTAAATTGTGACCCAGGGTTAGGTAATGATTTCTTAGATTCAACACTAAATCATAGTGATAAAAGAAACATTTGGTAAATTAGACTTCATCAATATTAAAAACATTCATGCTTTAAATGACATGATCAGGAAAGGCAAAAGACAAACCTAGAGGCTGGAAGAAAATATTTCCAAATCATGTAATTTGATAAGGGACTTGTATCCAGAATATATTGAGAACTTACAACTTTAGGGGAAGAAAGTCTTTTTCCCTCTGCCCTTCTCTAGCGGTGCCCTGTAAATTAAATGGACAAAAGAGATTAACAAGAGAGAAACAAACAGGAGTTTATTAATATGTGCATTGCACATACACGTGGGAGCATTTAAAGATGAGTAACTCAAAGGGGTGGTTAGAACTTGGGCTTACATAGCATCTTAATGAAAGAAACATACATTTTTAGAGAAGTGACAAGACAAAGCAAAAGGACTTTCAGCTTCTGGGGTGGCAAGTTGTGGGAAGGCAAATATATGGGGAAACTAGTGGTAGATAAGGGCTTGTTTTAGTAAGGTTTGTTAGGCACATTCCATTGGTGACATCCCTAAGCAGATAAAGGTCTAGAGTTGGTTCTAGCAATTCACTTCTGTATTTCTTGGCAGAGGAAATTACAAATTTATGTCCTGCTTTTCGGTAACTAGGGGAAGAGCAGAGAGCTTTCCTTGTATCTGTTTCTTCTCAATCGCCTTTAGCTCAAAATAATCCTTATGCCAAAATGGTGTAATTTGGGGTGGCAAATTTTGCTATCCTTCACAACTCAACAAGAAAAAGACAAATGATTCAATTTAAAAATAGACAAGGGGTTTACATGGGCATTTATCTAAAGAAGATACACAGATTGTCAGTCAGCACATGAAAGGATGCTCAATGTCATTAGGCAGTAGGAAAATGCAAATCAGAACCACAAGAGATACCATAAGACATATAACCAATAGATGTATATTTTTAAATCCAGAAAATAGCAAGTGTTGATGAAGATGTGGAGAAATGAGGACCCTCATGTATCAACTACTGGGAATGTAAAAATGGTTCAGACTTGTTGGGAAACAGTGTGGTAGTTTCTTCAAGTGTTAAACAGAAGAGTTACCACATGACCCAACCATCCAAGGAATCTACCCAAGAGAAATGAGAGTGTGTCTTCACACAGAGACTTGTGCACAAATGTTCATAGCAGCATTAGTCATAATAATCTCAAAGTGAAAACAACCCAAATGTTCATCGACTGATGAATGGATAAACAAAATTTAGTATATCTATAAAGTGGAATACTATTTAACAGTGAAAAGGCATGAAGTGCTGATACATGCTTCAACATGGATGAATCTCTAAAACAGTATATTCAGTGAAAGAAGACGCAAAAGATCACATATTGTCTGATTCTGCATATATGAAATGTCTAGAATAGGCTAATCTATGGAGACCAAAAGAGATTGATGTTTGCCTCACACTGTTAGAGAGAGATGGGAATTGACTGCAAATGGGCACAAAATTTTTTTGTGGGGTGATCAAAATGTTATAAAATTATACTGTGGCAATTTTTGCACAAATATTTAATTGTAATAACTATTATTGCCTTCTATATCCAACATGGGTGAGTTTTATGGTATGTTAATTACATCTCAATAAAACTTCTTTTGAAAAATTGTTTGCATCTTTTGTCCATTTGAGTAAGAGTTTCCAGGAAAAGTAAATCATATTGATGAAGATGGAGGAATAATAAAGTCTTGTTAATAGAGACAGCAGAATAGTGAAGTCATATTTACATAGACAGTAACTTATTTTGTTATATATGGTTTCAATTTTCAAAATAGATATGTATATATTTATTTTTAATCATAAACACATCAGATCATGTTAACTGCAATGCAAGTATTAAAATATGGTAAGTTACAGAGAGTAAATGGGTGGCTCTTCTAGATTAAGCATCAGAAAATACTTTAATGAAAAGATGATATTGAACCTGAGTTACGACTGATAGAGAGAAGCTAGCCTTGTTAATATGAGCATGGGAGTGGGTGGAGGAATGGGAAGAGCATTCCCACAAAGAAAATAGCTGGTACAAGTGGGAACTCTTTGTTAGGCAGCAACAAAGATTCTTATTTAACTCTTCAATATCCATTCATTTCTCTAGACATAAAAACAACACATTTCTGTACTTTGCCAGTGCTCAGCAAACTTCAATTTATCATATTCTATGTTTGTTTCTTTTGTTTTAACTTTTTTTTTTTTTTTGAGATGGAGTTTTTGCTGTTGTTGCCCAGGCTGGAGTGCAGTGGCACAGTCTAGGCTCATTGCGAACTCCATCTCCCAGGTTCAAGTGATTCTTCTGCTTCAGTCTCCTGAGTAGCTGGGATTACAGGTGCCCACCATCATGCCCAGCTATGTCTTTTTTTTTTTTTTTGTATTTTTAGTATAGACAGGGTTTCACCATGTTGTCCATGCTGGTCTCGAGCTCCAGGTGATCCACCTGCCTCGGCCTCTCAAAGTGCTAGGATTACAGGTGTGAGCTACTGCGCCCAGTTGTTTAACTTTAAAGAAACATCTTTGAGCTATAATTTGCATACTGTAAAACTCACCTGTTAGGTGTGCAATACAGTGGTAATTAGTAGATTTACAGACTTGTGCAAAAATGACCAGGATATAATTTTAGAACATTTTGATTACTTCAAAAAGAAACCTTGCAAATTATGCGACTCCTTTTTTTGTTGCTCTCCTTTTATTTCTCTCTCTCTCTCTCTTTCTCTCACTAATCAATGGTTAAGTGAAAATTTTATCACTTTTCTATGTTGGCCCACTGACCAGTAACTGGGAACAACTACTTAAGAGCGTCTTCCAACACTAACTTATTCATTTTTTTCTTTGTGGTTTTCTTTCTTTCCTGAACTTCCTAACTTGTTCTTTAGTTGACGGTGTCATCTCCATTATCCTGGGGAAAACTAAAATTGTTATAGCAAAAACCAATGCAAATTTTACCATTTTTAAACTTCAGGTAAGTCTCTTAAGAATAAAATAGGCTGGGTGAGGTGGCTCATGCCTATAATCCCAGCACTTTGGTAGGCCAAGTCGTGAGGATCGCTTGAACCTAGAAGTTTGAGACCAGCCTGGGCAACACAGTGAGATTCCATTTCTACAAAAACAAAAAAATATTAGCCAGGCATTGTGGCACATGCTTGTAGTCCCAGCTACGTGGGAGGCTGAATTGGGAGGATTGCTTGAGCCTAGGAGTTTGAGGCTGCAGTGAGCTATGACTGTACCACCGCACCCCAGCCTGGGTGATAGAGTGAGACCCTATCACTGGAAAAAAAAAAGAATAATAAAATGTTAAGGTCCTGAAAAGAAAGAAGAACATAATTAGTACTAAAACAAAGATAAGAAACTAAAATAGATGCAGATGTACCTGATCCCTTCCAAGGCCCCTACCTACCTCCTCAGGATACCTACTCTGTCCAAGACTTTGTTGAGCATTCAATTTAATGCAAATATGAACACTTTCCTCTTATTAACAGAACACTAGTAAGGTCCTTCTCCTATGGGAAAATGGGGTCTTCCTAGGGAGGGTGCACCTTTAGGGACCTCCTAGACTACCCCCAGCTATGGCAATATCAAAGGGAAAGCCCTGATGGTATCAGAGAGAGTCAGCATGGTGGGGAGACCTCCTCTGATTATAATTCACTCACTAAACATTTATACCAAGCACTCCAGACTCTGACTGTGCTGTGACTTTATGACAGTAAAATTTAAGTGAACAATGCACTGTAAAGAGTTATAATTTGGTAGATTTTGCAATAAATATTTATAAAACTTATTGTTTATAATATTCCTGAATAGAAGTTTCACTATGTTTTCATCTATTCACATAAATTAATGTCAATAGCTCTTGTCAATGTTTTTACACTGAAACTAAGCTCCTTAAAAACTATTAAACATTCCACTAAATAACTTCCATACTTCTTCATTTGCTTTTTGAAAATAGTAAAGTCAGCAGGAGGGGAGTCCTTGCCAGCATTTATTCAAGTTCCCTCCTGTTATCCTTCTCTTGCTTCCAATCAACTCTTGCTAACCCTTGCTAACATTTTGTTTGCAGAGAGAAGATGTAAATAAAAATTTTCATTATAGAAAAATAATAGGCTTATTTCAACAAAATTCTGATTAGAAGCCAAATACTACACATGGTGTTTCTCTAGTCTCTGAATTTTAAATGAAAAATTTTTTAGCAAATTCTTCTTGACAGCTAATGTATTGGCTGTTCATTAATAATTGTTTCTTTTCTAGACATAGGGTTTTGCTTTGTTGCCTAGGCTTGAGTGCAGTGGTTCATAGGCATGATCACAGTGCACTGCAGCCCAAACTCCAGGCCTCAAGCGATCCTCCTGCCTCAGCCTCCTGAGTAGCTGGGACTACAAGCATGTGCCATCACGCCTACTTCTATAATAATTTATAATTAAATATATTCTAGAAATATACTTCCTTTATTTTTACCCTACTGTACTCCCTATATTGATTTTTTTCAAAACATTTATTAAACAGCTACACTAGCTAAATATTAGAGGGATACAAAGATACATAAATGCTGGCACAGCCTAGAGAGAATGCCAGACTCCTCTTCTCCCTCATCTAACTTCCTGACTCTACCTAGGTGTCTCTTTCTTGAGGTCTAGTTTCTTATGGGATTTTCTCTCTCTTCACCATGGGGCAGGTGGGATAAGAACTGTGTAGAATGTGCATTAGAATTATCTGCTGAATAGACAAGGTGGGAGTATTTATTCTCAAATTCCTGTCCTGTCTTAGTCTGTTTTGTGTGATATAACAGAATATCTGAGACTAGGTAATTTAAAGTGAACAAAATTTATTCACTTACAGCTCTGGAGGCTGAGAATCTCAAGAGTGAGGGGCCAGCATCTGATAAGGGCCTTCCTGCTGCATCATCCCATGGCTGTAGGGCAAAGAGTGGGCAAGAGAAAGAGAAAGAGAGAGTGAGTGCACGCAACAGGAAAGTGGGCCAAATTCACTCTTCTATCAGGAAGCCACTCCTGGATAACTAACCCACTCCAGTGATAATGGCATTAATCCATTCATAAGGGCAGACCCCTCATGACCTAATCATTTCTTAAAGGCCCTATCTCTCAACACTATTGCAATAGATTATGTTTCCAACACATGGACTTTGTGGGCACAAAAACCATAGCACCTCCCATTTATCAATGGTTTATTTCAGTACACCAGAATGGATCAGACAGCTTCTAAAGCCATCCCACATGCTGATAGAAGTCTAGCACAAAACAAGAGAGTCTTACTAAGTCTAAAACGGGGTGCTCCCAGGCTGCATCTTCCTACAGTTTGTTGTAACAACAGTTCTGGGACCAAGAAGTGGGCCAACAGGATGCAACATTAGATGTAAAGGATGTCCAATATAGCCTGTCTCTTGCCTAGGCAAAAAAAAAAAAAAAAAAAAAAAAAAAAAAAAAAGACAGTGGGTGATGCACATCTTGCTAGAATACTTGAGTTTGGAGAAAAACCCTCATGGTAACAAAGAGTATACATTTACCTGGCCTTGTCCTTTATGCATATAAATCCCTGGGAGCACCCGACAAGAAGGTGTAGCTATGGCATAATGGGATTACAGTGTGACTCTCGCCATGGCTCGATCTATCTGATAGGCACAACTGAAATACACCATGACCCTTGACCTCAAACAGTTTCGCAAGTCTTTCTGGCATATTGCCAACTGAAAAGTTTTATGATTTGGGGCTGTTAAATAAAATATATTATGACATTCTACTTGACAAATATACTTTCATTTACAACATTTAAAAAAAGTGTAAAGCTATAATTTTTGTATGACTGAAAGGAATATATCAACGATGAGAATTTAATTATTGTCATAACTGAGTTTGCTGTTCATGAGCTGGCAATGTAATAAAAATACATATATTATATACATTCTATAATAAAGAGTAAGCATTTATATTTATATATTTATTCGACAAAATTACCTCCATTTCAGAAATTCATCTTCAGTCACTTAAAACCCTTTAAAAGAATCTTTTTTAAAATAATCTCTAAGCTATTGTCTCTCTTGTTAAATCTATTTTTAGCAGATTTCCTTAGGTATAATTGACATACAATAAACCACCCATATTATAAATACACCTGTAAAACCATCACTGCAATCAAGACACGAACATAGCATGAACACATCTCTCATCCCCAAAAGTTTCCTCTTACATCCTTTTGTAATCCTTCCTTCCTATTTTTCTGTCTCAAGGCAACCACAGATCTGCTGCCTGCCACTATAGATTTGTTTTACATTTTCCGGAATTTTATAAGAATGGAATCAGTGGGTATGGCTTCTTTCACACAGCATAATTATTTGGAGATGCATCATCCATATTGTTTTGTGTATTCCATTGTATGAATACACAATTTGTTTATTTATTAATAGGCGTTTGTGATGTTTCCAGTTTTGGGCTACTACAAATAAAGCTGCTATAACATTTAAGTGCAAGTAACAGGTATAACTATATGATTTGATTTCTTTTGGGTAAATACTTAAAAGTGGAATGGCTGGATTACCTTGTAGGAGTATGTACTACTCAAAGGCTTTCCAAAATGGTACAACCATTTTACATTCCATTAGCAATGTATGAGGGTCCCTGTTCTTCCTTATCCTTGCCAATACTTAGGATGATCAGTATGATTTTAAAAATTCAGCCACTCTAGTAGGTATGTAGTGGCATCTAATGGTGGTTTTAAATTGCAATTCCCTAATAATAAATGACGTTGGGCCTCTTCCATGTGCATGAAATATGTGTTCAAATCCTTCATTCATTTTTATTGAGTTGTTAATTTTCCTATTGCTTAGTTTCGAGAGATCTTCACATAGTCTTTATCAGAAAGGTAATTTTTACTTTTCTCAAACACTCTAACACTTTAATGTTTTTGTTAGGTTTTTGCATCATGGTTATACTGGCCTCTTCGAGAGTGATTTTGGAATATTCCTTTCTCATTGATTATATGTAAGAGTTTCTCTAGAATTGGCATTAATTCTTCTATAAATGTTTTATAGACCTCATCAATGATAACTGGGCTTTGAGTAGACCCCAAACTGCCAAGACATTAGGGTTGTCAACATAAAGATCCGGAGCTCAAGAAAGTTCAGGGATGAAGAAAGCAGTTTAAAGTCATTGGTATACAGGTAGTAGCCATGAAAATGGAAGCTGTCATTCAGAGAGAAGATATTTAGTAAGAATAAAAGAGGTCTGAAAAAATTATCCAAGGAAACACTGCCAGTAGAAATCAAGGAGACAGCTAAGAAGACTTAGCGAGATTAGAGAAGAAGGGGCGATCAGGAACAAAAGGTCTCATAAACATAAAAGGGGAGAATAAATTCCAAGGAAGGGACTGATTTAAAGTTGCAAATGTCTCAGAAAAGTTAAGTAATGTAAGAACTGAAAATTAGTCACTAGACACTTTAGAAACAATGTTATCTGACATGTATGAGAAAGTTCCGAATGCTGTATATATACTGACTATGTACCAGGCAAGTTCCAAATACTGAATATGCGCTGACTCATTTGACTTCCACAGTAATCCCAGCAAGCATGTATAATTATGATCTCCACTTTACCGATGAGGAGACTGAGTACATGGAGGTTAACAGCATTGTGCAAAGCATTACTGGTGTAAGCTGGCTGCACCGTGATTCCAACCCAGGTAGTCCTAACCACTATGCTCTCAGTATAGTGATGAAGGTAGAAGCTGAACTTCTAAGTACAAGCCCCATAGCAGCAACATTGCAAAAAGTCTTCAAACCTGTAGTTCTAACACACAAAAAAGGCCACGGGTCAGCCTAAAGCACCCTTAAACGCCAAGCCTTCAGTATTTAAGGAAGGTCATCCCCCGATTCCCAATGGGGCATGATACACAAATGGGTCTAGCCAAGGTGCTACTGCTGCTTAAACTGCTGTTGCAGTCCAACCTAGTACCAACACCATGTGGTTTGAAGCCAGGTGTAAACAAAGTAGCCAATGGGCTAAACTTAAAGCAGTGTAAATAGTAATCACCAAAAAAAAAAAAAAAAAAAAAAAAAAAACACCTATGGTAATCTGTACCAGTAGCTGGGGAGTCTATCAAGATCTACCTTATGGTTAACTACTTTAAAAATACAAAATTGGCTAGTCAGCCACCAATCCATTTGGGGCCAAGCCATGTGGCAAAACCTCTGAAAAATGGGTTATCAAAAAAATGTAACTATCATTTGTCAAGCCATGTGCTTTTGGCCACCCCTGGCAATAATAAGGCAGATACCTTGACTAAGGTCCAGTGGCTGAAGTCGGCATCTACACAAAATGTGGCCTTGTGGCTACACCAAAAACTGGAACATGCCGGGGGTAAACTAAAACCACAAGTCAATAAGTGTTGGGGTCTGTCCCTGTCCACGCGAAATATTTGGGAGGCTTGCCAAAAATGCCCGGCATGTGCTCAGGCATACCCTAAATGGAGGCAGCTGCCCAGTGTTACACAAGTAACAATAGAGCAAGTGCCCTTAACCAGGTGGCAA
Source organism: Pan troglodytes (assembly GCF_028858775.2). NCBI lineage: Eukaryota > Metazoa > Chordata > Mammalia > Primates > Hominidae > Pan > Pan troglodytes. The sequence continues at coordinate 28,784,741 of NC_072413.2, read as the reverse complement.
GCAAACTACATCGGGCTACTGCCAACGTCTCAAAGGTATAAGCATGCACTAACTGCGGTAAACACGGCCACAGGCCTGTTGTTCACCTACCCTTGTAGGGTGGCTGACCAACAGCACACCATCCCAGCCCTTCAACACTTACGTGCCCTGTATGGTTCCCCCAGGCTGTTAAAAGGAATAGGAAAACACATTTTACTAAACAACAGGTACAACACTGGGCACAACAAATAAACATAAAGTGGGAATTCCATGTGCCGTACAACCCGCAAATTGTGGGTATAATTTAAAAACATAAAGGGCTCTTAAAAAATAAGTTACACTTGCATGTCACACCCCCTTCTTTGCAGGGCTAAAGTTCCAGGCTAAACCTGGTGCTCCAAACCTTAAATAAATGGCCACAGAAAGGCAGCTTGCCCCTGTAAAGGCACTGTTACACCAAGCAACCACCCCCCATTCAGTTGCAAATACACACTAAAAATAACCTTCTCCAACCAGGTATAAAAACAAACAGTAATTTGTTGTTGCTTGCTGCAGCACCCCCAAAGGCAGGGAAACAACCTGGCTATGGCCATCAACCCTCCAAGCCCCCAACTACGGGTGGTTGGCCACTGAAGCTCCCAGTGGGGAGGGCCTACAGCATAACTTGCATGTCACTCCTTAAGTGTTCAGTACATGGCCTCTGCGGTCAACTGTTTGTAGAAAAACAGACAGGAAACAACTCTTCTCCAGTAAACATATGTACTATCTGTGTGGCCTATTATAAGCTCCCTCGTAACTTTGGGACAAATACAAAACCCAAGGAAACCATGGGGAGCTAAAAAGGTGTAGTACCATCACCCAGGGCAGAAGCCCTTGGCGGCTGCATTTTTATCCAGGAATAAAAAGTTAGCCTGTATTTTGCCTAAAAAATGTAATTTACCTCTGTTAGTACCTGTGCCTGCTCTGTCATTTCAACCATAGGTTACCATGCTCCAATTGCCTTGTAAACTGGGCCCACACTTAATGCTAACATAATCAATGTTTCCAACTCTTAAATCTGCACTGCCCTTCCTGCAGCAGCTGCAAATGGCTTGCCTTGGCATATACATTCAGTGTCTGCCAAAAACTAAACATGGCTAAAAACTTGGGGTCCCATAGCTAACACCTGGAACACAACACAGCAAGCTTTAAACAAAGAAAGCTGCAAAACCCACGGCATGCCCAACCCCTAACTGGCCCGTAGCATTTATAATAGGTGGGGCTGGCTAGTGGGGGAACATATAGTACCCCTGGCCCTGGTGCCGAAGTGCACAAAGCAACATTATGGTAACACCACTGTGGAATGGGTACCCGTCATGGCCTCTGCAAACATAACACGTGTCACTACACCAAAGGTTTGTTGAGACAAGTGGCCCCGCCAAGATCAGGCCCCACTAAACTTTGTGCCCCCTGGGAGTTTGTGGGTTTGTAAAAATACAGGATAGCCTTACCTACAGCAAACTGAACTAAACGTTGTACCTGGGGGTGGCCTTATGTACCTGCTACTGTTCTCCCCACATTGCCCAAACACCCACATAACTGAAAAGCACTATGCTCTTGGTTTTTGCAAAGGCCACAAGCCCCTGGTGGTTCTACTCCTTGGCATTAATCGTTCCTAAAGCGGGCATCATAAGTGTAAAAGCACAAGTTACCTCTCTTGCAAAGCAGACTGCTCAGGCTCTAAATTACATGCAAGTGACCTTCATCCTGCTAATAAAGTTAAATCAAAAGGTGGTGTTACCTTTTGGAACCAAATGGCCTTAAACATAGTAACTGCTGCCCAAGAAGGCACCTGTGCCCTCTTAAAAACACAATGTTGTACTTTTATACCTAACAATCAGCAAAATATAACAGCAGCCCTGCAAGGGGTCCTGTGAAAAATTAAGGTGGTCAAAAGCCTTACTACAAACCCCCCGCAAAAATGGTAAACATTCCTGGGCTCTAGCCTATGCTGGGCCCGAATAGTCATAAGTAGCATAGCTAAAATCCTAGGAGTAAGCTGTTGCTCTCTGTATTGTTGTTGTAGGTTATAAATTCAGGACTCTGCTCTATGAGCATGTGTCATTACCCAAAAAATGCCCTTGGCCTAAGTGGTGGAGTGTAAGGGAGATGGCGGAACTTTAGTCAGGATTAGGCTGAGGTGGCCTTCCAGCGAAGAATAACTCAGCGAGTTTGGAGCACAGGTGCGCAACCCCACATATTATGCAACCACTCCGTGTAAGGCACATTAGGTAACCACTCACATAGCTCGTGCTTAGCTTGGAGCCACTATTGTTTGTAAAAGATATAGCTAATGTTGTATATATGGCTAACGCCCCACCAAAAATAAAGTCATGTTGCAACTGCCTACAATTCCTCAAGTGTTTTTCCAGCTACCTGCCACCTGTCCACCAACTCCCCTCAAACCTCAGCTTGGGCTAAAACCTAACAACATACAAAATATGCTTTCCAATAGTGGAAGTTGTGCCTATAAATAGGAACAAATGGAGGCAATATATTCCTGTATTAAAATTCAACACAATTTATAGTTTGATAATACATATAAATGAAACAAAAACAAAAGCAAGAATCATAGACAAGTTTTTCATAAAATAAGGTAAAATTTCTTGGTTTTACATTTTAGTTCATCACAACTGGATGCAAAGACCTGTGTACTCTAATTTTTGTCAAAAAAAAAACAACATGGGATGATAATAAGCAATAAATAGTAATATTAATAAATATTTCAATGCTTCAAAATGTTTGGAAAATATACCCCCTAGGAATATATTATGCTCTTCAAATGGTATTTTAAAAATCATTTCGTAAAACTTATTTTCTTTTAAAAATGAGTTATAATTTTATATTTGCAGAAGTTTTGACACTGATGGCTCTAAAAAACCTAATACCCTTGAGACTGGTGTAACTAATTAATAAAATGCTCTTTGCAAACAAAATAAATTCAGAAGAATTCATGCCACAATTATAACATTGAGATAAACATTTGCATCAGAGCAATCTGATTTCAGATGTTGCATCAAATAACAAGCTGAACACTTCACGCTGTATTTATAGACCTTCTAAGAGACTAAATTATGCATAATTTATTGTAACTTTGAGATTGCCACTCATTATGTAGTGTTAGCAGCAAATACTTACTGTGGGACACATATAAGTATCAAAATAAAATTAGAGAAGTTAGGAGACTGTGTCTTTTAAGGCTGAGAACTGCATCAGCTCTTTTAGTATTTTCTACCATTCAAGAATTAAAGCACAATCCATTAACTTAGCAAGTAACGGTGATAAAAGTACTCTTATGATAATTCCTTCTACAGTTTTTCACTGCAAAGATTGTTGTTTCTCCATGTGAACTTAACAAACACTCTAGCAAGCTTGAAAGCATGAGGCTTTTTCTTGTTTTCCTCTCCCATTTTTTGGGTCTGCTTTCTCCAGATGCCTCTGTTACGGACTTCAGCTGAAAGCAGCAGTGCAGATCCGGGTTGTATTATGAGCACATGCATGACATTAGATCCCTTGAGCCACACCACCAATAGCAGACCAGTTCACTGGCCTGGGTCATTCCTTCCAGCTGAAGCAATGTGGGAACAAGGGCTCTCTGACAGCCCTAGGCTACCCACAACCAGGAATACCATTGGGGATGAAGAAACAGAGAGAGTGCATGAGATTACGGCTATGCAAATTGCCTAATATTAATGTGGTTTTCCTTGCTCATAAAAAGGCATGGTCCAGGTGTGGTGGCTCATGCCTATAATCCCAGCACTTTGGGAGGCTGACACAGGCGGATCACCTGAGGTCAGGAGTTTGAGACCAGCCTGGCCAAACAACATAGTGAAACCCTGTCTCTACTAAAAATACAAAAGTTAGGCATGGGAGCTGTTTCGCTGTTTCGCTTTTTCTCAGAGGGAACTCTCGGTCACTTCAGAGTTTGGTGCCAGGAATGCAGAGACCAAAGAAAGGTAGAGAAAACTTGAGGTTTTAAATATATGGGATAGATGTGAGGTGGAGAACGGGGTTTCAGGAAAGAATTTCTAGTGGAGGTGCCAGAAATGCAATTTCTAAAATCCCAAAGAAAACAGGAGTGTTTCAAGTACTCTCTGGAGAAAGGCAGTGTGGATAAGCGTTGGAGTCCACATCTGCTCCCCCGTCCCCTCAGATTTGAAATTCTAGGTCACAGTTAACCTCCTTACATGCTCTATCTTCCAAGTGAAATTTACGTTCACAGGTGGGGCACTCATGACAGCTGGCATAGATCGGCGAGCACCCCAGTGAAGCTGAAACCAGGATTTTTTCTTTTTCTCTTTGATTTTTTTTTTTAATAGTTTATGGCTAGTAAGAATCATGTGGGTCTGGATATTGGTATTTCCTGATTCGATTACATTGGGTTTGTTTGGGAAATCATATTTAACAAGTAATTGATGCTTACATTGTAAAGTGCTGAAGCAGTGATCACATTTAATTTGTGTTTTATAATTTTTCATGAGTGTGAGGCTTGTACTCATATTCTTATGCCTCATGCTGAATGTCTGGCATTTAGGACAAGTGAACACATGAAATATTTGGGGGTCAGAGAAAGTCAATTTTGTAAGTGCTGAAGGCTTTCCTGCAATGGAACACTGGAGGAGGCCTGTTTTTAGCATTGTAGCCTATTGTTGTGATAGCCACTGTTTCCCAGACATGCGACATTATTCTGCTCCCTATTAGGAGTTTTAAGATAAGAAAATTCTTGGTCAAACAAACTTGAGAAAAGCAGTCTTGAGCAGATTTACCCATCTTTATCTTCCTGTGAGGCTTCTCAGTTTTTAATCTGTGAATATTCATATTTAAACCCCAAGAGGGAACTATGCAGTGCAGTACTTCTCTGATGTTTTTGGTTATGGAATACTTTAATTTTGCATACTGGTAGAGTTTAGGACATGCTACCCCAACATATGACACCTTGGCATTTGAAAAAATAGCACAAGCAGAAAGGCCATTCTCATCTTCCTCTTGTCCTTCTCCCCTGAAGCAGATCATACCTTCCCTCTATCTGGTGAAAAGGAACATCCTTAGCCTTGAAAATACAGAGATACCAAGAAGAATCTGAACAGGCAGGCCTTGCTAAGTTCCCCTGAGTTTATTATCATTAGATCTTACCCTCTTTGTCCAATCATACTTCTACACAGTTGTCTACTCTTCATCAAACCTAACCATGGAAACATGCACGTTTTCCGTTTCTTTGGGTCTTTATTTTTGAAGGCTCCCTATGTCACATGAATTTAAATTTGTAAACTTTTCTCTTGTTAATCTGTGTTTTTTTACGGGGGCCTCAGCCATGAGCCTTGCAATGGGTGAGGAAAAGATACTACTTTTTCTCTAGTACAATACCAGTTAACATCTTTCAGATAGTTTATTAGGAAAGCAGTCTGGGGACTACCAAGCTATGAAAAGGGCCTTGGCCACTGATTCCTGATTAGTTCAGACACTGGATCTTTGGACAAAAGCATCAGAGTAAAAAAGTACATTTACCTGGCTTTGGGCCCTGTGCTTGTATCCCTTGGGCATTTTTGTTATGGAAAGGGGCTAGAGAGGATAAAGGTTGGTTGGATGGAGGAAAGGGAAAGGAAGGAAAGGTAAGGCAATGGTAGGACAAGATACAGGCATTCAGAAATCTTGCATCCTGACCAAATACTTTTATAATTCCACCTTTGACACAGCTTATTGAATCAAAGATATCTAGGTTGAAATCAAAGCTGTACTAGCTATGAAAAAGGTGATGATGTGAATGTTGCCTAACTCCTAAACTTCAGGTTCCTCATGCACAAAGTCAGGGGACTGTAACTCATATTGGATATTTTGGGAATATAACTCATTAGATTATTGTAAGATTTATGACCTACCTGGCCCATAAAAAGCACTCAGTAAGTATTTGTTGAACACATATACTTAATTTTGTGCCTAGCATATAGTCTTCAACAAATGGAAACTTTTATGATGACTGCTATCATTAAAGGCCTGAATCCCAAATATAAATATAAGTGCAGACAGAAAGCACCTCAGTGTTGAGAAAAATACATGGTACTCACCAAATCTAAATTTTATGCATGCTTATGGCTATTTTTGATGAGATCATGTATATGGATCTATAGATTATCATAGAATTAGTTAAAGACTTAAAATATTTTATAAAGAAATACTGAGTGCCCAGAGAGGGGAGAAGTAAAGTACCAAGTAACCAGGGCAGCATATTGTGCTGGGGGGATGGATCAGCCTAAATATGAAGAATAAGTTATCTGCCCATATCAAACTATCCTACACATCAATGTCAGACGAATCTTTCCAAAACTCAATATGTCAGTTTGCTATTCAAAACCTGTTAACAGAGCAATGATCCCCATTGAGAATATGATGACAATTATGGACATTCTTTCTAGAGAAATTCATACATGCACATGTAAAGATATTTTTCTCTATTATTTCAAGAAATTATTGGACACATCAAAGCCTATTATAAACCACGTATGGTCCATTGATGCCACCATTAGAACTTCTGAGGTTCATTCTAATAATATATAGTCCAGCATTTTTATCTTGACATTCAAGACCCTTTACAAAATCTCTGTATTATATCTACAATAGCTATAACGACTTTAATTTCTACTCCATTCTCACTCCTCTTGACCAAACACATAGACCCATTTTTGCAGAACACGACTTAGCCATTGTCTTCCAAAGATTTCAGAATTGGAGGCATCTATCTTGTCTCTTGTAACAGTTTGTAACTGTTCCTTTTGTCTGAAATGCCTTTCTTAGTCTTCCCTGGTTATGTAATTCCTTCTATCTCTTTAATAAAGGCCATTTCAGTTCCATATATTCTGCCAAATCTTTTTCAAGCAATGATGACCGTCAAAAGTCATGATCTATTGGTAATAAACTGGGGCGGGGAGGGGGAAGTTGGGAGGAAACTTAGCAAGGCCTGCTTGTTCAGATTCTTTTTAGCATCTCTGTGTAACATTTCTTCCCTCCAGGACACCTGTTACATGAAGGCCTTCAAGAGAGAAGGTCAGAGAGACCTTCTGCTTTGTGGTTTTCTCAATTTCCTTCAGCTTAAAATACTCAGTACGCCAAGATGCCATGTTTTAGAGCATTGCCTTCTGAGCCCTGACATTGCATTTATCACCCATTTGAGAATTCATGTGTGTTCTTTTTAGTTTATCCTTTCATACATATATGTCAAGTCTCCCTAACTCAATTGTAAGCCCTACAATGGTAAGGGCTATGTTATATGCATTTTGGCTCAGAGATAAAATATTGCAGATAGTAATGCCATGTTTCTTCAGATTGTAGTAAAATGTTTAAGAAAACTAACACAATTTAGCCTAATTTCCCACATAAATACAATTATCTGACCCAAGCATAGGTATAAAAACAAAACGACATTTTAAAAAAGTTGAAAAGTGTTCTAGAATTCGGTAGCATTACAATCAGTCACCACTAGATGGAGGAAGTGATTTTCTTAGTTGGAGTGAATTTGAAGCTTTTCGTTTGAAGAATCACAAACGCTTGCTTAGGCCTCAGATGGTTATTGTTGGCAATTTATCAGATTATCAGTATTTTCAAGAAGATTAGTCTTCTTTATAATTTTATAAAAAGTATTCTCTGTCTTCCTTTTTCAAATCCCACCCCTAAAAAAGGCAAAACAAAAATAAAGGAACAGACATAACTAGTATGAAATAAAACATATTAAACAAGTGATTTTAAATATACCTTGAATTTCTTATGATTTCATCACATATTAGCATAATTAATGCCTTTTTATAATAAAATAAATATGGTGTTTGTAGACCTTTATAGACTTCATTGTCTTTCTGAGTATCATGCTGTTTGACTGCATTTATTGCTATTGTTACGTGTTTACAACATGCCTACGTCAAGTACAAAAACTTTTGCTTCAATTGACTTTTGTTTTGAAAAGCCCTGTTTTGTGTTCCTTCCAAAAGGCAAATTTGAAACTCAGAAAAAAAATTAAATTTCTATAACTGTGAAAATCACTTTTCAGTAAGGGCAAAATTGATATCATTGCAGTTGATTAGAAAGTGAAACCCTTCACCTTTCTTTCTTTCTTTTCTTTCTTTTTTTGGTAAATGTTGTTACTTTTCTGTAACTGTAGCAGAAATGTTAGAATTATCATAAATGAGCTTTTGCGCATGCTGTTATTTCATCTTCTGTAAAAAAATTTCAATCATATTCTTAATGTTTCTGTTTCCAAGCCAACTGTTTAATGCTCAAGGCTTTATCTCAGACTGCAGTTCAGACTATTCATTTATGCTAACAGTAGAGCTTGAACAATACTGTAAATTAAAGAAAATGTAATTTTGGGATTTGTCTTATAATTTACCATTTTCAAAAAGCACTCTCTGGAGAAATTAATAGCTTAAATATTACTGGAATAATGAGGATCAAGTTTGAGGAAAATATAGCTTGAAAGTCTATTACTGAAAATGATGGAAATAGGCATTTTTGTATTGCTATCCAAGCAAATATAATACCATACCATTTATCTCTAATTATCCCTAAGAAAAAGAACAAGAAGCACTGAAAAAACAAAGAGTAAAGATTTAAATGGATCTGTTATTCTCCTGCTTTCCCTCACCTACTATTTCTGTTATTATAAATATTAACAAAAATCAGCAAATAGAACTAGAGAGTAAAAACAGAAGGCTGATATATTCTTTGGGTCAACAAAGAACTTCTATGCAGCACATCAAAAAATCTTGGGTCTATTATTCTGGGAAAATATCCTCGCATATAATCCAAATGTTCATTTTCAAATCCATTCATGTTCAACGAAGTGTGTGATTTTTCTATTCAAGTTAAAGAAAGCCAGATTGAGAATTTATCTAAATTCAGTTAATTATATTTGGTCAAGCATTGTCCTTGGCACAAATATTCTCCAGATCTAAAATTTTTGTACTTTTAATCAGCTATGGCTACAGAGGTCATTGGCTGCAAAAATAGAAATTTTAATTACCTCAGCATACCATGCTATAACTAGACCTTTATATTTTGTGTTGTTTCTTCCTGTCCAAATAAATGGTTGGGTTTATGCAACAAATGTATCCTACAGAGGTAAAACAGGGACAAACAACATGGAACAGTTCAGTGAAATTAATTTGTATCTTAATGGAGCTTTGTGAAAGTTTAGAGCTTCATTTCTGAATGGTAAGTAGCTGCTGTCAGCCATTTGCATTGTATCTCTTATGGCACAGTCATCATTTGGGCTGGGTAGCTTCACCACCATCCAATTAATTTTTAAAATTATACCACAAGGAATTGACACATTGTCTTGATGCATTTATATCCGTGATCTTGGAGCTTTGATGCCTCACTTACCACCACCCTCCCCAACTTGTGAGAAAGACTTCTCTCCTTTGTAAAGGCAGGGATGTGAGACAGAAAAGAAGCAGGCAGAATTTTTACACCTCCTCTTGTCAGTCTGGATGATTCACTAAGCTTGGTAGGCTGTATGCCCTGTATCAATACAATTACATAATCATTACCTGTAAGTTAAATTACTTTACACACCCACTGGCAAAAATGTAACAATAAAGCTATTTTTATGATTTTTCCCCTTCAAAGTAATTATATATAGTTGAGAAACTAAACTACATTCAAACTAATGTAACTTCAAACATTACCTTTCCCCTTATAAAACTTTTTGCTCTTCTTACCTTGTACTGTACTGAGTTTAAAAACAGAAAAAGAAAAAGAAAAACTAGGTATAGTGGAGAGAAAAATTGTTCAGCTATTCAGCAGATACATTCAGAAAAAAAATAATGGAAACTGGTAGCATTTTCACACTGCCTAATAGGTAGTAGGTGCCCAAAAAGCACCCATTTAAATAATGTTAAATACATACGTTTCTTTCAAAGTGACTGGAAAAATGCCCAGATTTCCAAGAATAAAAGTGTACATAGAGGATCATTTTTTGACAATAAATGCAAGCATCAGAAAAATTTCCATGAATTAAGGGAAATAAAGATGACTTTATGATTTTATAATTAGCTAGTTTTGAAAATTAGTGTGTCTAACTTCTGGGCATTTAAAAGATTTAGTGATAGAAGAGGAAGCCATGTAACCTCAAAGGGCACGGGTTTGAATCCAACCCAGGTTGTCACAGAAAGTTGATACCACTTGACAACTGCTTTGTGAAATGAGCTGGTCTCAGTCCAGTGGACAGATGTCCATATCACAAAATGCTCTAATTGGCAGTCTTTGCAGAGGAGCCAAGAATTGAATGGGCCTGGAATCTGAACCCTCTTCTCACTCTCTAGAGGGGCAGACAGAGGTAAACTCATAAAGGAAGCTTAGAATTGCTGGTGGCAATCATATATATGTTTTATGGATAAACAGAGGACTTTGTGTTTCAAAGCTGTCAGTCTAATTTTTCAATATATCGAAGTATTTTAATAAGGCCCTCTTAAGCAGATGAAAGTGTTTATTTTTGCTGTAAATTTATTATTGCAAGCTTGCATATTGTTAAAGAAAAAACAGAGTTAGACAGTAAAGTCGTAAGAACAGATTTTATTTGGGAATGATTGCAGTAGGAGAAAAGAGACCTCAGTATAGAACTGGACTCAATTCTGAACACAGCACGGACAAGTGGGGACTTACAGTTGGATAGGGCTCAGTGGATGGAAAATTACTAAGAGGAAGCATCAGAGGTAAGGGGGGATTCTGGCTAAACCAATGGACCTGAAGGCAGGCCAGAGTGATCTGATATCACTTGGGGGACGGTTTGGGTATGAGGAATTTGCTCAGATATCCAGGTGATCAGATATTGAGGGCAGAGATTCTCACTAAACTGACTTGGCAGCATTTTTGCTGAAACTGGGTGATACAAAGATGGACATAGAAGTGCAAAGGTTGAGGCATAGCAGAGGAGAGGATTCAAAGGAGTCTGATTCAAGTTTGATCAAGGAGACAGCTTTTGTCAATATCCTGCATTTTTCATATAAAATGTGTACTGTTGTTGGATTTAAAGACTATGACTAGTCAGCTAAAAATATCACACATGCCATGAAAACTGGCAAGTAAAATTCGGTAAATACTTGAACTTAGAATATTTTGCCTGTGGCTCAAAATGAGCCCAATCTGCTATAGCTTGTGTGCCACATTGAAGCAGACATTCCCAAAACCGGAGAAATCAGAGGGACTGAATTACTGGACATATCTTTTTTAGAATTAATGACATAGCAATAGGCTTGATAAGGGTCTTTATGCCGGATGGTGACAAATAACTGCCTACCTGATATGATTTTAGCAGCTATGAGAATGCCTACTGTCCCCACAAGCTTGAAATTCCAGGCCTGAAGCATTATTGTTTAACTTTGGTTTTGATTTCCTCAGGAGAAGTTGTTTTCCAAACCATGATTCACAGAAAACTACTAGTTTTATAGGTGTTCTTCTAAAAACCAAAACAAAATCCCCAAATCACTAAAAATCCCCACATATTAGAAATGTATATGTGTCTATGTGTGTTTGAGGTGGGGATTCCATGGTTACATAAATTTGGGAAACATTTGGTTAAGTAATGTTAAGCAGATTTATTTATGCGGAATTCGAAGAGCCTTTAATGTTCAAATGTGTCTGTTGACTCTCAAAGAAGGCAGAATATGAAGCATTTTATATAACACATATTAACATTGCAGGAAACTAGTGTTCCCAGGAACACAGATTGAGAAATGCTCTTCTTAGTCATGTAGAGTTGAGTGTTCGCTAATTGCTAATTATTACCTGATAGCAGGATTTTCAAAGAAAAGGGGGAATGTAGGTAGAATCTGTTACCAACAGTTATTGGAGACTAATGGTTTTTCCACAATTTTGCTGCCATCACAACACTGTTAAAAAATAAAATCTTCCTCAGAATGGAAAATAGTTTGCTCTTTGAGAAGTTGGGTGGATTCTCAGTAGTGTGTTGCTCCTGGTAAACTATTCTCAGTAAATCTTGGGGGCAGTAAAATTTCCTGCCACATTCAAATCCTTTGGCGCCCTTTCTCTTTAAACCTGTTGTGTTCTTTTTCTGCTTGGGATTGTCCTGGCGGGTCAGAGAGTAAAAAATATTTGGAGCTATACAATTGTACAAGAGAAATGTCACCCCAAGGGTCAGTTGAAGTAAAACTGGGCGCTGGGTCGTCTGACAGCATTGACTTACTAGCTTTCAAAGCTGAAACCAGGGGGTGGTTGTCAACCCTGGCTACAAAAAGGAATATTAAAAACAAACAAAACAAAATGCAAACACTGGTGCCTGGGTCCTATGCTCACAGATTCAGATTTAATTGATTTGAGACTAGTCAAAGCATTGAGATTGCTGAAGTCTCCCAGGGGGTTTTCCGTGCAGTGAAGATTGAGGATACGTGCTTTTGTGTTGATAGTTCTCATATGCCTTTAACTGGCTACAGATATGTTATTTAAAATTTGATCAGGAGATTCAAGAATGATCTCATTTGTGTTGGAGTCACTTGAAGAGTCTAACTACTGCACCCTTTGGCACCCATGCCATGTTCTACTTCCCACCTGATGCACAATTGCAGCAAGTAACATGAGCGCGAATAAAAGGAAAGCTTTTTGATAAGAGTCTCTGTGATTTTTGTCATTTTCAAAAGGGAAAATATCCTAAACATGTTATTTGATATTCAAAATATACCCTAGACTAGAACAACCAGGAAATTACCCAATGTATCAGGGCAAACATCCTAATTTAGAAGCCAGTGCATTTTTATTTGTAAGAGTGCCTGAGAATTCATTGAGCTTAGGGTAAGGAGATTCATTTATATGGTCTGCAACCACTCCAGGTATAGTTACATTTCTAGCCATTCTGGTGTAGGGATGGCTGTCAGGAATACTTCTACTACCTACTGTGCCAACTCACTCCATGTTACAGTGTAATGTTTCAGGGCTAGAGTCTTATCATGATATCAATGTATCTTATGAAACTGCCACCAGTAATATGTGGGTAGCGGAGGAGAAAAACACTTTAGAAATGCATTAAACCAGAGCTAGCCTGTGGAAAATTTTTCCAATCATTATACATGGAAAATTGTAGGATTTCATTCTCACTGACGCCAGTTAAAGTAGAATTTCTATCCTGTCAGGCATATACTTGATAATAGAGCAGAGTTGATAATAAATGCACCACTAAGTTTTTTCTTTATTGATAGGAATTGCATGAGATAGGACTCATCTCATATTCCTGTTTGTCAGGGACAAATTTGTAGCAGTACTGTTATTCTTTCTGTGGAGAATATTGCAAAATCATTGCCATAGGAGGGATTCAAACAATAGACAAAAAACATGGGAAAAAAGAAGTGTATCAGACAGTTACTTCACAAAATAGTAATTTTTGTGGTATTAAGATATTTATAGCATTTATCAGCTTTAAGAATTTTTCAATTTGCTTTGTTTTGATTGCACTCATTACAAACTGATACTTGCTTTCATACTTAAGTGTTTGCTGTTTTAATTAAAGATAGTACCTCTAGATTATATAAGATTTAGGTACCACAAAACCTGTATCTACTCTTGATATACTGCTCATAAAATGAATTAAAGTAGTATTCTTTTGTATAGTTCCTGTTATATTGATCTAGCATGCTTCAGGTAAAAACAGAAAACAATGATTCTCTCTGTAAAGGGAAATCTCTGGTTGATGAGAGTTAACTTAAAATAATTGTGGTGGGTCTTCAGAAAGGCATGTATTTGGATGAAGAATAGGAGCTAAAAATAAGAAAAGTCTAGAAATCAGAAAGACAAGGGAAAGACTAAAAGAGGTATAGTGAAATTTGAAAAGGAAAAGAAAGATAAGGCAGTATGGAAACAAAAATAAGGGAATGAACAGAAAACAGAAAAAAGAAAGGCAAGAGAAGAATACCAGGTGGCTTTGTAAGGGTTACTGACAACTGATTTCACTTTTGGCTCCTTACTGAAGCTGATTGACAGGTGCGAATACCTACCTTTTCTTTAGAAATGACCCAGCAAAACTAAAGAGTGTTCTGCTAGCTGCTTGACCACTATGAATCCAAAGTAGGTGTTAAACATAGTAACTCAGGTAAAGAATGTGGTCCTATAGATTTCTGAAGGCAGATCACTAAAATTATACAAGATTACTTGGGGTTTAGATAGATACATGTTTGTATTATAATCTCTTGGAAAAGTTTAGAGATTGTCTCAATCTTCATTCCATACAATAATTATTCTAAAGAACAATATTCTGAAAAATAATGTATTCAACGTTTGCATGAACAGGTGCAAAGACTATAGGCTTTTTTCTATATAAGACACCCATTTCATTTTGGGGCAGTTCTACTTGTTAGAAAAATATCTTCCTTGTTGAGTCTGAAATCCACTTTCCTGTAACTTCAAATCCCTGGACTTAGTATTGTTTTTTGTTTTTGTTTCTTTGTTTGGTTTTTTGAATCAGAGTCTCATCCTGTCACCCAGGCTGGAGTGCAGTGGCATGATCTCAGCTTACTGCAACCTCTGCCTCCCGGGTTCAAGAGATTCTCATGCCTCAGCCTCCTGAGTAACTTGGACTACAGGTGTGCAGCACTACGCCTGGCTAATTTTTGTATTTTTTGGTAGAGACAGGATTTCACCATGTTAGCCAGGTTGGTTTTGAAGTCCTGGCCTCAAGTGATCTGCCCACCTTGGCCTCCCAAAGTACTGGGATTACAGGCATGAGCCACCATGCCTGGCTGTACTCAGTATTGTTATTTGTAACAACACTCTATTTTAATTAAACAGATCTTAAAATATTTAAAGACCTCACCTCCACTTGGTATGACATGCTTTACCCTCATGATTTCCCATCTCTGGGCATAATCTTGGTGATATAGTTTGGCTGTGTCCCCACCCAAATCTCATCTTGAATTCCCACCTGTTGTGGGAGGGACCAAGTGTGAGGTAATTAAATCATGGAGGCAAATCTTTCCCCTGCTGTTCTCATGATAATGAATAAGTCTCACGAGATCTGATGGTTTTAAAAAGAGGAGTTCCCTTGTACAACTCTCTCTTTTTCCTGCTCTCATCCATGTAAGATGTGACTTGCTCCTCCTTGCCTTCCACCATGATTGTGAGGCCTCCCCAGCCACGTGGAACTGTAAGTCCCCTTAAACCTCTTTCTTTTGTAAATTTCCCAGTCTCAGGTAGCGTGAAAATGGACTAATACACTTGGATAGCTCTTTCTCAAAGCATTACAGTCAGAGATGAACATGATTCTCTGCATAGAGATGGACCTACATAGGCACTATTTCACACTGTCCTCCCATTTAGTAGGCTATGTTTGAATTACATTTAGCCACTTTGGCACACTGTTGGCCCAGAGTAAGCTTATGATTATCTAACAGCACCACCCCATTTCTACCCGCTAGGATTTTTAAATTTGAACTTCTAACAGGGTAGGTTTTTCCTTGAATGTTATACTTGAGCAACTGTGTTTTGAACTTTGAATCTAAGTGCAGGGGTTTATAGTTACTGTTATTAAATTTAAGCTTTTCAGTGTATGGCTAACATTATCACCTATTGTGATCTTTCTGAATCTTGACATTTAAATTCATCTTATTAGTTATTTCTTCCAGAATTACCAATAACTCCTTTCCTGACTAGCTGGTAACAATGTGGATGAGGAAATTTGGGCATAGCTCCAGAACAGTGTTTCAGTAGGATTTTCCATGATGATGGAAATGTTACATCTATGCTGTATAATATGGTGACCATTAATGATGTGTAGCTATTGAGTATTGAAATGTGGCCGAAGGACAGGTTTGGTAACTTCCTTTAGAGAGGTTGACATTGTTACGTTAAGTAACACACTTACTTTTTTTATTGATACATAATAGACATACATATTTTTGAGGTGCATGTAATAATTCAATACATTCATATAGTTTGCATAATTGGGATATCTGTCAAAGCAACACACTTTTAATATTGTTTTCCAACTTTGAATTTCCCTGTACTCTGCTGCCACAGGTTCAGTCTATCCATCTTATTCTTAAAGATAACATGAGATATTTTGCCAAATATCTTAGGGAAATATCTGATGCTGCTTTAACAGCAGCTAAAAGTAACATATTAGGTGTATGCTATCTGCATGGCAACATGGATGAATCTTACAGACATACTGTGTAGTGAAGAAAGTTACAGAGTTTTATATATGTGTGTGTGCATGTGTGTGCATAATTATGTGCAAACAAATATCCATTTGGAAAGAACACAGACACAAAAGATAGATATTCAAATAATTAAAATAGGTGCTATGGGGTTGAGGAGATTGGGAGAGAGGTATGGGGATGAGAGAAAATAAATAAAACAACAATAAACAAGACACAAGGCTTATGCTAGGAATGGAGGAGTGTGGTTAATTCAATCTTCTTTGTCTGTGGCCGAAAATAGATACACTCAGTTTACAGCACCTTTTTGACTTTTCCAGGCCAGTAATTGTATAGCTGGGGGTGGGGCAGGGTGAGAAAATTAAAAATCAGATTAGTTTCATGTAATTCTTATTCAGTCACTTCCTAGCAGCATACTTTCTCAAAGAACTCATACTAGCTCTTAGTAATCAGTGCACAGTTTGTTTTTGTTTTTGTTTTTTTTCCCCTAGGTGTAGTTAATAAAAGGCAAGGCAAACCTTTTTTGAACATTATTCACTTGGCACCTGGCAAGCCAAAACAATGTTTAGTTTCCAATTTTGTCTCTTTTATATACATAATTAGGGTCACAAATTCAAATTTGAAACTAATTGGTTGGGAAGTATAAGGGTAGTGGTTCCTGAGTTTCTTTTTAGTTTAAGTTTTATGTTTTTAGCTGCTTTGGTCTTATTGCTTGGTCCTTTGTATATGGGAGCAGACTGCTTTTATATTTTTTATAATAACTTGAAACAGGATATAGACAGGAAAAATTTTAGTATGCTGCTATGGTCTGAATGTTCATATTTCCTCCCCCTCCCCAAATCGTATGTTGAAATCCTAACCCAAAGGCGATAGTATTAGGAAGTGGAGCCTTTGGGAGGTGAATAAATCATGAGTGCTCTTCACCCAAGAATGGGATTAGTGCTCTTATAAAGGAGACTCCAGAGAGCTGCCTTGCTCTTTCCACCTTGTGAGGATGAGTGAGAAGGCACCACTTATGAACCAGGAAATGGGCCCATTTCAGAGACACTGAATCTGCCAGCACCTTGATTTTGGACTTCCCAGCCTCCAGAAGTGCAGGAAATAAGTTTCTGTTGTATATAAGCCACCCAGCCTCTGATTTTGTTGTAGCAGCTAAAACAGACTAAGACATTAGCTGATGACATTAATAATAATAGAGTTTCCTTGAGAATCTAATTTGTCTTGGAGCCCCCAAAACAATAAAAATGCTTCACATAACTGGCATAGAATAGAAAACAGGGGAAATAAAATCCTACCTTTTAATAGAAGTATAGTGAATCCACACCTGGAAGGTTGTGTGCATAGCTGGTTGTTGCAACTCAAGAAAGACATAGTGGAACAATTATAAATCTAGAGAATAGTAATTATAGAGACAGGGACTAATGTAAGATTTGGAAAGAAAAAAAGCAAAACTATCCTATCTGAGAAAATGAATGCCTAGAGAAGATGGCAATAAACTTTGCAGAATACTAACGTATATGAACTAAAATGAACCTGAATTTAATGAAGTACAGCTACTATAACTAAGCTACATAGACTGATGATTTTCTGGGGCTTTATTTCTTTCTGAGTTTCATCCTGTTTTTATACTATAAACACCCCGTCTCACAGGATCTAATTGTTATTCATATTAAAATGTTGGAGATCAAGTGTGTTAAATAGGAATTTAGGAATTACCACATTGGGTTGCATTTATGGTCCATCGGCTCAGCATTGTATTTAAATGGGGCTTCCAGGATGTGGAAGAAAGTGCTTTTACACTGGGTGTAGCAGGTTTGAAGCAGCTAGAAGTAGTCTTTATTTCAAAAATCCTCAAGGAAAAAGCTAAACCAAGGGAATCTGAAATTTTCTGTTCCTCAGGGGAAACTAAATGAGACTTGTGAGTTAGTTCACTGCAGTTTACGTGAGCAAATTCAGTTTTCTATAACAAACATATTCTTTGGATTAAGTGGACAAATACAATTTTCTATTGAAAATATGTTCATTATATAGTGATTAAAATATTTAATGTATTGTAATAATACAATTAACAAACCTGTAATTTGTGACCTGGTCAGGTTTTTGGATCACTGATCTCTTGATCCTCTTTTTTTTTTTTTCATTTTTATTGATCATAACCTGATTGTTCAAGTCACCCAAACCTGGCGTCCTCTTAAATTTCTTTAAAATATTTTTATTATTTTATTTTGTTTTTATTTTTTAAAATGTTTATGGATACATACTATGTGTATATATTTATGGGGTATATAAGATGTTTTGATACAGGTATGCAACCTGAAATAAGCACATCTTGGGGAATGGGGTATCCATGACCTTCAAGCATTTATTCTTTGAGTTGCAAACAATCGTATTACACTCTTTAACTTATTTTAAAATGTACAACTAAGTTATTCACTATAGTCACCCTATTGCACTATCAAATAATAGGTTTTATTCATTCTTTCTAGTTTTTTTTGGAACCCATTAACTGCCCCTGAGGCCTCCACTACCCTTTCCAGCCTCTAATAACCACCCTTCTACTCTCTATGTCCATGAGTTCAATCATTTTGATTTTTAGATTCTACAAATAAGTGAGAACATGCAATGTTTGTCTTCCTGTGCCTGGCTTATTTCACTTAATATCATGATCTCCAGTTCCATCATATTGCTGCAAATGTCTGGATCTCATTCTTTTTTATGACTGAATTGTGCTCCATTGTGTATATGTATCATATTTTCTTTATCTATTCATCTGTTGATGAACACTTAGGTTGCTTCCAAACCCTAGCTATTGTAAACATTGCTGCAACAAACATAGGAGTGCAGATATTTCTTCGATATATTGATTTCCTTTCTTTTGGGTGTATACCCAGCAGTGGGATTGCTGGATCATATGATAGCTCAATTTTTAGTTTCTTGAGGAATCTCCAAACTGTTCTCTGTAGTGGCTGTATTAATTTACATTCCCTGCAACAGCGTTCAGTGTTCCCTTTTCTCCACATCTTCGCCAGCATTTGTTATTGCCTATCTTTTGGACATAAGCCATTTTATCTGGGGTGAGATGATATCTCATTGTAGTTTTGATTTGCATTTCTCTGATGATCAATGATCTCAAGCACCTTTTCGTATGCCTGCTTGCCATTTGTATGTCTTCTTTGGAGAAATATCTATTCAATTTTTTCGGCCATTTTTTGATCAGATTATTAGACTTTTTCCTATAGAGTTGTTTGAGCTCCTTATACATTCTGGTTATTAATCCCTTGTCAGATGAAGAGTTTGCAAATATTTTCTCCCATTCTGTGGGTTATCTCTTCACTTTGTGGATTGTATCCTTTGCTGCACAAAAGCTTTTCAACCTAATGTGATCCCATTTGTCCATTTTTCCTTTGTTGCCTATGCTTGTGGAGTATTGTTCAAGAAGGTCCTCCTAAATTTCTTCCCCAAGTAGCCACAAAATCCAATTGGTCACCAAGTCTTTCTTAATGTTTCTAGAATTTTCTCCTCCTCTGCACATTCATTTTCACTGCTCTGATTCAAACTCTCATTATAACTCACTTGGACTATTGCAATAGCTTTCTAGCTAATCTTGTTGCTTTGGGAGGAATCATCTATTCCAGGGGTTGGCAAACAATATGGCTTATGGGCCAAATCCCGTCTGTATCAGCCTTTGATGTAATCCATTCTCCACTCTGCAGTCAGAGTAATATTTCAAAAACTCAAATCTCGTTATGTTAATCCTACTTAAAATCTTGCAATAACTTCTTATCATCCACAGAATAAAATTCAGATACTTCTATACCAAATATAATTCACAGGGCTGTTATTCATTTGTCCCCTGCCTGCTTTTCTAGTCTCATATTCTGCTATTTCTCCGCTTGCTTACTATATCCTATTATGACAAAGTACTTGCAGTGTACCAGATGTGTGGTATTTTTCCTCAAGTTCTTGCTTCTGGCAAACACAGTCATTTTTCAAGATTATGCACAACTGTTGACACTTAAGTAGACTCTAGATCTCTCCAAGCAGAAGGAAACACTTCCTTCCTGTGAATTTTTTCATTTCTTCTTCTTATCCTTATCACTGATAGTACTTATTTAAATTTATTGTTATTTTAAATGACTTCTCTGTTTTTCCTTAGAGATTATAAGCCTTTGGAGGCTCTGAATGGTGTCTTATTTATTCTAATATCCCTTGTACCTCCCACACTGTCTCGTATGCAATAAACCCTTATGAAACATCTGCTGAATAAATGAATAAAGAAACTTTAGCTGAGTCTTTCTTAAATAAACTTTCATGTGATCTGTAGAAAAGTAAACTTTTTGCCATGATAACTCCAAAACGCTACAAATTACTCTTATGCTAAAATTTGCTGAGAAAAATAAAAGAGAAAAACAACACTTCCCCATAAAGTTATATAATGGAAGAACAAAAATCAACTTTTTAAAATCAGAGAAATGAAATATTTTTTACTATGAGAAAAGCAAGGAAATGGTTTTGTTGACTGTAATTAGAAATATACTATTATGTGGATCAAATTATATTATTAAAAGTTGAATTGATTAAAATACTCAATTTGGCTTCATAACATAAAATGACTGGTGTTTCATTTTCTAACTGCTTTGCCAGGTTTTACAGACTGAACTGACTGTACAAAATAATGTTAGGACTTCACATAGGAAATGTGAAGGTAGAATTAAAGGCTCTGAATCCAGATGAACAACAGATGTAGTGAATACAGCTAATCAGAGCACACAAAGCAACATCACACAGTAAATAACACACAAAAAGCCAGATGATATAATGTTAAGTGAAAAAAGCAGAAAGTGAAAATATGTATTTACTCAGACTTTCAGAAATGGCAGAGTTATTTAACCAGAATAACCTTCGCACAGATAACTATTATATATGATGTATTTACACCTCTCTCTACACCCTAACCACCCATTTGAAAGTACTGGAGACCAACAGAACACTCAGATACCAGAGAGAGTCTACCTTTGAAAGACAGGAATTGCAACAGTGAGATTTGTGAGTATGCACCTTTTTGCCTGAGGGTACATCCTGTTGGGACCAAGAGCTTGGTCCTCTGAAAGTTCACTGAAAAATCAACTTGGCAAAGGCAGATTAATTGGAGAAAAGGCATACAAATGTATTTAATGAGTATACACAGGAGCCTTTAGAATGAAGACCCAAAGATATAGAGGAAACTGTCCATTTCAATGCTTAGGTTCAATAAATTATAAACAGCCATGTAGAAATATGGTTGGACAAAAATATAATAGTAATAGACTGGGGAAGTAATAGAGTGGGGAAGCCCAGCATGGCCTGTCTGTCTGGATTCTTGGCCTCTCCGAGCAGTATTCCTTCCTTTTGGGTGTGGGGCAGGACCCTCTTTGGAATGGGGGGTCTTATGACCTACAGGCAAACAACGTAGGTCAGATTAATTTCTTTATGGCTAGTTCTTACACAGAATATTTTTAGGCATTGTAGTTTTATGGCTAGTTCTTAATTTTAGAATATTTTAGGTGTTATGGTTGGCTTTGGGGTAAAGGGGTTCTTCTGGTTTCTATGACTGTCTTGGGGAATACAGTTTCTAGTTTCTATGGCTGGCCTCCGGGAAGAACGGGACTGAGAGATACAAGGGCAGGAGGGGTCAAAGAAAAACTTTTGCCTGTGAGTCTGCTTCTGTGGCCTTCATTTTGGAGTGTTGTTTTCTGAGCCCCCATACTACCAAACTGCATGGGCTCTGGGTAACAGAAAGTTGCAGTTTTACTGGCTTGAGGTAAAAGAGGAGTGAGTTCTAGATTGGCAGAGAAGCTGGAAGGATTGAGGAGGAAATTCCTGGAAGGGAGGAAGCTGCGGAAGGAGGGAACTTCAAAATTTGTGTATAAATTCCACCTAAACCCCCACTTGACTACTATATATGCCCAAGAGACTCCAGTGTCCTGGTGAAAATCAGCAGCTGGAATATGAAAGAATTGGGAAGAAATTTTAGCTGCTGCCCACTACTAGGGAAATAGAGTTCGGATTGTGAGATTAGCCAAGTTAACTACCTGCTAGGACAAAAATCAGCACTCTTAAGAAGAATATAAATTCCACAGTCTCTATAATATAGCTTTTGTAATGTCTAGAATACGATAAAAAACTAGGTATGCAAACTTGTGGGAAAATGTGATCTATAGGAGAAAATGCAATTATTAAGATCTAGTCCCCAGATGATTCAGATGCTACAATTAAAACGTAAATATTTAAAAGCTGCTATTATAAATGCATTAAAAAAACTTAAAGGAAAAATAACAAATTAACTGAAAATTTTGGCAGAGAACAAGAAACTAAAAAAAGAGCCAAAAAATTATAGAAATGAAAAATACATTAATTACATTTAAAAATTAAATGGGTGAGATTAAAAGTAGATTAGAGATGGCAGAAAACAACAGTCAGTAAACTTGAGGGTGGATCAATACAAGTTATTATTCTGAAGAGTAGACAAAAAGAAGAAAAGAATGAAGGAAAATGAATAGTGTCTCAGAGGCAAACGGGACAATATCAAGGGGTCTCATATATGTGTAAACTGACCTCCCAAAGGTGAGGGGATAGAATAGGGAAGGATAAAACATCCTGAAACATAATGGTTGAAAATTTATAAAAAACAAACTTACAGATCCAAGAAACAACAAACTCCGAAGAGAATTATTCTAAGGAACACCACACCTAGGCACATCATAGTCAAAATCATAAATCTGAAAGAGAAAATCTTGAAAGCAGCCAGAGAAAGACAATATATTACAAACAAGGAAATAACAGTAAGCATTGTGCTTCCACTGCCTACTCCTCTGAAATCACTGAGGACGGTTGACAATGGAACATTTTTAGACCACTGAAAGAAGAAAAAAAGTCAGTCAAGAATTCTAAAACAAGAAAAACTACCCATCAAAAATGAAGATGAAACAAAGACCTTTGAAGATAAACAAAAACCAAGAGAATTTGTTGCCACAAGACTGTAATATAGAAATACTAAAGGAAATTCTTTAGATGGAAGAGAAATGACACAATTGTAACTTGTATATACAGGAACAGATAAAGAGCATTAAAAATGATAAATATTTGAGTAAATATAAAAGGCTACATACATTTTTCTATTTTCTCTTAATCTATCTCTTCCAGAAAACATTTAAATAGAGACAGGATCTTGCTGTGTTGCCCAGACTGGACTTGAACTCCTGGGTTCAAGCAATTCTCCTACCTCAGCCTGCAAGTAGCTGGGACTACAGGCATGCACCACTGTGCCTGGCTCTCTTAATTTCTTTAAAAGACATTATTAAAAGCAAAAATTATAGTACTGTTTTCTGTATTAGGGGACTTTAATAACAACAATAGCACAAGGAATGAGAGGGTTAACAGAGCTATTTGGTTGCAAGATTCTCATATTTTAAATGAAATGGTATAATATTGACTCTAAATGTACTGTGACAAGTTAAAGATGCATATCTCTAGATCAACCACTAGGAGTAGAGGTATAGCTAAAAAGCTAATAGAATAATTAAAATAAAATTATTAAAAATATTTAACCCCAAAGAGGTCAGAATAGGAGGAAAAGAGGAATAGAAATGACAAGAATAGTCCAGGAATGGTGACTCACGCCTGTTAATCCCAGCACTTTGGGAGGCGGAGGCAGGAGGATTGCTTGAGCCCAGGAGTTTGAGACCAGCTTGGGTAACATGGTGAAATCCCATCTCTACAAAAATATGCAAAAATTAGCCAGGTGTGGGGACTCACAACTCCCAGCTACTTGGAAGGCTAAGGTGGGAGAATTGCTTGGGCCCAGGAAGCAGAGGCTGTGGTTGGCCAAGATCACACCACTGCACTCCAGCCTGAGCGACAGACTGAGACCCTTTCTCAAAAATAAAACAAAAAACAAACAAACAAACTGAAAAACAAAACCCCCCATAAATCACAAGAATAGATGAGAAAAATGGAAAACATAGCAAAATGAGGTAGATCTAAATCCAAAGATATGATTATACCAAATATAGTTCGATTTAGGTATACCATTGAATATCATTATTATGCTGAATACTGTAAGAAGCAGAGATTGTCAGACTGTTTAAAATAAATAAGACCCAATTGTATGCTGTCTGCAAGAGATACATTTTTTTGCTTTTTCTAAAAAGGACCAAATAAGTTGCAAGAAAAGGATGTAAAAAGTATATACCAGGCAAACAATAAGCACAAAATGTATAACAGATTAAAAGTGTCAGAAATAGTGTTGAATGAAACATTACGCAGCAATGAAAATGAATAAATAACTATGCACAACAATAAGGATGCTCCTCACAAATAATACTGAATGAAAACCCAGTCACATATAAAAAAATGCAATTGAATAATTTCATTTATATTAAGTTCAAAAAAGCAAAACTAATCTATGGTGTTTGTTGTCAGGATGGTGGTTTTCTTTGGGGAAGATTGGGAAGTAGGTGCTGGATAAGTATACAAGGGGACCTTCAAAGTGCTGAATAATGTTCTTATTTCTTGCTGTGGGTACTGTTTACATCAGTGTGCTTACTTTGTTATTAATTGAACTGGACACTTAAGATTTGTGTACTTTATCCATGTTTTACTTCAATAAGAATGTTTGTTTTAAAAGATGGGCTGAATTAGGCTACGTAAAATCTAGAGAAATACCACACAATTAATGAATTGTCTCACCAATAAAATCACAGTGCAAAGAAAGAGTATATTTTGAGGGAAATACGTAAAAGAAATACTCATCTATAAAAATTTTAAGTTTTTGAAAACCTCAACAGTTTGGAGCTATGGATAGTGAATCATAATTAATGATAACTCTTTAGAATACTTTGTAAATGCTTTTGAAGTTTATTTAAAAAAATAAGCATAGCACCATAAATAAGGAGATACCCACATCACTTTATATATCTTGAATTTGCAATAATATTTTTATTACCATTCTCATGCTTCAAGGTCTCCTTCCTTCTACATTCTTTTACAAAATAATTTTAAATTTGTTTTGCTATATTGCAGATAATTTCCGTGCTTAATACTTTTGTGATAGGACTTGGAACTGAACTGTTGACTCCAACTTCTAGGGTTGTGTTTTTGGTGTCAGACATCTGTCGTTATTTGGATGTTCGAGGTGGAAAAATCTTGGGCAATCATTATTTAATTAACTCAGCTTAGTTAAACATATGAGATTATCTGATATTTGGCTTGATGATATCTTGCCAAAGCTCCTGCCTTTAGCTCCTTCTTCACCCTCAGTTCCCTTGAGAGCTAACAAATACAGGAACACAATTCGAACTTCGGAGTTTATTTTCTTCCAGCTTTAGCTATCTTAAAAGTTCATTGCTAAATCCTTTATTAATTCTTAACCAGTTTCTTTACTTTTCCTTCTGAATTCCAAGTTCTTCTTTTTCTGATATTCCCATTAGGAATGGCTTCAGTTTGAGCATATATTGAAATTTCTATGGTTTCTAGAAAGATACACTGAAATCCAGATTTATTAGAATTCCACATAAGGGTTATTTGTGGTAGGCAGTAGTACCGTGTCCCACGTTAACAATTACATCATTGGCATTTCTAGCTTTTAGAATTCTAGGTATTGTTTTCTACTTCATTTTACTTTTAATTATTTCCAATTTTCTATGCCAATTACCTTTATAATCAGAAAAAAATCCTAAAATATAGCAATCAGTTATGGTGTCTTGGAACTGGCTCTTATTGGTTCAGGAGAGCAGATGATGTGCATCTTTTCCTAACTTCCTGTTCAGTGACCTCATGTTGGTATTATGACATCAGCAAAGGTGGGAACATTTACACCATGGAAACTGGCAACACTAAAATTCAGGGTTTTGATTTTAGAGAATCTGCTTACCAGCAATCTACAGGCAAGCAGCATCTCTACATAACCTGAAAGAGTAGTCAGTTGATTCTATAAACAGCAACTATAAACACATAAATACAGAAGGTGGGGCATGGCTGCCTTCATACATCACTAATTTTGGCAAAACCCAGCCTTTGAGAGCTTGGTGAACGGCTTGTGGAAAATGAAAACATTAAATTGCTGGCTGCTCGGAAGTGAATTCTGGGATGGGAAGAACAATTGCAGCTCTCAATTCTTTGGCTTGCAGTAAACAAGGCCACAAAGGGCCTGAGAATTATTTTATTCCTTACATAGGAAGACATCTTACTAGCCTTACCGAGGGCTAACCAAGAAATGCTAAGTTTATGTTTTAGCTGCATTTGAAATTTGGGTTACATATAAGTGCTGTGAATCACTGGAATGTGTGACAAAGTTAGTCACATAAAGTCTTCTTCTTTGGTGACTTTTCAGAGACCAGAATTTTTTTGAGGCAGGGGTTGGGGGCGGGGGGTTGGTTTTATTTTTCCTGAAGGCAGAAGGAAAATTACATGGTATTTTCATAATTTCTTTTAAATTTCTTGTAAGAATTACATTCACCTAAAAATAGTGGGGGAAGTGTTATTTTCAATCAGAGTTACTGGGTCTTACTATAGTGCTTTTCTCACCATGATAGTGTCAGGGAATGAGACTACTGCTGAGGATGCATTATTACTATTCACAGCAATATTTAAAGACACAAAAATAGAAACGTTGATATTCTGTTTTAATGCCCAAATCAAAGCAATTGGAAATTGCTTAAGTGGGCCAGTTTTAAATTTTTTAAATGCAAAAGACTTCTAACCAATACCAAGCAAGAAATGTGCTAGAAACTAATTGGAATATTGTGCTCAAAAGTGATTTTAGTTGGGGTTCAACTGGGCTCAATTAAACAGACATTTGTGATGCATTTTAAAAAAATATGGTGGCCACTGCTTTGGAAATTAGAGAATATTGGGAAGACACACAGTGTTGGCTCTCAGTGTTGACCTCAAAGTGGTCAAAGCATAGTCGGAAGGGCTGTCACATAAACAGAAAAACCATCATTGTTAGACCGACCCAAATCCCAACAACATTAGATCCATGTGATTTTATAAAGTATGCCTGGTTGCCTAAGCTCTCAGAACCCTAAAATAGGCCCTTGCCTTGTTGTCTGCTGTAGTCATGTGATAATTAATACACTGAAAACTATTTTTACATGACAAAATAGCCAGTCAATTGAGGAAAAACAATCCAGTTATATCATACAATAAAAAGAAAAATTACTTAAATTGGTTGTTTTGTAAAATTCAAAGAGAACAATGAATTATTTTAATAAAATGTTTGTTAGAATTCGTTACAGTGTTTGCATAATTGCTTTTTTGATTTTGTACCGGCTGTTTGATGTAATGAATAGAATGAACCTCAGAGTCCTGAAAACACTGCTACTATGAAACTATGAAAAAGGAGACAGCAAAATAGACTTGTCATCCTGTGCAGGTAAAACAAAATAGTGGCTTATGGGTGTGATGAGTACAACTAATTTGAAATTATCTAGACAGGAGGAGTCATGGCTAGGCTTTGCTTCCACATTATTTTAGTTTTAGGAAGGTGAGACTATAGCATTGAGGACATTATTGGCGTAATGAGAAGAATTCCACTTCTGTACACCTAAACTGTTATCTGGAAGAAAATGCTAGTTTAGACAATATGAATTTATTTTTTGACATATTTATGAAAAAGGCCTTTTAGCTGTTTTCTTTAGATAGGTTGTTATATTCAAAATATTCTTTTCAAATTCTATTGAGTTTTATGTGATCAGTATAGTAATTAATAGAACCTTACTCTCTTAAGTAGGCAACAGAGTAAAGAAACCATTTTAAAAAGGAACCAGAGACACAAAAGGATAAATAATTTTCAAAAGAAAGCAAAATATCATCTAAAAAGTGAATTGTTATCTGTCTTGATCAGATTCTTCAATGGCCTGCATTGTGAGATTCTTGAATGTCCAAGAACTCCTTCTGATGGCTTCCTGATCTATGCAGAAGCCACCTGAGATGGACAATTTTAAAAGATGATAAGGTTCTATGCAATAAGCCAGTTTCGTTCCTTTTGAAAAATGGTATATGAATAAACCAGATCAACAGAGACTCTCAAACCTCGCTTTAGATACTACTTCTACTTCACTCCTTTACTTCTACCCTGGTAACTTTAAGTAAAGTGTGTGGGAAAAACCAACCCCTAAAAGTTTCAGGCTTTCTCTCCCAGTTCTTTCTGATCTGTTCTTGATTGTAAGAATTAATAAGGAGCAAAATGAACAAAAGCTGGGTCCCAAAGAAGAAGGCAAGAGCTAGAACAATCAACAAACCTATGAGTCTTACCCTAAAAATGAGAGACTTGTCTTCAACAGTTGAGGGAATAAACAAAGTCTTAAGCCTGTAGCAGTGTAGTTCACCCCATGGCAGAACATCAGCAACGCCTAGGTCTAAAATGAAATGACCTACTCGTGACAACAAAGTGTTTTTGATACAATACCCACGAAGGCTTTAGGGGTAGAATAGCATTTCAAATTGAAGAAGGTATCAGTTTCAATATCTCTTTCAGAAAGTCTTTTGGTGGCGTGTTGTGTAGGTGTGCTATGGATATAAAGATATAAATTAAGTACCTTCTGAGTTCAATTAATTAGTTTTATAGGGAGAACTTAGAGTTATTTAAAAAGAAGGCTTTGGGTTTTTTTTTTTTGGTGTTCGGTGCAGGTGATATTTATTAACAAGTAGGCTGTGTATAAAGAATATGTTTGTATGCATGCAAAGTGGTATTTTATTGAAGAATGCAAGGTAGGTTGTCATGGAGATTAAAAGCCTTGAAGTGCTATTCACTGGTGTTAGTTATGGTTGCTGGGCACTAGGATATTAGGTTCTGGCACCCTGAATGTTTCATTGTTGTAATAATAATTACACTTTTATCTTCACTGTAAGGGCTATTCAAGTAGGATAAATAAATACAGACACATGAACAAATCTAACTCAAAGGTAAATATAGCAACCCTATGACCCATCCTGGTGCAAAATTATGTAGCTGTAGTTACTACACCATCAAAATGCTTGATTTTCATTGAGGGTCACAGAAGCTGTTTATAAGATGAATTTACAAAATGCACAAAATCTACACTTACATTAAAAAGCAGCAGAAGAATGAAAGCTATTGACCGTTAGTGTAGTCACTGGTAAATATAAAGGTTTCCTTTAGAAGCAGAGGAAACAAATGAAAAGCTTGTAATATGTTTTGCTAGCATTTTCTTGAAATACTGTATTTATATGAGATTTCAAACCTGACTTTGAGCTCTATGTAAAGCATAAAGTGATTTTTTTCTGGTGTTCTTTTCTCTTCCATGATTAGAAGAAATGATCTTGACAAGTTTACCTTAGTAAGAAACTATGTATTTTCTATATAAAGAGACTACTTATGCTTGGCAGAATCAGTATGGACATTTTCTTAACCAATAAATTAATAGAAAGAGTTGCAATATAGAAAACTATACAACATACACAATATAACATTGAAATTTGCAGCAGTAAGTAATGTGGTTTTCAAAACTGCCTTAAGTGATGATTAACTAGAATTATATATATTTATATTTAAACTGACACCACAGACTTCTTTGAAGTCTTGACAGATATGTGGAATATTTAAATGTAGTAATTGCAGTTGCTAAACCTCCTGGGATTAACCTGCTGGAGAGATAGTGACATCTTATACAGAGAAAAAGGATTTGTACTGTGGGGGAAAAGCTGAAAATGAAGCAATTCCATGTGTGTCTTATATTCTTATATAACTCTTTGGAAAAGAAGTTTATCTTAACTAATGAATTGGTAATATTCTGTAATAATCCACCATGTGAACAATTATATAATTTGTATAAATGTAGGCATATAATTTAGTTTTCTCAACACTGATTTTAGGTTTCATAATATAGCACAGTTCACAAAAAGTAAAACAGACTGAGAAGTAGGTCAGCACTGGATTAATGTTAATGGTAGGAATCTTGGATTTTTGCTTGAAGGTAGGCTCCATATTACTTTATCTTCTAGAAATGGGGAATGTTGTAACGGTACTTCTCAGTTCATTTTAGGAAATATTTGTTAAATGCCTTTATGCTTCAAGCACGTTTTGTTGAATTTAATTGAAGTCAAGGGGCAAAAACATTAACAAAGAGAGAGAGTGGTGATATATTTTTATCAAATAAAATTATTTTAAAGTAAGTCACATGGTTACCATATTATCTGTAGGTAGAAGACGGATTAATCATAGGGATTGTCTGTTGCCCCTGATGTTCAAAACTTCTGATGAAGTACTTTGAGTTGCATCTATATAACATAATCAAATAGCCATAACTTGAGCTTGAGAATCAATTTTAACCAACTTGGCAAGATACAAATCTCTGTGTATAAGAGTAGAGCGAGAAGATATCAGCGAGTCTCTGGGTATACGCTTTCCAAGTCTAGACTTCTCTGGGCTTTTAAATAACAAATTGTATCTTAAAAGTACCTGAGATAGTGGGATAATCTCTTTTCGCAGTGGGGTAAATTGAGGTAGATATTTAGTAGAAGTGTGCATTGTATAATAGTTGTACACCAGGGAGAGGATATTGAACTGAGAAACACACATTTTAATTACAACTGTGCTACTAGACAATTGAGTGATTTAAAATCATTTGTTCATTCCACTGGGGGAACAATGGTGACTCACCATACAATGGGAATTTCTTTGGCATGGCTGCTAATACTGCTAGTGGAGAAAAGGAGTAATTCTTCACTTAACAGCCTAAGACTTGGCTTTCCATACCACCCTGTTCCCAGACTCCCTACACTGTAGTGGCTTCCTTCCTAAGGATAGAGCAATACCGTCCTCATGAAACTTACAGTTGAGTGGGAGGAGACAGGCATCGAATAAGTCATTTTAAGTGTGAGAAATCTTATAAAAGGAAGTCCAGGATTCACTAATTGTATATGTTTACTTGAAAGTCGCTGCTGATGAAATATTTGGCACTACTAAGATGACTCCAAAATAGCTTTATCTCTCATCTCAGCCTCTTTTCGGAGGTATAGACCTATATCCCCAATTACATGCTTGCATTTTTAACCTAAATGGAATTGGCTTCTATAACTCAACTTATCCAAATCCAAATTCATCATCTCCTTATCAAAACAGCATATCTTTCTAACTCTTCCACTTATTTTAGTGGCCCTGTCCATTTCCCAGTCACAGCAGACCTGAGATCCATCTTTCATTCATTCCTTTGTTTTCCACATATTAAAGATTCCATTTCGATAATGTCTCTTCTGTCTGATTATTTTTTTTCAATTCCTGCACTCACCAGTCATTGGTCTTTCAAGCAAATTAAACATGGTCATTCGCTTCTTTATTCAACAAATATTTCAATGCCTATTATAGACTATGTCCTGTGCTGTGGATATAGTAGTAAGTAAAATTGCCATCATCCTGCTATCACAAAGTTTGTGGGGTCATAGATGAGGCAGATATTAAATGAATAACTGTATTCATTTAATAAATGAATATACATGCTATGAAGGGAAAGCATAGGTGCTATAGAGTGCCAAGCAGAAAGATAATGTAGATACCTCATATATTTTGGGGATGAAAGTGGGGCAGTCTTGTCTGAGGCCTATGGAGTAAGTAGGAGTTAGAGAAGGAGTAGGAAGAAAATATTCCAAGTAGAGGGAAGAAGTCTTACAAAGTTTCCATTTCTAGAGAGTGTGGAGGCTTTGAAGCTGGAGAGGAAGGCAGAAGTTGGATTGTGTAAGGCATCATCAGCCTCTTTAAGGAGTTCAGATTTTATTTCAAATGGGATGGGAAGCCATTGATGGGTTTTCAGCAAGGGAATGGAGCTGAGATGTATTTGAGATACATATAGACAGTAGAATGAGCAGAACTTGTTGAAAGAATGTATATGAAGAAATAGAGGAGGTGCTAGATTTCTGACAAGAGCAACCAGGTAGATAGATGTGCCATTTGGTGAGACAGAGAACACAGGTTTGGAAGGCAGGATAATGAGTTCAGTTTGGGACATGTTTGAGGAAAGTATGATAGCCAAGTGATTGTTCAGAAGGTAACTGGTTATATATAAACATGTTCCTGCTGTCAAGGAGAGAGCCACCCGCCTAACAGATGTTAAGATATTTATAATAACTACACAACAAGATAGATTATAGTTAATGCCACACTAAATTGATGACTCATGAAAAACCTCATGGAGAAGGTGACATTTGAGAGGGCCTTGAGAGAATGATAGAATTTTGACAAATGCTCCTTGGTTTTCTACATTTAAGAATGATGCACTAAAATGCTGATATGATGCTCTAACTTTTGAAGTTGGTGTTTACTGACTGGCGTAGGATTGTAGGGGGTGCATTGGCCTTTTTGTGAGGGTGTCTTAAATTCCAGCAACTATAGATTTTTCTTTTGGGCTGGTCTTCCTTCCAATTTCTTCTCTTGAGGGAAGATATAAACTTGGCTGCCAGTGTTTTGGGAGTCATATGAGAGAAGAGAGCTCTGGGCTTTACCATCCAATATGTGGATTTTTAGTCATTTTTTGTTTTAATTATAGCACCTCTGCCCTTAGCTGTATCTGATGACCCAAGACCAGAGTTCTTTAGATTTAATCTCACCAGAGAATAATTTCTGCCAGGGTGGGAAAAGTGAACTCACTTGCTGGTTGGAAGAGGGGGTCTGGGACTCTCATTGCTATTTACAGTTTCTTTCAACAAATTCTTCAGTCTATAGCCTTGCCCTCTACCATTCCAAGGTGCTTCTAATTCCCAGGCTTGAGAGCATATGAACCGGCTTGACTCCTATTGGCTTCATTCTCCAGACTCAAGTTTATGCTTTCTCTGGCCTGCCAAATCAGTACCATCATCCATCTATATATGCTTTTCAGCTTCCAAATTCATATCTAGTGATGTGTTCTGTTCTGTTTGTCTTTGCAGGCTTTCTTCACTGTCATTCAGGAGGGAGTAGAAATAAACTTGTGTTTAATCTGTCATGTATAATAGTAATGCAATTTCTAAAAAGTGCCTGACTATAATGATTTTAAGTACTTGAAGATAATAGCTTAATAAAGTACATAATCTAATTTCCTCCTATAATTTCATAATTCTTATTGTAAAGAAATACTCCATAAACTCAGACAGTATTTTGAGCTTCAATTATTTTACAATTGTTTTAGTGCTACTAGTGCCTTACGTTTCTTCAGGCATCCTTTTTCTAAGTCCATTTGCATCAGATAATTGCTAAATCAATAAAAATATATTTACATAAAACTTTTTGGAGAACAGGCTTACCATGTTAAAAAGAAAAGCTAAAGCTATTAGAAACAAAAGGCACAAGGACAAAAATGGCTATATTTAATTAATATTAAAGTTGTGAAATCAACTAGCAAAAAGTAATGAAACCAAGAATTTATGTGGGTACTATGGATTTAAGTATAACCTGAGCCTGAGGACTTAAAATGATGGCATCAGGTAATATAGCTGATGGGATAGTCCAAGAATGACTTCTCAAAATCTCAAGTTAATGACAGCTTTCAGGAAATAATGGAAGATTCTGTGTCTTTTTTTTCTTCTCTCCATTGCTTCTTCTATATTACCAAACCTACAGATCATGTCTTCATACCTTTGTAATTAAATTTTATGAAAAACAGAGCAAACTAAGACTTTCATAAAATTTCCCTTTTTAAAAAATATTTTATAGTCACAAACTCCCATTAGTAAACATAGGCTATTCATTCAACCATTCGTTCAAGAAATATTTTTTGAGCACTATTATTTTTTTTTTTTTTTTTTTTTTGGGACAGAGTCTCTCTCTGTTGCCCAGGCTGGATGGAGTGCAGTGACACAATCTCAGCTCACTGCAACCTCCGCCTTCCAGGTTCAAGTGATTCTCCTTGCCTCAGCCTCCTGAGTAGCTGGGATTTTAGGCACCTGCCATCATGCCTGGCTAATTTTTGTATTTTTGTAGAGATGGGGTTTCACCATGGTGGCCAGGCTGTTCTTGAACTCCTGACCTCAGGTAATCCACCCACCTTGGCCTCCCAAAGTGCTGGGATTACAGATGTGAGCCACTGTGCCCGGCCTTGAGCACTATTCTATTTGGCACATTAGGAGGTTCCCGAAGATACAATGGTGAGCAAAGGGAAATACGGTCCATGTTGTCAGGTAGCTTTTAGTCAAGAGGAGGAGACAGACATTAATTAACTAAGCCTACTAATCAAATAAATTGAGATAAATGTCCTCCTGGATAGATACAAGTTTTATTGGCAGGTGTGTAATGAAAGAGTCTTACCTGCACTGGATGGATGGGGAAAAAGATATGACAGTTGAGTTCTTAATGCCAATTTAACTAAGCTAAAGGGATGCCAACTTAACAGTGGGATGGTGGGAACAGTATGTACTCATGTAGTAGGAAGGAGTACTAAATATTCAAGGAAGAGTGTTGAGACAAGGTCAGTGTGGGCAGGAATTAAGGAGGACCATGACTGGGCTGGAGAAGTAAAAATAATCAGATCGCAGAATAATGGGAAGCCTGCAATACTGGGAGTGGGAATTTCATTTAAATGTAAGTGAAAATTTTTTTCCAAACAGTAGTACTTGCACGAGAAATATTAAAACTGACCGCTGTGTTTCATCACAGATAATTCCACCAGGTCAAGCTAATAAAGGATCATGAATTTGAGTGACCAGGGGGCCCGTAGGATATCAGATCCTTATTGAATCTAACTGATGACCCTTTCATGACCAATGAACAATGCAACTCACTTGTTTTAACCAACTATGTAAAGAACAATCTTTAGCCAATGCAGAGTGCTAGTTTTCAATGCTTAATTAACACAAACACCATAATTCTCCCTTTCTGACACACACATTTCTGAGTTTCCCCTGCTCAATGAACTACCTGTGAATTTTTCACTTGCAGATGTTTCCTTGCTTGGCAAGAAATATTTACCTCTTAATGTGTTTAGCTTAAATATTTTCATTTTTTTTGATAGCAAAGTATGGGGATATAGATCATATCACATTTGAATCAAGAAAGTCCTGTCTGGCTGTAGTTTGGAGAATGGCTTGAAGAATGAATCAGTGGATTCCAGGAGACAAGTTAGTTTACTGCAGTAGTCCAGGCCAGCATGATAATGGCTTACTCCAGAATGATGGTGGTGGAGACAGAGAGTGATGGACAGATTTGAGAGATATCCAGCAGATGAATTCACAGGACTTGGTAGTGGATTGGATATGGGGGTTGAGAAGTATCACAAATGACCTGTGGGCTTGAAAGGATGTTGATGTCAGTCAACAAAGTAGGGAATCCTAAAAGAGGTCCAGACAGAGAGTGGGGAAAGGGAAGATTAAGAGTTTAATGTTGCTTTGCTTATTACCTTCCAAATTGTTTGTATGGGAATCAGAAGCTTTAAAAAGAAGAATTGTAAACAGAAATAGTTTTTATGTGTACCATATTTCAGAGTCATTAGAGCTACAGTTTTTCTAATATATAAATACTCTTGGTTTATTTGTTATGTATCTCACTAGATTTTCTTTGGGCAATCCTATTGGCATTTTCCATTTATAACAATTGCAGTCATTTCAAATTGCATTTTAAAGGAAGTTATGTATAAAGGTGTTGTGCAGTTTGCTATAGATCATTTATGCAGAGTGGAGCATAGTGAGTTCAATTCAAAAATAAGGCCAAAAAGCAAAGTCTTCCTTACACTGGTGCATCGCAATGTATGAATTTGGTATGGATGAACGTAACTGTCGAAATCAAATACAGGCATGGGGAAATATTACCTATTGCTCACTTAGCATTGATTTTTAGTAGCAGCAGGTTTAGCTAAAAATCTGTGGTCAATGGACTGTGACAACTAAATAGTCTCTTTCATTTCCAAGGGAGGAGAAGAAACCCTGAATATTTTCTGGAAATAGTTTTCTTTTATTATTAAAGCAATATGCTTTCAATATAGAAAAACATAGAAAACAACATTTTTGATTCTGGAATATCTCTGTTTTTTTTTTTCAGATACATGCCAGCAAGGCTTTTTGCTTGCTTGTTTTTTTTTGTTTTTTTTTTTTTTTAAGATATACGGGGAATAGGAAACACAAAAAATTTAAACAGAATCTCTAGTCCTAGCTGTGACCCACAATTCCAGTTGTTTTTTAAAAAATTAATTCTCAACTAGATTATCTACACCACCAGAATATAACTAGATTAAGAGTAAAATAACATGCTTAAATATGTTATATCCCTCCCTCAATATATCACTGATCTTTTAGAGATAGGATCTTGCTCTGTTGCCCAGGCTCGAGTGCAGTGGTGTGATCATAGCTCTTTGCAACCTCTGCCTCCCGGATTCCAGCAATTCTCCTGCCTCAGCCTCCAGAGAAGCTGGAATTACAGGCATGCACCATGATGCTGGGCTACTTTTTGTATTTTTAGTAGAGATGGGGTTTCATGATGTTGGCCAGGCTGGTCTTGAACTCCTGACCTCAAGTGATCTGCCCGCCTTGGCCTCCCAAAGTGCTGGGATTACAGGTGTGAGACACTGTGCCTGGCCTTGAACTCATGTTCTTTTGAGGGAGAATGAGCTACCTTGTCTGTGGAAGGACCAAAGGTCATTCTGTGATGTTTCAGCAGAGTTTGGGGAGAGAAGTGTGTTGAGACCTATGGTGGAAAGCCCTGGGAACTACGGGCCTCTTGTTGACCACACCCCTGCATTCCAGCCTGGGCAACAGAGCAAGACTCTGTCTCAAAAAAAAAAAAAAGGCTCATGCCTGTAATCTTAACTTACCTTATATAGTTGGCACTCTGTATCTGCAGGTTTCACATCTGTGGATACGACCAATTGTGGATCAAAAATATTTGGAAAAAAAAAACAATAAAAATAACACAATAAAAAATAATATAAAATTTAAAAACAATAAGTAAAAACAACTATTTGCTTAGCATTTCCATTGTATTAGGTATTGTAAGTAACCTAGAGATGATTTAAAGTATATGAGAGGATGTGTATAGGTCATATAAAAATAATATGAATTTTAATGTGAGGCACTTGAGCATTTGAGGATTTTGGTGTCCATGGGGTTTCTGGAACCAATTCCCTAGAATATAGAGTATGACTGTAATCCCTTTTTCCTGAGAGGGGGAATCTGATGGCTCGAAATGACCCTGGAACTATCCCGAAGTCAGGCATTAGTTTATTGAAGTAACTAGGCACTGTCCAATTTGCAACTAGTAGTCAATTGACTTTTATGCAGCAAATCCAATACCAGTTGTTGGGGGCCACAGTTAATATGTTTTTTGCCCTAAACACCCATATGGCGCTTTAAATAATATTGTAACATTTTGGGGCCACTTGTCAAGAATGGTCTGGTGCCATGCAATAAATATGTGTATCAAAACCATTAGGCCTATCTGAAGCAAAATAATTTGTGGTGCAGTCTGTAGTGTGTCTTACTTGAGAGTAAAAGTGAGATTACTTTAAAAGTGAGATTACTTCCAAATACACAGCTTTAGTTTCCTAGTTTTCTTTAACATTTTACATCTGTGCAATTTGGTTATGAAATCTAGCTATCACAATAGGTCCTCAAGTATTTGGTGGAGACAGGAACCTCCCTTTCCTAATACAATGTAGCAGGGCATTTTAGATTTCTGGGTTTCTGGCCTGTTGTGGTATTTGCCATCTAAAGTTCTTTAATTATTAGTTGAGTTCAATTACCCACTAAACCAATGCTTTATTACAAAGAACTGGTACCAAGAGAAGCTGGGTGGCTTCCAAAGGAAAATGTCTACAAATCCAATAGTCAGAGTGGTTTTGGCTTAGCCAGTTCATACATAAATTGGAACTGAGTAACTAGAAATGTAAAAAACAACATTGAATAAAGCTTCGTAGGTAACATAAAGATAGACTTAAGACCAGCAAAAGAAGAAATTACTAGGAAAATAGAGCCAAAGAATGTATATTAAAGTGGGCAGTCGCTGGTCTTGTTCAATGGCTTTTGGGTGGAGGCTATTGACATAACAGGTTCAAAGATTTTGGTTCAAAGATTTTGGGCAAAGCCATCTCCTGAAGACTGTCTACTTTTGTAGGGTTTCTGAGAATCTTTAGCTTGAGATTGCTGGTTGGGAGAGTCTTTTAGTGATTCATGGATGATTATTCCCTTTTTCATTGAGAGACGTGAATCTAAGAATCAGTCCTTTGAAGTTTTACTGCTATGTTAGAACATGATGGAGTCTTTACTTTGGAGTTTAAGGGCTGTCTTTCTCTCATGTTTCTTCTAGGAATTAGGTCTCTAAGTTTTATGTTATGCAAGGATTGTCTAGGAAAATGTTGAAGAAGGGCTGCTCACAAATGTTGATGATAAGATTGAGTATATTGCATAAATCTCTTTCAGTATTTAGTTATGCCTGCTTGCAATAGTGTGTAGCATTAGAGATGATATTTTTAGATTCATGGAACAATATATCAATAATTTGTAAGGAGACAGTCAGTGAATTCAAGGAGTTGATTTCATTGTCATTAAAGCCAATAAAAATACTTTAGGTCATGAAAGTTCAAATGTCTTAAGAACTATCCTAATTTGAACTGCAGAATTCCATTTATTCTTTCTGCTTTTCTAAAAGATTGGGAGTAATATGGACTGTGAAGTTTATAAGTAAGTAACAGAGCTTTGCAAAATTATTTAATATGAGTCCTAGTAAAATAGGCTGTCCTGTCACTTGAGATAAATGTTAGCATTCCCCCAAGTTGGGAACACAAAATCAAGTAATTTTTTGCTACTCTAAGAGCCACAACTCTCTGGTAAGGATTATTTCAATCCATCCCTAATATGTAAAGAATGACCAGAAGATATTCAAAACCCATTTCAGGAAGTTGTATGAAAATCATTTGGAGATGTCCGTAGAGAATAGGGGTTTGGGCTCTTGCATGTTCTATTTTTTTAGAACTATACCAGGATTGTGATAGTGACAAATAACTTATGCATCACTGGCATACTCAGAATTTTATTGATATTTTTCCCACTACTGTTAATTGAGTATAGCAGGCAATTTTGTCCTAATCATGCTGGGCAATTTAACATAAAAATTTTATAAAGTTTAGTTTTAGAACTTCTGGTGCCACCAGGGGATCATCCTGAGAGTTATCTTTGATCTCTTCAATGGATTCATCATTTTTTTTTTTGTTTACAGGGTTGAATTAGAGTCCAACATATTTATTTTTTAATTTTATTTTTAAAGAGCAGTTTTAGGTTCACAGTAAAATTGAGAGGAAGTACAGCAATTTTCCATATACTCCTGCCTGCACATATGCATAGCCTCCCCCATCATCAACATCCATCACCAAAGAGTACATTTGTTGCAATTGATGAACCTACATTGTCACATCATAATCATTCGAAGTCCATATTTTACCTTAGAGTTCACATTCTATGGGTTTGGACAAATGTATAGTGACATATAGTCATCATTAAAGTATCATACAGACTATTTTCACTGCCCTAAAAAGACTCTGTGCTTCACCTACTCATCCCTTCGCCCCAGCCCTGGCAGCAACTGATCGTTTTACTGTTGCCATAGTTTTGCCTTTTCCAGAATGTCATATAATTGGAATCATGCAGTATGTAGTCTTTTCAGATTGACCTCTTTCACTTAGTAATATGCATATCTTTTGTAAGAAGCTTCCTGCATATCTTTTGTAGTTTGATACCTCATTTATTTTTATTGTTGAATAGTATTTTATCTTCTGAATGTACCACAGTTTGTTTACCCATTTATCTACTTGAAAGACATCTTGGTTGCTTCCAAGTTTTGACAGTTATGAATATATCTGCCATAAAGATCCATGTGTAAGTTTTGTATGAACATAAATTTTCAACTCCTCTGGGCAGATATCAAGGAGTGCAATTGCTGCATGGTATGGTAAGAGTATGTTTAGTTTTATAAGAAACTGCCAAACTGTCTTCCAAAGTAGGCTGTACCATTTTGCATTCCTACCGGCAATGGATGAGCATTCCTGTTGCTCCATATCCCCACTAGCATTTGGTGGTGTCAGTATCCTAGATATTGGCCGTTCTAATAGGTGTGTAGTGGTATCTCATTGTTGCTTTAATTTGCATTTCCCTAATGAAATATGATGTGGAGCCTCTTTTCATATGCTTATTTGACATCTATATGTCTTTTTTTTCTTTTTTTTTTTTTTTTTTTTGAGATGGAGTCTCACTCTGTCTCCCAGGCTGGAGTGCAGTGGTGCGATATCAGCTCACTGCAACCTCCGACTCCCTGGTTCAAGCTGTTCTCCTGCCTCAGCCTCCCGAGTAGCTGGGATTACAGGCACGCACCACAATGCCCAGCTAATTTTTTTTGTGTTTTTAGTAGAGACGGGGTTTCACCATGTTGGCTAGGATGGTCTCGATCTCCTGATGTCGTGATCTGCCTCCCTCAGCCTCCCAAAGTGTTAGGATTACAGGCGTGAGCCACTGTGTCCGGCTTGATATCTATACATCTTTTTTGGTGATATGTCTGTTTGGGTATTTGGTTGATTTTAAAATTGGGTTATTTATTTTCTTATTGTTGAGTTTTAAGAGTTATTTTTACATTTTAGATAACAATTCTTTATCATATGTGTCTCTTGCAAATATTTTCTCCTAGCTTGTGGCTTGTCTTTTCACGCTCTTGACCTTGTCTTTTGCAGAACAGAAGTTTTTAATTTTAATGAATTAACGTATCAATGCTTTCTTTCATGAATCTTGCCTTTGGTGTTGTATCTAAAGAGTCATCACTATACCCAAGGTCATCTAGCTGTTCTAAACATTCATTTTTTTTGCATGTGGATGTCCAGTTGTTTCAGCATCATTTGTTGAGAAAATTGTCTTTTCTCTATTTTGTTGCTACTGCTCCTTTGTCAAAACTCAGTAGACTATATTTATGTGGGTCTATTTCTGGGCTCTCTATTATATATCACTGTGTGTCTATATCCACAACATAAATTGCTGGGATTTTGATTGGGATTGCCTTGAATCTATAGATCAAGTTGGGAAGAACTAACATCTTGACAATATTGAGTTTTCCTACCCATGAACATGGACTATCTCTCAATTTATTTAGTTCTTTGATTTTGTTCATCAGAGTTATATAGTTTTCCTCATATAGATCTGTACATTTTTTTTAGGTTTATACCTAATTGTTTCATTTTTGGGAAATGTTAATGTAAATAGTATTGTGTTTTTATTTCAAATTCCATTTATTCATTGCTGGTACACAAGGGTATACCAAAGTTGCTGAATAGCACAGTTGCTGGATACTTTTGCATAGTGCCCTTTCAGGAACTGGAGGCTTGAGTCAAATGTATTTCTACACGGAATGCTTTTGGGTGAGTCTCCAAAAAAACCTTCTCCCACATCTACTGCTTTTATCAACAACTGGGTTACCTATGAAATTTAGGGTCCTTAAGTTACTCTTAGGGTCTTCCCATTTTATTGTTTGCATAAGTTTTTTTGCATATAAGGTTCTCACAAAATGTGAACCAACTGCTATAGATTTGGGAGCTCTGGAGTTTATGTTCCTAAAATCATACCAAATTCTTCTATAAATTTCTATCTGTATTAGTCCATTTTCACACTGCTATAAAGATACTGCCTGAGACAGGGTAATTTATAAACAAAAGAGGTTTAATTGACTCACAGTTCTGCATGGCTGGGGAGGCCTCAGGAAACATACGATCATGGCAGAAGGCAAAAGGGAAGCAAGGCACATCTTACATGGTGGCAGGCGAAAGAGAAGAGCAAAGTGGGAACTACCAAACACTTTTAAAACCATCAGCTCTCATGAGAACTCACTCACTAACCCAAGAACAGCATGGAGGAAACCATCCCAATGATCCAATTGCCTCCCACCTTGTCCCTCCCTCCACACCTGGGGATTACAATTGGAGAAGAGATTTGGGTGGGGACACAGAGCCAAACCATATCACTCCCTATCTTATCTAGACTCTGGGAATTCTTTAACAGTGACGCTACACTTAAATGATACCAGAACTTATATTCAACCATTAGGGGTTTTTCTGTTCTGCAGGATGTTTAATTTTAAGAGTTAATTTAGCTTTGGGTGCTACTGGGTGGCTAGAAAGGAAGGGAGGCAGATCAGGAGGAATTATAGGAACAGAAGGAAATGTAGAAGCATAAGATGGATAAGAATAGTAAAGGTTATTCACTTCAAATCAAGATTTGGGGTATCTTGAAGAGAGCTAGTTTTAATTTTTTCAAGTTTTTATTTTCTCTTGGCCAAAGAATCTCTAATAAAGCAATTTTGCCATCTGAATTTCTTTGGCATACTTCCTCATGTCAATAAAACCATGCAGACCACTGGTACTGTTTTTTTTTTTTTGTTCTATGATACCCTTCAAATGAATAATTTTGTTTATATCTAAGCTCACCAACATGGCTACTATAAACTCTATATTGTGAAATTATGTTACTTGGAAAGATAAGCAGAAGAATTTGAGATGTGGCATAAATACACATGAGAAGGAGGAGTCCAGCTCAGGGTACGTAGGGACATAGATTTAGACAGAGACTAAGCTATGGGGGTCTGGGAACAGTCTGCTCATGCACTTTGTGAATTGGATCTCTAGCCTAATGGTTGTGCCATCTCCAGCTGCAAACTCAACTTATTTGTAGTTCCCAGTGGATGAAAAGATTTACAGAGGAAATGTCTCTCAGAGCCAGAATCTCAGGGACAACTCAGGACAGAGGAAAGGTCTCATGATGTTTTGATAATTGACCCAGGACAGAGTTTGCCCAAAAGACACCAGTCTGAGGAGAAACCTTTTGAAAATCTCCATT
Organism: Pan troglodytes; assembly: GCF_028858775.2. NCBI lineage: Eukaryota > Metazoa > Chordata > Mammalia > Primates > Hominidae > Pan > Pan troglodytes. The sequence continues at coordinate 28,741,761 of NC_072413.2, read as the reverse complement.
TCCAGAATGGCTCAATGGTCTTATCACCGGCCTGTCATTGGGAAGTTCTCTTCCCAATGAACTTCCTCTCACAGATGCACAACAAGGATAAAAAATAAGGGCAGATAGAATTAAATAGTAATATTGTTAGTAATGGTCAGGTTTTCACTAAGGATAAAAGTTTTGTAAATCTTATCAGATAATAAAATAATTCCTAAAAAAGACTTTTGTATTTTAGGAGTCAAAATAAACTCATCATGTGGGGAGGTTAAAAAATAAAATAAAATGAATTGAAGCTCAGACCTAAAGTAGACTTACCTCACTACTATTGTCATGGAGATATCTGAGGAAGAGTTTCAAGTGGCCTTTGAGGAACACTCTGTTCTTTGTGGAGAGCCTTAAGCCACTGCAGGGAGCAGGTCTTGGTCATACACTGGGGGAAACTCCAAGACTGCTGAATGCTAGCTTCCTGAAAATACCATCAAAATACCCTGCTGATAAAACAAAGCCAAGCTTATTGTTTACCGCAGTATGAGAGATCACTACCTTGACAATCTTAGTGACATCTCTGAGAAGGAAGAGTAACAGTAGCATATTTATGAAGTTTTGAGAATTTGAGTTAAAATTCATCTTATAATGCTTAAGATTAGGCAGATTCATGATATGATAGTTTCGAATGTGAGGGTTTCAAATCAAATCTTAAAGAGTAAACTGTCATTTGAGGAGCTTAAGCTATCGATTATCTTGAGAAATGGGTATTTACTCTAATAACGGTAACTTGAGTAGTCTAGTGGTCAGATAAATGAAATTTTGGGAAGTTCCTGAAACAAGAAATGGTTATTGGAATTTTAATCTTTCTTGGCAAGAACTTCCTACAATAGTAAATTTATGTTAATGCAGACAGTTGAATAGTAACATCATGTTGTAGACAGTTAGTTGTGGAGATGGTTTCAGTTGTCAATACTTCCCCCCAACATACACACATTTTATTTCCTGTTGAAACTTTGGAAATTTAGGTTCAGGAGCCATATGAAATGTTGCATCAGTTTGCAAAGTTCTTTCTGTTTGCGGTGACACTTTTTCGCTTAGTTGACTTAGAATTTGCTTTATTCTGTTGTCAGTTGGGATTTATTTTGTAAAATGAAATTAAAATGCCAACAGAGAATTTAAAGTGCATAATGGCCTCTAAAAACGAGAACATTTAGCCACAATCAACATAACTTTTTCCATTTTAAGTCATGGTCAAAATTGGAAAGAAAAATTTACAAGTATGATTTCTTTTTTTTTCCTCCCAGCAGGCATTATTAAATATAGAAAGCTTAAAATTTCAGAAACAGTCTATGTTAACATGATTTAAATAAAATCTTCTGTTAAGATCATTTAAAAAAATAGAAATCTGGGGTAATCTTAGTGCTATATTTTCATTGTACACTTTTAAAAAATATTCTTTTGCCACATTCAAAATCAGTTAAAAAATTGCAGAGCATACTTATTTTTTGCTTCCAGATGATTTGTTGAAAATAACATCTTTTGATTTTAAAAGCAAAGAAATTCTTATTATAACATTTTAGAAAATTTAGAAAAGTACAAATAAGAAAGGAAAATTTGTACAAATTACTACTTTCTAGAGACAGTCACTGTATTCATTTTCTAGGCTGTGTGATAAATCAACACAAACTTAGCAGCTTAAAACAACAGCACACGTTGATTATTTCACAGTTTCTGCAGGTCAGAATTCCTGGGACACTATAACTGAATAATTCTGTGCTTCTAGATCGCACCAGGCTGCAGTCAACGTGTTGACTGTGTTGTGTTATTATCTGGAGGCTTGTCTAGGAAAAAATATGCTTCCAAACTCATTCAGGTTGTTGGCAGAATTCACTTCTCCGCAGCTGTGTGACTGAGGGCTCTGTTTTCTTACTGACCACTGGCAGGGAAGGCCACAGTTCCTTGCCACATGACAGCTTGAATTTTCAAGCCAGTATAATAATCTCTCTCCAGTCTGCATCCATCACCTTGCCATATTCTATTGGTTAGAAGTAAGTCATCAGTTCTGTCTTCACTCAAGGGTAGGGGATTATACAAGGGCCTGACTCGTCGAAGGTCAGTTTCTGGTGTTCACCAGAGTCACTTTATTTTTCATGGGGAGATGTACCTTTCCATGCTTTTTCCATGATTGCATAAATGCAGTATATTATAAATATAGTATAATTTTTTTATTTTGTCAACATTCTTTAAAAATGTGTTTTTAAATTTAATATATGTATATATAGTACATACATATAGCACATGCATATATGCTATAATTATAATAATGCTATAATTTGTAATAAAATGTATACTAATTTATAGTAGCAAAATTTATAATAGAAAAACTGCATCAAATCTGAATGCCCAATAAGAGGAGACTGCTTATGTAACTTTTAATTTTAAATTTCCTCTTACTGTAGATTAAGATTATTTGTAGTTTTTAACTATTATATATAATTCTTCATAAAAATTTGCATATAAATCCTTGTGTATTTTTTTTTTATAAAGGCCTTTAGGATAAAAACCTGTAGTAACAAAATTACTAGGTCAAATGGCAAGACGTCTTAAAGGCTTTGAACTTATAGTCCCAAATTAACTACTGGAATGGCGGTACCAATTTAAATTCCTCCCACTCTTCAACATTTTATTAGAGGAGTTTGATTAGAGAAGAAATAGTATCTAGTTTTAATTTTTCTTTCTTTCCCTATAAATGAGCAAGACATTTTCCATATGATTTCATCCTTATTTATATTTATTCTTTAAAGATTACTGTGCATTTGCTAATTTTTCTACTGGTATGTAGTAATATTTTATGAAGAAAAAAATTAAGAGATGTGAGAAGCATTTAAGTTTTGTGTGTTGCAAGTGTAAATCCTTCAAAATAAGCGTTAAAATATATAGATAATATCAGTGAATACTAGCACCATATAACATTGCCCACTGAAACACTAAAAAGTACAAAAGTTCACAACATATTGTAAGGGAAATTCATCAAGAATCTGCTCTGTTATCTTGGAGGTACCAGACATACCATATGCTGTGTCTAGGAGTTGCTATGGCAACTACTTTTAAAATTTAAGAACAGAGTAAATTGTTGCCTAAAATCTCCATAACTTAGTGAGTCAATTAAGATCTTGTCAGAGCCCTGCATTCCTTTCACTACCTGGTAATGCTTTATTTCTTGCATGTAATGTCTCTGGGTCAGAGAAGAATGTGTTTATTTCTAGCTATTTAAGATCCTGGAGAGGATGCTGTTCATTTAGTATTTTTATGATTAGTTAATGGATCATTGTTAAGGGAGATCTCAAGAAATAGCCACACAGAAGATGGGTAGATTTGAGCTTGAAAGTGTAAAGTTGAGAGAAGTTTTTAGAGCCATGACCTCATATAAAGACATGGAAGTAGAGAGACACGGCCACAATCTTTTGGAGTTAGAAGGACTGGAATGAGAAGCTACATTTCTTGCCTCCCATTGTATCACCACACTGTAGTATTTTCACAGTTTTGTCACTTTTTAGAAAATTAAGTTATATTTTTATCCAGGTGATACATTAACCCATCAATGCCCCCAAAGTGAACTCAAAGTTTTATAATAAAATGATCAGTTTCTGGCCCTTTCTCACCTCCTGCCAACCTTAATTTATCAAATTTTGACATTTACCATTTTATCATAATGGTAATGTAACCACACAATGGGTTCTCCTTGCCTGCCACCTAGACTGACAGGGGAATTGCAATACAGAAAGAGTTTAATTTACGCAAGCTGGCAGTATGGGAGACTGGAGTTTTATTATTACTCAAATCAGTCTTCCTGAAAACTCGGGATGGGGGTTTTTGAGGATAATTTTGTGGGTAGGGTCCAGTGAGTTGGGAGTGGTGCTTGGTTTGATCAGAGATGAAATCACAGGGAGTCAAAGCTGTCCTCTCGTATTGAGCCAGTTCCTGGGTGGGGACCATAAGACCAGATGAGCCAGTTTATTGATCTGGGTGGTGCCAGCTGATCCATCAAGTGCAGGGGCTGCAAAATATCTCAAGCACTGTTCTTAGGTTTTACAATAGTGATGTTATCCCCCAGGAACATTTTGGGATGTCAGAGTCTTGCAGCCTTCAGCTGCATGACTTCTAAGCCATAATTTCTAATCTTGTGGCTCATCTGTTAGTTCTACAAAGGCAGTCTAGTCCCCAGGTAGGAAGGGAGTTTGTTTTGGGAAAGGGTTGTTAATCGTTTTTGTTTCAAAGTTAAACTATAAGCTAAGTTCCTCCCCAAATTAGTTCGGCCTATGCCCAGGAATGAACAAGGGCAGCTTAGAGGTTAGAAGCAAGATAAAGTTGGTTAGGTTAGGTCTCTTACACTGTAATAATTTTCTCAGTTATAATTATGCAACAGTGATTTCAGTAATAGGGGTTTTAAATATTTTATGCTCTCCTCTGCCCTCTTCTCTCTCATATTCTGAAAAAATATATATATATTAGTGTTTAATTCAATAATCAAATTTGTGAAATCATGATCTTGTAAAATATTTTTGACTGTAGAAGCAAGTAGATTCCTTTCTCATGCAACTTTTTGTTTTCCCTGGAGTTAATACTTGTCTCTTTTAAAATTTTCTAATTTCTATGTACTTTTCACTATATTTTTTGGTCATATAGTATCATTTTAAAAAAAAATAGTCAAACACAATTTTAAGCACTATGACATTTTAAGCTCTTACCCTGAGACATTCCTTCTGAAGCCATTGTTCTTCCTCTTGCTTCCAGTTGGACTAGTTGCTTTCCCGGCTGCTACATAGCTGTCAATCTGGATTTCCCTTCATTGTCCTCATGTGTTGAAGTTCCTGCTTTTTGAAATCCATGTCTTGCTCTTTCTCCCTCATGTTGCTGAAGTACATCCTCCAGTAGCTTCCTAGAAAACAGCATATGAGAGACCAAAATATTTGTAAATTCTTGCATATTTGAATGGATTTAATCTTACATTTGGCTGATAGTTTGAATAAGTATACAATTATAAGTTAAAAATAATTTTCCTTCAGAATTTTGAAGGCCTTGCTGCACTATTTTCTAGTATTCATATGCTACTGAAGAGCATTCTCTTTACCCTGGTGTTCTGCAATTTCATGACGATACCTTAGTGTGGCTCTTCTTCATTCATTATGGGGGTCCTCTTCTCTAGATATTTATGTTTTTCAGTTCTGAGAACATTTCTTGTGTTATATCTTTGAGAATTTCCTCCCCTTGTTTTTCTTTGTTCCCCCTGTAATACTTTATTGAAGATTTACCCAAACTGATTTTCCTACCCTACAATTAAAAATTAAAAATTTGGCTTAATTCCTAAGAAATCCTTCTCTGAATATTCTCTGACTTCCCTCTTTTCATACCCTTCTATTCTTCTATTCTTTTTTCATGAATATACAACCTTCTTTTATTTTTTTTAAATTCTCTGTGTTGACTTCTTTTTTTTAATTTTTTAAATTTATTTTTATTTATTTATTTTTATTATTATACTTTAAGTTTTAGGGTACATGTGCACATTGTGCAGGTTAGTTACATATGTATACATGTGCCATGCTGGTGCGCTGCACCCACTAACTCGTCATCTAGCATTAGGTATATCTCCCAATGCTATCCCTCCCCCCTCCCCCCACCCCACAACAGTCCCCAGAGTATGATGTTCCCCTTCCTGTGTCCATGTGATCTCATTGTTCAATTCCCACCTATGAGTGAGAATATGCAGTGTTTGGTTTTTTGTTCTTGTGATAGTTTACTGAGAATGATGATTTCCAATTTCATCCATGTCCCTACAAAGGACATGAACTCATCATTTTTTATGGCTGCATAGTATTCCATGGTGTATATGTGCCACATTTTCTTAATCCAGTCTATCATTGCTGGACATTTGGGTTGGTTCCAAGTCTTTGCTATTGTGAATAATGCCGCAATAAACATACGTGTTCATGTGTCTTTATAGTAGCATGATTTATAGTCCTTTGGGTATATACCCAGTAAAGGGATGGCTGGGTCAAATGGTATTTCTAGTTCTAGATCCCTGAGGAATCGCCACACTGACTTCCACACTGGTTGAACTAGTTTACAGTCCCACCAACAGTGTGAAAGTGTCCCTATTTCTCCACATCCTCTCCAGCACCTGTTGTTTCCTGACTTTTTAATGATTGCCATTCTAACTGGTGTGAGATGGTATCTGATTGTGGTTTTGATTTGCATTTCTCTGATGGCCAGTGATGATGAACATTTTTTCATGTGTTTTTTGGCTGCATAAATGTCTTCTTTTGAGAAGTGTCTGTTCATGTCCTTCGCTCACTTTTTGATGGGCTGTTTGTTTTTTTCTTGTAAATTTCTTGGAGTTCATTGTAGATTCTGGATATTAGCCCTTTGTCAGATGAGTAGGTTGCAAAAATTTTCTCCCATTTTGTAGGTTGCCTGTTCACTCTGATGGTAGTTTCTTTTGCTGTGCAGAAGCTCTTTAGTTTAATTAGATCCCATTTGTCAATTATGTCTTTTGTTGCCATTGCTTTTGGTGTTTTAGACATGAAGTCCTTGCCCATGCCTATGTCCTGAATGGTAATGCCTAGGTTTTCTTCTAGGGTTTTTGGTCTAACATTTAAGTATTTAATCCATCTTGAATTGATTTTTGTATAAGGTGTAAGGAAGGGATCCAGTTTCAGCTTTCTACATATGGCCAGCCAGTTTTCCCAGCACCATTTATTAAATAGGGAATCCTTTCCCCATTGCTTGTTTTTCTCAGGTTTGTCAAAGATCAGATAGTTGTAGATATGCGGCGTTATTTCTGAGGGCTCTGTTCTGTTCCATTGATCTATATCTCTGTTTTGGTACCAGTACCGTGCTGTTTTGGTTACTGTAGCCTTGTAGTATAGTTTGAAGTCAGGTAGTGTGATGCCTCCAGCTTTGTTCTTTTGGCTTAGGATTGACTTGGCGATGCGGGCTCTTTTTTGGTTCCATATGTACTTTAGTTTTTTCCAATTCTGTGAAGAAAGTCATTGGTGGCTTGATGGGGATGGCATTGAATCTATAAATTACCTTGGGCAGTATGACCATTTTCACGATATTGATTCTTCCTACCCATGAGCATGGAATGTTCTTCCATTTGTTTGTATCCTCTTTTATTTCCTTGAGCAGTGGATTGTAGTTCTCCTTGAAGAGGTCCTTCACATCCCTTGTAAGTTGGATTCCTAGGTATTTTATTCTCTTTGAAGCAATTGTGAATGGGAGTTCACTCATGATTTGGCTCTCTGTTTGTCTGTTATTGGTGTATAAGAATGCTTGTGATTTTTGTACATTGCTTTTGTATCCTGAGACTTTGCTGAAGTTTCTTATCAGCTTGAGGAGATTTTGGGCTGAGACAATGGGGTTTTCTAGATATACAATCATGTCGTCTGCGAAGAGGGACAATTTGACTTCCTCTTTTCCTAATTGAATACCCTTTATTTCCTTCTCCTGCCTGATTGCTCTGGCCAGAACTTCCAACACTATGTTGAATAGGAGTGGTGAGAGAGGACATCCCTGTCTTGTGCCAGTTTTCAAAGGGAATGCTTCCAGTTTTTGCCCATTCAGTATGATATTGGCTGTGGGTTTGTCATAGATAGCTCTTATTATTTTGAAATACGTCCCATCAATACCTAATTTATTGAGAGTTTTTAGCATGAAGGGTTGTTGAATTTTGTCAAAGGCCTTTTCTGCATCTATTGAGATAATCATGTGGTTTTTGTCTTTGGCTCTGTTTATATGCTGGATTACATTTATTGATTTGCATATATTGAACCAGCCTTGCATCCCAGGGATGAAGCCCACTTGATCATGGTGGATAAGCTTTTTGATGTGCTGCTGGATTCGTTTTGCCAGTATTTTATTGAGGATTTTTGCATCAATGTTCATCAAGGATATTGGTCTAAAATTCTCTTTTTTGGTTGTGTCTCTGCCCGGCTTTGGTATCAGAATGATGCTGGCCTCATAAAATGAGTTAGGGAGGATTCCCTCTTTTTCTATTGATTGGAATAGTTTCAGAAGGAATGGTACCAGTTCCTCCTTGTACCTCTGGTAGAATTCGGCTGTGAATCCATCTGGTCCTGGACTCTTTTTGGTTGGGAAGCTATTGATTATTGCCACAATTTCAGATCCTGTTATTGGTCTATTCAGAGATTCAACTTCTTCCTGGTTTAGTCTTGGGAGAGTGTATGTGTCCAGGAATTTATCCATTTCTTCTAAATTTTCTAGTTTATTTGCGTAGAGGTGTTTGTAGTATTCTCTGATGGTAGTTTGTATTTCTGTGGGATCGGTGGTGATATCCCCTTTATCATTTTTTATTGCGTCTATTTGATTCTTCTTTCTTTTTTTCTTTATTAGTCTTGCTAGCAGTCTATCAATTTTGTTGATCCTTTCAAAAAACCAGCTCCTGGATTCATTAATTTTTTGAAGGGTTTTTTTGTGTCTCTATTTCCTTCAGTTCTGCTCTGATTTTAGTTATTTCTTGCCTTCTGCCAGCTTTTGAATGTGTTTGCTCTTGCTTTTCTAGTTCTTTTAATTGTGATGTTAGGGTGTCAATTTTGGATCTTTCCTGCTTTCTCTTGTGGGCATTTAGTGCTATAAATTTCCCTCTACATACTGCTTTGAATGTGTCCCAGAGATTCTGGTATGTTGTGTCTTTGTTCTCGTTGGTTTCAAAGAACATCTTTATTTCTGCCTTCATTTCATTATGTACCCAGTAGTCACTCAGGAGCAGGTTGTTCAGTTTCCATGTAGTTGAGTGGTTTTCAGTGAGATTCTTAATCCTGAGTTCTAGTTTGATTGCACTGTGGTCTGAGAGATAGTTCATTATAATCTCTGTTCTTTTACATTTGCTGAGGAGAGCCTTACTTCCAACTATGTGGTCAATTTTGGAATAGGTGTGGTGTGGTGCTGAAAAAAATGTATATTCTGTTGATTTGGGGTGAAGAGTTCTGTAGATGTCTATTAGGTCCGCTTGGTGCAGAGCAGAGTTCAATTCCTGGGTATCCTTGTTGACTTTCTGTCTCATTGATCTGTCTAATGTTGACAGTGGCGTGTTCAAGTCTCCCATTATTAATGTGTGGGAGTCTAAGTCTCTTTATAGGTCACTCAGGACTTGCTTTATAAATCTGGGTGCTCCTGTATTGGGTGCATATATATTTAGGATAGTTAGCTCTTCTTGTTGAATTGATCCCTTTACCAGTATGTAATGGCCTTCTTTGTCTCTTTTGATCTTTGTTGGTTTAAAGTCTGTTTTATCAGAGACTAGGATTGCAACCCCTGCCTTTTTTTGTTTTCCATTTGCTTGGTAGATCTTCCTCCATCCTTTTATTTTGAGCCTATGTGTGTCTCTGCACGTGAGATGGGTTTCCTGAATACAGCACACTGATGGGTCTTGACTCTCTATCCAATTTGCCAGTCTGTGTCTTTTAATTGGAGCATTTAGTCCATTTACATTTAAAGTCAATATTGTTATGTGTGAATTTGATCCTGTCATTATGATGTTAGCTGGTTATTTTGCTCGTTAGTTGATGCAGTTTCTTCCTAGTCTCGATGGTCTTTACATTTTGGCATGATTTTGCAGCGGCTGGTACCGGTTGTTTCTTTCCATATTTAGTGCTTCCTTCAGGAGCTCTTTTAGGGCAGGCCTGGTGGTGACAAAATCTCTCAGCATTTGCTTGTCTGTAAAGCATTTTATTTCTCCTTCACTGATGAAGCTTAGTTTGGCTGGATATGAAATTCTGGGTTGAAAATTCTTTTCTTTAAGAATGTTGAATATTGGCCCCCACTCTCTTCTGGCTTGTAGGGTTTCTGCTGAGAGATCCGCTGTTAGTCTGATGGGCTTCCCTTTGAGGGTGACCCGACCTTTCTCTCTGGCTGCCCTTAACATTTTTTCCTTCATTTCAACTTTGGTGAATCTGACAATTATGTGTCTTGGAGTTGCTCTTCTCGAGGAGTATCTTTGTGGCGTTCTCTGTATTTCCTGAATCTGAACGTTGGCCTGCCTTGCTAGATTGGGGAAGTTCTCCTGGATAATATCCTGCAGAGTGTTTTCCAACTTGGTTCCATTCTCCCCATCACTTTCAGGTACACCAATCAGATGTAGATTTGGTCTTTTCACATAGTCCCATATTTCTTGGAGGCTGTGCTCGTTTCTTTTTATTCTTTTTTCTCTAAACTTCCCTTCTCGCTTCATTTCATTCATTTCATCTTCCGTTGCTGATACCCTTTCTTCCAGTTGATCGCATCGGCTCCTGAGGCTTCTACATTCTTCACGTAGTTCTCGAGCCTTGGTCTTCAGCTCCATCAGCTCCTTTAAGCACTTCTCTGTATCGGTTATTCTAGTTATACATTCTTCTAAATTTTTTTCAAAGTTTTCAACTTCTTTGCCTTTGGTTTGAATGTCCTCCCGTAGCTCAGAGTAATTTGATCGTCTGAAGCCTTCTTCTCTCAGCTCGTCAAAGTCATTCTCCGTCCAGCTTTGTTCCGTTGCTGGTGAGGAACTGCGTTCCTTTGGAGGAGGAGAGGCACTGTGCTTTTTAGAGTTTCCAGTTTTTCTGTTCTGTTTTTTCCCCATCTTTGTGGTTTTATCTACTTTTGGTCTTTGATGATGGTGATGTACAGATGGGTTTTTGGTGTGGATGTCCTTTCTGTTTGTTAGTTTTCCTTCTAACAGACAGGACCCTCAGCTGCAGGTCTGTTGGAGTACCCTGCCCTGTGAGGTGTCAGTGTGCCCCTGCTGGGGGGGTGCCTCCCAGTTAGGCTGCTCAGGGGTCAGGGGTCAGGGACCCACTTGAGGAGGCAGTCTGCCCATTCTCGATCTCCAGCTGTGTGCTGGGAGAACCACTGCTCTCTTCAAAGCTGTCAGACAGGGACATTTAAGTCTGCAGAGGTTACTGCTGTCTTTTTGTTGGTCTGTGCCCTGCCCCCAGAGGTGGAGCCTACAGAGGCAGGCAGGCCTCCTTGAGCTGTGGTGGGCTCCACCCAGTTCGAGCTTCCCGGCTGCTTTGTTTACCTAATCAAGCCTGGGCAATGGCGGGCGCCCCTCCCCCAGCCTCGCTGCCGCCTTGCAGTTTGATCTCAGACTGCTGTGCTAGCAATCAGCGAGACTCCGTGGGTGTAGGACCCTCCGAGCCAGGTGCGGGACATAATCTCGTGGTGCGCCGTTTTTTAAGCCCGTCGGAAAAGCGCAATATTCGGGTGGGAGTGACCCGATTTTCCAGGTGCCGTCCGTCACCCCTTTCTTTGACTCGGAAAGGGAACTCCCTGACCCCTTGCGCTTCCGGAGTGAGGCAATGCCTCGGCCTGCTTCGGCTCGCGCAAGGTGAGTGCACCCACTGACCTGCGCCCACTGTCTGGCACTCCCTAGTGAGATGAACCTGGTACCTCAGATGGAAATGCAGAAATCACCCGTCTTCCGCGTCGCTCACGCTGGGAGCTGTAGACCGGAGCTGTTCGTATTCGGCCATCTTGGCTCCTGGATCTCTGTGTCAACCTTCTTTTATTTTTAAAAGATATTCACTGTAAGTTTTTAAAGGAGTTCTTTTTTCTTTGGCTATAAGTTATGTGCATTGTCTCTCTTTGCCTCAAATTCTTTTTTTTATCATTAGAAACTTCAAATATACTTCTTAAAGATAAAAATTATACAATTATGAGATTTAAGTTAATCTACCATATTTAATATTATGACAGACAAATTCTAAGGTACTGAAATATGTTCAAGAAAGTTCTTTATAAAGTTACTAAATGGCGGTGATTATGCATTTTGCTTTTTAATTTCCCACAATACATACATGTAAATAAAACTTTTAGAGTGCTTATAAATGTAGAAAACTATTGTATCAGAAATTGCTTAGTCAATTTTCTAGTAACTTGTACTCTCCGTGTATCATCTAGTTTTTTAAATCTTTCTCTAGGTCTCTTACTAAAGCTTCCTGTTCAAAGTCTGGCTGAGAATTTTTGCTGCTTCTTTCCCTACCTCCTCATTTCCGAAGGTAATTCCCTGGTCAATCTCTCTTTCTAATAAATTATATATATAATATCTAATGAAAAGGTCAAGGCAAGCCAGGTAACAAATCTTCATATAATTGCACATGAAAAGGAATATTTCTTATAGGAGTCATTGTAATAGAACCTTGTTAGGGTACTTTTAAATATAGAAATACGTGTCTTCAGTAAGTCTGGGGAATGAACAGATTGATTGTGGCTTATATCACACAAAACGGGAAAACTTATAGTGCAAATTTTATTTTTTTATTTTTGGCGCAGTGAAATTCTAATAAAAAACCAAAGTATTGTAAAATAATATGTTCCTACACTGGTAATCAAAGAATAGTTTATGGTAGTGGCCATCACTTCTGATTTGTTTTTCTAGCACTTGAAATTAACAGTTTGAATCTTATCTTTAACAGGATTAAATTTAACAACAAATATTTTGAAACTGGTTATTTAGTCCTTTGATTGTTATTTTAAAACTTTCTAGAGGCGCGGTGGCTCATGCCTGTAATCCCAGGACTTTGGGAGGCCAAGGCAGGCAGATCACGAGGTCAGGAGCTCGAGACCATCCTGGCTAACATGGTGAAACCCCATCTCTACTAAAAATACAAAAAATTAGCTGGGCGTGGTGGCGGGCGCCTGTAGTCCTAGCTACACGGGAGGCTGAGGCAGGAGAATGGCACGAACCCAGGAGGCGGAGCTTGCAGTGAGCCGAGATTGTGCCACTGTACTCTAGCCTGGGCGACAGTGTGAGACTCCGTCTCAAAAAAAAAAAAGAAAGCAGAGACCAATTTCCCTTTTCTGTCATTAGTTGTTTTGGTATGTTTACAACTGACTCCTTTGTAAATGTGTGATGTTAAGGGTTTGGTTTTATTTTGAACTCTATTTAAAAATTGAACTGCATTAGTCTTTACTACTTTTTTTTGGTTTGATCAATGCAAAAGCTTCACCTTTCCCAGTTGTAGCTGATCTCTGTCGTTCATTGCTTCTCCTTACCTTTCCAAGGAGGTACCTTTCTAGCTTCTCTGTTGAACATTTCCTAAATAAAGTGTGGATGAAAAGCAATAGAGGAGGGAAATACAGAAAATTATAAGGCTGAAATAGAAACTGGCCACAGCAGAGATTAAAGGTAGGTAAGCATGTATTCGGTATATACCCATATACTCAGATACACTGTGGCCCTTCTGGATCTTGGAAAATCTTGAGCAGAGCATATTTATAACAGGATCCAAGTATATTTGCTTTTCTAAGCAAGTAATCTTAGGCTATGGACTATTCATAGTGTAGTTAGTTGGGTTATTTTAAGCAAATGTTTTCACCTTCTCCATGCACTCTGCACTTGTCATTTGTCAAATGGGGGTAATGTCTACCTTAGCACACTGTTTTGAGGATTGCAATTAGCTAATGGATTTGAAAGTACTGTAGCAAGTTAAAAATGTTCTACAAAGACAAGGCATTTAACATATTCTTCAAAGGCTCTGTGCTGTTCTGATGGGTGGAAGGGGAGTTTCTTGGGCACCCTGCAAGGCCAAGATCAGTGATAGTTTCCCACAGAGATCACTGGGTGTGGTTGTCTAGGTAATGTGAAATTGCATATGCCTTTACCCAAGACCTGGGACCCCTAAGGCTATAGGCAAGTATATTATTTCTTTGTCTTGTTTTTTCTTGATTTCAGAGATGTACTGATATGGTTCTCAAAATGTGGGGAAAAGAGGATACTATATGATTGAGTATAAGAGTCGTCCTTCATTCCTGAACCCACCACTTACTATTCCTCTTCCCTTTTACCATCTTCTTTTGAAATGATATTTCTTCTATGTGATCAAACCTATGAAAATGCTTTTAGTCTAGGATGGAATGCCCGGGTTCAACAATCACAGAAAAGCATTGTGTTAAGATACTTTCTGCAGCAAGTTATAAAAACAAAACAAAACAAAACAAAAACCCCAAACAAACAAACAAAAAAACTTTGACTCATTGTATGATCAGCAGCTCACAAAGATCATCGAGGACCCAGGTCCCTTTTTCTTCCTGCTTTGCTGTCCTCAAATATGGTTTCTTACAGCGGCTGATGTCAAAGAAAACCAGAGGTGGACAGTTAAGTAGTTAAAGAAGTAAAGGCAGATTTTACTCAGAAATTATTGTGATAGGGGAAAGAGACCTCAGAATAGAAATGGGCTCAATTCTGAATTCAACAAGGAAAGAGGGGGATTCATAGCTAAGGAACAGGGCTGGGGTGGGTGGAAAATTATTTAGAGAAGAGGCCAATTCTTTGCTAAACTGGCCTAATAGGATTGTTGCTGAAGGCAGGCCAGGGTGTTCAGATATTACCTGAGGGAAGTTGGGTGATGAATAATTTGGTTGGATATTGAGGATGATCAGATATTGGGGGTTGGGGGAGGATTCTGGCTGAAATGACTTCTCAGGACTCCTACTAAAACTGGACTCTCCAAGGACAGAGACAGAAGCCCAAGGTTGTACCTAGTAGAGGGTTCAAAGGAGCCTGACTAAAGTTTGGTCAAGGAGAGAATCTTTGTCATTGGCTTCATATTTACAAGATATATAGTATATATAGCTGCAATAGTTCCAATTTTCCTATCCAGACCCAATAACTTCCAGGGGAATGTGAGCTACTGTCTCTTCCTTGAAACTATTTTTAAAGGAAAAAGGGCTTTTCCAGAAGCTCCCACTTCTCTCATATTTAATGGCTGTACTGAGTCACGTGCCAATTTTAAACCAGTAATTGAAACGAGAAATGGGTTACCATGATTAACTTAGACATATCATCTTGCTAAGTCAACCACAATGACCAGCACTAGAAGAATACTTTTTGTTTAACTTTGAATTAGATATCTTATAACTTTTCTGTACTGGATTCAAAATTTTCTTTTGATTGCTAGATCTAGTAAAACTCTACAATTACACTCACAATGATAATGTGCATTCAGATGTAACACAATAGGCAGTTGACTCCCATTCTCCTTATACCCATCATTCACAAATTGGGTGGGCTAAATTCTTGTCTTTTGAGCATGGAGGAAGAATGTAAGGTGTGAGAAGGAACAATATTGGGTGGAGATATCCAGGCAGCTCTTGGGAATTGGAGGCAAAAACAGACCCCTACATTCTCAGTATTCTTTCTACTTAATCTCTTTAGATCAGGTTGATAAAGTATATACCAACCAATCGGGTGTTCCTGGAATCACTGCCACTCTTTTGTCATTCTAGCTAGCTACAGGGCTCCAAATTATCTCCACTTAAAATTAAGGTAGAGTAGAAAACCACAACAATTTGATGACAAAATACTGCTAGAACCAAGTGGGCTTGGAATGCATAGCCAGATTCATAGGAATTTCTGTTTGGCTTGGTAGGCAGTAGCCACTCCTGGTCTATTTATTTCACAATAATGCATGTGCATTTTACATGATTATATTTTCAGATTTTATTTATTGAATCTTATTAGAATTTTACTGCATTTGTTCTCTGGTCTTCATACAGGCAGTATGGCACAGTGGGGAGAAACCATGCTGAAGCATAGTTGTTTCCCTAACTTGAGGATATTACTGATATCTTCTATTTGTCTCAGAAATTCTGAACCAGGTGAGAGAAGAGGAGGTAGTAGGGCAGAAGAAAGAGAATAAATAGCATGACAGAAATGCACAGAAGTTATGGGACGTTGTTCTGGGGAGATTTTCACAGAGAGAAAAAGACTTTCTTTTAAATATTCTTTCCAAATAATCACAGTTAGTAATAAAGAAACCATAACTGACCATGGCTAAAATATTGAGAGTAAGAAAACTTTTACCAAGTGATGAAATACAGTTTATGTATCGTATTAGTCAGAACTAATAAGACATATATGGATATATAGGAAGAGATTTACTCTGAGGGACCGGCTCACACAATTATGGAGGCTAAGTCTACAATCTGTTGTCTGGAAGTTGGAGAACCAGAAAAGCTGGTGGTGTCATTGTAACTCCAGCCCAAAGGCCTAAGAACCAGAAGAATCAATGGTGTAAGTCTCAGTCTGCATCTGAAGGCCTGAGAACCAGGAGCGCCAATGTCTGAGGGCAGGAGAAGGTGGGTGTCCCAGCTCAAGAAGAGAGAGCAAATTCACTCTTCCTCTGCCTTTTTGTTCTGTTCAGGCCCTTCCTGGGTTAGCTGATGCTCACCTACATTGATGAGGACAATCTTTGTTTAGTTTGCTGATTCAATTGCTCATCTCTTCTGGAAACACCTTCACAGACTCACCAGAAATAATGTTTTACCAGCCATCTGGGCATCTGTTAGCCCAGTCAAGTTGACACTTAAAATTAACCACCACAGGTATGATATGAATAAACTAGCTGGCATAAGCCATTAAACAGAAAAGCAACTGAGTAACAACGACATTAACTAAAGTGCCGTCATGGGTTAACACAACAAAATGTTCTTAATTCTCTTCATACTTATTTTCAACCTTAGCGAAATATGTGGTTTTTACACTGCTGCAGAACAAATAGAACAGAACTTATGGTACATAATTTATGTAAGTGATTTTATGTGTGTTTTTTTAAGAGTTTTAAAATAATTCTTTAAAAATAGCTCCATTGAGACATAATTTACATACCATGAAATTCACCCATTGTAAGTGTACAATTCAATGATTTTTTAGCAACTTTATAGAGTTTTGGGTAAATTTCACTGTGATTCAATTTTAGAACATTTTTCTCACCCCAAGAAGTTTTCTTATGCTCATTTGCAGTCAGTACCCACCCCCCCACCCGGCTCCAGGCAGCCATTTATCTGCTCCCAGTCTCTATAAATTTGCCTTTCCTGGAAATTTCATATAAATGGAACTGTACAATTTGCAGTTTTTTTATTTTTGACTTCTTTCACTTAGCATACTGTTTTAGGGGTTCAACCAAGTTGTAGTGTGTATCAAAAGCTCATTCCTTTTCATTGCGCAATAGCATTTCATTGTATGGATACGCTTATCCCATTGGTTTTTTCCATTCATGTCAACGGACGTTTGTATTGCTTCCAATTTTTGGCTATTATAAATAATGCTATGGACATTTCTGTACAAGTTTTGTGTCAATGTATGTTTTCATTTCTTTTGGGTATATGCCTAGGAGTGGCATTGCTAGGTCATCTGGTAGCCCTAGGTTTAACTTTTTAAAAGCTGCCAAACTGTTTTTCAAACGGCTGTAACATTTCACATTCTTTCCAGCAATGTGTGAGGGTTCCAATTTCTTCATATTATCATCAATATCTAGTATTGTCACTCTTTTTGATTGGTCATTTTAATGTGTGGGTATGCCATTTTGCTGTGATTTTAATTTGTATTTCCCTAATGACTAATAACATTGAGAACGTTGTCATTTGCCTATTATCCATTTTTTTCAGACACATGATTGGCATATACTTTCTCCTAGTCTGTAATTTGTCTTTTTATTTTTCTTATTGGTAACTTTTGAAAGTAAAATGTTTTAATTTTGCTGAAGCCCAATTTGTCATTTTTTTTTCTTTTCTGGATCATGCTTTTAGTGTCATATCTAAGAATTTTCCCCGTATATCCAGGAGTTTCTCCTATGGTTTCTTTTAGAAGTTTTATAACTTTTGCTCTTCCAATTAGGTATTTGATCTGTTTCAAGGAAATTTTTGTGTAAGGTGTAAGGTAAGGGTCTAAAGTCGTTTTGTTGCATGTGGCATCTATTTGCCCTAGTAACATTTTTTGAAAAAAATCATAGTACCCATAATGACTCAATTGACCATAAATGTCAGGATTTATTTCTGACTCTGAATTCTTTTCCACTGATTTATATATTTGCCTTTATACCTATCACACTGTTGTCATTATCGTAGTTTTATATTAAGTTTTGAAGTTGAGTAGTATACATTCTCTAAATTTGTTCTTTTTAAAAATTATTTTGGCTACTTTGGGTTCTTTGAATTTTTATATGAATTTTAGGATCAGCTTGTCAATTTTTACAAAAATGACTGCTGGGATCTTGACTGGGATTGCATTGAATCCACAGAACAATTTGGGTTATGTTACTATATTAACAATATTGAAGCTTCCAGTTTATGAACATGGAATGTAACTTTATTTAGATCTTTAATTTCTTTCAGTCTGTTTTACAATTTTCAGAGTATAAGTTTTCCACTTCTTTTGTTAAACTTATTACTAAATATTTTATTTTTATTGATTTTATTGGGAATGAAATCATTTCTTAATTTTACTTTTGGTGTTTGTTGCTATTACATAGAACTAAAATAGTTGATTTTTGCATATTGATCTCATATCCTGTGGCCTTTTAAATTTATTTATTAGTTTTAGTAGACATTTATGTGGCCAACAAACATATGAAAAAAGCTCAACATAACTGATCATTAGAGAAATGAGGATCAAAACCACAATGAGATACCATCTCATGCCAGTCAGAATGATAATTATTAAAAAGTCAAGAAACAACAGATGTTGGTGAGGCTGTAGAGAAATAGGAACGCTTTTACACTATTGGTGGGAACGTAAATTAGTTCAACCATTGTGGAAGACAGTGTGGTGATTCCTCAAAGAGCTAGAACCAGAAATACCATTTGACCCAGCAATCCCCTTACTGGGTATAACTCAAAGGAATATAAATCATTCTGTTATAAATATACATGTATGTGTATGTTCACTGCAGCACTATTCACAAGTTCAAAGACATGAAATCGACCCAAATGCTCATCAATGATAAAGTGGATAGAGAAAATGTGGTATATATACACCATGGAATACTATGCAGCCATAAAAAGGAATGAGATCATGTCCTTTGCAGGGACATGGATAGAGCTGGAAGCCATTATCCTCAGCAAACTAACGCAGGAACAGAAAACCAAACACCGCATGTTCTCACTTGTAAGTGGGGGCTGACAAATAAGAACACATGGACACAGGGAGGGGAACAACACACATTGGGGCCTGTTGGGGGTGGGGGGCGGGGAGAGGCAGAGCATCAGGAAAAATATGCTTACCAAGCTTAATACCTAGGTGATGGGTTGAGAGGTACAGCAAACCACCATGGCACACATTTACCTATGTAACAAACCTGCATATGTATCTTGGAATGTAAAATAAAATAAAAAAATAGATCCTTTAGGATCATATAATTTGTGCATAAAAACAGTTTTACTTCTTTCTTTTCAATCTGTGTTTTTTTTCTTTCTTTTTAAAATCGAATCTATATTATTTACTTGCTTTTTCTTGCCTGACTGCACTGGCTAGAACCTACTGTATCATGTTGCATAGGAATGGGAAGAGTAGCTATCTCATCTATTTCCTGATCTTGGGGGGAAAAGCATTCAGTTTTTACCATTAAGTGTGATGTTTGTAGGTTTTTCATAGATGTCTTTTTTTGGTTAAGATAAGGATGTTCCTTTCTATTTCTAACTTGTTGAGTGTTTTACATTCAGATGTCATAATGAGGAGTTTGGCTTTTATTTGACAATAAAGGGTCAAATGTTTCTATCAAGGAAGTGGCATGATCAGAGTTACTCTTTAGAAAGGTAATTCTTAGAGTGGCATGGGAAAGAAGAGACTGGAGACAGGAAGGCCAAATAAAAGTCATCTGCAATACTTTATGTTCTCAAATTTTAGTGCATATCAGAGTTATTGGAGTCTAGTTAAAACACAGACTGCTGGTCTCATCCCCAGAGTTTCAGACTAAGTGGGTATGAGGTGGGGTTTGAGGATTTGTATTTCTTACAAGTTTCCAGGTAATTCTGATGCTGTTGGTTCACTTTGCTGACCACTGGTCCAGGCAAAGAAAAGGAACACTTGAACTAGAATGGTGGCAATAGGATAGAAAGATACCAGAGTGGAAGAGTCCATGTCTCAGGAACTTATAGGATATGGAGAATGAAGTTGGGAGTTCATGATGACATGAATCAGACTTATATGATTGGTGGTCATGTTAATAGAGGTAGTTGTGGAAGGTTACTTGAAGAGGTAGATTGATAATGCATTTATTTATGCAGTAATGCCTACTGGATTTGAGATGCAAGAAAGATACTTAGGTGGAGATTCTCAGCAAACACTTGGGACTTCTTATCTGTGAGAGGTTGGGATCAGAAATGGAAGTTTTGGAGCCATCAAGCCATCATCACTCATTTCAACCCACTATATGGAAATACAGTGAGACTGAAAGGCCTGAGCCAAAAACAGAACTGTGGAGATTCTTACCTTCTCAAAGTGGGATAAGTAGGAAACAGGAGTGGTCAGGAGAGTACAGTGTTTCAGTGCAAAAAGGAAGAGAAAGGTTCAACAAAGAGCCAAGAGGGTCCAATCTTGCAGAAAAAGATGAGTGGCCTCCAGTGTCATTAGATTCTGTGATGAGGAAGCAATTGGTGACCTTTAAGAGAGAAATTTCTGCAAAGTAGAAAGGCAGAGAAAAGATTATAAAAGCTTAAGGAGTAAGTAAATTGTTACAAAGTGAAGACCACTAGGGCAACCAAATACTAAGTTGAAACTGTATCAGAAAATGATACTTTGAACTGAGTACTTTGAGCTAAAGGAGACTGGAAGGCCTCAGAAACAGCCCCAGAAGCATAGCCTCTCTTTGCCCTTCTTCTGCCCTCCTGCCTCCTGCCCCTCTTTCTCCCCTGAAGCGAGTCATAGAGACCAGAATTCCATTTCCCTAATGCGGGTCATAGAAACTAGAATCCTTCTCCCCCAAAGCAAGCCATCAAACCTAGAAAGGCTACTCTTTCCCTTTTCCATTCTCTCTTGAAGGCCCTCATTCCATAAGGAACCTGGCCCAAATCTGGGAGGAAGAATGTTGCACAGAGAGGCCAAGAAGAATCTGAACAAGCAGGCTTTGCTGGATCTCCTCCCTCAGTCTGTTACCATTAGATCATACCCTTTTGTCTAATCACATTTCTACACAGCTGTCTATTCTTCATTGAACCTAAGTATAAAAACAAATTATTTTCCCTGGGTTTTTAGGTTTTCATTTCTGAAGCCTCCTATGTCATGTAAAAGTTTGATTAAAGAAATATGTTTTTTTCTTGTTATCCTGGTTTTTGTTATAGGAGTGTTGGCTGTGATGATTATAACGGGTGAGGAAAGATATCACACCTTTCAGCCCTTACAAAACTAAATGGGAATTCAGAAAACAATATTTAAAAAAATATAGGAGAACTCACTGGGGAGTTTCAACATGCCACTCTTGGACAGAGAGAATGACCTCCATGTTTTTAGAGATTTGAAAAGCTAGTGTCTGGGAGTTTGGTGAAACCAGGAAGGAATTGTGATTAGCAGCAAGATGAGGATCAATGAACACCAAGCAAGAAAAGGAGTGGTGGCTTAGTAAATGGAAACACCACTGAGGCACAGGAAGAAGAGAGATGTGGATAGAAAAATAGAAAAGGGGGAAGGCAAAAGGGACCAAAATGTATCCATGAGAATGTAAAGGAGAAAACATTTCTTTTTTTCACGCATTGCTAGGTTCATAACTGAGACCCTTATAACAAAAGATAGATTAACGAGAGAAAAGCATAACAAATTTATTTAATATAAGTTATAGGTGACATGGAATCTTTAGAAATGGAGGCCCAAAGAAAGAGAAAATTGTGTATTTTTATGCTAAGTTTGGTAAAGAAGTTGTGGGGAAATATGATTAGACAAAAGGGGGTATAATCCAATGGTAATAAACTGGGGGGAACTTAGCAAGAATCTGTTTGCTCAAATTCTTCTCTGTGTCCCTCCCTGTGTGATATTCCTTTCTTCTGTGTATAGGGCATACGAGAGTCTTATGACCCACTTTTAAATTTTTTGATTTTTAAAAATGGAGACGGGGTGTCATGTTGCTCAGGCTGGTCCCAATCTCCAAAGCTCAAGCAATTTTCTTGCCTCAACTTCCTGAAGTGTTGGAATTACAGGTGTGAGCCACCACATCTGGCCTTATGACATATTTTAGAGGAAGGTCAGAGCATTTGCGGTGTACGTCAGACAAGGGTAGGGGAAAATCAGAGAGACTTTTTTTTTTCTTTGAGATGGAGTCTGGCTCTGCTGCCCAGACTGGAGTGCAGTGGCGCGATCTCAGCTCCTGCAACCTCTGCCTCCCAGGTTCAAGCGATCTTTGTGCCTCAGGCTCCCAAGTAACTGGGACTACAGATGCCCACCACCATGCCTAGCTAATTTTTTAATTTTTAGTAGAGACAGGGTTTCACCATGTTGGCCAGGCTGGTCTCGGGCTCCCAACCTCAGGTGACCCTCCTGCCTTGGCCTCAGAGAGACTTTTGCTTCAGCTGTTTCCTCAAATGCCAAGGTGCCATATTTTGGGAGAGCATATATCCATCAAGGGATATATTTAGGAATGTTCTAGCATGGACAGCATTATCTTACTTTGTTACTCAATCCTCTAATGACAAAAAGGAATGTTCATGTTGCCTGAATTTACTCTTACGTACACCTGTTTCTTTCTTAACACCAAAAATTAGTGGCAATCTCTCTCACCTTCAAGTGCAGTCCATAGAAGTCTAAAGTGTGCAACAAGATAATTATTACTGAGATAATCTGTATTTTCCCCGTGCCACAGTATAGTAATGTGATAGGACTTTACAGGTGTCCCTGAAAGGCCTGTGGGGTTGGGACTGATGAGAACTGAGAGAAACACTCACATAACCCAATGAAAGAAGAGTCCAAATACAGTTCTTATACAATCAAACAATACAGAAAAGTACTTTTGTCATCATGTGTACCCTTTCCCCCGCTTTTAGGTCATTTGAAACAATAGTTAGAAACATATGTGATTCCACACCAGACCTTCTACCTTGTGATTTTAGTTTTTTCAGGCACAGAGGAGAAATTTCTTTAGCCCGAACTGCTTGCTCAGTGTACATTAAAGAACTGGTGTTCACAGTATAGCTGATAGCTAGTGGAAATGAAATAATCTGTATTGACACATTTGGAAGTTTCACATCTTTTTCCACTTCACATGCTAACGTGATAATTGCTAGACTGATGATTTTTCCAGTGACAAATCTCCCTTTGTCAATATTTAGACCTGTGTATAGAAAGCTTATCTAACACACCTGGCTAATTTTCACTTCATTTAAAAATAAATGGAAGATGTTTAGCTTGCCGGGTTAAAACAAAAAAAAGAGGTTTCATAAATAATTTTCTCAAAACACCTTTATGATAATAAGATAATTGCTATAAAAAGTAATTTTCTTCATTAAATGTATTTGTTCAGATTTAAAATCTTGGCAGAAGTATGTGTGAAGATCATCTTAAGGATTTTGAGGCTGTTTTTCTTGAGGAAAATTCTTTGGAAACTCAAAAAATCACTGGGAATATTCAGGGGAAACTGATTTGGATTTTGCAGCTTTGAAAGCCTATCCCAGAGTTTGATTTACTTGTTATTGTTTTGAGATGCTCCACTTGTAATCAATCCCCGGCACATCATGACTTCCACGAACTCAGAAGAATCTTGATCTTAATTTAGTGTCTTGGAAGATTAAAACTCATTCTAGAAAAACTCTCCTAGATAAGCTCAAGGTGACCCATTCTCTCTAAGACTCCTGGGGAGTCACTTGAGAAGGCTACAAAAGAGCCTTTACTCACTTCATTGGTTCCTCACTGGGTGGACGACCCTTGTTTTACTTCATCTTGGGAAGCAAGAATTTCTGTTTCACATATGAATCCCTTTGGCAGCCACTGGTGCTACCCACCCTGCCCCACCACCCTCCAGGCCCTTGCAAGACTGATAGAGTGCCAAGAACTAGAAATGCTCATTTCAGAAAGCTGAGATGAATAGAGATCTTAAGTTGTTTTCTGATTGTTTTGTCATCATCATGTTTTTTGGGGTTTTGATGTTCCTCTCACTCCCTCTTCTTCCCTTTTCATGAAATGTAATTGCTGTTTAAAATGTTAGCCTGGCTTTCTTTTGAAAGTAGAACCACTCTGACAGTAACTGGGTTAACTGTATTGTTAAGTTTTTCTGGTTTCCAAAGGACGCCTCAAAAGTGTGGAAATAAAACTCTTTTTCTTTTCTTCTTCTTCTTCTTTTATTTTATGGCTAACAGCTTCCCAGGCTTCTAATTTGCTGTCCTGTTGCATTGGCGTTCATTATCTTTGTATTACAATTTAGTCATTCTGTTTGAGTTTCTATCCTTTCTCTTCTGAGTTCTTGCTGAAAACGGCAATAAAAGTAACACAGCTGAAGCTAGCAGGCAAACCAAAGACATAATGAGAACAGAGCTTTCATAGGAATTCCATTCTACATCACGGATTTCATTTGCAAATATTCAGAATGAAAAGCATACTTAAAGTATATTGAGTTCTTTCTCTCTCTTCTCTTTCCATCTAGAATCAATTATAAAATAAAGCACATCATTTTTATCTTCACTTGCCTGTGGAGGGAATCAGGTCATTTAGCCTCTGAAGATTTGGAGTAAAGGCTCAAGAAAACATTAAATATTATCATTTTTGTAGAGCCAAAGTGCAAGGTATTGCAACACCAATGTTTTAAGTTGTAGAATAAAGTAAGTTAAAACTGAGTGGCTAGCCTTTGCTAGTTATTCTGGAAAGTCAACTAAAAAAAAATTGACCATTAATTGTAAACTCGCAAGCAGATGCAATAACTAACTAAGGGCAGCCCACACAATGTAGACCATATAGAAAACTTTCACTTAACAATGAGGACACATGCCAAGAAATGCATCATTAGGCAGTTTTGTCACTGTGGGAACATCATAGCATGCACACACACAAACATAGATGATAATAGCTTACTACATACCTAGACTATATGGGATAGCCTATTGCTCCTAGGCTTGCATATTACTCTACTTAATACTGTAGGCCATTGTAACATAATGATAAGTATTTGTCTATCTAAGCATAGAAAATGTACAGTAAAAATACAGCATTATAATCTTATGGGACCATCAGGGTATATGTAATCTGTGATTGGATGAAACTTTGTTATGTGGTACATGACTATATCAAAGAAATACTCTTAAAAGAGTGCCTATATTTTTTTCTGTCATCCCATCATAATGATACCAAATAATTAAAAATAATGTCCACTTTAAAGCAATAATTCTAACAACTCAGTGAACTTCATGGTCTTGCATTCTTTAATAGAAATAGAGACCTCAGCATTTATAATTAACAAGACTTGGTTTTCTATTCACTATTTTGGCAAAACAAGATTCACAATAAGGCTGTACACAAGTACTTCCTAGAATTTAGTTTTGATTGGAACATAATGGGTCAGACAATTAAAGGAGAATGAAAGTGAAATAAATATAAGCCTTTCTAGAAATGGATAGTGAGTTAAAAGAATAGCATAATTTGAATGAATTCAATTATGTGTAAAATACAGTGTTTTTCATGCTCTTATCGGATATCATAGAGTATTTTTTCTTTAGAAACTATCAATCTCTTCCTATAGGCAGAACTATGTGGGAAACCTAAATTATTATTACAAAGTCGCTTGGAGACAGGTAATCAAATAAATGGGATGAGGTTTTATTTAATATTTAATGGAAGCAGGAAGATAGCCTGAGCTATCCTTCTTAGGGAAGAATTGGTTTTATAAATGGAACCAGAATACTGGAGGTCCTTTGAGTATTGCTCCCTCTGTCCTGGAAGAAGCTTGGAAAAGTTATGTTTGGCTGCTTGATCCTTCTTTCTAGTTTTGTTTTGTTTTGCTTTCACCCATCCCACATATTCTTTGTTTAGGATGAGCTGCATAATTTAATCAACATGTAAGTGTAATGGCCATTTCATTCCTTCAGTTCACTTTACACGTTTATATTTTGGTCCAGTTCATGCTCATCTTATAGTTTAACCCTCTGGTCCTTTAACTATGTATTTCAGTATTATCTTGGGACCTTTAAATGAAGATTCCTGGACCCCCAAGAGTTATACTTTTTTAGTGGATCAGGAGTGACTCCCAGGAGAGGACTTAGCTGCAGGAGACCCTGGGATAGATAACACTTTGAAAAACACTGCTAGAGAGTATTTTATTTATTTTATTTTTTGAGGCAGAGTCTCACTCTGTTGCCCAGGCTGGAGTGCAGTGGCATGATATTGGCTCACTGCAACCTCTGCCTCCCGAGTTCAAGCAATTCTTCTGCCTCAGCGACCCAAGTAGCTGGGATTACAGGAGCCCATCACCACACCTGACTAATTTTTGAATTTTAATACAGACAGGGGTTTCACCATGTTGGCCAGGCTGGTCTTGAACTCCTGACCTCAAGTGATCCACCTGCCTCGGCCTCCCAGAGTGCTGGGATTACAGGAGTGAGCCCGTGCCTGGCCCTAGAGAGTATTTTAAATTAAATTTTTGACTATATAATATGTGGTTCAAAAATAATAATGCCATTCTCAAAGCTGCCTCCTCTCTCACCCCTGTGGCCCACTGAGGTGCAGCCACCAAAATGGGATTAGATGTGTATGTCTGTAACCTGTGGAAGGAGAGAGAAGGAAATAGGATTGGATAGAAGTGTCAGACTGCAGCCTAGTTCCAAGAAAGGTCAGCTGGGCTAATAATGATGGGGAGTCTCTTATAAGAGAAGCTTCCTGGTTTGCTGGGATGGGTTTGTCTTAGTGCCCTAATCTTAGTGCTCCTACTTAGTCATTGTGTAGGAGCAGCCTGTGGGACGTTGGCCTTGGCACAAATATAGTGGTAGAGATCCAGAGGGATGGTGGCTGGGGCCATAAGCCAACGATGCTCCCTGTAGTAGCATATCTGAATGACACAGTTCATGGCCATTACGCATTGTTAATAGTTTCTCATGAATCCCTTTAAAGTATCTTTTTGGGCTGGTTGCAGTGGCTCACGCCTGTAATTCCAGCACTTTGGGAGGCTGAGGTGGGCAGATCACGAGGTCAGGAGATCGAGACCATCCTGGCTAACACGGTGAAACCCCGTCTCTACTAAAAATACAAAGTATCTTTTTGTATATAAAAAACAAATGTAAGGAAATTCTCTGTTTTTCTTCTTTTTTCACAAAATTGGGAACATTCCACTTGCCTTTTTCATCCAAATCTCAGAGACCTTTCTATATTAATACTTGCAAAACTTCCTCATTCTTTTACAGTTCACTAGTGTTCTATTGTTTGGCTATACCATGATCTTTATTTTTTTGAACAGTCTTTACTGATGAGCATTTAAGTTGTTTCTATTCTAAAAATGCTGTTGTTTCAAAACTTTTCCAGACACTATTTTGCATATATGTAAATATATCTGTAGGATAGATTGATAGATTCCAGAAAAGAGCTGCTGGGTCAAAGGATACGTACAGGTAATTGTGACAGGTGTTGTCAAATTACTCTCCATAGAACATGAAACCTATACAAAGGGGTTATACCTAGTTATATTCCTGATGTATAAAAGTGCCTTTTGTTCACATGGCCAATTGACTGTTATCAAATGTCTGGATTTTTGCCAATATAATAAGTGAAAAGTGATATTCAGCATAGTTTTGTTTTGCATTTATCTTTTTATAAAGAGTTGATTTGAATATAGATATTTGAGGCATTTTATTTTTCTTTTCTGTGAACAGGCTGTTCTTATACTAGGCTTATTTTTCTATTGAGTTGTTTTTTTCTTATTGATTTACGGGAGTTTAAAAAATATGAGGGAGATTACCCATTTATCTATGATAATGAGGTGAAACTTCCAAGTTTCTTGCTTGTCTTTCTACCTGTGCGTGGTATTTGACATGTGGGAGGAATACACACACACACACACACACACACACACACACAGAGTACGCATATACTTTAAAAACATTTCATGTACTTAAATTTGCCAAGTATTTTGGGGAGGAGCTTCTGGATTTTGAGTCACACTTATCAAAGCCTTTGCTATTCCAAGGACATAAAGGGATTCTCCTAGGTTTTCTTCTAGTATATTGATATGGTTTGATTGTGTCTCCACCCAAATCTCATCTTGAATTGTAGTTTCCATAATCCCCAAGTGTTGTGGGAGGGAACCGGTGGGAGGTAATTGAATCATGGGAGAGGTTGCCCTCATGCTTTTCTCGTGATAGTGAGTGAGTTCTCACGAGCTCTGATGGTTTTATAAGGGGCCTTTTTCCCTTTTGCTCAGCACTTTTCTCTTGTGCTGCCATGTGAAGAAGGATGTGTTTGCCTCCACTTCTGCCATGATTGTAAGTTCCGTGAGGCCTCCCCAGCCCTGCAGAACTGTGAGTCAATTGAACCTCTTGCCTTTATAAATTATCCAGTCTCAGGTATTTCTTCATAGCAGCGTGAGAATGGACTAATACATAATATATATATATATATATATATATATATATATATATATATATATGATTTAATCTTTTACAGTGAAATCTTGAATCTATTTGGTTTAAAGCATAAGGTAAGAATCCAGCATAATTTTTCCCCAAGAATTTACTCCAGCTCCATTCATTCAATGGGCCATCTTTTACCCACAGTCTTGAGGTGCCACTTTTGCTATATTTTAACTTATGGTAAATTCCCTTATGTATCTGGATCTATTTCTATTAGTCCCATTGGCATATCTGTTCATATGTTGGTATCATATCTTCTAATTTGAGGCTTTTAAATATGTTTTAATATTTGGTATGACTAATCTTCCCTCAGCTCTTCTCTTTCATTGGTTTCCTGACTATTATTCTTTATTTTTTCCAAATACACTTTAGAATTGTTTCAAAAATCAAACAAACAAAAATAAAAAACTTGATTGGGGCTTTATTAGGATTCTGATAAATTTATGAACTAACTTACAAAGAATGATGACTAGCACATTGAGTCTTTGTGTTAATGAACACGACATAGTTGACTTTTATGTTCTGAGAATCTTCTTTCATTTTAAAATATTTCACTATAGTTCCCAAGTACTAAAAATATTAACTGCTCATTGAATATGTTAAAATATAATTTTCAAAGAGGGTAAATCATGACTCTTATGAATATGTAGAATAAACAGATGTCAAAGATTTTATTTATCTCATAAGTAATGAGGGAACCAGTAAGATGTTATTTTAGTCCAAAGAGCTTTGAGAAGATAGGTGCCTATAAGAAATTTAATGGATTTCTGGGTTGGATACAGACTTAGTTAATGTCCAACAGCACTGTAAGTCTTTGTGGTCATTTGTTCTACTGGACGGAAATGATTTGTACATTTATTAAACAAAACACTATACCTTAACCTTTGCCCCTACAGAACTGGAAAATAATCCAGGCAATAACATTAAGCACAACCTTGCACTGAAATAATACCCATTTCTTTTTCCAGTTTCCAAGTTTCAGAAATTATTTTTTCTAGCAAGCATATCATTAAATAAAATTGTTAGCATTTTCAAATTTAAAAATTTATTTGATTGGATTTCTTCTTATTATGTATTATTATTATTTTGTGGTGACCATAGGTGGTTCCTTCTCTTTGATGATTTGTTTTTCTTATAATGAAACCCTAGTGATATTTCTTGGACAAAGAAATCTCTAAGAAGGCATTGCATTAATTTAACAAATATTTACTGCGTGTTGAGCACTGTTCTAGGTTCTTAGGATACAGCAGTGAACAAAACAGAGAAAGCTCTCTGTCTTCATGGACCTTGCAGTCTGCCTGGGTGAGCTGGACAATAAGCAATAAATGTAATAATAAAGTGTATAATGGGTAGGAGGTGATAAAAGAGAAAACAGAGGAGTAAAGAACAGCAGGAATGTAGGAAGAGGTGTTGTGAGTTGCAATTTCAAGCAGGGTAGTTAGGGTAGGCCTCACTGAGACAGTGACTCTTGAGCAAAGGCTTGCAGGAGATGAGGGAGTCAGCCACATAGGGATCTAAGGTGAGAGAATTTTTGGCAAAAGTCACAGCAGGGCCAATGCCCTAATGAAGGAACTTGCCAGGCCTGATTAAAGAACAGCAAAGAGACCAATATGACCGGAATGGAGTGAGGCAGAGAGGAAGTTCAAGGTCTTATCATGCAGAGTCTTGAAGACCATAACGGAATTTTGTATTTTATTCAGAGTGAGATGAGAAGCAGATGAGTGATATAATATGACATATTTGAAAGGATTCCTTTGGCTGTTGTGGTGAAAATAGAAAGGGCAGTCAAAACTGGAAACAGGAAAGCCTATTGAAATAATTCAAGAATGGGATTTTCGTGACTTGGACCAGGGTAGTAACAGTAGAGAAGGGAAGAAAAGGTTGGATTTTGCATATGTTGTGAAGGTAAAACCAATATGATTTGCTAGTGGATTTGATGTGGTATGTGAAAAAAGGAGTAAAAACTCACAGATTTTTGGTTTGAGCCACTGGGAGGTTGGAACTACCATTGACTGGAATGGGGAATGCTATGGGTAGGACAGATTTGATGGAATAAAATCAGGAAGCTCAGTTTTGAAGCTGTTGACCTTGAGATAACTAATAGATGTTCAAGTGGGGATATCAAACAGACAATTGGATACATGAGTCCTAAGTTCAGGATTGAAGGCTGTGTTGAAGATGTAAATTTGACAGTCATTGAATCACAGCTGGGATTTAAAGCCAAGACTGGATGAAAACCTGTAGATATAGTTATTGAGCCTTGGGACCCTCTAACATTAAAGAGGTCATTTCTTGATATGACCAAGCAACCTGTGTTTGATTAGTATCAACTGAGGCTTGATCCATATCAATAGCAAAACATAGCAGAGATTTTTATACCATTCATTATTGACTAAAGGTTAAGCCAAGTATATGTTCAATGAAATCCTTCTGTAATTTCAATAAGTAAACTTGCAAGTACATGATAAAAATTCTTTGAAAATAGTATTTGATAATAGCTAAAGAAAAGAACATCTCATATAGAAACACATGTTCTGTGCTTAGCTTCATTTCACATCATACTAAACATTTTAGGTTCATCAGAGAAATATATTAGATGTGTATTGTATACCTTGACCTTTAGAACTCTTTGTCCAAATGTTACACAGGTTCATAGATGCAATTACAGCATTATACTGTCTCTGATATTTGATAGGTTTTGCAAAAAGAGCTGGTAGTTAACAAAACCTTAATTGGTTGTACCCTATAATTATACTGAAGGCATGGACTGTCTTTTTTGTGGGGAGCAGGAGGGAAGTGTGTGTGATCTATATACAGCTCCCTGATTTGGTCATGTTGAGCATGTTTGAAGGAGAGCCCAGCATATTCTGGAGAAAGCAGGCAGGCCTTGAAAACAGCTTAACAATTAAACTTTTTCTTCTTCTAAAAGTTCTCTGAAGCCCATCAATACTTGGCATAGCAGCTTCGAAGACCCCTCTGCTCTCCTATGGATTGGTTTAGGGTTTCCACACCATGGTTTTACTCATTCCTTCTGCTTAGGAACATTCATTTAAAGATTTAAAATTAGCTGCTTCTACTATCAACTGAAGACTTTATATACAAGTAACTTTATCATGCAGATCATAGCAACATGAGAAAGGCAAACCATAGAGATAGAAATGGAGGGGAAGGCATTTTCATTCATAAAATCCCTTTGGAGTCATGATTAAAAATTTTATCCTATTAAAATTCAGACCAAAGACAGTAGTCAACTACTGCCCAGCCACATGCGTTCCAAGCAGATACTGAATAAATGTTAGAGCTAAATTCCTCATTGGTTTGAAGATTATAAGCTTAATTTCTATGGCTACTTTTGCCTTTACCCTGTCTTATGAACTGAATTGTGTCATCCCCAAATTCATATAAGGAAACCCTAACCCACAGTGTGACTGTATTTAGAGATAGGGCCTAGAAGGAAGTAATAAAGGTTGAACGAGGTCACAAAGGTGGGGGGCTACTTCAATAGGATTAGTGTGATTAGAAGAAGAAGAGACACCAGAGAGGTCTCTCTCTTTACAGAGAAGAGGTCATGCAATGACACAGTGAGCAGGCAGTCACCTACAAGCCAGGAAGAGAGGCCTCACCAGAAACCAACTCTGGTGGCACCTTGATCTTGGACTTCTAGCTTCTAGAACTGTGAGAAAAACAAAACAAAACAAAAAAAACAAAAAACAAAAAACTCTGTTTCTTAAACCACGCAGTCTGTGTTATCTTATTATGGTGGCCCAACCAGGCAAATACACCTGCTTTATTTTTCTTTGCAACACTTACTACCACATGACCTGGGAGTTAATACATATATATGCCATGTAAGTTGGGACTTTTTGGTTTGTTGCTGTGCTATTGCCTTGCAGGTAGTAGGCATGCAATGAATATTTGTTGAATAAACAAATTATATGGGCTTGCCTAGGGAGAGAGATAATAAACAAAGAAAACACCACATTTCTTGGGGTGTGGTGTCTCTGACCCACATAATTACATTTACCATACAATTGACGTAGCTATTTCATCTCCTCTCCTGTCCTTTTATAATCTCATCTTCCTCATCAGATTGTGCGGTCTTTGAGGGATAATACCTATCTTTATTTGGGGTCTCCCAGAAGTAGATCCTGAGACAAAGATTCCAGATGCAGGGAGTATCTGTAGAGGAATAGGGAGGTGATTAAAGGAAGGAAAGGGAGCCAATAAAAATTGTGGTAATAAGCCAGCTACCGCCATGGGCAACTGGAGCTAAATCCTGTGGTGACACTCTGGGAAAGGATAAAAGTCAAATGTGCAAATGATCTTTCCTAATGGGTGAGGGAGCTGGGGCAGTTATTCACTGACTCCTGAGAGAGTCATTGTCCTGTTACTATAGGCAACAGGGTCTGCCACAGCTCCAGAAAGTTGCCAGGTACAGAGGTACTGACCCTGGCAGCTGTAAACCTGCTGCTAAAATGCAAGCATCCCAGGAACATGGGTGGGGCTTAAGATGTCTGCTGTAGCACTCATCCATCTGTCTGCATAACTTAGCAGCACCCAAAAGTTTATTGACACAATATGAAGTATCAGGTCTTTCCTGCTGGTGGGGCTCAGAAAACAATACCCCAAACTAAGGGTCTCAGAAGCAGAAGTTTTTCTTGGACCTTCTGCTCCTGCCTGCCTGTCTCTCAGTCCTATTCTTCCCTAAGGCTAGCTATAGAAACTAGAATCCCTCTTCCCCAATGCAGGCATGGAAACCAGAACCCCTTTTTCCCAAAGCCAGTCATAAAACCTGAAAATATTACTCTAACTTTTCCTCTGCCTTTCTGTGTAAAAACTGGCCATAAATAAATTATCTGACCTACCTCCTTTGACTGTAGGTGATAAGACCCTCGCTCTAGAGAGGGTCCTGCCCCACACCCAGAAGGAAGGAATGCTGCTCAGAGAGGCCAGGACGAATCCGAACACACAGGCTTTGCTGCATTTTCCCTCTCAGTCTATTAGCTTTAGATCATACCCCTTTTGTCCAATCATATTTCTACATGGCTGTCTATATTTTGTTGAATTTAACTGTAAAAATGGATGATTTCCCCTGTATCTTTGGGTCTTCATTCTGAAGTTTCCTGTGTATACACATTAAATAAATCTGTATGCCTTTTTTTCCTATTAATTTGTCTTTTCTTCTGAGATGGAGTCTCGCTCTGTCACCCAGGCTGGAGTGCAGTGGCATGATCTGGGCTCACTGCAACCTCCACCTCCTGGGTTCAAGCGATTCTCTCGCCTCAGCCTCCTGAGTAGCAGGGACTACAGGTACGTGGCAACCATGCTTGGCTAATTTTTTGTATTTTTAGTAGAGATGGGGTTTCACCGTGTTAGGCAGGATGGTCTCGATCTCCTGACCTTGTGGTCCGCCTGCCTCGGCCTCCCAAAGTGCTAGGATTACAGGCGTGAGCCACCGCACCCTGCCTAATTTGTCTTTTTGAGTTGATTTTTCAGCGATGCTTCAGAGGGCAAAGGGGCAATTTTCCCTTGGCCCCTACACTGGAGCTTTAGCATTAAAAAGCAATGAAAACAGACTTAAGAAATTCACAAAACCACTTCATCTTATATTTTTATCCACACGTGGAAAATGTATTCCAGTTATCTACAAATATCCATGAGATAGATGGGGTGTGCTGATGTCCAAGTTAATGGTGATGGGATCAAACTTCTGGGCCGTGTGGCCTTGGTTTGACCTCCCGTTTAGGTATTGATGTTTTCTCTTAAGCTCAGTTCTGGCATTATTTCAACCCTGGATGTTATTCAGTATGAGGTTTTACAAAAAACTCCACCTCCTTTTATTTATTTTTTCTTGGCTGAAGCTTTTAAAAAATGTTAATCTATACATCCTCCTCCACAATTACATTTGCCAGAGGAGTAGGAGCCAAACAATTAAATTCCCCATAGGTGCTGGGTGTAATAATTTCTCATGAATCAGAAGATTAAGCATGGCAACAACAAATGGAACAAGATGGTCTAAGCTCTGTTTTTCCTACAGAACAGCAAATAGTTGCAAATCAAAAGGCAGTTCTCCTTAATTACCACCGTATGAGGCAGTAGGCTAAAAGCAGGCTCATTTGGTAATGTTTTCTGTGTGGCTACGGTATGTACACACAGTGCAGGCCTTTATGCACTGTCTAATAGACAATATTATATACTAGGGCATTGACAACATTCATTTTATGTGGAGATACAACTGGTATGCCCAGGACACTGGCCTCCAAGCTGTGTGTGCACTGAACTAAAGGAACAGTTTTGCTTGCTCAAGCCGGGCAAAGCTATTTATACTTAAACACATTCTTCACTGCTTATAACATGCTGTACTAGGTGACAGTCCGTGAGCAGGACAGGCTGCAATCATGGGCTGTGATCTCAGGGAGTCCTGCAAGCTGTAGCTTGTGGCGAGCTTCACCAAGTTGACACATTTTCTCTCTCTCTTTACCCTAGAATCAGCTACCCTGCTGATCTGGAGGCCTTTGGGGACATGAACTCTTGTAGCAGGAATCAAAGAACTGGTGTAAGAAAACGAATAGCAGAGCCATAGTGTTTTATCCCCTCTCTGCACTCCCCAAATTAGACTGCTTGTTTATTGAAATTGGTCAAACAGTTTAATTAGCATTCCATGTTTGTTATTTCTTTAATCAAGGTTTCAAACAGAACAAGGCAACAAGCCAGGCCAGTAATGAGTCTCCTCCACCTACTCTTAAGTTAAATACTTGCTGAGATTCCCATTGGTTTCCCAGAGACATCTCATCACTGATGTACTTTCACTTATCATCAGGGTTATTGAGCACTGTTCATAAATGCGTACTAATTGGCAGTAGGTGATGTATATATTTATGTAAATTTACAGTTATATATAGGTACCCATAAAACCTGTGTTTTTTTAAGCGAGAGAAATTAAGTATTTTTCTGATGGAATTTGAGAAATTATGAGGGCCATCTATGAGGAAAAATTATTCACAAGACATATTGACTCATGTCTGAAAACCCACAAATTAACCTTCGTCCTTTTGTAAAGTTCACATGAGATGTAAGAAATTTTTTTAATTAATAAAAATTCTCCGAAAAAGGGCTTAAATGTTTAATTACTTGGGTTCCTATAACAAGTTGAGGTATTTTTAAAAGAAATGTCAAAGGTCAGGCAAATGGCTTTCACCATTTTGTTTCATCCAATATACTGCCCTGCTTTTAGCTGCAAATGTAGATGACTTAGGCAGTTTTAAAGAAATTATGCAAATCCTAATTGCAAACAGTTTTCCTTTTAGCTTTTTTACATTTAGACTAACTGTAGTAATTATTTGAAAACCTTTTCAAATCTTACGCTTAATAAAAGGAAATTTTATGCAAACAATGAAAGAGAATTTCAAAGCAGTAAGTGAGGGTGAAGCTGGTTTGCCTTCAGGGGCTAGTTAAGCTAGAGGAGTTTATTTCTGATCTCCATACTTTCAGTATCATGATCTACCGAGGTCTTGGCAGCTAGCTCTACAGAGAATAGCAAAGGGAGCGAAGACTAGCTCCCACTAACATATTTGAGGTACAGGTGTGAAGGAGGATGGGTCACATTCCACTGAGAGGCTTATCTGGCCATTTCCCCAGCTTTGTAGGTGTGCTAGGCAAAATAGAATAGTGGCTAAGAAGGATTACAGAAACTGGAGTCAGATTTCTTGCATCCAGATCCCAGGTCTGCACTTTGCTGCTGTGTGACCTCACCTCTCTAAACCTCAGTTTCCTCATCTGTATAATGTGGGTAATATTAATACCTGCCTCATATGATTGGAGGATTTAGTGTGTTAATACATATGAAGGGAAGCACTTATAACAGTCCCTGGCATAAAGCAAGGGCTATGCACCCATTGTTATTACAAGGGCTATTACTTTTAAAATGTGAACTAGGCCAAGTGCAGTGGCTCCCGCCTGTGAGCCGACGTGGGAGGCTTTGGGAAGTAGAAGCAGGAGGATTGCTTGAGGCCAGGCCAGGAGTTCAAGACCAGCGTGGGCAACATAGCGAGACCTTGTCTCTACAAATACATTTAAAAAAGTTAGAGGGGCAGTAATGTGTGGCTTCAGAGCCAGGTTGTTCTGGGTATAGTGACAGGCTCCCCATCATGGGCTGTGTGACTTTGGGACAAATTACTTAAACTCTGTAAGCCTCTATTTTCTTCATCTGTAAAATGAAGATAATAATAAAATTCACTTCACAACTTCTTATGAGGCCTCAATCATCCTGTGAGGATTAAATGAGATTAAGCATGTGGAAAGTATTTGGCATTAGCATCTGACACACAGTACCTGGTGATGGAGAATAGGGTCTGTCAACCTCATCACTAGGAACATTTTGGGTCAGATAATTCATTGTTTGGGGGCTACTGTAGTCCTGTGCACTATAGGATGTTCAGTAACATCCCTGTCCTCAATCCACTAGATGCCAGTAGCATCCCTCCTCCTCCCCACCGCCACCCCAGCTGTCACAACCAAACATATCTCCAGGCATTGCCAAGTGTCTCCTAGGAGTAGGGGAAATTTGCCCTTGGTTGAGACTGAACACTATAGTAAGGGTAAGGCTGAGGGAGAGGAAGTTTGCTGGGAAACAGGGCCAGCCACGTGTGATTTTCCTCTTTGATGAAGCTAGCCTGTTGTCAATGGGAAGATGAAAGGGAAAGGATAAAGTCAGAGGAAGTAACTATTGTGTCCAGTTCCTCCTAAGTCCTGGGGGTGAGGCGGGGGCTCTTTAGAGGTCTGTAGTTACAGAGTCTAGGGATTCTTCAGGTGCTTCAGAGCTCTATGTCTTTCACCAGCTTTCCTCCCAATTGATGGGAGCCTCCTGAGCCCCGCTCCCTTGGTCTCAGAGAGCATCCCTTGTTAGAGGAGGGCCTGTGAAATAAGACCTGTATCTTTTGTTTCAATTAACAAAGCACATTGCAGGAGTGAAATTGCTAGCCTCAGTCTTAAATCTTGGAAGCAGGTAAGGAAATCAGGGCTATGTCTTACATTTCAGCCTGTTTTTATTTGGTCTTGCTTCCTCTTATTAATGGGCCTTTCTGGTTATTCCAACTGAAATGAAGATAAAATGATTTAAGGATTAGAATGGCAGGAAACAGAGTAAAATGGTTTTGCCATATATTCAACAAATATTAATCAGGAGTTTATCATAGGCCAGGCACTCTTCAGAAGGTTTGGGATACATCTGGGGACAAAACAGGTAAAAATACCCCCGTCCTTCATAAAAATTAGCTAATCAAATGTTCAGAGTAGTAATAGCCCTATTGAACAAGGATGTGCATATGGGCTAAGATTGATCTCAAACCCTATTGACTCCAATTTCCTCTTTCACATCCATTCTGCTACCAATTTTCCTTCTCCTCCAGACTTCCTGCCTTTAATTTGCTGTACTATGGAACAGAAATGCAATAGGTGAGCTGAATATAGCAAAAAGCTCTTCTTTCTGTCAGTTGCAGGCTTGAAAGATGAAAAAGAGCCATCCTATCTTGATCAAAAGAGATGTTTGCTCCCAGGTTAAAAGCCTGGTCTTTATGCCATAGGCTCCAGGGTGCTTGAAATCTCTATGAGTCTCACAATCACAGTTTTGGGGATGACAAATACTAGTGAACCCTCCCCCTTTCCCACCTTTGTTGCACAGCACATATAGGTGAGCCACCCCTTGGACTGTTTTCTGCCCA
The DNA here is from genome assembly GCF_028858775.2 of Pan troglodytes. Taxonomy (NCBI): domain Eukaryota; kingdom Metazoa; phylum Chordata; class Mammalia; order Primates; family Hominidae; genus Pan; species Pan troglodytes. The sequence goes on along the minus strand of NC_072413.2, from coordinate 28,703,722 downwards.
AACTTTCTCTGCTACAGTGTCTCTGTGGCCACATAAAAAAGTTTTGACAGAACAAAATGCAACTCCTGTTAACAGGCCAAACTCTGAGGCTAGGATTCTAGATATGTTGGCACATTAGTCTCCAAGGAATAGCACATAGTCTTGTGGAGAATGTACCATTATTTTGGATCAAAAGGTTGTCTACTTCTCTGTGAGCTAGGTATTGAATATAAGTGGGAGCTAGATTGAAAAAGAAAAAGATGATTATCAAACAGAACTTAGTGCCATCACTAGACCTCCTGTTTGTAGGAACAGTTCCTGGGGATCCATCATCAGTGTGCCAAGCAGTTATGGGTTGCATTTCAAAAGAAACTTAAGGCAGGAGACATACTTGGACCCCAAGTTTAGGGGTGGAAAGAAACGAGAGACTAACAGGTGTTTGATTTTGTGTTGCTTTCCAGCTTCTCGGCTTTTTACTTTGGCATTTATTTTATGACAATATTTACCTACCATAATGTGTAACCTACTATGAAGAGAAGTTTTCCTATTTAAACTCATATAGAACACTGAATTAAAAGGTATTAATGAAATTTTTCATTCCATATTGCCCCTGACATACAAAGCACAGTTTCTACCATCAAAAGGGTTATTAGCTGGCTTGGAAAGATTTGAAAATCATACTGAGACACAGATTTATAGTTCTGTAAGTCAGTTTGAAAATATTATGTGGTCTTCGCATGTTCTCACTCATAGATGGGAATTGAACAATGAGAACACTTGGACACAGGGTGGGGAACATCCCACACCGGGGCCTGTCGTGGGGTGCAGGAAGGGGGGAGGGATAGCATTAGGAGATATACCTAATGTAAATGATGAGTTAATGGGTGCAGCAAACCAACGTGGCACATGTATACATATGTAGCAAACCTGCACGTTATGCACATGTACCCTAGAACTTAAAGTATAAAAAAAAATTCATCATCTAAAAAAAATTACGTGGTCTTGCAGTCTTAGCATCTAGTAATTAACCACATATGGCCATTCAAGCAGTCATTGAACTTGGTCCACAAATGTGCAATACTTGGGATTATTTCCTGCAAAGTTAATTAAGGGAAAGCAAGTTTAGACAGTCTGTAGAGGAGGAAAATGTGTATCTTCTGAGCCTTTTTTGTTCTGTGACTCATCTAATATTTCTTCTCCTGAATCTTTAAGAAGTCAGGCTTTACTTAGCTCCTTGCAGCAAAGCCAAGTGGTCTAGGTAAAGCTTATACAAGATGATAGGCCGTGGTGAGTAGAGAGGGTATAAAGGGTTGTGCTCCCTTTGGGGAAGGGGCAAGTCACATTTTCAAGCGAAACAGAAATTTGCTGCAGTAATTACCCTTTATCATTAATGACAGGCAATTGCCATAGCAACTGGCTGCCACCTGTCTCTCACATACCAGCGCTGCATGCCCTGAAACAAAATAGGAGCACGCTGCCTAGTCAGTTGTGGAACCACAAGTCTGAAGTTGGGATGGAACTCTGTATCCAGCTAGTGCCATGCATGGTTCTTTGTGTTCGTGGAATAGTAAATAACAGCACAATGTAAGAAAAATGATTTTTAAAAAGAAAACAAAAGAACAGTGACCCAGGATAGCGTAATGGTTAAAAGTACAGCTCTGAGTCAGAAGAAAGCAGAGTTTGAACCCTAGCTTCTCTGCTTACTGGCTGAGTGACCCTGGACAAATGGCTTAACCTCCCTAAGCAACATGAGGTCAAACTCATAGGCCATTGAAAGGATTAAGCTGGATAATGTTTGTTAAGCACTTAGCCCAAAGTGAGCACTCCATCAGTGGTAGCCGAAAATGTCCGCTGCCTGGCAGCAAGGTGCACTGGGCACATGGCAAGGGCACGATACATAGTTCTTGTTGACTTAGTGAATTAGATCACTAGTAACCATTACTCAGGGAATTCAGGTCTCCAAGTTACATGCTGTACAAGCTCTGTCTCTTCTTCACTTTTTGTGTATGTAGGTGCACAGAGGCATATAGAGACAGCCTTTGAGTGATGTAATTTTGATTTTCTCCACATTTTAGAAATGTGTTCTCAATACCAAAGAGTTCAGCAGGTCATTTACTCTTTCTAATGACACTCTATATAGACAAATCTCAGTGACAGCTGAAATTAGTTTTTCTTTTGAATCTCCTTGATTATGTCTCCAACCTCTTTAGCACTCTTCTTACCCCCTGAGTCTTGGCACTGTGTTAAGGCCAATTAGAGACGTTAACCACTCGGTGCCTACAGTAGAGGCATTTTTTTTTTTTTCTCATCAGGGTGGTGAGACCATGCCAGATTTTCTTTTTCTTTGACCTCTATGCCAAAGAAAATGCTTAGTAACTAGGACTGGTGTTGTAAGTTGTTCACACCCCTTTCCCTAATATTTATCATATGATGGTAAAATAAATTAGGATTTGTCCAATCCTAAACTGTATTGCAGCACATAATCTAAAAATCATAAACATTTAGCTAATAATTGTCTGAATGCTATTCTAGACATCAATCCCCTATACCAGAACTAGGGTCATCTTTGGTACCTCCTCCATCATCCAGCATATTTGAATTGTGCGATTGTCCCCTCTTAAACAGCTCTCTGGTCTTCTGTTTGAATTCATTGCTTTTTCTTAGTCCAGGCCTTACTGTCTCCCCCCTGAATTGCTACAACAGCCCACTAGCTGGTCTTTTCCTCTGCTGTTCATTTTCCACACTTCAGTCAGCATGATTTTATAAAATGCTAATGTAATCATGTTACTAAAAAAGAAGTTTTAGTGGGTTTTCATAACCTCCATGATAAAGATCTTCAGCCATCTGCTTCTGCTCACCTTTCTAGTCACATCTTCTGAAGTGATGACTTTTCTCCAGGGATACCAGCCTACACCAGGCCATTCCATGCTTCTTGTTTTCGTCTAGGCTTTCTTCTATGTGAAACACCCTTCATTCTTACTCACTTTTCCAAGTCCTACACAGGCATTATCTTCTGTTTGAAGATTTTCCATTTACCTATTCTCTAAATACCTCCCTCCTTTGTTACAGTTCACAGGCTGATCATAATTCCATTGTCTTAAACAATATTTAAATCTTCCCTATTAGACTACTCGTGTCTTACGGTAAGGTCTGGGTCTCACTCATTTACGATACCCTTAGTGTCTGATAACATAGTAAGTCCTTAAAATTTTGTTGATGTAAAACACATTTTTAACATTTCTATAAATAACATGGTCTTTTTGTGTGTTGTGCTAATAAAAGAACTTTATTGGAACCATGTTTTTCTATCATTCATGGATTGCCATACAGGATTCACAGAATTGTTGGCTTGCTGCATCCTACTTTGAAAAATAAGTGATGATATAGTTCTCTGCCTCTCATAACTAAGATTATTTTTCATACCTGATAAATACAAAAACTGCTCACATAATGTTAAAAAAATTAGGATATAAAATTATATATTTATAATAACCAAACTTAGTAAAAAAAACAACACCAACAAGAATATATTATGAAGCTTAGAAGAAAAGACATACAATATCATTGGTGTTTACTTGCGGGTGGAAGGATTACAGATAATTTTTATTTTTTTGTATGTTTTTGCATATTCCAAATTCTTTACAAAGACCGTGTATTTTATAATTAGAACAGATTTGTTCACAGTAATTGGGGTGGATTTTATTTTTCTTCAGAAGGCTTAGCTAAATTCGCTCACTCTTGTTACTTAGCAAAGAAGGTAGGGAATTGATTATTTAGCCATCTTCTAAACACTTTCCCTTTGCTATAGGATTTAAAGTTAACTCAGGAAGGTAGGCTGAAGTCACTATTTCCACTAGATGTCACCAAACTACTGGCAATAGTAGCTCAAACGCTCTGTGCATATTCAGTTTTTAGAAACATTTAAACCCCATTATTCAGTATTCCTCGTTATCACACAAAGCATTTAAAATTTGAAGAATTAGTAAGAAAATGCATATTACATAAGGTTCTGGCCCTTTATATAACAAGTGAAGGCTTATATGGATCCTTTGACTTTATGTAATCCATATTTTATTAGCTTCTTAATATAAATGTGAGGAGAAAATTAATAGCAGGGGCCCTGTTTAAAATGCTTAAAAATTATTTCCAGATGATTTTCAGCTCTCCTTTTATATAATATGTGGAGTAAAAAAGGGACAGAATCCTGCAACTCCTTTCTGAACAATATTTTTTAGCCTAATATAGCTTTCATCATTGAATGTCTTTTAGTCATGGTTAATGAATAAAAATCTCTTATAGTATTGGGATGATTTTTAGGACATTTTAATTTATTATGGTAAAGCTGTTTATAGTTCATTTTATATGTCAGAAAACAAAGCAAATAACTTTTCCTTGAGGACGAAATAGGTTTCTTTTCTCTAATCTAACAAAGGGCAGCTAAGAGAGCCATGTTTCTTTAAATGTATGAACCTGTTTACCGTGTAGATTAAAAATCGGTCTTTTTTTTTTCTGATTGGCTCAGTTAATAACTAGAGTGAGGGGTTAGAGGAAGCTTGTTTCCAATCATTTTGGCATACCAATGAAAATGATTGGCCAGTCAAAAGACATTTAAATTAGGCAGTGGGCTCTTGGAAATAAACCTTTGTACTATATTCTACATTATTGCTCTCTACTGTGGTGTTTGGTTTTTTAAGATGTGTGGTACTATTTTTCTTAAACTTCACACGGGACAAGCCATAACACAACAGTTTGTAAACAAAAATCTGACTAAATTTTTTAGATTGTTTCTTTTTCTAAAATGTTTTTTTTCAATTGCTGCCCTTTCAAAATAGCAGAGGCTATTAAATAATTCCTGTTCACAGGATTTATGACTAAAATGCCTAATTTTAAGTTTCTTCTGTCCTTTTAGATGGCTGTTATAACATATTCTCAGTGTAAAAACTCAAATATAATAGAGAGCATTACAGATGATAACCATGGGTTTACTTATGATAAAATAGTCACTCTTCTTTCAGAAACAATGAAGACCAAACCAAATCAGCAAGCTCCCATCAGCATCCACATATCTTAGGTAATTTCTGCAACATTTTTAAACAGAGGAAGATAAATGACATTGATCATCACATTTTAAATGTTATCAACCCAAAACAAATCAATCTGCATTGCATCAGGTATCTTAACTTCCATGAACTAGAGAATATTAGGGTTGCCATTATAAATCTCATCTTACTTTGCTTGGTGGAAAAACCATGAATTATAAGCACTATATAGATACCATGGAAGGCAGAATAGCTTCAGTATTATGGGATTCTAGCTTCTGCAAGTATTCATCAGTTACAACCTGAAATTTCTGTGGTTTGTGTCCTAAACACTGTTTTGCTTGTACAATTCCATCATATAAAGAAATCAGATCTGTGTTAGATCCTCTTGCAATATTTTAGTATGTAATTGCAATTGAGTTCTGCTGCCCCAAGCATCTCCTTCAAATTTCTTTACCTGAATCTTTCATATGAAATATTCATCTGAGTCACTCTGATATGGTGACAAGCCTCTATTGTGAAGTGGAAAAGCCATTTTTGGATGTTCCTTTCCAGATATCTGGATTTGCTTCTTCATAGTACTTGAAAGATGAATAGCCTCCATCAGCTACATACAAGGCCTGATCAGTTCACCCCCTCGACACATTTTAAAGTGTTATTATTCAATGCCTTCCTTTTCTGTGGCCACGAAAACTCCTCTATTTTAACTCCAAAGCATAGTGCATTTGTTCCAATTATGTTATTTTTGTATTCACCATCTCTTTGCTGCAAATGATTATTGCAACTGTAGGTGGAGACAGGATTTTTACTAGTCGGCTGTCATCCATGAAATTACTTAGGCCCCTCAGAGTCTAACACTGCAGCTTCACATCTTTTGAAATAAAAGTTCGTTTTAAGGTGGGTTAATTTCTTTAAAGTTATCTGTGGTAATTTGCTGCAGTTGTTTAACTTCCTGAGTTTTAATGAATGCTCCAGGGCAAACTTGATGTGAGGGGTTAGATTTTAGAAATAAAAGGTATTATTATCCACTCAATTTGGTAAAAAAGAAGTCCGGCACTAAATTTTATATTATGGTTTGCTTTGGGAATCAGCCATGAAAATTTGCTCAGCTCATTGCTAAAGGATATTGAAACACAGTTCTCGCCGACATGGTGTCATCTGTAGTGTGGACAGAGCCTTCACGCTGACAAATACTGCATGAATGCCTGTTGGAGCCAGTAGGCACTCCTGATGATTAACTATAAAAATGCTTTTGACTCTGGTTGCTGACAGGAATGACAATGCTTTGGCCAGACTGGCCTCCTTCTGGACACCAAAGGATGTTCCAGTCTTGGTTTTACCATCTGGTTTCAATACAAGCCAGGAGCAATGAATAGATGTCTTTTAAAGAGGCAGCAATATACGAATTATTCTGGCTGTATAATCTTTCTTTGATAAGTGAAAAAAGTGTACTTAGGCCTGGAGAACAACACAATGGCTTCTGAAATTCTAATTTTTAGGATAGATAAAGGTGTTTTGAGCATCTCATAAGGCAAGGGGATCTGGTGGTATGAGTCCCAAATAAACCTTATGTGGAAACGACAGTTAAATGCATGAGCTTGTATTATGGCATCAGTTTAGTGTCTGAAGGAAGACCAAGCATGCATTTTATAGGAAACACATCCTTCTAAGCAAATCTAAATCTATCTAGTCAGTGGGTACAAGAATTCTTAGCCTTGTAAATCATAGTGAAAGCAGCAACAATGATATTTATGATGCTTTATAATTTCCAAAAGGCATTTAACTGGATTGTTTCCTTTGATCTTCACAAAAATCTTGAATAGGATAAATAGATATTTTCATACCTTCAATTTACATACAAGGAAAAAGTCAGAGAGATGAAATAACTTATTCAAGGTCACACAGCAAGTGTCAGGGAACAGGGGTCGGGTCGGGGGAGTGAAGGAACGCTAACTCTGGGAAGTTGTCGCCAAAGCCAGTGTACTTTCTGCTACCTCACACTGCCGCATTTCCTTCCAGCAGCATTCTCTTGGTACGAGGACAGTTAGAGTGATTCCATGACTACAAATTCAAGAATATAATATTGCCTTATTCTTCATGTTACTTGTCATCATTTTATATAGAATGGTTTTTATATCTGAGTCTCAAATACCATGGACTATTTGTTTTACCAATACGATGATGAGAACTTGAATTGTGTAGGTATATGGCATAGACTAGAATTGATTTGGGTGTGAAAGTGTGGAGAATGCCTGGTGCACTGGGGTCTTGAAAGGGCTTATTTGCAGAGTAGTGTTGCCTGAACAATGCTTGGGACAAATCTCAACATTTCTCTGTCCCAGAGTTGCCTCTTTTCTTATTCCTGTCTGTTATATCTTACATCTTTAATGTAAACTGAATGGTACTTTCATAAAAAGGAGAGAGTAATGATAAAGGCAAAGCTATCTGAGCAAAAATATTTTCTTTGATGAGACATTTGGCTAATATCTGGGTTAAATGATTTCCTGATTATTACTATAAAAATAAAGCCAGGGCATAATGAAAACACTGGAATCCCAGCCAACAGTGAACTGAAACTGACCTATACTGCCCTAATTTGTTAAACCATAATTAGACCTCTCTAGAATATTCTTTTAAAACTTAGCTATGGTAGGGGATAAAAGTAATATCTTTTTCCTCACCCACCACAAGGCTTATGGCTGAGAGGCCTCTATAACCAAAGATGGGTTAATGAGAGAAAAGCATACACATTTATTTAATATAAGCTTCATGTGATACAAGCGCCTTCAGAAACGAAGACCCAAAGAAACAGGAAACCCGGTGCATTTTTATGGATAGTCATGCAAAAGTGTGATTGGAGGATGAAGGATAAGACCTAATAATAATAATCTGGGGGGAATTATCAAGGCCTGTTCAGATTCTTTTATGTGCCTCTATGTCTTCAGGCATTTATTTCCTCTTGGTATAGGGAGGACCCCTTTGGAATGGGGGTCTCATGACCTACTTCAGGAGAAGATCAGCTAGGTTTTATGGCTTGCACTGGGGGACAAGAGAGGAAGGGAGGGGGAGTCCAGTTTCTATGTTACATTTCAGGGGAGGGCGGACAGGAGGTCAGAGAGACTGTCCTGCTTCTGCTGTTGTCCTAAATGCCAAGGTGCTAGATTTTGGGGTACCCTATCCTGAACCCTGTCACTACACAGAGAATCAAAGTTTCTCAAAGCCTGTTTGAATGTTGTCAAGTATATACTTACATGTATACATCATAATATAATATACACACAGATATACATACATATTTACTCACATTTATATGTTTTCAGATTGCAAAGCAAAGCAAATCCGGGGTAAGCATTAAAGTGTTTTTTGAGCACGTTGAATCAAAATATAATTTTAACTCAAGTCTCTGCTGTTTAAAATGGGCATTTTTATTTGCCAGTTTTAAGATGTTGCATCTGAAGAAAGCCTCATTCCCTCTGGAGGTCACAGGCAATAACTGGCCCCCTGTGATTTGGAGGAGTTTAGCTTCTCAAGCAATTGCCTTTATAGTCAAAAACAAGTTGAGTGTCTGAAATAAAAAGGGTCATTTTAAAGAGATTCTTCTAAACTTGTTGGGAAGTCTTGATACAGAGCAACATTTACTCCTCTCTTGGGGAGCAGAGAGGGAGGATGGGGACCTGTCTCATAGCTGAATCACCTGGACAGAGCCAGGAGACCTGTCTGGTGACAGACACCAAAGCCTGATCTCTCTCACATCTGCATTTCTCTAACCAGATCAGGGAACTCATTGAATCTCTTCTTGTGGCTGACAGTCTGTAAAACCTGATCTCTTCATCTGTGGCACTAGGTTAACAGTTGGGCTCCTTGGGCCTCCCTCTCACTATGAAATCTCACCTTTAGCCACCTTCACCACCCCATAGTTTCCTGACTATGCCAGTCATTCCTGATCTGATCACCAGTTCCGATCACTTGATGATACTATTCTGCTGTCTTGTAACACTCACTGCATTTTCTCTTTATGCAAATCCTTCCCATCTTTTAGAGAACAGGTTTTGCTGTCAACCAGACCTTGGATGGAGTCCCACTTATTTTGCTTACCAACTATGACCTTGGGAAAAATACCCTCTATGTCAGTAAATGAGAATAATAATACGTAACTATTGGGTTGTTTTGAAGATTGAATAAAATAATTCTTGTAAAGTATTTAGTATAATTAACACATAGTAAATAATCAGTGAATGTTTTTATTTCAGAACTAGGGTTAAACCATGACCACTCCTCGAGGCCTTCCCTGGAGATTCGGGCTCATAGATTCCTTCTTTCTCTGAATTCTAAAGTACTTATGGAAGATTCAGCAGATAATTTTTAATGAATTAAATTTTAATACATCAAATTTCTTAATAATAAAATTTAATAAAATTTTCAGTGTTCTCCAGAGTTGTTACATATGTGTTAGTTTTCTTTCCCTGATTATACATGTGTGTTAGTTTTCTTTCCCGGATTACACTATAAATTCATTGAGATTATGAATCATTATTTATTTATTTTTTGGAGACAGAGTCTTGCTCTATCACCCAGGCTGGAGTACAGTGACGTGATCATAACTCACTGCAGCTTTCACCTCCCAGGCTCAAGCCATTTTCCTGCCTCAATCTCCAGAGTAGCTGGGACTACAGGTGTGTGCAATCATACCTGGCTAATTTTTTAAATTTTTGGTAGAGATGGGGTCTCCCTATGTTGCCCAGGCTGGTCTCAAACTCTCAGGCTCAACGAATCCTCCCACCTCAGCCTCCCAAAGTGCTGGGATTACAGGCGTGAGCCACCACACCCGTGTGAATCATGATTTATATTTTCAGTATATACTCTGTAACAAATATGCTGGTATATAATCATGTTTTCAACAAATTATTGTTTGCTATTTAAAAAGACATAGGAATGTGCCACAGGAATATGTCATAGGAATATGTGAGCTAGCAGGCCAATTCAGATGCACAGAGATAGAGATTGGGGGTAAAGATGTGGTGAGGGTAGAGAGGGAAAGAGAAGGAAAATGATTTACCATCTGTATTTTGTAACAGGCACTCTGCTAAGTCATCTAGTATATTACTCCCAACAACTATACCCTATTTTATATAAGACAAAAGTGATGCGATAGCATCCCTGTTTTCTCATCTGAGACTCAGGGTAGTTGGGTAATTGGAAACCATTCTGAGAAAAGCTGGATATAGAACTATATCCAGGACTATACAAACCAAAACTACATGAACTGGCAGTCAAGCTTAAGAGCTTCTCTTTACTAGCATCATTTGTCTTTTAGTTCTGCATGCTCCTTTCTTGGGCTTGGCTTCTGGGTCTCCGTTGCAAAATGAGCAGATGGTTCTTGAATTTTCCCTGCTGACCTTGAAAAACTTTCTGAGGGCTGCCTTCTTCAAACCTTCACCTGAGTCTTTTAGTTTTGGAATGCCCCTTAAAGGACAGCAGGTGACAGGGAAGCTGATTATTTCTGCCTTCATGGGCTTTGATGCTGGTGGCCTCTATGGAGGCCACTCCCAGCTCTTGTCTTTGGAAAATCTGGATCAAACAAAATGAGACTCATGGTAGCACAGTTTCTATTTTCTGTGAAAAGCAGATCAACTCAGTTCTTATCATACCATGAGCAAGTACCAGGATGAAATTTGGCTGTGTGTGGACAGGTATCAGGATGAACTCTTCATCCTTATTTTATCTGTTTTCCCCCCATATCAACAGAAAGCTTATCTAGTTTAGCAACAATGCACCTTCTACTAATCGGTAAATATTATGTATAAATTACAAGCATTCTGAGTTTATTCTGATTGGTCATGTTTTTAGAAAATGCGTTATAGATTCGCAGGGCTGGAAAGAACTCAGAATTCTGGTATTTTGAGGCAAAGATTCCAGAGACAGTGCCTATAAAAATTGAATACATACACTACCTATATCAGGAGTGGTGGTGGTTGGAAGTTAATAATTAAATATTCAGATACTTGGGACCCTATTGAGACCTTCTCAATCAGAATCTCTGCAAGTAGAACATGGGAATTTGCATTTTAAAATAAGCACCTTAGGTGAGAACTGCTGCTATTGACTATGTCACCCACCTGATTCTGTTTACCAGCAGTGGCCTCCAGAATGAATGAGAAGCAGGGCCTTTGCCCATTTCTGAAAAGGTGGTGCTGAAAAGGCGGTGCTGTTTGAAAAATGGATGTGCTGGCTGGGCACGGTGACTCATGCCTGTAATCCCAGCACTTTAGGAGGCCAAGGCAGGCAGATCGGATCACCTGAGGTCAGGAGTTTGAGACCAGCCTGGTCAACATGGTGAAACCCCATCTCTACTAAAAATACAAATATTAGCTGGGCGTAGTGGTGGGCACCTGTAATCCCAGCTACTTGGGAGGCTGAGGTAGGAGAATTGCTTGAACCTGGGAGCCGGAGGTTGCAGCAAGCTGAGACTACACCATTGCACTCCAGCATGGGCAATGAGAGCAAAACTCCATATCCAAAAAAAACAAAAAGAAAAAAAAAAGGATGTGCTTATTTATGTTAGAAGGGAAAATATAGATATTTGCTAAACAAACACTGATTGAGCATCTGTTGTATATCTGTCTCTGTGGTAGGCAGAGGACAGAGATGAAGTAAGACCTAGAACTTCTTTTAAGTACTTCTCAGATTAGTTCTAGGTACAAGCCAATTCACAAATAATTACTATACAATCGGATAATACTATTGGGAATTGTGTATATTGAGGAAAATTAGACAACAAGCATCAGGAGTTTTAAAAATGTACATGGGTAAAGTAATTTCACTTCTGTGAATTTATCCTAAGGAAATAAATATAGTCGACTAGGTGTTTAAGAGAAAACTGAAAATTATTTACTATAATTTTACATGTACTTTCTCACTGGAGTCTCACAAGACCCCGAAGAATTAGGAGCAATTATATTCCTTTTACAGATGAAGGAACTAAAGCTTTGAGATGACAAGTGGTTTGCCCATGAAAACACCATTAGAAAGTGACAGAGTTAATGTTTGAACTTCAGTCTGCCGTGCACTCATGATTATACTCTTAACTCCTGAGGTTTATCCTCTAAAGAATACAGCTGTGTGGATAGTTGTTGCAGAGCTACTATTTTAATGTAAAAATGGGAAACACTAGAAATGGCCAGCACTGGGAGATTGGTTAAACACATTATGCCATAGCCATGTATGGGGTAATATATTCAAATATCAAAAATTATACTAGAGATGAGTAGTGTGTCCCAGCCAGGAATTTAAGCCAAGATAGAATATCTTTTCAAGTGGTCCATTGTATTTTATGTGAGGCTGTTTCCGTGTGGTTGTATTAAGATAGAACTCCAAGGTTGGAAAGCTGAGTATTTGTTTCAGGGTTGCACCAGATCCTTCCAGTTCTCTGAAACATAGGACTTCTAGATCACTGGATTCCAGCTGTGTTCGTTGAAGGCCCTGAAATCCCATGGTTATCTCTGGTGGTACAGAGGTAACCATAAATAAAGAGTTGTGTTTCCGTCAATCTAACCTAACTGTGGGTGCCCAGTATCCACCAAGGAGCTCAGCAGGATGACTGTGACTTTGAACCACTATTTAACTGAATAAAGAATGATGGGCCGGGCAAGGTGGCTCACGCCTGTAATCCCAGCACTTTGGGAGGCCTAGGCGGGCGGATCACGAGGTCAGGAGATCGAGATATCCTGGCTAGCACAGTGAAACCCTGTCTCTACTAAAAATACAAAAAAAAAAAAAAAAAAAAAATTAGCCAGTCATGGTGGCGGGTGCCTGTAGTCCCAGCTACTCAGGAGGCTGAGGCAGGAGAATGGTGTGAACCCGGGAGGCGGAGCTTACAGTGAGCCGAGATCGCGCTGCTGCACTCCAGCCTGGGCGACAGAGCGAGACTCCGTCTCAAAAAAAAAAAAAAAAAAAAAAAAAAATGATGGAGTGCAGCTCCAAAGCTCAGGACCTTGCTGGTGGTCACTTTGACCACCAGAGTGCAAGCTGTTTCTGCAGACATGAGCTGATGGGGTGATGGGTTGTCAGGTCAGCATACATCTTGCCTTGCTGTTTTAATTTGTATCTGATTTTGACATAAATGGTAAAACACCTTGAGTTCTCAGTGGACCAGGAAGAAGACATCCACATTAAAAAACACAAAATGCTGCACTTGTAAAATGTAAGATTAAGTGAACAGCTGCGTACTTACAGTATATTCTCAATTTGCTGGAGTTTAACTACTTAGAGTCCTCTATTAACTGATTTGGATGTTATGCTCATGGGCATTCTCGCCAATATTATGAGAAAGAAGTGATTTACAATCAGCAAGCTTGTTTCAGGACTATAATTTTTCTTTTAATAGCAAGACTAAGATATTAACATACACTAAGTTCAATTCCTCTTCACTGAGGATGGAAGTTATTCTATACATTTAATTGAATTGCTCATATTTTTAATTTCATGGCCTAAAACAGGAAGTATATATTGATTAATGCTGAATTGATCAGACTAGTGAGTCAGCTAGAAGATTTCAATTCTGTAAACATTCTAAAGCATTGGATTTGTATTATCCTAGCCAAATTTATTGCTCTATCAACAATCTGTTTTTGAGAAATAAAAGATGAATATTAGGGATTTATGTCTCAGGTATGATCAATGCCCACTAATTCTACCAGACAATGCCTCAGTGTTTTATTTTCCTTTGCCCGTGAAGAATGTGTGTGTGTGTGTGTGTAAATACAAACATGTATCTCCTTGTTTTCAAGATACAAACATAAATAAAGACATAGAAAGTTTTCTTTCTAATTGTTAACTGTAACAGCACTGAACTTTCTGTGACTTAAGATGAAGCACTTAATTATACAAGTCACATTATCATCTGTGTTTAAACTGTACTTAACTGTATCTAAAATGAAATACAACATATTTACGTTTCTCCCCTAGTTTATTATAAAGTTTACACTTTAGAATTTTTAAATAGAAAATGTTTCCCAGAACTAGGATTTGTATGTGTTCCTTTGACTTAGCTGCAAGAATCAATCAGATCATGTTAAGGTGCACAATAAGGCTCTTTTTGAAGCCTGTTATTAAATATACATAAGAATAGACTTTTTTATGTGTTCAGAAATAAAGAGAAAGAAAGTGTTCTGTGTTTTTGAAGATTGAAATCCTTCAAAGCTTTTTTCATTTGCAAGAAAACAAAGGGCTATTGTAAATTGAAGTGCTGAAACAGCGACAGCAGTGAAGTAATTAATTGCTCATTCATGAAAGAAAAAGTATAAGTGAGAGGCAAAAGTTAACCCCTCAAAATAAAGTGTGTGGCTAACTGAACACCTATCAGCTCCTCTGTGTTTAAACACAATGGTCCTCTTTGTGCTGCAGGTTGTTTTGTTTTGAGGCCTGGTCGCAATTGTTGATGTCACTATATGTATTTTGGAAAAAAGACACAAGCATGCATCTATAGATTTAACTTTTTTCTCGGAGGAAGAACTTACTGGCTATGGTACTATATTGTGAAAGCCAAGGTAAGGAATATTCTATAACTAGTGTCTAACACTTTTAATGCATTATATTTATGATCATCTCTGTGATTAGATGATCTAATTAAAATATATGTGCAGATGTACACACATCTATGGTGGAAATGATTAAGCTTCCAAGGGGCTGTGCACAAGTGCCAGAAATGGAAGACTACATAGGATGTTCTCTAAAACAGTCAAATTAAGTGATCAATCCTATTTAGAAAGGTTTTTCAATATATTTTATGCCCCAGGGAATCTTGCTCCAACCAAGAGCTGTGGCTGGTAGCTACCATGTCTGCATTTACAACAGCTTGAGTTATGTCATCTCACAGGGTTTAGGGAAATTGCCACCAGCATAAAGCAAATAATTTCCTCCCTCCGATCCTCAAGAATTGCAGAAAACTGTAATTTCTCATTATTAAACCTTCTGCTCCGTCCCATCCTGCTGTACCTTCGAACTGTGAGACTTACAATCACCTTTCCATCTTAAGCATAGGTGTATATGTATTTTGATGTGACAAAATCACACCTCGTCGTCAGCAGTATAACATCTTCCTAAGGTGGTGGGAGAAATCCGAAGCAGATTGAAGAGTGGCTAAAAAGTTCTCATCATTTTAATATTAAAACCTTGACTGACTTTACCTACAAAGGTTCACAAAATCGAGTTAGTTGGAAAATCAAATATTCATTTGTGTTTTATCCAAAATATTTGTTCACTTTACCTGAAAGAGTCTGAGACACAGTCTCCTGAATTTCAACTCTAAAAGTTAATTGGGGAGGTCTTTCTTGGATTGCATTGATTTAATCTCTTGAGCTACCAATAGCAACAAAACATAGACAGGAATTTAGAATCAAGTATAATAATAATATAGATAATAATAATTCTATGCCAGGGTAAACACAGTTCCCAATATATGAACATTTTTTGAGCAATTAATTTCATTTGTAAATTTACATTTAAAACTCAGAAGCTATTTTTTTTCCATGAAAACACTGTGATAAATGGTTATTGAGTTTCCTGGCCAGTAGGTGAAATGTATTTGAAATGCAGAAGGCAATTATTATTTTAAACATTATTAAACAATATTAATATACTACCAATTAAAAATATTAATATTAAATAATTATTAAATAATAATATTTAAAGAGTATAATAAAGAAACATGTATTCTGAATGCCGTTGAATATCAGGGTAGGTCATTTTCCCCATCCCCAAGTGGAATGGGAGAACTCCCTCTCCCATCTGTGGGCAATAGGACGTGGAGTGCTGTGGATCAAAGCCACTGGTGGTGGCTCTTGTGATGGAGAGGAAGTTTTGGCAGAGAGAGGTTGAAGGAGGATGACCTGAAGGATTAAAATGGGAGCCAGATAAGTGAGATGTGCAGGGTGAAGGGAAGGAAGGGGATGGTTGGGGAGAGATAAGGATCGCCAGGGGTCTAAAGTTCTGACCTTATCCTGACCAACGTCCTGTCTATTGCCATAAAGGGAGAGAACTTTTCCCTCTAGAAGGAAAAGAACATTGTGATAACGGTAATGGTAATGGTAATTACCAAAGGGAAGGAGACTTTCTATCTTAGTCTAGATAAGGAGCTAGTTGCATGAGATATAAGTAAGTTGGGGGCCTGTGATGATTAATTTCTTTTTTTGAATATTTAAAATTCTAGCAGCAATGCTTAAGAGAGAAATTCTTATAAAACAAATTAAGATCACATTAATATTTCACATTCAACAGATAGCTATTGAGGGCTTCTTGTATATAAGGTGCGAGCTAGTTTAAATTCCTTTAGGAACTAGTTGAGTAAAAAGCGATGCAGTAGAAATTTTAAATTGGAAAATATATTCTAGTGATTATGTTTCTTGACTCCAGGGTTTCCAGTAGTAGGGAAGATAGTTTTCACTGCCTTATTTTGTGGAAACAGTGAGGCTGAGAAGGCCTTTTCATATGTTCTGGTGGGCAGGTGTAGCCAGCAGTAGAAAATGAGCAACTGGAGCGGTGGTGAGACGCTGGGGCAAAGAGTTTCAAGACCTCCAGAAATCATGAGTTAGATAAAATCACCCAGGGTTCCAGCAGATAAAAAAGGTACAGAGGGCTGGGTGCGGGGGCTCATGCCTGTAATCCCAGCACTTTAGGAGGCCCAGGTGGGCAGATCACTTGTGGCCAGGAGTTTGAGACCAGCCTGGGCAACATGGTGAAACCCCGTTTCTACAAAAAATACAAAAGAGCCAGGCTTGGTGGTGCATGCCTGTAGTCCCAGCTATTCTGGAGGCTGAGGTGGGAGCATCACTGGAGCCTTGGAGGTCGAGGCTGCAGTGAGCCAAGATCGTGCCACTGCACTCCATCTCGGGTCACAGAGTGAGACCCTGTCTCAAGAAATTGAAAAAAGGTGAAGAATACAACTTTGTGGGGATATCTATCACTTAGGCATCAGGAGGAGGAAAAAAGGTGTTCAAAGAGGCGAGGAGCAGAAAATTACAAGGAAAAGATAGTCATCATGATCACCACATAAAAAGTTTTATTTACTTGGGGCACAAACAAACAAACATCCACCCACTAGATCAGTATCAAGGAAATTTTGGATAACTTTCGAGAGAAACATTTTAGTGTAATAAAGCTGGGTGCCAGATGGCAAGGAGCATGTGGCTGGTCAAAAACGGGGCTTGGAGAGAAGAAAGGAGACAAAGGTCATTGAGGGAGTGATGGGATCTTAGATAAGAGGAACTTAAGCAGGATGAGAGGCCAGCATTTCCCAATGTGTGATTTCTGTGGAACACTGTGCTCTTGAGAGTTAAGCGGATGCTCCATGGTCAAGTGAGTCTGAGAAAATACTCGTGAACAAAGTTAAATAGGTTTCTTTATTGCAGGACTGCTTAGGGCCATTATTGCATTGATATGAATAAGAAATATTTGAGAGATATACAGTTTACTAGCTTTTTGACCAGGGAGAGCTTTTTTGCTAGAGCATTTCATGGCATTAAACTATTCTAGGCACACATTGTGAGACATGCTATTACACGCCAAGGGATAAGTTAAGGTAAAGAAATGCGTTAAGACTGGGCGTGGTGGCTCACACTTGTAATCCCAGCACTTTGGGAGGAAGAGGTGGGTGAATCGCCTGAGGTCAGGAGTTTGAGACCAGCCTGGCCAACGTGGTGAAACCCCATCTCTACTAAGAATACAAAAATTAGCTGGGCATGGTGGCACATGCCTGTAATCCCAGCTACTTGGGCGGCTGAGGCAGGAGTATTGCTTGAACCTGGGAGACAGGTTGCAGTGAGCTGAAATCATGCCACTGCACTTCAGCTTGGGCAGCAGAGCAAGACCCCATTTGAAAAAAAAAAAGAGATGCATCAAAATGCAAAGGTAAACACTCCACTCTGCTACCCAAAAATCTTCAGTAGCTATGTAGGGCCTAAAAGATATATTAATATTTCATATTTCTTTCTTTTATTGTGTATTTTTTTCTTACTGAGATATAATTTATATAGCATAAAATTCATTATTTTAAAGTGTATGATTCCATGGTTTTTAGTATATTCACAGAGTTGTGCAACCATTATTACTATCTAATTCCAGAACATTTCTTTTTCTCTTTTTTTTTTTTTTTTTTTTTTGAGACAGGGTCTCAGTCTGTCACCCAGGCTGGAATATGGTGGTACAATCATAGCTCACTGTTACCATAAATTCCCGGGCTCAAGTGATCCTCCCACTTCAGCCTCCCGAGTAGCTGGGACTACAGGCATGCCCCACCAGACCTGGCTAATTTAAAAAATATATATGATTGGTAGAGACAGGGTCTGTCTATGTTGTACAACAGGTCTTGACTCCTAGGCTCAAGTGATCCTCCCACCTTGACCTCCCAAAATGTTGGGATTCCAGGCATGAGCTACTATGCTCAGCCTAATTCCAGAACATTTTCATCACCCCCTATCACCCCCTATCAAAAAATAATAATAATCCATATCTGCTAACAGTCACTCCCCATTTCTCCCTCCTCCCAGCCACTAGGAACCGCTAATCTACCTTATGTCTCCATGCATTTGCCTATTCTGGACATTTCATGTATAAATGGAATCTTACAATAAATGCCTTTGTGCCTGGCTTCTTTCACTTAGCATAATGTTTGCAAGGTTTATACGTGTTGTAGCATGTATCCATACTTCATTCCTTTTTTTCTGAGATGGAGTCTTGCTCTGTCGCCCTGGCTAGAGTGTAGTGGCATGATCCTGGCTCACTGCAACTTTTGCCTCCCGGATTCAAGCAATTCTCCTGCCTCAGCCTCCTGAGTAGCTGGGATTACAGGCATAAGCCACTACGCCCAGCTAATTTTTGTATTTTTGGTAGAGATGCGGTTTCACCATGTTGGCCAGGGTGGTCTCAAACTCCTGACATGAGGTAATTCACCTACCTCGGCCTCCCAAGTGCTGGGATTGCAGACGTGAGCCACCAAGCCCGGCCTCATTCCTTTTTATGGACAAATAATATTCCATGGTGTAGATACACCACATTTTCTTTATTTACTGTTCACTTGGTGGACGTTTGGGTTGTTTCTGCCTTTTGACTATTAAGAATAATGCTTCCATGAACATTTGTATACAAGTTGCTTTGTGTGAACATTTGTTTTTATTTTTCTTGGGCATATACCTAGGTATGGAATTATTGAGTCATCTGGTAACATAAATGTAAGTTTATGAGGCCCTTTTATTTTGAGTTTTTGAGGACTGCCAAAATGTTTTCCAGGTTGGAATATCATTTTGCATTTTACAGCAATGTGTGATGGTTCTGATTTCTCCACATCTTTGCCAACACTTGTTATTATCTGCCTTTTTCATCATAGCCATCCTAGTAGGTGTAAAGTTTCAATGTGGCTTTGTTTTGCATTTCCCTGATGACTAATGATACTGCACATCTTTTCATGTGCTTATTGGTCCTTTGCATTTATTATTTGGGGAAATGTCTATTCAAATACTTCTTCCTCCCAATTTAATTGGGCTATTTCCCTTATTACTGATTTTTTAGTGTTCTCTATATATTCTTGATATTAGACTCATCAGATATATGATTTGCAAATATTTTCTTCTATTCTGTGGGTTTTCTTTTCACTTTCTGGGTAGTATCCTTGGAAGTTCACATTTCTTGGCCATCTAAGGTCCTCCAGGTCTGCTCTCATGCTGTCTTGTAGTATGATCTTTCATGATTGCTTATGCTATCAATTCTAACTAGACGCATTTGCCTTTTATTTTTTACAACCATCTCAGTATGCTCACTATGACGTCACTCTTCCCATTGAAAAATGCCTCCCAGTTCCTCTACAGTTTTCTAAATCCTACCTGTCCTAAAGACCCACTTCAAATTCTGCCTCCTTCTTGAAAAATTTGTGGATAATCTTAGCCCAGAATGATCTTTTCTTCTTTAGAACTCTTGTAATCTACACTTTTTAATTGTTGCTCCCAAACATTTGGTAACTAACATAGGATATCTCTTATTCTCAATACTTTTTCAGCATACATTTTAACCCAGATGAAGTTGGATCCCTTGGTTTGCATATTTATGTTTAAATATTTGTCTATGAGCTACAAAGAGAGAGAGAGAGGTAGGTTTTTACTTTATTTAAATTTGTTTTGGATAAAGCTCTCTCGTTTACCTTTAAAACAATGATATATGATTGGCACTAAATCAATTCTCTCTCTCACAAATTCATATTCCTGATATTAAATATGTTTAGCAAGCTACCTTTCTTCAATAAAAATAAACATTTGCAGTTTCTAAGTTCTGAATGTGATTCTCATAGAAGAATATTAGCAGGAAAACTGATTCAACTAATTTTAATACCCAAAATGGATACACTGTAGTTTCTTCTTTTTATAATTATATTTATTATTATATGTAAGACAATTAGAGAACAATCTGAAAACATAGTTATTTTCAGTATTATGATGAGGCTGTCTTTTTGAAAGGAATGTTATAGAAACCAACTGCAATGTAGAGATTGCAAAAGCTATCTGAATATGTGATAGCTCCCAGCAGGATTACTGAGAAAGGAGTGAAGATTAAAACTAGGCTATAGTTCTGGAGAAACAGGTTACCTATGGTTACAGTCATGACTGACATTGTCTAAAACAAAGGGGATATATCACTAATAAATGACACTTAACCCATGGACAAGTATAGAGAAGAGAAGAGAGAACCTGAAGATTCTGACAGGATCAAGAATCATGTCAGAGAAAGATCAGAGAAAATAGCCTTCCTTTCATATTTTTATATTTTAACTAGAAAGAAAAACTTCTATGTTATATTTTGACACTGGTGATGGATGAATCAAGTGAGAAGTTGTACAGTTGCTTGATGTGCTGGAGGAGGAATAGAGATAAATTACAGCTGGGGAGGCCACATCGAAGCCAAATTAACTCAAGACCAAACCACTGTATCAATGATGGATATGAAAGATATTTATGAAGCCAGGCTCTGTGCTTCCCCACTCACTCATACTCCCATGACAAAGGGGGAAAATAAAGGCTTTCTTTGGGCTGGGAGCTAGAAAGAAAACCAGAGCCCTAGGTCACTGAGAAGGGACCCCGCACCATGCCACCTCCTCAGGCAGAGTCCCAGACTGGGGAATCAAAGGCAGAGTCCCAGGCCAGGGAACCAAACCCTGAGAAATAGTTGGCAATCTGAGTGTTGGGGATGCATACTTTATCTTCTGGCAGTGAACCATTACTTTTTGAGGGATTGTGGGCCTGCCATTGGTTGCCAGTTTATGATATTCTAGCCTTTTGACTGGATCCCATTAGGGAAGAGACACCAGCTATGTCCCAGAAGTTCCTTCTTTGCTGAATAGCCATGTGACTCTTCATGCATTTAATAGTGTGTTTCAAAAGTTTCCAAGAGCTAAAATGGGCTGCCATAACCCTTCATCTTTTTACGATAGCAAGATATTTAGCTAACAATAAGGTTACTTAAAGAGTGAGTCTCTCCATCCATGGTGAGGTTTTTCCATTGACACACTGGAAATGGGAAAGCTAGGAACAGAAGATGCCAAGTTATGTAATGAAAGTGAGTGGTGAATTTTATACACACTCTCTAAAAAGCAGCATTATTTCCCTGCCATATTTCACAGTATTAACAGGAATAAAAGACTAATATGTGATAATAAAAGGGTAATAAAAGACAATTGTATATTTATCAGGAAATTAGTTAGGATGATTCATTTATTTTCTTGGCTCTGATATTAAAAATACATCCAGTATTCCTTACAAGAGTACCATAAAAGCTGAATGAATTAAATTTCTCTAGGCAATTTTCAGCACTGAGAAAAGAGATGTCTTTTCAAACTAATGACTATTTCATGGATGCAATGGAGAGATATTCAGCATCTGTAATTCTCTTTGGCCCAAGAGTGAAGAGATAAGTAGTAATCATGCCTTCAAGGTAGAATTCATAATCAAATCCTTAATTAAACTCAATATGGAAAGTCTTTAATAAATATCAAAATCTGACTATCAGATTTTCTGGCAAATATTTAATGCTGTGTTTAGTATCTGCTATCTGAACATCACCGTGGAAAAAATTAAGCCTTTCTTTTTATTTACTGGTTACATAGGACCATCAATGTCATATTTAAATGGAGAAGAATCCTATATTTTAATAACACACCTTCATATTATTCTACTTTTCTTTACACATACTTAACAGTTTCTGGAGGAATTTCAATTCATTTTACTATTTTAAAATTTATATTCATTATGTATTAAGTGAATACATGTGGCTGATTCTCTCTCCAAGGAGTTTTTAATCAATCCTCTTCTATTTGTTCAGACCAAAAATCTCATTGTCTTTCTTGACTCCACTTTTTCTTTCATACCCCGCATCTGTCAGCAAATTCTGTCAGTTCTATTTTCAAAATAGAATTCTATCAATTCTTATCTCTCCTATTGCTACCACCTAGTCCAAGCTACCCTTATCTTTCACCTGAATCATTGTGCTAACCTCCTCCCTGGCCCCTTTTCTCCTCCTGCCCTGCTGCTGTCTGTTCTCAACATCGGTCGGAGGATCCCGCTTAAGCATAAGTCAGATCTTGCCACTCCTAGACTCAAAACCCTCCGGTAGCTTCTCAGCCCACTCTTGAAAGCCAAACTCTTTATAATGGCCTAAAAGATTCTTCATGTTCTAGATCCCCCTCCCTATTTTCTTCCTTGCCTTTATGCCTTTATCTTCTGTTTCCATCCTTCTCGCCTTCATCTCCCTCCCCACCCCTGCCTCATTTTCTCTTCTCTGCCCACACTGACTTCCTGGTGTTTGTGGAACATGCCAGACCCATTCCAAATGCAGGCTGTCCCTTCTGCCTTGAATGCTCCTCTCCTCCACAGCTTCATGGCCAGGCCCTCCCTCCTACAGGTCTCACTCAAAAGTCATGTTCTCTGCAATGCTCTCCCTGGATTTGGCATCTAAAGTTTCACTCCCTTTCTGGCATTGCATCTCTTTCTTCTTTACTTTATATTCTCATTCGCATGTGTCATCACTTAACATACTGTATCATTTATATATTTATCTTGCTTATTATGTCTTCCCTACAAGAATGCCAGCTCCGTGAGGGTAGAGATTTTTGTCTTATCAGTGCCTAGAACAGTTTGGTAAATACTTGTTAAATGAATGACTGACTAACTGAGATATTTTATTCATGTGGATTAACCTTTATAAAACAAGTAAAATATTCAAATGGTACAAGATTACCTGCTGCATTTGTATTGTTCGGAGAGCAAGAAGAACAAATAAGGGACAAGTATTTTTATCCTTGGAAGGCAGTTGTTGGAATTTCTTAGGAAAAAAATGTCATCTTCCATGTACCAAATATATGTAGGCTTCTAGAAAGAGACAGAGTTTCAGATACTGCTTCAAACATGGGAATAATCCATTATAACCATCTTCTTTGAGTTTGAGAACACTAATTTTGGCAAAAAGTTTACAAATTAGAGTAGACTGACTGGACAGGCAGTATAGTGTAGTGGCTAAGAGAGAAGCTCCAAAGTGAGAAAACCAGAATTTGTATTGGAGGTCTGGGGTGCTATGTCTATGAGAATTTGGGCAAGTTATTAAATACCTTGCCTCAATTTCCATGTATGCAAAATGGGCATATTAACAGTACCTGCTTGTAGGATTGTTGTGAAGATTAAATGAGTTAATTCATGTCGACCACTTACAGCAATGTTTGAATTTAATGTAGTGCTGATTAAGTTGGAATTAGTATTTTCATCATATTGTTTTGACTGCAGGCATCGTGAAGGCGTGGGCCATCAGGCATATCAAAGGAGATGGTGCCTTGGAAACTGAGGTCAGAGAGGATATGGAATTAGAAATGAATCACTGGTTTTTAAGATGGAAACACGAGTGGGGGCCAGGGTGGTGAGGGGTTGAAGAACATCCAAAGCCAGATTGGAGAGTCATGTTGGACTTTCTGGCAGTCAACATGGCCTGTAAGAGGAGGCTGCAGGAAGGGGGAGGGATCCCCAAAGCCCCTGTCTTGATTCTTTCTGCATTTCTGGTATCCCTGTAGAATAGTAAAGTGAAGGAGGGTGGGATCAGAGTAGGGGGAGCTGGCAGAGGAAGAGAAACAGTGTTTTATCTGTGACTGGATAATGCTATTCAGTAGGAGGAGTGTATAAAATATTCCCATTAAAAAATAGAGAAGCTGAGACTCTAAGAAATAATTTGAAATAAAGCTGAAGATAGAGTTGAATATCCAGATGAAATGCCAAAATTCTATCAGCCATTTGATGTTTCTGAATGTCTTGGTGTCTAGCATTGTGTAGGTAAAATATCCAGCTGCTTGTCTAAATTTTCCATTTTTCATCCAGATGTTTCCATTTCTTATTGTACATGGATATATTTAATAATATTTATAGTTTAATTAGGCATTTATGAAAGCAATTATGAAATTTGATTGGATATTCATAGTTTTGAAACTATAAAGAATAGCATAAAATGTTTGTACTGCTATAATAAAATTCTATTTTTATTTTGCAAAGATGTACTTGATTTTTCAATAGAGGAAAGAACTTTAAAAATTCAGTGTAATAACAAATTTGACACATCTGTTCTTCCTGTACAGAATCTTGAGACTTGTGGGGCTGACATGGGCCTTAGGTCACAGAGTGCTTATAAAAGAGGGCCACTTCCATGAGACAAAGAGATTGGGTAGGAGACCTCTAAGATTCATACTGAGCTGAAAGCTGCCTTCCTGAAGGTTTTGTCAATGAAGACTTTCTCAGATTTTTGAGATTGCTGCTCAGAATCTATTTTCATCCCTCTCCGTCAGACCAATGCTATAACTATTTAGAGACTACTCTCGTGTCTCTCCTGACTTCTCCCTTGCTCATGCAATGTATCTTCTTTTTCTTCCATCATTCTTCATATAATCTGGTGTTGAAACTCTTCTCTACCCTAATCTCAGACCCCTGTATATACAGTTTTGTATTTTAATTTCCTTTGTAAACAATAACACTGGTAACTAAATCTGATACTCTCCCTGGAGTCTGACCAGGTCAGAAGACAATGAGACTATTACATTTCTTATTTTGAGCGCTATTGATATGCATGCAGTCCACGTATTCAACAGTGCTTTTGAAGTTACATTTCCCTGCTGATTTCTATTACTTGATGTTAACTGAAACAGCTAGATTTTTTTTTAATGTGAGTGGCTCTCTTTTTATCTCCTCCATCCTGTTAGGAGGCTTTGACTTTGCAACACTACTGAAAACACAGCATTAGTTTTCTCCGTATTGACTTTTATCTTGTAAGCTTCTGTGTATCATTCTGCCTGTTCAGAAGTTTAAGTCTGTGTCTAATATGCTATCTATCCTTTCCATCTTTGAGTCAGTTGAAAACTCAGAAAGCCTGGTTTCAGTGTATTTTTTTAAGTATTTGATTAAAATTTGAATAAAACAGAGATAGACCTGTAGTATGTCCTTGGAGATATCTCTCCTGGCTGATGACAGTGAGAACCTTGGACCCATTCCTTGAATGCAACCCCTGGAAGAGATCTGTGTTTATTCAGAATCTGAGGCACATCTTTGAGAATAAACAGGTTTTATTGTGGAGTTTACAATTTGAGCACCTTAAGGGTTTCATTTATTGCTGAGAATTAGCATCTAATTAATTTGTTAAAATGTTTCAACAGCAAACAAAGTAGGTAAAGAAAAAAAAGCAAAAAAGAAAAAAAATTGGTTGTTCCCACATGCAAGAAGTGAATTTGAATTGTGCCCTGATTAATTGATTAAGGATGGTTCCTGTGGTGAATAATTATGTTCAATAACTGTCAATATAATTTGCAATCAATTATCACTTATAAAACCAGCCTATAGCAAACTCAGTTTTACATGCATCCTAATGCAACTGCCATATTAGGAAGCATGACTTTCCATTTCCTTCATAATGTCCTTTATTCAGCATATCATAATTGAAAGCTTTCACTTTATATCCAACAAGGTATCTCCCTTCCACTTTCAGAAGTTGCCTTAAAACTTGTTTTTTCTTTTTTCTAGAAAGTCCATTATGATTAGTGGCTGTGGTCAGAAGTTATCCAGCCTGTGATAGATTGAATTTCTCACTATTCTTCACTCTCCTGCAGGGAGATTATACATCCATACCTTTGCCATGGCCTCATGGTGGGTGAAGAATACTTTCCTATCCTTTGACTTTGGGGGTTTGGCATGAGACTTGCTTTGGCCAATGAGATGTTAGCAGACATACCTTAGCAGAGGACTGAAATGTGCTGAAGTAGATGGGCTTGCCCTGTTAGACATCACCATGAGAAGAGTTTCCCCAGGTACCTGCTACCCTTTCAGCCTGGATCTCAGAATGAACACACATGGAACAGACCTGAGCCCAATCTGCAGCAGAGTCGTGCCCAGTCAGATCCTCAATCTGAAGCAAAGTTGCCTACAGAGCCTAGCTTAGATGAGTTGAGTCCCAGCTGACTTACAGATCTGTGAGCCTTGGAATAGATGTTTATTGTTGCATGCCACTGAGTTTTGGGGCTGATTTTTTTTACACAGCCTTTTCCTATGAAGTACTATTTCTTAATTCAAGTGGGAAATTTGTTGTTTATACTATTGCTTAAGTTCAGTAATAATTCATCAAGTCAAAATTTAGCTGCCAGGAACCTTACTAATCTGTAGTGTAGCCAAGAATACAGAAGAGAGGACTGTAGCTATAACAAGTGGCCCAAATAGATACGATGTTCACACACTAATGCTCTTATATTTATTCCTAGGAGAATTCTTCAGACACTCAGGAATACTTATTCTAATCCTTACATTCAATATAAAATATTTCCTAGCTGGTTTCCTCATCATAAAAATGTAAAAGTGAGATAAAGTCTGTTCCAGCAGGCACATGAAAGGAGATACAGACAGCCTATGACTTGATGGAAAGTGGGAAAACCTGACACGTATAACGGTCTGGGATTTTCAGTGTGGAGCCAGGAACCTGCCTACTTCTGGAGTTCCTGAGAGCAAACCCCAAAGCTGAGGTTCATAAAGATGCATACTCTTGGGGCATAAGGCAGCATGCTAGGGGTATAGAAAATGTGGGACTCATGTGAACACCTTTCTGAAATGTCTTTTTTTTTCCAGCTTTATTATAAACTGGAATAGCAGGTCCTGTTTTTTTCTTTCTTTTAAGTACTAGTAAACTAAAAAGGGAGGAACTCTTTTTCTTTTTTTTGTCAATTAAGGGCATCGGTCAACATCATTTGATAATGGAAGGCTTTTTAAAATATTAACTAAATAAGAAGGATGTAAACCTCCTAAAAGGGGTCATTTGGCAAAGTTTCACTTTGAACCAATATTAGGGAACCATTGATTTAAATTATTGACTTCACTTTTCAACAAGCAAAGATCTAGTATTAAATACAAAATTTAGATAATATTTTAAGATAAAAGTGGGGCATTTCGTGACTCTTCTCTTGGAGACAGATGTTTACCCTTTTCTGCTGGTAGGAGAGGTTGTCAGGAAAAATTTGAGAGCTTTTGTTCTGTTATTAAATCAAGCTGATGTTAGCCTGTTTGAGAAAACAGGGAAATATATTGCACATTTTAGAATGTAGCACACATTTCCTCAAATGGTTAAAATATAAAAGATGGGGGAGGAGCCAAGATGGCCGAATAGGAACAGCTCCGGTCTACAGCTCCCAGCGTGAGCGACGCAGAAGACGGGTGATTTCTGCATTTCCATCTGAGGTACCGGGTTCATCTCACTAGGGAGTGCCAGACAGTGGGCGCAGGCCAGTGGGTGCGCGTACCGTGCGCGAGCCGAAGCAGGGCGAGGCATTGCCTCACCTGGGAAGCGCAACGGGTCAGGGAGTTCCCTTTCCGAGTCAAAGAAAGGGGTGACGGACGCACCTGGAAAACTCGGGTCACTCCCACCCGAATATTGCGCGTTTCAGACCGGCTTAAAAAACGGCGCACCACGAGACTATATCCCACACCTGGCTCGGAGGGTCCTACGCCCTCGGAATCTCGCTGATTGCTAGCACAGCAGTCTGAGATCAAACTGCAAGGCGGCAGCGAGGCTGGGGGAGGGGCGCCCGCCATTGCCCAGGCTTGCTTAGGTAAACAAAGCAGCCAGGAAGCTCGAACTGGGTGGAGCCCACCACAGCTCAAGGAGGCCTGCCTGCCTCTGTAGGCTCCACCTCTGGGGGCAGGGCACAGACAAACAAAAAGACAGCAGTAACCTCTGCAGACTTAAATGTCGCTGTCTGACAGCTTTGAAGAGAGCAGTGGTTCTCCCAGCACGCAGCTGGAGATCTGAGAACGGGCAGACTGCCTCCTCAAGTGGGTCCCTAACCCCTGACCCCCGAGCAGCCTAACTGGGAGGCACCCCCCAGCAGGGGCACACTGACACCTCACACGGCAGGGTACTCCAACAGACCTGCAGCTGAGGGTCCTGTCTGTTAGAAGGAAAACTAACAAACAGAAAGGACATCCACACCGAAAACCCATCTGTACATCACCATCATCAAAGACCAAAAGTAGATAAAACCACAAAGATGGGGAGAAAACAGAACAGAAAAACAGGAAACTCTAAAATGCAGAGCGCCTCTCCTCCTCCAAAGGAACGCAGTTCCTCACCATCAACGGAACAAAGCTGGATGGAGAATGATTTTGACGAGCTGAGAGAAGAAGGCTTCAGACGATCAAATTACTCTGAGCTACGGGAGGACATTCAAACCAAAGGCAAAGAAGTTGAAAACTTTGAAAAAAATTTAGAAGAATGTATAACTAGAATAACCAATACAGAGAAGTGCTTAAAGGAGCTGATGGAGCTGAAAACCAAGGCTCGAGAACTACGTGAAGAATGCAGAAGCCTCAGGAGCCGATGCGATCAACTGGAAGAAAGGGTATCAGCAATGGAAGATGAAATGAATGAAACGAAGCGAGAAGGGAAGTCTAGAGAAAAAAGAATAAAAAGAAATGAGCAAAGCCTCCAAGAAATATGGGACTATGTGAAAAGACCAAATCTACGTCTGATTGGTGTACCTGAAAGTGATGCGGAGAATGAAACCAAGTTGGAAAACACTCTGCAGGATATTATCCAGGAGAACTTCCCCAATCTAGCAAGGCAGGCCAACGTTCAGATTCAGGAAATACAGAGAACGCCACAAAGATACTCCTCGAGAAGAGCAACTCCAAGACACATAATTGTCAGATTCACCAAAGTTGAAATGAAGGAAAAAATGTTAAGGGCAGCCAGACAGAAAGGTCGGGTTACCCTCAAAGGGAAGCCCATCAGACTAACAGCGGATCTCTCGGCAGAAACCCTACAAGCCAGAAGAGAGTGGGGGCCAATATTCAACATTCTTAAAGAAAAGAATTTTCAACCCAGAATTTCATATCCAGCCAAACTAAGCTTCATAAGTGAAGGAGAAATAAAATACTTTACAGACAAGCAAATGCTGACCGATTTTGTCACCACCAGGCCTGCCCTAAAAGAGCTCCTGAAGGAAGCGCTAAATATGGAAAGGAACAACCGGTACCAGCCGCTGCAAAATCATGCCAAAATGTAAAGACCATCAAGACTAGGAAGAAACTGCATCAACTAACGAGCAAAATCACCAGCTAACATCATAATGACAGGATCAAATTCACACATAACAATATTAACTTTAAATGTAAATGGACTAAATTCTCCAATTAAAAGACACAGACTGGCAAGTTGGATAAAGAGTCAAGACCCATCAGTGTGCTGTATTCAGGAAACCCATCTCACGTACAGAGACACACATAGGCTCAAAATAAAAGGATGGAGGAAGATCTACCAAGCCAATGGAAAACAAAAAAAGGCAGGGGTTGCAATCCTAGTCTCTGATAAAACAGACTTTAAACCAACAAAGATCAAAAGAGACAAAGAAGGCCATTACATAATGGTAAAGGGATCAATTCAACAAGAGGAGCTAACTATCCTAAATATTTATGCACCCAATACAGGAGCACCCAGATTCATAAAGCAAGTCCTGAGTGACCTACAAAGAGACTTAGACTCCCACACATTAATAATGGGAGACTTTAACACCCCACTGTCAACATTAGACAGATCAACGAGACAGAAAGTCAACAAGGATACCCAGGAATTGAACTCAGCTCTGCACCAAGCGGACCTAATAGACATCTACAGAACTCTCCACCCCAAATCAACAGAATATACATTTTTTTCAGCACCACACCACACCTATTCCAAAATTGACCACATAGTTGGAAGTAAAGCTCTCCTCAGCAAATGTAAAAGAACAGAAATTATAACAAACTATCTCTCAGACCACAGTGCAATCAAACTAGAACTCAGGATTAAGAATCTCACTCAAAGCCGCTCAACTACATGGAAACTGAACAACCTGCTCCTGAATGACTGCTGGGTACATAACGAAATGAAGGCAGAAATAAAGATGTTCTTTGAAACCAACGAGAACAAAGACACAACATACCAGAATCTCTGGGACGCATTCAAAGCAGTGTGCAGAGGGAAATTTATAGCACTAAATGCCCACAAGAGAAAGCAGGAAAGATCCAAAATTGACACCCTAACATCACAATTAAAAGAACTAGAAAAGCAAGAGCAAACACATTCAAAAGCTAGCAGAAGGCAAGAAATAACTAAAATCAGAGCAGAACTGAAGGAAATAGAGACACAAAAAACCCTTCAAAAAATTAATGAATCCAGGAGCTGGTTTTTTGAAAGGATCAACAAAATTGATAGACCACTAGCAAGACTAATAAAGAAAAAAAGAGAGAAGAATCAAATAGACGCAATAAAAAATGATAAAGGGGATATCACCACCGATCCCACAGAAATACAAACTACCATCAGAGAATACTACAAACACCTCTACGCAAATAAACTAGAAAATCTAGAAGAAATGGATACATTCCTCAACACATACACTCTCCCAAGACTAAACCAGGAAGAAGTTGAATCTCTGAATAGACCAATAACAGGAGCTGAAATTGTGGCAATAATCAATAGTTTACCAACCAAAAAGAGTCCAGGACCAGATGGATTCACAGCCGAATTCTACCAGAGGTACAAGGAGGAACTGGTACCATTCCTTCTGAAACTATTCCAATCAATAGAAAAAGAGGGAATCCTCCCTAACTCATTTTATGAGGCCAGCATCATTCTGATACCAAAGCCTGGCAGAGACACAACCAAAAAAGAGAATTTTAGACCAATATCTTTGATGAACATTGATGCAAAAATCCTCAATAAAATACTGGCAAACCGAATCCAGCAGCACATCAAAAAGCTTATCCACCATGATCAAGTGGGCTTCATCCCTGGGATGCAAGGCTGGTTCAACATACGCAAATCAATAAATGTAATCCAGCATATAAACAGAGCCAAAGACAAAAACCACATGATTATCTCAATAGATGCAGAAAAAGCCTTTGACAAAATTCAACAACCCTTCATGCTAAAAACTCTCAATAAATTAGGTATTGATGGGACATATTTCAAAATAATAAGAGCTATCTATGACAAACCCACAGCCAATATCATACTGAATGGGCAAAAACTGGAAGCATTCCCTTTGAAAACTGGCACAAGACAGGGATGCCCTCTCTCACCGCTCCTATTCAACATAGTGTTGGAAGTTCTGGCCAGGGCAATCAGGCAGGAGAAGGAAATAAAGGGTATTCAATTAGGAAAAGAGGAAGTCAAATTGTCCCTGTTTGCAGACGACATGATTGTTTATCTAGAAAACCCCATCGTCTCAGCCCAAAATCTCCTTAAGCTGATAAGCAACTTCAGCAAAGTCTCAGGATACAAAATCAATGTACAAAAATCACAAGCATTCTTATACACCAACAACAGACAAACAGAGAGCCAAATCATGAGTGAACTCCCATTCACAATTGCTTCAAAGAGAATAAAATACCTAGGAATCCAACTTACAAGGGATGTGAAGCACCTCTTCAAGGAGAACTACAAACCACTGCTCAAGGAAATAAAAGAGGATACAAACAAATGGAAGAACATTCCTTGCTCATGGGTAGGAAGAATCAATATCGTGAAAATGGCCATACTGCCCAAGGTAATTTACAGATTCAATGCCATCCCCATCAAGCTACCAATGACTTTCTTCACAGAATTGGAAAAAACTACTTCAAAGTTCATATGGAACCAAAAGAGAGCCCGCATCGCCAAGTCAATCCTAAGCCAAAAGAACAAAGCTGGAGGCATCACACTACCTGACTTCAAACTATACTACAAGGCTACAGTAACCAAAACAGCATGGTACTGGTACCAAAACAGAAATATAGATCAATGGAACAGAACAGAGCCCTCAGAAATAACGCCGCTTACCTACAACTATCTGATCTTTGACAAACCTGAGAAAAACAAGCAATGGGGAAAGGATTCCCTATTTAATAAATGGTGCTGGGAAAACTGGCTAGCCATATGTAGAAAGCTGAAACTGGATCCCTTCCTTACACCTTATACAAAAATCAATTCAAGATGGATTAAAGATTTAAACGTTAGACCTAAAACCATAAAAACCCTAGAAGAAAACCTAGGCATTACCATTCAGGACATAGGCGTGGGCAAGGACTTCATGTCCAAAACACCAAAAGCAATGGCAACAAAAGACAAAATTGACAAATGGGATCTAATTAAACTAAAGAGCTTCTGCACAGCAAAAGAAACTACCATCAGAGTGAATAGGCAACCTACAACATGGGAGAAAATTTTCGCAACCTACTCATCTGACAAAGGGCTAATATCCAGAATCTACAGTGAACTCAAACAAATTTACAAGAAAAAAACGAACAACCCCATCAAAAAGTGGGCGAAGGACATGAACAGGCACTTCTCAAAAGAAGACATTTATGCAGCCAAAAAACACATGAAAAAATGCTCATCATCACTGGCCATCAGAGAAATGCAAATCAAAACCACTATGAGATATCATCTCACCCCAGTTAGAATGGCAATCATTAAAAAGTCAGGAAACAACAGGTGCTGGAGAGGATGTGGAGAAATAGGAACACTTTTACACTGTTGGTGGGACTGTAAACTAGTTCAACCATTGTGGAAGTCAGTGTGGCGATTCCTCAGGGATCTAGAACTAGAAATACCATTTGACCCAGCCATCCCATTACTGGGTATATACCCAAATGACTATAAATCATGCTGCTATAAAGACACATGCACACGTATGTTTATTGCGGCATTATTCACAATAGCAAAGACTTGGAACCAACCCAAATGTCCAACAATGATAGACTGGATTAAGAAAATGTGGCACATATACACCATGGAATACTATGCAGCCATAAAAAATGATGAGTTCATATCCTTTGTAGGGACATGGATGAAATTGGAAACCATCATTCTCAGTAAACTATCGCAACAACAAAAAACCAAACACCGCATATTCTCACTCATAGGTGGGAATTGAACAATGAGATCACATGGACACAGGAAGGGGAATATCATACTCTGGGGACTGTGGTGGGGAGGGGGGAGGGGGGAGGGATAGCATTGGGAGATATACCTAATGCTAGATGACGAGTTAGTGGGTGCAGCGCACCAGCATGGCACATGTATACATATGTAACTAACCTGCACAATGTGCACATGTACCCTAAAACTTAAAGTATAATAAAAAAAAAAAAAAAAAAAAAAAAATATAAAAGATGATGATGCTTTAAATTTAGGAGTAAATTGTTGTTTACCTGGAAATGTAACTATGGAGTCTCATTTGTTACCCGTGTATTCTAGATAGCTGAATCTCTATTGTATATCAATCAAGCAAATCTTACCTCTTCCAGGGAACTTCTAGTGAGACGTAGCAGTGAGTTAATTCATAGTGATTCTTAGAGCCAAAAAATGTGAGCTTGTGTCCAGGTCTGATCTCTATGCGGAAAGAAGAGAACATAGCATGCATGGAGAACGCAGAGGGCCAACTTGTCTTTCCCCCAAGCATTCCTCCTGGCTTGCAATTTCCTCCATTGGTGTGGTTACTATGACTTTTACAATGAAATACCATGCAAGGTAAGCCACACAGGCCACCAACATTTTCTACCATGTGCTAGGAAGGATGAGAGACACAAACATGGATTACTCCTGTTTTAAAGAGTTTGTAATGTAGATGGAGAAAGAAGGCAGATAAGAGACACTAAAACAAAACAACAAAGATAAGGCAGTAGTTAATTAATAACTAAACTATGTGTTCTCATTTCCAAGAGTTGTAGAAAGTTTGGGGAGGAGAGATCTTGCAGGCCTGGAGTAGGAGGAAGGTTTCAGTGTCTGAGGATTAGGCCTTGAGGGAGGGAATAATTTTAGGGAGTGGATAGAAGCAGAGAGATCATCCCAGGGCCTTGTCACATTGGTAGTTGAAGACTTGAATGGCAGGAACCCAACAGAAATGGTGGAAAATAACTTTGTATGGTTAGGATTGTGCCAGGATCTCAAGGGCATCAGAATTAGAATTAAAACAGGAGGAAATGGAAGGCTTTTGAGTAGGTAAGTGACCTGATAATGAGGAACGTTGATCTGAAGATAGGAATGACAAGAGGGCAATAGTGAAATGTATACGTGAACCACTTTTTAACCCACAGGTTCTTCATTAATTTAGACAACTTAAGGGTACCCTGAGGAGATGAGATCAGGACCTTCAGATTACGAGACTCACGCCCTGCTGGCTGCGCTAAGAGGGCTCCTGAGGAGATGAGATCAAACATAGGTAAGCTTTCCCGTGTGTATGTGTTGGGAAAAGGAGGTGGCGATTTGAGGTTGGGTAAATGTCCTAAGGATGATGGGACACTTGAGCGACCAATGCCACTTCACAATTTGACTTCAGGCACGTTGGGGGGTACATTTGGTAAACAGTTTTAGGGGTCCTGAACAAGCCCTGGGCTCTTAGGAAAGCCAACCCCCTCCCTCCTCCAGAAAATTAGGAAGGGATAATGCTAGATATTTTGTCTTTTAAGAGAAAGAGAATCAGTCCATGGTGGTAAAAACAATGGCTGTCAGGGATTGTCTTGCATCTTTTACACCTGCAGCAAAATTCTCCAACTCTAAGATCACTGTGGACAGCAGAAATGGACTTCTATGTAGCACTTTCTATGTTATTTCGTTTAATCAAATGCAAATGTCAACTCTGTGAGGTAAATATTGCTAGTTTCATTTAACACACCAGGAGGTGAATGTTCAGTGAAGGTCACATGGTGATAAAAGCAAAACCAGGACTGCCATGCTGGTCTTCTGACCACAGAAATCTTTGCCCTGCTCTGTTCTTTTTTTCTCATAACATGGAAAGGGGAGCAAGCATTTCAGAAGACCCAAACTGCTGGAGAGAGTGAAACTATGCATCAGGGAAAATAGCATTTTTGTTTAAGAACTCAAATAATGGGAAATAAAAGCAATACATACTTGAATGTGTCCATTTATGCATTCTTCTTGGTCTCTATACAAGAAGTGCTATTTGAGATGAAAGTTCTCTGTACTCAAATATAGAGAACCAAAACCAGAATGTTTCAACTCTCAATCAAGAACTTGCAGACATGAGGCAGGAGAATCATTTGAACCCGGGAGGTGGACGTTGCAGTGAGCCAAGATTGCACCACTGCACTCCAGCCTGGGCAACAGAGTGAGACTCTGTCACAAAAAAAAAAAAAAAAAAAAAAAAAAAAGAACTTACAGACAATGGGACAGTGTTTTTCATATTGTGTTCAGAGAAGGCCAGGCAGCAGGGGAGGGAATGAGGTGGGACCATCATGGTATCTGGTGCTCTTGACTTCTTCTCCCATCACATATGCTCTGCTTTTTAAGACAAGTATTTGTTTTCACATATGTGTAAGATTTCCTTTGATAAAGGGTTAAACAATTTAAAAACAGAGGGACAGTTTCCAAGTCTAGTTTTTTTCTTTTCCCCCAAATGCCATCAGCTGAACAACTCAATTGGATTTGTTCTGAAATGAAACCTGGTTTTATGTTTGCTGCTACAAATGATACAGAGCAGAATATGTTATTCTATAAATGCAAGAAAATATGACCAAGTTATTCAAATAATGACTAATATTCTTGCATAACCATTCAAGTGAGAGAAGAACTGACTCCAGCAGAAAAGCAGCCATGACAACCGCATAAATAATAGGCACTGCTTTGAGATCTTTTGGGTAAATGGAAGATGAACTTGCTCTCAGAAAACAAATGGCACAAAGAAATAAGTGTTACATGCAGCAAGGACTCAGAGAGCACCTGGAAACATCACCATTGAGATCCTTTCATTTTTTATTTTTCTCTCTTTATAGATAGGGTCTCAATCTGTTACCCAGGCTGGAGTGCAGTGGTGTGATCATAGCTCACTGTAGCCTCAAATTTCTGATCTCAAGTAATCCTCTCACCTCAGCCTACTGAGTAGCTGGGACTACAGGTGCGTGCCATCATGCTTGGCTAATTAAATTTTTTTTTTTTTTGTAGAGACGAGGTCTCATTATGTTGACCAGGCTGGTCTAAAACTTCCGGCCTCAAGCAATCCTCTTGCCTCAGCCTTCCAAAATGCTGGGATTACAGGCATGAGCCACTGTGTCTGGCATCATTGAGATCTTTATGGGAGAGTTTTAGGGATAAAATTCAGTAGAAAGCATCTGAACATTTAAAAAGTCCTTGATATAGGCCGGGCACAGTGGCTCATGCCTGTAATCCCAGCACTTTGGGAGGCCGAGGCGGCCGAATCACGAGGTCAGGAGATCGAGACCATCCTGGCTAACACGGTGAAACCCTGTCTCCACTAAAAATACAAAAAATTAGCCAGGCGTGGTGGCGGGCACCTGTAGTCCCAGCTACTCGGGAGGCTGAAGCAGGAGAATGGCATGAACCCGGGAGGTGGAGCTTGCAGTGAGTCGAGATCGCACCACTGCACTCCGGCCTGGGCGACAGAGCGAGACTCCATCTCAAAAAAAAAAAAAAAAAAAGGCCTTGATATATATTCTTGGCGTGGCTCTCCAAACTAGTTATTTTTTTGGTCTACCAAAATGCATCAAAATGTTATGAAAATGCTAATTTCTCCATAACATCACTAGCTGGGTATTAAGATTTTAAAAATCTTTGCAGCCACAGGTGTTTAAAAAACCCCAGTTGGAGGAGGTACACCTCTTTTCATCAGCTGGTGCCCTGAGTCGCTGGCCATCATTACAAGAGCATGAAATTGTACAGAGAGGGCCTAGGAAAATTGTCCTAATTTGTGCCATTTTGTAGAAGTCAACAGCTAATCCTTTGGAATCAGGGCTTTCCATAGAGGATAGGTTCATTTAAATAAGTGTTATAGTTAGCAATCTATGACTGTGGAACAATCTGTGATAATTTGAACTTTTGAATAACCAACCACGGTATAATGTTTGAAAAGCTGTAAAAAAGACTTCATCACAACTCACAATTGAAGATGGAGACTTTTATAATTCTGTCCCAAAGTGTTCCATTTTAAACATCCTATAGGTAAATAGAAGTAAATGGCATGTATTTAAATTGGATTTGTTCTCAAACCTGTTTCAACTTGAGCAATTGCTGCAATAAGATTTCCTTTAATATCTTCGTTTAACTGCCATTGGTTTAAAAAACCCCTAACTGAAGCTATTTCTGAAATTGAAGATTGAACATAATTGATAGTAAGTACCATTAAGCTCATTATTGGTCTTGTAAAGATATTTCTATATTCTCTGGGACAGATATCATCTCAGGGAAAAGAAAGTTCATTTATTATGCGTTTCCTCTATTGAATTCTATTCACCAAACTATGTCATGTAACGTGCTAGCCTCTGGGTACTGGAAAAATGAGGAATAAAGTTTCCTGAAGAAGCTAGGCCTAGAGGTGGATGGCATATGTACACATTCACAAGTAAGAACACATTGTGATAGTTGCTGTAATAGAAGCACACATAATATAAGTGCTTGGAAACACAAATGCTAAGTTAATAATTCTGCAGTCACAGTAGAGGAAAAGGCAGAAAAAAGGTCAGGGCAACTAATGAGAAATGGCATGTCAGCTGGGCCTTAATTGATAAATGGGAGTTTGTCAGGTTGATAAGGGGAAATGGGGATTACAGACAGTGGGAAGTCTGTCCAAAGGACTGAAGGTCAGAAAACTCAGGACATGGGTAGGAAATCTGCTGTGCTTAGAGATATGACCACACACACTGGGGAGAGGCTGCACACGAGCCTGGAAATCTTAACCAGGCAGACTGCAAACTGCATCTTTATTTGTTCGTTGTGAATATTGTGCTACAGTGTACTTTTACTCAAAATCCTAGACTCATTAGACAGGCTCTCACTTCACTGCCTCTGTAAAGGATTGCATTTCATTTCTTCTAAGATGTATACAAAAGGAAAAGAAAGATTTTGAAAAGGAATTCCAATACATTTCTTTCCAACAACATTCATTTGTATTTGATTTTCTAAAAGAAACAGACATTCAGTGTATGGATCTGCAGAAATGTGTGTGATTTTACTAAAATATTTATTTCTACAGAACCATATCATTTCTATCAGCTCTTCCCTATTCTACAATAAAAAGTCCTTAAAATGAATGACAAGCCAATGGTATAGCATTATCTCCACTTGGGATTCTTAGATATTGTTTGTCAGTGTTTGAATAGTACATTTTTGCATGGGAAAAAGCAAATTGTGGGCTCTTAACAAAAAGCATCTCAGAGAATTCTTTCGATGATGATGAATTTTATCTTTGTATATGAGGTTATGCTGGGTGGTTTCTAATGCATCTTTCTCTCTCTCTGACTCATTGTTTCCTCCCCCACCCCACCTCACTACCTCTCTGCTTGTGTACAGGGTAACAATAAAGTCTGGAAACATAATAACATTATTTTATATGTATTTTACTATTAACCAGTCATTTCTTAACCTATGTCCCCTGACTTAGTGGCTAGCCTGTAGTTCTAAACTGACTGATGTTGAGATTAGTCAAATATATTTTGATAAAATGAGAAGCGTAAAAGTGATTGGCCTTATGTAAGTGGGGTTTACTTTGGTGGATCCCCTTGTCACTTTTGGGGCCTATTTTAGATAAGCTGATGTTTTCTCTCAGAAAGCAGCTATATCTGGTGCTCTATCTGTATTGGTTGGTAAAGGGACCATTGAATTAAAATGAACAGTTCATGGTAGACCTGGCCAAAATGGATATAGAATGGGATGATAGAAGCTAAGGTGGAGGCCGTGAAAGACTGATGTCTACATATGGAGACCTTGAGCTTGACTCTGCACAGAATATTTCAGCTATATATCTAGGGATAGGAGTTATATATCACTGTTGGCTACTCCATACTCTTCTGGCCGTGAACTAGAATACTTTGGAAAGTGTATGTTGAGCCTCTCTTAGGGTCCTGAAGATGGCTAACTGTGTGTCCCAGTAAGGAGCTGCTAAGGGTGTTTCTCCTTTCTTACCCAATGTCCTCCAAGTCAGGCCACCAATAGCTTATACAAAAGCTTTGTGAAGACCAGGACAAAGGTTATCCATCTGATATGGTTTGGCTCTGTGTCCCCACCCAAATCTCATCTTGTAGCTCCCAGAATTCTCATGTGTTGTGGGAGGGACCCAGTGGGAGGTAACTGAATCATGGGGGCAGGTCTTTCCCGTGCTGTTCTTGTGATAGCAGATAAGTCTCACAAGATCTGACGGTATTATAAGGGGGAGTTTCCCTATACAAGCTCTCTCTTTGCCTACTGCCATCCATGTAAGACGTGACTTGCTCCTCCTTGCTTTCTGCCAT
Organism: Pan troglodytes; assembly: GCF_028858775.2. Taxonomy (NCBI): domain Eukaryota; kingdom Metazoa; phylum Chordata; class Mammalia; order Primates; family Hominidae; genus Pan; species Pan troglodytes. Next base: position 28,663,887 of record NC_072413.2, on the reverse strand, counting down.
GATTGTGAGGATTCCCCAGCCACGTGGAAATGCAAGTCCAATTAAACCTCTTTTTTTTTTAATTGTCCAGTCTCAGGTATGTTTATCAGCAGCATGAAAATGGACTAATACGCCGTCTTCTCTATGGTCCTGGGGGAACGGATTAGGGATGGAGCAGAAGAGGGATTTTAGGCACTTTGTGTTGAAAACAACCTATATAATTACATATGATGGCTCTTTCTCTATTGTCTAGTGCCAGGCATCTCTGGGGTATTAATACTTAAGGGAGAATCCCATTGTCTACTTTTGGTTGAACATCTATTACATACTTATATAGGTAATTAGCATACTTTCTATGAATACTGGATATATTTATAGTGTATATACTAAAACTTAATCTGGAGGTAGCATTTAAAGTTTTCTAGATTTTTCTAACTTCCTTTGTTTCACGTATGACAAACTTTAGTTATGATAACTTTAGTTATGAAGAAACTTCAAAAGATTTCACCCCATCTGTTTCTGATATTGATTATTCTAAACCAGAAAAGAGAGTGTGAATTCATAAAATATCTTGGTCAGTAAAGCAGATGGTCATGAGAGTCTATAGAAATTCACTTAGCATCCACAAGTCCAGAGGATGCAGTTACCATGCTGCTCAGTTGAGATGAGAGAGAGAAAATGTGTTCAGAAAGTCATATAACAACACCAATTCCAGGTTTGCTTATGCTTCATATTTTTTTTACTCTTTGTGGCTGGAAGAAAAATGGAGTCTCCAAGACATCCACATTTGAATCTCTGGAACCTGTGAATATGTTACTTTATATGGCAAAAGGAACTTTGCAGGTGTGAGAAAAGTTGAGGACCTTGAGATGGGGAGATCATCCTGGATTATTTGAATAAGCCCAAATTCATCAAATGAATTCTTAAAAGAACCTTTCCTCTGAGATGAGAGTCTGAGGGAGATGTGGCTATGGAAGAATGGTCAGAGAGCAATGCAAAGCTGCTGGCTTTGAAGATGGAAGAAGGGGCCATAAGCCAAGAAATATGGTTGGTTTCTAGGAGCTGGAAGAGGCAAGAAGACATATTCTCCTCTAGACCCTCCAGAAGAAATGCAGCCTCACTGACACCTTAATTTTAGCCCTGAAAGACCCATTTCAGAACTCTGACCTACAGAACTGTAAGATTGTAAGTTTGTAGTGTTTTAAGCCACTAAATTTATGGTAATTTATTATAGCAGTAACAGAAAATCAATACATGCTTTATGCAGGTAGTACTAAATTACATATTGCAGGTTTATGTTTGTTTGAGGACAGCTCTTTCTTTATTTTTAGAGATAGCACCTTGCTCTGTCACCAGGCCGGAGTGCAGCAGTGTGTTGATAGCTCACTGGAACCTCAAATTCCTGGGCTTAATCCATCTTCCCACCTATGTCTCCCACATGCATGTAGCTAGGACTAGATGCATGTGCCAGCATACCTGGCTAATTTTTTTGGCTTTTTTTTTTTTTTTTGTAGAGATGGGGTCTCACTATTTTTCCCAAGCTGATCTCAAACTCCTGTGCTCAAGCAATCCTCCTGCGTTGGCCCTGCCAAAGTTCTCAGATTACAGGTATAAGCCACCACACCTGGCTGGACAGCTCTTTCAAGGACTCTCTGTTTTTAATTTAAAATCTAATTTTAATTTTAATTTAGTTTTTTAAATTAAAACAATATACTTTGAACATCTGTGCATCAAAAGACCCTACCAACAGAGTGAAGAGGTAATCAATGGCATGGGAGAAAATATTTGCAGATTATGTATCTTATATGGGATTAATATTCTGAATAAATAAAGAACTCCTACAAATAATAAAAAACCAAGCAACTTGATTAAAAAATAGGCAAAGAATTGGATAGAGATTTCTCTAACGAAGATATAAAAATGGCCAATATACACATAAAAAGATGCTCAAAGTCACTAATCATTAGGGAAAGGCAAATCAAAATCTCAACGCAAATCAAAATCACTTCATATGCATTAGGATGGCTATTATTAAAAAAACAGAAACTAAAACTCAGTGAGAATGGGTATGAAGTTACTTGAAGTTATTCCAATGCATTGTTAGTGGGAATGTAAAATCGTGCCGCTGCTGTGGAAAACAGTATGATGATTCAGCAAAAAATTAAACAGAATTACTTTATGATCTAGCAGTTTCACTTCTGGGTATATACCTAAGAGAACTGAAAGCAGAGGCACTGGTGAAGCCTCGTCTCTACTAAAAATAAAAAAATTATGTGGTGGCAGGCACCTGTAATCCCAGCTGCTCGGGAGGCTGAGGCAGAGAATTGCTTGAACCTGGGAGGTGGAGGTTGCAATGAGCTGAGATCGCACCACTGCACTCCAGCCTGGGTGACAGAGCAAGACTCTGTCTCATAAAAAATAAAAAAAATAAATAAAAATAAAAAAAAATAAAAGAAGAAAAGAAAAAGGAATGAAACTGGGGATCCCAGATCGAAGATGGCCGAGTAGGAACAGCTCCAGTCTGCAGCTCCTAGCAAGATCAATGCAGAAGGTGGGTGATTTCTGCATTTCCAACTGGGGTACACAGCTCATCTCATTGGCACTGGTTAGGCAGTGGGTGGAGCTCATGGAGGGCTAGCCAAAGCAGGGTGGGGCATCATCTCACCCAGGAAGTGCAAGGGGTTGGGGAACTCCCTCCCCTAGCCAAGGGAAGCCGTAAGGGACTGTGCCATGAGGGATGTAGCTGTCACACAGATACCACGCTTTTCCCATGGTCTTTGCAACCCACAGACCAGGAGATTCCCTTGGGTGCCTACCCCACCAGGGCTCTGGGTTTCAAGCACAAAACTGGGCAGCCATTTGGGCAGACACTGAGCTAGCTGCAGGAGTTTTTTTTTTTTTCATACCCCAGTGGTGCCTGGAATGCCAGTGAGACAGATCGTTCACTCCACTGGAAAGGGGGCTGAAGCCCATGGAGCCCAGCAAGCTAAGATCTGCTGGCTTGAAATTCTCACTGCCAGCACAGTTAAGTCTGAAGTCGACCTGGGACACTCGAGCTTGGTTGGGGGAGGGGTGTCTGCCATTACTGAAGCTTGAGTAGGCGGTTTTCCCTTCACCATGTAGACAAAGCTGCCTGGAAGTTTGAACCGGGCAGAGTCCACCACAGCTTGGCAAAGCCACTGTAGCCAGACTACCTCTCTAGATTCTTCCTCTCTGAGCAGAGCATCTCTGAAAGAAAGGCAGCATCCCCAGTCAGGGGCTTATAGATAAAACTTTCCTCTATCTGGGATAGAGCACCTGGGGGAAGGGGTGGCTGCGGACACAGCTTCAGCAGACTTAAAATTTCCTGCCTGGTGACGCTGAAGTGAGCAGCAGATCTCCCAGCACAGAGCTTGAGTTCTGCTAAGGGACAGACTGCCTCCTCAAGTGGGTCCCTGACCCCTGTGCCTCCTGACTGGGAGACACTTCCCAGCCAGGGTTGACAGACACCTCACACAGGAGAGCTCCAGCTGGCATTTGGCAAATGCCCCTCTGGGACAAAACTTCCAGAGGAAGGAACAGGCAGCAGTCTGCTATTCTGCAGCCTCCACTGGTGATACCCCAGGCAAACAGGTTCTGGAGTGGACCTCCAGCAGAACTGCAGCAGAGGGGCCTGACTGTTAGAAGGAAAACTAACAAACAGAAAGGAATAGCATCAATGTCAACAAACAGGATGACCACACAAACCCCGTCCAAAGGTCACCAACATCAAAGACCAAAGGTAGTTAAATCCACAAAGATGAGGAAAAACCAGTGCAAAAAGGCTGAAAACTCCAAAAACCAGAAGGCCTCTTCTCCTCCAAAGGATCACAACTCCTCACCGGCAAGGGATGGAAAATGAGTTTGATGAACTGACAGAAGTAGGCTTCAGAATGTGGGTAATAACAAATTCCTCTGAGCTAAAGGAGCATGTTCTAACCCAAAGCAAGGAAGCTAAGAACCTTGAAAAAAGGTTAGAGGAATTGCTAACTAGAATAACCAGTTTAGAAAAGAACATAAATGGCCTGATGGAGCTGCAAATCACAGCATGAGAACTTTGTGAAGCACACACAGGTATCAGTAGCCAAATCGATCAAGCAGAAGAAAGGATGTTGGAGACTGAAGATCAACTTAATGAAATAAAGCGTGAAGACAATATTAGAGAAAAAAGAATGAAAAGGAACAAACAGAGCCTCCAGAAAATATGGGACTATGTGTAAAGACCAAACCTATGTTTGATTGGTGTACCTGAAAGTGACAGGGAGAATGTAACCAAGTTGGAAAACACTCTTCAGGATATTATCCAGGAGAACTTCCCCAACCTAGCAAGACAGGCCAACATTCAAATTCAGGAAATACAGAGAACACCACAAAGATACTTCTCAAGAAGAGCAACCCCAAGACACATAATCATCAGATTCACCGAGGCTGAAATGAAGGAAAAAATGTTAAGGGCACCCAGAGAGAAAGGTCGGGTTACCCACAAAGGGAAGCCCATCAGACTAACAGCGGATCTCTCTGCAGAAACCCTAAAAGCCAGAAGAGAGTGGGGGCCAATATTCAACATTCTTAAAAAGAAAGAATTTTCAACCCAGAATTTCACATCCAGCCAAACTAAGCTTTGTAAGCGAAGGAGAAATAAAATCCTCTACAGACAAGCAAATGCTGAGAGATTTTTGTCTCACTACCAGGCCTGCCTTACAAGAGCTCCCGAAGGAAGCACTAAATATGGAAAGGAAAAACTGGTACCAGCCACTGCAAAAACATGCCAAATAAAGACCATCAACACTATAAAGAAACTGCATCAACTAACGGGCAAAATAACCAGCTAGCATCATAATGACAGGATCAAATTCACATGTAACAATAACAACCTTAAATGTAAATGGGCTAAATGCCCCAGTTAAAAGACACAGACTGGCAAATTGGATAGAGTCAAGACCCATCAGTGTGCTGTATTCAGGAGACTTGTCTCATGTGCAAAGACACACATAGGCTTGAAATAAAGGGATGGAGGAATATTTACCAAGCAAATGGAAATCAAAAAATAAAAACAGTTAAAAAAAAGGAGGAGTTACAATCCTAGTCTTTGATAAAACAGACTTTAAACCAACAAAGATAAAAAAGACAAGGGCATTACATAATGGTAAAGGGAATAATGCAACAAAAAGAGCTAACTATCATAAATACATATGCACCCAATACAGGAGCACCCAGATTCATAAAGCAAGTTCTTAGAGACCTACATAGAGACTTAGACTCCCACACAATAATAGTGGGAGACTTTAACACCCTACCATCAATATTAGATCAGTGAGACAGAAAATTAACAAGGATATTCAGGACTTGAACTCAGCTCTGGACCAAGCAGACCTAATAGACATCTACAGAACTCTTCACCCCAAATCAAGAGAATATACATTCTTCTCAGCACTACATGGCACTTATTCTAAAATTGACCATATAATTGAAAGTAAAACACTCCTTAGCAAATGCAAAAGAATGGAAATCATAACAAACAGTTTCTCAGACCACAGTGCAATCAAACTAGAACTCAGGATTAAGAAACTCACTCAAAACCACACAACTACATGGAAACTGAACAACCTGCTCCTGAATGACTACTGGATAAATAACGAAAATAAGACAGAAATAAATAAGTTCTTTGCAACTGATGAGAGCAAAGACACAACATACCAGAATCTCTGGGACACAGCTAGAGGGAAATTTATAGCACTAAATGCCCACAAGAGAAAGCAGGAAAGATCTAAAATCGACACCCTAACATCACAATTAAAAGAACTAGAGAAGCAAGATCAAACAAATGCAAAAGCTAGCAGAAGACAAAAAAATAACTAGGATCAGAGCAGAAATGAAGGAGATAGAGACACAAAATCCCTTCAAAAAACCAATGAATCCAGGAGCTGGTTTTTTGAAAAGTTTAACAAAATAGATAGACCACTAGCCAGACTAATAAAGAAGAAAAGAGAGAAGAATCAAATAGACACAGTAAAAAATGATAAAGGGGATATCACCACTGATCCACAGAAATACAAACTACCATCAGAGAATACTTTAAACACCTCCATGCAAATAAACTAGAAAATCTAGAAGAAATGGATAAATTCCTGGACACATACATGCTCCAAAGACTAAGCCAGGAAGAAGTCGAATCTCCGAATAGACCAATAACAAGTTCTGAAATTGAGGCAGTAATTAATGGCCTACCAACCAAAAAAAGCCCAGGACCAGATTCACAGTTGAATTCTACCAGAGGTACAAAGAGGAGCTGGTACCATTCCTTCTGAAACTATTCCAAACAATACAAAAAGAGGGCCTCCTCCCTAACTCATTTTATGAGGCCAGCATCATCCTGATACCAAAATCTGGCAGAGACACAACAACAAAAGAAAATTTCAGGCCAATATCTCTGATGAATATCTATGTGAAAATCCTCAGAAAAATACTTGCAAACTGAATACAGCAGCACATCAAAAAGCTTACCCACCACGATCAGGTCGGCTTCAACCCTGGGATACAAGGCTGGTTCAACATACAGAAATCAATAAACACAATCAATCACATAAACAGAACCAAGAACAATAACCACATGATTATCTCAGTAGATGCAGAAAAGGCCTTTGATAAAATCCAACACCTCTTCATGCTAAAAACTCTCAATAAACTAGGTATTGATGGAACATATCTCAAAATAATAAGAGCTATTTATGACAAACTCACAGCCAATATCATACTGAATGGGCAAAAGCTGGAAGCATTCCCTTTGAAAACCAGCACAAGACAAGGATGCTCTCTCTCACCACTCCTATTCAACATAGTATTAGAACTTCTGGCCAGGGCAATCAGGCAAGTGAGAGAAATGAAGGGTATCCAAATAGGAAGAGAGGAAGTCAAATTGTCTCAGTTTGCAGATGACATAATGGTATATTTTGAAAATCCCATCATCTCAGCCCCAAATCTCCTTAAGCTGATAAGGACTTCAGCAAAATCTCAGGTTACAAAATCGATGTGCAAAAATCACAAGCATTCCTATACATCAATAATAGACGAACAGAGAGCCAAATCCTGAGTGAACTCCCATTCACAATTGCTACAAAGAGAATAAAATACCTAGGAATACAACTTACAAGGGATGTGAAGGACCTCTTCAAGGAGAACTACAATCCACTGCTCAAGGAAATAAGAGAGGATACAAACAAATGGAAAAACATTCCATGCTCATGGATGGGATGAATCAATCTTGTGAAAATGGCCATATTTCCCAAAGTAATTTATAGATTCAGTGCTATTCCCATTAAGCTACCATTGACTTTTTTCACAGAATTAGAAAAAACTACTTTAAATTTCATATGGAACAAAAAAAGAGCCCATATAGCCAAGACAATCCTAAGCAAAAGAACAAAGCTGGAGGCATCACGCTACCTGACTTCAAACTATACTACAAGGCTACAGTAGCCGAAACAGCATGGTATTGGTACCAAAACAGACATATAAACCAATGGAACAGAACAGAGGCCTCAAAAATAACGCCACACATCTACAGCCATCTGATCTTTGACAAACCTGACAAAAACAAGCAATGAGGAAAGGATTCCCTATTTAATAAATGGTGTTGGGAAAACTGGCTAATCATATGCAGAAAACTGAAATTGGACCCCTTCCTTACACCTTATACAAAAATTAACTCAAGATGGATTAAATACTTAAACGTAAGTCCTAAAACCATAAAAACCCTAGAAGAAAACCTAGGCAATACCATTCAGGACATAGGCATGGGCAAAGACTTCATGACTAAAACACCAAAAGCAATGGTAACAAAAGCCAAAATTGACAAATGATATCTAATTAAACTAAAGAGCTTCTGCACAGCAAAAGTAACTACCATCAGAGTGAACAGACTACCTACAGAATGGGGGAAAATTTTTGCAATCTATCAATCTGACAAATGGCTAATATCCAGAATCTACAAAGAACTTAAACAAATTTACAAGAAAAAAGTGGGCGAAGGATATGAACAGACACTTCTCAAAAGAAGACATATATGCAGCCAAAAAAATATGAAAAAAAGCTCATCATCACTGGTCGTTAGAGAAATGCAAATCAAAACCACAATGAGATACCATCTCACGCCAGTTAGAATGGAGATCATTAAAAAGTCAGGAAACAACAGATGCTGGAGAGGATGTGGAGAAATAGAAACCCTTTTACATTGTTGGTGAGAGTATAAATTAGTTCAGCCACTGGGGAAGACAGTGTGGTGATTCCTCAAGGATCTAGAACCAGAAATACCATTTGACCCAGCCATCTCATTACTGGGTATATACCTAAAGGATTACAAATCATTCTACTATAAAGACACATGCACACGTATGTTTATTGCAGCACTGTTCACAATAACAAAGACTTGGAACCAACCCAAATGCCCATCAATGATAGACTGGATTAAGAAAATGTGGCACATATACACCATGGAATATTATGCAGCCATAAAAAAGGATGAGCTCATGTCATTTGCAGGGACATGGATGAAGCTGGAAACCATCATTCTCAGCAAACTAACACAGGAACAGAAAACCAAACACCGCATGTTCTCACTCATATGTGGGAGTTGAACAATGAGAACACATGGACACAGGGAGGGAACATCACATACCAGGGCCTGTTGGGGTGTAGGGGGATAGGGGAGGGATAGCATTAGGAGAAATACTTAATGTAGATGACAGGTTGATGGGTGCAGCAAACCACCATGGATCGTGTATAGCTATGTAACAAACCTGCACGTTCTGCCCATGTATCCCAGAACTTAAAATATAATAAAATATAAATAAATAACAAAAAAGAATGAAAGTTTGACACCTTTTGTAATACAGATAAGCCTTGCAGATATTATTATAGGTGAAATAAAGCAGACATGAAAAGAACTATCCTATGATGCTTATTTCTGAGAGATACCTAAAGTAGTCAAATTCACAGAGACAAAAAGTAGCATGGTGGTTGCCAGGGGCTGGAAGAAGGGGGAATGGGAATTATTGTTTAATGAGTAAGGAGTTCAGTTTAGAAAGATCAAAAAGTTCTGGAGATAGATGGTGGTGATGATTTCATAGCAATGTGAATGTACTTAATGCCGCTGAACTGTACACTTAAAATGGTAAATTTTATGTTATGTATATTATGCCAAATTAAAAAAAGTAACATTCTTTGAGAAAAGGAACCTAAACGAGATCGGTTCAGGCACATTTCAGAAATGATAAGGAAAGCGTAGCAATAGAGATGGGTCTTGTAGAGCAGTGATTCTCAGGTAGGTGGAGATTTTTATTTCCTAGAGGACATTGTGCAATATCTGGAAACTTATTTGGTTGTCACAGTTGAAGGTTGCTCCTGGCATCTAGTGGGTAGAGGCAGGGATGCTGCTAAACATCCCTGATGAGATGTACAGAACAGCCCCTCCACAACAAAGAATTATCTAGCCCCAAATTTCAATAGCACTGAGGGTAAGAAACTGTGTTGTAGAGATATTGGGTAATGTGGTTGAATAGAGTTAAAGGGACTGATGAGAAGAGTATCTTAAATGGTAAGCCAGGGAGTTTGTAGTGCATGCAATGGGTAATACATTATTTAAGTTGGGGGAAGGAGGACTTAACAGTGATTGAGAAAGGTTCATCATAGGAGGATGGATGAGATGCAAAGAAAAATTAAAAGCGGGAGACCAGATAGGCAGTTGCTGTGGTAATCTAGTACGGTGTAGAAATATCTATAATGCTCCATGTCATTTCATGTGGCAGACATTGCTCTAAGGGCTTCATATGTATTAACTTACATTGTTCTTATAATATTTCTGTGTTATAATCATCATTCTCATTTTAAAGAAGAGGAAAGGAACAGAGTGAGTGCCAAAGGTCATTAAAGGATGGTTGGAGCTAGGCTTTGAACCCAGGAAATCTATGCTGCCTTTTTTTTAATAGGTGGTACTTCTTTTTAATGCCTGGATACATCACCTTTTTTCTCGGTTGGAAAATTAGGTTTATGGTTAAGTAGGATGAGGGAATTATCTAAACTTTCCAACCTCCTTTCTACATTAGGCTGAGTTTGAGGAAGATGGAGACAGTTGAGAAGACAGCAACCAGCTTTTTGAAATTTAGAAAATTGCTTGCAGGGAAGATTAGATTGAGAGTGGGTGAATTAAACATATAGATTGGAGGAGGTGAATAATCAGGGAGAGATTGCAATTTCTCACCCACAAGCTCTCAAATTCTGACTCTCCAAAAGCTTCAGCAGGCTGTAGATGCCATTTCACTGACATGCATCAAACTTGAAAAACACAATCTAGGCCAGGATTGTCACTCCACCTCCTACTCCCCAGTAACACTCACTCATCTTGAGCACTTCCCACTCAATAATCCTTTCCCATGAAAAGGAAGATGGCCATGCCCTGCTGTGATGGTCTGTGAGCTTGTTTAGGGAATGAAGTGGTCTGTGCCACTGAGGAGGAAGAGAGGAGAGAAAAGGGATTCTTTATTTCATTGAAAGCACATCACACTTGACTCCTTGCCTGCTCTTTGTAATTAGTATTGCAGTTTGCTGTAGCTCTGAAGATCTAGGAAAGGCTGAAAAGCTTCTGGCCCAGTTAGTGTTTGCTCCTAAAGAGATTTAAGACCAGAAAATCAGCTGTTTTAGTCTTAATTCTCTTACTAATACATTATTTAATCTTGGACAATATTACCGTATTCATCATTATTGCACTGCCTGCTTTTCCATGCAACATCTCTTGATATTCATATTAGGTTGCTGGAGAAGGCAAAGCAGATATTATTAGCAGTTTTTTTTCCTATAAGAAAAACTGAACTTCTGAAAGGGTACATGATCTATTTAGGGTCACCCTGCTAGCAGGTGGCAAGGCTGGACCACAAGTGTGATTTCACTCACTTCCAATTCATTTGTTCTGGTATCACTGCTTCTCTAACCCTAGGGTGCATAAGAGTCACCTAAAGAGTTTATTAATGTGCAGATTCCTGGTATCTATTCCTAGGCATAGCATCTGTATTATTGTGGAATGATACTATGGTATCTATTTCTATAGTATCTCTATTATTATAGTAATAACATAGTATGGAGATAGTATCTCTATACTAACTTAGTAGGCCTGGGGTGGGATCTGAGAATTTTCATATTAGTGGTGTTGGAGTGCAGTCCATTTTCAAAGTGACACTGCTTTATACTATATTGATGTACCTCTCTGTACCTCAGTTTCCTCATCTGTTAAAGACAAATGATAATAACCAGCTGTCTTCATTTTGGGGATTACTGTTGGGACTGCGGTGAATTAAAGATGGCTACAAGTACTCTGCATCTCCTCCCAGCAGGAGGAATAATACATCTCCTTGCCTCTTGATTCTGGGCTGGCCTGGTGACTTGTTCTAATGAATTGATGTGACATTTGACTTCCAAGCAAGACTTCAAGTAGCCTGGCAGCTTCCACTCTTGCCCTTGTAGAACCCTGAAATCACCATGCAGAGAGGCCCAGGCAAGAGCTTGTGGTGACAGAGACCCAGCTAACCACCCCGGCATGTGAGTGAGACCCTCCAGGATCTTCCTACAGTTAACTGAGGCTGAATGAGTGAGATTGTGAGAAATAATAAATTGTTGTTGTGTTAAGCCACTAGATTTTGGAAGGGTTTGTTATGTAGCAGTAGACAGTTCAAATGAAGATAAAATGAATAATAATTATGAAAATATTTTGAAATTACAGTAGCACAAATTCTCAAAGAATAAAGCTTTTTCATAATAATAAAATCAACTGTGCTAAAAATTAACAAAGCAGACCAAAGATTTAAAATCAATTTTAAGAATAGAATAAACATTGAATAAAAAAGAAATCTATGAATACATAGTGATAAAAATAGATAAATGAGTGAATGAATGGAAGACTAGAGGACTTTTCTGTCCACTAAGTGTAGAGGGAGAAGTAGAGTTGGAAAATTAGCATTTTGCAACCATATAGTAAAGATTGGTTGGAGCAAGTCACGCACAGATGCTAAATCTATGGGGAAAGTATGATGAAGATGATATTTGCTTGCTCTCAATGTATCTTCCTATGGATTGTTACTAATTACAAAAGAAAAATCCCTAATTACACAGAAGAAAGACCTTACAATACCATGACCGGGTAATCAAAATTAAAATCACCAATGAGGGTAGATGAATATTGTGTGCTTCTAGATGTGATACCATGAGAAGGATAAAAATATTACTGGGAATGTGTAACCTGAATCTACTCTTGAGGAAAGAGATAAACTCAAATTGAGGATATTCTATGAAATAACTCACTTGCATTATTCAAAAATTAAAATATCATGAAAGATATAGAAAAGCTGAGGAATTCCTCCAGATGAAGGGAGACCAAAGAGACATGGCAACTAAATACAATACATCATCTTAACTGGATCCTGTACCTGAGGGGGAAAAATGACATAAGGGGCATTATGAGAACATTTGAAAAGATTGGAATATAGACTGCAGATAAGGTAAAAATATGGTATCAACATTAAATTCTCTGAATTTGAAAACTGTTCTGAAACCAAATATTCTTGGTCTTAGAAAATGCACATTCATTTATCAAGAAGCAAAGGGTCATGTTGTAGCAATCTACTCTCAAATAGTTTAGAAAAATAAATTACATGCACATACATGAGACAGTGAGAGATGATAAAGCAAATGTGGCAAAATGTTAAAAATTAATGCATCTTGCTAAAGAACAGATGAGTTATTCAAGCTATTCTTGCAACTTTTCTGTGAGTTTGAAAATGTTTTGAAACAAAATGCTACAGAAAGTATATAGGTGGATATATTTTTGATCTTCAAGTGAAGATGAACTTTGCAAGCTTAATAAAAGGAAGAAACAAATTATTGATAGATTTGATCACATTAAAAAGCAGTAAAATCATTAACAAAATTCAAAGACAAAATATAGGCTAGGAAAATATTTGCAATAAAAATAACACAAGAAGAATATAATTAAAGTTGTAAATATGAAGAGCTCATACAAATTGTACTAGGTAAACAAAGAAAGATATTCAAAAAAATCAAAGAAAAAATACTAACCAGTGTTAGAAAATTTATTCTTACAAGTAACACAAAAATGCAAATGAAAAAGATACATGCCTTTTCACTCATGGAATTAGCAAAGATAGAAAATGATAATACTCAATGCTGTCAATGATGTAGCATGGTGAGCACTTATAGTAGTAACTGTGAATCTGTACAATCTGGAAAGCAATTTGGCAGTATGTATAAAGAATTTTAAATGTGTTTTTACTCTTGATCCAGTATTAAATTCTAGAAATTCATCTTATGGAAAGAATCGAAAATCCAAACAACAATTTATACATAAAAATGTTCTTTGTAGCATTGTTTATGTTATTTCAAATTTTCATAGTCCAGGAGGAGGTTAAATAAATTAGTTTCACATGATGTTAGTAAAAAGTTTTCAATAACATGGGGGCTGTGATGGTTAATATTGAGTGTCAACTTCATTGGATTGAAGGATGCAAAGTATTGTTCCTGCGTATGTCTGTGAGGGTGTTGCCAAAGGAAATAAACATTTGAGTCAGTGGACTGGGAGTGGCAGACCCGCCCTCAGTCTGGGTGGGCACCATCTAATCAGCTGCCAGCCTGACTAGAATAAAGCAGGCAGAAGGTGGAAAGAGCAGACTTGCTGAGTCCTCTGGCCTTCATCTTTCTCTGATGCTGGATACTTCCTGCCCTCAAACATCGGACTCCAAGTTCTTCAGCTTTTAGATTCTTGGACTTACACCAGTTGTTTGCCAGAGGCTCTAGGGTCTTTGGCCACAGACTGAAGGCTGCACTGTTGGCTTCCCTGCTTTTGAGTTTTTGGGACTCAGACTGGCTTCCTTGCTCCTCAGCTTGCAGACGGCCTATTGAGGGACTTAACCTTGTGATCGTGAGAGTCAACGCTCCTTAAACTCCCTTTCGTATATACATGTATCCTGTTAGTCCTGTCCCTCTAGAGAACCCTGACTAATACAGGGGCTTACTGTATAATACATTATTCAAAATGAAAGTTTACTCTTAAAAGACTAAATGGGATTAAAACAGAATATTAGCAGTGATCCGAAGGTAAGGGTCCTAGCAGGTAACAGTTGACATCCTCAGTAAGGTTTAGCTGAAGAAAGTTTAAAGAAGGGATGATTTGTAGAGATGTGGGCAGAGTTATGGAAATCAGAAGGCAAAGATAATACATCCAGGGACTTCACAGCAGAGGATAGGTCTACCATTCCCGCCCAGTCTTGAAGGGGCCAAGAGCAGGGATGATTACCAGAGACTGGAAAGAGCTGAAGCTGTGAAAGATCTTAAACCAGCTCTTTTCCTACACTCTGATGTCCTGAGCTCCCGGTTGGGCACGTGATATGAAAAGCCTGGGTAATGCAGTCCTTAGGGATCAGACTTCTGGTATACAGAGCAGGGCAGAGAAGAACGGTGAATGGATCTAGCAATCCAAACAGAAAGTAACCAGCACAAGTACTATCTCTGGCTGGAATATTGTGAATGCTTAGTATTTTCTTTTTATCTACTAACCTATAAAACTCCTGGCCCTGCTGTGAACACCCTTTGCCTATGAGAAGTTGCATAACAAAAGGCATATAGGTTACATATAATTTTCTCTCTCTCAAGCTATCATTGCAAACAATTTTAAATGTAAAATTTCTATATTTGTCTAACCTATTTGTTATGATGTTCTTCACCATTTAACTCTCTCCTCATAACACCTCTTTCTTGATTTCCTGTATTGTGTGTCTTTTTCTTATACTATTTGTATATTTTGTAAGGAAGCTTCTGACAACGACAGCAAAAATCCCATAGGAATGTCTGCTTTATGAATGGCTGTGACTACCTAAAGCACTTCACTGTTGTAGAAACAACAGAAGTAACGGCTTTGATTTGGTCAAAGCCAATTAGGACAAGGGCAGGCTACTTCCTATCTTCCCCACACCTGGGGAAATGCAGTTTTCAGAATTCCCCTGGTGATTGTTGAGTTGGAGAAATGTTCAGTGTAGATGAGAACATTGCTTTCCCATTTTTAGGACCACTGTGACTATGATGAATGTTTTGTCTAGGACCACCCTTCAAACTGGCCAAATGTTCATAAATCTATAATTGGGAAGCACAGCTATAATATCAAAATCCAAATTCATTTTGGTTGAGCTGAGAAACATAATAATTGAATACTTTTGTTTGAAATGTGTTGATTTTATAGAAGGTGTCTGGAATGAAGCAAGTGACTGTATTTTAAAATATGTCTTTTATTAAAAAATTTTTCTCTACAAAAAAAACCTCACATTAATTTAATCAGGCAAATCTGAAATTTGTAACAGACATTTTGTGTTTGAAAAGCAGTCATATTGAAGGTCTGTAATGATATATCATTTTGGCCTTGACAAGCTAATTTGAAAAAAAAGATTTTGAAAGAAAAAAGGTGTTTTATTCACTTGGAATTTTGAATAACTTCTTTAAGTATAATTTGAAATGATTAAGACAACTTGTTACCTACTAAAAGGCTTGGGTCATGTATATTTTGACTTAAACTGTTTCGCATATTGACATTGATTTTGATCATTTGCTCACTATCAAGGCATCTCTGCAGATATTATGCAGTAAAACCATTAACAACACAGATTTCAATTCAGAATTTTGAAATCCATTTAGTTGTTGTATGTGCATTTGGTTCATTGAGAAGCTCAGTCACGATCAACCTGTCATGGCTTATCTCCTTGGAGAAGCACTAATTTTCTCCAATGCTTTAACCTGTTTGAGTGTCAAGAAATTGGACCCTGAACTCTATTTGAAGTCACAGTTTCAGGTTGTAGTTCCATTTACTCAGGTACAGTTTTAAAAATATTATTTTGAAGTAAATTAGATTTTATAAATACTTATTTCTCCCCCTTTCATTTTTTTCATGTTATCACATATATTAGTTCTGACATTACTATTCATCTAACTCTAATGATTAACTTAAGTAAATGGACTGGCATGGTATGTTTACCAATTAATCAATTGATAAAATACATTTATACATAAAATATGTAATTAATCATAACTTATGTATTAATGAACATTCAAACAAAATCAGAATAGATTAAATGACTCATCTGATAGCTTAGTTATCAACATATTTAGAAAGTAACAACTTAACATCAATTTTTTAAATAAGTAAGTGAAAATAGAGACCTGTAGTGAGAATTCAGCTGATGAAACATAAGAATAACTTGAGCTAAGGATGAACTAGATGAAGAATGAAGAGAATTAATTATATATATATGTATAAAATCACTGCCATTTTCCCTTGCAGAAATTGAAATTAACATAAAAACAATGCCATTTATAACATCGAAAATATGAAATACTTAGGGATAAATTTGACAAAATTTACATAAGACATATACACTGAAAACTACAAAACATTGAAAGCAACTAAAAAAAGCCAGTCAATGGAGAGATGCATTGTTTTCATGGATCAGACATCTTATTATTATGATGTCATTTATCCCTAAATTAATGCATAGATGTAATATAATCATAATTCCAGTTGGCTTTTGTACAAATTGTCCAGCTTAGAATATACATTTCTAAAATTTACTTGGAAATGCAAAGTATTTAGAATAATACACACACACACACACACACACACACGCGCGCACACCAGAATAACACTGCAAAAGAAGAACAAAGTAGAAGTACTAACTGTAGAATTCAAGAATTATTATAAAGCTATAATAATCAAGGCGGTGTGGTATTGGTACAAAGTTAGAAATACAGCTCAATGAATCAGGAGTCCACAAATAGATCCGAATAGGTTTGGTCAAGTGATTTTTGACAAATATGCTAAGAAAATTCAATGAAGAAAATATAATCTTTGTAACATATGGTGCTAGAACAATTGGATAACCCTATGCAAAAGAATGAACTGCCACCCTGATCTCACACCACATAAAAATTTGACTCAAAATGAATCACAGTCTTAATGGCTAAAATTTTTAAAACCCTAAACTAAAACATAGGAAAAAATATTAGTGCCTTTGGGTTTGGCAAAGTTTTTATAAGTACTAACAAAAAGCACAAACTGCAAAATCAGTAAGTGGGACCTCATCAAAATCAAGAACTTTTGCTTTTGAAATACAATGTTTAGGAAATTGAAAAGGCAAGTGAGACAATGGGAGAAAATATTTGAAAACACTCATCTGACAAAGGACTTGTATCTAGGATATATAAAGAAATCTCACAACTTAATTATAGGAAGACAAACAATCCAATTAAAAGTGGGCACCTGATTCTAACAGATGCTTCATCAAAGAAGAGATATGAACGGTAATTAAACACACAAAGGATGCTCAACATCACAGTCTTTAGGGAAATGCAAATTAAAACTATAATAAGCACCCAATAAAATGGCTAAAATTAATAAGACTGACCGTATTAAGTGCTGAGAATTTGGAGTTACTGGAACTCTCATAGACTGCTCATGTTACGGCCATTTGGAAACGGTATGGCCATTTAGGAAAACAATTTGGCAATTACTTAGAAAGTAAAATATATACCTACCATTTGACCTAGCCTTTCTACTTATGGGTATCTATCCAAAAGAAATGAAAACATATGCCTGCCCGTGGATGTCCATAGGAACTTTATTTGAATTAGCCCCAAACTGGAAACAATCCAAATACCCATCAACAGATAAATAGATAACTGCAATATGCTACATCTATACAATGAAATGCTATCAAGAAATAAAAATGAATGAACTATTGATACATGCAGCAACATGGATTAGTCTCAAAATTATTATGCTGAATAAAAGAAGCCAGGCAAAAAAATACATGCTAAATGATTCCATTTGTTAAAATTTCTGGAAAATGCATATTAATCTATAGGAGCAATAAACAGATCTGTGATTGACTATAGATAGAGGAATATGAAGTGGGTGGAATGGATTACAAAGGTTGTGAAGAAAATTTTGGAGGTAAACGGATAAATCATTACCATGAAATGGATTTTTCATGGTAATGATGTCATAGGTGTATACAATAGTCCCCCCTTATCTGTGGTTTTGCTTTCCATGGTTTCAGTTGTGGTTTGAAAATGTTAGAGTATTTTGAGAGAGAAACCACATTTATATAACTTTTATTACAGTATAGTGTTTAATTGCTCTATTTTATTATTCATTATTGTTGATCTCTTATCGTACCTATTTGTATATTAAACTTTATTATATATACATATATGTTCAATATAGGAAAAAACAGTATACCTGTAGGGTTTGGTACCATTCCACAATTTCAAGCATCCACCGAGAGATCTGGGAACATGTTCTTTACAGGTAACAGGAGACTACGCTTATCAACAGTAAGTTATATAATAAAACTTATCAAACAGTACACCTCAAATATATGTAGTTTATTGCATTATCAATTTTAATAAAGCTGAAGAAAAATTACAAAGACCAAAGGAAAAACATCTTAAAAGGACTGGAAGAATATTTCAACTTTTATGGTAAATATGAGAGCTGGGATGACGTTTGCATTCATAATTTCATACCTGGGACGTACTTACAATTGTCTAACTTAGAAAGCATTCAATAAATATAGTTATTATTTTAATTATTAAAAAATCTTCAGCCACTTTTAATCTAGGACACAGACCATCTGAGCAAGACGTCAATTCGGAAATGAGCAACAAAACAAAATAGCTTCCAGTCTGTTAGCCTGTGTTAGAGGTATCCAGCTTTTGGGGGACATGAGTATTTGCGAGGATGAACTCTTGACAAGGAAGTGGCACAAGGGATATTGATGGCGTGGTGGCAGTTTTCTTCTCAGACCACTTTTCTGGCATGATTTCACTTTAGACCACTAGCCTCTGGTCCATTTGTTCAGCCTTCCCAAAAATTCTGTAAGTTATTTAACATACTTTAATATATCCATTTCTTGCTTAACATAATGGGAGTGGATTCTGTCAATTGCAATCAAATGACTTGACCAATAGAATCCCTAAGGGGAAAAATACAAAAATTAACATATTTTAAAGAAAAATTTAAATTTGTTTTCTGTTTTTAGTTTTTTTGGAGGGGGTATGGAGAGATTCTTAACTTACTTAGCTAAACAATTGATCAGCAGCCTAAAATGCATTTATATATTCTGCATCTTCCCACTCTTTGCCCCCAGTTTTTCATTATTGCTTCACATGAAAATATTGGGATTAAAATGGAGGCCTATGGATAGAACACTCACTGGATTTTCTGTGAAAAGATTTTGGAATTTTGGGTTCTTACAGTGTAGTGATTTGGGAATAGTGAGAAGGTGGTAGAGATATATGAATAGAAGTACAAATAATATTAATGATGACATAAATATAATAAATGAACATAAATGATGACAAACTGACACATTTTCATTGCTGTTTCAGATCATGTTTGATGTGATAGGTCTGTTAAACAGCAAGTATTAATTTTTATGCAAATGAGTTTTCTTCTGATTGGACATTTTTCCTTAAAGAGGTAACATGATTTTCAGATCAAATTGTCATTTTAAGGATGATGCCTCTGGGGAACAGTTATGCTTAGTGAAAAGTAGAGCTGTGTGTACTGACACAGAAAAGCATCTCTGACAAGTTGTTAAAAGAAAGAAGCAAGATAAAGAGTAATGTGGATGGTATAATCCCATTTGTGTGTTTATATGTATATGTAATGTGACTATATTATTTATTTATTAGATATGTTGAATAAGAGAGCCTTTGGATTTTGGTGCACCAGGCACAGTGGAAGACAGGAGTAAGGGCCACACTAGAAACAGAGAGGTTGAATGAAAGTTCTTACAGTGGAAAACAAGTAGCTCCTCTCAGCCTCCTTCTGCTACTAAGCTCCATTAACGCTAGCTGACAGAAGATTAGAGACCAGCTCCTAGGAAAGACCTATGGATACTGACATCTGGGGAGTTTCCTAAAGAAAAGTCTGGATTTCTGCTTAATTGCCGATAAGAAAAGTATATTGGTCAACATGGGCTTCCAGTCAGCTTTTTATTGTCTCACTCTTAAATGTCTGCAGACAGACAGATTGCCAGACATTTAAGGAAAGCCTCCAACAGAGACCAAAATAACAGAACTAACTAGCTAACTCACTAAAGAATTCAGAAGAAAAAACAATCAAGGATTAAGACAATGTAAACAACAAAATAAAACACTTTGTAATATCTTTTGATGGAACCAGAAGAGGATACTTTAAAAAAATCAGAAAAGAAGTAAGAAATCTTAGAAACTAAAAAAAACAAAAACAAAAACAAAAAACAAACAAACAACAACAAAAAAAGTATGGCTTCGTGTGATGGCTCATGCCTGTAATCCCAGCACTTTGGGAGGCTGAGGTGGGTGGATCACTTGAGGTCAGGCGTTCAAGATAAGCCAGGCCAACATGGCGAAACCCTGTCTCTACTAAAAATTCAGAAAACTAGTTGGGCATTTTTGCAGGCGCCTGTAATCCCATCTATTCAGGAGGCTGAGGCAAGAGAATCGCTTGAATCCGGGAGGCAGAGGTTGCAGTCAGCCAAGATAGTGCCACTGCACTCCAGCCTGAGTGACAGAGCAAGACTACATCTCAAAAAAAAGAAAAGAAAAGAAAGAAAAGAAACCAAAACAAATGTGATAGAAATATTTTTCAAATTAATTAAAGGCTAAGAAGACAAAATTTAAGAAATCCCCAAGAAAATAGAATGAGACAAAAAAAGATAAAGTAGGAGATAAATTTAAAAAACCCTGGAGGTTCAATCCAAGAGGTCAGCATCTAAGTTTGAAAAAAAAAGAACATAGAAAATAATAAGGCAGAAATTACAAAAGAAAAAGATAGTTTTTTTTCAAATTGAACATCATGAGTCTAAAGATTGGAAATTGTCTTTTAAGTATCCAGCAAAATGAAAAAAAGAAAAAAAGACTCACATGATAGAACATCATCCTGAAATTTCAGAACACTGGGAATAAAGAATTAAACACTAAATGCTTCCAGGAAGAACAAAACCAGATCATATCAAAGGGTTGAGTGAGAATGACATCTGAGGTTTGAACAGCAACACTGGAAGTCTGCCTTCCAGTGGACTGGAATACTGTGGAAACGTGAATTCAAAGGTCTGAGGAATTACTATTTCAACCTAGAATTATTCACCCAGCAGCCATACTATCATTGTAGTGTCAAAGGGGAATAAATAATTTTTTTGGTATACAAATTTTCAAAAAGCTTACATTCAATGCACTCTTTCCTAAGAAGCTATTTGTGACTGTGCTTAGTAAAGGAGAGAAATGAACCAGAGAGAAATATAGGTGATACAACAAATAAAGAATCCAATGTCGGAGAGAGATAAGAAGTCCCTTAGATGACAGTTAGGAACAAATTTCAGTATGAATGCTGACAGCCACTAGTACAGATCAGAGCAGGAAGATGGAAGGTTCCAGCAAGTCTGTCTTCAGTTAAATGAAATGAATTTGATCACTTGATTATGTGGAGATTTTGATAAAAGGGATTTTATGTTTCTTTTAAAGAGTTTGGAAAGGTTTAGAGAAAAGAACATAGAAAATCAAGCAAACAAAGAAACAAACAAATGAACAATAAAAAGATGTGAACATTAACTCCAGGACAAACAAACTGCAACTTTATTAGAAAAGAAATGTAATTAGGCCAGGCGCGGTGGCTCACACCTGTAATCCCAGCACTTTGGGAGGCCAAGGCAGGTGGATCACAAGGTCAGGAGTTTGAGACCAGCCTGGCCAACATGGTGAAACCTCATCTCTACTAAAAATACAAAAATTAGCCAGCCATGGTGGCGCGTGCCTGTAGTCCCATCTACTCGGGAGGCTGAGGTAGGAGAGTTGCTTGAACCCGGGAGGCGGAGGTTGCAGTGAGCCTAGATTGTGCCACTGCACTTCAGCCTGGGTGACAGAGGGATACCCCGTCTCAAACAAACAAACAACTGTAATTATGATTTTCTACAATATAGCTGATCATGACTGAAGAGATAACACAAATCTGCCAGAACGTTTGATTTGCATCAGTCCCAAGGTTAATACTGCCAGAGATTCCCACACATGAAACCTCCTGTTCTCTCTCAGTAGCTGGTAGTCAAGGGCCTTGATTAACTAGACACTATTGTGAGTCAGATGACATTTGAAAGTCTCAATTCAGTATTTTAGGGGTATCAATGTGTGATGTACGTAAACACGTGTCATATGCAAGACACTTGTTGCATGAAAGTTGAGGATGGTCTATAATAATAATGCTAACACTTATTGAGCTCTTACTGAATGCCAAATGCTTTCCTTGCTTTACATCCACTGACCCTTATCTGTTATCAGCTCCTTTTTACAGATGATAACGTTGAGATATAAAGAGGCTAGGTAACTTTCCCAGAGTGATGGGGCTTGGATTAGACTGGAGGCAGTGTAGTTCCAGAACTTGTGGTCCTGACTGCTACTCTTCTGCCTCGATACATAATTAGATAAATGCTTTAGGGGATTGAAAACTTAGACTATCAACGAGGATAGAAGCCTCTTGTGGTGGAAGTAGTGATAGAATGAAGCGGACTAAAGCCAGGCAGCAGGAGTCAGAAGGGACAGGAGGCTGACCTGTTAGTCCACTCACAAGAAATGAGAATTGATCGGATTTTGTTAACAGTTCATTTAACTTAGAGACACTGATAAACTCTTTTACTCTACTGAAGAAGTCAAGAACACTGGCATAAAAATGGACCTTTCTCCTGAGACTTTCTCACTTCATCTCTTTCATGTCTTTTTGATACCGTTGCTTTCAGTTCTCATTTCCCTTCATCACCCCTCAGGCTTCATATTATGAGCAGAGAAACCTAGGCCTGGCTTCTCTTGTTCGAACGTTCCTTCACTTAATATTTGCCCCTGGGTGTCTTGGCAACTAGGCTCGGTAATGGCAACCTGGAAGGAAAGAAGACCTGGTTCCCCCTTCCACCCCCAGCCTCATTAAATATGATGCAGTTCCTACCAAGAGGCTTGGGGGTGGAGGCTGTGTGGGCAGAAGACACAGCTTCCAAATGTTCTTGTAAATATTCATAAAAACATGTTAGTGTTGCTAAACCCACAGCAAACGATAATCATCCTTCCCCCTACACCCTGCATCTTTTTGCTGTTAATCCTTTTGTCTGCCTTGAATTCCTTCCCACAATTGCTTCTCCCCCATCCTGTGTTTTTGAATGGCTGCCAGATACCCTACCCCTGGCCTTTGCAGCCCTTCATGTGGGTCTACGGTACCCTTTTCAAAGCAATGGCCCTCTGCTGCCAGCTAGGGACACGAATGACACACACCATCCCAGGGATGTTGCTTCTGATCATCTTGGTTCCTTGCTCTTGGGGAACACAATTATTCTGCCCAGGAACTCATGGGGATTTCTGAGCAACCTGGCACATCTGAAACATTTTTCTGACTCATTGAGCTGGCATATACTGCTAGATCAGCACTGGCCCTGTTCCACACAGCCTGTCACCAACAGTGGGTGTTGTTGTAAGCACTAGTTTTGATTGTGGCAAGATGGGCTCTGTGACTCTCCTCTTGTTCTGTTGAGTTCAGAAAAGGCATCTGGTCTCCATTCACATTACATTTGACAAGAGTCCAAAACCTAAATGAATGTTGCTAATAAAGAACTGTAAGGAAAAAACATGTTGAGAACTACCGAGTGTATTCAACACACATCAAGCTTTGGAGCAGGGGGAGGGGAAGGGAATGAATGTGCTGGGTTAGGATCGCCCGTTGGAGGGCAAGAGCTCCAGGCTCTGCCTGGCTCTGCCCATGAACTGTGCCTCAGTTTGCCTTCTTTACATTGAGGATGTTCAAAAAGTGCTTTATAATTCAGAGGAGACTGCGTGCGACCTTGCAAATGTTTAACTTTGCTGTTGCTCGATGAAATTTCAAATGAGCCAGTGTTGATTGAACAACCACTCTGTGTCTAAGTCAAAGGTGGCCAAGGAGAGAATTTAGCCCCTGCATAATCTTCACTGGCTCACTGCCTCCAAATTCTTTGACATGGATAATTGGCATGTTCTCCACCTTTTGTATAGTACATGCAAATACAGCCTAAGCCCATCTCCCTTTTACCTTTAAGCCCATCTCCCTTTTACCTTTCTCAGGCATATCTCTTGCATTATAGACTCCATCATGGTGTCTGCTTCCCAGAGGAACTAACCAGCACAACAGGAGAGTTTGCTTTCTAAATGGAATTAGTTGGAGGAGGCTAAAAAATGTTAAGATGTGAAGCTAAATTAAGCTAAATGTCGATGAAGCCCCTATTGAACAATGATTATTTTCTGAGGCATCCTCTAAATACGAGCTGTCTGCAAAATGTACTTACAGTGAGGCAACCGAATGAGGAAACTTTTAAAAGAATATCTTAAATTTTAGAATCACTACATTATTACAGCTAAAATTCTTCTTTCAGGTCATGTTTAGCTAACACAAAATGGCCAAATCTAGATCATCTTAGGTTATTCTGATAAAATCTTATTTTTATGTATGAAATATTGTCTGTCTTTGTGTTATCAAATATAGAAGGCATATGCCTTGCTCATTAAAAAGTTGTGTCACACAAATAAGAAGGAAATATTCCCCTTGGATTTTTAAAAGTGCTTTGTCCAGAGAAAATTCCTACTGTCTTAATTTTTTGCAGAAATATCATGATGCAGGGAGTCTGTATGTTAAGAGTGTTTAACTTTAGCCTATGACCTTAAGACCTTAACCAGTCTGGAGTAATGAAGACTGGGAAAGTAAATAAAAATACATGTAATGAATATAAAGTGAGTAAATATACAAATAATCAAATCTGGTTCTTGGTAAATTATTTTGTGGTAGATAATCGTATCTAAAGTATGTCTCTTCATCAGGTAAAACACTGGATCAAGAATTCAGAGTTGTAATTTGTCAAGCAAACATCTGGCATAAAGTGTTGATGGAATATATAATAAAGCAATACCTTATTATTTGGGAAAAGTAGAAGCCTGCCTTTTTGGAACATGGAAAGATCTATGCTCGAGTCTAGCCATATCCATGACCACATCTGAACAAGCAAGGATTGGAACACAACATTCAGAACAGTCCTCAAATACCTCTGGGTATAAAAAGTCTTAGAGAAGTTGGAAAAGTACACTGGCTGACTTATGGGGGAGAACAGTGATGGGAGCAATTGCACATGTGTTAAGTTCCAGGGGTTGGTGTACAGAAGGAGTGTACACAGGTCAGAGCAGGAGTTCAAGGACACAAAGCTTGTGTAACCCTTGGGGCTACTAGTCAGGAAGGGCAGATAAGAGGAAAAATAGAGACAAGTCAAGGATGATGGCAATTGAAGAATGAATTTCAAATTTGGATTACAGCAGATCACTAATTTATTCAGCCTTTAAACTGATTTTTATGGAGTACTTATTTGTACCTGAACTCGTGCTAAGAGTTGCAGATATAAAGATGAAATAATGTGTTTCCTGCCTTTTAGTGCTGGAACAGAAAGCCAAATATTACATAATATAAGACAATAATCATATTATTAAGAAGGCACTAAAAATTGCATGGGTCCTTCTGGGGAGTCTCCCTCAACCCTAAATTCCCTTCCAGCTACCAAATCGCTTTCCATCACAGCTGAATTTCTATATTTGCTACCCCTGTTCCTTTATCTCTCATTCATTCCTCAACTCACTTCATGCTGGCTTTGGCCGACACCACTCCACCAAAATTGTTTTCAAGTGTCTGCAAAATTCCAAGATGATCTTCAGTCCTTATTTCCTTGACCTTTTGGCAGGATTTGATACTCTTAATTATTCTTTTGTTTTCAGAAATACTCTCTTTCTTTGACATTCCAGGGCAGCATATTCTCTCCCACCTTACTTTCCATTCCTCTGGAGACCTTTCTTCCTTTACCCACACCTTAAATATTTGGGGTCCCCAGAGTTCTTTTTAAATTGTTTCTACCAAAGTTATTTCCTCACAATATTTATCACACTTTGTTATTTCTTTTTTTCTTTTCTTTTCCTTTTTTTTTTTTTTTTTTTTTTGAGACAGAGTCTCGCTCTGTCGCCCAGTCTGGAGTGCAGTGGCGCGATCTCGGCTCACTGCAACCTCTGCCTCCTGGGTTCTCATCATCCTCCTGCCTCAGCCTCCCGAGTAGCTGGGACTACAGGCGCCCACCATCATGCCCGGCTAATTTTTTTTTTTTAAATATATTTAGTAGAGACGGGGTTTCACTGTGTTAGCCAGGATGGTCTCCATCTTCTGATCTCATGATCCGCCCGCCTCCGCCTCCCAAAGTGCTCCCGGCATTACAGGCGTGAGCCACCGCGCCCGGCCACATTTTGTTATTTCATTTACTTTCTTGCCACTGCAAATTTTGTGAGACCAGGACTATATCATTACTGTCTTTCCAGTGCCTAGCACTGTGTAACATGAAGTTTGTGCTTAATAAATATTTACTGAGTGAATGAATAGTTGAATGATCTGAGAGCCTTAAAAGATGAGTAGGAAAGGCACAAAAGAAAAGGTAGAGAGTTTTGACTGGGAGGCATTTGAGCAGATGAGCAATATACTGAGACTTGAAGGTCAAATCACTCTAGCAACAGTGTGAGGGATACATTGGAAGAGGGGAGTTCAGAGCAATTGATATTACAATAGTCTTAGTGAAAACGGTGATGGCTATAGAAATGAAGCAAAAGGCAATGGTTCAGGGGATAATTAGGAGGTCGAGCCAATAAACTTTAAAGATGGATTGGTAACTTGGGTAAGGGAGAGAAAGAAATCTTGGATGCCATGGATTCCTTCACTAGCATAGAAAGCACAGGAGAAAAAGCAATTTGGGAGAAAAGTTTAGTTTGGCACCCAATGAGTTTTAGATTCTTAAGTGTTCCATTAGGAGCACAGAAGTTAAATTACATTATAGAAGTTCAGGGACCATGTCAGTTTAATCACATTGTTCATTCTACATGTTGGTGCTTGGTAAATTCTTTTGATGGTATTGATGCAGTATCACATTGCCAATCCTGCACTGCTGTTCTGTTTAGGGGAACCCCTCTATACAAAGCCTGTGTGTTTATTTACTCACACCAGTGAGGTTTTATGACTAGGTTGCCCTTTACATGAACATTATCTATTTTTGCAGATGCTGTTTCAAAATTGATTAGTTCTCTGACTCGCACACTGAAATCATCCAACCTATTGAAAAAGCAGAATGGGATGTGGATTATAGGGTTTCAGATAACACCAAGTCCCTAGTGAAAGGTATGTTATTTCATTGCTTTGTTCTGCTTTTGGAAAAGTGTGGCTGTGTTTTCTTTTCTCCAACTGTATAGGTCACAGCAATTTTTTTTTCCACTGGGAATTACAAGCTATACAGATGATTTCCAGAGTAGAGTCACAGTCTCACATAAACGCTAAACACAATTAATCAGGGTCTGGAAGGTACATGGAGGGTAATTAGTAGGTTATATTTGGGTCAGTTTTAAGGTCATTTATGAATACTACAAGAAAAACAGATCTTTTGACTTTCTGTGATGAAAAAAGGAAATATATTTATTTTGTGTATTATAATACATGCACTGAAATGGATTAAAAGCATTTTTGATAATTTCATGTCTGTGTATATAAGATTGCTTAAAGAGCAAAACAATACATTGTACTGTATTCATAATGATACCATCAACCTCAGTAACCAGATATTGCAAAAATTTGTCCAATATGCCACAAGTAGTGTCAGAGTTGACAAAAGGGGATTCTGACTCTTAGCTTACTATGCTTGCTTTATACTTCTAAGGAGATAGTCATTTGGTAATCTTAAGCCTTCACAGTACAACTATAACAAATAAATTCATTATAATAGGACATATTTATAGTGGATCTTACTTCCCATGGCTTGTGTGGGCTTTTGGAGGTTCCCTTGACCAATAGGAGCACCAAATGAGAGGAAATAATATTGACTCCAAGTGTGAAAGTGGAGTAGATATTTAGGAATCATTGAATACAGAGGAGGTTAACAAATTGATGAATTACAGGAGTGGATTAAAAACAAAGGCTGTAAAACCCCTTTCTTCACATACTCCTACAGGCTGATCTCACCTACATCCCCATTGTTTCAACCACCCTTCTGGAGAGAACAGATTTCTCCACACTTTCTCCAGCTAAAACCTTATCTCTTGAACTCTGGAGCCACAAATCCAACTGCCTATATCTACATCTAAATCAGTTTCTGTCTAAATCTATAATTTGTCAATATCTTTATCTAAATCTCAATGTATTCAAAGTTAAGCTCATTATTTTCTCCCTAAAACTTCTCCCTGTTCCTGCTCAAATTTCTGATAAACCAAATATGTCTCAGGTATCCTCCTCCTTTTCTCTCTCTCCCTCATTCCTGATAACTAAACAATCACTTCTTAGAATGATTTTGGCTTAGAAATATCTATGGCTTCCCTCTTATTCCCTTCCAATGTCACTGTCTTAATTCAGGCTTTGATGATTCTTTTCACCAAATGACTCCAATAATCTCTTAATAAGTCTGTCAGCTTTTAGTCTTTTCTTAGCTTCTCTCATAAATTCATTCCTTGACTCTCTACCAGAGTATTTCATTTTTTATTTATTATTTCTTTTATTTCTTATTATGCTTTAAGTTCTAGGATACACGTGCACAACGTGCAGGTTTGTTACATATGTATACATGTGCCATGTTGGTTTGCTGCACCCATTAACTCGTCATTTACATTAGGTATATCTCCTAATGCTATCCCTCCCCCGCCCCCCACCCCACGACAGGCCCCGGTGTGTGATGTTTAAAATGCAAATCTGTCCACATAACTCCCCTCCTTAAAATCCTGCATACTTCCACTCCTCACATAAAATAGAGGTCATCTAGCACGAACTCTCTTACCTTCCTGTCAACTCTCAAGGTGTGTACAATGTATTTGCAGTATTCCATCTCTGCCTTTTCTCAACTTCCTTATTCTGGCCAAAGCCAACCTCTGAGCCTGTGATCTGTGTCCCTTTGCTCTCTGCCTCCTCAGAGCTCTCTGGACATAATTTCCAGCCACTCTTTTCATCATCCACTTCTCTACTGCCTCATTCCCCTTAACAGGTAGACACACCCAAGATTCCCTGATTGTAAACAACAAAAATCATTCCTCAGATGCAACAAGACCCAAACAGAACTTCGCATTTCCCCACACCATCTGTGGTTAACTGCTTTTGCCCTTCAAAACTTAGCTCAAGTTGCAACCCCAAACCCCCACTTTGTACTCTGCCATCTTGCATATTTATCTGTCAAACACTTCATGTATCATGGTTGACTGTTTTCTTGCCTGTCTTTTCTATTAAACTGTGAGCTTCTTGAATGTAGGAACTGGCATTCTATCATTATTACCAGCAGTTAATTAATTAAATAGTAAGTGTAAATGTCAAACCATAAGCTCTGGTCTGAACACTCTTCTTATTTTTCAAAAATTTCGATTTTAAGTTCTCAAATTTAATCAATTCAGATTTCCTACACTGCTGTCCCCAGCCCCCACTTCCCTAAGGATCGTGTAGGTTCCAGGCAGGTTATGAAGTACTGATGTGAATGAGGGTGGAGGATGGGATATGTTTGGTCCCTAATTGTCCAATCTGGCGTACCTGAGCCTCCTCACTCCTGCATGGTCTCCATTTATGGGTCATTCAAGTGGCTACACCTTCCTGATCCAGATCACAAGCTATGCTGGCCTGTTCTCTCTTGACTCCTTCTGTCTCCTCTCTGTGCACATGTAATTGGAATTTCTCTTATTTCCTCTTCTTCCTGAGATTAGGACAGGAGTTTAGCAAGGAGCAGGCCTTCTTCTTAGGAAATACTAATGTCTTAGGTTTCTTAGTTTCTTCTCTCTCTCTCTTTCTTTGCCCCAAGGAATTAGCTTTCAGGTCAAATTGGCTTGACCTTAGCTTCCAAATCTGTTGGCATAAATATTATGCTCAGAGTCTTTCAGGGATTAGGGTTTTGAAACCTCAAACCCTACTTTATTAATTCTGATGCTTTCTTCTGCAAGAAACAGATTGCCTAACTAAAATGTAGCCTCCATAATAAAAAGATTTAATGATATTATATGAGAGGAGGTGGGGACAGGGGACAATTCTTGGGTTGGTTTATAGCACAGCAATGTCAATTATGATTCAGGCTTTTTCCTTCTCTCCACTCCTCCATCCTTGGTATATTGATTTGGTTTGCAAACTATTTTCTCATGGACTCAAGATGGCTGCCTGTCTCTTTCTCTAGTCTCATTAGGGAGGGGCATATAATATATCATATTACACTTTTAGAAGAAGAAATAAAATAGTATAAGATCAAATTGTAGATGATATGGTAGTATGTAAAGTACTTCCAACCACAATAAACAGGGAGATTAAATGATCAGGGCAACTTCAATATAACAAATGACATTGGCATAAACAATGTATCTACATTTGTCCAACATTTGGAGACATGTATGAAGGATTTTATTTAGCTGGCATATATAAACCTTCTCTACAAAATGCACATATTAGTAGTAGTAGTCAATAAAATCACCAAAGAAAAATTAAAAAAAAAGAGAAAGAACTTGTCCAAGATGTAATCCCAAAACCAAATGCATTGGAAACTCATACTCCTATGTGAAGATTCAAATGTCATGCTTTGGCATAAACGATACTACACAGGTTTTCTGGTGAAGTTTTATCTGCACCTTCATCAGCTTACTCTGCTTACGATAAGCTTGTTCCTGCTTTTGCTTACTTATAAAGCATTTTATTTCCATTTTTAAAGTAGTCCTCTTAGACTCATCTTTACCTCTCTGAGATCAACCTATAGGCTGCCAAGCCAGGTCCTGTAGCAGCCAAGATTCAAGGCATCTGGTCTCTTTTCATAATCACATTAAATCCCTGGATAGCTATATATTTTACTCCAGAAGGAGGAAATTGTTTATATCTGGCTCTCGTCCTTCCTTAGTTTGCATTAGAACCAGAAAATTATGCATTCTTGAGTTGAACCAACTCACAAAATAACAAATGAGTAATGATACT
Source organism: Pan troglodytes (assembly GCF_028858775.2). Lineage (NCBI taxonomy): Eukaryota > Metazoa > Chordata > Mammalia > Primates > Hominidae > Pan > Pan troglodytes. Next base: position 28,632,761 of record NC_072413.2, on the reverse strand, counting down.
TGGCTCTTGTTTTTCTTTTTTAATTTTAAAGGACATAATGTGTGTTATCTTAGAGAATGTCAGTTTGCTGATTCAAATTTGGCCATGTGGTTGAATCCAGCCGCCCTTTATAACTCTACCTTCTATATATTTTGGATTTCTTTCACATTCCAAATAACATCAGTGAATGCATTTTCAAGGCCAAAATTGGGAGGATTCCTGCCTGGATTCTTGTTGAGAACTATTGTAACCTCAGAACTATCTTCTGTAGGCCTTTTTTTTTCCTCTCCATCATATTCCAGAACCTTAAAATCTGGGGCATGTAGGATCCCTTACACATTACCTGCCAAGGAGATTGTCTAGCTGAGAATTAACCCAAATGCATGTATTTTTATAAAGTTTCAAAAATGAGCTCTTAATGTTATCCTTTGTCAATCATCTACTTATTATTTATTAGATTTCTATAGCACCTTTTCTGCAAAGAGCTCAATGTATCTTAAACACATGCTACAATGCACTTTAAGTAGGTGTTACCGAATTTGGCATTATATGTGAGAAATACTGCTAAAATTATGAATTCCAACTGCAAATTATTGAAGGAATAAAAGGAAATTTCAGCATCATTTAAAAATGATATATATATGCATATATATATATTTTAAACAGGTCTGTTAGCCCTGTCAGAACCTCTCTCCAAAAGAATTGCAGGGTTATATTTGAAACAGTGAACACTACCTATAAATATAGGCACTTAACTGGTATTTGAAATGTTATGCAGCTTTCCTGTTTGCAAAGGTTCTGATGTTTCCTCTGATTTCTAGAAATACAACAACAGCCATTTCCATCAAAATGTCAAGTGACAGGCCCAATAGTCCTTGGATGTTTATTAGGTTGGACTTACAGGGGCTCCCCATTCTTTCACAGGTAATATGCTGTTTATTTTCTTTATTTTTGCTATCAGTGTTGACTGAGCACAAGGGAGCTATCATCAATGAACTGTCCCCTCAACAGCAGAGGGAGGAGAGCATGAGGGTAATGGAGGAAATTACTATGCCCTCCCTTCTTGGAAGAGAAAAATAAACACTTTATAATCTTTAAGTCAGAGGTAATTCAAAAAGTCCGAGGCAGGCAATGCTGTCCAATTTAGAGACATTTTCTCGTTCTTTGCCATAAAATACCACTCCCTCCCCAAACTACAACAATAATAAAAGAAACCCCACAAAGAACCAACTCTGACCTCCCCATCCTAGATATCCCAAATTGTGGGCTTCAGTTGCATTCTGCCCTTTTCTTTTCTTCCTTCTCCTTTTTACTTGGGTAGATTGCTTTCAGGTGGGGCAGTCTTCATTCCACATGAGCTTTGAAATCATATCCCTGGATCTGTATAGAACGGCAGTAGTTCAAGGTATTAGTAGCAGCCTTCCATGGTAATACTGTCATTAGATCATTATGACTATTCTAAGGTTCTGCCTGTGAGCATGGCATGAATTTTATATTTGGAAATAAAATCCTCCCGGGATACCACAAAGCTGCACGCTGGCCTTGCCCCTTCTCGCTGCCCGTTAGGATTGGCTGCCCTACCTTGGTCTTGTGTTACTCAGGAATAAGTCCTGCCGTGTTTGTTTCACATAAGAACCCCTTCAATTTGTTTATAATGATCTGAATGATATTATTGGGTGAACAAAGCTGCTCAATGGTGACATTTATTAACCAGTCATATCATCTGTGTTTAAATCTCGTATTACATTTCAGGGAAATTGTGTGAACCTAACTCCAGCATAACTTTTCTTTGGGGACCATTGCTTTGTATTGAGTTTAAAATAAAATAGAACATAGAAAGCAGATTTTATTTCCAGGACAGCATTTCACTTAAGAGGTTTAGACTGAGCCAGATTATGTATAGAGGCCCACAGGAAGGTGGATGTTGGAACTCTTCAAACTAGCACTTGCTCTATGTCTCTGTCTGCATGAGTTAGGAAGCATGTCCCTTTTAAAAGACATATGGGAATTGGAATGATCGGTGCCATGGGTGTAGAGCAGAGGTGTCAGAGAATGAATGGAAGAAAACCATGTGTATGAAAATGAATTTTGTGTGTGGTCTGGGAGAATGATGGATATGCTATGACCACCTCCATGGGGATGAGTGTGCACATGCGGGACAATGCTCATTGGGAAGAAGGCAGGCAGACTGCAGTGATGGTGGCTGGGTATGCAGGTGAAATAGAACATGGTTAAATTAGAATGTGATTGAAGAATGGCAGCCTGTTTATGTAAAAACAAGGAAGGTTGGCGTATATGTATGATTTTCAGTGATAATAGAATGATATACTTACAATTTTTATTACGGCAAATTTTAACTATTGCACAAGAGTAGAGATAATAGTCTAATAAACTCTCATATACCCATCATTCATCTTCAACAATTAACTCATGGCCAATCTTGTTTAATCTTTACTACTCCTCTCCCCCATTCCTGAATTATTATTTTGAAGCAAACCCAAGACACCATACGTTTGCACCCATAACTACTTTTGTATGAGTCTATAAAATATGAAGAATCCTTAAAAAATCATCACCATCCAATAAAAATAATCATTAGTATTAATTGAAATTAATACTAATTCCTTAATATTATCAAACAGCTAGTCAGCCTCCAAATATCTCTGATTATCTCATTTTTTAAATGGTTGGTTTGTTCAAATCCAAATTTCAGTAAGGTCCTCATATTACCTTTGGTTGTTATGTCTTTTATAAATCTTTTAATCCATAAGTTCTCCCTCCATTTCTTTTTGTTTCTTGCAATTTATCTGTTGATGAAAGTTGAGTCATTTTCTCTACAGAGTTTCACATTTTGGATTTTGTTGATTGCATTCTTTTAAAATTTCCTGTGAAATAGTAGTTAGATTTAGAGGCTTGATCTCATTCAGGTTTGATTACCTGACAAGAACACTTCATTGGTGATATGGTGTACTTACATCAAGAAGCATACATGTCTAGTTGTTTCTATTTTGGGGGATTTTAGCAGCCACTGATGCTTATTGCCTCAATCCATTATTGCATTAAGCATTTGTGACATGGGGCTCTCTTCATGTCTGTAGAGAGAAACTTTTCCTCAATAATGATTAGATCTTCCTGGGATACAGTTCATACAAGAAAGCAGGTTATGTGCTTGATTGTTTCTCTTTATTTAGATGTTCTCATAATATTCTCTAAGATCAATGAGATTTGTTTCCCCTCATACCATTACGAATGTGTGAATGTTTATATTTGATTAATTTTAAGCCATGGAAATTATTATTATGTTGTTGATGCTCAAATTGTCTCATTTTGGGGAACCTTTTCAAGTTGGCTTCTAAGATCTTTGACACAGCAGCTTTTGAGAACTTTCCTGATTTTTGGTATAACCACATGTTCCACGCTGAACTTGTACATTTCCTATCCAAACCTAGAATCAATTGTTTCTTCAAGAAGCCCTGGTTCCTTTTAGTGGAAAATGGGAATTAGGGGTATTCAACACTTCTAGTTGGCAGAAATGGTATATATGTTTTTGGATTAGGATTTGTCAACATTTTTGAAGTACATTGTGTTTGTTCAAATCACATCTGCTCAATGATGATATTCACAATTGTTATCAGGATACATCATTTTGCAAAGAACAGAACATCTGACCCATGCTGATATGAAAACATAAGAAAATTTCCTCTTCCTCTTCTTCTTCTTCATTTTTTTTTTTGTAACTGAAAAGTCCAAAGATAAGATTGGCTTCAAGTGAGGTTTCCAATTTCTTTCTGCCTCTGCTATATTTTTCTTATTGTTGGCTCCATCCTAAGACTAGTTCTCCTCATGGTCCTGAGATAACTGCCATCAGCTTCCAGGGCTACACATTTCCACATTTACAGCCAACAGCAAAGGGCATCTTTGTCTCTTCCTTTCCAGAAACAATCCTGAGATTCACTCTGAATGCAAGCCTTTACTCAAGTCACGTGCTCAAGGCAGAGCCAATCACTGATTAGCTGGATGGAATGTGCCGATTGGTGTAACATAGGTTGCATATTTGACTCTTGGAGTTGGAGATGATAAGTGCTTCCCTTGAACCACCTGCATCTTCAAATGTAAGTTGGAACTGTTGAAAAGTGGGGATAGGAAGGCAGGAAATGGATTCTGGGGAGGGGCCAACAAATATCCACTATTACAATATAGAATTTGTTTCCTTCATCTATCCATCTATCAATTCAGCTATTCATGGTAACCTATTCATGATAACGTAGGCACTATTTTAAGCCTTAGAGAGGCAAAGAGAAGTAAAACATAACCTCTGGCATCAGGAAATTTGTAGACCAATAGAGTTAGACATATCCTTATAATAGCCAGAAAAGAAAACTATACAAGGTGCATTGGGATCCAAGGGAGGAACTAATCATTTCAACTTGGGAAGAGGTCTTTCCAATGCAAAGGTTTTATGATCTTGTCATTATTTTATTATTGGTTTGTTATATTCCTTAGAGTCTACATTGGCAGACTCAAACATCAAAATATTGTAAAAATAATATTCCTTCTCAATGGTGGATTCAACCAGAAAATTATTTCACATCTCTAGCTAGGATAAAAGTACCAGAAGTATAAGAATTCATCTCTGGGGTTCTTTTCTCATTTGTCCAGAGAGAGAGAAAATATTAATGCTCTCTTGTAGACGCAAGAAACCTCTGTTGTTAATGCAAAGTTGTTGATCTTTCTAAGTTGGTCCAGATACCATTAGAATGTTACATATTTGTAATTTAAAAGAAAACAAGGTGTCGAATCTTCATTGTTCCTTTGGGTTGACCATTAGTTTAGGTGCTGTGTTTCGGATTATAATACCAAACTTCTCTACCACATGAATTACAACACAGCAGAATTTGGTAAGTTGATACTTCTTAAGTACCATCTAGGTAAGTCTCCTCTTAAAGAGCAAAAAGAGTCTCTTGTAGGGAAGTCCCACAGCAAAATCTCTGGTTATGAAGGTTACAGTGATAAAAAGATAATCAATTAGGCAATAAAATTTAAAATGGCCTGATCAGCTGGGAGCCATGGCTCACACCTGTAACCCAACACTTTGGGAGGCTGAGGTGGGAAGATCATTTGAGTCCAGGAGCTTGAGACCAGCCTGGGTAACATGACAAAACCCTATCTCTACCAAATATACAAAAAAATAGCCAGGTGTGATGGCATGCATCTGTGGTCCCAGCTACTCAGGAGGCTGAGGTGGGAAGGTTGCTTTAGCCTGGGAGGTGGAGGTTGCTGTGAGCTGAGATTGCATCATTGCACTCCAACCTGGGTGACAGAGCGCTACCTTGTCTCAAAAAATAATAATAAAATAAAATTAAGTAAAATAGGCTGATTCATGTTAGTATAGATGGAATGGCAAGAAGACTACTGACTAATTTAAAATGAAACATGCTTCCAATCTATTTTACTAAATACTATTATGAAAGGCTGAAATGATGGTTACCTTTTCTATTTTGCCAGCTGGTGTGAGAATCTAATAGCAAATTACAATCACAACTTACTCTACATAATAACAACTTTATCTTTTAAATCCACAAAGTGTCACCTAATTTTTTTTAATCATTAAAGTGACCCACACATTCTTTTCTCAGCCTGTTTTTCATCATTGAAATGGTTGGGACTTGTTAATTGACCATACTCTGCATGAGTCTCCCATTCACTTTTATGATCTGTTAACAATATCTTGGAGACCCACCAGATTGTATTGCAGAAGGCTTTATTTTAGTCAAGTTTGCTGACCAAAACTTGAAAGGCTTGTGTGTGGGGAGGTGGACGCAAACAAGCCAACAACCTCAAACCTAAACCCAACCATCTGTGCTATTTGATGGGGTGTTCCTGACTCTGAGCATTAGTCCTGGCTGAGAGTTACCACTGAGTACAATTGTTTATGCTGTGCCACAGGGGAAAGCAGACAATACCACACAATCAAAGCCTTCACACTCAAACAGACATCACACTCCCTAATTATATTTGTCTGACAGATTATTATAATTGTACATGGCAGGTAGTGTAAAGCAGCTCCTTTTTACAGCCTAAATAATGTGGCATATTCTGCATACTAGAAATCAACCTTGCAGAAGGTAAATTATGAAAGCTAAATGCACGTTGAGTGTTTTTATTTACTCTTTCAGTTAGCATCTTATGTGGTGCTAGACAGCAAAAGAGCATTACCTTATTTTGCCTGGTACTATTTCATTTAACACTTTGTTGTGCAAAGTTTCTTTCTAGCGGACAGCATTTTTTATTTTGGCATACTCAGGACAACTCCAGCAATGATTGTATATAAGGCTGTTCCCCAAACCCGAACTGACCAGTTCAGACCGTGCTAAGTCAGCATGAGGATAAAATGCATTTCTTACCAAAAAAAAAAAAAACCACTAAATTATGAACCCAATTCTATGCTTCATTTCTTCAACAATGAGAATAAACCAACTTGGGAAATAGTCCTTCAGTTGTTTGCATAATCTAAGACTGTTTCTGATAGCTTTATGGGCTAAGGGACCTGTCTGTGGGAAAATCATCTAGTTCTCACCATGTCCGATTACTTTTTCCTTCCAAGCACATGGGAGGACTACATTTCTCTACCACTTTACAGTTGGATGGGAGCATGTTGACTAGTTTTTGCAGTTGGTTGTGGGTGGAAGTGACATATGTCATTTCCAATACTAATATGTGCTTACCAATGTGAGGCCCTCTAGCACCTCCCTCTGCTGGTGACTGAGGCTACTGCACGTTCCAGAAGGAGCGGCTATTACAATATAGTGCCTCTGTCAGCTCCAGTCCCTGAGTAACTAAAGCCGAGCCCCTGATGGCTGGCTTCAGATATGTACAGTTAATAAGAAACAAACCTTTGTTGTGTGAAGCCACTGAGAAGTGGGCTTTTAGTTTGTGACTTCAGCATAATTTAGCCTATCCTGACTGATACAAGAGTCTTCAATATGTGATTTGTCCATGGTAGCCATATTTTACATTAGAGTTGTGAATATTATATCAAGTTGCCATAGTTTCTACAGTATGATTCTTTTGTCCCAAAAATATACATGATAAAATAATAAAAGTTACCTTACATTGAGTATTTGATAAATGTTTGCAGACTGAAGTGCAGTGGTGTGGTCATAGCTCCCTACAGCCTTGAAGTCCTGCACTCAAGTGATTCTCTTGCCTCAGCCTCCTGAGTAGCTAGGACTGCAGGCACATGCCACCATGCCCTGCTAATTTTTTTTTTTTTTTTTTGTAGAGATGGGGTCTCACTATGTTGCTCAGGCTAGCCTAGAACTGTTGGCTTAAAGCAATCTCCCTGTCTCAGCCTCCCAAAGTGCTGGGATTACAAGCATGAGCCACTGCACCCAGCTCTAGGCATTGTATGCTGGTTATGTACTTTTTGGCTAATACTCATAAAAATTTACAAAATGAGATAATGCAGGTTAAAGCAGATAAGTAAGTGATCTCCCAAGTCCACACAGAAGCACTGTTCAAAACCAGTCTTGTCTAGCTCCAAAATCTATACTTGTTCCATTTCACTACACTGGCTTTATTTATTAACTGAAACAGTGAAGTGGATTAGAAGTAAAAATATAAAAAGTAAATATAAAATGTAAAGGTTTCTGCATTTCCCAACATTTTATAGCATTCTATTTATTTATTCCTTCATTCAGGTATTCATTCAATTATATGTCTACCTCCAGTCAGGATGACTGGATTTGAATCCCGTCCCTGTCTCTGCTAACTCTGAGATTTTTAAGCATAGTACTTAATCTGTTTCCTCATTTGTAAAAGAAGATACTAACATTACTTATCTCATGGGGTTGTTGTAAGTATTAAATATATAAATATATTTAGAGCAGTAGCTGACATGCAACAAGGTTTAGGATGGGGCTGGGACTGGGGTGAAGCAAGGGAGGCACCCAGAGTGCAAAACCGAAGGAGGCACTTTCACAACCCTGAGAGTGAGTGTCTCCTTACATTCTCTTCCCCAGGTGCTTCTTCTGTCTTACTCAAGTCCTGATCCTGGCTGAGCTGTTAATATTCATTCATTTGTGTGTACTTAATTGTGAAAAAGCATGAGGGGAGTTTTGGTATGCACACAAAAATGTGGATGATTAGAGTTCCTACCCTCGGAGCTTTTGTGAGGATCACATGAGATAATTCACTTAAAGAGCTTAGCATGGTGTGTGACACACAGTAGATAAGAATTGTGGCTTAAAAAAAAGACAGGGCGATGGACTAGGTAACCTGCAATGTCACCTCTCAGCTCTAAAAATCTATTCCCAGTTAGACTTGACCAGTTAAAAATGTTGTAATTACTGATCGCTGCCTTGAAGAAAGGTGGCACCAACATTTAGCAGTATGACTCTGTGGGGGTGGGATCATTATAGAATACAGAGAAAACATGTTCTCAGTCTTCAGGGGCTCACAATCAGGCTGAAAAAAGGCAGGTGAATAAGTAAGACATATTCTCATACATATGTAACAACACTATCTATATCCAAATACACTTTCCATGGGGAATGGCATGCTGTTGAGATGGAACTCTTTGGAAAGCTGCTTTTCCTTCCAACCAGTCGGGGAAGAATTTTAGGCCAGCTTTCAGTGTTCTTTGAAGTACTTAGGAGGAGAAGGCCATTGTTTAGTCTGATAGGAGTTTTGGAGGGTGTTTGGAGGCTGGGAGATGGAATGGGGGGAGCCTTCGGTTTAGAGCTGAACCAGTGAAGAACTGAGAAATAAGAGCAGATGTAGTATAAGTGAAATGATGGGATAAAAGGACATAGGGTAGCATGAGGAGACACAAGGGAAGTATTGGATGAATTTTGATGGACAGGGCCTAAAATGTCATGAGGGAAGGGATGGGAAGGTTATTAACATAACTGTTCATTTGCTCATCTCAATTATCAAGATGAGCATCTTGCATAACTGATATCTAAGGGTCACAGAAGGACAGAACTGCTGAAAACCTTGGGTATTTGGCCCTGACTGGTACAATTATTTGTGTCCAGAGAGACTCGTTAGATTTTCTTGTTATCAATCAATCAGGCAACAAGCTGAAAAAGGTTCACGTACCATTCAAAAGTAGAGTGACATCTTTATATAACATAAATTAAGTACTGGTTCTGTACTTAATATCTGAGGAAAATATAGGAAAAACATAAACATTTCCTTGTGGCTTTGGCTTTGAAGTCAAGACATACCCAATGTAGATTCTGAAATATTTCTGTCTCAGCATGTGGCACATTGCAAGTCATACAATAGGTGCTCAATAAATATTTCTTGAGTGAATCAATAGATAAATGAAAATTGTCTTTGGATTAGGTGGAAGTAATTGTGCAGTGCGTCTTAAGTGTGTATACTTTCTCGTGTCGTATTTATTCTAAGGGTGTTGTTGCAGAAGAAAATAGAGGTATATATGAAATGCCCTTATGGAATTATAGAATAAAAATGTTAATTGATGTAGATGCAATTATTTTGAGGAGCTTTATTTTGAGCGGTGTGTGTGTAATACATCCTTAAAATTAAATAGAAGTCGATGGGACAGTCTGAGTCACTAAATTCGCAAGAGTCAGAGGCTTTAAGAAAGCTGCAAAATGTCTCGTGAGGCGTGGGGGATGGTCAGACTTTGGTATTCAAAAAGAACTCGCTGTAAGTTCATTACCATCTTAGGTTGCGGAGGCACATAAATATCCAACCATAGGCAGCATAGTGTTCCTTAATGGAATATTATATAGCTATTAAAGTATTACTGTAGTTGGAGAATATTTAATCACATGAAAAGACGTTAACAAGACATTAAGTGGAAAAGGCAATTTAAAAATCAGTATGTGTCAGATGAACCTATTAAAATATGTATGGAAGAAGCCTAGAATAATAAGATCTGAAATCAGTAGCAAGGATTATTTCTGAGAAATAGAACCATAGATTTCTTCATGCTTGTTTATATTTTCCAATTTTTTTTTACAATGAACCCATATCTTTAAAAATGCTATTAAATTATTTCTCAAAATAGAGACCCAAAAGGACCTACTGAGATTGGATACACTACTGTCTCTCTGTTTCCATGTTGAATTCAACGTCAGCCTCCAGTTTCCTCTGAACTTGAATTTACCTATGCCAATGATTCTCCCCCTTGCTCATGCATGGATGCTATGACTACTGCTGTTTGAATATCACCCACTTAGCCATAGATTTTACTTCATAATCCAGATTTATGAACTAGACACCACATCTGCTTTCTTATATCTGAAAATATTTTTGGTGCCATGAATATTCATGAATATAGCTTATTGTTGTCTCACTCTGCCCCATGGCCTTCAATAGGACAAGGGCAGTTTCCAAAATGATAAGTCCACATGGTCTGTGAGAATAGTATCCTTATTGATAGATGGGATAAAAGACTGGAAGGTAGGAGAGAAGACTATTGTAGAGGTTCATTTCTACTGACCAGTGCCTATAGAAAGGTCAAACTAGGCTACTTATCATTTTAAAGAAAACGATTTGATTTGTTTTCTTAATACAGTGTAAGGACCACTGTCAACATATATAGTGTTTTAACATTATGAGCTTATTAAAATAGTAAATCTGTGGAGAACATTCAAATTTTTGCATGATTATGCTTGAACCTAATGTACAAGTGAAAATAGGCAATGGTAATAACATCATCCAACACTGGAGACAATTTCTCAGCCTACAGGTACAAAACACCATAACTGATTGCCCAAGTGTTGTGCCAGCTCCTTTTTATCTGTCTGCTTGCTGTTTTTCATTCAAATTATAACACCTTTTCCTGCAAGATAAATTAACAGGTTTTTTTTTCCTAGTTTTAAGTTTAGTTCATTCGAAAAGCTTAACATAAAGTAGAGTCATTAGGCTTTGGTAACAGGCCAAATTTAGGCAAAGCAGATACAAAAATACTCCACATAAAATAAAAATTCAAATGTGGGATGCATGCGTGGAGCTGCCTGATTGCTGTATTTATGAGGGCCTGCAGGTTTGTTTTAATTTCTTCCTGCATTCATGAATCCCTGTTTTTACTTTTATTTTTTACAGTTTTTTTCTCTTACTGTGGGGGTTTGTATTTGGCTTTCAATTCCCCTTCGTGGTCCTTTTTTAATGAGGAAACTAAGTTTTTAAGTCACCCATTAGAATTTTCTTTTTGAAAAGTAAAAAGTGTCCTCTGCTCTTGAACAGCCACTGATTGATCTAAGGCAGAAGTTGCATCTTGACTTTGAAGAGGTATAGGTGAGCATCTTGGTTTGGAGGTAAAAAATGGAGAACACGATGGAATAAAGTTGGTAAATGATCATAAAATAGAGCCCAAAGCTTTTCATTTCAAGGCACAAAGCCCCACACAGCCATGCCTTTCAAACAGACATTGCCTTCAGAACATATCTAGGTTGGGGAGGCAAGGGTGGCAAATGTTATCCCAGCTGGAGGACGTCTTAGTACCTTTCCTGACATCATGGTTGGATATGCTGTTACTTCCCCAACGTTATAAGAGTTCCATCTGCGATTCAACACCTATTATTAAATATCTACTATGGGCAATCACTGAGGATATGTAGAAAAAAGCAAGATGCAAGGTTCTATTTTCAATGTGTTTCTAATCCACACATGTTAATACCATAATGTTGTGTATGACTTTACAGGTTTGTCCATCTTATCTGCACAATAATCCTAAAGTGCAGGTAAAGCAGATACAATGTTTTTTAATTTATAGATGATAAAATTGGATCTCAGAGAGGATAAGTTGTTTAGGATGGCACAGCTAGTAAATGTCATAATTAGGACCCAACATCAAGTCACCTGATTTTGAGTCTAGCTAGCTTACTTGTTCTCACCTGAGTGGGGGTGGTTTTAGACTGTGTTTAAGTGCTCATTGCTGGTGCCTTCAGGGTTTAGACAGCTATCACCCCCTCTATATGTATTAGACTGTGGGAGAAAGTGAGGTGAAGTGAGTGACAGGGCAGTTTTATAAATATAAATATTTAAGTGCATGTATGTGCATTTTCTCAGGTTTTAAAATCATTCCTGCCATCCGCGGCTGACCCTACCAATTCGGAAGCACTGAGGTGCACGTGTCCATGAGAAATAACAACCTAAGGCAGGGCACAATTGGTGCCATGTGGGTAATAGAAAATCAGAATGCTGTGAATTCGGGACCAGAAATGTCATTTCTGACTCAGGAGGTCAGGAAACTCTTTCAGAACAGGTTAGGCCTTAATGATGGCTAAGAGGAAGGTGTGATTCAAGGAGTTCCTGAGACTAAACACTGAGAGGGGCTCAACTGTGTTTTTTTTCTGAGTGCCACCAGTGGCTAGCTGTTTGACCTCAGGCAAGTCTTACAGTCTCTCTGAGCTTCAGTTTTCCCATCTATAAAATGGGGATAAAATGCCCACTGCGCTGGGATGCTGTGGGGATTAAATGAGAAAACACATGTATGTGTCTAGTGCCTGTACAATTGCAGCACTCAACAAAGAGGAATTCCCCTCCCCTTCTCATGGGGCCATGAGAAGTTCTAAAAAAAAAAAGGAACTTTCCCTGATTCTATGGAAACTATCTTTCCCACCTCAGCAGAAATGCCTTTATTCCCTCATCTATGGAGTTCTCTCTGTCCTTCAAGGCTTCTTTTAGAAGCTACATTCTCTAAAAATTCTCAATGCTTCTCTCCCTGGGATGTCATTTTGTCCTTTCAGAATTCCCGCAGCATTTCCCACTTTTCTCTCTCCGGCTGTAAGTCCACTTTGTTCCGGGCTGCATTCTGTCCTATCTGCTTCCTATTTGCAAGCTTGTCTTTACATCCCTGCAATCCCTGGCACAAGTCCTTGCTTTTATTAGCTTCTGAACAAATTCTGGGGTCTTGATGTTCTCTTTGAGTCTGAAATGAAGGCCCCCTAAGTTAGTTTTCTTGAGTTGGGGACTTGCTCCAATCACTTGGGATTTTTTTTCTAATCTGTAACAGTTACACTAATCGGATTTAAAACTGACTGAACACTTTTATTATAGCCTGCCAGAGGTATGCATTAAAATTTAACACTGTTTCCTCTTTGAACAGAAAGAAAGTACTTATGGTGTGATTATATAGGATTAGAATTTTTCATTAAAATGGATTTTAAACACTTCAGCAAGTAAAAGGCAGAATCCTATTTAATGAGTTTTTAAAGGTAGTGAAAGTAAGCAAAGTTGCACAGAACCGTTTCTCCTCCCCTCGCATAAAGCCGCTCTTTCACTGCGATGTACCGTGCACATATCACGGCCTTATGACTTGTCAAGGGGTGCTCTTTGCACAGAGCAACAGAAGACAAAGCCTGTTATAAAACGAAGGAAAGATTATACAGAAATCTAAGAACAGATCAGAATGCTTCACAGCCTTGAGGATGGAGAATACCTGAATTATAACTAATGTGATTTTATAAACTTGACACTTTGAACTGAGGAGGGTACTTTATGATTTGTGATCATCTTAAGAGGCTTAAAGCCAGGCATTGCTATAGAAAGCTAAAGGTCCAAGGATTTGAAGGCAGTTACTGAGGCCTAGAGTCATCGTTCAGTGTGGCTCATAGTGGTGGATGGGTGCCTGGAGCCTTCCCTGTGAGGCCTGGTTCTTTTGGAGGTTGGCAGTTGTAGTGCCATTTAATACTGCCCCAGTGGCCACGTGCAGATGCAGAAGTTGCAGATTGCAAAGCCCAGGCCTCTGAAAACAGGAAATCCAGCCAAAATATTTAACCAAGTAATTTTATCACTGCCTTTGAAGGGCTATGGTATGCATTTTAGGTGGGTTCAGGAGCACATGTATATCAAATAAAGGACTTGGGTTGAAATGAATCTGCCTCAGATCTGTTACCTAGCAAGATCTAAAGAGTCAATTTTCTAAGCATTTCTGAAACAGGAGTTGTTGAAATCGGAGCAAGGCTCTCAGCGGCAACAGTTTAAGTTTTCTCTGATGTGAACTTTGATAGGAACAGAGTGGCTATTGGAAATGTTTTGTGTACATTCTCATTTATGGCTAATTAGAAATATTTTTGTGATTGGATTTGGGGAAATGTGTCATGGGTGTCGGCACACTGCAGTGCACAGTTAATAAGAATTGGCACTAAAGTCATATGTATCATACTTGGAAGCAAACTTTGATGAAGAAACCGTTTCAGAATTGTTGTGTATACATTCGCATTTATAACTAATTAGAAGTATTTTTTAATCTGGTATCCAGGAAATGTGACATGAACGTCAGCAAAATGTACTATACGATCAGTTACATTTCAATTAAGAAAAATAAAATCACTAACATGAACTTGCGTGCCTCATGAAGAACTGGGGCGACCAGAAAGCTGGGAAGTGAATTCTTCAGGCCAGGTAGGACACCTTGGGGGATGGGGAGTTTGTCAGACCTGCGCTATCCCACCAGCATCCAAGTGGAATCTTTGAAGCGTTTTATTCTTTTCTTTTTCTGCTTCCTCCAACTCTTCCTCCTCCTCTCTTCCCCCTGCACCCTCTCTGTTTGCCTTCTTCCCTCTCTTCCTCCAACTCTGTCTACCCCCCTTTCTTCCTTCTCTCTTCTTTTTTCTTCCTCTTCTTTCTTTCTGGAAATAGAAGCTGCCTTACCTGCCAGAGTAGAACAGCTATGTACAGATGGTCATACAGGCCATGACTATAGTGAGGCATATCTTCTCTCCCTGACAAACTAAAGGTTGTAGCATTTAAGCCCTTCAGTTTTCCCCTTTTAACAATCAGTTAAAAAGAAATTGTAACAGCTAGCCTTTGTGTAGCATTTACTATGGGCCAGGCACCATTCTAAAAACTTTACCTATATTTTTCACTTAATTTTCTTTCTTTCTGTTTTTTCCAGGCTGGAGTGCAATGGCACGATCTCTGCTCACTGCAATCTCTGCCTCCCGGGTTCAATTCATTCTCCTGTCTCAGCCTCCCGAGTAGCTGGGATTACAGGGGTGCACCACCACGCCTGGCTAATTTTTGTATTTTTAGTAGAGATGGGGTTTCACCATGTTGCTCAGGTTGGTCTCGAACTCCTGACCTAGTGATTTGCCTGCCTCAGCCTCCCAAAGTGCTGGGATTACAGGCATGAGCCACCACACCCAGCCACTTAATTTTCTTAATAGCCTAATGAAGTTGGTACTACATTATTATTATCTCCATACACATGGGGAAACAGAAGCCCAAAGAAATGAAATAACTCACCCAACGCCACACAGTCATAAGTGACAGAGCCAGAATTTAAATGTGGCCATCTGGCCTCAGGGTCCATGGTCTTAACCACTATGCTAAACTGTTTCTTTAGTTTTTGTCTATATATTTGTTGCTTTAATATTTTTTGGATTTTATAATTAATCTATGCTTATTATAAATTTAAAACAAGAAAAGAGTGAAGAAAGTAAATGCCTACCTGAAGCACCACATTCCAGATGTAATTACCATTAGCATGTTGACAACTATTGTTCATTCATCACAGGCCTGAATTCATGTATGTGTGATTTTACATGAATGGAGTCATATCATCATGCCATACACGTGGCATTTTTAAGGCCCTCTTTTGCTTTGTTTTCCTAACCTCCTTCCCTTCATTTCCACGCCCCCTACCTCATTTAGCAAATGAGTAATATACCCTTTTATAGTTCACATATATGAAATTAAAAATAGGTATGCTTAGATACAGATAGAAGGTTGAGTTTTTTCTGTTTTTTTTTTTTTTTTCCTGCATCTTGCTTTTCTTACTCAACAGTATGTCATGGAAATTTCCCAAATCAACTGGACTGATTTCTCTTACTCTTCATTTTTTTCTTTTTTAGACAGAGTCTTACGCTGTCACCTGGGCTGGAGTGCAGTGGCACGATCTCAGCTCGCTGCAACCTCTGCCTCCCAGCTTCAAGCGATTCTCCTGCTTCAGCCTCCCGAGTAGCTGGGATTACAGGTGCCCGCCACTATGCCCAGCTACTTTTTGGTATTTTTTAGTAGAGATGGGGTTTCACCATGTTGGCTAGGCTGGTCTCAAACTCCTGACCTCGTGATTTAGCTGCCTCGACCTCCCAAAGTGCTGGGATTACAGGTGTGAGCCACCGCGCCCAGCCCTCTCACTCTTCTTAATGGTTGCTGATATGGTTTGGCTGTGCCCCCAGCCAAATCTCATCTTGAGTTGTAGCTCCCATAATTCCTATGTCCTGTGGGAGGGACCCAGTGGGAGACAATTGAATCATGGGGGTAGTTTTCCCCATACTGTTCTCGTGGTAGTGAATAAGACTCAGGAGGTCTCATGGTTTTATAAGGGGCCTCCCCTTTCACTTGGCTCTCATTCTCTCTTGCCTGCCACCATGTAAGATGTGTCTTTTACGGGCCACCATGATTGTGAGGCCTCCCCAGCCACGTGGAACCGTGAGTCCATTAAAGCTGTTTTTCTTTATAAATTACCCAGTCTCAGATATGTCTTTATCAACAGTGTGAAAATGGACTAATACAGTCGCATATTTCAGTGTATGGTCAATTTTATATATTCCTCCAATAATAAAATCCTGCCAACTTAATATTTCCCTGTAGGTAGTGTTTTAGCTTGGTTTCCTCCTACAGCAGAGCCAGAGATGAGGACTTGCATGTGTGCAATCACATAGGGTAGGTATTTTACATAGGAGGAAAGTAAGGCTCAGAGATGTGCTGAAGTCACTTGTGCCAAATCACACCTTCGATACATGGCAAGTCTGGCAATCAAACCCCAAACCTCCAAAGCCTCAGCATCTTCTGTCAAATCAATGGGCTCAAGTCTCTGTTATTTCTTTTTCTTGGGTAGTTTTTAAATCATTTCATTTCCATGAAAATATATTATGGGTTGACAAACTGTGAATATTCAAAGACTTTGCATTATGTTTCCAAAATATACTGCCTTTTCTCAGTCATTTAAACGAAAGTGTACATGAAAGCACGTCATTAAATAGAAGAATGAAATTAGTTTTGAAAACTGTTAACTAAAGAGCCTACCTTTATGTCTTTCACCATAACTGTTAAGCCTTACAACAAATAATGTGTTTCCTTATCCACTTGGGAGCAGGGCTTTCTATGTGTTTCTTCTGAAGTGAAGAGAGTTACCTTCTGGCTGTTGAAAATAATGTGGTAGCTGAGGAAATTAATGGGAAAAATAAAGCATGGGCTCAGTGTGTTTGGCTTAGGCTTGGGTTCCAACTGGCCCATGAATTATGAGACGCGAATATGCTAAAGGATTAATCTTTCTTTAACAATGTGTAATCACTTGGGAAGACTTGCTCCCCAGGACAGTACACAAGTGATTGTCTCGCAGAAATGGTCTCAAGTCACAAATTAAGAGTTATTTGGAGAAGGCACCACGCTCTTCTCTATGCTTGAATGCATCAAGTTGGGCTAGGTAGAGCAGCATTCCACCTGTGAATGCCAACTGCAAGTCCAGGGGCCTTCAAAGCTGAAGTGATCTATGCCAGGCACCTATGCACCTCTATCTCTCTTCTAGTGCTATGTTGCCCACTACCACAAAACAGCTACCATTTTATTACATCTCACAGTTCCGTGGGTCAGGAATTCAGGCAATTCTGCTCCCTGTGCTTTAACTGGCATAACTTGGTGGCATTTGGCTGGTGTCTGGTCTGGCCTGGAGGGTTCAGGACAGCTTTACTCACATGTGTGATGCCTTGGCAGGCTCAGCTGGGCCTTTGTCCCTTGCCATGTAATCTCAGGGCCTTGTCTATGGTTTCTCCATCAGGATAGTTGGGCTTTTTATTTGTGGCATGTAAGTGGAAGTGGAAGTGGACTCGGCATTCCTTCCACGTTATTCTGTGGGACAGAGGAGTTACAGAGCCCACCCAGATTCAAGGGGATGAAACAGAGATTCGACCTCTTGATGGGAGGTGTGTCAAAGAATTTGGCACCATCTTCATTCTACCTCAATCTATCCTTTCCCCTATTGTTAAGATACAGGAAGAGGAAGAAGGAAAATATCAGGTAAAGCAGTCCCAGACAGACTCTTTGCCTGGTCTGCCTCAGCCTGGAGGAAGAAGTGGAGGACTTAGGCCATGCATAAGCTCAAGCAGTATATTGAACTTGGGTGATAAAGCACCCAAGTACACCTCTGCTCCCTGTTGTATTGGGCTCTGCAATGCTAAAATGTTGTAAGCTGAGATTCCCAAGATAAGAAGGCTGTGATCCATATCTTTAACCTGAGCGGCCGTGTGGCCCCTTCGCGGCACCTGCAGTGAGCAGCTGGCGAGCAGGAACACGGCCACATGGCTTCAGGAAGAGCTTCCCGCTACAAAGTGGTGAACATCCTGCGCTTCATCATCCAGGAAGAAATTGTTCCAAAGTAGGAGGAGGGAGAGAGGTTCAGTAACACAGGATAAAAAACACCACTTGCCTTCGCTTAACAGAGAAATTGGGGATGAATTGGAATTTGGGGATGAATTCTACTATTTTGCTTGAAGATCAGTTTGCATCAAAAGAGCAGAAAATATTAATTTAGCCAAAGATGTCATCTCAGCATGATTGGTGCAAAAATGTCACTTTCCAGCTTTCTGATATGTAATGCATTATGGCATTAGGGACTAGAATGTAGGGTGCTGGGGATCAGACTGCCTGGAATTGAATTCTAACTTCAAAAGTTGCAGCAGTGTGATTTCTTAGTTCCTTCATCTGTAGAATGGGAGTAATAATAATAATAAATAATGATAATGGTAATCATAAATACTCTTTTCATAGGATTGATGTAAGTATTAAATGAGATGGCACGTAGAAAATTCTTAGCACTGGGCTTGACGCTTTTTAAGGGGCCAACACACTGAAAAGTTTCAATAAATGTCAGCTTTTATCACTGTTATTATAGCAATAACCCCCATCCTGGTGGTGGAACATAAGAGCACTAGAGGCCTGGAGAAAGGGAGGGAGGGGTTGAAATTCAACTAAGACTTCTCATTCCTCTCTCTCTGGTTATATGCACTGGGGTATAATGTGATCTATAAACTCTTCTGTCTGTTGACATGCCAGCAAATGATATGTCTCTCTGATCTACTTAGGTTTTCAAGCTTAATGTAAGGGCCCAGGTTCTGGGGGCTTAGGGCTGTTCTGGCCTTTACAAACCTGCTACATACTCTAATAAATAAAACATTCACTCAGAGAGTCTGAGAGCTGGGGAGCCACATTGCGTGAGAATCCAGATCGGTGGCTGAGCTTCTTCCAGGTTGAAGTTAATCATAACTGACATGTTAGAGTAAAACTACTTTATAAAATCAATATTAAATTTACAACCTTTGACATCCTGGGACATCAAAGATGAAGGGGAAATAAGCCATGGAATAAACAGTCCTCCAGCTATGCCAGCTGCTAGAGGGGATGGGGAGATGTGGGAAACCAGGAGACCAAATCGTACACTGTTAGTATTGTTTTTGTACCAACGTCTCAACATCAATAAAAACATTAAAAAAAATCACACAGACATTTACACACAGAGAAGAAAGGGAAGCAGAAAGGAGAGCTCCAGCAAACCAAAAGACCTCCAGAATCACTCCGGAGGGAAGCAGCTAAATCCTTCTCTGACAGCAAGTCTTGATTTCCCTGGACAGTGGAATGCTGCAATCACAGAGTGAACATCAGTTTATGAGGCTGGCAGAACCCCCGCTGAGACCCTAACCTATCTGACCAGGATCCCTGCTCTAATAAAAGTCTGCTCCTCTCCAGTAGGTGCTCCTTTTAGTCACAGGGACCCAAATATAGCAGAAGGAGACAACTGGAAGCAGAGTCAAACTACAAAGATCACAAGGTGAGAATGTGTTCTGCTGAGCACTCCTCAGTGGTTACTGACCCCCAGCTGTTCATGTCTGGGTAGGATTCTCAACTCTGGAAAGGGGACTTTAATGGTGACTACAGAAGCAGAACTACCTTAGTCCTACCGGGAGGAATTGGTCTGGGGTGGAAGACCCTGCAGAACCCAGCGCTGGCAGGATAATGAAGGACTTTCTAAGTCCCTTGCATCCGGAAGCATTTTGTCCCAAGGACTAGTCAGAGAACTGTTTCTCTTCTGTGATGGGTCTGAGTTCGTTGGATAAATTAGGAAGCGTTCTAGGAAAGGTGGAGCAGGAGAAGGCAAAGGCAGGATGCTTGGCTGTTTAAATAAACTCTTGCCTAGCAAGTTCTACAGTTCTTTTGGAAAAACAGCTTGAGTTTATGCCCTGGCTCACCTGCACTCAAGGTTGTAAGTTTGAACTTACCAAAATAGATGTTTGATTCAGTGTTTCCAACTATGAAACCTTTAAGGCGAATGGCAGCAATTTCATTTTTACTCCACCCCCATCCTCACTTCCGGGCTTCCCTGGCTCCTGTCTAACCCTTTAAAGAGAGTGATTTGAACTTCTGTGCTTTGTGGCCGTTAGAGGTCATAGGGGTATTTTTGTCTTGACCTTTGGAATTTTTGTGGTTGTGTGGGCAGAGACAGGCACACGAAGACCAAATCTATCAGTAGTATTTAGCTTTCATATGCTTCCTGAATGCAAAGCAAAACATAACTAAGTCTCTCCATTTAAAATGCCACAGAAACCAACTCACCCAAAGCAAGCAGGTCAAAGATTAGAAAATGAGCATCTGTCGGTAGGTCTTGTTGACATGTGTGAGTGTGAGTGTGTGGGAGCCTGTGGCGTGATAGATGAGAAAAACAAACGCCTCCTTGAGCCTGATCTGTATAGAGTGTGAACAATTACCTCAAGTATGTAAAGTGATTTTGCTCCTTTGATTAAGAGGTAAACTCCGTGAGTTTCTAGAATTGTGTTCAGCGCCTAGAATATGCTATTATTAGTAGTAGTAGTAGTATTAAGCTTTTGGTGAGTAAATGAATTGGAGTTTCCTAGATAAGTTATGGAAGGAAACTAAGACTTATTCAGGGCTTAATCTGTATCAGGCACTATAGTAGGCCCTGTAATTATGCTTTCTTACAATACTCCTGTACTGGTTTTTTATTGCATCTCTAACAAGTTACCACAAATGTAGTAGCTTAAAACAATGCTTGGTCATGGGAGCATTCCAGGTGTCAAGTTGGTTACTGCTCATTCTGACTACTTGAGGAGAATAATATGTGGGGAATAGAAAAATGAAAACAAGATTGGTGTAAAATTTAAAAGAAAAAAATTAGTACTGAGTAATTGCTTATAACATGAAACCACTAGGGAACATACTTGATTGCATTAAAAAAGGTGGTTTGGAGTTTCTGTGGGTTTGATGGAGGCCTCTGCCAGAGACTAGGTAGGAAGCTACCCTAATAGCTGATGCTCAATCCGCTCTCCATTTTTATAAGGATGCAAAATAAAAACCAACCTTCTTGAATTTCATTCTCTGGTGTTAATAGGATAGAACAGCAATGACATAGCAGAAAAAGTGAGGATATGATTTACAAGTGAACCAGATGATTCCTATTTCATCTCATTGAATTGTTATCTTTTGAAGAGTTCCTTTTTGTGGATTACAAAGAGAATGTAATCACTTTAGAATTCCCCAGTGAGTTTCATAATGAACTCTACTTACATTGTGTTGACACTAATAGTAACTATAACCCTGATCTTCAAATCCCCATGTAGGAGGCAGGTTTATTGAAATTATAGCATGGACCACAAATTCATTTAAAAACATACATTTAAAAATCAGTTTTATGCTGACCAAAAGCCATTTAAACCAGTTTCATTTACAGATATGAATGTTATATTATAATGAAATCAGTGTAGTGTAACTCAGGAAAAATTACATTTTGCTGACAAGTTTTGCTTCGTTTAGTTTCAAATCAAATTAAGAAACTAAGTAAACCAAACATTTATATGACTGACTCATACTGTGAAAAAAATGTGATCACAGCATCACATCACAAAACTATTAAATTCTGTTCAAGTAATTTCCTCTCAGCATTTCCTTTCCTCATTTAAGGTTTCCTTCTTAACCAAAAAGTATCAAATTAAGAAGCTTAAATGACTGAAGTATTAACACTCTCAGGAAAAGAATGATTACCATTCGGAATGGGGGCTAAACCTCACCAACCTACCCTACCAAGGTAAATTGTTATAAAGGAACAGGAACAGAGGGCTTTTGGGGGGTTGTTGTTATATTCTTTTCTAATAGTTTGATTTTTGATTTGAAGTTTCTTTAAAATTAATCCTTTAAAATCCTTTCCAGCAATGCACAATTCAGCAACTTCAAAGAACAAAATGGCCAGACAATTTTATCTTTAAAGACTAGGTTTAGACTAGTGGGATTGTATTGAAGTAACTTTTGCTATTTCGAATTTGATAAATTGTAACTCGCATATGGTTCAATTAGCATTCCTGTGAATAAATTTAACATTTCCTTCTATGCGATCTTTGCTTAATTTTGGTCTGTCTAGTTCATTTTCACTATACCCGTTTGCATAGGAATAAAATTTTGAAATTTTATCTATCTTAAATTTTATATTTATTAGTACATACACATGGAGATTTGTTAGGTAAGGCTGATGTATTATAAGGTGGCAAATGTATAATGACCCTCTCTCCCATGCCAGGCATAGAAAATCTTTTTCACTGAATTTGGACTCAGTTTCAATGTTCTTAATGCATTGCTCTAGGCAGTCCTTGACAATTAGTTAAGTAGGCATTTGTGTCAAAACCTTTGGCATCAGGGTGTAGTTTACAAAATAGAACCTGCTTTAGATATTTTCTGCAGAAAGGAATGTAATACAGGATATTAAGCGCTTACAAAATTGCTAGAAGGGCTGGAAGGGCAGGCCTCAGGCCTGACCTTCAGGAATGGCTCCTGGAGGACTGCAGAACTGAGGCCCCAGGAAACTGCTGGATGCTGCAATCGGGAATAGAAGGAATCAGGAGGCTACAACAGAAAATTCTAAAGTTCCAGAATACATTGCTGTAGCTGCAAGCCAGGGATGAGAAAGCTGCGATCAGAAAGCTGGCATTACCATCCCTGACTCTCGGCACCCAGGAAGCTGTTCACTGGACAGTGGGATACAGAATACGGCTGCTGCTCTCACAGATGCCATTGCCTCTTACTTTCTTTTCTTTTCTTTTTTTTATTATTATACTTTAAGTTCTAGGGTACATGTGCACAACGTGCAGGTTTGTTACATATGTATACCTGTGCCATGTTGGTGTGCTGCACCCATTAACTCGTCATTTACATTAGGTATATCTCCTAATGCTATCCCTCCCCCTCCCCCCACCCCACGACCGGCCATTTGACCCAGCCATCCCATTACTGGGTATATACCCAAAGGATTATAAATCATGCTGCTATAAGGACACATGCACACTTACGTTTATTGTGGCACTATTCACAATAGCAAAGACTTGGAACCAACACAAATGTCCATCAGTGATAGACTGGATTAAGAAAATGTGGCACTTTCTTTTCTTTTTAGGATTATATCATTCAATTTACTTAATGAGTATTTTCAGTACGTTTCAGCATCATGCTAGGTGTTAAAGATAGGTGAAAAAAGGCCAGGCGCCGCGGCTCACGCCTGTAATCTCAGTACTTTGGGAGGCCGAGGCAGGTGAATCGCCTGAGGTCAGGAGTTTAAAACAGCCTGGGCAACATGGTGAAACCCCGTTTCTACTAAAAATAACAAAAACTAGCTGGGTGTGGTGTCACATGCCTGGAATCCCAGCTACTTGGGAGGCTGAGGCACAAGAATCGCTCGAACCCCGGAGACGGAGGTTGCAGTGAGCTGAGATTGCACCACTGTAATCCAGCCTAGGTGTAGAGTGAGGCTTTGTCTCAAAAAAAAAGAAAGAAAGAGTGAAAAGATAACAAATGATATCTTTAAGTTTTTTTAATGGGCAAATAATGGTTGTATATATTCATGGGGTACATAGTGATGCTTTGATACATATAATGTATCGTGTTCAGATCAGGGTAATTAGCATATCCATCATCTAAAACATTTATCATTTCCCTGTGCGACTACCTCTTGACACCTAGAAAACTAGACACTGGACATTGAACACCAAACCAAGAAAACCTCATGCTATGATGCTTTTGCTGACATTTGATTGGGGAAACCTCATTTGTTCCTGAATTCTGGTTTCAGGGAAGCCTGAGGGATGTAGTCAGCAGCCCAGGAAGGCACAATGAAGTCAGAATGGATCCTGAAGGTATATCTATGGCAAAACTTTGCTCTCTCTAACTCCATTGAAGCTTCACTGTAGAGAGATGCAGAACTTGTTTGCAGAATAAGAGGAAGGTTGAAGAACTGGCTTTTCTTAGACGGTATCTCAAGACTTAAGGATTTTTGATCCCTATCTTCTACTTAGAGGCCGCAGGGAATGATAATCCTTGCTTCTTATTGTCAATTTCTTCTTTCTCCTCAGCAATTCATTTTTCCCAGGAACTTAATTTTAGTTCTTGAGCAGCTGGATGCTGCTGTATTACTTAGATCTTTGCATCTGCTGACCCTGCCTTTCCCTCTCACAAGAAAGGAGGGCACTTTCTATCTTTAATCAGTTTCTTACCTGAATTAATAGAGACTAGCCCCGTATGTTTCAGATGGTAGCATACTATGCTAGCATTCAACTAATGCCACTTTTTACAGCGTTAAAATAAAATGCAAAACAGGGAAATATATGTGAATATATTATCTAAATATTATAGATCTCGGCATAAAATGTGCTCTTAATCTGAAGTTGGCAGCCATATCCATATCCTCCTGTGAAAGAAATTGATTCAGTGGTAAGCAAAAGTGTACAAGAACAGCATTGAAAGTATTTTGACTCTATAATCAATCCATTATGGCTGTGTGTGTAAGATACTTAACTTTTCTTAAGTACCCAAACCTTTATGTACTGATATCTTTCATTTATATGGTACCTCACAGTGTACCTGATTCTGAAGGCATCCCTGTAAGCACATGTGACAGGGTTAGAGCAACAAAATGACATGTTTCAGTCATGGAGCAGAATGGAACATGAACCCAGGTCTTTGAATTCTCAATAAAATTGTTTTCTACTACACTAAAGAAGATCAATATTCTTCTTCTTAGAGGGCTATTAGTATTAATAATTTGTAACCATGCCTGTAATGCACCTAGACAATATAAAATGCCTGCAAACAAATATTCATAACAATACAATTTGATATACTAATATTATTAATTTAATTTTTCATTATTATGATTTTATATAACTGGCAGAGGGACAGTTGAATGACTTTTGCAACTTTGATGTGTGAGTTTTAATCTATTTTACATTGCAGTGTCTATTTTAGATACTACAGTTTAAGAATCATTTTAGATTAACTATACATCTCTATTGATATATATATTTTTTAGGAAAAATGTATATGTATAAGAGCATGGCCATGAAGTTGTAATATTCCACAGTCTCTCTCTTTGAAGTAAGCCCATCCCCATATTTGTGTCCACATGCAACCATTCCTCCCAAAGCTGCTTCAAGTGATCATCTCCTATCCTGCCTTCTCCCTTTGGTGTCATCAGGTAAAACTTCTTATATTCCTCTCACCTGCCACATCTCACAAGACTCAACTGCATTTACGTAGGTTATACCATGTAAGGTCACTTTATCACATACTTTGCCTTGTAGGGTAATGTCATTAAGAATAGATTGTCATTCCTGTATTCTTTCAAAGTGTCTTTCTTCTGGAGGAACGTAAGGCTGGAGGGAGGCTACCTAGTTTTTCTGACCCCAAATCATTTGATGTGGTAATGAAACACAGCCTTCTTTAGGCTGCTGTCAGGCCTCCATGAAAAAGATACAGTTTTTAAGTCTGGGGAAGTTAAATAGCGCAATGGAGGCAATCTGAAAAATTTTCACAAGGCAGGACTAGGCCTTGAATAGAAAATGCAAATCAGAAAACTAAATAAAGCTATCAGAAGCATTTATGTATTAAAAAAGAAAAAACTACATGCTATTTGCCTGTGTTCTTAAACAAATTATCTCGACCCTGTCATTCTCCTACTTTTATTATGGGAAACTCCACAGAGAAAGACGCTCAGGTCAGTTACTTAGAAAAATTTCTTTGTTTTTATTGCTTTTCTTCATTCTGGAGAAGGCAGCTTGCTAAGGAGTACTCTTTTTTAAAAATATATGTGATGCCTATAAAGGAAGGAGCAGGATGGCTAAGCTTTAGGTCAGAAGTCATTTGCATCCAAGTTGCCTATAAGTGTCTGACTAATTTAGTTGGTAGAAATGAGATTCTGGGAAATACAATAAATGGACGAAGAAGTGCTCTCAGGTGGTAGTTTCAGATGGGTTATAAGATCACACAGTGTCCTAGTTTTTGGTCTCTGTTAATAATCTGTTGTGATGTACAGCAGGTTCTGGTATACAGAGTAATTCAAGTGCTCTTCTGTTGGGCATATGGTGCTTTTAAGAACACTCTAAGGGTTGATTTGACTGCTCTGGTTGATAGAAGACAGCACAGTGGGAAGGAAGAGAACAAGCTATGGATGGTGCGTGGGACTGAGGAGAGCAAGGGATTCAGATGAGAGCAGAGCTGCTGAGAAAACAACATGCAGTGATTTAATTAGAAAACCAATTTTGCCATCGTTTAAGTTGAATGATACTGTTTCTTAAGGTAAGATTAGCGCACATGTACCTCACAAATAATAAATATATATATACATTTAAAATATGTATTTTATTGTATGTGCATGCATGCACATATACATATACGTATATTAAATAACAAACTCACATGAGGCACAAACTCACATAAAGAACAAGCTTTAACCTTAACTGCTGCAACTGAGAGTTGGGGGAGATATTTGACAGAAACAGAAAGGAATAATTCTAGAGGAAAGTTGAGTAACAGAGAAGAATCTTCCAGGAAACAGCTTAGACTCATTTTGTCCCCATTTAAAGCAGGGAAAATAATATAATCTTTTCACAGTGGCACCTACATTCACTGGCAAAAGGAGATATTTTATATATAAAATCAAGATGTAAGTTTATACTCAAAGAGTGTCATGCCTCTAGAATTTCCCATGTTACAAGAATTTGTGTAATAGTAAATAGGATCAGAAATTGTCAGAATAATAGGAATATGGCTGACCAAATCTGTGTAGTTGTGGAAAACCCTTATAATTCCAAATTTGAGTAATTTCAGGCAGAGTGCTTGAGAACTCTGCAATCAGGGAGGCAATTCTGACACCAAAACTGCCAGATACCAACCAGTATGAAACAGAGAGGGAAATCTCGGATCCTCACAGATCTAAGAGGTCAAAGAAGAATATGTTTAATGCAGAGTCATGATAGATACTAACTAGTCATTCCAGGCAAATAATTTTTTTAAACCATGGCTGTCCAACATATGATCTGTGACCAAATTAATCCCATCTTAAATTGGGTTGCAGCCCACCTGAGATTTTGAAGAAAAAAATTGTTTTCCCTAATTTCCTAATTTCTTCATCCTAACCAGCTGACATGTTCAGCAAAGAGCTGACTGTTGCTGGGCTTGACACAGAAGGTTTAGATCAATAATTCTAATTAAAGTCAAAGTCATCAGTTATATACTTGAGAGTTGTTCAAGTTTAAATGCATACTGTCATATTATGACATGTTATGAATGATTGTGAAACTAAGCAAAATCAGCATAAATAAATCTTTGGTAGAGACCACCCATGCTTGAGTTGAGTTCAATATTCACTGAACCCACTATTACTAGCTAGATAAATAACTAAGTAAACAAATATCATTTACTGTTGAAGAGATAAATGTGCTCCTAACCCAAAAGCATAGAGAAGAAGAAAAGGGGAGAATTAAATGTATTAAGTTCCCTGATGTACCAGGAATGGCTTTAAGAGTTTTCTATATATCTTTTCTTCTAATGTCTCCCCAAAGGCCCACAACATACAGTTGATTATTTCTACTTTATAGACAAGGAAACTGAGGCATAGAAAACTTACTTATTTTGACCAAAGTTATATACTTCGGCAAGGATATATAGCCAGCGGTTTGAATGCATGATTCTAAAGCCCATATTCCTAGTTATGCCTATGTATTATTTATACTTTGTTGCATATGTATATTTATGAATACATTAATTACTTCTTAGACCTAAGTGTTAATTCATTAAGGATAATGGCCTCCAGCTGCATCCATGTTGGTGCAAAGAACATGATTTCATTCTTTTTATGGATAACATTTTATGTTGATAGAACAATTTGTTTTCTTTTGGATATATACCAAGTAATGGAATTGTTGGGTCAAATGGTAGCTCTGTTTTAAGTTCTTTCAGAAATCTCCAAACTGCTTTCCATGGTTACTGTGGATTCAAGTCTCCTCAATTATCAATAATTGAAAATGCTGTCATTATATAATTATTAATAAGATTCTTAATGAAGTAATATTTTTGTTCCCTAGAAAACTGTAAGTTAACAGAACTCAATTATTAAGAATGACTATTTTGGGGAGGTAGGATAATGGCAGATTTTTAGTTTCTCCTTTGTGCTTTTTCATGTTTCCTATATGTCCATGAATATCATAGATTATTTTTCTAACCTAAACCAATATTATTTAAAAAATAAAACTGAGAGTTATTGGTATAGGGATCTGTCTGAAACAGGTGGATCCAAATATCATTTGTAATGGTTTTTTGGATATCACTAGTAAACTAACAAAACATACCTTGCTTGATCAAGGTCCATTCCTTTTTGAGTGTATCCTTTCTTGAATTTACTTGGTTAACTCTTATTTCCAAAATTTATTTCAAAGACTTTTATATTCAATTTAATTCAAAACACTTTTGGAATGACCTATGCAGGAAGTGGCAAATGGTAGGTGTGGATTTGGGTCCAATTGTTAATTCAGTTGTTATTTAACATCCAAAATAATCACATCTATAAAAGAGAGTAGGAAATTTTACATATGTTGCATCCAGAAAAGAAGCTGTATAGTAGAATGGCTGATAGCCAGAGCTCTACAGCCAGATGTTAGGTGAAATCTCAGGTTCATCATTGTTAGGTGTATAATCTATATAAATTTAAAGACATTTCTATGGATTAGCTTAGTCTTCTGGAAGATGGAAATAATAATATTACTTATACCACATAGGTTTTTTGGGAGCATTAAGATAGTTAATATGCACAAAGCACCTAGAATAGTGCCTGATACTTCATAAGCATTCAGTAAATGCTAATTATTATTTAACCCAGATGAAATATATTACAGAAAGGAAGAAACTAGCTTACAAATTTCTTAAGGAATTGTGTTATATAAACATTAAATAAATACAAGATTAAAGGATATTCTCACAAAATACAAATCAATCCACATGGCATGAAATATTTGAAAGTATATTATATACTGTGTTTGAACTCACTTGATATTTGTAACTTCTTTCTAGGCAGGTGATGTCTGTTTAGGAAGTCTGTCTTGAGCTCGAAGAGGTTGTCTTAAAATTATATTTTTCTGTCTCCTTTTTCTGTCCTTTTTTGTGTCAGATAATCTACAATGCTTATGAATTAATCTTAATCCCTCCCTTCCTTTATTTTTTCAGGAGAAGAATGTTGAAAGTATGTGAGAAGAGTGCAGTTAGAGGTTAGGCCTTTAAATGCCTAATAATAGCTACCAATAATGGAACATTTTACTGTGAATCAGTACTGATCAAAGCACTCTTCATGAATTAAATTTATCTTCTCAATAAACCCATTTATATATATATATATATATAATGACATATGTTGTTATCTTTATTTTACAGATGAGAAAATTAATCTCCAGAAATTAGTCACAAAACTAGTTAAACTGTGGAACTTGGATTAAAATCTAAGTAGTTAAAAGTAAATTCAGGCTTTCCTATCAGATCTATCTGGCCCAACAATGAATAGAAATAACAAAAAGTAAGCATACATACTAACTTTGGGTAGGGAGGGATGATATTCAAAATATTCACCAACCGATCAACACAGGCACTAATTCTGACTAATCAGAATGGTTGTCAGTTGTGTATAACTGGCATGACTATACTGGTGTGAACTGTATGAACACCAGCTTTGACTTTTTAGGGAAAAGGATTAATTTGAAAAGTATATTACTTAATGTCTTCAAAAAGAAAATTGACTCAGCAGAAATCTTACAAGCCAGGAGATACTGGGGGCCTATCTTAAGCATTCTTAAATAAAAGAAATTCCAACCAGGAATTTCTTACCCCCCCAAACTAAGCTTCATAAGCAAAAGAGAAAGAAAAATTCTTCTAAGCCAGCAAGTGCTAAGGGAATTTATTACCACTAGACCAGGCCTATAAGAGATCCTTAAGGGTGTTTTAAACATGGAAACAAGAATGATACCTGCTACCACAAAAATATACTTAAGTACATAGCCCACCAACTCTTTAAGCGACCACATAATAGAAACTATAAAGCAACCAGCTAACAAGTTCATGATACGATCAAAGCCTCATGTGTCAATATTTACTTTGAATGTAAATGGTCTAACCATCCTACTTAAAAGGCACAGAGTGTCAGTTGGATAGAAAAAAAGACCCATCTGTCTGCTGTTTTCAAGAGACCCATCTCACATGTAACAATCCATAGGCTCAAAGTAAAGGGTTGGAGAAAGATCTATCATGCAAATGGAAAACAAAAAAGGGCAAGGGCTGGTCTTCTTATATCAGATGAAACTGACTTTAAACCAACAACAAAAAGTAAAAAAGGACAGATAAGGGCATTACTCTCAAAACCACACAATTGCATGGAAATTAAACAACTTGATCCTAAATGACTTTTGGGTAAACAACAAAATTAAGGCAGAAGTAAATGAAAACAGAGACACAACATACTAAAATCTCTGGGATGGAGCAAAAGCAGTGTTAGGAGAAAAGCTTATAGCATTAAATGTCTACCTTAAAAAGTTAGAAAGATCTCAAATTCACAATCTAACATTGCACCGAAAGGAATTAGAAAAACCAGAACAAACTAACCCCAAAGCTAGCAGAAGAAACGAAATAATTAAAATTGGAGAAGAACTGAATGAAATTGAGATGCAAAGATTTATAAAAAGAATCAGTGAAATCAAAAGTTGGTTCTTTGAAAGGATAAACAAGATTGATAGATCACTAACTAGATTAACAAAGAAAAAAGGGAAGACTCAAATAAGCACGATCAGAAATGACAAAGGTGACATTACAACTGATCCCACAGTAATACAAAACATCCTCAGAGAGTTTATGAACACCTCTATGCACACAAATTAGAAAACCTAAAGGAAATGGATACGTTTATGGAAACACACAATCTCCCAAGATTGAATCAGGAAGAAATTGAAACCATGAACAGACCAATATCAAATTCCAAACTTGAATCAGCAGTAAAAAGCCTACTAACCAAAAAAAAAAAGCTCTAGATCAGATGGATTCACAGCCAAATTGTACCAGACATACAAAGAAGAGCTGGTAGCAATTCTACTGAAACGATTGCAAAAAATTGAGGAGGAGCGGCTGCTCTGTAACTCATTCTACAAAGCCAGGATCACCCTAATGCCAAAACCCGGAAATGACACAGGGAAGAAAGAAAACTAGAGGCCACTATCTCTGATGAACATAGATGCAAAAATCATCAACAAAATACTAGCAAACTGAATCCAACAGCACATCAAAAAGTTAATTCACCATGACCCAGTAGGCTTAATTCCTTAAATGCAAGGTTATTTCAACATATGGAAATTGATAAATGTGATTCACCATATAAACAGAATTAAAAACAAAAACCATATGATCATCTCAATTGATGCAGAAAAAGCTTTTGACAAAATCCAGTATCCCTTCATGATAAAACCCTCAAGGAACTAGGCATTGAAGGAACCTACCTCAAAATAAGAGCTGTCTATGACAAACCCACAGCCAACATCATAATGAATTGGAAAAAGCTGGAAACATTTCCCCTGAGAACTAGAACAAGACAAGGCTGCGCATTCTCACCACTCCTGTTCAATATAGTACTGGAAGTCCTAGTCAGAGTAATCAGGCAAGAGAAGGAATTAAAAGGCATCCAGAGTCTGAGGCAGGTGGATTGCTTGAGCCCAGGAGTTTGAGACCAGCCTGGGCAACACGATGAAACCCCACCTCTATGGAAAAAAAAAAAAATTAGTCATGGTGGTGCTCAGCTACTTATTGTAGTCCCAGCTACTTGGGAGGCCGAGAGGTGGGAGGATGGGAGGTCAAGACTACTGTGAGCCATGATCATGCCACTGCACTCCAGCCCGGGTGACAGAGTGAAACTCCGTCTCAAAAAAAAAAAAAAAAAAGCATCCAAATAAGAAAAGAAGTCAAACTATCTCTCTTTGTGAATGATATGATTCTACACCTAGAAAACTTTAAAGAGTCTGCCAAAAGGCTCCCGGAACTGGTACGCGACTTTAGTAAAGTTTCAGGATACAAAACCAGTGTTCAAAAAATCAGTAGCATTTTTATATACTGATAATGTTCAAGCTGAATGCCAAAACAAGAACACAATCCCATTTACAGTAGACACACACACACACATACACACACACGCACACACACAACCTAGGAATACATCTAACCAAGGAGGTGAAAGATCCTTACAAGGAGAACTACAAAACACTGCTAAAAGAAATCATAGCTGACACAAACAAATGCAAAAACATTCCATGCTCATGGACTGAAAGAATCAATATCATTAAAATGGCCATACTGCCCAAAGCAATCTACAGATTCAATGCTATTCTTATCAAACTGCAAATGTCATTTTTCACAGAACTAGAAAAGCTATTCTAAAATTCACATGGAACAACAACAACAACAAAAAAAACAAAAAAAGAAAAAAAAAAAGAGCCCAAACAGCCAAAGGAATATTAGGCAAAAAGAACACAGCCAGAGGTATTACATTACCTGACTTCAAACTACTATAAGTCTACAGTAACCCAAATAGCTACAGGTACAGAAACAGATATGTAGACCAATGGAACAGAATAGGGAACCCAGAAATAAAACTGCACATCTATAGCCATCTGACCTTTGATAAAACTGACAAAAATAAGCATCGGGGAAAGGAAATCCTATTCAATAAATGGTGCTGGAATAGCTGGCTAGTGATATGCAGAAGAATGAAGCTGGACCCTTACCTTTCACCATATATACAAATTAATCAAAATGGATTAAAGATTTAAATGCAAGACCTCAAACTATAAGAATTATAGGAAAAAACCTTGGAAACACCATTCTGACCTCAGCCATGGCAAAGAATTTAGGACTAAGTCCCCAAAAACAATTGCAATAAAAACAAAAATTGACAAGTAGAATCTAACTAAATTAAACAGCTTCTGCACAGCGAAAGAAACTATCAACAGAGTAAACAGACAACCTATAGAATGGGAGAAAATATTTGCAAATTATGCATCCAAGAATATATAAGGAACTTCAACAGTTGAACAAGCAAAAAACAGCCCTGTTAAAAAATGGACAAAATACGTGAACAAACACATCTCCAAAAAGACATACAAGTGGCCAGTAAGCATATGAAAAAATGTTCAACATCACTAATCATCACAGAAATGCAAATCAAAACAACAACGAAATACCACCTCACACCAGTCACAATGGCTACTACCAAAAAGTCAAAACCAACAGATACTGGTGAGGCTGTGGAGAAA
The DNA here is from genome assembly GCF_028858775.2 of Pan troglodytes. Taxonomy (NCBI): domain Eukaryota; kingdom Metazoa; phylum Chordata; class Mammalia; order Primates; family Hominidae; genus Pan; species Pan troglodytes. The sequence continues at coordinate 28,599,141 of NC_072413.2, read as the reverse complement.
AGGGAATGTGTATATGTGGTTGGTGGAAATGTAAATTGGTTCAGTCACTGTGGAAAGCAGTTTGGAGATTTCTGAAAAAACTTCAAAACAGAACTACCATTCGACTCAGCAATCCCATTGCTGGGTATATGTCCAAAAGAAAACAAATTGTTTCACCAAAAAGATAAGTGCGCTCTTATGTTCATTGCAGCACTAGTCACAATAGCAAAGATATGGAGTCAACCTAAGTGTCCATCAATGGTGGATTGGATAAAGAAAATGTGATACATATACACCATGGAATATTATGCATCCATAAAAATGAATGAAATCATGTTCTTTGCAGCAACATGGATGTAGCTGGAGGCCATTATTCTAAGTGAGTTAACACAGGAACAGAAAACCAATACTGCATGTTCTCACTTGTAAGTTGATCTAAACACTGGGTACTCATGGACATAAAGAGGGCAACAGTAGAAACTGGGGACTACTAGAGAGGCGAGGGAAGGAGGGAGCAAGAGTTGAAAAACTATTGGCTACTATGCTCAATATATGGGTAATAGGGTCATTTGTATCCCAAACCTCAGCATCACACAATAGACCCAGATAACAAACCCGCACATATATTCCCTAAACCTAAAATGAAAGTTGAATAAACATGAAAAAAAAAAAGCTAATTGTAAGCACTGTGTGAAAAAAGAAAAAGAAAAAGAAAATTGATTAAATAACAGGAGCTCAGAAAAGCCCAATCAAGTCCAAAATATAAGGCAGGTGAGTTCATTCTCTCAATACACACCTTGTTCATCTTTCAGATACCTATCAGCAAAATGGCATGTTTTAAAGATGGTAGAACTATTTGAATGTGTTCTTCCCCAAACAACGCTGTATTCCTTGCTGGTACCGTGAGCCAGTGGTAGTCACACTTGAGATGGTAAAAACTGTTGAAAAGTAGCCCTGCCCTTCTCTAAATCCATCACATTACCTGTCCAGGGAGGATTAGAATAGATTCTTATTTGAATTCATTTCATTGATTTAGTGTCTGTTTGGTATTATGTAGGTAATAGGATGATGTGTCTGTACGGGAGATGCACCTGATAGCAGTAACTTAAGCATATCCTAGATGACCCTGTGTGGCAGGCACACCTGAATGTGTGTTTGGAATTCTGAGCGGAGGAGTGCAGGATTAGCCAACCCAGAGATTCATTCCTTGTCTATGATAAACATCTGGACCCATGGTCTGTCCCGCAGAACGCAGGCCATGTGGGGAACTGAGGCCCTTTGTTTGGGGTTGGATGAAGGTTGCTGGATGGAGGTTGTTAGGGAAAGGGTGCTAAATGAAAATGCTATATAAACTGCATGCTTTTAGCAAGCAGTTGCAGTTCTCTTGCCCAGCCTGCTGCCACTGGGCCATGAGGTTCTGCTATCCAGCTCACTGCCACTGGACTGTTCCTGGAGGTAAGTTTCCTGCTAATGAAACCCTATGTCTCATTTTCTGGTTCCAGGTCTCCTCTTTGGCCTCTTGAACCTTGTGCCATTCCTGCTGAAGTTAATAGGGGTCCGGCATGACAGGGTTTAATGTTACAATAAGGCAGAATATGCTGTCCACCCAGAATCAAATGACAAAAAATTAGTAGATTCCAGTTTGGTGTACTCTAATAAACACACTCACATTAGTACTCTCACTTTTACTATTACAATAGCACATGCAAATATTCTCACTAGGGTTTTCTTCTGTTTCTCCTATAATGGAGTAACCAATTGCTTTAGGCACTTATTGCCTGAAATGTAATATTAAATCACAGCAGGAAATACATCTGGATCCTGGTCCTGGACCTGCTTCTGACAAGCTTTGAGCAGAATAGCTACTGTATAAAACAGTCTCTACCCTGGGGAGCTGTGGGAGGAGATGATGATATCAAGCCCATTAAGACAGCACTTCCTTTCTGAAGCAACAGAAATACTAAAATATTTAAAATTTTTATTTTCTTTTGACTCTAGGAAGTTTTTGAAAGTGCCAAAGTCCTTTAAGTTATACATATTTATTTGAGAAAAAAGTTTTAGTTCTCATTATTCTTAAAAGTCAGTTAACTGGGGCCAGGCACTATGGTTCATGCCTGTAATCCCAGCACTTTGGGAGGCTGAGGTGGGCAGATCAGTTGAGGCCAGGAGTTCAAGACCAGCCTGGCCAACATGGTGAAACCCTGTCTCTACTAAAAATACAAAAATTAGCTGGTTGTGGTGGCGTGCACCTGTAATCCCAGCTACTTGGGAGGCGGAGGCAGGAGAATCGCTTGAACCTGGGAGGCAGAGGTTGCAGTGAGCCAAGATCATACCACTGCACTCCAGCCTGGGTGACAGAGCAAAACCCTGTCTCAAAAAAAAGAAAAAAAAGTCAGTTAATTGAAGCAGAAAGTGTTTTTATTTCCTTGGGGGAGCTCAGTGTATTAAACATGTGGCACAATATAGCTATCATGAAGACAGACATCATGATTCACTTTGCTGTGGTGTGTCTCCTCTGTTTCTTTGCCGAGATGGCATATGTGAGGCCCAGTTTGGTGTCTTCCCCAGAACCCTAATCCTTTCATCATAGGGAAATTATAGTTAAAACCTGAGAGACTTATTTTAGTTTTATAGCTAATAAAGTATATTTCTTTGTTCATTAAATATTTTCTCATTCGGATTTTAGATATCTTTGTTGTTTTCTTAATGAAACAATAGGCTCTTGCTTTTATATATTTTTTTTAAACTCCTCTGGCTGGTTTTCTCCCAACTAGCTATTTTAAGTAGCTACTTCTTAGATGCTTAGATTTCTGACATTTTCATCTTCCAAATCAGAAAGCACCAACATACCACAACAATCAGTTTCACCAAGAATCCAGCAACGGAAGGAAATGAGATATTTCACTATTATTACTTTGTGACTTTTAAAGTCTTAATGTTCAACTTTCGAATGCTCTTTTTCTTTCAATTAAAATTGCTCTGGGTTTAGATGGACAATGATCTGGGCTAATCTATGGTGTAACATGTAATGAAAGCAGCAGACAACAGAGGAAGTCCGAGGGACTCGATTTAGGCCAGAACAGCTAGTGGAGGAGAAAACACAGAAAACAAGGTGCACTGGAAGCACCGTTTAGCTTCGTCAGGTTTGTGGCACCTGGGTTTTCAATTAATGCCATTTCTTGAGTTTAGAAATAAGTCACACACATTTTTGCTCTAGGAGCACTTAGAGAAAGAACAGCATCACCCATCTCTAAAAATATTTCCCAGTGGATAAACTGTTAAGGAAACATGTTTGTGTTCACACTTCAAATAGAAATATTTACTATTCAGACTCTGTACTTGAATTTCTTTTTTTAAATCAAGTAACTAAGTTGGCTTTTTGTGAAATGATGACCCAGATAAGGGCACTGGGTCACCACTTACATAGCCAAAGCAGATGAGTAAGAATTTCAGAGCATTGAGATAACCTCCACAGAACCAGCTTATGTTGCACTGAATTTGTCTGTTTTAACTTAAAAGCACAGTATTTCAGGAGAAGATCACGTTAGTAATTAGCTCCTGAAAACCTGGAAGATAATGAATATATTTGATGTATTGAAGCTTTAGTGAAAGACTTACAGTCATTAAAATGAGCTCAGAAGATTCTAGCTCTGTGGGTGAGTGTCTGGGCTGATGGCATAGTTAATGTCACTATTGTTCTTCCTTAGTTTAACTTGTATTCGGTGTATATTTTATACAATTTTGGTTTTAAAAATGTTTATTTTTTTGAGGACAGACCACATATTTGGGGGTCTTTGAAATAAACTAACTTGATGGCCCAGCTCACATAATCTTTACCAGGTATCAACCAACCCCTTAACTTCGTGTGACTACCATCAATCCTGCATTGAGACCTTGGCTTTTTTAGTAAGAGACCCGACTTTAAAACAGGACAATTTACCTATTCTGGACAGCATCAAGAATAAAGGAAAACATGGCACATAGTCTTATTTATTCTTTATTTGCAACTTTAGAGAGTAGGATTATTTAGAGTGGAGTCATTGAACAAACACACTTTTGTTTTGCAGTTACTCTTGTTGTTATTGTACATATCACACTGATTTTTGCTGCTTAAGTGTCCAGTGTTTAGCCCTTTCAATGTGGCCTGATTATATATATATATTTAAAAACCTTTATTCCTCTCTGCTTTGTATATATATTTAAAAACCTTTATTCCTCTCTGCTTTGCTGTTTGTGAGATGGCTTCCATGCATGATAAAACCAAGGGTGTTTGAGAGACAAATACAGGATTATAAGTTGGTCAGCTTTATGACACTTGACACCTTAAGATATGGTTTCTAGATAACAGGGCTTGCCTGCAGAGTCTTGACCCAAACACCAAAGGTGGGAGTGAGGCAGGGCTCCTACACAGCACAGGCTGGTCAGAAAATTGGGAGCAAATGACTCTAGTTAGTCATCATTCACTTTTTCTGCTGTTTTGGGGAAGAATTTTGTCTCAGCTCCACAGAGCTTTAGAAAAAGAATGATGCATTTCTGAAGCACTTAGCATGGAGAACCTGTTGATATCATTTGTATTATTACAATTTCATATTATATTTGAGCTCTTGTATACTTCTTTATATTATTTTTTCTAAGACTGGATTATGCCAGAATTTGTGCTAAGTTCTGGGAATCAGGTGGAATGCTTTTCTATGGGCTTACATCTTTCTTTGAAAGTAAATTTTTGAAGGACTGAATAGGATTGCAAAGTATGATAACCAAAACTCTTTATGGGATATTTAAAGGGCAAAGATCCATACCATGTACTCCCCGCCCCCCATTTTGTACTTCTTAATTCCTCTTTTCCCTCACTTTTTCTGAGGCCAAATTGAGGCAGTAGAACGAGAAGAACAGGAAAGGTGGTGACCACGTATTCAGCGATGTTGCTTCAGCACTCTCTGGGTAAATACAGTAACAGATGAACAGAGAGCCAGAGGTCCAACGACTGCTTCCTGGGCCCCCACCCATTCTTGTCAAGCAACTCCAGCAAATCCAAAAGCACAAAGTTGGTTATTTTTAACTGCTCATCAAAGCCACTAGAAACAAACTTTCAAAACTTTTCTTCTATTTTTGCTTCTTTTCCTCTTTCTCCTTATTCCTCATTTTTGGGAGGTACTGTTGATTGGAAAGGGTTAAAAAGAAAACTCAGACAGCTGAATTTTTAAGACAGAAATGATGATAAAAATAAATGGCCAGATATTAAGAAAGAGATAATGAATGGGGAGTAACAATTTGTGCAACCCTCTTGGGCTTTGAGAGCGTGATTATCAGCGAGAAAATAGTGGCTTCAATGTAGGGAACAATCTTAGTTAAGACTTTGCAAGTAGTGATATATCTTTTATTTATTATTATTATTATTATTTTTTTTTTTTTTTGAGATGGAGTCTCACTGTTGTTGTCCCGGGTCGGAGTGTAATGGTGCGATCTTGGTTCACTGCAACCTCCGTCTCCCGGATTCCAGCAATTCTCCCACCTCAGCCTCCCGAGTAGCTGAGATTACAGGCGCCTGCCACCACGCCTGGCTAATTTTTGTATTTTCAGTAGAGACAGGGTTTCACCATGTTGGCCAGGTTGGGCTCGAGCTCCTAACCTCAGGTGACCCACCCCCCTCGGCCTCCCAAAGTGCTGGGATTACAGGCGTGAGCCACCAAGCCAGGCCGATATATCTTAATGTTTGGAAAACATTGGAAGCATTTTTCATAAAAATTAAAATACTGGCCGAGCGCAGTGGCTCACGCCCGTATTCCCAGCACTCTGGGAGGCTGAGGTAGGTGGGTCACGAGGTCAAGAGTTCCAGACCAGCCTGACCAACATAGTAAAACCCCGTCTCTACTAAAAATACAAAAGTTAGCGGATGTGGTGGCGGCGCCTGTAATCCCAGCTACCTAGGAGGCTGAGGCAGGAGAATCGCTTGAACCCGGGAGGTGGAGGTTGCAGTGAGCCGAGATCGTGCCACTGCACTCCAGCCTGGGCGATGGAACAAGACTCTGTCTCACACACACACACAAAATTAAAATACTATCATTTATATATTAATATTATATAATCAACTAATTTGTGATGTATAGGAATAAATGGCATGAATTCCGTCAGTACCAGAGATTTATTGAGTAATCAGAAAAAAATTAAAGAGTCTTAATATGACAACATAAGTCTTACAAAAATAAATAGCTTAGCAGGAGGCAGGAATCCAGGCTATTGTTTATGCTGTCAATTCAAATTAAAAACGAAAATGAAACAAAGGATTTCTGCTAAAATATATTATCACATATGGAAAATGAATTCACCTTCTCCTCCCTGGCCCACCAGCAACATAGAAAGTATTAACTTAGAACTTATTTCCCTTTTCCTCCATCTCTTTGAGATGATAACTGAAACTCAATAGCGCTTTATAATTAAAGAATAAGGTACTGATAGTGAAACGCTTTTCACTTCACTCAATAGATTTAAAAATAGAAATTTACTAGAGGTGATCATTTCACAGATTTTGATGCCAAGAATGGGTAACATCAGCCAGGTCTTCAGGTGAATATCTTGAATGATTGTTCAAGCTTTGCGGGCTTAACCAAATTCAGACATGTTGTCCATGTTGTTGCATGCTACACTCTGGTGCTTCAGTTAGCATGACTACATCTCTATAAAAGAAGTGTAGAAGGCAAGGAAAAATGCAAATATATAAAATAAGGGGTTTTCCCACTGTTCTTTGTATGGTAACAATCTTCAGATGATATCTTAATGATATCTTAAAATCCCCTTCTAAACCTAAAATTGAGAGTTCAATTTCATACCTAGATAATTTGTAGATTCAGACTAATGTGTGCCTGCTATTTCAAAGCTGGTATGTTGTGAAGTCTTCCTTAATATCTAGCACATTTATGATGGTTTTGGAGAAATTATCATCTAGCACTAGCATTGCCACCACTAGCATAAATCAAGTAGTTTGGGGTTGTGCAAAGTGGGGATAAAATCGTCCCCTGCTGCTGTCATCTTTATGATATCTTAAAATCATACAATGTCAAAAGAAAATTAGGATGAGGAAACCTAGGCAAGGTGGAGCCCTGAGAGGAGACATTTATTAAGTTCTGACACTTGTTTTCACTTTTATACTCATATGTATCGTAAGTAATGCCATACAGTGGCAGTAAACAATCTTTGTTGACTGAATAAATGCATAGCCAAACCAGAACGCAGCACAGGCTTGTCTAACTCAGTGAAACAGCTGATGGTTGAACCAAATGCCTGGAACTAAAAAGCTGTGAAAGATTTAAGTGAAGACATGATATCTCCCCTCAAGTTATTATTCACCTCTGAGATGTCCACCTCCTTTTGGCATCTGTTGTTTGGCTTGATATGATTTTACCCCCACTTTGCACAACCCCAAACTACTTGATTTATGCTAGCAGTGGCAATGCCAGTGCTGGATGATAATTTCTCCAAAACCATCATAAATGTACTAGATATTAAGGAAGACTTCACAACATACCAGCTTTGAAATAGCAGGCACACATTAGTCTGAATCTGCAAATTATCTGGGTATGAAACAACTCTCAATTTTAAGTTTGGAAGGGGATTTGAGACCTGTGGAATGTAACTTTTCCCACTGAGATGTTATTACTTTATCTGCTCTTGCTCTGTATGATTTTTCTGATTTAAAAGGGCAGCCTTACGATTGTTCCCCCACATTTTGTTTTACAGGGTGACAACGAGGGCAGCAAAAAATGCTCTTGGTGAAGAGAGAGTTTGTGCCATTAAGTGGTTTATCATCAGCAATTTTAGGATCTTTGAAAATGTAATACATGTTTTGAAATGAGTGCCCTGTCCAGATAACCACTTCTTCCTCTTGGTTCTTTTAACTGCTGCTAGAATCTGAAAGGTAAGTGGAATCTGTCACTATTTATGTGATTTCAAACTGTAAGTTGAAATGAGATACCACCTACCTTAAATGAGATACCACTTACCTTAGAGCTCTGAGGAGGCATTTTGGAACTTATCTGGGGGTGATCCAGGAGAGTGTTATGTTAGTTTTAGCTAGAGTATAAAATTCTGTGTAGTTAGGATGATAAGGTGGCAATGCACATTGCACTTAAATTAAGAATTCACATTTATACAGAGCCAAATGCGCGCGCACGCGCGCGCGCGCGCACACACACACACACACAGATGTCCCTGTAGTTGAGGGTGTCTTGCTAGAAAGTTGCATATAAGTTAAACTATGCCATGGGAGTGAATAACCAACCCTTTAAGACATACTTTATTTCCTTTTTTGGCCAATGTTCAGAAGAATCAATTTTGAATTGACTCCTCATATTGACTCATTTGGCAATGTAAAACCTTTCCTTTTCTCGAGATGACATTGAAACCTTATTCTTTTCTTTAGGTTGTGTAGTTTCCATAGGAAAAGATAAATAATGCACTTTGTGTGAATCATAAACCACCTCACAGTCATGTGAATTTCAAGTCAAATCCAGTTACTATTTTAAACAGATAAGGAGATAGAGTGGGCAGATGGTAGGTCCAACGACTCCTCTAATAAGAGGAGCCCAGAGGGCTTATAAGTAACTGAAAGTAAGCATTTTATTCCTCTAACAAAAAGAAAGAAGTAAAGAGAGAGAAAGAGAAGGGGGAGCAGCATACAAAATGGCTCATCAGCGTAACTCGGGCTGCGGTATTGTGTATGCTGGTTGCCATTTAAGTTTTGATCACATGAACACTGCCAGACGTGCATATGAGCTTTTTTGACCCATACAGGCATTTTGATAAATTACCTTCCAAGCAGCTGATAAGAAAACTTTGTCATTCATTGTAGCCTCAGAGGTAAAAGCCAGACCAGGGATTAAAAAGACGGGGAAGGAGCCCTGAGAGAATGGCGGTGGGTCCAGTTGTGGATGCAGAATGAGGTTAATAGCTGAATGCCCTGGAGATCTGTGCCAGAAAAGATCTTTGTTGTTGAATATATTTATTAACCATTTATAAGATGAGGTGAATAAAGGAGTGATATTATTCAATGACCCTAAATTTTCAGTCCAATAAGGACCACAAGAGATTCCAGCAAGACTTAACAAAACCAGGTAATTGGACAATATGATGAAGATGAAATCTGAAACAGGCAAGTGTGAGGTGATGCACATCTGAAAGAACAATTTAAGCTAATCATACACAGTGATGGGTATTGAATTAGCCATAACCTTCCAAGAGAAAGATCATAAGCCTTGCTCAATGTGCAACAGTGCTAAAAATAAGCCACTGGAAGAGGAGTGAGAATAATGTGGACAATATTAAGGTGCCATTATATAAATTGACAGCATATCCTTGTCTAGAATATTATGTTGAGTTTTAGCCACCTCGTCATAAAAATGGAATGGAAGAAACAGAAAAATTCCCTGAAGGTCTGCTAAACTGATTGGAAATATAAGATAAGTTTCATTATGAAGGGAATATTTTTATGTCATGTTTAAAGATCTCCTGTAATGAAAACCCTATAGTGATGTAAAAGAGATTTATGATTCTCAGTAGCATCTGAGGTATGCCCATTAAAGAGAAAATAAGCACTCACATTTTGTGCTGTAGTCTCAGACCTGGGTAATCAAAGCATTTTTATCTCCAAATAGTATCTTGAGTCCTGTTGAAAGTAGTAGAAGTTGGTGGCATCTTTTGGGAAAAAAAATGCATATCTCCCTGGAAAACTCCTTTTATCTGGGCCAAATCAATGCATGTTTATGCTTTATGTATATAATGATAATTCATGTTCATAATGATAACTCCAGGTCACTGCATGATTCTTAAAACACTTTTAGATTTAGAAAAAAAAACCTAAACAAAGAAAAACACGCATTTAGTATAACTGAATAAATAACATTTGACCTATTGTTCTAAAACTTGGGCATTAATGTTTGGTAGGTATACTGATTTACTAGCCATAGTATTTGTTTACTCAGCACATTTCATCCTCAGCTACCAAAGGTAAGTTATTGTTTTAGGTTGTTTTCCAGTTTCTATTTAGCCTAAGAACTCCACCCAAGTTAGAAAAGAATAAAAATGAGGTGAAAATAAAGCAACATTATGAGACTTAAAAAAGGGAAAGGTCACACACTAATGCTTTTCCATCCTGGGCACCGGGGACTGGGGTGAGGGCTGGAGGGTCCATTTTCATTATTATCTTTGCATTTACAAACACAGCCTCCGACGTTTAGTATTTGCTTTGAATGAGGAACTGAGAAATAATGTCCAAGATGAGCTCATAAAGAGGTGAATCTAGTACTTGGTAGCTAGAGTAATAATCCAGTTGGGCTATATTACTCTGGGTATTAAGAAACAATAGCTAATAAGAAGTAGTTTCGGCCAGGCGCCATTGGCTCATGCCTGTAATCCCAGCACTTTGGGAGGCCGAGGCGGGCAGATCGCCTGAGGTCAGGAGTTTGAGACCAGCCTGGCCGGCATGGTGAAACCCTGTCTCTACTAAAAAGACAAAAACCAGCCAGGCATGGTGGCAGGTGCCTGTAATCCCTAGCTACTCAGGAGGCTGAGGCAGGAGAATCACTTGAACTCGGGAGGTGGAGGTTGCAGTGAGCCAAGATAGCACCACTGCACTCCAGCCTGGCCAACAGAGTGAGACTCTGTCTCAAAAAAAGAAAAAAAAAAGGGAAAGTTTCATGATACTGTATAATAACTTGGCTCATACCTTCTTGTCCTGGGAAATCTGTTTATATACATGAAAAGTATATCTCAAGAAGAGTTTCTTCCAGAATGATATAGGCTCTGTAACGCTTCAAAGGATAATCTCTACCAGAATATAAATCCCAACAGTTCTTTCCATATGCCAGATAAAATGTATTTTAGCATTTACTTTGGTCTCTAAAACATTATCTGGGTTGTTCTTGTAGAAATAGGCAAAGACCAACAAAATGAGAGCAAGCAAAGCTCATTTATTCAGAGATTGCTTTAGAAAGGGAGTCAGCTACAACAATCAGTGTCACTTTTGTTTTGGCAGAGACTCAAAGGCAGGTAGAGAAGTGGAGAAACTTCACAGTAGACAAAGGGAAAGCTTCAGGTATGCCCTAACTGGAGGCTATTGGCATTGGAAAGCTGTAGATGAACTAACCATTAATAGAAGCAGGGCATCTGATGTGATTTATTAGGGGTGCATATTTAGCTTTTTGTGGTTGATCCTAAGTTGGGAGCAGTGACAAAGATTAGAGAACATGTGGGTTATTAATGAAGTCCTGACCATTTGAGGCTGACTGTTCCAGAGGTAATTGTTTGGCTTTCTGGATTGTTACCAGAGATAGCAGTCTGATTTCCTACAAGTCTGACTTATAGGAGGCCAGCTATTATTGATGATGGGTTGGTTTCCTGGGAAGATGACTCCATTTTAGAAGTCAAAGCTCTGTTTTTACATATGGTCTGACCACTGTCCATTTGTATATTCAGTCTCTCACTCTATAAAACAAAAGAATGAAAGTTCACATTGTGAGAGGATTGAACTCTTATAAGCATCAGACTTCCATTTGTGAATAGCGTTTTTAGTTTGCAAATGCCTGAAATACATTATCATCAAGATGAGAAAACTTTTAGAAGTCTCAGATTATGGCTTGCTTCCAGTTTGGGCAAGAGATGACTTTAAAACCGAATTTTCATTCAAATAAAGTAACCGTAAATTATAGAAAACATAATTGAAAATATGACAGTATTTGAAAAAGAAGAAAGAAAAAAAGACTACCATATGTTTAAAAGTGCCTCTGTAGTTTTATTAATTAAAGAGCATAACTTTTGATTCAAATCCCAATGTGAATGTCTTTTGAAAGATGTAGTAACTATTTCAAGCCACCAGGGTGCACCATTTTGAAAACTGTCTCAGGGATCCTAATGATAATTCTAACAGCCCAAAGGAGTTTGCACATCTTTTTAAGAGCCCTAGCTTCCTCCCAGGGATACAGTGTGAGCCACAAAGATCTACTACTTTAGTAATAAAGTACCTTTGATTTATGGATTATATCATATTTAATATCCTCAGTTGAATGGTATTCAGCAAGCAGAAAGAGTTATTTTTTTTTCTAGGTGCTAGTACTGACATTTAGCCATGTATAATATACTACCACAATTAACTAAAACGTACCGTTCCTGAAATGTGCTATAACCAAATGCACTGTATTTTTCATATGATTTGCAATTTCCGTGGAGAGCTCATTTGGATTACGTTTATAATATTCATTTAGCAAACTCCATTAGCAATGTTTACAAGTGCTTATGGATCCAGTAAATGAGTTTGCGGGTATGCCGTGAACGAAGTAAGTTAAATGCATCCATTTGTGTATGGTATCTAATGCATAAACTCATTCCAATCAGGAAGATGTACAGCACATTAAACTGTAACCTGGGAGTCTGGATTTTGATATGGTTCCTACATGGCTCCCTAATATGACTGAATTGATTAACCTTTTGGTTTCTTGATTTTCCCTTAAGGGGAAAACTCATTGAAAAACTAGATTAATATGAGCAGCTGAGCATAAGAATCCTTAGGGGCAAACAAACAAACAAACAAACACACAGAATAGAGAGATGTTGATTCAGTCTTCTCCGCCTTGTAAATTAGATCTTTTAGTGGAAAAGTGTTTTAGCACACTAGGTTTCTAGAATGCTAATGACATTAATGGAAATGTAACTTTCTGAATTATCCTGGCGACCTGAAAAGGTTTCTGCATCTCACTAAAAGGACTAACCTAAAAACTACAAATGTGTAGTGTTAAAAATGGTTGAGATGAGAAATTTTGTGTTAGGTGTTTTTGACCACAACAAAAATAAACCCAACAGTAACAAAATAAAACAAAACAAAAACTTGTAGGTGTTCATATTCAGAGTGACTGATTCTTTTGATGGGAAATCTCTAGAGACCCATTAGAAGGGAGAACAAAGGACCTTTGTTAAAGCCTGATGATCTGCACAAACTATGGATTTCCCAGTTTCTGAGATTTATAGGTTGTTGTTCTCACTAGGTCATGATAGGGGTGGGGATGTGGGACCCGGGGAGAGAGTAGGTTAGTGATACCCAGTCCTGTATAGATCTCCTAGGATTAGAAAGAAAGCCTATTTTAATACTAGCTAACATTTAGTGATGCTTACCATAGGCTTTATGCACTTCACATGTGGCTCTGATCCTCAAAACAATCCTATGGATTTAGGTATTATTATTTTTATCTTCATTTTACAAATGAGGAAACTGAGGCCTAGAGAAATTAAGTAATGTGTCCCAAGGTCACACAGCTACAAAGGGGTAGTGCTAGAATTTGAACTCAGTCTCTTTGTCTCCAGAGCCCTGCTCTTAACCGCTGTATCACAGATAACTGATGTTTTCCCTACAGCTTACATTGAGGTATGTAATTGACTGAAACAGAAGAATCCAAAATCTAGGCTTCATATATTTCAAATGTATGACTTGGGTTACTTGACCATGTTAACCCTCAGTTAGTTGTGCTTTTTGTAGTAGAAGTTCTAATTTTGGCTTACTGAAGATGTGGGATATAATTCCCCATATTGAATCTAATTTAGATCCAGGATCCAGAAATTCAAGTCATCTTTGACATGATAAGAAACTTATCAAACAGTGCCATCCAATGAGAATATATTCTTGTCTTCTTTCAAAATCGAGTTGGGAATTTCAGTTATTATTTAAAATTTTTTTTTCACAAATATGGTTTTTTTCTCCTAGAACACAGATGCTCTTAACTCCCTAGCAGTCACCATCTGTACCTCAATTTACATTTCCCCAAACACTGCTGACATCTGTTTAAATGCCAATCTCTCCCCAACTTAGTAGGATTTTAGCTCAAAAGTGATATCCTATGAGTGATTTGGAATTTCAAAATGATACTAATTTTCATCAAAATGCTCAATGGCTACAGATACACAAGCTTCACCTGCCCCTTTGAGAAGGTTTCGGCAAAATGGAGGCTAATATTGAAAGTGATCTGTCATTTCCGGGGAATAGGACTGTTTTACCAGGTTAAAATGTTCATTTATGGGAAAAGGCTCTGAGTTGTCATGAAGAGAATTCTGGGGAATTAAGAATTCTCCTAAATAATCATTCTCTTTTTCTTCTTTCAGGTTCATGCTCCTTTCATACAGAGATGTCTGACTTTCTTCTGTGAATTATCACATGAGAGCATGCACAGAAAATATGTCCGGGGATAGGGACAGTGTGGGAATGCAGCTGAGGTTGGTTGGACAATGGGATTGAGAGATAGTCATGAGCTGTGAGATACTAATTTTTAAAAGAACATACAGAAATTATGCCCCTAAGGGAGTAATGTCTCAGTAATATCAAATCTTTATCCTTTGGAGATAAATTTGATTTTTGGAAAAATCCAAAAGTCATCTGGAATGTAGTATTATTATAAAGTTGGTTTAAGGGAACAATTTTTCTTATGTGGTTCACAAACTGATTCTAAGAAGGCAATTTCAAAAGATGAACTCTAGAAAAATTTTAAACAATGGTGGCATCATGAGACTAAGCAAGTCATCTTTCGAGAAGAATTATTTGTTGGAAGTATAAATTTGGTCTTATTTGTGTTTTGGAGTCAGGTGGATCAGGGCTTTAGATCTGGCTTCATGTATTTCCAGATCTATGACTTGGGTTACTGAACCAGGTGAAGCCTCAGTTCATTTCCTAACCTGTAAAATGAAGATAATTCTAGTATCTATCTTGTGGCATTGTGAAGATTAAAAAATGATAGTGTATGTAAAGTGCTCTGCCCAGTGCCTAGCATATAGTAAATGCTCAATAAAAGTGATGCTAACTCATACCCTCCTTCCTACCCTCAAGGTGGCTATATGGATTCCAGTCAGGAAGAACTTGGAACCATGTTATACCATTTATTTGAGTACTATGGTCCTAGGCAAGTCATCTGACTTTTAGAGTTCTGATGTCCTGCTTTATAAAGTGGATATAATAATACCTCTTTTACCAGATTATCATGAATGTTAGAGATAATGTACATAAAGGATTTAGAGCCATAATTATGATTATTATGGAAAGGAATCTTAGAATAACAACCTTTTAATGGGGACCAGATTGTTCTGTAAAGATAACAAATTTAATATGGTACTAATGCTGGTATTTTAAAACTGACAAAATTCCAAATTGAAACTTGGGATTTTTTCAAGAAGGAAAATATCTCTGGGTATGGCTGCATCACAACTGAATTATTGGTTTCTTAGTTGCAAACCTATAATACAGTAGGGAAGCTCATCTCACTCATATCTCCCAGTGGATTTCACAGGATTCCTACCGTTATCAACAAGAGGATTTGGTTAACTATAGAGCCCAGGGAAACATCACTTCCATAGTTAGAAGTTTTTCGTTATGTACAGACCAAGACCTTAGAGATAGTTTCAGTTGTAAAATAATTAAGTGCATCTTGTAAAATGCAAATAAAAATTTTAATGGAGAAAGGCCATTACTCGGCTCCTCATTTCCATTATTAAATCTCCCTTAACAAGTGTTTAAGTAATTCTTATAACAGCAACAAAAAAGTCAGAGCCTGTAGCAACATCTCTCTTTCAAGAGGAGAGAATATTCATATTTTCTTTTCATTTTGTTTGGCAAAAATGTCTCAGTTAAAATGAGATGTCTGACTCATTTCTAGAGCCAAATATTTCTGAAATAAAAGTTTGAAGTTACAAAAATAAAAAATTAAAACCCAGTTCAATTCAAAAATAGGCTTATAACTTTCTGATTTCAAACCAAAATGTTTATGAACAAAACTGTGATTAAATACAGTCGTACCTCGCAGATATTGTGGGTTCAGGTTCCAGACCACCATAACAAAATATTACAATAAAGTGAATGATGCACCCATTCTTTGGTTTCCCATTGCCTGTAAAAGTTATGTTTACGATATAGTCTATTAAGTGTGCAAAAGCTTTATGTCTAAAAAATGTAAATACCTGAATTGAAAAATGCTTTATTTCTAAGAAATGCTAATGATCATCTGAGCCATGGCTGCTGACTGATCAGGGTGGTGGTTGCTGAAGGCTGGGGTGGCTGTAGCAATTTCTTAAAATAAGACCACAATGAAGTTTGCTGTATCAGTCAACTCTTCCTTTTATGAAAGATTTCTCTTTAGCATGAGATGCTGTTTGATAGCATTTTACCCACAGTAGAACTTCTTCCAAAATTGGAGTCAGTCCTCTGAAACCATCCTACTGCTTCATCAACTAAGTTTATGGAATATTCTAAATCCTTTTTTTCATTTCAACAATGTTTATAGCATCTTCATGAGAAGTATCAATACATGCCATATTAAGAAAGCACTTTCTTTGCTCTTCCCTAAGAAGCAACTTTTCATCCATTCAAATTTTATCATGAGATTGTAGCAATTCTGTCACATTGTCAGGCTCCACTTCCATTTCTCATTCTCTTGCTATTTCCACCACATCTGCATTTACTTCCTCTACTAAAATCTTGAACTCTTCAAAATCATCCATGAGGGTTGGAATCAACTTCTTCCAAACGCCTGTTCATGTTGGTTTTTTGACCTCTTCTCATGAATCATGAATGTTCTTAATGGCATCTAGAATGGTGAATCCTATCCATAAAGTTTTTTATTTATTTTTCCCATATTCATCAGAGAATCACACCACCCATGACAGCTGTAGCCTTAGAAAATAAATTTCTTTTATTTTTATTTTGAATTTTTCTTTATTTAATTATTTTTTTGAGACAGGGTCTTGCTCTGTCACCCAGGCTGAAGTGCACGATCATGGCTCACTGCAGCCTTGACCTCCTGGGCTCAAAAGATCCTTCCACCCCAGCCTCCTGAGTAGCTAGGACCACAGGTGCATGCCACCATGCCTGGCTAAGTTTAGTAGAGACAGGATCTCACTATGGTCCCTACGCTGGTCTCGAACTCCTGGCCTCAAGCAATTCTCCCACCTCAGTCTCCCAAAGTGCTATGATTACAGGTGTGAGCCACTGCACCTGGCAAAAATAAATTTATTACATAGTAAGACATGAAAATTGAAATTACTTTTGGATTCATGAGCCACAGAATGGATGTTGTGTTAGCAGGCATGAAAACAACATTATTCTCCTTGTACTTCTTCATCAGAGCTCTTGGGTGACTAGGCACATTGTCAGTGAGCAGTAATATTTTGCAAGAGATCTTTTTTTGAAGAGTAGGTCTCAACAGTGGGCTTAAAATATTCAGCTACTATGCTCTAAACAGAAGTTATGCCATTCAAACTGTCTTGCTCCATTTGTAAAGTACAGGAAGATTAGATTTAACATAATTCTCAAGGGCCATAGGATCTTCAGAGTGGGAAATGAGCATTGGCTTCAACCAGCTGCATTAGCCCCTAACAAGAGTCAGTCTGTCCTTCGAAGTTTTGAAGTCAGGCATTGACTTCTCCTCGTTAGCTATGAAAGTCCTAGTTGACATCTTCTTCCACTAGAAGACTGTTTTGTCTTCACTGAAAATCTGTTGTTTATCATAGCCACCTTCATCAGTGATTTTAGCTAGATCTTCTGGATAACTTGCTGCAGTTTCTACATCAGTACTTGCTGCTTCACTTTGCACTTTTGTGTTATGAAGATGGCTTCTTCCCTTAACCTTCAGGAACCAAACTCTGCTAGCTTCAAACTTTTCTTCTGCAGCTTCCTCACCTCTCTGTTTTTATAGAATTGAAGAGAATTGGGCCTCACTCTGGATAGGCTTTGGCTTAAGGGAATGTTGTAGCTGGTTTGATCTTTCGTGTGTATCTCTGAAAGTTTCTCCCTATCAGCAATAAGGCTGCTTGGTTTTCTTATCATTTGTATGTTCACAGGACAGTATTTTTAATTTCCTTCAAGAACTTGTCTTTTTCATTCACAACTTGGCTGTTTGGCACAAGAAGCCTAACTCTTGGCCTATCTTGACTTTTGACATACCTTCCTTTCTAAGTAAGCTTAATCATTTCTAGCTTTTGATTTAAATTTGAGAGATGTGTGGCACTTCCTTTCACTTGAACATTTAGAGACCACTGTAGGGCCTGATTTCAATATCACTGTGTCACAGTGAACAGGAGGTCCTGAGGAGAGGGAGAGAGATGGATAAATGCGTGGTCAGTGGAACACATCAGAACACAAACAACATTTATCAAGTTCGCCGTCTTATTTGGATGTGGTTTGTGGTGCCCTGAAACAATTACAACAGTAACATCAAAGATCACTGATCACAAATCACTGTAACAGATATAATAATAATGAAAAAGTCTGAAATACTGTGAGAATTACCAAAATGTGATGCAAAGACATGAAGTGAGCAGATGCTGTTGGAAAAATGGCACCAATAGACTTGCTTGATGCCAGGGGTTGCCACAAATCTCTGATTTGTAAAAAATCCAAAATCTGCAAAGTGAAATAAAGCAAAATGCAATAAAATGGGGTCTGCCTATAAGTAGTTTTTTCTAAATAAAGAGTAGAATGTGTTTTCCTCAAATTGAATATTACAGAGAAGCCTAAATGAGAAATGGATTAAAGCAAGACTACTCTGGTTAAAGAAGGAAGGGAGTGGCCCATTCTCCCCTCTTCTTCTCCTCCTTCTTTCCACCTGCATCTCCCATGATCCTATGACACCATCCCAGAAACCCCAGGGCTCTCAGAATACAGTTTTGGATTAATTGCTCCAGCTATTCCTTTGGTTTCATTATTGCTCCTGTTTTTTTTCTTTCTTTTCTTTTTTTTTTTTTTTAAAAAAAAAAAAAGAAGAAGAAGAAGAAAAAGTGGCCTTTGGGCATAGAGCATTAATCCTGTCAACTTCAGTAGGCAGGAGACAGACATGTTTGTATCTGACACCTCAGTTCTCTCTGCTTTGTTCAGTGTTTGGGAGCAGGATTTCTGAATATAGACAAGTCTTTCTTCAAGTCTGATTTCTGTTGGTGGTAAAGTTTCTCCTGGTTGACTTGGTAGAATTTTTCTAATGACTTTCTATTCAAGAGGACAGGCACTGTAAGTCTTAAAAAGTCGCTGTTCTTATATTTGGTAACACTGGCCATGTTGGTACTTTCTTTTGCCAAACAAAGTACAATGTCAAAGTGGGGATGGGTGGGAACATGATTACGCTAAGAAAGGACACAGACTCTCTGCAGTGTATCCCTTCTAGTTAGGAAGGGATGTTTTGCCCTTGGTAAAGTGACCCCTATAAAGCAGTGGACAGAGAGATGTCCTCACTGCACGGCCTCTGCCTCATGCCCTGTAAAATGTTGATCCCTGCAGATATTTCTTCTGGCATCTTTTAATTGACATCTGGGTTTTAGAATAAAACTGCCAGAAATCATCTCATTCAAGGAGTAAAACTGGAATTGCTGCAAAGCCTGATGACCCCAAACCACAAGGTAGATGGAAATTGCTTGGGATTGATGCTCCATACTAGCCTGCTTGCGTGGGACCTGCTTGACAGAGGAAGGAGAGGCAGGCAGGGAGGGTGAGAAGGGAACAGTGGAGAAGCTGCTGAATGTAAATAATGAGAAGGGCTGTTACCTCTTTAACTCCTGGCCCTGTGTTATTGAAATCAGCCAAGTTAAAGCCTAGAGATTTAGAACATAGACCCCAAAGGAGGCAAAAGAAGAAAAAAACTCACAGCAGGGTTCTACAATTCCAACCCCCACGGTTAAGGGGAAGGCAATTCCATTTTCCTTAGGCTATGTGTCTTTGGGCATATTACTTAATCTCCCTCATTAAATCTTGGTTCTCTTAGCTGTAAAGTCAATTCCAGTGTTTCTCAAACTGTCTTGTGTTAAAGAACCAGATTTTCAAAAAAATTTCCAGTCTGTCATAGAGTGATACTTTTATAAAACACAATAAAAATAAATTCCTAGAAATGTTTAAATGTTTTATTCTTAAATTTGACAGACATAAAATTACTCTGTCAAATTGCTTTTGTTTCTAGACATTTACTCTCAATTACTACAGTATTTGATTGCAGACCAGTAACAGTTTGTGGATTGGTACCAGTATGTGGACTAGACTTTCAGTTGTCATTGGCACAGACACTAATGGCATTCACCTTACAGAGGTATGATGAGGCTCAATAGGATAGTGGAATGGTACATATATTTGACAATCACTGTCATAATTTTAAAATTTCCTTCTGGTTTAACAAGTAAATCTCTACCTTTGCCAGGCCATAAAAACATGTAGTTTTTTTAATAAAGTTTTTTTAAATATACATACATAGAGAAAAGAAGGGATACATAGTTAATACCAACCTCTCTTAAGAGACTGAGAAATGATGGGTCTCAGGAATACCAGCTGAAGGTTCAAATTCCGCACGCCAATGCACAGGCCAAGAGCAAATCCTTGGACTGCTACTTTTAAAATGGGAGCTGAAAGCAACCAAAACAGGCCCTGAGTTTGGGAAAGAGAGTCATATCTACAGCACAACCTATCAGCATGTTGCTCCGGTGACTGGGAGGGTTCTGGATTTAACTCCCCTCGCTGGAGCTGTGGGGCAGTTGAGTCGTGCCGTGTTAACACTCAAGCTTGCAGGCACACAGACACGGGTTTGAAAGTGTTCTTATTGTCGATGGGACCATAGATGTGGTTATTTAAACTCCCCAAGCAGGAGGCTGAGGCAGGAGAACGGCGTGAACCCGGGAGGCGGAGCTTGCAGTGAGCCGAGATCGCGCCACTGCACTCCAGCCTGGGCGACAGAGCCAGACTCTGTCTCAACAAACAAACAAACAAACAACAACAACAACAAAAAAAAAAAACTCCCCAAGCTCCGATTTTCTCCTGTGGAGAGTAGGAGCTAGTAATAGTGCCTGTATTTCTTAGTGCTGCAGAACGGATTAAATGATATAATCCCTGTTAGTGTGCAACAATTTAAAAATAACGATAGCTATAAGAGCAGGGTGAACAGCTCAATTTTAGTGGAGCCAAGCTAACACATGGCCAGATTTTCCTTGGCATGATGGTCCGAAGGGGTCAGGAGCATCAACATAGCCCTTCTCAGACACAGTGGAGAAAAAGAACCCTAAGCCTCAAGCACATCACTTGCAAAAGGCTTCTGACCCTTAAAGTCGGACTTTCCCTGTAGCTATGTAGCACTCTCACTCCTTTCCTTCACCCCAGCTGTGAAAGAGATGGTAATAATATGGAAAAATGAATCAAAGTCTTGAATACAGCATCCAAGGTGAGGAAAACTGCAGGGGTTGAACGTGAGTCGGGGAAGCAGGAGCCCGCCCCCGCTTTTTTTCCCACCTATGCAATGTGTACCGAATATCTGTGATCAAAATTCTTAACACGATTTCAGAGCATCACTTTCCTTGGTAGAAGACACGCAAAGGCAGGCACAGAGATTGAGGAGTGATCTGACTCCTCATTTGTAAGAGCCCGAGTAACACTCCGTAATGAATTTGCTATTTACTGATACAGCAATGCATTCATCTGGCATTAATGGGCAGGGCCAATGTATAGTCATAGTCATTTTATTTAAATTCAAGCTTTGGTACAAGGCAACTAAACCGCTGCAGAAGGAAAGTGATATGCCAATTTCAAAGGTACTTATTATCATACCATCTCATAGGTAAAAAAGATAAAGAAAATAATAAAAATAGAATGAAACTCTATGCACTAACCAGTAATGACAATAATGATGCTACTAATAATACACTTTATTGGAAGGCACAATTAGTGAAGGAGGTTTCCTAAAATGGTGTCAGCCACAAGGGTGAATTTAAGCTGCAATGTGGACCGAACTGGCTTCTAAATACTTCTCCTGACTTATACAATTGTGAGGAAACTCTCACTGGATGTGGGTTCCATAGATCTCAATCCCCACAACCCCCTCTTTTCTAGACTCTTCTCTACTTTCTTCTGGTACCCTCAGGCCAGGTAGTGTCTCATGTGTGTCTTGGAAAGAGCCACCTGTGATGTTTTTGTCTCCTCATCAATGGACCTTGACACTGTCTCTGTCCTGGGGGCCCCTATAAGCATGTTGCCCTGGTGGCACAATTTTCCTTCCCTGGAGGCCATCCTGACTCTACAGGCTGCAGTCTATGACAGAATTGGGGTAATAGTTCTCTATCACAGTCTTTCGTAAATACATACCCCTTTGTTTCTTAAGTTAACCTCTGTCTTATAGGGACTCAAAATAAGTCCATCTGGTCGGGTTTTGTGTGTATGTGGCAGAAAGGCAGATGAGGATACAACCATGCACTCACTGTATTGAGCTCACCTGACTCCTCCCCAGGGGCCCTCCACAAACCTTCCATGAATGTTACTCATGCAAATAAACACTGGTGAAGTGGAGAGGGTTATCCAGTTCTACTCACCAGATGCATCCTGGATCCTAGCTCCAGTCCAGAAAAGAGTAACCCTAGGATGAAAAGCCAATCATCTATACCTTCACATGAATGAGTTTTAAAGATTTTTTTCTAGGGACATGGTTGTATAGGAGAGGACCTGGAGGATATGGGTCACCTGAGATGGAAAATATTGGGATGGAGTGGCCAGATGTTGAGACTGTCACAACAAAGTTTGATGACTTCTACAGATGTACACTAAGATAGCCCTGCTCACTTTCACTATTGGCAACATTTAAGACAAGCCAAGTCTTAAATTTTGGGATAACAGTAGCTAAAAGAGACCAAATAATGAAAGGAAAAATCAGAAGTCCAAGTATTTTCATGCAAGTTAGCCACTGCATGCATTCTGCTTTGGCGTTTGACATTTCTAACAATGAGTCTGAATTAAGACCTTTGAAAAATTGAAATGAAAATCCCTAGTCGGAGAATGATTACCAATCATTTGCCGATTATAAGCAATGTTCTCTCAAAGAATAGTCATGCCCTTCTACTTTTCATGCCTGTGACTTAATATATTTTGTCTTGTCTGAAGGTATATTTCAGAGAGAGATTGCAAAAGATTCCCGTAGTTTGACTCTGAAGAGAATACCATGGCCATTCTCTGAAATCAGCTGATATCCAGGTCACTTCTGCTTTAGTCTTGTTTCCATGGGGAGCAGGTGAAGAAGGAGGTTGGGATGTGAGGACCAGAAAGGACTTGTTTAACCTGGCATGTGTCTCACCTAGAGTTGCTTGGCCTAACTCTGTCATTTCCAATGAAGTGAATCCAGGAGGCTGTGCAGACAGCCAGAGACATAAGTACAGTCAGGGTGAGGGGTCTCTTTACTTTGCCATCACAAGGGCTCATTAAAACCTAGTTTCTTCCCCTTGGGGACTCACACTTCAACAACTTTGTTTACCAAATAGCACTTACAAAGTAATAATTGCTTCGTTTTGCTTGTTTATTAAGATAAGCTGGAGAT
Source organism: Pan troglodytes (assembly GCF_028858775.2). Taxonomy (NCBI): domain Eukaryota; kingdom Metazoa; phylum Chordata; class Mammalia; order Primates; family Hominidae; genus Pan; species Pan troglodytes. Next base: position 28,575,823 of record NC_072413.2, on the reverse strand, counting down.
AACTGCCAAACAGAGTTTTTGATTGATGTATGATAACCAGTGTTATTGATTTGATGTAATGCCAAGTTAAAGCCAAAAGAAAGAAAACCTGGTGTGTGTATTTATATTTATTTTAGTTAGATGTATAGTTTCAATTTGGCTTTCAAAATAGTAAAATAACTCACAGATACCTGTTACTGTCTTTACTCAATTTTTAAGGAACATCAAAATTTAGGAGTGCAGGATGAAAAAAACCTTTCTGGTTTCTACCAGGTTTGAGGAAGTATGGAGAGCTATGTCATACCTTTGGAGACTCTTCTAGAGGGGCTTCCAGACTTTCACCAACATTTTAGGATTCTATCCAAAGATCCAAAAACTATTTTTAAGCAACTAGCCAGACTGATTGTTCAGCTAACTCCCCTTTAAACTATCCTGTTCACTTAAGTTTTGAGTCTTGACCCCACAGAGAGAATATTAGGTTAATATTAGGTTAATTCTACCCAACATGAGCGAGCTCGAGGACCTGAGTCGTCTGTGTAACAACTTCCAGACAAGCCCTCATTCATCAATCTCTTAGCAAAAAGAAAATTGTATTGAAATGTACGGGCCCAAGGAAATATGGGGTAGGATAGAGGTGGCATGTGAGCCACTTTCATAGGCACCTAGTGTCGGTCCTCATCTACACTTGCCAAGTAGAAGAGTGAAAATAAAACGAATGAGTTCAGCAGTTTTCCTCCATGGGGGAGTTGTCTGTTAAGATATTTGTACCTTATGACCAGCTTCGAGGACATTCATCTACTCGTATATACCTATAGAATCTTATGTCATCTTTAAAGTGAGGATGGAAGCAGGATAGGAAGTGGAAAAGTAACTTGCATCATGGTATTTTAAAGAGGAAAGTAGAACCCTGGATTCATTAGATACTCATCCTTTGTACTGAACTGAAGCATATGAGAGACTTCCAATATGAGTGGTTCACGTTATATATATATATATATATATATATATATATATATATATATATGTATATATAATGGGCAAATACACATAGAAGACATTTCAGAAGGGATGGTGGCTTAACTGCCTATTTAAACCAAACATACATTTGATTGTTTTTAAATATTGATGTCTTTGCTGTTATTACAAAACACTGAGTAGGAGTTCACACAAGGAGGGCGACATGTGAATGTGTCAAGCTAATGTCAAAACAACAGCCTTGAGCAGCAGTGCAGTCTGACAGGTTCAGAGCAGAGTGACTGCTGACTGGACCACTCCGAGGCTGAATGAGGTCTCTCCTCATAAAGACTTTGCTCTTTTCCTGGGAGTCTGCAGCCTGGAGTTATGTCAGACTTCACTGATTCTATCTCTGTGTAGAGAGGGAGGGCATGAACTTTGCCAACAGGAAGAATGAATATGTATAATGTTTTTCTTTGGATCAGACTGACTGCGACCTCTGTTGAGAGGGGTTTTGTGGCAGCGTGCTTGACTTTCACAGGAAGAGGCCTGCCGGATAAAACATCTAGGTTGCACCTCTCATGCAAGGACAATCAACCTGCCAATGCTGATCCGCTTTCAGTGCCATCCTTTTTTTTTTTTTTTTTAACTGTATGGCACTAAAAAGGCTGTTTCCTTTGCCTAGAATAGTCTCCATACCCCCTTTGAACTGGTCCTGTCTGCTGTCTACCCTTGTACTTGCTAAAGTGAACTAAATATAGCCTGGAAAGGACTCCATACTTCTGTATTTGAGTCCCTGTGGATGAACTGTAACCTAACTTAATAGGTAGACAAAATTGAAAACCTAATTTAGGAGTATGTGCCTGTAACAACAGCTAATTCTTGGCCAATCCCAGCAGCCATGCTTCAACCACTCATATACGGCTGAGTGTTCAAACTGTGTTCAAATAAGGCAAACGCTGAGCTATAACCAATCTAGCTGTTTCAGTACCTCACCTCCGACTTCTGTACATCACTTTCCTTTTTTTTTTTTTGTCTGTAAATTCGTTCTGACCACGAGGCATCCCTGGAGTCCCTCTGAATATGCTGTGATTCTGGGGGCTGCCCAATTCACAAATCATTTTCTTTCCTTGCTCAATTAAACTCTGTTAAATTTAATTTGTCTGAAGTTTTCTTTTAACAGATCAAATGTTGTTTCCTTAGTGGGGGCCTTCATTGACTTCCCAAACTCACTCTCTCATTCTGTGTGTGTGTGTTTGTGTGTGTGTGTCTGTGCATGTACAATGACCCTTTAACAACACAGGTTTGAGCTGCACAGGCCCACTTATTTTTTCATGGATTTTTTTTTTCAGTAAATATATTGGAAAATTGGAGATTTGCAACAATTTGAAAAAACTTACAGAAGAACTTGCATAGCCTGAAAATATTGAAAAATTAAAGAAAAGGTATACCATGAATGCACAAAATATATGTGGCTACTCATCTATTTTATCATTTACTATCATCAAATGTACGCAAATCCATTATAAAAAGTTTAAATTTAGCAAAACTTACATAACACAGACCATAGTTAGTGCCATTCCCAGTTGAGATAAATGTAAACAAAGGTAAAGATGTAGTATTAAATCATACCTGCATTTATTAACTGTAGCAGATACTATTGTGTTGTAATAATTTTGTAGCCACCTTCAGTTCCCATTGTGGTGAGCTCAAGTGTTGCCAGTGTCTGCTTAAAACACCATGTGACATTAATCATGCATGAGCAGTTCATCTCTGTAGTTAATCGCGTATCACAGTAAAAAGTGATCTCTCAAGGTTTTACACATTCTTCAAATCTTGTATAGTGCAATATCATAAACCTTGAATAACACCATGGTTTCCATATAAAGTGCCACTGGTGATACTGGAAGTGCTCCCGAGAAGTAGAGAAAAGTCATGCCATTACAAGAGAAAGCTGAATTGCTTGTTATGTACCATGGACTGAGGTCTGCAGCTGTGGTTGCCCACCATTTAAGATAAGTGAATCAAATGTAAGGACCACGGTAAAAAGATAAAAGGAAACTCATGAAACTGCCACTGCAGCTACGTCAGTAGGTACAAAACCCTCGCACTTTTTGCAAAATACCTTTTTATCTCATATTGGAAATGCAGCTTGTATGTGGGTGCAGATTTACCATAAGAAAGGCATATCTATAGACTCTAATGTGATTCAAGAAAGAGTTAAGTCATTATATGAAAACTTAAAGCAAAGGAAGGTGAAGAATTTACCACATCTAAAGCTGGATAATTTAATTTCAGCAAAGGATGGTTTGATAATTTTAGAAAGGATGTGGCTTTTAAAAAGGTCAAGTAACAGGAGATTCAGCTTTTGCCAACAAGAGGCAGCAGACAAGTTCCCAGACACCATTAAGAAAATCGCTGAGGAGAAAGGATATATACCTGAAAAGGGTTGAATGCAGATAAAAATGACCTCAGGTGGGTGTGAGCTTAGCAAGAGGACCAGTGTGGTTGGAGAGTGGGCAGGAGTATGAGATAAGGGTGAGGTGTTTTAATAGGGATGTGACCTGATCTAATTTTGTTTTAAAAGTATCACTTTGCTGGTTGCATTGCATTGACTATCAGGGTGGGAGAGGAGGGATAAGTGGAAGCAGAAGCCAGTTAGGAAGGCATTGCTACAGTTTAGTGTGATATTAAAGCAGGATATTTCCCTGAACCCTTTGCGAGACTCACAGCAGGGGTGCCTCGTTTACCCAGTCCGCAGCTTTCAACTTCTTGCAGAAGGGAGTTTGAGAGTGAACAAGGTGGGAACTGGAGTGCATGAATGCTGGAACCAGCTGGCTGCTTTGGTTCTGGCAGGGGAGAACTCCACTCACCCAGACCCATTGCATTCCACCCGTCATGGGAGGGAACATACATGTAAGCAGGTGCAGGAGCCAGGGTGAGCACTTTTGGGCACTGGCAGGAGCAAACTTTGTGTGGGCCCCGCAGCAGCATCTGGGGGCATGGTGCTCAGGACCCCTGAAGCCCTAGAGGGAGTGTTACAGTGCTCTGTTAGCTCTGCCATCCATGGATGGCTTAAGTGTTAACAGCTCAGTGGATCCTCTTCCTTTTCATGTCAGGTGGCTGCCATCCACCAGCAAGGGCAGAGGGTCAGTGTGACCACCTTTTGCATCCACACTTCTGGCTCCTGAACTCTTGTCCTGCATCCAGGAAAAATGAGGTCACAAGAATGAATTGAAGGATAGTAAATTTGGGCTGATGGAAATGGCTCTCAGTGGGAAGGGGAGCTGAAAAGGGGACAGGGTGGGAAGGTAATCTTCCCCTGAAGTCTGGCTACCTCTGGCCAAATTCTTTTCTGAAGTTACACCATCAAGCTGTCCCTCTGAAGTCAAGCCACTTCTCTCTGACATGCAGCCATAGTGTACAACATCCGGCTGCTTCTCCTCTCTGCCAGCTGAGCCTAGGGTCTTTATAGGCACAGGATGGGGGCAGAGTGGGCCATGGATGGTTTTGGAAAAGGCAACATTCAAGCAGGAAAACAGGGATGTAAGTGCTCAATTTAGACTGTGGTCTCAGGCTTTTTGGCTTGAGGGTGGGGCTTCACCAGGGGATGCACCATTTTCTGCCTAGAATTTCTCTGCTTCTTGTCCCTATCATTATGATGATGGCTTGGACTTGGTTGGTAGAAGAAAAGGCAGGGATGAGAGTTAGGATTTGGGACATATATTAAAGATGGAGCTAACAGAACTTTCTGATTGATGTGGATGTGGAGTATGTGTGAGACAGAAATAGGCAATGGGCAGAAGTTTTGGGTCCAAGCAACTCAGAGAACAGTGTTGCCATTTACACAGGTGAGAACCTTGGGAGAGGAGCAGGTTGGAGTAGGAAATCAAGATTTCTGTTTTGGATGTGTTGACTTGAAATGCGTGTTAGATATCTAAATGAAGAGACTGAGAGGGTGAGCGAATATGCATGTCCAGAACTCAAGGGAGAGGCCTATCCTGGAGGTGTAGACTGACTTGGGAGCCCTGCTATAAGAGGTGATCATTTTGGAAGCATGCAGGGATATGAAGAGAAGAGTGCCAAGGACTGAGCTCTTGGGCACACCATTCCTTAGGGTTGAATAGCAGACAAGGATCCAAAGAAAAGAGATTGAAAAAGAGTGTCTGGAGGTAGGAAAAATAGTTGGAGAGTTTGGTGGTTAGGAGCTTGGGGAAGAAAGTATGCTAAGACGTAGGGGGAGACTGTCTCTGTCTGCAGCTGAATAAATGAATGAATCTCTATGGTCTATGAAGCACATAAGGGTTTTAAGGCATGATATTAGGTTTCTGTGCCTAATTGGAGAGAGAAGGCAGTCATATTTGACTGCTTAGAATATTCTTTGAGAGTCAGAGTGGAGAAACAGGCTAGAGATAGAAGGAAGAGAATATTTTCCCCCTTCTGGGATTAGTCACCTCATGTTCAATGAGAAAAGCAAGAAAATTTGTTTGTTTCAGTAGCTATGGTGCATATTATGTACCAGACACTATTGAATTCTCAAAATTATAATTCTGATTTATCTCAGAAAATCTAGTGTTCAGGGCAGTTTTGTATGTTTCCCCGTCTCCTGTTCCATCATAAGAAGCCTATGCAACTTAAGGACCTTGAACATTGGAAAAAAGGGAGGATCTTCTTAGAAATAAATCATACAAGGGAAAGACATCTGATATTCAGAGTTTTAAAACAAGATTAGTAAAAAATCAAGAACAGAGTCGTATCTTGTAGAATATGGGGATGATGGAGGATAGAATATTGTCAGGAGCTAACATTTATTGAGGACTTACTATGTGCCAAGCACTTTTTAGATACATAGCATGTATTTATTTAATATTTATAATAACATAAAACATAGGTACTATTACTGCTATCCTAAGTGAGGAAAGTGTCATATTGAAAGATTAAAATCTTGTTCTAAAATAAATAGGTTGTAAGTGATTGAAGCAGGATTCAGATCTAGCTGCCTGGCTCCAGAGCCCACATGCATAATCATGTCCCATTGCCTCTGGTAACTCCACGGGACAACCTCCAAAAGAAGCAGCATGAAACGGTATTGACTAGGAGTTCCAGTTGAAGGTCAGGAGAATGGTGACAGCTGCGATGGAGGTAGAACAAAAACCTGTGAGATCTGACAGCAGAGAAGACCAGAAAATTTTTTCAATGAATAAATATCTGTGACTGGGTGAGTGCCGTGTGTGTGTGCATGCATGTTGGTGTGTAAATGTGTATATATGTGTATGTGTAGGTGTTTTGCGTATGTGTGTGTATGTTTGTGTGTATATGTGAAAATATGTGCATGTTTGCATGTACATGTATATATATGTGTGTGTATACATTTGTGTGTTTGTGTTTGTGTATGAGCATGTTATGGGAGAAGCAGCAAAGTCTATCAACACCTGTCAAGGTGTTTTAGCAATTCTACAGCTGCTCTGCCTAATATGTTCTCCAGGGCTTTGAAGACCTACAGACTTCTCCAAGGAGGCAGAGTGGTGACAGTTGAACTTCTGTGTTACATGTGTAAGGGTTTCTCTGAGACAGGTATAATACTGAAAGCTTGGTCCATCTTGCTCTTTTTCCTGAAAACCTATTAAGCATGGTCCACAAAAAATACCTGTGCAGTTGTATTTTGATGTAGTTATCAAACCAGTAGGTTGATAAGGTTGATAAGAAAGAAGGTAGAAAGAATAACAGGAAGTTCCATATAAAGGAGAAACAAGAGGAATTGTCATCATCCCTCCTACAACTGTCTACCCCATTATTCTATTGCCATTTACTGAGTCATTCTCTCACTATGACTGACCGGGGTGGATATGGTCCACCTACCTGAGATCTTAGAAGCAAGGCCTGCTTCTTCATTTCTGTTGCCAAGAGGTCTGCCTGCCTTCTCTTATCTTCTTCTCAGTCAGATTGTGGAGAGAGGATATGAGGCCTCAGAAGACTAGTTGCAGCTAAAGAAGGCTCTATTGTCATATTAAAGATCAAAATTATGGCTTCCTTATGAATGCATAAACAGAAAAAAAACCACTCAGCTATTTACTTTTTTTAAACAGGAAAATGAGCTATATTGCTAACTAAATAAGTGTTACCAGAATTCAAATAGGTGATAATTGCAAAAGAAAGTCTAAATGGGCTCTCATTTTGCATTGAAGAGTGAAAAAGTCATTGGTGTTTCAGAATCATGGAGAATCTAACCCTTTGTCTTCCAGTGTGCAGAAGAATATTTTGGAATTCTAAAAAGCCTGACCCAAAATGACAGTCACTGTTTACTTAGGGTTGAACTGGGCTAGTCCGTCTAACATTCCCCATGTTTATGTTCATACATGGCTTTACTTAAGCCTCTGGGGATATTCAGAAAGCAATAACTGCATTATCTAAACGCATCTGCTTCAATATGCTGGGCAAGCCCTGGCTGGTGGATGCCTTACTCTATGGGATCCCAAACAAAACTCTTAACAGCAAATACCTCACGTAGACCAGCCATCTTTCATATGATTCAACTGACCCTTACTGGACTCCAGCTTGATAGATGCATAGCACTGTCCTAGTCCTCGCACAGCGTATACAGTCCCTGTCTAGTATAAGGCAGAATGTGAACTGTAACATAGGAACATACTGAGTGCATTGAGGGTTATGTGTAGTGATAGGAGTATGCTAAGAGTATTCATATATTTGATAATATCCTGTAATGATGAACCTATAACATGAGAGCAAAGGTGAGGCTTGAGATATACTTGGTCTGTAATAAATAGCACTGGATTAATATCTCATGCAAAATCTGGACCCCAGTTGTTTCTCTAACCTAATATTAGTTAGCATTTTTGAATGCTTACTATATGTTAGGGTCTGTCCTCAGTGGCTTGTAATGGAGTATTTCATTGATTTCTCATGCTATATGAGGTAGAAACTGTTATCGGTCCTGTTCACAATTGAAGAACATACTTAGAGAGATGAGGTCCCTTTTCCAAGGCCATTTAATGGTAATAATGAAGGTGCAGTTAAATCCTGGGTCTGACTTACTCTAAAGGAACTCTGTTAGTGTGTTCCCACGTCTGTATATTTGCAGTGAATACACCAAGATACACTGATCCCTAGTTTATAACATATTCTATCCCAGGAAGGCTGGTCAGAGTTGTGATCCCAAACTATTTTTTCTCATATTACAAAAGATATAATTAAATTGTCCGAGGCCAAGATTTTTAATTGCAGTATTGGTGCCAGAGGTGATTTTATGCTCGAAACGGCAGGGTCAAAAGCATGAGCTAGATGTGAGACACTGGTTTTGTCGCAGGTTTTTTTACAACCTATTCTTGCAGAACATCAGAATTCTGGAAGAGGTAGGGCATGGTAGCTAACTAATAACGAAAGAAAAGTCTCATAACCCCTTTCAATTAATAAAATTTAGATCTTCTAATATGTTTAAAGTAAATCAAAAGTCATTTAAAAAGTACATTCTGAACATGAAGACTGGGAAGGATCTCCACTGGAAAAGTATTGCAGTCTGAGATTTGGACTGACTGAATACCATCATTTATAAAACGGTGATTTGGTTTATAAGCCAGGCTTCTCACTGGCTCAAGCAGAAATTACAAGGCAATTGCTCAACCTTTTCAAAAAAAGGTGGTCTTTGGTCTGGCTGAAAGTCAGTCAACTGGAATTTGGATTTTCACTTTGCTACTGAGTTGTGTCATTTTGTCTCTGCTTCTTCCTCCAATGGTTATGAGGGCATTCTAACTGTGACATTGCAAATCATGGTTTATTCTGTGTAGGTCATTCACTGCTTCATGTGTGTCTTCCACTGAGAGGAAGAGCGTCCTGTGGCCAAAGCCAGCTGTGAAATGGGAAAATACTCCCTGTCCACCCACCATATTGTTGGGAGTTTTCAGTGAGATAGTGGATAGGAAAGCACTTTAGCTAAAAGTGTACTTACCGTGGGGCTAGGCACACTGCCTGTACTAATTTATACTTATATAGCATCTTCACAGATTTATGTAGTTTGATTCTCACAACTCCTTAAACAGAAAATGAGATACTATTAAACCTATTTTATAGATGGAGAAACCGAGGCACAGAGTGATTATGTGACCATTGGCAATTGTAGAATAAATTGGCAGAATCAAAATTAAACCACCACTCTCCTGACTTGCCGCCAGGCATTTTCCCCTCTAAACATGATCTGTTATTATTTTGCTCTGATTCCCAGCATAATAGAGAACAAATAAATTGAAAGTTTTTAAAAAATAGTTTTTCAAATGGCCTAAATAAAAACCCTCAAACCTTCTCTCCCTCCGTTTAGAGTAGATTTTTTTTTGGAGACTCAGATTTATTGGGAAAAAATAGGGTGATTCAGGAGGTAATTCCTCTTGGCATTTGATTTTAATTTTTGGTGGGCAATTGCATTTTTCTTTGCTCTGCAGTAGAAAAATATTACTATTGTAACTGAGGGTTGCAAATGTGAAAACAGGCTCTCAAATGAAAATCGTATGGGGCACTTAGCATTCTGAAAAATATTTGAGTCATTATGTTGCAGTTCTAAAATTGAATCAATGCTATATTTAATACAGCACAACAGGCCATGAATTATTGCACATTAATTCATACCCAGTGTGTTGCTATGCACATGGCTAAAAGCCGAGTGCAGTCAATGCAACTAAACATGAATACACCATAATTCACACACCAGAGGGTCCCGCTGTAATTATAAAATGCTATTATGAAGGATTATTTAAAAAGTATTTAGATATGTTAAGTTTTATACCTACATGATTCATGATCTATGGTATTCTCATAAATTTAGCAGCTCACTCCCTTTTTCTCTATCCCACACCTTCAAGATTTACATGTTAAATTCTAGACCACCAGTTTTCTCATCAGTAGGCTCCCTAAGGCTACAAATGTTATTCTGTCGATTTCAGTTTTCATTTGGGGAGAAACAGAACTTTCTCATAGGCAAGAAGTGTCATGTCAAGCTGTGTGGAGCAACACTTAAAATAGGGGGTAATAGAGAAGTGTAGACATCCTACTGCAGTTGCCTGGAGACAGAATTATAGTCAGGCTGGAGGGTGTGGCTGGGCTTTCTCTCCCCAGGTGGATGCTACTGGGTGCTGAGGGGACTGGAAAATGGAAGGAAGCCGTGATGCTGGTTCCAGATGTTGCAAGGACAAGGAGGGTGGGTGAGAATAAATTAAAGGAGAGAGTGCTCTGGTCTGCCTTTATTTTTAGCTTCACAAACTATGGTTTGTGGTAGGAAGATTGCATTTAATATTGGTAATTGCAGATGAGGAACTTTTGGGAAAATCCAACTTATTCTGAAAATATTTATACAGTGCTTCCTCCAAACTATCTGGGCATCATTTCCAGTGACCCAGAAGTGTGGTGGAGACTGGTAGCATTCTGCAGCCAAGAATTCTGAGTTCTCCCACCAAGAGGCACTAACCCTCACACCTAAACACGATGTGAAGTAAACACTGGGGTAAAGCATGCAATAAAAGTTCATTTTTACATAATATCTAAAAGCCATGGTATTTATGAAAGAAAAAAATGGTTGACTGGTTCTTAGGAGATGTTTACGCTCTTATTAATACATGTGTAGCTGATGGTAAAATGGGTAAAAGGAGAAAAATTGATGTTTTACTGCTAATCATTTGTCAAATAAAATTTCTTTTCTATAATTGTATATAAAAAAAGTGCCAACCTCTATTTTTCCTGAAAGTCTATGTTGTTCTCACCCTCCCCTATTAAATTGTGATTTTTATAATCTATATTATTAAAGTGCATTATAAGCTTGATAAGGCATGGTATTAACATAATAGCCAGGCTTAAATACCATTAAAAGTCAAACAAGAGCCGGGCACAGTGGCTCACGTCTGTAATCCCAACACTTTGGGAGCCTGAGGCAGGCAGATCACCTAGGTCAGGAGTTCGAGACCGGCCTGGCCAACATGGTGAAACCCCATCTCTACTAAAAATGCAAAAATTAGCCAGGCGTGGTGGCATGTGCCTGTAATCCCAGCTACTCAGGAGGCTGAGGCAGGAGAATCATTTGAATCCGGGAGGCAGAGGTTGCAGTGAGCTGAGATGGCGCCACTGCACTCCAGCCTGGGTGATAGAGTGACACTCTGTTTAAAAAAATAAATAAATAAATAAATAAATAAATAAATAAAAGTTAAACGAGAAAGAATTTTGTTAAAAATTAATGAACTGAGTTTAATTTACATTTCTACTACCAAGACTACTTGTAAGAGCTTCCACCTTGATTAGAGTCTTTAGTAAATAAAAATATACTCAAATGTTATGAGAGTGTTTGATTTGCTTGAGTGTTGTAGGAAATTATTGGCCAAGGCATTTATCTATTCAGACTAAGGATGAAAAAATGAACTTTATTAAACAACAAGCCTATAGATACAAGTTACAGAGCTATGCTGTCTTGGTCATGCATTCGCTAGTTGTGATTTTTAATGGTAGATATTGTATTGAAATTTCAGCCATACTAAAACATGTTAAAAATGATTTAAGATCCCTAATAATTTACAAATAAGAACACCATGCTATGTTGCTGTTTTTGTTCTCAATCTAATGTAGTGGTTCTCAGACTTCTATAGAGCATCATAATCACCAGAGGGGCTTATTAAAATACAGATTGCTGGGCCCCATTTCTGGAGGTTCTGATTCAGCAGATCTGAATGGGGCTCAAGAATGTGGAAACTAACAAGTTTCCAGGTGATGTTGATGCTGCTGGTGCAGGGCCACATTTTGAAAACCACTAATGGATTTTTTTTGAATTACAATTACTATTTTCTTTGATACTATTAGCATACAAGCGGGTATTTGTGGAGACTGGCAGAGATAAATTTGAGTCTGTGATTTATTTACTTCATGACTAATAGTGCAAGTTAATAGATCTAGATCAAAAGAAGAATGTTCGACATAGGATCCCTTCCAAGTTCTTGCCCCTTATGGGCATTAATAGTTTGAAGGCTTTCAATCACAATGCATACGCAGGCAGTTCCTGGTTTACGAATGGCTTGTTTTCCAAAGTTTGTTGTTTCTTTTTGTATGTTCCATAGATGGCAGAACTAACTAGTGGGGAAAAAATCCTATCAAATCTATATTTGGCTGAACCACAGTACCAGTTGAACTCTTATTTTCCAGTACTTGTAAGGAAATGCGTGTCCCAAGTGAATAATAATTAACATTTATAAAGCAACTGAAAATCTTCAAAGTGCGTTCATATGTATCATCTCATTTAATCCTCCACAATAATCGCATGAGAAAGCTCTTTAATATAATAACTTTAAAGATACGTTCTGCCTAAGATTGTATAATGGAATCAGGATTGCCGTGCAGGGTTTGTGGACTCTAGACCTTGTGCTCTTTCCACTTGCCATGTTACTTCTAAGGACCACCTAAAACACTGAGACTCTGGGGACATATGGCTGTGCCTGACAACACCAACTTCTGAAGCTAACATGTTTTTGACCTGAATTTCCTGGGCTTAGCACCTGTTGATCTTGGACCTAGAGGACCTACTCGTCCCTTGTGTCTTAATCCTTGACACTTTTCTACTTTAACTGTCCTTACTGGATTTGACTTCTGACTTACCGGGGTAACTTTCATTTCTCTTTGGCATTTCAGGTCCCATTGTAACTCAAGAAGTGTTTAGAAGAAGGCTCAGATTTCAGGCCATGAGCTTCTTTGCCTTTTAGTTTCTAAGTTAGAAAATCTCCTGAATAAATTTATCCTAGAGGTTCATGGTCCACATACAGTGATAAAGAAGACTGAATAAAACCTCTTTTTGAAAAGCAGATTATCTCACACTTAATGTCAACAGGGCTTCTCCAGCTTTGATTTGGAAACTTGATTAGGCAGGTGGACTAGCTAGATTTCTGGTGATTGATGAATTTAGGGAAAAGCCAGATCGTCAGGATTAGGGCAATATGAGTTCCCAGTCTTAATCCAGGGCACCAATGTATAAACATGTGGTTTGCAGGTCCTTTTAGATATAGCTATTAGTCAATCAAACATGGAGCAATATCAGGTGCTGGGTGTCAGCTGAGGATGCCAATCTCACAAGGTACATTCCTGGCCTTAAGAAGACTCGAGGTCGACAGTCATCAAAGCTACTTTAAAATACATATATATACTTCTTGGGTCCTGTAGACATGACTTAATCTTCAGTTGTCCAAGGTGCCAGTTGTTCACATGCAATGCTAGAAGATAAGTGAGGCACCCAGCAGCCTCGATTAGCACAAATATAGGTATAGACCATTAAAATGAAGAAGAGCATGTTGCATGTCTGTCTGACTAAAGAAATGCCAGTGATGAAGGCAGAGTGGTGCCACCAGAAACAAGGGGGCTGAGGTCGCCTTTGGGCTCATGGAGAGTTAATATTAGCCCTCTTCAGACATGAAAAATAATAATTAAACACTGCTTGTCAATTAATGCCAGCTTAAAGGAAGGCCTGCACTTAGATTAAGCGAGGAGCATGGGTTTCTTGAAAACAGTGAGAAAGGAGGAGGGAAAAGGGTATAAAGTAATGGAAGAGATAAGGTGAAAAGGAGAATAATTAAACACACATGTACTTTTCACAGAGTTGGGGCACTCATATTTCTAATTAGAATTTCAATGCAGGAGCCCAATTTAACCTTAGGGAGTCTTTATACTCATGTCACTGTTGTACACAGCAATCAATCCAACTCTGGCATCTTACTTGCACGTTGAATTTTTATATTACATTAGTGGAGCCCCAGTCTCTTTGTATCTTTAATGGATATTTTCTTGTTAGAGCTTTAGTATGTGTTTTGTCTTCTAGAAAATTCTATGCTGAGAGGAACAATAGCCATTTAGACACTGGAATTCAAAAGAGTCACTGGCTTCCTGACATTAACCCATTTCTTCCTTGACAAATGCAGTCATGGTACTTTTGGAATCATTTTCTATCATATTCGCTTGAGTAAATTTAGGGGAATAATCAATGTATGTTCACAAAAACAGCCTGGTGCACCAGGCAGCAGATGGTAAAGAAAGGAATCCAGAATTCTGTCTCCTGCAACTGGATGGTTAACAAGCCACTTTGTAGATTAGTGCCTCTCAAATCTCCCAAGTTTTGACTTTGTCTTCCCCTTCTATTGTCCTCAGAAGACTTATATTTAACTACTCTAATTCTGGAAAATATTATTGAACCATAGCCTCTTGCTCTATATAAATAAAGAGTCGGTAGTTCTAGTCCTTTGCCTTATCAAATGGGACACTGCGACCAGAGAAGTTAAATATTTTGCACCAAATCAAATGGTTCAGCAGGAAATGATTTTAACTCATACCCTGTAATGTAGAACTCAGCTCATCATTAACTCTTCTTGGGCAGCAATTTATTACCTCCACACTCTTCCTTTTTGGACAAGCCCTAATATAACACTCCCATATTGAGTCAGAAGTAAGTAGTATCCAGGCTTATAGTTTGTCAACAGTATCAGTAAGAGGGTATTTTATCTTGACTCCAGCTTCTTCAAAGTCTTAAATTTCACCTGAGCTCTCAGAAACTAAATGGTTGTGGCCTGTCTGTCTCATTATATGCATGGTTTTGTCAGGCCAGAATCAGTAACTGTTATAGACTCTCAGTGAGCCTGCCGACCCAGAGGAAATACAATGATAATCCACAGAGAGGTGCATCCTATGCACCTGGATACCAGCCATAGATATAGAGCGAAAGATTGTGAATCAGGGTACAGATGGGAACTGATGGGGAGTTTGGCATTGAACCCAAGATATCCTTAATTTCTCAATATCTCTATAAAAGAAACATTGACCATTGCCTGGAAATGTGGGCAGGGAAGCCAGGCACAGGAGGGCTTGTGTTGGAGCATACTCTGTTGGGATTTGTGAGGGCTAAGACAGACAAGAAAACCACAAACTGCTGGCCAATGCAGAAATGTGAAGTTTCCAATGTTAACTATCCTTCCAAAATCTCTCTGACTTGAATTGTGTTGCTTACCTGATATACAGTCTCAACGTTGTCTTGAATCTTAATTTTCCCTGCATCAACTACCTCTGTCCTGAAGTGATCTCTAGACCTGGTATAACATCTACTCTCAGCAGCAGATGGGGAAGCAGGCAAAACCATCAGGCAGCACTTTCCAGAGGATGTCTGCATGTAGATGCACACGTATACATACATTGATGCACATCAGATTATTTAGATGAAATACAGAACTTGGCATATTGAACCCCTGAGGATGGCATCTGTGTTAATTTAATCTTTTATCTCAAGTACTAAGTCACTGCTTGGCACATTGGAGAGGACAAATAAATGTTGATCTGAACAGTTTTACTCCATTCAATACTAAAGAAGTGCCTGCTATGCCCCAGGTAGGGAAGGAAGCAAAGTTAAGCCACACATAATCATTGTCTTCAAGGAGTTTACGAGTTATAGTGAGTGAAATGCAAATTATAGTACAGGTTTCAAGAAAATGCTGCAGGAGAATGAGAGTGGTATGTATTAAATCAGAGAAAGGACAGGGGAAAGTCTTTGTGGAAAAAGATATATCTTTCCCAGTTGGGACTTAGAGGATAAAATAGGAGTTGGAGAGGAGATGGAGTGGGGGAGAGTAAAAAGAAAGAAGATAAACCTAGCCAGGATTCAGGAAAGTGCTAGGCCATAATTTTTAAAGTGTCCTAGGAGGAAAGGTGTGTGTGTGTTGTTTTTGTGTGTGTCTGTGTGTGTGTTCATGCTCATGTATGCACGTGCATGTGTGTGTGTGATTAATTTGTGAAGATTTACAGGAGAAAATCTTGGATGATTTGATTTCAGTAGATAATGGGATGACCCAGTCACAATTTTGCTTTAGTATCTGTTAGCAGAATATAGAATAAATTAGAGGGAGAGAAATCAGTTATGAAGCTAATGCAAAAATTTAGGCTGGAGGTTAATGAAGGCTTGAAAAATGATGTGGCAGCTGGAAATGTATATAAGGAAATGAATTTAAGAGACAATGTAGAGGTACAATTTAAAAACAAATACCTGTAGGCCAATTAAAAGAGGATGATAAGAAAGAGAGAGAGCAGTTAGAAATAACCAACGTTTTGCACCAGAGCAATAGGAGATTCCAATGACATTAACTGAAATAAAGACAACAGGAAAGGAAAGTTTCAAGGGTTGAAGAAAATGAACATGTCCAATTCTGGAGAGACGGAGCTTAAATCAACAGGTAGTATGCTCCTTGTCCAACTCTAGGTATCAGCCACCTCTGGGATGCTGAGGAGTTTTTTGGCTATGGGCAGGATATGGAAGGGGTGAGCAAGGCCCTGAGCTCTACCAGGGTTGGATGGGAAGAGCAAGCACAAAGCCTTTTGCTCTCTGGGTGGAAGGAGGGCCTGTGGACTGCAGCAGAACACTCAGCTGTGAGCAACCAGCACAGCACACATCCGGGAGAGGCCTTAGCCCATGGACATTTCGGGAGCACCCTCAACCTCTTTCCAAGGAAGAGCAGTCCCCGAAGGAAGTGGCCTTTCTGCCTTCAGGAGTCAAGGGGAGGCTGAGCAGGTGAGTGCCAGCATTCTACCCTGGAGGCTGGCAGAACCCTCGCTTTGTTAGGGTATTAGTCAGGGTTCTCCAGAAAAACAGAATCAAAAGGATAGGTAGATAGATATGCAAAAAGATTTCTTATGGGAATTGGCTCACACAATTTTGGAGGCTGAGAAGTCCTGAGTTAGGCCATCTGCAGCTGGAAAACCATGAAAACTACTGGTGTAATTTGGTCTAAGGCCAAAGGCCTAGAACCAGGGGTGGGGATGGTGGAATGCTGAGCAGGTGCCCTGGTGTAAGTCCTAGAGCCCAAAGGTCCAGAACCAAGGAACTCTGATGTCTAAAGGCAGGAGAAGACAGATTTCTCAGCTCAAGGATAGAGAGAGAGAAAATTCACTTTTCCTCTACCCTTTCCTTCTACCCAGGTCAGGTCCTCAGTGGGATGGATGATGCCCACTGGCATTGGTGAGGACAGATCATCCTACTTAGCCCACTGTTTCAAAGGTGAATCTTTTTTTTTTTTTTGTCTTCATATCTCCCAATGCTATCCCTCTCCCCTCCCCCCTCCCCACCACAGTCCCCAGAGTGTGATATTCCCCTTCCTGTGTCCATGTGATCTCATTGTTCAATTCCCACCTATGAGTGAGAATATGCGGTGTTTGGTTTTTTGTTCTTGCGATAGTTTACTGAGAATGATGGTTTCCAGTTTCATCCATGTCCCTACAAAGGACATGAACTCATCATTTTTTATGGCTGCATAGTATTCCATGGTGTATATGTGCCACATTTTCTTAATCCAGTCTATCATTGTTGGACATTTGGGTTGGTTCCAAGACTTTGCTATTGTGAATAATGCCGCAATAAACATACGTGTGCATGTGTCTTTATAGCAGCATGATTTATAGTCATTTGGGTATATACCCAGTAATGGGATGGCTGGGTCAAATGGTATTTCTAGTTCTAGATCCCTGAGGAATCGCCACACTGACTTCCACAATGGTTGAACTAGTTTACAGTCCCACCAACAGTGTAAAAGTGTTCCTATTTCTCCACATCCTCTCCAGCACCTGTTGTTTCCTGACTTTTTAATGATTGCCATTCTAACTGGTGTGAGATGATATCTCATAGTGGTTTTGATTTGCATTTCTCTGATGGCCAGTGATGATGAGCATTTTTTCATGTGTTTTTTGGCTGCATAAATGTCTTCTTTTGAGAAGTGTCTGTTCATGTCCCTCGCCCACTTTTTGATGGGGTTGTTTGTTTTTTTCTTGTAAATTTGTTTGAGTTCATTGTAGATTCTGGATATTAGCCCTTTGTCAGATGAGTAGGTTGCGAAAATTTTCTCCCATGTTGTAGGTTGCCTGTTCACTCTGATGGTAGTTTCTTTTGCTGTGCAGAAGCTCTTTAGTTTAATTAGATCCCATTTGTCAATTTTGGCTTTTGTTGCCATTGCTTTTGGTGTTTTGGACATGAAGTCCTTGCCCACGCCTATGTCCTGAATGGTAATGCCTAGGTTTTCTTCTAGGGTTTTTATGGTTTTAGGTCTAACATTTAAATCTTTAATCCATCTTGAATTGATTTTTGTATAAGGTGTAAGGAAGGGATCCAGTTTCAGCTTTCTACATATGGCCAGCCAGTTTTCCCAGCACCATTTATTAAACAGGGAATCCTTTCCCCATTGCTTGTTTTGTCAGGTTTGTCAAAGATCAGATAGTTGTAGATATGTGGCGTTATTTCTGAGGGCTCTGTTCTGTTCCATTGATCTATATCTCTGTTTTGGTACCAGTACCATGCTGTTTTGGTTACTGTAGCCTTGTAGTATAGTTTGAAGTCAGGTAGTGTGATGCCTCCGGCTTTGTTCTTTTGGCTTAGGATTGACTTGGCGATGTGGGCTCTTTTTTGGTTCCATATGAACTTTAAAGTAGTTTTTTCCAATTCTGTGAAGAAAGTCATTGGTAGCTTGATGGGGATGGCATTGAATCTGTAAATTACCTTGGGCAGTATGACCATTTTCACGATATTGATTCTTCCTACCCATGAGCATGGAATGTTCTTCCATTTGTTTGTATCCTCTTTTATTTCCTTGAGCAGTGGTTTGTAGTTCTCCTTGAAGAGGTCCTTCACATCCCTTGTAAGTTGGATTCCTAGGTATTTTATTCTCTTTGAAGCAATTGTGAATGGGAGTTCACTCATGATTTGGCTCTCTGTTTGTCTGTTGTTGGTGTATAGGAATGCTTGTGATTTTTGTACATTGATTTTGTATCCTGAGACTTTGCTGAAGTTGCTTATCAGCTTAAGGAGATTTTGGGCTGAGACGATGGGGTTTTCTAGATAAACAATCATGTCGTCTGCAAACAGGGACAATTTGACTTCCTCTTTTCCTAATTGAATACCCTTTATTTCCTTCTCCTGCCTAATTGCCCTGGCCAGAACTTCCAACACTATGTTGAACAGGAGTGGTGAGAGAGGGCATCCCTGTCTTGTGCCAGTTTTCAAAGGGAATGCTTCCAGTTTTTGTCCATTCAGTATGATATTGGCTGTGGGTTTGTCATAGATAGCTCTTATTATTTTGAAATACGTCCCATCAATACCTAATTTATTGAGAGTTTTTAGCATGAAGGGCTGTTGAATTTTGTCAAAGGCTTTTTCTGCATCTATTGAGATAATCGTGTGGTTTTTGTCTTTGGCTCTGTTTATATGCTGGATTACATTTATTGATTTGCGTATATTGAACCAGCCTTGCATCCCAGGGATGAAGCCCACTTGATCATGGTGGATAAGCTTTTTGATGTGCTGCTGGATTCGGTTTGCCAGTATTTTATTGAGGATTTTTGCATCAATGTTCATCAAGGATATTGGTCTAAAATTCTCTTTTTTGGTTGTGTCTCTGCCTGGCTTTGGTATCAGAATGATGCTGGCCTCATAAAATGAGTTAGGGAGGATTCCCTCTTTTTCTATTGATTGGAATAGTTTCAGAAGGAATGGTACCAGTTCCTCCTTGTACCTCTGGTAGAATTCGGCTGTGAATCCATCTGGTCCTGGACTCTTTTTGGTTGGTAAACTATTGATTATTGCCACAATTTCAGCTTCTGTTATTGGTCTATTCAGAGATTCAACTTCTTCCTGGTTTAGTCTTGGGAGAGTGTATGTGTCGAGGAATGTATCCATTTCTTCTAGATTTTCTAGTTTATTTGCGTAGAGGTGTTTGTAGTATTCTCTGATGGTAGTTTGTATTTCTGTGGGATCGGTGGTGATATCCCCTTTATCATTTTTTATTGTGTCTATTTGATTCTTCTCTCTTTTTTTCTTTATTAGTCTTGCTAGCGGTCTATCAATTTTGTTGATCCTTTCAAAAAACCAGCTCCTGGATTCATTGATTTTTTGAAGGGTTTTTTGTGTCTCTATTTCCTTCAGTTCTGCTCGGATTTTAGTTATTTCTTGCCTTCTGCTAGCTTTTGAATGTGTTTGCTCTTGCTTTTCTAGTTCTTTTAATTGTGATGTTAGGGTGTCAATTTTGGATCTTTCCTGCTTTCTCTTGTGGGCATTTAGTGCTATAAATTTCCCTCTACACACTGCTTTGAATGCGTCCCAGAGATTCTGGTATGTTGTGTCTTTGTTCTCGTTGGTTTCAAAGAACATCTTTATCTCTGCCTTCATTTCGTTATGTACCCAGTAGTCATTCAGGAGCAGGTTGTTCAGTTTCCATGTAGTTGAGCGGCTTTGAGTGAGATTCTTAATCCTGAGTACTAGTTTGATTGCACTGTGGTCTGAGAGATAGTTTGTTATAATTTCTGTTCTTTTACATTTGCTGAGGAGAGCTTTACTTCCAAGTATGTGGTCAATTTTGGAATAGGTGTGGTGTGGTGCTGAAAAAAATGTATATTCTGTTGATTTGGGGTGGAGAGTTCTGTAGATGTCTATTAGGTCTGCTTGGTGCAGAGCTGAGTTCAATTCCTGGGTATCCTTGTTGACTTTCTGTCTCGTTGATCTGTCTAATGTTGACAGTGGGGTGTTAAAGTCTCCCATTATTAATGTGTGGGAGTCTAAGTCTCTTCGTAGGTCACTCAGGACTTGCTTTATGAATCTGGGTGCTCCTGTATTGGGTGCATATATATTTAGGATAGTTAGCTCCTCTTGTTGAATTGATCCCTTTACCATTATGTAATGGCCTTCTTTGTCTCTTTTGATCTTTGTTGGTTTAAAGTCTGTTTTATCAGAGACTAGGATTGCAACCCCTGCTTTTTTTTGTTTTCCATTTGCTTGGTAGATCTTCCTCCATCCTTTTATTTTGAGCCTATGTGTGTCTCTGCACGTGAGATGGGTTTCCTGAATACAGCACACTGATGGGTCTTGACTCTTTATCCAACTTGCCAGTCTGTGTCTTTTAATTGGAGAATTTAGTCCATTTACATTTAAAGTTAATATTGTTATGTGTGAATTTGATCCTGTCATTATGATGTTAGCTGGTGATTTTGCTCGTTAGTTGATGCAGTTTCTTCCTAGTCTTGATGGTCTTTACATTTTGGCATGATTTTGCAGCGGCTGGTACCGGTTGTTCCTTTCCATGTTTAGCGCTTCCTTCAGGAGCTCTTTTAGGGCAGGCCTGGTGGTGACAAAATCGGTCAGCATTTGCTTGTCTGTAAAGTATTTTATTTCTCCTTCACTTATGAAGCTTAGTTTGGCTGGATATGAAATTCTGGGTTGAAAATTCTTTTCTTTAAGAATGTTGAATATTGGCCCCCACTCTCTTCTGGCTTGTAGGGTTTCTGCCGAGAGATCCGCTGTTAGTCTGATGGGCTTCCCTTTGAGGGTAACCCGACCTGTCTCTCTGGCTGCCCTTAACATTTTTTCCTTCATTTCAACTTTGGTGAATCTGACAATTATGTGTCTTGGAGTTGCTCTTCTCGAGGAGTATCTTTGTGGCGTTCTCTGTATTTCCTGAAACTGAACGTTGGCCTGCCTTGCTAGATTGGGGAAGTTCTCCTGGATAATATCCTGCAGAGTGTTTTCCAACTTGGTTCCATTCTCCGCATCACTTTCAGGTACACCAATCAGACGTAGATTTGGTCTTTTCACATAGTCCCATATTTCTTGGAGGCTTTGCTCATTTTTTATTCTTTTTTCTCTAAACTTCCCTTCTTGCTTCATTTCATTCATTTCGTCTTCCATTGCTGATACCCTTTCTTCCAGTTGATCACATCGGCTCCTGAGGCTTCTGCATTCTTCACGTAGTTCTCGAGCCTTGGTTTTCCGCTCCATCAGCTCCTTTAAGCACTTCTTTGTATTGGTTATTCTAGTTATACATTCGTCTAAATTTTTTTCAAAGTTTTCAACTTCTTTGCCTTTGGTTTGAATATCCTCCCGTAGCTCAGAGTAATTTGATCGTCTGAAGCCTTCTTCTCTCAGCTCGTCAAAATCATTCTCCATCCAGCTTTGTTCTGTTGCTGGTGAGGAACTGCGTTCCTTTGGAGGAGGAGAGGCGCTCTGCGTTTTAGAGTTTCCAGTTTTTCTGTTCTGTTTTTTCCCCATCTTTGTGGTTTTATCTACTTTTGGTCTTTGATGATGGTGATGTACAGATGGGTTTTTGGTGTGGATGTCCTTTCTGTTTGTTAGTTTTCCTTCTAACAGACAGGACCCTCAGCTGCAGGTCTGTTGGAATACCCTGCCGTGTGAGGTGTCAGTGAGCCCCTGCTGGGGGGTGCCTCCCAGTTAGGCTGCTCGGGGGTCAGGGGTCAGGGACCCACTTGAGGAGGCAGTCTGCCCGTTCTCAGATCTCCAGCTGTGTGCTGGGAGAACCACTGCTCTCTTCAAAGCTGTCAGACAGGGACATTTAAGTCTGCAGAGGTTACTGCTGTCTTTTTGTTTGTCTGTGCCCTGCCCCCAGAGGTGGAGCCTACAGAGGCAGGCAGGCCTCCTTGAGCTGTGGTGGGCTCCACCCAGTTGGAGCTTCCCGGCTGCTTTGTTTACCTAATCAAGCCTGGGCAATGGCGGGTGCCCCTCCCCCAGCCTCGCTGCCGCCTTGCAGTTTGATCTCAGACTGCCGTGCTAGCAATCAGCGAGATTCCGTGGGCGTAGGACCCTCCAAGCCAGGTGCGGGATATAATCTTGTGGTGCGCCGTTTTTTAAGCAGGTCTGAAAAGCGCAATATTCGGGTGGGAGTGGCCCGATTTTCCAGGTGCGTCCGTCACCCCTTTCTTTGACTCGGAAAGGGAACTCCCTGACCCCTTGCGCTTCCCAGGTGAGGCAATGCCTCGCCCTGCTTCGGCTCGTGCACGGTGCGCGCACCCACTGGCCTGCGCCCACTGTCTGGCACTCCCTAGTGAGATGAACCCGGTACCTCAGATGGAAATGCAGACATCACCCGTCTTCTGCGTTGCTCACGCTGGGAGCTGTAGACCGGAGCTGTTCGTATTCGGCCATCTTGGCTCCTCCCCCGTACACCTTTCTTTCCATCTTTTTTTTTTTTTTTTTTTTTGAGATGGAATTTCACTCTTGTCCCCCAGGCTGGAGTGCAGTGGCACGATCTTGGCTCACTTCAACCTCCGCCTCCCGGATTCAAGCAATTCTCCTGCCTCAGCCTCCCTAGCAGCTGGGATTACAGACATCTGCCACCACGCTTGGCTAATTTTTGTATTTTCAATGGAGACAGGGTTTCACATGTTGGCCAGCCTGGTCTCGAACTCCTGACCTCAAGTGATCCTGCCTTGGCCTCCCAAAGGGCTAGGATTACAGGTGTGAGCCACCGTGCCCGGCCTAAAGCTGAATCTTTTCTAGAAACAGCCTCACAGACACACCCAGAAATAACATTTTACCAGCTATCTGGGTATCCCTTAATGAGTCAAACTGACACATAAAATTAAACATCACATCTTGATTGCAGGGGAGTGTCACAGGGGCGATGAGGGTCTTTTTTCTTATGCCCAGATAGCAAACTGACAAACCTCCTGCTAGAGATGATCTGTGGAAGCAGAATACTTCTATTGAGGGCACCCCAAGGGGTGAATCTCAGGTCTAAGAGTGAGTCAGAAGTTGGTGAAGAAAACTAGGGGATCTAGCAATGATAGAAGAACAATATCCAGAATATGTAGCTCCTAAATAAAAATAGAACTGCTGGTGGAGACAGAGAAAAACCTAGACAAAAATTAACAAGACACTCGAGGTTCAAACATACTACAAAATCTCTCAAATTCTTGGGCCTAAAAATCTCACAATTTTTGAATGAAAAAGATCAATATACAAATTGAAGGAGAAGATAGTCACCATTGAATTCTGAATCAGTGGCCTGGAAAATTAAGTGTGTGGGGTGGTAGGGGACACCACA
This sequence comes from Pan troglodytes, assembly GCF_028858775.2. Classification (NCBI taxonomy): domain Eukaryota; kingdom Metazoa; phylum Chordata; class Mammalia; order Primates; family Hominidae; genus Pan; species Pan troglodytes. Next base: position 28,552,016 of record NC_072413.2, on the reverse strand, counting down.
TCAGAATATAAATAGAAGGTAAAGAAAATAAGAAGGAAAAGATAAATGATTTTGGAGGACAGATATAGGGCACCCAAGATACAAACAATAGAAATTTCATAAGGAGAAATAGGAATCAATGGAGAAGAGGCAATAACTAAACAAATAATAGAAGACCATTTCTCTGTGTTGAAAGAAAATTTAAGGTAGAGATTGAAAGGGCTCACTGAGTTCCAGGAGTGACTGTGAAGAAAAAACAACCTAGGCCTAGCCCAATAATCTTCTTGAGCTCAAAGGATAGAAGGAAAACTGTATAAGTTCACAGAGAGAAGGAACAAACTATTTTCAGAAATAATGGGAATCCAACTGGCAATCAGACCTCTCGTCTACAACACTGGAGGATAGAAGACAGCAGAATAATAGCTGAAGAACACTGACAGTAAAAGAAGGCAACCCAGGAATCCTACATCCAATCAAGGTACCCCTCGCTTGTTTGGGCAAATAAAAATATTTGAGAATATATAAGAAGTAAGAAAATGTATTATCTACATACCACATCTGGGGAGAAGATTCGAGAAAACCACTAACAATAATTGAAAGAGAAAAGATGAATATGTGTGTGTGTATGTGTGTGTGAATAATGATTGGTGACATGTAATAAAAGTGCTAAATAAAGGTTCTTGAAATAGAAGTACCATGACAACACAAAATTTAAAATTTGGGCATGGTATGGTGGAGTCCTGAAAGGGGGTAGTAAAAGCATTTTAATGAATATTGACTTGATCAAATCAGCATGAATCCCTTTTTATTTAAAATTTTAACATTTTGTTATTTTTTTTGCACTTAATTTCACTTTGTTAATACTGCATTAAGATATTACTTATTTTGATTGCCGAGTTTTCTTGCACCTCAAATTTTGTGCCAAGAAAAGTGCCCCAATTGCCTTTCTCTAGACCTGACTCTGTGAGCAAAATAAGGAAATGGAAGAAGAGAAAACAGCAGTCACAAAGCCAGGTCAGAAGAATGTTTTAAGAAAGACATCAACTGAAGTGGCATAGGATAAGGTCTGAGTAGAGGTACTGTGTCTGGTGCTAGGTCAAGCTACAATAACAGGGCCAGTAATCTGGGAGACGTAAAGCAAGCTCTGAATGGGAGGTCAGGAAGTGGAGGACACCGACACAGAAAATGACTAAGCAAGGTATTGCCTTTATAAATGAGAAAGTCAATTGTTAACAATTCCAACAAGCTGTTATCTTTGAGGGTGACATCATGAACATTTCCTATGAAGAGAAATCACTTGGAGTTAGAGCATCACCAGACGCAAATAGCTCCCGCTTATCTTTGGCGATTGAGGCAGCTCTGAGATGAAAATGGTCTGTAAAAAGAACTTTCTAGGAAGTCCATGCCGCCTTAGATGTCTTGTAGCCGGAAAAACAACAGAGGCTTTCAAAAATCATTGTTATCTCACTGTCACATAGGTAGCTGTGATTGTGGAAAATGATGTGTTCTCCTTTCTTGTGCATTCTTCATTACGCACATGCACTTCTGCTGGAATAAAAATAGGGAACTTAGACTCTTTTTTTTTTTTTTTTTTTTTAAAGGCCCTCTTCAGACCAGACTCCATTTAGGACCTGCTCTTCCTGTATACACTTCGAGAAGGGTTGCCAAGGAAACCTGAAACAAAGACAACTTCATGCACTCAAAGCAGGAAAATGCATCCAGAACCTCAAATCTTTATACATTACTGAGGATTGACAGTCTCCTTCCTTGTTCTAACTGGAGTTTCAAGAACAGCCTTAAAGCACTTCACATTCTTTGCGTGTGTGTGTGTGTGTGTGTGTGTGTGTGTGAATCTGAGATACAGTCAATAGGGAGTTTTTCCTCTTATCTTCTGGCTACTTTTCAAATGTTTTTGCCATTATTTCACAGTTTATGTATTCAAAAGTAAACATTACAATAATAGCAACTCTTCATTCTGTAAAATGAAAGGCTTAAATAACAAATTAAGAAAATGTAGTTTTCATTCCATATTGACTTCTGCAGCACTACCTTTAAGAAATATTGCTATGGCTTATATGTTAATTTTGGAACTCCTAAGGCTAGAGTTGCTGTCAGTGGAAGAGATCTGTTGCTGTTCCTCAGAATGGATATACAACTGAATAATCTTGTAGTCTTTTATGTACAAATTGGCTGGTTGTGGGAGTTAATTGTCACAACTGAATAGGGGTCATTTTCAACATTGCAAGTTGATAAATTTGATTTAATGCATTAAATTGTCTTGCATCGTGTTCTTAGAACAGGAAAAATGTACTGTATTAAGCAAGAGTCTTTGGGGGAAAATAAAGCCCATGATACTCAGCTAGGAGTATGAAAGATAAATAGCTAGATAATAATCAAACAAGTAGTTTTTGTTAAAAAAGAGAATAGACTTTATACGTAGAGGGTATGGGTGGCAAGGACTTGTTGAGCATTAAGGAGGAATGAAGGCATACAGAATAAAAGCGTTCATTTGGAGTTTGGAAAGGATGGTCACAGAAACAGGATCAGAGTGACTGTCTGTGTGTGTTTGTGTGTGTGTGTATTTTCCAAAAAAACAAGTTTAACTTTCCCTGTGATCTTATTCTGAAGGACAATGTTTTTCTGACCGTGTCTTGCCCTAAGGTATTATTTTGGAGAAATCAAACAACCTCCCGGGAAGAGTGCAATGTTGTGAGAAGCAGACGGACTCGATACCAGCCACCTGAGTCAGAAGGAGGCAGCCCAGAAAGGTAGCACTCCAGGAGGTGAGGCAGCTATCATGTGATAATCATATCCTTGGAGAATCACAGATCCAGAGCAGTACCTCTTGCCTCACAATGCCCTAGGGTGTGATTATCTTATGATAACCATCTTAAAGATGTCTTTTTTGCTCAATTAACACATACTTCCATGAAAATTAGCTATCAAGATGAGTTACAAAATACAGATATTTAACATGACAGGTTAAAATAGTGCAGATGTCTTCATCCAATTATTGCAATTTGTACTCTGGACAAGGAAAACTACTTAGATGAGTGATTCAACTTGCTAACATTTATATGTTTTGTAATTGTATATTATTACAAGATTTCTTCATATTGAGCAAACTCTGTATTTTTGCCGACAGAGCTGTCTTTTTGAAATGCAGACTCGGGCGGTTTATGAGTGTCTTCGTCTCCCATCAGTTTGTTTCGTTTGGACCTGCCTTTTTACAAAACTTCCCCAGGGGTCCCAATACGTTTTCTCAACCATTCTGTGGCATGCAATGAGAAGGAGCCAGGCCATTTGCTTTTTGAGTGTTTGCTTGCAGAGAGTAAAGCGCACTTGTCATGAGTGCACATGGGCTGGGAATATTTCTTGAGAATAAGTGGGGCAGAAAAATAAGGAAAAGTTTGTGCACTGCAGAAGAAGTCGGTGTATTGGTGTGAATTCCTCCTGGCTCCTGGCAGAGCACTGTAATACCTCTATGGACCATGCATTCCCTAGCTGAAAGTGGGTGGATTCATGCAGCTCATCTCTAATATTCTTTCCAGCTTTAAAATTCTGTGCTTCTGGATGGCCGGGCGCGGTGGCTCACGCCTGTAATCCCAGCAGTTTGGGAGGCCGGGGCGGGCGGATCACGAGGTCAGGAGATAGAGATCATCCTGGCTAACACAGTGAAACCCCATCTCTACTAAAAATACAAAAAATAAATGAGCCAGGCATCGTGGCAGGCGCCTGTAGTCCCAGCTACTCGGGAGGCCGAGGCGGGAGAATGGCCTGAACCCGGGAGGCGGAGCTTGCAGTGAGCCGAGATCCCGCCACTGCACTCCAGCGAGACTCTGTCTCAAAAAAAAAAAAAAAAAAAAAAAAAAAAAAATTCTGTGTTTCTGAAGTAAAATTACATACAACCTCATGGTAGTTGAGGATGTTAAATGGCTAGGCACTTCCTAAGCTATGTGTCTAGGGCAGTGCTCAAGACAACCCCCTGCCCCATAACAAAGAATTATCCAGCTCACAATGTCAAGTGCTTAGAATGAGAAATCTTGGTGGAGAGAAAATTTCTTAACATCTGTAATCCTTGGTTTCCTCCTCCGTAATACCAGCTTAACTCAGTGATATGGTTTGGCTCTGTGTCCCTACCGAAATCTCATGTCCACTTGTAATCCCCATGTGTTGGAGGAGGGGCATGGTGGGAGGTGATTGAATCACGGTAGTGGATTTCCCCTCTGCTGTTCTCGTGATAGTGCGTGAGTTCTCACGAGATCTGGTTGTTTGAAAGTGTGTAGCACCTCCCCCTTCGCTCTCTCTCGCCCTCCTGCTCCACCATGATAAGATGTGCTTGCTTCCCCTTCACTTTCCGACTTGATCGTAAGTTTCCCAGCCAGGCTTCCTGTACAGCTTGTGGAACTGTGAGTCAATTAAAACTCTTTTCTTTGTGAATTACCCAGTCTCAGGTAGTTCCTTATAGCAGTGTGAGAAGGAACTAATGCACTGAGTTTCTGTGAAGATTCACTGAAGCAATGTGTATAAAGCAGTTAGTGCTGCCATGGAATACTCACTAAGTATCATCAATTATGACTGTTTTTATAATTAACAGTGCCGATAATATTTTTAAAATTGCTATACATGTGGAAGAAAAATTCTTTCAAATCAATTTTTGAATGACTATTTGTTGGGTACACCAACAATCTGAGAGATTCCTGGGCCTCCGAAACATTCGAATGCAATGATTCTAACAACGTGTTCCGTGAACTTACAGCATCAGCATCCCTTGGGAACACGTTAGAAAGGGAAATTCTTGATTCATACTCCAGTTGTATTGAATCAGAAATCCTGATGGTGGAATCCAGGAAACTGTGTCTCTAACAAATTCTCCAGGTGATTCTGATGTGAACTAGAGTTTGAGAACCACTGCTCTAAGGTATACCTTGGGAATAATTCCTCTAAGCAGGAACTTGGTCTCATCTGTGTAATCACTCCAAACACCTGGTTGAGTGCCTTGTATGGGGTAGGTACTTAGTAAAGTGATTGAATGGGATGAAAAACTAATTCATGAGCAGGACCTGATCCTACATTATTGACAATTGTTCCCACAGCTTGGCATTGACTGATGTTGACAGACACAACTAAGTTACACCCACAGGTCCTAATCTCTCTCTATCTGCCTGTACCAGGTGTAAGGCAGCATGCCTGTGGGCTAAAGAGGCCACTTGTGCTTACAAGTTGAGACCTGCCAGCACAGTTCAAGTGATCCTACACCTTAGGGCCAAACAGAGGGAGAGGTTTCATTAGAAATAATTAAATTCAAATGAAACAAACCCAGGAGTTCAACACAACTGCAGCTATGGCAGTCATCAAATCATTCCTCTATTGTTTTTATTGGAGGGATTTTGGCACTAATAGACAAGAGTTTGGGGGATGTTTGTATGTATGTTTGATTTAATGGTGTAAATGTCATTTTCTGAGTATTCAAAATTTCAGTATTGAAAATTGAGTCACCTTGAAAATCACACTGTAGAAATATGGGACCAAGAAGAAAATATATTCATTTGAACTTAAAGCCATCTTCTACTATATTTGCATAAATCTAGAAAAGGGATTCATATAATGAATCATAGTAAGATTTGTTAAAACCCTAGCAGCATCTGGATCAACATGACTAGTGATAGGTTTTTAAATTGCAAACACAGAAAGTAAATATGAAGGAATCAGCATATTTGGGAGATAGTTTTGAAAAGCATATTTAAAGAAGTATTTCTGGCTGGGTACAGTGGCTTATGCCTGTAATCCTAGCACTTTGGGAGGCTGAGGTGGGTGGATCACCTGAGGTCAGGAGTTTGAGACCAGCCTGGCCAACATGGTGAAACCCCATCTCTACTAAAAATACAAAAATTAGCTGGGCATCGTGGCACATGCCTATAATACTAGCTACTTGGGAGACTGAGGCAAGAGAATTGCTTGAACCCGGGAGGTGGAGGTTGCAGTAAGCTGAGATGATGCCACTGAACTCCAGCCTGGGCAACAGAGCAAGACTCTGTCTCAAAAAAAAAAAAAAAAGTATTTCCTACATAAAAATACATAATATATGTGTAAGTTATGAAACATAACTATAAACTGAACACTGAATAGGCCACCATTATCCTTAGGTAATGGGAGATTATAAACACCATTGAGACTTCTTATAGGTCACTTGTTCATTGCAAACCCCTGGCTGCTACCTGCCCTTCACTGAGGTAACCATTATCCTGAATGGTGCTTAACAATAAATTTGATATGTATATATTTATCTATAATTTATTTATTTTAGAGTTTGCTTGCTTTTCAACTTTATTTAAATGATATCATATTCTATGTATTCCTTAATTTTTTTCATTCAGTGTTATCCACATGGTTGTAAATATTCTGCTGAATTCTCGTCTATTTTGTAATTATATTACAGTTTACCCATTCTCCTGTCTAGTTTGGATTTATTTATTTATATATTTTTGATGGATGGTCCCTTTTCCTTTGCATGTGAGAACACCCCATCCTCTTCATCTGGAAAAAACAATAATTCAAATAGTTCTTTAAACCGTGGTCTCCAAGGCACCTTCTGTTTCTTGTTTTTTGATAATTTATGATTTCTTTATCTGCCACACTTTGAGTTCTTTGTGGGCAAGAATATGTCTATTTTATTTCTATTTGTCTAGCACCCCAGATGGCGCTTGACCCATAACATATACATCAGTAGGATGCATGGTTTTAAGTGACTGAAAACCAATTCAAACTGGATTCATTTTTTTAAAGGAATATGTTGGTTGATTTACCTGAAAATCCCAGGGGTGACCCTAAACCACTTCAGACTTCTACCATCAAAGCATCTAGCCCCTAAGAAAGAGAGGCTGTCTTTGCAGCTCCCATACAGGTTCTTTGATTAACTCTCATAAGCCTGAATTGGTTCATTCGCTTATCCCTGTGTCAATGACTGTGCTTCTAGATGATGAAATGCTATGATTGCCTTAAGCCCAAGTCACATATTCTATTCTTGGGGCTTTATTTAAAATGCCTGTACTAAGAGTGGAAATGCAGTGATTCTTTCAAAGCAAAGTTGGAGGACTCAAAAGGAAAAAGTAGATGTAAAAACAATAAGTTTCTATAAAAGTAGATGCTCGATAAATTCTAGTTGAATAAAAAAGAGTAAACATAGAAAAGTAAAACTTAAAAATCACACAGATAGGAATTGATCAAAGGTAATGAGGTTTGGGCAAGACTTATTTATATGATTAAGAGACTCATTAAAATGAAAGGTCTCTTTCTGATGGTTAAAAGGAGAATAGCAGAGGAAAAAAGGCAAGAGTTATGGTTATTTCGGCATAAAATTTGGGGCTGAGGGCTGAGTGCTTCAGAGAGCTAGAGCTAATGGGACAATGAAAACAAATGGCCTGGGATGACATTGGTAGAATCCTGAGTGAGGATAGCAGGAAGCCCGGGCAATAGGATCAATTTTAATGTCAGGAAGAAAGTTAAATATGTGGAGAGAGGGAGGTAGCATATAGGGGCTACCAATGCCAGTTTGAGGGTGACACATACAATTTTATTTCCTTGAAGAGAAGAATTTTATGAATTTCATGCCCTTTAATTCTATAGCTTCTACTTTGAAGATATGAAAATATTCCTCACATCAAAAGGCAGAAGGTTAAAGTAATGTTACGGGTGGGTCTTTGTTTTTAGAGCTCCCAAGATGGTGGCAGGCTGCTCCCAAGATGGCAGCAAGCCTTTTGTTCTCTGACCTGAGGTTCTTTCCCTCACGGATTCCAAGGAATGAAACCTTGGGCCATGCAGTGAGTGCTATAGCTCTATTAGAAGACATGGGTCACGGAAGAGAACTGTGGAACCCAGCGACTAGTGTTCAGCTTGATTAGAATGGCCCCGGGCACTTAGCCACACAGGAACAATGGCGAGCCTCTAGCCCGAATGGGAGCGGCAGTGGGCTGCCTCACTTTATCAGAAACGCAATGGACACCCTGCTGGATCTGGAGGGGTGGAAGTCAACAGCCTGTCTGTGACAGTGGTGAACAGCAGTGGTGGAAGGTGAGTGAAAGCTCAGCTCGAGCTGGAACAAACATGAACCAGAAGAGTGTGCGATTGCAAGATTTACTAGAGTAAAAACAGAGCTCCCATACAATGGGAGGGGACCCAAAGGGGGTTTCCCACTCCCAGCTCCAATGCCTGGGGTTTATATCGCAATCATTGTCCCTCCCCCTGTGCTCTCAGATGATAGGTGATTTGACTATTTCTTTACCTCCTGCTTTTAGCCTAATTGGTATTTTAGTGAGCCCTCTTTACTACCTGATTGGTCAGGTGTGAGCTGAGTTACAAGCTCTGTGTTTAAAGGTGGGTGTGGTCACCTTCCTCAGCTAGTCTTAGGAATTCTTCGTTAGCCTAGGAAATCCAGCTAGTACTGTCTGTCAGTATGGGAATTATTTTCTTCCTGAGGGGATAGTACATGCAGTGATTGCAAAAAAAGGTACGTGTGAGGCATAGATCGTTGTCTCTCTAGTTATTGTTATCACCATCATCATCACTGCTATTTGGTAATAAACTTAAGGCAGATCAGAGAGAATGATCTCTGTGTCTTTATGCATAGACAGGGGACATGCTTCTATAAATTAGTTTCATAAGCTCAGACTTTGAACTTGAGACCAAGCTAAATCTTGCATTCAGGGAGACATTTATGACTCCTCCTCAGTGATAAAAAGTTATGAAAAGCATAGCAACCTAAGGAAAAATGTTTCTCTTTCTCTTAAAGCTATGGAACTTCAGTTAGGTGGGACTGTTTCCATAGGAAATAAGATGCTGATAAAAAACTGATGTCTGTTAAGCCTGGGTGACTCCACAGGTGATCTTGTCCACTTCTCATGCCATTGGTTCCTTACTTTCCAGTTGTTTGTGCTTCTTACACAGTGAGATTTCCTAGGGTTTCATACTGGGAGTCATTTCTCCTTCTCTCTTCCTCTTTCCCAGAGGCCTTATCCATTCTTTTTTCTTCAATTGTTATCTCTATACAGATAGTTATAGATAGTAATCTCCAGTCACAGCTTTAAATGCCAGTAGGATATCCTCTAGACAGCTTAAACTCATTGTATTCAAGGGCAAGCTGCTTGTTGTCACTCCATGAAAGTTTCTTATCCTGACTTTTCTATTTTATTTAATTACATTATAATCACCTAGACTTGAAACAAAGTCATCAGCAACCTTTAAAATATTCTCCCTGTTATTTAAGTTACTTAATTTTCATCATGGACAGAGGAGAGAATGTCTTCTCTTTTCCATTCCTACTGCTGCTCACTTAAGTCTCTGATTACTTCTGGTCTGCTTTCTGTAATAGCTTGTATTCACATCTTGTCTATCCCACCACCAATCTATCCTGTGCATCCAGGCCAGATTCATCTTCCTAAGGTGCACCTCTAATGTAACCTTGCCTTCAGGTTAAAAACAAAAAGAAAACCAAAATTTTATTGGCTCGCTTTTTCTTACATACTTTAAAATCAACTCTGGTATTCAGTGCTTTCTATAACAGACTACCGGTTTATCATTCTAGTTTGATCTTTTATTACTCACCCATTTATGTCCCCTACTCCAGCCTATTATTCATTATTCTATGCACATTTTCCTTTAACTGTGACTTTGCTGTACACAAAATAATAATAGCTAATTCTTTTATAGGACTTTCTATGTTCCCATCTATAATCTAAGCCTTTTGTGTCTATTAATTTATTTAATTATTACAACTTTCCCAAGATTGTTGTAATAAGAGATATACACTATTATAAGCTCTATTTTACAATAAGGAAGTCCAGTTGAGAGAGTTTAAATGACTTTCCCTGAATCACGCAGCTGATTGAAAGTAGAGCCAGCATTGGAATCTTGGCAGTCCATGCTCTTAGTCACTACGTTCTTTTACTTCTCCTCCTGTCAAATTCCTAACCATGCCTCAGTGCCCATCAAAATCCTCACCCTCCATCAGGGCCCATATAAGTGCTGCCTCTTCAATGATGCCTATTTTGGTCTTCACAAATAGTGGTGATTTTCCCCTGCTTTGAACAGCATAGCAATTTGTTTTTCTACATTTCTCCCACTATATATACCATGCATGGTAATTTAGTTTCTCTCTATTTTTATTCCTTAACTAAGTAAATAAGGCCCTGTTCTTGCTCTCAAGGAGGTCACAGTCCTGTGTCTTGAAGCACTTAGCAAAGAGATGTCCAACACTTGTTTATTGAAATTAATTAATGTTATTGGAATCAATAAAGGACTAATTCTCAAACTCCCAAATCAAGTCATATAAACTGAAGTGTTTACTGCAGTTTAAAAACAAATCAGAATTATTTGTGGTAGGGTATAGTCTGTTTAGGAATTGTGGCCCCTTAATAGTACTTTATTTGGAACTTTAGCACTTTTTGATTTTCTTTACCAGAGTTCTTTAGCAGTTCAAAATTATGAGTACAGTAACAATGGAAATTTACTATGGTTTTTGTTAGACCTTCTAAACTGCACACCTTCACATGCAATTCAAATAAAGCATCCTGGAAACCCTTCCAGCTCTCAGATAGATTAAACATTTGACTTGTTTTTCACCTCAAGGTATTCCAGTATTTGCTTTATAATGCTTATCCACACTCATGTTTCTATGTTCTATTCCCTTGAAACACACTTTATTTAGAGGGACCCAGTGCAACACTTGTTTGCATTTGTTTGAATATAACATAGAATAAATACAAAAGTTTATAAATTCATTTTTCCACTTCAGGTGTCATCTTAATGTAATGAACTCTTACAAATTCATTACAAGTTTGATACTAGGCCCCATGTCTTTAAGTTCCCAGTCTGGGGCAAAGATAGAAAACAGCAGAGAAAATCAGAATTTTCCAGAATAGGAGGCCTAATCTCCCGAAAAGTAAGCTTCCATTTTATAGAATTTAACTCAATCAGATTTTTATCCTATTTCTCCATGTCTTACTTGCATATCTCTTACTACAAAAATTAATATTCTGCTGTGGATTTTCTTCCTGGAATTGTTTTCCCAGGTAACCAGAATGTGTGTATGTCTGTCTGTCACACCGTCTACAACAGAAGTGGCAAATATTTGGGATATTGCCAGAATCAGCGAGATCATTTCCTCAGCCCCACTCTCCACAAAGTGCCTTAGATCCATGACGGTCTTTAATGGAGGATGCAGTCATGCTAATAAGATTGCCACTAACACAGTCACATTTAAGATTTCTGCATATAAATAAGGTGAGAAGCAATCAGGCAGCATCTACTTGAAATCAATTGCTAGAATCTCTGGGTACCTAGTGGAACTGTACCCTTTTATCAATGGATTTTAATTTATTCTTTTAAAAATTCCTTTTGCAAAGTAAAATATATATGTAATAAACTCTGGCTATAGTAAACCAGACAACATTCATTATAGAGGGTGAGTCCTCTTTCTAGCAGTCATATTATGGGCCCATAGCTTTAAAATGGGATATTATCTCATAGTCTCTCAGCCACAGAATTTTTGGCAAAAATTGCATCAATTTCTCATATTGGGGCAGGGATAGGAGAGGAAGAGACTTCAAAAGATTGTAGCCCCTATAAAATTGAGGGGTTTTTAATGGCCAGAAATACTGATTTGTTGAATAACCTATCTGGGGAAGTCATCTTTTATAGTGGCATCTGTTGGTTGCAGTACTACATCCAGGTAATCTGATATTACTCCCCTTGGCCAGCTAGGTCCGTAGAATCAAATTAGGCCATCAGCAGGTAACAGATGTCATACCCAGTTCAAAATGTTACTTGGTTGCTTGTCAATATGACATTGGAAGGTTTGAATACTCCAATACCCTGCAATGGAGTTTTATCTTGTTCTATTTTATAAATTTAAATGTATCAGTTTTGTTATTGATTTAACATTATATAGGAATATGTTTACATATCTATATGAGTAATTATATTAACTCTCATCTTTCCCAAAGTGGTGTTCTTTGAGTCAGTGAGAAACTATACGAAGATTGTGATCTTAAAAAAGTTATGTGAATCCAAAATACCACCTAAACTTTTAAATCATAAATACCAATGCTTCCTGGGAACAATAATTCCATTTCATTCAAGTCAAATTTAACACCTACTTATTGAGTTCTGACTAAGTGCCAGATAGCATGTTAGGTAGGTACTGTGATATTGAGAAAGTAAGACATAGTCTCTGCCATCAACAATTTTGCAGCAGGGGAGGAGGCACATGTTTATAAGGTGTAGAGGTAATGCACAGGGAATTTGTTAGTAATGTATATAATTACATTTCATTAGTCTCTGAACTCTTCATCTTCCATCTTTGACAGTGAGAGGGATTTTAATAATAATTGTAGTAAATGTAAGTTTCAATACATGGCAGGTTTTCAATCAGTGTTTGGCAAATAAAATAAATAAATGTCACTTAACTATTCAATGTGCATATTTAGTCTCAGTCATTATATTTAGAAAACTAAAGACCATCACATCCTTGTGAACCCTGGCACTTTTATAGAAAAAACCTCACTAGCTATTATTTATTGTGTTCATCCAATGCCAGGCACCATGTTCTTAGCTTTACATATATAGTCTTATTTAATCTTCATAATGACCTTGAAAGGTATGTGTTATTTTACAGATGATGAGGTGCAGTGAAGTCCAGTAACTTATCTGAGGTCCCATATTTAATAAATGGAAGATTTACAGCTTAAATCCAGGATTGTCTAAATTTAAAGCCCATTTTCTCAACTGCTACACAGAATCATAGCTAAGACTTTTAAAAAAAGACCAATAACTTTGAAGAAACACTTTATTAAATTTTTAGAATTTTTCTTCTATTATAAAAAAATTCCTAAGAATAATGTTGAAAGTATTTTAGTCAGTGGTATAAAATAGTATTGGTGTTGACAGAGACTCTCAACCCATCTGGTTAGACAGGATAGGCTATGGTCTCATTCCCACAGTGCTGGACAGGAGTGTAAATTTAACCGGAGAGCAGAGGAGTGGTGGTGGGGGTGGTGAGCCCAGGCACATTTGCTGAGGATCAGGGCTCACGTGGGCGTTCAGCTTTATGTGGAGACAGGAGATCTCTGTAAGCACAACCAAGACAATTGCTTTTTTCTTTTGAACCTCCTCCCAGCCTTGCCATACCTCTTCTTCTGGCCATACTTCAAAATGTGGTTCTCTCTGTATTTCTGTAGGGCTGTGGAGGTGCTGCTAGGGCCTAGAATTTCATGGGGGTGGAGTGTGGAGTGATGCTAGTTGCAGTGATGACTATTTCTTTCCTAACACACTTGCATGTTTAGCATCATTAGTAGAAACCCAATAAGACACCGTAGGACTGGTGTGAAACATGCGCTTATACCAAAACACTTGTCTCTGGTGTGGAAACTTAAGGCAATGAATCACTAAATTAGCAGTCTTTACCTTCTTTCATAATAGGTTGCCCTCAGCCTCGGTTAATATGGTGCAGTGAAAAAATGCTTTACAGGAGGAGGCTTTGGTTTCCAGAACTTTACTGCTGACTTGTCAATAACCTTCGATTAGTTACTGTACCTCTATGGGGCTCAGTTTCTTCATCTATGACATATGGGACTTGGATTAAAGAATTTCTAAAATCCCTCATGGCTGTTAAAAAAATTAATAGCGTGTGGAAACAAACTTGGCTTAAAGCATTTCAGTTGACTTTGCCACTTTATTAATTGTGTAAATCTGGGCACCACTACACACACACACACACACATAATATTGGAAAGTGAATCCTATGCTTACAGGGTTGTTGTGATAATCAAATTAAAATAATGTTTATGAAAGTATTTCATAAACTGTGAAGCGCTTTGCAAAATTGAGATGCTATAAAATTTTCCATTTATTCTCCTAACCAGACACTCAAATTATTTCTGTAACTGAATGTCATCTTAGATAGTATTTGAAAAGCTAAGATTCAGTCTTTCTCACTTTATCATGTGCTCATTTTAAAACAAACAGAATATATAATAAGGTGTCAAGCAATCCCCTCGGCAAACAGTGAAATACCACTCCTATGCACCAAAAAGTACAATAAATCCATGCAAAATCTGATGGGAAAATATTTAAAGAACTGTTAGTTTAATGCTGCTATTCTATTCAGCTGTTTATGTGTATAAAATGATCTTAAAGTCTACCTTTTTGTGGAAATCATAAAAGAGTGTTCATTTAAAAAAACTAGGTAGTTTGTTAGAGAAAGGAGAAGTAAAAAATTACAACCGTTTATACAGGGTGACTGTTACGGTTTGTGTATGTTTTGCTTGTCCCCACCAGATCTCACGTTGGAATTTCATCCCCAGTGTGTCAATGTTGGGAGGTGGGGCCTAGTGGGAGGTATTTGGGTCATGGGATGGATCTCTCATGAATGGTTTGGTGCTTCTCGAGGTAAAGAATGAGTTCTCATTCTTGTGAAACTGGATTGATTCTTGGGAAATGGATTATTCTCTGGAGAGGGGGTTGTTATAAAGCCAGGAAGCCCATCAGGTTGGGTCTCTCTTCACACATACCTGACTCCCTTTTGACCTTTTCTGTCAAGTTTTGACTCAGCTCGAAAGCCATCACCAGAAGCTGAACAGATGCTGGAGGCACCATGCTTCTTGTACAGCCTACAGAACCATAAGCTAAATACACTTCTTTTCTTCTAAATAACCCAGCCTCAGGCATTCCTTTATAGCAACACAAAACAGACTTAAGACAGTGACATAATCAGTAAGATTTTCAACTGAGCTCACATGAAACTGAGGCATGTGAAGAGATGACCATTTCTTATCTCCTTCATTGTGTTGTGCATAATCTAGAGATTTTATATTGGTTCAGCAGTAGCCTTATTTACACATTTTTATTATAAATATGTATGTTATTTTATTCATGCATTAAAATTAATTATCCTAGTGGCCCACAGATTAATTTGGTGCATGTATGTGTGCTCACATGAAATTATCTGAATAGCAGATCTCAGATTCCTGACCATCTGCCATATAATCTGCCGCCTTCTTTTCCAGGAGATGCTATCTTACTGTAACAAACACCCAGAGAGCAGTCACCCAGAACGTGGAGGTCAATATAGGTGGTCAGCAATTACAGTGACTGGTTATATCCACTCTCTTGAGTTTTGAGGGAGGCCTGGCAATACGTGGCAAGAACCATAGTCTGGAAATGGGACCTGAGCAGCTCTCTGGGCTCCAGTTTCCACATACATACAATGAGGGGGCCATGGTTCCAAGAGATCTTGGAACCTGATTAGGAAGTGGGGAAAAAGAGAGAGTACATCATGGCAGTGGTGAGAGTGAGGGGGTGAAAGGGATTGAGGTTGTTGTGCTAACTGGGTCTGAATCCTGGCTCCACCCACTTATTGCAGTGGGAGCTTTTATTAACTTAAAATGGATAAAACAATCACCCCTTCACAAAGTTGTTATAAGTAGTAAATAAACCAATTGTATAAAGCAATTGGTTCTCAATACATTGAAGCCATTATTACTGTATAACTTTGAGCAAGTTACTGATCCTTGCCGTGTGTCAGTTACTTTATTTATGAAATAAGAGCAACATTGTTGCTTATCTCAAGGGCTGTTTTGCAGATTCAATGAGTCAATACATGTAAAAAGTGTAGAACAATGCCTAATATAAAGTAAATGCAAAACATGTTAGAGGAAGAATGGAAAAGCTCCAATTGGCAATGTCAGGTAGGGTGGCATTTAGATGAAATTAATTTAAGGATAATTAGGATTTTGACAGATCAAAAAAAGAAGAAGGACATTCAACCCATAGGGAAGAGCACCAGAAAAAGAATATGATGACAATGAATAGAGTGTTTGGCGTTGCTTGGATTTTCATGCGGTGGAAACATAACATTTATGGGCACATGTAGTAAGATGAAGTTAGAGTTTGAGGCTAGCGTGGTAAGAATTTTGAGTGTCATTCTCTTATGTTAGCACATTATGAACTGTTTCTTGGTTAAGTAGTTTGATTTTCAGCCTCATAAGGTATTTGGCAATATTATATTTTCAGTGAAATACCTTCTATTGTCTCCCCCTAAAGATAGCTCTTTCGTCCTCTGTGCACTCTTGGGGTGTTGTACATAGAATATTTTAACTATGTAAAATGTGATAGAATATTTTAATTATTTGTTTTACATGCATCTGTTTCCTCCATGAGACTGTAGGCACCTTGGGGGCAAGAAGTACCACCAAGTCATAACTGTATAAATAGCATGTAACAGGTACCCAGTCCAATGCTTACTGCTGGGTAAATAACAGGTTCTCTGAAGCTAGAGGAGGCAGGTCGCTCTCAGTGTGACCTCTGACCTCTGTGCTGACTGCGACCTAGGACTACTTTTCAGGATTTTTATGGGAGACTTTGTAAGCGAAGTCTTTCTTCAATGTTTGATCATTAGGCAATAAATAAATATATTTTAAATTGGTCAGGAAGTACTTGATCTATGCTAGCTAGTTTTATTACTTCAATATTCCCCTAAGTGTCATTTTCTTAATTAAAAAATTTCTGCCCTATTTCTTTATTAAAAAGAATTTTAGCTTCTTAAAAACAAAAATATAAAGAAGACATTGAAAATATACTCCACAATCTCTCTACCTTGATAGCCTCTGCTGATATTTAAGAATAAGAAGCGTATATGTACACATTTAGACATTTCAAAGTGAACGGAAAGGCAAAAAAAAAAGTAACTCCTCACTCTCTCTCCTCTAACCAACTCATCTGTCCAGTGGTTAATTTTTTGTTATTCCTTGATTTACTTTAAGTGGTAATGCACAACGTATGTAACTTGTGTTTCAATAATATGGGTTCTGTCATGTTAATAAAGAATTTTTTCAGACAAACTGTGTTCAAAATTAAAGTGTGCATTTTAATTTTTATGACTGTTGTTAGGATGACAAGCAAATGTGTCGATGGACATACATCATCTCAACTATTGCCTTCATGTCATTACTTGGATTGCAAAAGTAGCCTCAGCCAGAAATAACTATCTTCAGTGCTTGCTTGCCTTGTAAATCTAGCCTATTCAGTGGGCACAAAGTCACAGTTGGCCTCCTTCTAACACTTAGTATTCTGCTTTAAATGATTTTAAAAATGAAATGGAGAATTTGGGTTAAATATAATTTTTATACATAAACAAGTTGAAAGCATTGGGACCTTATCTTGAGACAAATCAGAATAGCTACTTAAGTTTGAGCAGGCAGATTTCTCTAGGAGTTACTCTGGCAATGATTACTGCCTAATGGGGGCAGCAGAGAGCTAAAGCCCAGGAAGCTTGAGAAATGCTTCTTCCAAGGAAAGGTGCCTAACTAGTCAAGAGGTAGGGCCCAGTGAGAGAGGAACCAGAGTCTGGGGATAGATGTTACCGAAAAATTCCAAACCAAGCTGGGCTGGATCCTAGAAATCAAGAAAAAGGAAGGAAGTTGGACATAAGTACAAGTGAAAACTCTTGTCAAATCTGGAGGCCAGATGAGCCCTTTTGTGGCAGTGGCTAAAGACTTCCGGGTTGACGCCGCTCAACCTTAAAGGGCTTCGGGCTCTGACACAGACTTGTCAGCTAAAGCCATGTTCCTGAGTTTTAAGCGCCCGACACTGTGTTGGGCCCAAAGAGAAATAAGATTTAGCTTCCATTATTGAGGGGTTTACAGGTTTTCATTATTGTTGAATACAAAAAGAAAATAGTCTGGGTGTGGTGGCTCACGCCTGTAATCCCAGCACTTTGGGAGGCCGAGGCGGGCGGATCACCAGGTCAGGAGATCAAGACCATCCTGGCTAACACGGTGAAACCCCGTCTCCAGTAAAAATACAAAAAATCAGCCAGGCGTGGTGGTGTGTGCCTGTAGTCCCAGCTGCTCGGGAGGCTGAGGCAGGAGAATCACTTGAACCCGGGGGGCGGGGCTTGCAGTGAGCGGAGATCGCGCCACTGCACTTCAGCCTGGGCGACAGAGCAAGATTCTGTCTCAAAATAAATAAATAAATAAATAAATGGAATGGAGTAGAAACATACTCTAGTAATGACGCATGACTTCACTGATTCATTTATTCATGTATTGTAACACTAGGAAAGCAATGGCACTCTAGTGGGTAGACCGACATTAATAATTATTAACAAAGAAATGTGATATTAGATACTTAATACTGTGAAGGAAAAGTATGCAGCTTTGTGAACATATGTCAGAGAAATTGGATCTAGGCTGAAAATCAGGGAAGGCTTCTCAGAAAATGATGTTGGTATTTCTTAAGTTATGCAAATATGCAAAATGGATCTACATTTATTGAATCATCATTGCTCTGCTATTCATTGCACTATAAGACAGTAGTATGTCATGCATACAGTGAATGCAAAGAAGTTCACATCAAATGCACCTAATTAGTCCTGAGAATAATGTTTTCCATTAATATAATATTGTTTAAATAATTCCATTAAGCGAAAAGTTTTTCTGATGATAGACATAATTAAATGTTGGAAACCAAGTAATCTATTTAATTTCAAAGGAAAAAATTGTACTCATTTTTTAAAAAGTTAAAAAATATCATTTAACAGAGAATTCAAAAATAATATTTGAAATAGGCATTATAATAAATCAGACAGCTACTTGAATTAGTCTTCAGAAAAATTTTACGTCAGCTTAAAAATCTTACTTTCATAGACTCTGAAAATTATGAATTTTGTCATTGTAAAGGATTTTATAGTCATGCTTTTTAACTCCCTCAATTAACAAATGATGAAAACTGAAGGGCAGAGATTTAAACTGACATATTTGTAGCAACCATACAAGTTTAAAAATATTTAAGAAAAAATTAACTTATGAATAATTTCAAAATATTTTTTCTGATTTAGGTTAAAATCTTCACTTAAAAATATGTAGAAGGCCGGGTGCCAGTGGCTCACACCTGTAATCCCAGCACTTTGGGAGGCCAAGGTGGGTAGATCACGAGGTCAAGAGATCAAGACCATCCTGGCCAACATGGTGAAACCCTGTCTCTACTAAAAATACAAGAATTAGCTGGGCATGGTGTTGCGTGCCTGTAATTCCAGCAAATCGGGAGGCTGAGGCAGGAGAATCGCTTGAACCTGGGAGGCAGGGGTTGCAGTGAGCCGAGAACACGCCATTGCACTCCAGCCCAAGTGACAGTGTGAGACTCTGTCTCAAATTAAAAAAAAAATGTAGAAAATCTTTAAATGTTGAGTCTGAATTCTAGTTTTTAATGAAAAGTAAGCAGCCTTGGTTTTAGTGGAAATCTTCTTTTGTCTAGATTGAAAATTTAAAAAATATTTCTATATTAATAATACAGAATCATCAATTATACACATAAAGGGTGGGAAGGAGTTGATTTCTTCAACAATATTATGAACACATGAGAAAAGCTTTAAAAAGTTTAGTAGGGATAAATAATAATTCTTTATATTTGCCTAAGTTGTTGCATTTTCCAAAGTACTTTTTATATTTACTCACATGGTTCTCACACAGAGGTAGAAGAAACTAGTGCTAGTATCTTCAGTTTGCAGAAGAGTGACATTCAGAATAGGTCTAAGGGTTAAGAGGACAACCAGGACAATATTATGAAACTCATTCCAGTATACTTCTGTCCGTGATCCAATGTAAAGTGTTGCCGTTATATCTCTATAAATATGCTGGAATATGGATGCTAACAGAGTTTTTCAAGTTTCTATAAAAAGGGAACAAAATTTACTAATATTTGTTGCTATAGCATACATGTGACCCCTCAGAATTCATATGTTTGAAGCTAATCACAAAGGTGATTGGTATTAGAAGGCAGGGCCTTTGGGAAGTGATTAGGTCATGACGGCTCTACCCTTATGAATGGGATTAATGCCTTTATAAAAGAGGCTCCAGTTATGTTTTCTTTTATGCCATGTGAGGACACATAGAAGGTACCATCTATGAGGAATGGGCCCTCACCAGATACTGAATCTGCTGGCACCTTGATGTTCAACTTCCCAGCCTCCAGAACTGTGAGCAATAAATTTTGATTATTTATAAATATCCAGTGTAAGGCATTTTGTTATAGTGGCCCAAATAGACTAAGACATTTGTAAATATGAAGATTTGGTGTTCATATATGTGTTATAACCTGGATATTTAGTGACCAAAAAGACATTGGAAACCAGCAGCTACCATCATACTTAATGGTGAAAGACTGAATGCTTTCCCCCAAGATCAGGAACAAGACAAGGATGTCTACTCTCATTCACTGTTTAACATTGCATTAGAGGTTCTTGCCAGAGCAATAAGGCAGGAAAATGAAATAAAAGATACCTAGATTAGAAAAGAATAAATAGAACTCTCTTCATTGCAGGTGATATGATCTTATATACAAAAAATCTTAAGGAATCCACTAATAAACTCAACATGGTTGTAGGATACAAGATCAATATACAAAAATCAATTGTATTTCTATACACTTATAATGAATAATGCAAAAATGAAACTAAGAAAATTGTAAATTCCATTTATAATGGCATCAAAAAAGAATAAGTGCTTAGGAATAATTTTTAAAAAAGAAATGCAAAACTATACTGTGAAAACCATAACACATTGTGGACAGAAATTTAAAATGAAAAGACATTGCATGTTCATAGATCAGAAACTTAATATTGTTCAGATAGTGACACTCTCCAAATTGATCTATAGAGTCAACACAATCTATATCAAAATCCTAGTTGACTTCCTGGCAGAAATTGATGAGCAGATCCTAAAATTCATATAGAAATTCAAGAGACCCAGAATACTCAAATACTCTTGAAAAGGAAGGTCAAAGCAAGAGATTGCTATTTCTTAATTTCAAAATTTACTACAAAGCTACAGTAATCAAGATAGCATAGTCATGGCATAGAAAAATATAAATAAATCAATGGAATAGAATTGAAAATTCAGAAATAAACATTCATATTTATGGTCAATTGATTTTTCACAAGGGTACCAATACAATTCAACAGGGGAAAAATAGTCTTTTCAAGTAATGTTAGGATAATTGAATATCTACATGTAAAAAAATGAAGTTGGACCCATACCTCACACCATTTAAAAAATTAAAATGAATTAAAGACCTAAATGTAAGAATAAAAACTATAAAATTCTTAGAAGAAAACACAGGAGGCAATCTTCATAACCTTCGTTTTGGGAATTATTTCTTAGACATGCCTCTGAAAGCACCAGCAACTAAAGAAAAAATAGACAAAATAGACCTCATCAAAATTTAAAGCTTTTTTTATTCAAAGGGCACCATCAAGAAAGTGAAAAGACAACCCATTGATTGGGAGATAATATTTGTAAATTATATATCTAAGAGATTTGTATCTAGAATGTATAAAGACTTTTTACAACTCAACAAAAAGACAAACAACCCAATTAAAAAATGAGCAATGGATTTGAACAGACATTTCTTCAAAGAAAATATGCAAATGGTCAATAAGCACATGAAATGATTCTCAACATAAATGTCACTAAGGAAATGCAAGTAAAAGCCACAATGTGATAACCACTTCATACACGCTGGAAGGCTATAACAAAAAAGAAAATAAGAAGTGCTGACAAGAATGTGAAGAAATTACAACTCTCATACATTACTGGTGAGAATATAAAATGGTGTCTTCACTTTGGAAAACTGACTATTAAACATAGAGTTACCAATGATCCAGCAATTCTATTTTCTAGATATAGAGGCAAGAGAAATGAAAGCATATTTCCATACAAAAATTTGTACATGAATGTTCATAGCAGTATTATTTATAATAGCCAAAATGTGGGAACAATACAAATATCCATCAACTGGTGAATAAATAAATAAAAGGTGATGTATCTACAGAATGAAATGTTTTTTAATTTTTAAGTTCAGGGGTACATTGGCAGTTTGTTATATAGGTAAACTTGTGTCATGGGGGATTGTTGTACAGATTATTTCATCACCCAGGTATTAAGCCTAGTACCCATTAATTATTTATCCTGATCCTCTCCCTCCTCCCAACCTCCACCCTCCAATAGGACCCAGTGTGTGTTGTCCCCCTCTATGTGTCCATGTACTCTCACCATTTAGCTTCCACTTATAAGTGAGAACATGCGGTATTTGGTTTTCTGTTCTTGTGTTAGTTTGCTAACGTTAATAGCCTCCAGCTCCATCCATGTTCCTGAAAAGGATGTGATCTTTTTCTTTTTTATGGCTGCATAGTATTCCATGGTGTATATGTACCAGATTTTCTTTATCCAGTCTATCATTGATGGGCATTTAGGTTGATTCTATGTCTTTGCTGTTGTGAATAGTGCTGCAATGAAAATTTGTGTGCATGTGTCTTTATAATACAATGATTTATATTCCCTTGGGTATATACCCAATAATGGGATTGCTGGGTCTAATGGTATTTCTGTCTTTAGGTCTTTGAGGAATCACCACACTGTCAATGGTCAAACTAATTTACACTCCCACCAAAACTGTATAAGCCTTTCTTTTTCTCTGCAACCTTGCCAGCATCTGTTATTTTTTTGACACTTTAATAATAGCCATTCTGACTGGTGTGAGATGGTATCTCATTGTGGTTTTGATTTGCATTTCTCTAGTGAACAGTGATGTGGAGCTCTTTTTCATATGATTGTTGGCATCATCTATGTCTTTTTTTGAAAAGTTTCTTTTCACTCTGCCTACTTTTTAATGGGGTTGTTTGTTTTTTTTTCTTGTAAACTTGTTTAAGTTCCTTATAGATGCTGGATATTAGACCTTTGCCAGATGCATAGTTTGCAAAAATTTTCTCCCATAGAATGTAATATTATTCATCAATAAAAATGAAAGAAGTACTGATTTATGTTACAATGGATGAAACTTGAAAACATTAAATGAATATTTAAGGAACTAAATGAAAGAAACCGGTCACAAAAGGTCACATATTGTATAATTCCATTTGTATGAAATGCCCAAAATAGGCATGTTTATAGATAAAGAAAGTAGAAAGTAGTGGTTGCTTAGAGGTTGGGGGGCGGGGGAGGGGAATTGGTGGTTGGGAAGAAAGAAAATGAAAAGTGACTGTTAATGGGTGCCTGATTTCTTTTAGGGGTGATTGAATATTCTAAAATTGTGAGGACAAATGTACAACTTTGCAAATATACCAAAAACTGTTGAATTGTACACCTTAAATGGGTGAAGTGTATGGTTAGTAAATTATACCTCAATAAAGCTGTTATCAGAAAAAAAGACATTGGACCATTCTAGCAATAATAAACAGCCTTAGTGGCAGAGAAACAGAGATGGGTAAGGCTTAAGCCTTCAGTGGATTTAGGTTGGGTCCTGACTGCTTTTTGTCATAGGGAGGCTGCTGATAGCATCTCATAGGGAGCTTCCTCCTTCCGTCCCTCTCCTTTTCTTTTGGACTCTTCGGATGCATAACAGAAAACAACTTAGTTATCTTAAGAGAAAGGGGAATGATGATATAAGGATTTAGGGCTATCTTACAACACCCTAGAGAAGGATTACAATTGGGTCTCAGAAAGAGTCAAGAAACAGAACCTAGAAAACCAGAGTTCTAGAAAACACTCTCCTTTCCTCCTCCTCCTCATTCTCCTCCTCCTAAATCTATTTCTGTTTCTAATTCTTCTCCTCTCTCTTTCTCTGCTCTCCCCACTTCCCCCAACATGACTTTCTCTGTTCACAAAGTAGAGTTTGAGCATCTTTTAGCTCCCCTATTACACATTCTTATTGCAGCTGCACACAGAAATGAATGGGCTTTTCTCAGTCTCATTTCCCATCAGAGAGGATCAAGAATCTGATTGGCCTAGCTCAGGTCAATTGTTTTGTTCTAGTCCAATTAGCTAAGATGTAGGGGTGGGATCATACACAGTGTCTTCTGGATGCCCACGTTAATGAATCTGAAAGCAATTATGAGAAAGGGCAATGGCTTGTGGATGGGACAGATATTCAAAAGGGAGTCTGGCATGCTTAGGTAATATTACTAATAACAGTAATGATAATAAAAATATTAATAACTCTTAAGGACCTGCCTGTCTTAGCACTATGTTAGGTGTTTAACATCGTTTAGGACATTAAATCCTCATAATCTTTTGAGGTAATATCATTAGTCTCATTTCACAGATAAGGAGACTGGATACTTAGGTAAAATCACTTTCCCAAGGTTTCGCAAGACTGACTTTAGTCCTTTGTGCTATGCTGCCAATTCTTAGAAGCCCTATTCTTCTATGTTAAGCTAGCTTATCCCAGCCTGTAGCTTTCTCTCATAGCTGTGACATAGGGCGATGGAGAAGACAACACTGATAGTGGTTATTCTGGTGATCTATTTTAAGTTACTCTAAAACAGTGGCTTAAAATAACTATTATTATCTTCATAGTTCTGAGATGTATTAGCCTATTTTGCATTGCTATAAAGAAATACCTGAGACTGAGTAATTTATAAAGAAAAGAGGTTTATTTGGCTCACTGTTCTGCAGGATGTACAAGCATGGCACCAGCATCTGCTCAGCTTCTGGTGAGACCTCAGGAAGCCTATAATCATGGCAGAAGTAGAGGGGGAGCAGGCAAGTCAGATGGTAGGAGTGAGAACAAGAGGAAGAGGAAGAAGGTGCCATGCTCTTTTACAACTAGCTCTTGCATGAACCAACAGAACCAGAGCTCACTCATTACCATGGGGAGGCACCAAGCCATTTATGAAGGATGTGCCCCCATAACCCAAATACCTTCCACCAGGCCCCACCTCCAACACTGGGGATCACATTTCAACATGAGATTTGGAAGGAACCAATATCCAAACTATTTAATGAGGGTTGACAGCATCACTTTCACCATATCTAGTGGTCAGAGCAGTCCCACGAAGCCCAAATGCTAGAGACCACACTTGAGCAGAGGAAGAGGAAAGGAATTAATGGAGGCCATCTTTGGAGTCCAGCTACCACAGTAGCTTAAGAGAAGAAGTAGAGGTAGAATTAGCATATTAGTAGGCAACTAAAGGGAGTAACAGAATAGGGTTTTTTGAGATGAACATGATCATGCATGTGGGGTTTGCACTCCACATCTACTTTGGCATGGCCATGGAAATATATTTCCAAGAAAGCATTTTTTAAAATGTTTCCCCAAATGGCCCTTCATAGTATTTATTGGTAGCAAGACTCAATCCCCAAGGTAGAGACATTAGTTTTGTCCCTCAATTTCCAGCCTGCTCCTGAGCCTTCCTGTGGTCATAAACATCCCAAGAGTATATAAAGCCAGGGTTACAAGAGCCGGAATCACCTACTCAGTTACTTTGTCCACAGACAAACCACAACAAAATCATAACTAAAGTATTTCAGTAGAGGTCTGACCTATTTTTAAAGATTTGAAGAAAAGAAGTTTCCACAAAATGCTTAGGAAACCTATTCTGAGATACAATCATTCCTTATGTCGGATCTAAGTGGGGCATGTCAGTCACCTCCCTGAACCTGATTCTCTGTGCCTGGGAAACAAAGCACTCACATACTTCAGATGGAAATTATTTAGATGAACTAATGAGTGGTTACAAAAGGCTTTGAAAATATAAATTGCTGCATAAATACTTATTGTCTATATAAATACCTTTGCTTCAGCCTGAGGGGCGCTATCGCTTTTTGAAAGATTTCAACCTTATAGAGTACCTGAATAGTGAAGATAAAGACCCTGCTAAGTGAGGATAAGATGATTCTTGCCTCTATTGTGTGTATTATTTACCTACCACAAAGTCTTTTCTAAAATAGAAACATGGAAAATTTTAGAGAGAGAGAGAAAAAAAAGGACTTCATGGTTCCCTTAGATTGTAAGCTCTTTCAGCCAGGTCTGTGTTCAATCCATGCTTTTAAAAAATATGATTCCTGGGTATTATTGGTGCTGAGAAGTTACATTGCAACTTCTTTCTCGCATATGATGTTTTCTTGTGGGCGGGGGTGAAGAGATGGGAAAAAAATCACCGTATTTTTACATGATTTTTGTTTTCTCTTTCTCTTACATTATAAAGGCTTTATTTTAAAATAAAAGAGATGATTTGGAGTGTGCCTCATCAAAAATTACTTTTTAAAGATTTAGAAGTTGGAAAAAATGTTTAAGGGGTTATATTAAGACCTCCTTCTTCAAATGGATTAGTTTATTCATCCTTTTCTGCTGATGGGAACCAGAACAAGAAAGAGTTGTATCCTACACACAGGTAGAGCAAATAGACCTCCTGCATCTCTGCTTCATGGCCACCTTTTCCTGCAGTTATTACATTAGTAAGTCAACAAAGATAGGATTCTTTAGAATTTCAGATACCCAAGAATTAAGGAAAGTATAGGCAAATAGAGGAGGCAGAGAATCCATGTTCCTGAACTAGGAGACTAGTTCAGGAAAAGTAGCTTCCTTACGGGGGCACCATGTTGCTCCTTGAGGTGCCTTTACCAATTGGAAGAGAATGCTTTGAGCCTCTTGAAAGAGTAAAAGCAGGAGAGATGGACTATTCTTCCTGAGGCTGAAACTGAGCTCAACAGGCCTTCACATACTTTGAGTTTCTGTCTGAGGAAAGGAAGTCTTGTAAATCCTTGTGTCCTCTTTATCCTTTCATCTCTTCCGTAGTTGAGCCTAAAGTTGCTATCATCCAAGATGGCAGAAGAATAAATTAAGTGAATTGATGGAGCCTGCAATCAGATGAATGCAGTGTACTGTCTCTAGGAACTATTCTGGAGAGCTGTTTTGTAATTAACTTGAAATGACATATTCAGATTTGATTAATCTCATGTGGTCAGTAGGTAAGCTTCAGTTGAAGTTTTTTTTTTTGTTATCAACAATAGGTCCTTCTCTGTGATATATTTGCAGGAGAATGTTTAAATAATATAAATGGCAAATATGTTGATCAATGCTACTGTCAGAGATTTGGCTTAGTTTCATAAATACAATGTATAAAATATTTCACCATATTTAATATATAGAGACATTGATTTAGGTTCATGTTTCTGTATTGTAAATTCATATACATATACACAAACACACATATTTATGATTTAAAAGTCATCTAATTATTTAAGCAGACAGACTTGGTTTTCATTCGGTCCCTAACCTTGCTCTCTTAATTGGTATACACGATAAATTCAGAGTTATAGATTATTTCCTGTGGCATTGGTGGATTACAGCTCAAACCTAAAGTTTAAAGATTTAATTTTCTGTTGTTCTTAATGAAATAACCAAAGCAGCAGCTCCCCGTGGTGGGATATGAAAAGTAGTGTATAGATACCTACTAAAACATTTGCAGACCTCCTCAGTTTTCTGTTTTTAATGTGATGAAAATTTGTACAAATAACAAAGAAAGAATGTCATGGTAACTAAAACATTTCCTATACATGTATTTTAGAGGGAAGCTAAATCAAAGGTCTTCAAAGAATTACTAGGGTTCTTTCTAGGAGGTTATTGACAAATATGTAGTTTGTCTCTGGAGTTTGTGCCTCTTTCACAGATTGGTGTATTTGTGATCCCACCGGCAGAATAAGTGTCTGTAATTCATTTCTCCTTGTTAACTAGTGCGCCTTTGTGTAGAGGATGATTGGCAGCAAAGTCGGCTGAGTCCCAACGGATGAGCTTGTTAGCAAAACCCTAGCATCCTATCTCTAATAAAGCATATCAGCAGTACATTTTGTCCTATCTATTAGCCTCTCTGTTTCTTTTTTTGTGAAAAGCTGAGTGTCCCTTTGAAGCAATGACAAATAAACCCCTGAACTGAAGTGCTAGGCTGCCTTACGGACAGCTGGATAGTAAATGTCACACCGTGTAGAGAATGCCTATTATCAGAGTGAGCCATTTGTTCCCGGCCTTTCAGTATCTTAATGTAATACAAAATTGCTAAATCAAGCCCCATGTCTGTGACAGAACATAATTAATGAGAAAGCAGGAGCCAATTCAACACTCTTTATTGGGACCTAATTGGCTCAGGCAACAGAGTTGTCACTCAACAAGAGACTTCCTTTAAAGCAATTTTGTTCTTGGTTGTATTACAGAGCCTATTAAATTGTCCCCTCCTTGATCACACAAAGAAGTATCTGCATGCAATAATTAGCTTTTCCAGGGGGAATTTTTTTTAACTCATGCGATACCGAATCATTCTAAAACCGTCTGGAAAAACACCCAGGCCGTGGGGATGTGCTGCCATACTGAGCTGCACTGTAGGCTATTTTCCAGGCGGCCGAGGCAGCAGGGATCTGTGCTGCAGAAAGCTGAACAGGAGCCCCAAGGAAAAGAGAAGCATGTTCAAATGTGGAGGGTGGGAGGATGAGAGAGGGAGTGGGTAGAGGAAATTACTTTGATGGATAATCATAGCTCACGTCATAATCTGCAGTTAGAAAGGGCAAAAAAGGAATGCCTATATGTACATATTTAAATATATGTTTAGTTTTTGTAGTCGTACCCAAGTCACTTAGAAATCAAAATTAACAAGGCCATGGCAGGGGTGGAGGTTAAATACATAGAGAAACCTGAATTGTCTAGAGCAACATTAATACATTCGACCACATCTTGGAGTTTTATGGGGCACACTGTCTCAAAACCAGCACAAATATTTAGTGGCATGTGATTATTCATTACAATCTGAAATTTCGCTTTTGGGAATTGTGCTCCCCCCACCCCATTTAACAAACCTAAAAATAAATTTAGACCTGGTATTTACATTATTGTTATAAAACCGTTTCTTTTTTTTCTGTCACAGTATCACAGACTTCAAATAAATCTGTGCCTTCTCTTCATAAGTTTTAAGACAATGTGACATGCAGTAACTGGAGACCATGGAGAACTGAGCTTACAGTTGATACTGGCATTTGCTAGGATTTGGATGAAAAGGACACAACTGGTTAAACTAGAGGAAAAGCAAATGGGAAAGTTGTAGGAAATATACTTTAAAACATACAAATTAAGCAATGAATTGTATGGATGTTAAAACTGCAATACTTGAGATCAGAAAAAAATTATTAAAGGTTGATTTAAGTGACAGCACTTTGAACAGTCTAAATAAAGGCAAGTATGTGGCTCTTTTCTTGAAATATCTGTCAATATCTCCCTTCTGTGCCTTCAGAAACAACGCAGACTGTCTAGTTTGCATGGCAGCAGCATTTGGTTGGATTTAGAGAGAGCGGCTTGCCTCGGCATTGTTATTTGCCTCAATGTGGAAGTGCCAGATCCTAGGAAAGAAAGGAAAGAAGGCAAACCTCTAAAATAGAGG
Source organism: Pan troglodytes (assembly GCF_028858775.2). Lineage (NCBI taxonomy): Eukaryota > Metazoa > Chordata > Mammalia > Primates > Hominidae > Pan > Pan troglodytes. The sequence goes on along the minus strand of NC_072413.2, from coordinate 28,522,789 downwards.
AGAGCTGTGCTGTTCTTGCTTTTCTGTGCAGTTTGGAGAAGGTTTGCAGCTGCTGAAATCCCAGGACTGTGCCCCAGCTATGACGGCATTATGCAGCAGGCGCTCAAAGTATAGTGTTTTTTAGGTTTTCCAGCATTTGCCGACATATTAGCTGTATTGCTTAATTGTAATTTACTTGCATCTACAGAGAAATTATTTTGTTTCCCACCCCCTCTCAAACCTACCTCTAAAGAGTGAGCAAAGTGGGATTTATGAATGCACTCTAAATGTTTGAGAAAGATTAGCTGTTATTCTATAGGGTATTAGAAAATAAAACTAACAGCAATACAAAAATATTAGTCAATAATGGCCTTTCCCAGGTGACTCTTGAACCTTGTGAAAGCACACATTCTCAACAAAGATTTATTAGTCTAGTCGGGGAACACATGATAATGATAGCAAGAGCTGCCAGAATCTAATTTGCTTTAATTAATCATTTGCTTCATAACACGACGATTTTCCCCCTCCCCCTCCCCTTTTGTAACTGTCTAGATTATTTTAAAACATTAGATATTACACTGTGGATGGCTGATGAAACTGAAATTGAATGCTGTAAAAGTTAGATTAAAAATTCATTTAACAGTATAAACATTTCAGAGTGCAGGATGGTGCCGATTAGGTCAAGTGAGTATGGAGTGATAAAACAGTCATGGAGCTGAGAGAAAAAATATTGTCAGAGGGCATTCAAACAGCTGAATTTAGTCTAATTTAAATGTTATAGCAGACACACAAAAATTGTTAACTAGAAATATCGTTATAATTACTCTTTGGTATTTTAGCAACACAGACTGGTAAGAAGTCAGAACCTAGGTTTAAACACATTTATTCATTTCACTGTACAAACAAGCTTTGGTTGCAACTGGAATTCGTTCTCATGGTTAGGCCAAGGGCCCTCCGTGGAGTGCTGAAGCTGAGTCAAAGACCACCTCGCCTGGCCCTCGTAGGAGAATTAAATGGAGTCGCTCAGATTTCCAGGATAGCCAAGACACCAGCTATTTTCATCATGCTCCTCTGGACAGCACTGAGCGGCAAGTGTCTCCTCCACGTCTGGCCTGGGAAGTGGCCAGGCTCAGAGGCAGGGAGACTGGGCTCAGTTAAGCCTAACAGAGATGCTGGCCTTCAGCCACGAGGGGGAGCTCACGGACACCCCCACTGACAGTGCAGTGCAATTGGCTTGAGAAGCTAAAGCTTTCCCAAGGGTTTGAAGAACGACACGGCGCCTGACATCGCCGCTGACGACTGCGGATGTGAACGCTTTTGTGTGACAGGCTGAGGGGAGCTGGGGCGGGGAAACTTACATTTGTCTAGGCTTAGTGACCAAGCAAAACGCTTGTGTTCCGAGGTCTTTCAGCTTCCTCCATTTTGCTGATGCCTCGATGGACAACCTCAGCACTTAATTCTTACCCTTGTCTTTGTGAGCCTCCCCCACGAGTTGATTGGCTGTATTAAACGGGATTAAGCCCAAATAAATGCTCAGAATTCTTCATCAGCTCCCCATCGTCTACAAGATAAACTTCCTTCGGGTGTCACCAAGGCACTGAATGAACTGGTCCCTTCCTGTGCCTGTATCTTAAGCGTCATTTCAGCTCTCATCCCACTCTACCCAGCACATTGCTCATTAGCGACGCCTGCTTCTCAGTCGTGTCCCTCTAACCCGTTGCGTTGCCTCAGCCTGATTGTCACTCTTTACATCACCCATCTTTGATTCCCTCGGAAACAGTGCTCACCTTGTAAGGTTCCTGTGAGGATTAAATGAGGTAATTTAGTAGTATGAGCCTGGAATATAGACGGTACTAGTGAGTGTTAGCTGTTATTATTAAGGACTTGCTTACGATCGTGTCCTTACACTTTGTACAACTTTCCCCCATATCAAGGACATTATAGTATTGCTTATTCACATGCCCTTCTCCTCACGATATTATAATCCTCTTGAGGATTATGTTTTTAAAATTTTTGGATCCCCAACCTAACACGATGTTTGGCTGCCATGTTGTAGGTGCTCAATAAATGTCTCCTGTATGAACTAGTGGCTGTTTGTTGTAAAGCATTCTGCAGTTTGGTCACTGGCCAGTTTTTAAGAAGTATATAAGACCTTAAGTATTTTTTAAAGAAGCAGACATTTGGGTGGCTGCATACCATTTTTTCTCAAGCAGGTTTTCTAACCGTTTTCAGAATCAGTTAAAAAAAAAAACTCTCACAAGGCCAGGCATGGTGGCTCACGTTTGTAATCCCAGCACTTTGGGAGGCCGAGGTGGGTAGATCACCTGATGTCAGGATTTCGAGACCAGCCTGGCCAACATGGTGAAACCCTGTCTCTACTAAAAATACAAAAAAGCAAAAAAATTAACTGGGCATGGTGGCATGCACCTATAATCCCAGCTACATGGGAGGCTGAGGCAGAAGAATCATTTGAACCTGGGAGGTGGAGGTTGCAGTTAGCTGAGATCACACCACTGCACTCCAGCTTTGGTGACAGAGTGAGACTCCACCAAAAAAAAGAAAAAATAGTAACAATATAGTCCCAATATATATAACAAATATATATATATCTATAAGTCCCAAAAATAGTAACTATATATATCTCTTTGTTTTTTCAAATACAAATAATATTTTCAAGGACAATCAATTCATTACCTAATTCATTAAAATTGATCATCAATGAACTCAAGATGTTTTCATAAACAATTCATCCTCTAAGTACAAAACTTGGCTGTCACTCACTCTATCTAAAGGCATCTTCCAAAATGAGTTCAATAGAGGCAGCAGGGATAGAGTTGGTGTGTATTTTCTCACTGCGGTTCTTTGATGGAGACTATATGCTCTGTTTAACTTTTAAGTTCTTAACATAACAAACGGTTCCATTTCCTTGTCTACTCTACAGAACTCACCTGAAATACAATCAATTGCAATTATAATTGTAGAGTAGTCTGACATAGTCTGCCCATCAAGGTGAGAAAATGAGAGAGGTAAGAGCCCTATTCTGAGCCTCAAGAAAGTTTCAGGCTGGGAGAATCACCTAATTTGGAATTTTGTAAGGAAAAGAACATTGAAATCTCTTGCTTCACCAACAGTGGAAAGGCTTATAGATACTCGCTGTCAAGAAAGCCAGTCTTGCAGCTCTTTTCAATTTCCTGGGAAGTCAGGATATCCACTGCAGCTCATGGCACACCTTCACAGTAGAGTCACAGCAAGCTTTGTGCCAAGGAACAGGACAACATCATAGAAATTTGGGGGTCTCCTTGGAATTCTTAACCCTAAAATGCAGGGGGAAATTACAAACTGGTATTCATATGATTGACTTTGAATCTCACTGAAGGGATGTGAGCTGAAGAAAAATGTACTGTCATTTGCTTGGTTCAGAATTTCTGAGTGTTGGGGGCTGGTAAGTAACTCCTGTGGTCCCACAGAGAGCATTGTAATCAAGGAGAGCTCTTTACATCCCCTCTAGCTCCCTGCAATACGCACTGGCAGAATTGGTTAAATGAGCCGCCATACTCTGGTCAATATGAATAGGCTTGTAAGATGCTCAGTTTGATTTAATGGCCACCCATGGACTTCCCTATGCAGAAAGGACTGTCACATTCAGTCTGAATAAAGCTCGAAAAATCAACTACTGCATTTGGTGTTGTAGTTGTATTTTAATGTCCTCTTCAGAATTCTCCGTTATAGTAACATCTCTGCAATCAGTCTAGCATAAAAAGACCTGTTTATAATAAATTGGTCAGCCTCTTATGTACCTATCTTTTCTGATAGGATAGAGAATAAGATTGTTCTTTGTAGACTAGGCTATAAGATTTTTAATATGACAAGTTGTATCTCTCCATTTATACAAGTGATTTATTTCAGGTTTTATTTCTGTTTTGAGTCTTTGTTTTCATGTTAACTCATAATTGTCCTGGGGGAGGGAGGAGGAAAATGGATTTCACCCACGAATTGTAGATCTTTGGGAGACGTTTGAGTGAGATGAAGTTTATAAAGAAGCCAGTTCTTGAACAACAAAATTGCTCAGTTTTTTTGCCATACTTTCAGCTAGGAAAGCAACTAAGTACTTTTGTGACAGTTGTGAACTACAGTGCCCTGGACAGAAAATGTTGGCAGAAGCAGAAGTGCGCCACTGAGTTGTATGACTATTCTGAGGTGGAATAATCACACTGCCTTGTTAGTTCATAATAATCACCCAGTACAGAGGACCCTAGACCTTTGGAATCACTCAAAATTTTCATTACAGAACCAGCAGTCTTTTAGACGTGCTCTGGTGTACCTCAATGTTGAAATTGCATATTACAGGTTATGCTCCTGTAAATAAAGGACATTTTGTTATGCCCACACTCAGCTGTGTTCCCTACTGTGATTTCTTTACTAGCTCCTGCTGTCACCTATAGCCAAATAGAATGCATTATTGGTGAGCCTTTTTGCCCAAACTTGATGTCTGTCCAGACGACAAAATCACTGATTAGGTAGGAGGATAAAAGTCCTTCAGGAACAGAGTGACTCTGGACCTCAGCTACAGACTGCAGCTAATTCATAAATGTCAACAGTCAAGAGGAGGGGAACCAGAACATTTTGTCTTGAGGGTGACTTCCCAACCATCTCTGGGACGCATGGTTTTCTTGTAGATTAAGGTTAAACAGGAAATGACCAAGCATGACTCTTCAGCTAAATTTGTGGTGATCATTCCTGCTTGGTTTTAAAAAAGAATCCATTCTAAGGCAAATTTTTGCCTTTATTTCTCTTGGGGGGTTCAATAAGGAACTTAACGATGCTTAACTTTCAGAAATACTGATGAGATTATTAAAGAGCAGTCAGTTTCCCTAGACCTTGTTCCTATTTCTCAGTTCTTTTCCTCTTTAATCAAAGTGCTCAGAATAACTAGCTCTTCTAGAGATACTGGTATTCCAAATTGTCATGTAGATAAGTAAACTTTTTTATCCTTTAAGAAAATTCTTCTCCTTAGTCATTTATTGGCATATAGGCATAGAACTCTATTGAAAGATGACAATTGAGAAAATTTCATTATGAATTTTTTATGAGGCCAATCAATAAATATTCATAATGACATCAACAATTTACAGTTTCATTTAAAGTTATTATAGACCCCATTTACAACATGGTGTCAAATGTTATTTATATATTACAGATAAGGAAATGGGGGTTCCATAACATGCCAAAAGGTACTTTGTTGGCAGCAGTTGAGAACAAGTTTTGGAGTTAGACAATCCTGATTCCGCCACTTACGAGCTGCATGAGCTAGTCGCTATTATTATTCTTCATCTGATTTCTAGCTCAGTGTTTCTTCCATTTTACTGTGCTATGAACCTTAAATCATCAAACATTACAAATTAAGCAGAAAGAAAGAAGAGTATTTTGCTAAGTACTTACCACAGGTAAATTAATTTTAAATGCTGTTTTACAAAGAATGGTGGGAATTATAGCTAGTTTTCCCAAAGAAAGAAGTTCCAAAGACACTGAGATGTTCTGCTGCCTCCTGTTGGCTGAGGGGCAAAGTTTATTTCCTTACTGTACCAAATGAGAAAGGAATTATTTTATACCTGCTGTGTTTAAGTCATTATGGAGTGGTAAGGCCTCCTCTAAGGAGTCAAAAACTGTGTAGACGAGTCTGAAGAGGACCAGTTTTAGACAGTCGTGCTTAATACAGAACATGGGCTTTGGGACATGAGAATTCTCTTTTTGCTCTAAGAGAGTTCTCTGATTAAAGTCCATGAAAACTCTGTTGAACATTCAGTAAGCATGGATTAAGAAATTGACTATGACCCACATGTTCAGCTGTACCTTGAGAGAACACATACACACTCAACACACTCATGCATACACATACAAACACAAAACAAAGCAAAACAAAGAGCAGTTGACTTTCCATTCTATTCATTAAAAAGATTCATTTATAATTGTATTGTGCAGGGGGCTGTAAGATTGAAGTGATACCTGAGGGAGGCCTGGGAATATGTTTGCACCACATTACTTGGACTGCATGATAATTGAGAGCCATTGTGGCTGAACACTTTATGAGTTTGTTTAATTTGTCACAGTAAATAAAGCTTTTTTGATGCAAGTTAATTAGCTCTCTTGTGTTACTGCACATCAAATGTAATTAACAACCAACTGCCAGTGTGGGGTTGCCCTTGCATAACATGGTAATGGGGGAAAAACTTAACTGGGGCTGGATTAAGTAAAAGATATACTGTTGAATCAATCACCCTTCTGTCTGCTTAAATTTGGATGGACTGGGATCTAGGGGGAAAATATCAGGTCTAATAAAAAATCAGCTGTTTAATATGGTTTCATTAAAAAAACGCATGTATCATGCCAGGCTTACATTTGCCACCATATTAGGTCAACGCAGCTAAGTAAATTTCCTACCACTGCTCAGAGTTCACTTCCTCCTTGGTTGGCATTGTCTATATGCCAACCTCTGCTTGGATATTTCACTTCCAGTCATTTACTTTTCTTTAGCTTTGACCTTTTATCTCACCTGTGATAAGTGCTGCTATAGCGAAGGCAGAAGGAGTGCTATTAAATAAAGACTAAGAAGGAATTTGCTCCAATGGGCAGAAGATAACCGAAGAATCCACCCAAAGAAGAAAATCATGCTTCCAAATTCATAGTGGTATTCTTTTCTAGTTTATAGTTTGAGAAAGTATTCTGCCATACTTTTCCATTTTTTTCCTAGGCAAAGTTAACATAAAGACATCAAACAGTTCTGATTTATGCTAATTTTTGATCATGGTATTTGAAGAAAGGTTGGAAGATAGAAATATCTTTAAAGGGACACAATAATGGTAAACTTGAGATGCTCCATGTATCTATTATTTACATTGAAAATATTTGCTGGGAGAAAACAACAATATAAGTTAAAAAGAAGTAAATTTGTAATTGGATATAGCTTTGCTAGTAAACCTTTCCCCTCTCATCACCACTGCCTTCTCCTCCATGTGAAAGGAAGATTCCATGCCAATTTATCTAAGCAATAGCACTCTTTTGTGGGGAATAACAACCTGGTTAGGAAGGAAAATTTAAGTAGGAGTATAAGACTTGGGCTTATGTCCTTACTCTGCCTCTAACCAGCACTCTGACTACCTTCTCTGGGACTCAGTTTCCTCACAGAATTAGGTGTCAGAATGGATAGTTCTGCGATTGTCTTCTAGCTCCGAGTTTCCCTGATTCTCTGATCTCTCTCATGCTTTTCCAGAAAATCCTTCTGGTTTCATTTATTTTCACCCTGCCTGCCCCAGGTCTCTGCTGACTGGCTTTAGCAATGGAAGATGTGTAAGTCCAGCTACTAGGAAGCTAAAAGAAACGTATTAGGTGACAGCCAGTCTTTACTCATTCATTCAACAAATATTTACTGAATACGTTCCATAAACTAGGTTGTGAGAATCCAAGGATGAAAATTTGGATAATCCTTTATCTACATAACAGGAAATTAGAAAATAGATAGTTGGCTTAATAAATTAGCTCACTCTATTCATATTGAATTGTTTAAAAATATCCCTAGGTATTTTATATAGGTCTCTTATTCCTGAGCTTTCCTGTCCATGCACTACATATTCAATACTGTGAAACAGGCAAGCAGGCCTGAACTAAGGCAGAAGGAAGAAAACAAAGCTCCCTTTTATACTAGAACATTTCCTCTTGAGACAGCTGTTTTTGCTAGGAGTTGGCAAAAATACACATCTTATTTTCTTTTATTTGATTTAAGAATTCAATGTGAAAGATTGCATCACATATTGAATTTACTTTTACTCTTTCAAAAATAATACTTCTATTAATTTTAAAAGTAATACAAGTGCATGGTGAAAAATTAAAATATTACAAAAGTTCATGATAGAGAAAAAATTCAAGTGCCTCATTATCCCACTTCCCAAAGATAATTCTTATTAATATTTTGCTTTGTATTCTCTCTCTCTCTCTGTCCCTTCTTCCCTCCTTCCCTCCCTCCATATAGTAGTAAAATGTATTATTGTGTCTTTTCACACATATGGAATAGTATAGTTAATACTGAAATTTGACTTTTTCATAGTATATTTTGACCCTTTCCATGTAGATTCATCTCATTCTTTTTAATGACTATGTTGTATTCCACTGAATGGACCTAAGGTGATATAGTCAATTCTCCAATTAACAGATAGCTGACTTGTTTTCAGGTATTTTGCTATTATAAATAATACAGGATGATATCTGTAGTAATATTATCATCATTGCAAAGAGTAATAAATACTCACTAAGTATTTATTAATACTAAGTGCCAGGAACTTTATTATAGACTTTGTAGGCATCATTTCATTTAATTTTCAAAATAATCGGGCAGATGAGGACACTGAAATGCTATGTAGCTTGTCCAAGGTCACATATCCAGAAGGTAGTGGAGCTGTGATTTCAACTCAAGTCTGTCTGATTTCAGAATTAGAGCTCAGCATTCACTCAGCAAATATTTTTGTGCACACATTTTTGTATACTTGTGTTAGTATATGTGCAGGATACATTTATAAAGATACAATTGCTGGGTCAAAGGATGTGCAATATTTAAACTTATTCAAGTATTTTTTTAATGGCCCTGAAAAATATTTTTGCCAATGATTATCCCCAATGGTAGTAAGTAAGAGTACTAGTTTCTCCGCACTCTTGCCAACACTTTGTAGCTTCATCTTTTTCCATCAATATAATAGGCAAAAAATTATCTTAGTGTTATTTCAATTTGTATTTTATAAACTTACTTTTTTAGTAATAAAATGTAATATATTTAAAGATCATTTTGCCATCAGCTATGGAAATATGGCTCATATACCCATAATCTCTCTGTTTTAGAGAGGTTGCATGAAATTCTCAGTTGAGTTTTTCCTATTCTTTATCACCTCCATCCAAACTCCTTGGTTTATTTCTATCCCCAGTGCATTTGGAATTTCTTTCTGGGATGAACACACTCAGGTACCATTCTAACAGCAAGTTTCAATTATTCAATCCAGATCATAGTGCTTGGTCAAAGTAACTGACAAAAGAAGGATGGCACTAGCCATTTAAGGCTGACTTTTTAAAAAAAATGATGGTAGTTTTGGGAAGAGAGAGAAAAAGTGACTTTTAAAAATACAACATGATATTTTTAAAAGAAAGCAGAGATCTCAAGGGAAAAACTAACAAAAATAACTTTAAAAGAATAGATGTTCAAAATAATTATGTTAAGTAGGAGTTATTAAAAATACTGCAAAAAGATCAGCTTGTACCTAGAACTTGGTTAAAGCCACAGTATATAGACAGACATTCAAAATGATGAATTTGTGCTATGGCGTTACATCGAGATGCATATAATCACTTACAGCCACTTGTAATTTCTAGAAATGAACACATATTGCCTAAGATTTTTCTAATTGAGCCATATTCTGGAAGCATGACAAAGGCAAGATCCATTTTACTTCATTAAGAAAAACAGGCTCATACTTCATATTTATTCTTTTTGAAAACCACCTGCTGTCATGTCCTTGTGATCTGTAAAATTCTAGCTTTCTATGAGTTAAAACAGGAGTAAAATAATTATATCACCTTGTTTGTTAGATACATTTAAAATGTAGACAGACAGAAAGATGGCTAGTCAGACAATCTGATTATTGTACCAGCTGAATCCTTAAAGAATCGGAGACTGAACAAAACTAAAAAGCATTAAGGAGGAGTACAATAGAGAGCATGAGACAGTTAGAGATAAGTGAAATGTGCAGCGCTGTTGGGCTCAGAATGAAAGAGATGACTTTTGACAGTCTACCCCTTTGTCAGAAAGCTGTTGCAGCAAAGCAAACTTAAAAATGTTATCTGCTATAAACTACATCTTGAAAAAAGTGATTAATGCAGTTTGGCTGTTCTATAACAGAACCATAATATATTGTTGAAAGGGGCCTGCTGAGGCAAAATGTAGTGTTGAAAATGTGCTGTTTCTTAATAATAATAGAGGATATAAAGTAAGCTTTGAAAAAAGTAGGCCTAGCCAATGATTAAGCTAACATTAACACCTTCTCACACTTTCAAAGACTCAACTTTCCCCAAGACCCTCTGGTTCTTTAAACTTATGTTTCTATTACTTTTCCTGTTTTGGGTTAAGTTTTCAGGTAGATATTTTGGAAACAAACAAGAAATGAAGGAGGGAAGAAAATCTTGGGGAAACAGAGGCAGAAAATTGGCTTTTGGTTTTCTTTTAGCAATCCTTTTTTTTAAGATGGAACTCTCCTGTATATCAAATCTTGTTACCTGTCATGTTTTAGGCAGATGTGGCACAGTTAATGTGTATAGAATGGGCACACCAGAAGAAACAGGACCCTGGAATTAGACTGCCCACTGCGGGTGTGTAGTGCTAGAAGGGGATTTTGCTGCATGTGTGGGGAATATTTTACCATGTCTGACAGAGCTGGTTTCTGAAAGTTTTGATAACAAATGGTAATTCAAATAAGTTGATATTGAAGAGAGCATCCAGTAAGAAGCCTGGTGACAGGCTGGTGAAACAAGACAATGGGAAATCCTGAATGCCAGTGTGGAAGCGCAGGTAGGTAGGTGTCGGGAGGCCTCTTAACAGGGAAAGGCAGCACCTCAGCCACTGAACTGAGGATAAAACACAGAACTTTAGCCCTCGTAGAAACACTCACATGAAATAACCCTTGCACCAAGGGATATTATTTTTTCTGGCACTACTAAGATTCCTGTTTGGATAGTGGCTAAGTTGTTACCAAAGAAGAAAAACAAGGAAACAAGCATGAATTGTTGATTCTTCCAAAGTGGGTAGCAAAAACAGCAGTAGTAGGTTGATGGTGCAAACTCTCATCTCCAGTGTAGCACCACACAATTCCCTTGACAAGAGACAAAGCAACTGCTAGGTTTAATGTGTCTTCACATGAGCAACTGATCTCGCATAATAATACTGCATCGTGCTGACAATCCTTTATGAATACAGCACTGTAATGCCGACAGTTAGCTAACAACAAAGCTGCCTGCCCAGATAGAAGCTTTAGAACTACACGGGAGGGACTTAATTCGACTCAAGGTAATTCTGGGGAAATGTGGAAAGGCTGACATCTGGACTGTCATGCAAAGCAGACACATTCTGAAACACAAGAGAAATGCCATCTGAGAGGTCCTAGTGAGGCTTCCAAATTGTCATCAAGAGCTTGTTAAATTTTCATAACTTTAATATGGAAGAAAAAAACATCATTTCAGAAAAGTAGTGGGAGGGGACCAGGGCTTGAGATAGATACATTTATTTCATTTACAAAATATTTCTTTACTGCTTTCTGTAGGTCAGGTACTGTGCTAGGTGACAGAGATACAGACATGAATAAGATTGTCCCTGCCCTCAAAATTGGGTTATTATTTACTTTTGGAGAGGGAAATAAGCCAACAATTACAATGTGCTGTGGTAAGGAGTAGGAATTAAGTGAAGGTTGCAATGGGACCTGGGATAAAGAGCATCTAGCTCTCTCTCTCTCTCTTTCTGTCTCTCTCCATGCGTGTGTGTGTGTGTGTGTGTGTGTGTGTGTGTGTTTAAAAGGTATTGGAGTTCATAAGGGAAGGCTTCCAGGAGAAGGGGATTTATAAATTAAATCTTATAATATGAGAAGGACAAGTCAGAAGACCAGGTGAGTGGGTGGATGGCTGAGCGTTATAGTTGTAGAGAATGGTATGTGCAAACTTTCATGTTTACAAAAGGAACACATGGAAACAGAACTGCCAGACCCCTTACTTTTTGGGGGTCTTTATTGATAATGGAACATTGAGAGCTAAAAGGCAAATGTCTCCTTTCATGGCAAGACAGAATCAGCATTTCTTGATAGAGAATTAAAGCAGAATTCTTGACAGAATTCCTGACAGAATTAAAGCATTTCCTGATACAAGCTTATTAGACTTTAAAGGAAGTTATTTGGGGACATTACGAAAATACCTTCTCTGAAAAGTGTTGTATGGAGAGTAAGGTGAGCAGATATGGAAACTAATCAATACTTCTTTTAACTCTAGGATTTCAGTCTGATTCCAAGACTGACTAAAAAGAGTGAGAAAGATTAATGAAGGGGAAGGGCACTACATGGAAGGCAATTGCAAAGTGCTACAAAATAGTAGGGGCAGGCTAACATAATGAGGTCTCATACAGGGGCATTTCAGTGTTAAAATAATGATTGTGACATAATTGCCTAAAATTATTTAGCAACCCTAAAGCATTTGAACTATTTACAGTAAATTCTAACATGCTATCCTTGTAACCTTTAGGAATAGAAATTTGCTCAGGTCAGGAAACTGTTTCTTGGAGTGCAATGAAGAAAACCTAGATCATTACAGACATTTAGTTAGTCTTCCGATTTAGATGCTGACTTCTAATGCTGTCCCTGAATTATAGATTGTCTCCAGCCATTCATAACCTGGAAGGCTCAGGCCCAGTCCGTATATGGTAGCCTATTTATTAGTGGTGGCTAGACCTGTGTTTAGTTCTCAGTTTAACCCAAATCCTTGTGTGTTAACTTTATCAAGCTTTTGCTTTGATATTTATGCCCTGCAAATTACATGCAAAGTGTACACAGAAGTTTTTCTCTTTGAGATGGAAATATATATCATGCTCAGTTTCAAAGCACATTTCTCCATACCTTTTTTGCTTGTCATCTCCTACAGATATTAGGAGAGCCAATGCCACCAAACATAGTCAACAGCAGGGCTGGCTTACAGGAGAATACCATTCAATAGCATCTCATCTGGAAACATGGGAAAAGCATAGATAATTTCATAGAAATTACCAATTATTAGAGTTGGGTAGGATGTTTAAAATCATCTAGTTCCTTATCCTCAATTGGCAGCTGGGGAAATCAAAGTCCTTGCTCAGAGTCCTACAGTGATAATAGACAGAATTTAGGTTTTCTAAAAGCCAGGCCAATATTTTCTTCTAAGACATAGCATGTCCTTTTTTATCCTTAAGTATAAAGCAGAATACTTCTTTTCTATTAAGGGTCAGTTATTTTAGAAAACACTTTGAAAATATAAGTGCCATAAAAATGTATTATTTAAAAACATTTGTATAAGAAAAGCTACCTTGACTTAAGAATGCAAACCTCCCACTTATTAAAACCTCACATAGTTGCTTGCAAATTTTATACAAAGCTCCCAAAATCCAGTAGCCTCTGGATTTTTTTTTTCACCCTCACATGATCCCATCAGAGAGCCAGCAACCTGGTCAACAACTTATCATGAAAAGTTGGTTGGCAAAGGCAATCAAGTAAATCTGTGTCATTAACTATTTAAGCATGTTGCTGTCTGCAGAGTGATTCCACCTATTTCTTGCTTTGTCCATGTAGCAACCTTAAGAGGCACACAGGAACATATTAATTTTTCCATCTTAGAGATAAGAAAGCAATGTCTTCAGTAATTAAGTTGTTTGTTTAATGTCATGGAGGTGGTGTATAGTAGAGCTAAGCTGCTTACCCAGGCATTGTCACTCTTGGTCATGTGCTCCTTTCATCCTACCAAATCACCATCATCATCATTATCATCATCATCATCATCATCATCATCATCATCATCATTTTCATCATTTTAACTATTATAACTTTTCCAGTACTGGCAGATCTCCATGTATATAACAGCATCTCTCTCATCTTACCATTACCCCATTGTACTGCTTTTATATCCCCAAAACTTGCCTCTTGGTTGCCTAGCAAATGTAGCTATGAGGCTCCAGGAAAAACAATCACAGCTAACTATATTTTAAGGGCTCCTTCTCTACCACTGACTGTTCAATAGAAGTCAACAATAAGGTTGACGTTTCAGTGTCTCCAAACCATACTTCCTAGAACATCTGAGGAAATTGCTGACATTTTTTTTTGGTCCCAAGTATAGTACTGAAAATTTTGAAGGCAAGATCAGTAGCTCAAATTAATTGGTCTTACGTAACTATAGTATTACCTTTAGTGGTTTCTCAGGAAGTGGTTCTCTCTCAGTGGTTTCATCACTCATCCTTTGATTCTGTATCTCACAGTGCCCTCTACACTTCCATGCAGCTTCCCAACCACTGGGAGGAAGAGACTCTCAATGACTGACCCAAGGACACATAATGAGTAAGTGTCAAGCTGAGATTCCCTCCCAGGTCTTTCAGTTTCAAAGCTCATGCAATTGTAAGAAAATAGTAAAAGCCATATGTAGCAATATTAGATTTCAAAACTTTCAGACATTGGACCTAATTGCAGCTATTAGTCATTCCAGCAGGTTGCACTGAAGAATATTAAAAATAGTTCCAAACAAAGATAAAACATACCAGAATCTCTGGGACACAGCTAAGGGAGTGTTAAGAGAGAACTTTATAGAACTAAACACCCACATAAAAAAGTTAGAAAGATCTCAAATTAACAACTTAACATCACAACTGGAGAAACTAGAGAAGCGAGAGCAAGTCAACCCCCAAAAGTAGCAGAAGACAAGAAATAACTATAATCAAAGCTGAGCTGAAGGAAATTGAGACATTAAAAACCATACAAAAAGTCAACATATCTAGGAATTGGTTTTTTGAAAAAATTAATAAGTTAGACTGCTGGCTAGGCTAATAAAGAAAAAAGAGAGAAGGTCCAAATAAACACAATAAGAAATAAGAAAGGAGACTAATATGAATACCTCCATGCACACTAGCTAGAAAGCCTAAAAGAAATGGATAAATTAGTGGACACATGCAATCTCCCAAGATTGAACCAGGAAGAAATTGAATCCCTGAACAGACCAGTAAAATAATAACAAGCCTACCAAGAAAAAATGCCCAGGACTAGATGGATTCATAGCTAAATTTTACCAGATGAATAAAGAAGAGCTGGTACCATTCCTACTGAAGCTATTCCAAAAAATTGAGGAGGGACTCCTCCTTAACTCATTCTATGAGGCCAGCATCATCCTGATACCAAAACCTGTCAAAGATACAACAACAACAAAAAACTTCAGGCCAATATCCTTGATGAACAGAGATGCAAGAATACCCAACAAAATACCAGCAAACCAAATCCAGCGGCACATCAAAAAACTAATCCACCATGGTCAAGTAGGCTTTATCCCTCGTATGCAAGGTTGGTTCAGCATATGCCAATCAATAAATGTGATTCATCACATAAACAGAACTAAAAACAAAAATCACGTGATTATCTCAATACATGCAGAAAAGGCGTCTGATAAAATTCAACATTGCTTCATGTTAAAAACCCTCAACACACTAGGCATTGAGGTAACACACTTCAAAATAATAACAACCATCTAGGACAAAGCAATGGGCAATATCATACTGAATGGGCAAAAGCTGGAAGCATTCCCCTTAAAAACTGCAACAAGACAAGGATGCTCTCTCTCACCACTCCTATTTAACATAGTATTGGAAATCCTGGCCAGAGCAATCAGACAAGAGAAAGAAATAAAAGACATTCCAAACAGGAAGAGAGAAAGTCAAACTATCCCTGTTTGCAGACAACATGATTCTATAGCTAGAAAACCCTACAGTCTCTGCCCCAAAGCTCCTCCAGCTGATAAACAATTTCAACAAACTTCGTTTCAGGATACAAAATTAATGTACAAAAATCAGTAGCATTCCTGTACACCAACAGCAGCCAAGCCAAGAGCCAAATCAGGAATGCTATCCCATTCACAATTGACACACACACACAGACACACACACACACCTAGGAATACAGCTAATCAGGGAGAGGAGATGAAGGATCTCTGCAGTGAGAATTACAAAACATTGCTCAAAGAAATCAGAGATGATACCAATAGAAAAACATTCCATGCTCATGCATAGGAAGAATCAATATTGTTAAAATGGTTATACTGCCCAAAGCAGTTTACAGATTCAGTGTTATTCCTATCAAACTACAGATGACATTCTTCACAGAAGTAGAAAAAAACTATTTTAAAATTCATATGGAATAAAAAGAAGAGCCTGAGTAGCCAAGGCTATCCTAAGAAATAAGAACAAAGCTGGAGACATCATATTACCTGACTTCAAACTATACTACAAGGCTGCAGTAACCAAAACAGCACGGTACTGGTACAAAAACAGACACATAGACCAATGGAACAGAATAGAGTGCCCAGAAATAATGCCCCACACCTATAACCATCTGATCTTCAACAAAATCAACAAAAAAAAATAAGCAATAGAGAAAGGACTCCCTATTCAATAAATGGTGCTGGGGTAACTGGCTAGCCACATGCAGAAGATTGAAACTGGGCCCATTCCTTACACTATACACAAAAATCAATTCAATATTATTAGAGACTTAAATGTAAAAACTAAGACTATAGAAGCACTGGAAGACATCCTAGGACATAGGACCTGGCAAATATTTCATGACAAAGATGCCAAAAGCAATTGCAACAAAACACAAAACTGACAAATGGGATCTAATTAATCTAAAGAGCTTCTGCATAGCAAAATAAACCATCAACAGAATAAACAGACAACCTATAGAATGGGAGAAAATATTTTCAAACTATGCATCTGAAAAAGGTCTGATATCCAGAATCTATAAGAGACTCGAATTTACAAGCAAAAAAACAAACAACACCATTAAAAAGTGGGCAAAGAACATGAATAGACAGTTTTCTTTTTTTTTTTTTGGAATTGAATATATATTTATTGAATGCATTTTCATCTCTATTTAAGGAAACCAGATAATTGCACTAGCCAAAATAAAAAAATTTAAAATCCACATTAAAAAGAAATGTATTTAGGGCCAGGCATGGTGCCTCATGCATGTAATCCCAGCACTTTGGGAGGCTGAGCCTGGAGGATCACCTGAGGTCTGGAGTGACAGTTTTCTAAAGAAGACATACACACAGCCAACAAGCACATGAAAAAATACTAAACAACACTAATCATTAGAGAAATGCACATCAAAATCATAATGAAATACCATCTCACACCAGTGAGAATGGCTATTATTAAAAGGTCAAAAAATTACAGATCCTGGCAAAGTTGGGTAGAAAAGGGAATGCTTATACACTACTGCTGAGAATGTAAATGAGTTCAGTCAATATGGAGAGCAGTGTGGGGGTTCTTCAAATAACTTAAAACAGAATTACCATTTGACCCAGTAATCCTATTATTAGGTATATACCCAAGGAATATAAATCATTATACCATAAAGACACATGCACATGTATGTTCATTGCAGCATTATTCACAATAGCAAAGACTTGGAATCAACCTAAATGTCCATCAATGGTAGACTGGATAAAGTAAATGTGATACATATACACCATGGAAACTATGCAGCCATTAAAAAGAATAAGATCATGTCCTTTGCAGCAACATGGATGAAGCTGGGGGCCATTATCTGAAGCAAACTAATGCAGGAACCGAAAAACAAATACTGCATATTCTCACTTGCAAGTGGTAGCTAAATAATGAGAAGACATGAACATAAAGAAGAGAACAACAGAGACTGGAAATTACTTGACGGTGGAGGGTGGGAGAAGGGAATGGATCAAAAAACTACCTATCAGGTACCATGCTTATTTCCTGAGTGACAAAATAATCTGTACACCAACCTCTCCCCAGGACATGCAGTTTACCTATATAACAAACCTGCATATGTGCCCCTAAACCTAAAATAAAGGTTTAAAAAATATGATCAGAGAATAAAAGAGGGGTACTTTAATTCTGAGTGTGATCTTTATATATATATATATATGGATCATGAAAACTGTAAAATGATATACAAATTGAAGTTCTGCTATTTCTATGAAAAATAAAATAACTGAATTTTGATTGTATTGAAAAAAAAAAGTTCCAAAACTTCCCTTTCAACACTGTTGTCTAAGACCGACAACTTTAGTGTAAGGTGGATGATTGGTGGGCTACATCTGACAGTATTTAGTCATTACCATAGCAAAAAGATCTTTTAATGAAATAATTGTATCATGACAGGATATATGTTTATATTTTGTTCTTGTTTATTGATGTCTCAAAGCTCATGACTATTAAGCAATTCTCAGACTAGTCTTATAATGTTGATAACATTATGGCGTATTCTCAGGGGTGATCCTCTCTTCCAATTTTCAACTGGATGTAGGCCTGTCATTCAGAGTCATGGTTTCACAGACTATTCATGGTCATACATGACTATGAAACCCTCAGTGACCTCTAATCCTGATTTATCTACCTGGATGACCTTGAGAAAGTCACTTACATTTGGGAGCCTCATTTTCTTCTCACATAGGAATTACAATGCTTTGCAAACTTCCTTTCTTCCAAGCATTTCTGGGAGTCTCCAGGGGAAAGTCTCATTTGCTTGTGAATCGGTCTGGATCCCAGTTTGGTTTTTATGCTCTTTCTTGTGACCGTTACACCTGGACCTCTGATGATATTGTTGCCCTTCCTGAAGTTGCTGCCCCTTCTGAAGTTGCTGCCCCTTCTGCTGATGTTTCTCTCTACCCAGGTCCTGCGTTTCCCTCTAGATTAGGACTCCCTGCTGATGGGCTCAGCTATTCATGCTGAGTCCTCCTGGGGCCATAAAAATTCAGAAGTCTTCACTGAAGTGAGATGTCAGAGGTTTTCTCCTCTCAACACTGTTAGGGAAAGCCCACTGGCACGTTGTTTGACTCTTTCAGACACTGAATCGAGTGGCATAACTTTCAGTTGTATACACAGCAACTTTCTCCCAAGACACCAGCATGGCTGAGTTGCAATAGGTTTGGTCAGCCACCACCGCTCCCTAGAGCTGTTGACTGTGTTCATCATTTGCCTTCTTTCCCTTTTAGAATGAGTTTTTTCAGTGTCCTCTTTTCTTCCTCCCATGCTCAAATAAGGGTTTTGTTGGACTAGCCCACAAGTTTGCCAAATGTGCTTGAACTCCATCTGAAACTATTTAATCATTGTCTTAGAAAAAGTCATAATGAAATGGTTCATGTGAATGGCTCCCCTAGAGCTCTAAAGTACATAACTTGGGCAATTAATGATAATGCCCTAGTTAAGCCAAACCCACTCGTTTGCTAAACATGCCCAGACATATCTGAACTTTCCACTAGACAGTAAAAGCATGAATGTTTCCTACATATACAAATATAAGCTGTTGTTACTATTGTAAATATTAATTTGTAACAATATGGAATGGGCTTTATCAAAGGATATAGTCTTATTCCCTAGTTGAAGAGAGAGTCTTAGTCACATAAGACTTAAGTAGATTCTGTCACATGCTTCACATGGTAGGGAGATAACAAGACATTTCACTGCTCCTAGCAACCCTGTACACTGTGAATATAAAACTATATATGGATCCATATAGTTAGCCCAAGGGCACGGACCTGAAAAGTTCATCTCTACTAAAATAACACTGTAGTTCCATTTTCCATATCCTCAGGCTGAGCAAGTTTAAGTTCAATGACAAATATTAGAAGAGAGCCAAAGAATAGAAAAACATGATAAAAATATTGTTCATACTTTATATATGTATATATAAACATACATATATAAATATTAACTCTAGAGTATCTTCTCTAAAGAGTTATCGATGCTTTAAAAATAAGAACAAAAAAGCAAATGTGAAGACTTTTAAATTAAATTCTAACAATTTCAAACAAGTGCTGCCTGGGAGATCATGCAAGGCATCCAAAGCCTAAATCGAATGTATGTTGGCAAGAGCATCTTCACATCTCCCTAAATAACTAGCTAATACAGTCAGTATTTTACACCTCATCTAGGCCTGGCACTTATTTTCAAAATGTTCCAATCAATTGTCAACTAAAAAGAATGCAGAATTTCAATCCTTGGTGGTGTGGCTGGGGAAGGAGAAGTTTTCTTTTCTCCCAAAGAATGTTGCATTGCAAAGATGGAATTCTCTGGGGCTGCCAAGACTGCTATCAGGTGTAATCTAGCCCATCAGCATTTTTAGGGAAAAGGCAGCATCAACACAAAAACAAAAGATGAGGGAGATACAGAGGCATCCACTTTTAAGCTGCTATAATAAAGCTTCTTGTCTTTTCTATTGAATAAAGTTTTGTAGAAAGTGAAATGTAGATCATATAACACATTCTAAATTGTTTCTCTTTCCTTATTCTTTTGTCAGGCCTCTATTTATTTTTCTGACCAGAACAAAAGTTCAACACTCATTCGGCCTTTCATGTAATCATTTATTTATTTAAGAGTAAAATAAGGGATAGCAAAAAAGTATTGGCTGCACAGCTGAGCAGTTAAGGAATATATAGTCGAATAGAGGGCAAAAGACATATACTGAACCTGTGAAAATACAGGATAGAAAATAGGAAACATCATGAGAGAAGAGCAAAGGTCTATAAGCATTCAAAGGAAGAATATGTGGATGGAGAATGGTGTGTTTCGTTTTTTGAATCCACCTACATTATGGGCATTGTGCTTAGTCTTACATACATTACATCCTTCAACAACCCATTTTACAGATGAAGAAACTGAGGCTTAGAGGTTATTGCATTGGATTAGGGTTCCACAAGAAATGGTAAGCCTAATATTAGAAACTTCAGGTGACTCTAGTTTCTGGGAGGCTAGCTTTTGGGAACATCTCATAGAGTCGGGACATTTGCTCAGATCCTTGAGGATTAGTATGAGATATGGGAAGAGTTCATTTCATCAGGAAGAAATAGTGTAGGCCCAGGGATTAAAGTTTGATTGGAGCCCAGGATAGAACCAGAACCATTCTTTATATACTTAATTGGGACTGACAGCTAGTCTGTAAATCGAAAACTTAAAGTGGGGGAATCACTAAGAAACAACACATAGATATTTTATTTTAACATAAAATGAACAAGCATATATTTATTTGCCAATCTTTTGTTGAGGAAGCAAATCATTTTCTTGAAAAATGAGTCTTCTGGTTGGAATATTTACTTATAAAACACCATTTTATGACTGATTTCATGCAAACTAATTTGGTTTATTTAAAGTGGAGCAAAAGTGGGAGATAAGAACAATCTGAGTGTGGTATCCTTCTGGGTTTTTATGATTTATTTGCTCAATCTGTTACAGCTGTCCTGCCCATTTCTAATTTGCCATCATTTTTATTGGCTTTTTAAAAAATAAAATCAAGCACATAACTTAGTTTTCATAGAAACATGTTTTATCAGTTTTTATATTTAATTAAATCACATAATTGCAAGAACAAGTAAGATTGGCATTAATAGGTTTAGGCAAGCATAAACTAATTGGTGGGAGAAGGGCACAGACATACTGTATAACTTGCCCTGAGTGTTTAATCAGCCATGTTTCACAGAAGCTATGTTTTACAGAAGGAATGGAGAACATTGATCTGATGAGTCAATTAAATAGAAATGTGTTAAGAAAGTTTCTACTGCAATGGAAAAATAGAAGACAAGATATATACGAGTCTGACATTGTAAGGCCTTGAATGCCAAGCTAAGTAGTTTATCGTTACCGATTAGCCACACTTGACATCATCATAATGTTGGGATCACCGTGCTCAGAGCTGTGGATAAGAATGATCAATCTAGATAGTGCCTAGAGAGATTTGGTAGAGATAACAGTGAAAAGAAATAAGGTAGTGGCAAGTGTGAAAGGAAAAGAAGGGATGGATGAGAAAGATATTTTGGATGTAGGATGAGAAAGTCGTAACAGTTGGTCAGATATTGGTGTAGTATTTAATGTACCTTTCTCATAAATGTGAATAAGATGGAATTTGCCACCTTGACATTATATGAAACTTCAGGGACATTACAAGAACTTTTAACTCTGCCCATTTGTCTTTTGTCAGTCTGCAAACCATCCAGGTAGTTGCATTGGGTTTCTATTGCAGCAGCCCTCTGCCACATCACTGTGTATACAGCATCTCCTGGATTTAGCACTATTGTGTATTATTTCCTAGTTGTTTCACATATGTACTCGTTTGCGTTGATGTAAAGATGGTGATCCCAGGATAAGACTTTTTTCTTTCTTTTGCATTTTAGTATCTCTGAATCCTAAAATGCATCTTGACATACACGATGGCATGTCAAAATATAATTAGTTGCTTGTTTTTCTTAGTGTTCCAAAAAATAAGTGTTTTATAATCAATAGCATCTTCCCCTCTCAATCAGATCACAAATCCTAGGGGAAATTCTTGGCCTGCTTTTCTTCTTCGTCCTTTTTAATGCCTTGCACAGTGCTGGGCATATAGTTGACCTTTAGCAAATACTTGACTTATTGTTAACTCAAATTAGATTCATGGTAAGTTATGTAAGTCACCCAATACTGAAGCCTTCTAAAAAAGTAGTCATATGTTTCTGTTTCTGTTACTGTTATTTTCTTGCCCTTCTCTTTCTTTCTAAGACCTTTCCTGTCCTGCTTGCTGTTCCCTCAAACTTTCCTGAGACAAACTCAGGAAGAGCACCTTCATTTTGCAAGAGAAAGTTGGTGGGAAAAAGCTTCTCTGGTTCATGAAATAAGGTATCATATGATGACTTTAAAACTATAATATTCTCAGTGTCAAAGAGTAGTCCATCTCTTAAAGAGACCTTAAGAAATGTGCTCAG
Source organism: Pan troglodytes (assembly GCF_028858775.2). NCBI lineage: Eukaryota > Metazoa > Chordata > Mammalia > Primates > Hominidae > Pan > Pan troglodytes. The sequence continues at coordinate 28,500,253 of NC_072413.2, read as the reverse complement.
AAATTATAACATGAGCAAGAATTAACTCGGTTGGCTTAATATTTTTAAAAATTAATATCTGTTGTTGATTAGCTCTCATTATACCAAAGGAACTTTTGAAGGGAGGTATTTAATTTTTCCTTTTGTTTCTATTCTTATTTGTGAATATGTTAATTTTAAGAGAAAGTAGAGAAGGAAATATTCAAGTAATAAAGCTGTCTAGTTCAATAAGACAAACATATTTTTAATAAAATTCACTGTTTCCAAACAAATCATAGATCAAAGAGCTTGAGAGAAGGAACCAGAATGGTTGACCATACATATATTAGAAGGCACAAGTGCCTTTAAGCAAAATAAACTGGCTATTTAAGCAGTATTCTGGGGAATATTGTCAAACAAGTGTGCATTCTCTGGTAATTTTAAAATTTTTCTAATCAAAACATAAAAATTAATTTTCTTACAAAAGTTAATGGGTGCTGGAAATACATGTTAAAATGCTATATTGACATAAATCACTAATGGAAATACGGGGAAGAAGAGTTTTGAATGAAAGACATTTGCATGAGCTAGAAAATGGAAGATGCAAAATAAAGGTTAAGTGCAATGTTTCCACGTAGTAGTGAAGTTTTTGGAGTCTGAAAACAAACATAAAATGTTACAATTGGTGTGGTTTGGGTCTTCCTCTCTCATGTACTAGAACCCAAACCATATTAGAAAACTAAACATTTAAAACATACGACCATTCTGGAAAAATAAATCCTTTGTGGGGTAGGGGGCACCGTGAAGACACTTTTTCCTGTTGGTAGAGTCCATGCTGGCCCTGTTAAAAAACATGGTAGCAGAAATGAAGCCATAACGATAAAATATTTTATGAGAAAATGGTTAGTGGGGCCATAGTATGGCATTGAGTTAATAATGCTAAGAAATCAAAACAATGCCAATTGTTGATTATTGCTATGAAGAGATAGCTTATTGGCCTATAATTAATAACAAAGTTTGATTTCTAATAGGTACGGCAATGCTTCCTAAACTTGGTTGTGTTCTGGAATTACCTGGGGATCTTTAAAAATTACTGTTGTTTGGATCCTACTTACAGAAATTTTGATTTAGTTGCTGTGGAATATAACCTGAGCATCAAGTTTTTAAGGGCTTTCTGGGTCATTCTAATGTCTAACCAAGTTTGGGAAATACTGATATACTCTATTGTCAGTGAAAACAACTACTACCTACTTTTTGCTTTGTTGACATAAGAACTCCCACTATTGTCTGTGCATCCAGAGAAAACCTTTGATATTGAAACACGTACCCTCTGTATCTCTGGAAAAGTTTGATAGAGGGGCACTTTTGTATGAGGGGGTGATAAGGCATGGGCAGAAAGAGAGGCTATTCTGAGAATGGAAGGTTATGAAGTCTGATATATAATGAAGAAAGAGGGTATTTCTCCATTTCACCTAGTTTGGACTTTAATGAGGCCTCATTAATTTGCTTAAGCTAATTTTCTATAAACTATATATTCATATTCAAATGTTGTTCAAAATATATTAAAAGATAAGTTTTGATGATTCACTATTCTGAATTATTTAAGCCATGAGGAATAATCAGAGGTTCTTTTCTGAAAGAAAAAAACACTTCAGATTGTCGATCACTGCAATCACTATCTAGGGAGATATATATTATATCTTTGTTATGTTTAATTTCGATGATTCTCTGAACTAAAACTTGTTGTAATGCTACCCTTTATAATGGCCTTTGGCTGGTTCTGTGATAAAAAGAGCAAGATAGTAATTTCAAGATGTATTTCCTACATGACTCTGCTTTTGTGACTTTATCGATCCCAACATTATCTGAACTCTTTCTCCCCCAGTTTTGGGATATCAGATGAGAAGGAGTTATTTTAGTATCTCTTGGAGAATAGCATCGATGAACTATTTTCATCCAATGCAGCATAAATTGTTTTGTCCGCAGCAGATTCCACCCAAAGAAGGCCGACTCTGATTACTGGTTATTAAGGTTTTTTTCTGCCATATGTCTGAATGGAAACGTGGCAGATTTTCCTTTGGGTTTCAACAAAGTGTTTTCTCAAATCGCAATGAAACGAGGTGATTGAAATGCCATAATAACAGTGGTGGTAGATTGTTGCTGCTTCTTGACAAAACAGAGAAGTGGAGCAATTTGAAATCAGAGTTAACTTTTGGGTAAAGAGGTAAGGCCTCAAAACCAAAGATCAAATTTGTGTTAGCCTAATTCTAGCTAACAACAAAGAGCATTTGCTTGTTTGGAGTCTCTGCGGACAGGTTATTAGTTTCCTACCTCCCGAGACGTGAAAGGAACACCTCAGAATGTGGAAGAAAATGGCAAAGCAGCCCTCGTCTTGGTGATGTTTGTATTGGCTGTGCTTATGCAGGAGGAAAATGTCTTCTTCTCCCCACTCAGTGGCACTTCCAATGCATTTGGCGTGATATTTAATGGGGCTGGTCATTAGCCCAGAAATGCATAAAGGAGAATGCATTAGCCACAATTTGTCTTGATAAGGTTCTCTTCACTTATCTGATACAAGGCACGGATGCATTCTAAAAAAGAAGATAGCCTTGCTAGGAGTGCTGATCACGGTGGTTTCATTAGACTTCCTGAGGCACCGAAGTGAACATTTAGTTATAAAGATAGCCAATATTTAGTGATATGATATAATTGTTTGGTTCCTAAGTCTGAAAACAAGAGTTTATCTAAGATTAATATGGGACTTTTTGATAAAACAATACTCAAAATAGAAGTCTTAAAGTTTTGGGCATCATGCACATTAAGACTAAAAATTGTAATATATTATTTGACTTTGTGTCCAAAATTATGGACAAGGGTATTTTTTAACCCTAATATTGGATTAACTCTATAATTTTTTCATTTTTTCCAAAATGTTTATTGGCCATTTATATATAGTTTTTTTTAATTGGGGAAAATATACATAGCACAAAATTTACCATTTTAAACTATTTTTAAGTGTACGATTCTGTGACATTAAGTACATTCACACTGTTGTGCAAACATAATCACTATAAATCTCCAGAACAATTTCATCTTCCCAAACTGAAACTCCATACCCACTAAACAGTAACTCCCCATTACCTGCTCCCTCCACCTTTGATAACCCTATTCTACTTTCTGTCTATGAATTTGACTAGGTACTTCACATAAATGGAATCATACAATATTTGTCCCTTTGTGTTATCAATTCTTTTTTTAAGCATCTGATTTTGTAAAAGCATACAATAGTCATAATTTAGACCAGAAAGAGATCAGTAATGCCAGTCTACTTTCATGAATAAGGGAGTTGATAACTAGAAAGTTAGCTAGTTCGCTCTGCTAACTTCTAGTCCAGAATGCATCTTATCCAATTTAAGATACGGCGTTAGAATATCTATATTCACTATTAGAATATAGTGAGTACCTATATTTACCATTAGAGTACCTATATTTACTTTAATGACATTTGGGCTAAGAAGGTCTTTACCATGTCTCACTCATCACCTCTCTACTGGTCCTATATTTAGCTGCCTCTAAATAAATTGCCATTAAATCTAATGATGATAAAGATAGCTAATATTTATTGTCTGCTTATTATTTGACAAGCTTAGTGCTGTGTCATATATATACACATATAATATATATATATATAACTTAGTCTACACAACATTTTATAAGGTAGGTATTCCAATTACTCCATTTACAAATGAAGAAACTGAAGTATGAAAAGTGAGGTTGCCTCCACTAGGTTGTACAGCTAGTAGCATTAGAGCCAGGACACTGAATGACAACATTTACCTAATTGATATTTAATAAATAAAAATTATTATGTTAAAATTGACTGGGTTTGGGCAGTCTATTATAATTAAGGAAATATATGAAATTTTCATTTATTACTTTTGTTGATTATATTCTTTTCATTGGTTAATCCAATTCCTTAATACATAAGATGATTGCCTGCTTAGCATAAATCAAAGATAATACTAAATTGGTTAAACAATAGGGTTTGCAATAACATTCAAATGTATAAAAATGTCTTAAATAATTATTTTTGATTCTCATCTACATTTATGAATCTGTATTATCACACATATATGTTAGGCATTAAAGACATTAGTGACAATAATACCTATGGAAGAGGGGTAATACCAAATTAATCACCAAGATGGGCAGAATAATAGGTGATAATGCTTATAACCTAGAGGAATTTAAAGTTTTGCATCATAAGTCCACATTCTTGGATAGATCAATGTCATCCTTTAGGCTACGATTTTCTACTTTACTTTGGCTCTATTATTAATTTGCCCATCAATAGAAGCCAAGTCTATCTTCTGTATGTTGGTTTTAGGGTTCTCCCAATCTCATTGAACAGTCAACAGGATGGGTCAATGGAATACCTGGCCAGTCAGCAGAGTATAGTTGAACAATTTTCAGCCAGGAGGTTGGCAGAAGAGGTTGTGGGATATTCAGTGACTGACAATATCTCTCTGATAAAGATTCCAGTAATGGTTCCTTTCTCAGTCTTCCACATCACAGCAATTAGTAATTAGAATTTCATTAGTCACTTTCTCTCTGGTAGCTCAACCCCATACACAGAAATCTCCAAATATCACAGATGCATCCTTGTAAAAAGTTGTTGGAGTGGATGCTGCTGCCAGAAAACAAATTGTCCTTTTAAAAGAAGTGTTATATTAGAGTTTTATTATAGTCTGGCAATGTAGAGGTTTTGACCACTATATATGAAATAAAGTACACATTGAATTTTTGTTTTTAGGACACTTGGCTAATTTATGATTAGGAAACATTGTTAAATCTTCTTCCTACTTAAGATATTTGATTACCTGTGCTAGACAATTCTTCCTCATTTTGGCACAATCCTTATTTTTTCTAAAACTATTTGCTTTACTTATAATTCTCTGTTTTTGTTCTTCTCTGCATATCTTAAATAGAAACAAGCACATATCCACCAGGTGCAGTGGCTCACGCCTGTAAATCCCGCACTTTGGGAGGCCAAGGGGGGTAGATCACTGGAGGTCAGGAGTTTGAGACCAGCCTGGCCAACATGGTGAAACCCCGTCTTTACTATAAAAAAAAAAAAAAAAAAAAAAAAAAAAAAAAAAAAATTAGCTGGGCCTGGTGGCACGTGCCTATAATCCTAGCTGCTTGGGAGGCTGAGACACAAGAATCACTTGAACCCAGGAGGTGGAAGCTGCAGTGAGCCAAGATTGCGCCACTGTACTCCAGCCTGGGTGACAGAGCGAGACTCAGTCTCAAAACAAAACAAAACAAAACAAAACAAAGCAACAAAAAAAAGAACTACATATCTTGGATATATATAAGCAGATATGTGATTAATGAAACAGAATCCCACATATAATAATATCTCTCCTTTATAGAGAATCAAAACTAATAGAATATATAGATATGATTTATTATAAAGAACTGACTCACACTTTGAATTTGGAAGAAAAGTCTTTTAATCGCTAATATTGGAGAAGAATTTTATTATTACTCTAAACATTTGCTTTAGGACTGGATCAGTCCAGGGCCAGAAGGAAGAGATGGTGTTCACCCCTAGGTTCTCTAGAAATTAGCCCAATACCTGGAACAGATCACCATTGGTCAAAACTTAGATTCTCAATTTTTACTGCTTATTTTCATCCTATTACTCATGGTTATGTCACCTGGCTCTCTCCCATGCATCCCTCCCTCTCCTATTTCACAATTATTTTCTTCAAAATACTCTTGCCTGGTGACTACATCTCCTACTTAGTCATCATAATTTTTATATAATATATGTATATTGTTTGTAATGTGTCATTTTCTTTTATATTGTTACATTATAAACATGCTGTGTTAAAATATGTTAAATTGGTTTAAACAAGTTTCCTTTTTAGATGCTTTTAATTTAGCTCAGATTGGTCTAAATCCACGAAGAACCATATATTAAACACTCTTGAATAGCTTCTATGAAAAGAAACTTAATTTATGATGTTTAGTATTATACATTATACAGTTTCTTTATTTTTCACTCAGTTCATCATGCTGTGAAAATTCATGAATATTTAACTATTAAATGAAATGCAAAATTTTCATTATCATTTTATTGAAAACTTGACATCTTAAAATACCATACATACTATTAGTATTCTAATGCATTGTCACCTTATTGAAAAATGCTGCTAAAAAACAATACAGCCATTCAGAAAAAAAAATTTTGTCCGCCCAAGGCTATTAACTATAGTTCTACACATACATTAGTGACAAATAAGTGAAGCAGCCAATGCTCACAAAAGATGTCACTAAAATGCTAGGAAACAACTGTAACCATAGAAACCATCTCACACTGCAATCTGAACATCTTTTGTCAGTGTGTGACTAGAAATGAGATGCTTAAAATCATTAGACTATCAAAAAATCTGAACATCTCTCCACTGAAATTTACATATTTAAATATTTTGAAACCTGCAAAAACTTCAACATGATACTTCTATAAAATATTGTTTCAGCTCCTAGCCCTCAACTATCAGTTTAGATATAACAACAAAAATTATACATGAAGACTTACAATTTTCCCCCCTCTTTCTTTAGGCTACATGCATTGTCTGAGGAGCCTAAACAAACACCCGGGAGAACAGAGGTTAGCTCCCAGGGCTGTCTACCTTCCTGCTCTAATCTTCACAATGGTGCCATTCTTCACCTTTCCTTTCTCTCTTGAACAATCACTGGCTTAAATTGTACCTATTCCAGCAAGACAGGTTTGCAGGTTTCATAAGCCTTCATGACAGTAAGTACAAAATTGTCTTAGATAATGAGATATTTAAATAAAGAATTTGACAAACCAGTGTAGGAGAGCGTGAGTTTGGATGAATGTGGAACAGCCTCTGCAACCTTGGATATAGAACTGAATTTTTTCCCTTGTCTTCATCTTCTCAGAAACTCCTGAAAGGTCTGGTTATTTAGCTGAATGCTCTGTGTTTAAGGAGCAGTGGAAGCCATTTTCCTTGAAACCTCCCTTTGAAACTAAAGGTTAAGAAGCTCCTTAAGCAGCCTGGATTATGGAGACTTTAATATTTCTAAATTGTCCTCCCTACCTCTTTCAGTCACCATTCTAAAAATATTTATGGAGTACCCATAATGTGCTAGGCACTGTTCTAGGCACATCGGGCTCAGCAGTAAACAAAACAATGTTCACTGCCTGTGATGCTTACATCTTAGCAGGAAGAGACAAACAGGAGATAATTAACAGAACAAGTACATAAGAAGTCTACAGTACGGTAGTTTTGAGCACCTACCACATGCTGGTCATTGTTCTAGGCTTTTGGGACCTAGCACTGGATTAGATAGGCATGACCCCTGCTCTCCTGGAGCTTTCATTCTGAGGAAATCATAAGGAAGTATTTAGCAAATGCACGAATGCATAAATGGAGTGTTTCATCTCTGAGACTTGATCATTGGGATCATGGGTGAAGGGGGCATCTCCAAGCCCCCTCCATGTTGTTAGCAGTCAACATGACATAAATAAGGAGGTTCCATGGAGCAACTCTCAGTGGTTGACCATGTATCTAAAATACAGTGTCCACTTCCCTATTCATTTCTTTTCATCATGAATTTTTTTTCTGATTTCCAAATCCTCTTTTTTTCTAGAAAATGAAACCCCTGTCCTTCATGAATAGTTAATTTCTATTTTCCCACTGCCAAATAACAATAGTTTTTTTCCATAAATATCCATAAATCAATCTTATCAGAGAGTTAATCATATAATATGTAAAATATGTATATAGATGTGAAAGTTAAACACATACACACACCATCTTTTTGAATACTTGCTGTGTGCTGGGCACCATTTAAAAATATTATTTAAGCCTTAAGACAGATTGTTGAGATGGGCATTATGATCTTCATTTTTCAGGTAGGAAAACTGAGATTAGCATAATATACTAATTGGCCCAAAGATACATAGCTAGTGACTGGTATTGCTGGGACCTAAACATGAACCTGTAAGACTTTAAGGGCTATGCTTTTCACCACCATTTTTGAGTCATGCAAGGAGAAAGGTCCTTCTCCCCAACCCACCATGCGCCCCAAGAGGACTCTCCCAAAGGACGAGGCCTGTACTTTGTTGTAGTGGTTACAGGGCTTCTGCTCTCCTTGTGGGTGGCTCCTTTTTACTCACCACATTCCAATCTCTTCTGGACACAGCTGTGCAGCCTCCAAGAGCCCCAGTGTCCACCAGTGTCCACCATGTTCATCTGCAGCTGAGCATACACAGATGGGGTTAGGGGTCAGGTAAAAGGGGGAAAGTTTCTCCAGACTGTTTAATAATGACCTCCTGTACACAAATGTTTAGTATCTTAAAGTTGTAAGGGACCATGAGGGTATCTAACTCCTTCATTTTATTGATGTGTGAATAAGTGGAGATTTAGAGTTGACATGGATTGCCTAATTACTTCACTAGGCAGGTAGCAGCAGCAGAACCAGGTTTGAATCCAGGAATTGTCTCCCAAGTGTGTACTCTTTTAAGAATAAACTGGCTCCTCGGCATGTTTACTGTGTGCATGTGTGGGTACTAATATGCAGAGATGATCAGCACACTCACACATACATATGTACTCTCTGTATACATTGAGAGTTCTCTGTATGCTTAAATTTGATTTCCAGTATAATTTTTCTTCTGGAATGTCAACTTTGTTTCTCATCTGTTTTATTTTACAGTTATTTAAACTGCCAACTGTAATGTCACAAGCAACCTTGACTCATGGGAGGGTACCAGAGGAGGAACTAAATGACTTTGCGTCTCACTCACCAAGGCCTCCATCTCTCTCCACCCCCTCAGTCCCTCCCACAGAGCTGACACTGTTGTTACATTTCAAACCATTCCAAACCCCTACGTTGAGAAACAGGGCTGTGCAGATTCACTTGAGAGTAAGAATTCATTAGTGTTTCCTAATCTATATGTTGTATATCTGCATACATGTATATATATTCTGCATATAAATAAAATATGCATGCAGTTCAAAGGTCCACACATGGAATTCTCTTTTCCCTTCAAAGTGTAAGTGTGCTATGAAATAGTTACTCTACATTTTCAGAAAATAGAGAAGACAATGATACTGAGTTTTTTAAAAGTCTGTTAAGTGAACAAAATCACAAAAATATAATAAAAATGGCACAGCAACTTACTTGTTGCCTTGCTAGTCAAGAGAAGCCTTCGATTTTGTTTCTCAATCACCAAAATGATAATCTAAAATATAAGTGTTTTTTATCCACATTGCAGTCTAATATCCAGCTGTTTGTTTTTCTTCCAGCACGCTGCTGCCCACCCCGCCTCCCCCTGAGGGCAGGAAGCACTATTAATCATTCTTCTGTTCAATATAGAACTGGATTCTTCTCTGTGCCACAGGCCCCCAGGGAAGGGGGGAACCTGCTTAGGCAGACCACCCAGGATTCCACAGAAAAGTGGTCAGTCTGAATGCAGGTGGTTGGTCTCCTGCTCAGGTTTCTATTAAGACCCATTAGCTGAGCTGTAATGGGCACTTAGGACTTTTAACTCCTTCTTTCCCAAGTCTTCTAGACATTAAAGCGTTGTACGCCTCTCTCTCTCTCTCTCTCTGTGTGTGTGTGTGTGTATGTATGTATGTATTCCAGTGGAAATACTGCTACCACTGCAGAGTCCTGGGGACCAGCAGCTCTGGTTCTGATGAGAGAACACCACCCAGAAAAAAGTCATGGCTAGGATCTAAGTCAGGGCCAAGAAATTCCAGCAGGCATCTATTAGAAAACTAGGAAGTGCCCTGAATACTGAAACTGAAGATCGAGCTGATTTTTAGGGGCTTTGGGAAGACTCCCCTGAGATCCCAAGGGCTTCCCCATCAATTTTCCAGTGATTGAAAAGTTACAATTACAACTTTATTCCTTTTGCTTAAGATTTCATCACCTGTAAGAATGCAAGTACCCTCAGGAAAATCAGCATATTAAGCCTTATGAATTAAGTAAAACTTTGAAGAAAGAGCTGGCCAGACTCATCCTATAGTTTTGATAGAAGGAGTAAAAATATAAGGAGGAGGGGATAGAGTAAGGGCAGGTGGAGGCATCAACAATAGGGGGAAAGGAGGAAGGAGGGGAGGCTGGATTTGCTGAAAACACTTCTCATTGTTAGTGAAGATTACGATAATTGAAGGATTTTAGCAGAGGGGTGGAGGAGGAAGGGAAGAATGGGGGTCCAGAGGGAGAGAGAGAAAGAGAGAGACTGATATATTTTCCAGCAGCGAATCTATAGGGGTCTACAACAACCTCAGTTCTTGCCTCCTAAGAAGAAAGAATTCAACAGAGAGGCATAAGGCCCAGTGAGAGACTGAGGCAAGTTTTAGAGCAGGAGTGAAAGTTTATGAAAAAGCTTTAGAGCAGGAATGGAAGGAAGTAAAGTTCACATGGAAGAGGGCCAAGCGGGCAACTTGAGAGACTCAAGTGCACAGTTTGACTTTTGACTTGGGCTCTTATATGTTGGCATCCTTCTGGGGTTGTGTTCCTGATTCTTCCCTGGGGGTGGGCTGTCTTCATGCACAGTGGCCTGCTGGCACTTGGGAGGGGAGCATGCACAGTGTGTTTACTGGAGTTGGGCACATGCTCACTTGAGGCTTTTTTCCCTTACCAGTTAAACCCTGTCATGTTGCCTCTTAGTGGACATGCTTGAGCCCACTCATCCAGCTCCTGAGATCTTATCTGGAAGCTGCCGATCACCAGTTTCAGGTGTTTTTATATATTGGGAGACTGCCTCTCTCTGGTGCTGTCTGTGACCGATTATTATTTTAGAGAGATAGTGTAACAACTACCTGACCAATACCTGATGGACACCTGACATTCCTGGTGAGGGGAGGGGGCCCTCTCCTGCCCTGTTACCTACTGTAACAATGCTTTAAATGCAAGCTCTAGGTAAGAAGGAGATGATGGTTTTCGTAGAGTAGACACTAAGATAGGAGAGAGGTTGATGTCACCATACTAAAATTCTTGTTAATAATGCAGGTTGAAATCAATATTTTTGTTTTAAATTATCCAATTTCTTTCTTGGCATCTTCTTTTTTTTCCATTAACATCTTCAAGGATGTGCATGAAGCATGGAGACTAAGTAAATGTTGAATTGAAATTGAAATGCTGCTAAGCAATTTCTCTTAAAACTGTTCAGACAAAATTACTACCCTGACAAGCGGGTCCAGGGACTCCTAATCCACAATTAAATGAAAGTGTTACAGGAAAGGGGTCTCGATCCAGACCCCAAGAGAGGGTTCTTGGATCTTGTGCAAGAAAGAATTCAGGGCAAATTCATAAAGTGAAAACAAGTTTATTAGGAAAGTAAAGGAATGGCTATTCCATAGACTTGGCCTTCCTGGCCAAGTCCCTTCATCAGCTCCCTTGGGGTTGCTGGTTGCTCATTTTTATGGTTATTTCTTGATGGTATGCTAAATAACGGGTGGGTTATTCATGCCTCCCCTTTTTAGACCATATAAGGTAACTTCCTGAAGTTGCCATGGCATTTGTAAACTGCCATGGCGCTGGTGGGAGTATAGCAGTGAGGACGACCAGAGGTCACTCTTGTCACCATGTTGGTTTTGGTGGGTTTCAGCCATTTTCTTTACAGCAACCTGTTTTATCAGCAAGCCCTTTATGACCTGCATCTTGTGCTGACTTCCCATCTCATCTTGTGACTTAGAATGCCTTAACCATCTGGGAATGCAAGCCAGTAGGTCTCAGCCTCATTTTACCTAGCCCCTACTCAAGATGGAGTTGCTCTGGTTCAAAGGCCTCTGACAAAAGTGTAGCTCTTTTCACTGGGTTTACTGCCTTCTGGTTGTCAGTAATCTTTCCCCTGTGCAGAGCATGGTTGTCATCTTCTGTACAGTTCCTCCACTTTTCAGTTATGAACCTCTACATAGCCCACTGTCTCACATAAAGTCCTGTCCCTTCTGGCTTTGAGTTTTACTTTTCAGACTTAGTGTCTTCTTTTAGACCTTTCTCAACTAATTAAAACTAACCATTGTTAGCATTGATAAAAACTAACCAAATGCAAAGGAAGGCCAGACACCTTCCTTTGCATTTCCTTACAAGAGTTTTGAATCCAGTACTTGAGCATTTGCTGAATAAGAGTTTGATTGCTACAGACAGATCTAAGACATAATTTACAGATGGTAGGGAGGAGATTTGGTGATGGAATAAATGAGGTTAATTACCTTTGGGAAAGGAGCTTGATTGGTGACACCAGCATTCCTGACTTGAAGAACTGATTGAATGAGGCCTTCACCTACAGTGACAGAAACAGGGACCTAGAGATAGGGTATCATCCAGCTGTAACTGAAATGTAGAGTCATTTTGGGGCTAATTCCACAGTAGTTATTTAAACAGTACTATTATATATGCCCGGATCTATCTCTAAGTTTTGGTACTGGTGTAACTCAAAATTACTCCAAAAATTCTGAGGACAAAAATGGCCATATATCTTATTTTTCTTCCATAACCTGCATTTTCCTTTTGTGTCCACTCCTGGGAATTTACACAGCCTAATAGAGATATAGGTCTGAATTCCCTGTCCAGTCAGGATAAACCTGGGCTTCGGCTACTGCAATTCTGCCTCTAATTCTGGCTACTACACAGTGTGGTTGTTAACAAGCCCCACATAGACTGCAGTCATGATGATCCTTCCTGGCCAAGTCCCTTCATCAGCCCCCATGGTCCTCACATGGACAATGGGCATCTTGGAGGGAGGATGGATGGCTCACCCTAACTAAGGATGCCCAGGATCATTTTCGAATATCCCAGAGTCACAGATGTCCCTCAAGGCATCCAACACCCCAGGCATATGCGTCAGAGATAATCTAGTCAGCCCCTCCTGCTAAGCCGAAACACCCATCTCTCTGTTACATGGATCTGTCCTAGGGAGTTGAACAAGGTTTTCGTCTCAACCCTTGAAACACAGAAGGTTCCCTGACATCCCCCTCTTTGACAATAAAGCTAGATGTCAGATTTCCCAAGAGAGGTTTCAATCCTGCCTGTCATCATTTCTGAAGATGGGAGGGGAAGCTAAATGTTGTGGTTCAAAGGTGAATTATCCTTATAAGAATCATCAAGAAAACTTTTCAGTAACTTTTCCCACCCTAGCTTAGGGAAAAAGTCCAAATTTCAACATACCATCCTTCTACTTTAGACACCCCCAGGAGGAATTTTGTAAAGACTACCTGGAAGTTCCTCTGATGGCATTTGTATATAAAATGAATTTAAAGTGATTCGGTAAGAATGGTGTGAGCCAGGGCTTCGCTGTTTTAGTGGCTCTTTATGAGAATGACTGATTGATATTTTTAGTCAGAAGAGATTTAGAGATAGATATAGTTTGGATATTTGTCCCCACCCAAATCTCATGTTGAATTGTAATCCCCAATGCTGGAGGTGGGGCCTGGTGGGAGGCATTTGGATCATGGGGGCAGATCCCTCATGGCTTGGTGTTGTCTTTATGGTAGTGAGTTCTGGTAAGGCCTGGTCATTTAAAAGTGTATGGCACCTCCTCCCAAGCCAAACCCTCTCTGTTTCTTGCTTCTACTTTCACCATGTGATGTGCCTACTCCTACTTTACCTTCCACCATGAGTAAAAGCTCCGTGAGGCCTTCCCAGAAGCAGATGCCAGCACTATGCTTCCTGTACAGCCTGCACAACTGTGAGCTAATTAAAATTCTTTTATTATAAATTGCCCAATCTCAGGCATTTCTTTATAGAAATGCAAGAGTGGCTTAATACAGAGATTATCTAATCCTGGATAAGTCTAGCAAATAGACTTTAAAGTAACTCTAATTTCCCCTCCATGTCAGACATCACTAATGAATCACAGAACTCTTTCCTGATGAGCCCTTATTCAACCTTGCAATCCTTTCCAATTTAACACACCAGGAAGACACTCCCAATTGATCAGAATTGGTAAGCAAGATGAAGGTTATTTGCCACCCAGATCTAGTGTGTGTGCACATGTTAACGAGAGAGAGAGAGAGAGAGAGAGAGAGAGAGAGACAGAGAAAGAGAGAGAAAGGAAGGAAGGGAGGAAGGAAGGAGGAAAGGAAGAGGAAAAGGGGAAGTGTTTTGCTTGTTAAGGTCATACAGGTAGTAATTATAAGAGGCAGACCTATGTGTTGTCCGAAGTTTTTTGGTTTCATTGAGAGTTTGTGTTATGCCAGTCGTTAACATTTTTATTAATTAAAATGAATAGTTTTTGCTTCATAGAACTTGTATTGTAAAATAAATTCCCCTTAGAAAGTAACCCTAAAGTTTCACTGTTGTCCCATATAGTGGATCTGAACCTTACTTGAATGAGAGGAAATTTGCAGCCCTTTAATTTCCAAGCAACTTTTGTATCTATCTCACTGGGAACAGAGCTAATAATCCCACAGACTCACTTATAAGCTGAGGAGCGATGGTGTGACTAGGCTGCAGTTTTTAATGTTCATGAGTGCCTAAATGCCAGATGAACTCAACTCTAAACTTTCTGCTGTCACTCTCAATAGGGAGGCTGAAAGCAGATCAAGTGTGTGGACTCATCATTCAGCTATTTTGGAATAAAGTGTCCAGTTAGGCTGCATCTACATAATGCTACATCAACTCATTGAAAAATGAAAAATTAGGTCAGCCACCTAGCTATTTTGATATCTAATGAAAACTCATCCGTGTGTCCATTTTGAGTGTTAGGCATAAACCATGGAAATCCATTATTTATGGTATGTATAGACAACAAAAACTATCAAGATCCCTGATCCAATAATAATACATGACACTTAATGAGTACTTTCACATGCCACACTGAGTGCTATGTCTTAGCACTTTAAATATATTATCTTATTTTAACCATCACAATAACCCTATGAGGCAAATTTTCTTTTCTCAGTTTCAGACATGAGAAATTAGAAGCATGTTTATCTTTCTTCTTTATTAAAAATATGGAATATATATTTAATAAAGCTAAATATTCTTGTATGGTGTGGTCAATGTAAGCCTGAGGAGTTTCTCTTAGAAAATGGAGGAAATCATAGGTTCTTGTCCCACACCACCATTGCTTTGACTTCTCAAATTCTTTACAGTAAAAAGTGAATTTAGAAAAACAGCCCAG
The DNA here is from genome assembly GCF_028858775.2 of Pan troglodytes. Lineage (NCBI taxonomy): Eukaryota > Metazoa > Chordata > Mammalia > Primates > Hominidae > Pan > Pan troglodytes. The sequence continues at coordinate 28,485,120 of NC_072413.2, read as the reverse complement.
CGGTCTAGAATACTGAAATCACTCAGGGTAATTGAGACCTTGGTGGAGTTAGGCCTCTTTATCTTAAGTCTTCCCTTTCCTGATACCTCTTAATGGCTTGAGGCCACAGGGACAGAATGTAGACCCTGTTTGTCTTTCATTCAGCTCAAACCTAGAGGAGCTGTGCAGTTGATGAAAGACGAAAGATGGAGGGACAGTTCAGATGTTTCTACCTGTCAAGATCATCCATAAAATGTACATGATCCAGGAAAATTATACTACATCTTGCCAATGCTTTGACCTTTTAAATACACATGAAATGACAGAATGACAAAATTAAACAAGAAGGAGGATGTCTTGAAGGGAAAATGAAGTCAAAAGTAGGCAGTCGATAAGCAATTTAAGAGGAGGGACATGTTAGGAAGGTATGAAAATATACACTACCATTTTGCCTTGGTGATAACAGAGGAAGTGGTAGGTTGATTGTGAGTATGCATGAGTGTCAAGTCGTTTTAATATCTAAGGATAAACTCCGTCATTTACTTCAATCAGTTGCCTCCTTGAATCAGTAGTAATATGTCCTTATAGATGCCTCTCCAAAGTTTGGAGATCACCTAATAGCTGTGCACTCCTCTCTTCCTCAACTCTGTATTTTGAATATAGACACATCTACATGCCAAGTTTCTTCCTTGGTCGGGGCATGGGAACAGTGCTATGAGTAGAGATTTGTGTTAGCATATTAGGCTTATATGAGATGGCATATAAAGCCATCTCTCCAGGTCCGTGCTTTGGGCATGGGAGTGGGGATAGTGATAAGTGTGTGTGCATGCACAGAGGAGTTCTCAGGGCCAAAAGATGCAAATGAAAGAGAAGAAAGAGCAGGCATGTAGCGCAGAAAGTGGAAATACCACAGGAAGTAAAAACTAGAAAAGAGCCTTTTAACATTGAGGTTGATGGCTAAGAAATGTTTGGCAAAGAGAATCGTTTGGCGAGGAGAAATAGACAAAAGCTTCTTTTTCCTTTCCAGGTCAAACCAACTCCCGCCTAACATCTGAGAGATGCAGAAGGTATTGCCCACAGTATGGGCTCCTTTAGACATTTGGAAAGTCTTGGCTTTCAGCTGCCTATCATGAAGGAGCCAAAGATCAAAATGCATCAGCAAGATAAGAATGATGAATGCAAACATGGATGTTTAGAACTCAGATGCAAATTATAATATGGATGCAGATTAATCATCCTGAAAGTCAGAGGGGGCTGCTAATACCACCCTGTTCAAAGAATTGTGTCTCAGCAGCCAGTTTGTGGCTGCTGAATGAATCAAGTGCAGTTGTGATTCATTTGTCAAGAGATTTAGGCCCTGGCTAATGGGAAAAGAGCAGACAGGAAGTACAATTAAGGTTAACAAATAAAAATGTCTTAAGTGCTTTTTCATTTAAAAAATAGCTTAATAATCTATATATTGATTGAACTTAGCTTGGTTTAACTTTGCCAAATATTGAGATCATCTTTGATTCACTGATGCTATATGATGCTGCAGTTTTTCCATCATAGATCCATGTTCTTTTTGGTGAAATAAATGTTCTTTTTTGGTAGTTCTTACTCAGTTATCTTTTCTATATTCATTGTTTTTCTCATCGTGAAGTTCAGCCACTGGAGATTTCACTGACATCCAACTGCAATCATAGTCATTGGAGGATGGAAATAATTAAACTAGATTATATTCATATTTCATATCTTTTTATAACTTTATATACTTTAATACACCCACAGCGACAGGTAAAAGTGAGTCAAGAATTCATAAAGAGGCATTTCACATTGTGTCTAATTGAAAATGCAAAATTAAAAGTGGGTTTTAGCGGTAAAACAACATTAGAACTGAGGCCTTGGCATATGAATGAGTTTACTCAGAAAAATGCATAAACAAACCTATTGTTTAATACTATAAAATCCATTTCCTTTTATTTTTGTTGAGGCTGAGGAAGGAAGAGGATATTTACTTGTTGTGTGAGCTTGGAAAAATCTCTTAGTGTTCGGGGCTTGAGTTTTCTCACCTGTGAAATGAAGAGATTGGATTAGATTATATTAGTATATCCTCTAGTTTTAAAATTCCATGATTGTCCTAGAAATCACAGAAACAGTCTGCAGAAGAGCTGAGTGTCCTGAAAGGAAAGAAAGTTTTCAAAAGATGCCCCAACTTAATTCATGATGTTCATTGTTTTTCTTATTCTGTTACAGTGATTGAAATATCCATGTCCATAAGAAGAGAATCACTTTCCCTTGGACAGAGCTTGACAAAGTTCTCATCCTTTATTTAGTTCCCTAAGTAGCGTGGCATATGACATGTGAGAGGACTTGGACTTTCACAATCATATTATCCTAAAGGCAACCCTAGCTACCTTAGTGTATGTTTTTGAGCAGAGGGAGTGAGAAAAATGTGAGTTTAGAGAGTTTGGCCAAAAGGGAGGCCAACTCATGAAGAGTCTTATGTGCTCTAAGAGAGTGGCTTGGATCTCTTAACACTGTATTATGAAGGTGATGAAAAGCCATCAATAACTTTTAATGAGGAGAGGGGTGGTAAGAAATAAATTATGTGATTCTTATTTTAGAGAGAAAACTCTGGCATGAAGTAGAAAATGAATGGGTGTGGGGATAGATCACAATCAGCACGATCAATTAAGATGTATGGACATAGTCCAGGCAGATGAAAAGAAAACTAAAGTAGGGCCAGTGGAAATCTAGAGAGGAGGGTGAACACAATAGTAGTTTAGTAAGGAGGCTAGGGAAAGATGGAAGTTGAAGATGAACTTCAGGTTTGTCTTGAGGAACTGGGGAGATGGTGAATGTTTGAATAGAGAAAATAATGGGCTTTATTTTATGCATGATGAGTGAGATTGTATCAGGAATGGTCACAGGAGAGGAGTAGAGGAAGGAGCGGAAATGTTAACTTTAGAGCAGAAGGAGAAAAAGGATTCCAACAAGAGAAGGTGGAGGCGTCCTAGACGAGGCTGTGGGCTTTATCTTCTGCCCTTGGCTCATTCAGTTGATTGAACAGATTACCTCTTCATACTTAAGGTGTGTATGGCATGGGAGAGACAGAGAAAAACAATCACACCATCATTGGATGAGCTGACATCATGATTCTCACCATATTCCTGATGCCACACATGATGGCTGAAAAATGGTAAACCACACTATAGTTGTTGAATGAATGGATAAGTTCATTAATGAAGTTCTATAATAAAAGTATGTAAAACATGTTATGGGACCATGGAGGAAACAGTGGGCTATTTTTGAGTAGAAAGTAAAAGTCAGATAATACTTCACAGAAAAGGTGGCAAAGAATGGTTGAGAAACAACTGAAACGAAGGGAGCAGCATTTGTAAAGTCACGTTTGTATAAAAGTGAATCTTTCCTTTATTTTGAGCTGTGGAGGAAGAAGACAGTGTTGACCTCTGTTTTAGTATGGATTATCATATAAGGATCTTTTTTTTATCTTAAACACATTCTTGAAAATATCTCTATTTCATGTTTTGTAGAATAACTATATTATTAGGCTTTGTGCGTAAAATAAACAGAAATGGTGTGCGCAGTTTCCTCACTTAAATCAAACAGGGAAAATAATTCAACTAAGTTATTCCCTCAGTCAGTGAGTAAATGATGTAATGATGCTCTTTTGTGAACAACAGCGTCAACACTGATGAGTAAACCCTGATAATGTTTAAAGACCTTACTTTTGGAATGAATAAATGTGGAATAAACTAGGTTTTTTAAACCACTATCAATTTTTTGAATAAACTGTAGAGCAGAACAACCATAAGTATACATCTTTTCAGTCTTCTTCTTTTCAACCTTTGCAGACTATAGTCCAGAACCCTGTGCTACAGTATCAACTGATCTCTTATTGTAATTTATGTATTAAAAAACAATATTTCCTAGATTTTTTGGTCACATACATTCCCTTCTTTAATCAAACATTGTTTAATATGTCCTATGCATCGAATATAATATCATGTATCATGAGTAATATCATATTCTAGCAATATGATATATAATATTATCATAGTATCAATTTGATGCATAGGTCATATTAAAGGAGCTTGCTGACCAAGAGGAGAAACAAAATTTACCCAAATGAACAATAAGAAGCAATAAACAACCAAGTTTTAAAGAAATACATTCTCATTTTAGCTGCTTGTCTCACACTGATAACAAAAACCTCATTATGCCCAAGAGCCTGGTATGCACATCTGAGAAATTTAAACTTTATTCACCTTCTGCTATCAGATCTCTCCTTATACTCCGATGTTTATTCCCACAGAGTTGCTTTTAAGGACACTTTCAGAAGGCTTCAGTTCAACAAATACTAAATTTATTGTACCAGTCACCTTGCCAGTTAGTTTGGAGGATTCTGAGATGAAAAAGACATAGGCCCTGCCCTCAAGGTGCTTTATTTGAGAATGGAAAGAGTAGGGTAGGTTGGGAGTTAGACGAGTGTTCAAATGACTATACTGTAGGTGGAGAAAGTTAAGGATCACAGAGGAAGAAAGTCAAAATGTGATGGTGGAAAACAAGAGTCTCTCAACACAGCAGAAAAAATAGTAGTAAGAACTTTCTATGTATTAGGTAGTAGGGAAATAAAAAGGCAGAGAACATAGCTATTCACAAAGTCTTCAAAGAAATAACATCATGTCAGCTTTCAACTTACTGTTACAAAGCATCATTTCATATCTTTGAAAGGCTCAAGAAAGTCAGCAGTGTGTTTGGTAAAACTTTCCTACCCACTGTCTGAGCTCAGGATGCTGGGCAATTGTCCCTCTTGTTTAAGACTTAAGTACAGATGGTCCCTGACTTATGACAGTTAGACTTAATGATTTTTCGACTTTATGGTGGTACAAAAGCAATACACATTCAGTACGCTCCTTGACTCACTATGGGGCTATGTCCAGACAACCTCATCATAAGCCAAGGACCACCTGTATTTTAGGGGAAGCAGACAGCTGGATGGTTCTCTTCTGTTTCTGAGGTTGGCGACTGCTCCTGTCAGAGCACTGCTGATGGCTCATCTATGACACTTGCCCCTGTCCCCTAGCGTATGGCGGTACCCAATTTCTCTTTGACTTGCCGATATGATTCCCGAGTCAATTCAGTGGATCAGCTCTCTGTGGTTTGCATAGTAAGACCACAACTTGTTTCATGCTTTGGGTGGATACTTAAACTGCAAACTTGAGTCTCTGTCTCTGTAGGGTGTGTTAATCCAACTGACACTGCAGGTCAGCCTTGGAGGCTCCTGAAGGAAGCTGACAGATCTAGGAGTCTTGACCCTGTTCTCTGAGATTCTTATTTAAGAAGAAATAAGCAAGAGCTTTTTAAATGCTCCCAGGTGATTCTCATATGTAGGCAAATCTGAGAGGCACAGAGTGCTGTCCGTGGAAGCCTCTGGGTCCTGGGAACCCTTTCTGCTGTGGTTCTGAAAGAGTGGACTGCTCCTCTAAGGTAAGAGGCCTAGCTTTACCAAGCCCTATTATTCAAGGGAGAATCAGCACGAATATTTTGGTATCAGTTTAAAAATATTATGTAATATTTTACTCACAAGAGCAGTTTGTTAGTTTCCCTCAACCCTTCACTTGACAAATATCTCTTGGGCAGCTTATGGCAGCCACTGTCCAAGGTTGATAGGATGTAGCCATGAGAAAACTCTCTTCTGATAGCAGAATTCTACATAGTATGGTAGAAAGAACATAGGCTTTGAATCAGAAAATCTTCCCCTGACAGCAAGCACCCATTTCTATATGTGTGAATGAGACTATTTTGGACCCTGCAGCCCCAGTCAAATGTCAGATGACTGAGGCCAACTGAGTGATCCCCAATAAGACCAGGAGAACCACCCACCCAATACTGAAAATTGTGAGACACCAGGCCATGAGTTTTGGGGTAGTTTGTTTTGCATCAATACGTAACTGAACAGAGACCAAAGCTTTTGTTTTTAACCACTCTTCTAGAAAATATATATAAAATACATAATATATCCCTTGGCACATAATAATATTCATTAAATGGCCATTCTCATCATAGTTATTATTTGGTCAGGAGGCAAAGCATGCATACTCAAAGAACTCACTAATGGCAATGATGATAAATGACAATGGGTTAGACAAACATGCAGTGGGAATCTAGGGTCCATTCACTGTGGGCAGGAAGGATAGGCTAGTATTGGAGCAAGCCCTTGAAGGATGCAGACATTTGAGAAAAAAATCCCATTGTCCTGCAAAACTTTGCCTGGCTCAGCTTATAGTTGCTAAACTTGTAACCACTGCCCACTTCTCTTTATTGTTCCTTATGTTATTAATGTGAAAGAACATGAGCATCTGCTAAGCACTCCCCAAAGTCACAAAATTCTATTAAAAAACAAGAGAATTCTATTGAAAACAACTGCCACGGAAGGAGAAAGTTTAAACAGAACATAGGCAATTACCAGAAGACCTGTTCCCTGGGTTCCCTTGGCTGGCTTTCTGGGAGGTGCTGGCATATGAGTCAGTGTGCAATCTTATGACAGGGAGAGAGGTCATCAGAGGCAGGATATTTCTTTTCTTCAGGGAAAAAATAAGGCAGATCAACATAAAGTCTTTTAAACTGTCTCAGTAACTGGAAGGATCTTGAATTTTTAAAACATCTTGAAATACTTTAGAAAGGGTTTCAAGTTATCACAGTTTTGATAGTGCCAAGAGGTTAGTCTAAGTGCCATTACCTTTGAAAGAAACTTAAAAAAAAAACAGCAAAAGATAATTTAATCATCAAATGGCAATTTGGTCCAATAAGCAGGAGTAAGGCAGTATCAGCATGAATTTCAAAAACCTGCTAAGAGCTATAAATATAGCCTGCAATATTTTGCAATATCTAAATGTTTGGCCTAATGTTGAACATGCTCCATTGTTCAAACCAGCTGTGTTCTTTCACTCTTTCATTTCTATAAAACTGGGATAAAGGCTGTCAAAGCAAACGCGGCAGCGGCAGCAGCAGACTTTCTTGTTGAAAAGTTCTGTGTACATAGTACATAGCAATCTCAAGATGGAACTTTGAATGTTTCAAACCAGAACAAAATCTTCATCTAATTATAAGTGAACTATATTAAGCACAAAAGGCAATTTCAAATTATACTGAAGAAAGTTACATTTTACTCTTTGCTTTCAAAATGCATTTATCGCAATTTCACAAACTAATTGCAAATTCATTTTGCTTAATTTTCTTAGGTTATTTCTTTTATTGCTTCCAAGTGCTCTGCATATTTCTGAACCATGAAAACCCATAAGGGAGATTTAGAGGGGCTTTTATTTTTTGTTAATTTGTATTTAAAATTGTAGAATAGGAAATGAATCTTTTTTTTTCATTTCTTATTCTTGGATTAATGTGGTGACCACTAAACCAGCTCCAGTTATTACAGACACATTCAAAATAGAGGGAAAAATGTTACCAGTGAGGAGCACATTTGAGAGACTGGACTTGGAGAAAGCCATTACAATTTTAGAGACAAACTCAAATGGAATTGTATGTAACTGTCTTCCATTCATACCTATATGATTGCCCACATTAGTATAAACTTGCCTGGGCTTTTAAACCGAGACAGCTATCCATTTTCTATGAAGGTTGATTACCCACTATGTAGATTAACTATGGCAAATGGTTCATGGAAGACTGGACTATTTTGCTCTGTTTATTGTAATTCTAGTTTGTCTCTCCCAGTTACATGCTTTATCTAGGATAAAACAATTCTAAACTATAAAACGACTGCATTCCAAAGTCAAATACAAGTTGCTACATTAAAAAAACTGGGGGATTAATTTAACCTCCTCTGGTGCCATTGGGTTACCGGTCTCTTGTACCATTTGCAGGGATGGCAGAGAATGGCCAGTGTGCAGTATGTGCGGTTTCGTTTCAGTAGATTCACAGACAGAGCAGCACATTTCTGGTAGGGTTGAATTCGTAGTTCAACATAGATTTTATTCATGGGTGTCTCATGTTAGAGGGAAGTATCAACCCCAATAGAGTCTGCACTCCTCTCTTTGGTGTGTGTTGTGCCTGTGGAGGAAGAAAGCATGGGGCAGGAGGTGTGGCGGTTTGGGGGTATTAGTTCTGTATTTCTTCCCTGCATTGGGGCAAATAAGAGACCTTCTGTAATTGGATTTCTAGGCCCATATGTTTATTATTATTACTTTAATTTCCTGTGGCTAAGTAAATTGTTTATGTGCTTGTTAATTAATTACCCCTGAAAAATAGGAAGTAGATGCGCTTCTTTCCGCACTTTGTAAATTTTAGCAATTTTTGCTTGAGGGGAATGTCATTAAATTGTAATAATAACCTACATTTACATAGCACCTTCAATACTTTCATACTAAACGAACCTAAACTACTTTGAAATTCCCCTGAATAGATGTTAAGAGCTATAGATATCTTTCCTTAAATGTCCTGAAATATCATCTTGCCTATAATTAAAATACAGTCATTCTTAAAATATATCCATGAAAAATGGAAAGTATTATCTGCTTGGTTGGAGCTGGGATTAACCAAGGATTTTAGATCTTAAGTTTAAAGATATAGAGATCTAATTCACAATTACCTTGGTCCTGGGTTGCCACAGTTGCTTGGCTTGCCTACTTATGGCCAGCTGGTCTACCTCATATCATAGAAAACACTCTTCTCATTCTTTTTTTTTTTTTTTTTTAAAATAGGGTGACTTGATCCTCCCCCCAACTCTCACCTCAGCTTAGTTGATAGCCAAAATTTATCGCTCTGTTCTTAATGAGCGACTATTGGCTTCTCAGGTTTTTGCTGAAAATATAATCTCGAACTTTCTGTTGCCCAACTCTTACCAAATGCTCACAGCTGAAAGAAATAGTGTAGCTTGAAGGCTTGAAGAACAGAATGGCTTGAAGAGTTTCCATATTGCTCATTTCTCCAGATATTTAAACATTTTCCAATAGGATCAGTTGAGACCACAAGAGAGCTGGATAATTTAAGCATCTTATTTTACCCTCCCAGGAGATTTTTTAAGAATTTTATTTACTACTTTTTTTTCTCAAGAATGATTTTGGACAGCTGTGCAAAACCATTGAGCTGTGCTTTGCTGTTGTGTCATCCTCTAGACTGACAGAAGTTGGGAAGCAAAGTCACATGAAATTTGCTCTATTTGTCTCAGGTGCAGCACACAATGTTCTCTTGATGTGGACCCCGGGGAGACATTCCTCTCTGATCTCAGTACTAGGAAAAGCCTGGTCTCTTGATAGCAACTGTGTTATTTTTATATAATAGACACTATGAATCATGTCATATTTTCCTTTGTTTGGCTGCTCACAAGCTCACAGCCACATTTGTAGCCCACCTCTAGGAGCTGTGTAAACTTTATAGCCTGTATTTCTCTGTGCTAATCTTTCCCCTGGCTTTCTATCGTTTTTATACTCTTTTTTAAATACTCGACCCTCACTGCCTCTTATTATTTTAGCATGATTTACTGTATTTATTTTTGAGTCTATCTCATATCCTTTTCAGAACACAGAGCAGTAGGTATAAATAAGCAAGTAAATAGTAAGAAAAAGTATTTCATGGATCTCCAAGTGTGTCTCGATCACTCCACTTATAGGCGAGACAGAGCACTTTCAGCCAGTGCTGCCAGGCTGTGTGGCATTCACAAACCCTATCCTTGGCCACCTCAGGCTTCAGTCATTGTGGCAAGATGTTTTCTACCCAGATGTCTAAGAGGAAGAGGTGCTCTGGGGCCAAGTAGGTGAATTCCAATCTTCTCCCTTCCCTGTTGGATACCAAAATTCTTGAGGAACATAATAGGATATTCGGAGTGAATCCAGCTCCATAAATCCTCTAATGAAGAGACCACGAGAAGCTCAGAAATGCTTGGTCTGCATGGCTTATGGCTCAGGCCTTCCAAATGGAAGGCAATCCTCAGGTAGGAGGAAGGAGGCAGAGCCAGGCATTAGATACCCCCATTAGGTTGGTATCTTAAGGGGGTATCCCTTAAGATGGGAGAGTGAGAGGTGGCTTCCTAGTGGAAGAGAGGACTTGGGTGGTTATAACAGTCTCCAAGGACTCTTTAGACATGGTTTAGGCAAAACAATTGCCACCAGGGTTCCTGAAAATGTGGGAGGTCCCAAGAAATGTGGCAGGAAATTTTAGAGGGCAGGGGTCTCAGATAGTTGGAAGCTAGAAGGTTCATCATTTTTAGAACCGCTGAGCTGGAATTCTGTGAAATGATTTTTTTTTCTCCCTTTCACGCCTGGCAAACATTTAAACCTTTTGAAACCATATAAGTTTATGCAATTGTTTCTTGTTTGGAAGGCGATGCTGCCAAGTTGCAACCATGGAGCCAAAAATTTGCCCTGGCACTGCCCATGTCCTCATTCCTGCCCTGTACTAGGGTTCTGGCAAGAACCTGATTGGGAATTTTCTTTTCTTTCTGGAGTGTGAAAAATGGGAGGTAGCCAAGGTAAACAGAAATGAACTTAGATAAAAGTTGTATTTCCTTACAGTGACTCTGTTCCCAGGTGTGAGGTTTTGTGCATCTTTGAGAACTAACTTTATTGTTAACAATATGGACAAAGAGAAGGACTACACACCATCTCTGACTATCTTATCAGCTTCTGCAAAGGTAAAAGACAGGGCATTTTAGAGATGTAAATTATTTGCTAGAGGTTATGTGGGAAGTAGAGTAACTGGGATTGGGACAATGAGAAACGTTTTGAATTTTCTGAGAAAAGATGATAAGATAATAAAAGCTGATATCAATCTAGAAAGTCTGGCTAGAGCAGAGAATTCCGCTGCCTAAGCTGATCAGGCATGCTTTTCAGCCCTCTTGTGAATTCCAAGTGACAGTGGGGAGAGGAGGCATCTGCTCTCCAAACACGACACAGTCATGGCAGTAATAATGACAGAGCCTGTAGATAACGCTGTGCCAACTGCAGGTCAATGAGAAGCCAGTGCAGGTCTGCAGTCTGCACACCTGGGGCTGGCTGGAGGCCTTTGGCACTGTTTCCTGTTTACATGAGTCAGAACCCAGATATCCTCTGGCTTTCTGCCTGATTTTTGAGTCACCACCAGCTTGGAGGGGCCAAGTGAACTGATCTCTCTGGACTATACCAAGGAGACTCTTGGCTTTGACCATGGTCACAGATCTCTCTGTGCCCAGCCTTCTTCTAGTAGCATCATTCGACTTAACTGTTTATAACAAGATTTCACTTAAACAAGCTCCCCTAGTTACTTGAGATAAACAGCACAGAGGGAGAGAGAGAACCGAGGAGAGTAATAGAAAAATGTGTGCTTTTAGCTGAGACTTTCAGCTACTGATTTTGATTTTCAAAATAGCTCCCATTTCTGAATTCTGAATTTCTGAGAGAAAGATGGCAAATCTAATGATTGCCATTTAGGCTTTGCAGTGGCTCATCGGTCCTGAAAAATAAGAATTGGAAGGGCAGACACAAGATTGGGGCCAGTCAATTTGGGTTTTTCTCCTCCCCATTATGGCCACTACGCTGGTGTTATTTGGTATGGGTGTGCATGTTCTGTATCCTCATGCCTTGCTTTAAATCCCAGAAAAGGATGGATGAAAAATTCTTACCTTTGCTCCTGTTGAAATTATTTCAGTACAGAGTAACATAACCTCCCGTTTTAATCTTCCATTTAATTGATATTTGAGTGCCTACTTTAGGTAAGGCACTGTGCTAGGCACACAAACCTTATGAAGATGAATGGAATGGTTCTTGCCTTAAAATAGCTTTCAATTAACCAAGGAAACTGTCACATATGTTCAACCATCTATAATATTTGGCTTGCTGTGACACACGCATTGGAGAAGTTGGAAGTAAAGCTCTCAGGATGTCCAGAGAAGCCAGAGGACATTTTCATTCAGAGGTGAGAAAATGTTTTCTTAAGACTGTAGCTTTTATGGCTGGGCCTTGAGAGACATATAGAATAGAATTTTACAGTTAGAAAGGAGAAACGAGGTCATTATAGTAACAGCATTGAGCTACGGCCATGACTGGGTTGAAGAAACAGACACTGGTCCAAGTGTAGGATACATAATATAGTAATCATTAGGTTATCTTTAAAATGATTTGTGGTTTTCACACTTTTGGCCCATATGTTATCTGTTTGATCTTTATAACAACTTCATATGGTTGGCCTATGATTATTGAGGATAAAGTAAATAAATATATTCCTACTTAGCAGGCAGCAGGGAGCCACACAAAGTATTATTCAGGGAGTGGTGAATCTGAGTTGGGTATAATGAGGGCAACTCAGCAGCAAGGATCTTTTGTAGGCTGGACTGAAGTGGGAAAAGTTGGAGTTGGGAAGATCAGCTTCGAAGGTGCAGTGATAGTGTAGGCTGGGAGTGAAAGAACACAAAGGAAGAGATGGGAGAAGACACATTCCCAAGGTTGAATTGCAGGTCAATAGAAAGTGGTTTGAATGACTCAAAAGCTATTTTATGAAATTCTCTGCTCTGATCGTCCCTTAGTTCGAGTTATTTTCTCTTTATTTGTATCCTCAGAGGATTCTGGTAACTTTATTTAGCACTTCTTCCTGTCTCATTTTATTGTTGTTTACATATCTGATACCCGGATTAGGTTATTAGGTTGTAAGCTTCTGGCAGCTAAGGATGATGTTACTTATCTTTGTCTTTCCTCCGGGGAAAGTATATAGCACGGTCACTTGAACATAACTAATGTTTAATAAATGCTTGCAGTATTTAACTCAAGTTTGGCAGTGAAAGACAAAATGAGAGCTTAACGCAGCAGGGTTGCAGGAAAGGGTTTATTTATTTAGTTTCAGAAACAAGTGAGATACAGTGGAAAGAACATGCAAGTTGGAATGAAACTTGGTTTAAATCCTGGCACTACCCATTTATTTCGTACATGACGTCGGCCAAGTTACTTAATGTGTTTAAGCATAATTTCCTCTCATACAAAATGCCAATTATAAAATCGACCTTTTGAGGTTACTGTGAAGACTAAATACAGTATCATGTGCATATTATCTAATACAATATCTGGCACATAGGATATCTTCAACAGTGTTAGTTAAAAGTCCTGTACTGATACAACCCCCTGGCTTGAGTATGTTCCTAGACAAAAGGGGAAAAGAACAAGAGATGGAATTCATAAGAGAAAGGAGAAATAATATAACAAGATTCAATAAGATGGAGTGACGGAGGAAGAAAGACGGATGCTGCTTCCCTTTAAGTGTGTGGGAGGGAGAAAAGGAATCATGAACATTTAAAGAAATTCTGTCAAGTGAAAAAGAAGGGTTCTAGGAACACCAGTCTCAGAAAAGCTGAAAGAAAGATGAACTGCTGGGGTAAGATGTGAGAGGGGATTTAAATGGGGTTGGGTACTGGAAAGTGGGAGACAATATGTGGAGCAGCTGCTATGGAAACTAGGGCAGGAATCAACAAAACCGGAGAAGAATTCTTACAAGCAGGAAAGGTCAGTGACGCCTGGATGGCATGAGTTTGGAATTTATGCAATTAGCAAAGCATCAAAAAGCATGAGTCCAAAATGTCCCTGGCCAGTTCCGTTTATGGAGTTCTTATCAGTGCTGTGCAAGTCATTGAGCTGCACAGATGGGCTCTCAACCAGTGGTGGGGACACAGTAACAAACAGAGCTGGAAATACACACACACACACACACACACACACACACACACACACACGTATTCTATCAAATCAATATATACATAGACATGTATTCTATCATATCAATATATATGTATTCTGTCAAAGAAGGATATGTTGATATATTCTGCCAAAGAAACAGATTGGCTTACCCAATCTAGTGCTATGTTAAATAAGCTTTTTATTTTATATGTGGAAAAGACTTTAGAGATTATATCAACCCAACCTTAGGTGTAAGAACTCAGCGTAAGTGACTTACCAGCAATTATTTTACCAGGAAACAGTGTGGTATGATACTTAGGAGTGTGACCCTGGAATTTGACTTTTGGAGTTTGAATCCCAGTTGTGTGACCTTTGGCAAGTTTCCTAACCTGTATAAAATATATTCAATTATAAAGCATGGATACTAATACCATCATCCTCATAGGATAGTTGTAAGGATTAAATGAAATCATCTTTGTAGCATGCTTAGTCTGATGCCTGAGATGAGATGTCACTGCATAAAAATTATTTAGACTCAGGTATCTTGATTGTTGTTCATGATTCTGTCTTCTACATGGGGCTGCCTTGTTGACTGATAGATTTCCCCGAGGAATGGCTGTGGATAACTGCCATTGGATGCAAGTTTCTTTGGGTACAACTCTTTTCTTTATTAGCCATACTAAATATATTGGGCCCATCTTCCTTATGAATTTACATATTTAACCCTTGACAAACCAATTTCTTTTCATTGTTCCTATTGAACTTACACAGTGCCCTCACAATCAGTATGCTCTTGCTTGAAATACTTGTAATGAATTATCTGTATATAGTTTACGAAACTAGCCTCATTTTTTTTACAGCCATACAGTTTTTACAACCGCTGACTTTTGAAGATTAATCTCATAACTTTTTTTTTTTTTTTTGAGACAGAGTTTCGCTCTTGTCGCCCAGGCTGGTGCGCAATGGCATGATCTTGGCTCATTGCAACATCTGCCTCTTGGGTTCAAGCAATTTTCCTGCCTCAGCCTCCTAAGTAGCTGAGATTACAGGCGTCCGCCACCATACCTGGCTAATTTTTGTATTTTTAGTAGAGACAGGGTTTCACCATGCTGGCCAGGCTAATCTCAACTTTCTTAATGAGAATTCTGTTAAATAGGGAACACTATTAAGCATATTAAGCATATTTTTTGTACAAGGAAACCAAGGAACAGAGAGGGTCAGTGAGTTTGCTGAGGCCAAACAGTGACAGAAACGTGGAGCACAAAGCATGGATTATCCACAACTTGGCCCATTGGTGTGGCTTCTCCTCCCATTATACCCTCAAATCACCACGAGCTTTTCTAGAGACACTTTCTTTGGCCTCATGGTATTGCATATATGCTTGAGATAGACCATAAAGCACCAAACTATCCTTTTTAGAACCCAGAAATCACGATTCCCTTTTTCTACCTCTACCTTCAATTTTTGTGGCAATGGAAAAAGAATTCAAAATCAGGCTGAGCAAGTCCATTTGCGTCTTAGGAAACAAGTCAATTGTTTGTATTTTCTCCACTCCCAAGATATTCTGGGGTTGGTACACACCAGCCTGGAAAAGAGAAGCATCCATGGGCCATCTCATTTCTGACTCAGTCAGCCAGCTGGGTGTTGAGACTATTTCCATGGCTTCCAATCCGTCAATGCTTGAAAACATTTACTACGGAAAGGATCGCTGGCTCGGGGAAGACATTTGTCTAATTCGGCAACAGTACTTTACACTGCATTTCCAGATTATGCCTCTCCTTGAAAATGATCTATTACAGGAGCAGTTTATAAAATTAAACACTTGTCATTATGCAATGCAAAATTCATGAAGCAACCAAATGTCAGGGATCTACATATTTAAAAGATGGGAGCTTTAGCATTTCTTCCCTGGCAGGGATTCTGAGCAGTAAAAGGCCCAGAGAAAAACATAGCTAATCACAAAGCTGTTTTGGAATGGACCAAACCATTCCTTTTTGGGACTGTTAGTCCAAAGGGACCCTCTTTCTCTGGTGGAAAAATAATTGTCTACTTAATAATTATTTATTGAATATTTGTGTGCCAATCAATGTGCAAAGTACTGGGACAACATCAATGAATAGAAGCAGTGTCCTGGCTCTCATGGAGCCAACATTCTAATGAGAATGAGGTGAGAGAGGTAGGCAATAAACAAGTAAACAAATAAATGACATGAAAAAAATTTTTTTTATAATGTTCCCTCCCTACCCACACATCTTTTTTTTTCTATTAGATAAAAAGGATATCTATCATCTCAAACTACAGTAGCCTTTTTTGAATTGCCAGGAACAAGTTACTCATCTGTGAACTGTTAACACGGAGCAATTATGGGGTACAGGGTACCACTCTAGTTACAGACCTGCTGGAATATGATACGATAAAAAATAAATTAGCTATCTGCAAGAAACTTTCCTTGGAAGAAATACAAAACACACTCTTGATAAAGCTGATGATCATGCTGTTAGAGCCCCCTTGTCCATGTTCTCTCCTATTACTTTGCTACTAGCTTTGGAGGATAGAGGAATAAATACTCATTCCTAGGTAATTTAAGCCCTTGCATAGGGGCCCAATTACCCATCCATTTGAAGCTCATAAAGAATACCCCTGGCCAATTCTCATGCCTCAGCCTCCTGAGTAGCTGGGACTACAAGTATGCGCCACCACATCTGGCTAATTTTGGTACTTTTTATTAGAGACAGGGTTTTGCTATGTTGGCCAGGCCAGTCTCAAACTCCTGGCCTCAAACACCTCAAGTGATCTGCCCACAATGGCCTCCCAAGGTGCTGGGATGTTCTCTCCCATGACTTTGCTTTTAGCTTTAGGGGATAGAGGAATAAATACTCATGGCCAGGTTTGGCCTGTGATGGATGCAGGAGCATTAGGCAACTTAAGCCCTTGCACAGGGGCCAATTATCCATCCATTTTAAGCTCATAAAGAACATCCCTGGCTACTCAGGAGGCTGAGGAATGAGAATTGCTTGAGCCTGGGAGGCGGAGGTTGCAGTGAGGTGAGATCGCACCACTGCACTCCAGCCTGGGTGACAGAGCAAGACTCTGTCTCAAAAAACAAACAAACACACACAAAAAAACAAAAGAAGACCACTTGCTAGAGGGACCAGTGACTTACGAGTCTACCCCTAATACCTTCTCCATTGAGAACCATATCTACTGGCCATGATTCCTCTTGGGTGTCTGTGCTACCAGTTGAGACCCATGGATATGTTACTGCCTTCTCCTCAGTGCTCTGTTGTCACCTCTCATACCATACTCACCAGTTCACCCCAAAGCAATTCTGTCATGAGATTTACACCTGGCTGCTTTGGCACAGTCATTTTGATGCTAGGAACTTTTTGTCATGGAAACATGGTTTTGACATAATATTTTAGCCTCTGACTTTCAGTGTTTTAAAATACGCATTATGTTGACAGTTAAGAGTGTAGTAAAGATCAAGGATATTGATTTTGCATGTTAATTAGTAATGACAAGAAAAATAGTGATCTTACATATTGAAAATGCCATTTTGATGTCAAAGTAGCTACATCAAAATGATTTTGTCAAAATTGATGCATTAATCACAATGTCAAAAAGTTCTTCTGGGATTGTCCTCTTACTTCATCTTCATCACTCATCTAGGGTATAATGGAAGATCCTATTCCAGAAAACTTCCTAATCTGAAAACGACATGGACATCCAGCCTCAGCAGCAAACCACATAAATCGGACATCATGTGGCTCTCCTGGTAAGGCACAACAACATGCACGTAGGCCAGAAAGCAGAAACCATCTATCTACTGGGGTCATGGAGGCCATCAAACAATGGCTTGTTCATATTCTTTTTATGAGCATCCAGATTTCCCTGAAAGTGCGACCACTGAGGAGGATCTCAGAGTAGAAGAGAGATCAAAGACAGATGTTATCCATCTTAGATTGCCATCAGGTGTGTGTGCATTTTGAGAAATTAATAAGACCTAGTTTTTGGAAGGAGTGAATGAGCATTCCAGAGGGAAAGACTGTTGTGTGCAAAATATTCCTGTGCAGAGAATGCTAGAAAAGTGAATTTGACTGGAACTTGGGACACGTTCAGGGAGCGAGTGAAAGAAAATGAAATGTAGTTGGAGAAGGGCCTTGAATGTGTGCGGCTACAGAAATGGATGTGATATTGAGAGGCAATAAGAAGCTATTATGACTTTTAACAGGTAAGCTACGTGACAGCAAACTGGTGGAAAGACTACCCAAACTTCTTTGTAAGAGGAACTGGTACAGGAGTGGAACTAGAAGCTAGGAGAGCTGCCCCAGAAGTTTCTCTGCAACCCAGGCATAAGGCAATGAGGATTTAACCTCATCGTAAACTGGTTGCTGAAGTGGAAATAAAGATGCATATTTGAATGAAATAAAGAAGAAGGGATTTGCAAGTCTTGGGGAAAGATTAAATATCAGGAGTTAAAGAAGGATAACTCCAAAACGAATCTAAGATACTCAGCTTAGCTGAAGATTGGCCATGGTGTTGCCATTGATAGTAATGGACAAACTTGGGAAGTATGCCATTTTGAGGGTGAGAATCATGAATCCAAAGTTTACTATTATAGTGTTGATGGGACAACCAAGAAGAACTATTCTGCTATGCGGATAAATGATGGTATGGGCTTGGAAAGAGTTTGAAAAATCACAGTAGAAATGGAAGATTTAAGACCTTTGTGGAAGTGGAATTATGTGATCAAATTATCATGATCACCGTCACTGTCATCATGAAGCATTGTGTGAAGATACAGTGGGAGTGAGTAAATGTGTTTGTAAAGTCACAGACATAGATATGGACAAAATCCAAGTTTAGATATAGTCCTCAATAAGGGAAGAGAAGAAATCAGTAAAACCATTGGAAACAATGAGGTATTTGATAAATAGAATTGGCGAATAGAATAGAGAGTGCTTCAAGAAAGGGTTGTAATCAGGGTGTCATGACGAAGCAATGAATTCAAGAAGGGGGAATGGAATCTGATCATCTAGAGAGGCTAACTTCCTTTTGAGAAAGTCATGAGTTTACAGGCATGGTTAAGTAGGGAGTGGCTGCAGAAGTAGAGACTATAATAAAATAAAGTTTAGAAAGGACAGAATCGAAATCAGAGGAACTCAGAGGTCATCTATGATAACCTCCTCTCCATTTCAGGAGTCACGTTCAGGAGCTGCAGCCCTAACAGATACTCACTCTGTCTTGTTGGAAGGACACCATCTAATTTGTTAGGCGGTTGATTCTATATTGGGAGATTAGCATACTGGGTTAGTGAATTCTCCATTTCATTGAGATAAAAATACAAAAAGATACAACCACGGAAGGAAGAAATTTGCTGGTAGCAGGAAAGTGTGGAGGGTTCAAGTAAAGTTCTTGTATTTATTTTAACTAGAAGAGAGGTTTGTGTATAGTTAAAGGAAAAGAAAAAGAAGCATGAAAGAGGAAAGGGTTAAAGAGTAGCAAGGAGGCGGATGGTGAAGCTTCTTTGAGGCCAGAGGCAGGAAGTGATCAGAGACGCAGATGGAAAGGTTATTTTCATTTGATTTATCCACCCACTAACCGGTGTCTGATATAGTGCTTTTAGCATAGCGCGTGTGCAACACAGAGATGTGCTGATTGATTAATTGAGGAGAAGAAAAGTACTTTTGAGATCCAAGAAAAGATAAAGGGGGGGATTCAGAAAAGGATCTGGGATCTAACGAGTGACACAAATCCCGTGAGCTGAGGAGCAAGACAAATTCAGAAGCTTCACTTTTGGCCACTATAAGGAAAATGGCTGCTGTTTTAGTCAATTTTAAAGATAATGATTTTTTTAAGCCATCTGACTCCTTTGTGCCTTCTATCAGAATTGAAGTAATAGGCAAGTCATTCAGATAAAACTGTCCCTCCTGGAGGAAGAGACATGCCAAGAGAACCTTGGCCAGATGGGAGCTGTAGAAAGGGGCTCAGAGGGGCATTTTGCTTGCCCAGTCAGTTTGGATTTAAACCAGGTGCCTCCAGGGTAGGCCAGAGCTTTGCCAGTCAAGAGCAGGGGTGTAAGCTGCCATTGTGTGAAAACAAGTTAAGTTGCTTGGTTCCAGGGAATGTGGTCCAAGTGTCATAAATGCATCTGTTTAATAATGCATATCAGTAGCTCTTCCAGAATTTGGGTGCCTTGAGCTGCCTTTGTTTCCTCATTTCCAGAAAAATGAACAAGTCCGTGTCTTGACAAAAGCACTAGATGGCAGCATAGGACATCTATTCAACTGTCTCTCTCCACAGGCTGCTGGAATTTTGACAGATACAAAACGGTACCTGTGGTTTTGTGTATAAAACTGGTATAACTGTTTGTACATTTAAAAAATGTAACAATAAATTAAACATAAGGGAAAAGGGTTGCTAATAAATACAGTGTTAGACTGCATTTTTGTATACCAGGTGACAAGCCTGGGCATTCAAACCTGATTTGTGTAGGGGATGGGCAGGATGGGAAGCGAGTTGAAAGAGTTGCAAAATGTACACGCTGGGTGGTTATAGCTTCCTTGAAGGTTGTTGTTGATTTACCCATATGTCTGTGTGCATTCCATAGAGGTGAAAATTTAGGGAAGTGAGGGGTACGATATGTCTGAAAGTCTGGATACAAGGGACTTTGGAAGAAAGCAGCATTCTGTGATTCTCTGACTCACTGTTTTGATGGGTGGAAGGTGAAAGTGTGAGCTCATTATATGTGCTTTTCTTAAAGAGGCAAATAATGCCTCCCCATTTTCTTACTCATCATTTAGAAAGTGGGCCTATGAAGCCTGCACACATTCTAGCCTATAGGACTAGGCTCAGTATATACTATCATCTTTTCTCTTTAGTCTGGATTGATTCACTTCCTTGGTTAGAGCAACTGCTACCTGAGACACTAAGGGCATAGATTTGATTCCAGTCAGGGTCAGTTGGTATGCTACAGAAAAGAAGAAAACAAAAAAAAAATCCCAGGATCGCACACAGAAAATCCACTTAACCAGCTCTACAAAGATTCTTCACCACTTCTAGAAAAGTAATTCAAAGCACACATCCTGTCACCATATATGGTCAGAAGCATTATCTTTTTATTCATTGTTTCATTGAACAAACATTTGTCATCTACAATGTGCCAAGCATTGTGCTGGGTAATGAAAGAGATCTAAAAAAACACAAAACCAAACCAAAACAAAAATAACCCAAACACTATGTAACATAATACACATCTCCTTTATTACAAAGATGATATTAATAATAATAACTATTGGTATAATGGTTTATAGTTCCTGACACACTTTCATCCACAATATCTTATTTGGTTCTTACAATGATCCTGCCATTTGGATTTTTTTGCAGGTGAGGAACTGGGATTTAGAAATTATTAATAATTTGCCTAGATCATAGTCAATTAGTGGTATTTCCAGCACTTAAAACTAGTATTTTGATTCTAATTCCTAAACTTTTTTTTACTATACCATACAATTATAAAGAAAATGCTTCATATTTTATACCATTTCAAGCTCTTTTCTGAAAACATTTTGGTCTCAGGAATCTGGGAAATTTAGATCAAAGATTTGAATTCAAGTGCTATGTGATTATTTATCTGGTAAATACAGTTTAGAAATAAAGAAGTGTTCCACTAACTGTAGAATAAAAACCTGTAATGTGCCAAGGAAGAAAATTTCACTTTGATTTATTCTTATTTTGTTTCTTGTTTGTAAATAGGGCAAATATCATATATAAGAATGCTACTGAAAACAGCATTTGTCCTACTATATATATAGAGAGAGTGTATACAGACAGAGAGTGACAGAATACAAATTTCTTATGGCGAAGGAAGGGCTGTTTTCCAGATATTTCTTTACTTCATATGCCTAAATGTCTCTCATTTCACTCATTGTTTTTCCTGGGTTTCTGTGTTTTGCTCCAAATCATATACCCACCACAGTGCAAACTGCCTGGCACGTAGAGGCTTTTCATTTAGTTGTTGAATGAATGGAGTAAAGAAAAGCAGAGTCCATCTATTAACCTCATTTGGTCCAGCCCCAGCCAACCTTCTGCCTCATTCCAGGGGATCTCTCAATTTTAAGAGCAGAACTTACCTCAAATCCTATGTACAAAACAAGACTGTCCCTAACCTTCGCTTATAGTGTATAGTCTATTGCTGTACAATTTAGCACCTGTTTTTAGGTTTTCTTGTATTCTCTGGTTGTTTCGCGTGGGCAAGTAACGTTTCCCAACCAGAGCATCAGGTCTAGGAGGGCAGTGCTTGTCATCACATAATGTCCGTTTACTTGTATCTCACAACATGTCTATTTAAATCTGTAAATTCTGTGTAGTCACGCCTTTCTCTGGTGGCACATTCCAGTCTAATTCCATCTGCAGGCACTTGAGCATGAGCAGGGAGGTGGAGATGCTATCTTTTGGGAGGTGCTGCACCAGGTGAAATCATCCTATTTCAATGTGGGCATTCAAAGCCAACAAAGACGCCGTGTTGCTTTATTCCCAGGGGCTGCTGATTGCCCATTTTAGTGATCTGAGTCCATCATCTCTTTCTTAGCTGGTCACAAAGGGCTAGTTGTAAACAACCACTGTCCAAATTGATCATATTACCCAGGAGATGAGAAACCACCAGGTATAATCTCAGTTGGTGTCTGGAAGGCTTATAGCACAGGCTGTGATGTAAATCAGAAGCAAAGACCATAAAAAAGTAGGTTGATTTCCTCTTACTTAGCATTCAGTGGAATGAATCATTTAAATGCTTAGTGATTTTTTTAAACTAGCGTTCAACATAGAGATTAATGAGGTTTTTTTCCCTCCTCTGCTTTCTGTGTACATAAGCCCACAGTTGGCTTATCCATAGGCAATATGTTACCATCTATATGATAGGATTTGAAGTATACTACAAAGTCCTTAGACTTTTCCCTTACTGGCCTACTATAGTACAATCATTAGAATCATTTATTTTGGATAAGGCATTGTCTCTAGAAAATTTCTATAAAAAATGGCTATTACCTGCCAGAGACATTATTAACAAGGAATAATTCATTAGGTTGCTTAATTTTCACTCAACATTGGCACCACTGCTATCCCCCAAGCTCCCCAGAATAAGTAAGAGGGCAGAAATGGAAAAATCACTCTGAGGTAGAAATTTCTAAAACTGTCTTTATTCAGTTTATAATTAAAGTTAGAGTCAATGGAAATTTGGAACCAACCAAAAGGAAAATTTAGATCTTGTTGTGAGAATATTTTAAATACTAATGTTCCCCCTGCTATGTTGGTGTTACAATTCTCAATAGGAAATGATTCAGAATTCCTTCTAAGCCTTTATGTGGGGCCACAAGAATGTGGAAATACTTTTGCTTTCCTCAAGGACAAGAGACTAAGAGATCAAAGTCCAAAGTCAATCATAAGAGACCAGAGATCCAGGCCAAGTGTTGGAGCTTTCTGCTCAGGGATGCAAGAGCTGCATGGCTTATTCTAGGCATGGGGTGTCCAAGTTCTGTCTTTCCTGCCTCTATGTCTCCTTTGTAAATCTTAGGGACCTTTTTGAATCTCAAATTCGAACAGATGACAAAAGCCTCTCTTCAAATGAGCCCGTAAGGGTGTGAGTGTGAGTGTGTGTGCACATGCCCTCAGGAAAGGGGCAAAGGAAGTCTCTCACAGACTACGTGAGACTAAACCTGACAGTGCAAATTAATTTTACTGCAAAAAGATTGTGCCTGAAGCCCACACTTACGTTTAGTGCCTGCTTTCATAAATGAAGAAAATAGTTTGAGAAAGAGGTGAAATGATCAAAAGCACATTGTTATTATTATTATTATTTTTTAATCTTACGGAGTGATGGAGAA
This sequence comes from Pan troglodytes, assembly GCF_028858775.2. NCBI lineage: Eukaryota > Metazoa > Chordata > Mammalia > Primates > Hominidae > Pan > Pan troglodytes. The sequence continues at coordinate 28,461,605 of NC_072413.2, read as the reverse complement.
GAGAGAAAGGGCAGGATCCCAGTTCCACATTCTCAAGCATTATCCCACTAGATTGGTCTGAGGTTTAAGGTACAGCTTCGCTTGGTCTCAGGTCTGATTAGCCCATTATGAAACTACTGGTTCGTGGTTCTTCTATCAATGTCCCAAACCCCTCTATAGCTGCTCTTGCCTTCAAGGTTTGGCCTTTCTCACTTTGATGACTCACCTCTTGCTCTGTCAGAGGTTCAGGGAAATACATGCTTTCATGGGACTATTCCAGGGAGAGCACACAGCAACACAGAGTGGGAATGAAGGGCGGCCCTGCAGCCTGGTTCCTGGTTCCAGTGTTCCATCTTCTTATGGTCTTTAGTCTTTGTGATGTATACCTGTATGTTATCATTTCGTATTTGTGATACCAGCTCTGGAAAACCTGATCATTTCTTTGCAGGCACCACATCTATAGATTTAATAGATCTGTGGGCCTAATTAAGAAGAGAATCTCTAAGGCACCAGATCTCTTAGCAACTCAGGCTAAACTACTTCAGTTGCCAAATAATCAGTTTTGCATTTAGCAATGTGCCTGAAGTTGAACTGTTTTAGGGAGAAGAATGAGAATCAAAGGATTCTGTGTGTTTTTGTGTATATGGTATCATAGCGGTGGTGGTGGTGGTGGTGGGGTGTGTGTGTGTGTGTGTGTGTCTCCGTGTGTCTGTGTATGTATGTGTGGATAGTGAATCTTGTATTTCCACAGCTTAGTCAAATTAATAGGAATAATACTATCATACGGTTTTAGGCAAGTTGTTCACTTACGTTATTGGCATTTTCAAGTATCTGTAGCTGGGCCAAATGAAAACTGGACTAAACTGTACATTCAGTTACTTTACTCTCTATTTAGTTCTACCAGACAGCTCAAATGTCAACAGATCAGTATGTGGTACTGACAAGACAGCATAAGGTTCTAGAAAGGGCTCAGGCTTTGGGGACTAGTGTTCTGGCCTTGGCATACTGTCCAACCTGTGCAACGCCTCAGATGATTGTTAGGAGGAAGAACCTAGGTGTACCAAGGAAAGTGCCCAGCATGTGGCCTATCATCTAGCAGGTTTCAACAAGTGGACCGTCTCTTTCTACCTGGCATATTGAGCAAATTGTCCTTACTTTAGAAGCCACAGTATGACTCCCTTTTTGTCATTCTCCCCCCAAAACCTTATTTTCCAAATAAATTTAAGACATAGTAACAAGATACCTATTGCTATGGTTTGAATGTCCCCTCCACAACTCGTGTTGAAATGTAATTGCCATTGTGACAATATTAAAAAGGGAACTGTTAAGATGTAATTAGCCTGTGAGAGCTCTGTCCTCATGGATGGATTAAAGCTGTTATCATGGGAGTGGGTTCCTGATAAAAGCAAGCTCAGCCCTATCTTTCTCTCTCTTGTTCTTTTCTGCTCTCTTGCCATGTGATGCCTTCTGCCATGAAATGATGCAGTAAGAAGACCTTCCCCAGATGCAGCCTCCCCATCTTAGACTTCCTAGCCTCCAGAACCATGAGCCAAATGCATTTCTTTTGAAAATAATTTACCTAGTTTCTGGTATATTGTTATAGCAACACAAAATGGACTAAGACACTACCTAAAGCCATATATTTTTGACATGAGAAAATATTTTCTTATGTTTACTGTGGGGACTTTAAAAATTCTGAGCTCTAGCCTTGGGAATCCATTGAGTAATCACGTGACTTTGAGCAAGCATTGCAGGAGCTCTAAGTCACCATTTTCTTCACATTAATATAAAAATTATCCATCAAAGATCTAACTCAAATGTCTATGCTGGCTTACAACCATCTCTCTCACCTTTGTGAATTCTGACTGCCATTAGAGTTGCATGTTTTAGAATTATTTATTCCATGTTAGTAACATCTCTCCAAATAGATAGCTTACCTTTTTTCCTGAATAAAAGTATATATTATATATATATATACGCACACACACACACACACACATATACATATATACACATATATAGTATATATACTATGGTATTTTCTATAATAAAAATATTTATTGATTGGTGGATGATATTGGTAATTTTAATATCTAGGGAGTAAATATCTAGAATATGAATGACTGCATTTGGGTCTCTTGCTTTTTCTTCTTCCTCCATCACCTTACCTATTTTACAGCTCCAACCCCTCTCACTAAACAATGGGCAGGACAGAGCAAAGACAATCTGGTCTCATAGTCCACTCATTGATGAAAGAGAATTTGAGAAACCATTGCCTAGAATGAGAGTTTTGAGTTATCTGTGGTTTTTAAATTATTCATTCATTCTTTATTGGCAAGGTTCTTCTAGGGAAAACCTCATGAAAGCTTTACACAAGAACTTATATTATTACAGAGAGGAAGGGTTAAGTATAACATGAGGAATTAAATATAAGTACTGCAGCTGTTCAGCTGGGTATAATAATACACACCTGATGCTATTTATATTCTGCTCTCCTAGTAGCAGCTGCTAAGAATTTTTAAACAAAGAAAGCACTGAATATTTGCATAACTAATTCCAAATTTGGGAACTTGCTTTATTTTTGTTAATAATGGAAAGGAGAAGGAAAATACATCAAGACTATATAATTGGTGGAACCAGTTAAATGCTTTCTTTCTTTTCTTTTCTTTCTTTATTTTCTTTCTTTCTTTCTTTCTTTCTCTCTCTCTCTCTTTCCTTCCTTCTTTCTTTCTTTCGTCTCCTTCCTTCCTTCCTTCCTTCCTTCCTCCCTCCCTCCCTCCCTCCCTCCTTTATTGCTACAGGTGAGGGAGAGGAGGAGGAATAAAAGGAGAAGTTGGGAAGAGATATATATGTCACAAGTGGGCCAGTTGCTGTTCTGCTGGCCTCTGCCATGATGACAACTGAGAAAATATTCCTAACAGCTCTCACGTCTCCATTTCAGTAGCTACCAATATCACACTATCCTAACACTGGAGTGCCACAGGCCAGTCCACATGCTATAGAAAGTGCTATAATATAGCTTCTATTTACCAACAGCAGACAGCCTGAGCACTGTGAGCATATTTCCCATATGGCACCGCATGGCAGAATTGCGGGCTTTACCAAAACATTGTTGACCTTACATACATTCACAAAAAGATTAAATAAAGCCCATTTCCAGGGCCTGAAACAGTTTAACACCAAAAACAGTGTTTTCTCTTCTAGTTCTTACATCTCACTTATATTACTCTTTCAGTCCATTAAGATGGGGCCCTAAAGCTAAGAGGCAAAGTCACATGACTTTGCTATTCTGTGCATACTAAGCAGACTATTATCTTCCATGGGATGAATGATAAAATGGCTCCAATTTCTAAATAGAGACAGTGAATCCTTTCAGAAACATACCTCTATTGGGCTTTCAGCAAACCCAGTTGCTGCGTGCCTGTGCTAGCTTCTGTCTGAGTCAGGTGTGGGGCACATAGGGGAGGAGTGGGTATAGAGAAGAACTGCTTACAGGTTTCTGCTTCTCTGATGATTTCCAGATAGACTGTGCCGCCTCTCCATTTTTACGAGATTTGATGCAAAGAATAAAAGAGATTGGCTAAAATTTTGATATTCCACAGCTCTAATTGCTTTTGAGAGAAAGCAACAACATTGAGGTGATCATTATTAGTATGATTGGAAGGTACGAAAGAGGAAATGATCTGCCGAGTGTTACCTTGGCTGAGTTTAGTTTTTTTGGAAATGAGATGGAAAAGATTAAGGCCTTAATGTCTATTTTCTTCATTTTTATCTTCTCCCAATGCCTCACACCCCACCACTATATCTGTAGATATTTCCAAGGTGTTTATATATATACAGAAATGGCCAGACCAGTTTGAGGGCCTCAAAAACACAATCTCAGAGGGTCATTCATGAAAACAGAGCTCTTCACTAAGGAGACAGTATCATATTCTTTGGACAAGAAGGAGGCAAATTTCTCAGCCCATAGAATATCCTGAGCAAAATTTACAAAGGACCATTCCCCCATTGCTTATCAAATGTTTACTGGTTAGAGATACATTGTCCCACCAAATAGAGCATTTTACTTTATAATGGGAGAATGAGTGCCACTGTTTGTTGGCAACATAGGACAACAGACACACATTGACCATCTCCTGTGCCCGACAAAAAAAGGGAAGGGCTGGGTGCATTGGCTCACACCTGTAATCCCAGCACTTTGGGAGGCTGAGGCGGGTAGATCGCAAGCTCAGTCGTTCGAGACCAGCCTGGCCAATATGGTGAAACACCATCTTTACTAAAAATATAAAAATTAGCTGGGTGTGGTGGCAGGTGCCTGTAGTCCCAGCTACTCGAGAGGCTGAGGCAGGACAATCGCTTGAACCCGGGAGGCAGAGATTGCAGTGAGCCGAGATCGCACCACTGCACTCCAGCCTGGCTACAGAGTGAGACCCCATCTTAAAAAAAACCAGAAACCAAAAACCAAAAAGGGAAGACTTCCTCTGGCAACGCCATAATCCTGAATGGAGCAGCTTATTTTACCTGTAAAGGTATTGGAGTCTACAGTAGGTATTAAGTTAGATATTTTTCCTAGGATTTAGATATAGAGTGCTTTTTTTTTTTTTTTTTTTTTTTTTTTTTTTTTTTTTTTTTTTACAGAATCTCACTCTGTTGCCCAGGCTGGACTGCAGTGGTGTGATCTCGGCTCACTGCAACCTCCACCTCCTGGGTTCAAGTGATTCTTGTGCCTCAGCCTCCTCGGTAGCTGGGATTATGGGTGCCTGCCATCATGCCTGGCTTATTTTTGTCTTTTTAGTAGAGACAGGGTTTCACCATGTTGGTCAGGCTGGTCTCAAACTCCTGACCTCAAGTGACCCGCCTGCCTTGGCCTCTCAAAGTGCTGACACTATAGGCATGGTCCACCACGCCCGGCCTAGACTGCTTTTAATACCAGGTGTTGGTCACTTCTTGGTTAGATTGTTCAAGCTGATTTCCTTGGGCAGGGGAAAACTAGGGTTTTTAAAACCAATGTAATTAGTTTGCTATAGTACAGAGAAAAATGCTATTCACACAGACCATGCCACAAAAATCACCAGATCCTAGTACTTGTCTAGACATCTTATAAATACATATTACTAATTACAGGAGGAACCAGGAGGCTGATCAGATGATATAGCGCATGTATCAGTCAGCATAGGTGAAGTCCATAATAAAAACTCCCAAATCTCAGTGACGTCTCACAATGAAGATATATTATGTGCTAAGCCATGATCTAATGCAAGTCAGTGGGGTGGATGGGGGTCTTCCATACAGACTTCTTACGTCTTCTAGGACCTTCAAGTACATGCTTCATTGAACTCTCTGAATTCAGCTGGCTAACAAAGAAGAAAGAAGATGGAGAAGGCACAACCATTCTAAACTGCCTTGACATGGAGGTGACACCAGTTTTATTGTAGGAGTAAGTGACATGATTGTATCTAATTGCAAGGGCCTGGGAAGCACAACTAACCATGCACCAAGAAGACAAGAACACAGGTAATGTTGAGCAGTAGCTATTTGTCACAGTACGCCTCTCCGTTTTGGTAATAGCAATATCTCTGTAATCATAGGACAAGTCATTTAAAAAATTATGGGATCTAACTAGGGCATACTGCCAGCCTTACTCCATGTAATAATCTGTAAAAGAATTGTATACACAGTAGAGGGACTATAAAATTTTCCTTATGTATCATCTCCCCTCAGTACACATTCTAACCCTGAATATCGCAGCTAGGGATCATTATTTCAGGGTGATAGCTGGGGACTCACAACCAGTCAGATCTTGTCAAGTGAGCACACACCGCAGGCCCTTGACCTGAACCTGGGTAGCTGGTTAGGAGGGTTGTAAATTTCAAGGCAGTGCCATTCCCAATTGCAATGGCACCTCTTGTTTCATTTCTAGCTCCTTGGTGAGAGTGTCTCCTCCCACTGGCATGGCATTTAGATGATTTTAGTGGCTCCTAAGATGGGTGTGAGGAGAACAGAAAAGCTCTTTTGAATTGTAATCAGTCTGTCTCTAGACATGCTAGCAAAGATGCTTAAACAGCACTCTGTAAAGATGTTAAGAAAATATTTGTAGTGCTTCACACACACCTATAGACAAAAACAGTTCTTGTTGCTGTAGAAGCAGCAACACTGTACAGCCTTAATTAAAGCATCATCTGACCTGTTTTTTTTTTATGCTACAGTTGCAGAATCCTGCTGAAGAAAAGGATTAATTACAGATGAGCTGCGTGCCATGATAATTAACTATTGCGGCTTCTCTTACTTGCCACATTCTGGTACTTTTTCCGCTTTAGTAGATTCAAGGAATGAGAATTTTTATCACATTCCCTGTCTACAGTCCCTGATGGATTTGTCACACATAAATTTACACAGCATACATGAAATATTGAGCCATCAGCATTTTTTTTATTCTTATGCACATTGGAACATAGAATAGAATCAAGCATGGTAGTAAGGTGAAAAGTCAAACATGTAGTGAGGTCCAGGTAAAGAGCCATCAAAGAGATCATGAGATGTAGAAAAAGCAGATTGAGAAAGAATCCTGAAGTGAGGTTAATTTAAGTTAGCTTTGGAAATATTGAACACATGTTGACAGAAGGCAAACAAATGGAATCCAAATGAACATGATCAGACAACAAGATCATCTGACTCTGATCTGATTGAGACTTGGCAAACTCATTTATTGCCAAGGTTAGATCAGGTTGTACAGTTTTGCACAGGATGCATAACTTCCCAAAACATCCATAATCCCAGAAAATGCATAATTTCCTCTCCTTGAAAGGATGCTATTAGCACTACCATTGATTTCCCAAGCAAAGTGGCTAAGAGTGCAGCCATCACCACTTTCCAGTTCTCGTCTGTTTGTTTGTGCTCATCTCTATAGAGAGCTGTGAGTGGTTAACCAAGACAAGGGATAGTTGTCTTGACTTTGGAGCTTCTCCTAAGAATCATCTGTTTTGGTGTTGCAGGCAGCTTGGGTCATGTGCTACAGCTTTCCTGTGATCACCTTGCTTCTGAAATATCTGAAAATGGCTTTCTCTTCATTCATTTCTACATCTTCATTCATTCTCCCAGGTCTTGCAATGGTTGTATAAGTATATAATTCTCTATATTGAGTTTCTGTCTAATAAAAGTACCTAGGGTGGCTTCAGATTTTCTAATTAAACCCTAATTGATAGATAGAGTTCTAATTCTGCATCTATTTCTGAATAATTATGTGTAGGATAACTTTTTCGTAAATAGTCAAAAATTCAATTTGTTTCAGGTGAATTATTTTGTAACAATTCTTTTAAAACATAAATTATTTCATGTATCCTTTCAAAATAACTTTCAATTAAAGTATAATATTATCCACTATAAATGCCAAACATATTAATCTAAGCATACAACCAGAGGGATCCTATCTCTTAGATTCGTCACATATTACTTTTTGAAACAAGGCAAGCTGTAAATAAATAAATCAGGAATAAAGTATCTTGATTTTTCAGAAAATGCACTTCCTTTTTTTTTTTTTTTTTTTAAGCAGAGTCTCACTCTGTTGCCCAGGCTGGAGTGGTGCAGTGGCACGATCTTGGCCCACTGCAACCTCTGCCTCCCGGGTTCAGGTGATTCTCGTGCCTCAGCCTCCAGAGTAGCTGGGATTACAGGCATGTGCCACCATGCCTGGCTAATTTTTGTATTTTTAGTAGAGACAGGGTTTTGCCATGTTGGCCAGGCTGGTCTCAAACTCCTGAACTGAAGTGATATACCCACCTCGGCCTCCCAAAGTGCTGGGATTACAGGCGTGAGCCACCTCAGCCACCCAGAAAATATACTTCCTGGCTGGGTGCGGTGGCTCATGCCTGTAATCCCAGCACTTTGGCAGGCCAAGGTGGGCAGATCACAAGGTCTGGAGTTCGAGACCATCCTGGCCAACATGGTGAAACCCTGTCTCTACTAAAAACACAAAAAATTAGCCAGGTGCTGTGGCACACACCTGTAGTACCAGCTACTCAGGAGTCTGAGGCAGGAGAATCGCTTGAACCCAGGAGGCGGAGGTTGCAGTGAGCCGGTATCGCACCACTGCACTCCAGCCTGGCGACAGAGGGAGGCTTCGTCTAAATGTATATATACTTCCTATGTTCTCTAATGGATTAGTTAATTCTACCAAGTTACTAGATAAACCATACTGGATAGAGAGGTGGGAAATGAAGATTCGGGCAGTATCTAGTTATGTGACCATTTGCTAGTAGTTTATGGTTGTGTTTCCCACATATAAAATCTTCAGAGCATATCCAATGATTTATCAAAGTTCAAAAATTTATTGTATTGGATTACATAAGTATATATTTTGAAATAAGACACCGGACAGGGCACGGTGGCTAACGCCTATAATCTCAGCACTTCGGGAGGCCGAGGCAGGTGGATCACCTGAGGTCAGGAGTTGGAGACCAGCTTAGCCAACAGGGAAAAACTCTGTCTCTACTAAAAATACAAAAATTAGCCAGATGTGGTGGCGCACACCTGTAATCTCAGCTACTTGAGAGGCTGAGGCACTAGAATCACTGGAACCCAGGAGGTGGAGATTGCAGTGAGCTGAGATGGCACCATTGCACTCCAGCCTGGGTGAGAGAGCAAGACGCTGTATCAAAAAATAAATAAATAAATAAATAAAATAAATAAAAAGAAATAAGACACCAAATAGGAACAGTCATAATTTATGTTAAAAAATTAAAATTCACAAAAGATAAAAACTATATGGCTGATCTCAAAAGTCAGAGTTCTGACTTTGCTTAGCAAACATGAACACATGTTGTCAGAAGGCAAACAAATGGAATCCAAATGATTTCTAAGACAGTTTCTGTGTCTCAGAAACAGTAGATATTCTGCTCTTCTAGAAAATAAGAAATTCACATACAGGTGCACTCTCACACATATACATACTACAGTTAAGAACAACTTATGGCCTTTGGTGCTAATAATTTAGAAATAATAATATTAAACATTTATTTATTGTAGGCAGACCTCGAGTTAAAATGTATTTAGGTAAACACATGGTATAAACATACACTGATAAATGTATAACAGGCTGTATTATTCTGTTTCCATGCCACTGGTAAGACATGCCTGAGAATTATGGTAATTTATGAAGAAAAAGAGGTTTCATGGACTCACAGTTCCACATGGCTGGGGAGGCCTCACAATCATGGCAGAAGGGGAAAGGCACGTCTTACAGGGCAGCACACAAGAGAGAATGAGAGCCAAGTGAAAGAGGAAACCCCTTATAAAATCATCAGGTCTTGTGAGACTTATTCACTACCATGAGAACAGTGTGAGAGAAACTGCCCCCATGAATAAATTATCTCCCACTGGGTCCCTCCCACAACAGGTGGGAATTATGGGAGCTACAATTCAAGATGAGATTTGGGTGGGGACACAGCCAAACCATATCATAAAGGACCATAGAATTTTTTTCCAAGGTGAAATAGATAAACATGAATATGTGATTTTAACATTGTTTCTCAGCTGTGCTTAAATAAAAATACAAGATGCTAAATAATTTTGGGAGAGAACTTAAGGATAAAGATATGAACCTAAAAAATGTTTAACCTTCTTATTAAGACAATAGTCTTTTTGCTTCTATTAATGCAGCATTTTTTAATAGAGTTTTTCTTTTTATTTGCATTAGATTTTTCAGTTTCTTACAGTAGCTATTTCAATCTTGGTAGCAATTCATTTGTTCAGGTAAATGTAATTTTATCATCCTTGTTTTACAAAAAAGATTATTATCCTCGTTTACAGGTGAGGAAATTGGGGTTTACGTAGACTAATTATTTATCTGGACTAGGCAAGTTAGGTAAGAGATGGGGCAGGTTAGCAGCATCTCAGTTCACTGTTCTTCTCACAAATCCGTTCCCCTCTTTCACCATGTATAAAAGAGAGGTAAGCCTTGTTGCCTTCAACTTCACCTTCATGCTTCATTGGTTAGAGAGTGAGGTTTGGCCAGGCTGGAGTCTGGAGAAGGAAGTTCTCATCTAGGTTAATAGGGCCCTGAGGCTAATGTATGATCAAAGCCATAAACAAGGTAAGGGATATTATAGTAATAGATGACAATAAGTCTATAATGCTAGAACAAATGAAAAGACAATAGGAAAAATGGTGTGGTGACCATAAAACAAGCACCTCGCAGATCTCTGGTTGCAGGGAGCATAGTTGACTGCCTCAGATGCTACACTCTAAAATTCATTGCTGACTTTACCTCAAAGGCACTTTTGCATGGGCTGTTTCCAAGACGATAAAATAGCATGGCAGGATTACTAAAATAAATCTGCTCCTGATAGGCCTGGAAGTTACAGGATGCCTCTGATTGGCAACTTTAGCTAGAGCATTCCTTACAGGCTCATTCCAAGGTGGTGGCAGTGGAGGTGGGAAAGAAGTGGTTGAATTCTGTGTATATTTTGAAGGTAGGACTAATATAATTTACTGACAGTTTTGATGTAGGGTATAAGAGAAAATCAAAGCTGCCTCAAAGCTTTTGACCTGAACAACTCGAAAGATGAACTTATCATTAGCGGAGATGGAGAAGGCTTTATGTAGAGCATGTTTCCAGAGATGATGAAGAGAAGGAGGTCAGGTGTTTACTAGTTTTATAGCATTGAGTTTGAGGTGCCCAAGATATCCAAGCATACATATCAAGTAGGTGATTTGTTGTATGAGTCTGGAGTTTAGAAAAGAGGTCTAGATTGGAATTACTGCATATATTTGGGAGACATCAGCATAAAAATGGGACTAAATGAGATAACCAGTGCCTGAGTGAGGACAAAGGAGAGAAATGGTGTAAGGACTGAACCCTGGGTGTCAGAGAGAAGAGGAAGAATCAGCAAAGGAAATGTGAGACGGTGTAACAAGTCAAGCAGGAGGGAAACTAACAAAATAAAACTGAACAGCATCTGAGACATACCTAAGCACTTGGGAAGATCAGAGTTGCAGACCTGAGTATAAGAATAGATGGGCCAGTGTTCTTCACTACAAGAACATTTGAATTGACTATGATGTTGATAGCAAACTGACATTATGAAGCTTTGAACTATTTGCTATGAGGCGTTGTATTGGTCAGGATTCTCTAGAGGGACAGAACTAATAGGATATATGTATATATGAAAGGGAGTTTATGAAGGAGAAGTGACTCATGTGATCACAAAGTCAAGTCCCATCATAGGCTGTCAGCAAGTTGAAGTGCAAAGCCAGTGGTGGGTCAGTCTGAGACCCCAAACCTCAAAAGTAGGGAAGCTGATAGTGCAGCCAAAGGCCCAAGAGCCCCTGGCAAACCATTAGTGTAAGTCCAAGAATTCAAAGGGAACTCCCCATGAGGCCATCAGTGCAGGCTGTGGGGAAGAAGGCAGGGTGGCAGGAATGGAGGCCATGGGCATTTGAGGCACTTCCTATGTGACTTTCTTGTGCCCTCAGGATCTGCTTGAGCCCAATCATGCATATACAACTTCCATCTGATGATGGAATGCTGCTGTGCGTGCCCAACTTCATGGCTAGATGGGTCAGAAAGCACCCAGTTTATGATAGGCAGTTCAGGTCACATGGTGACTTGATGACCCATAGTCAAACCAAAGCCCAGTAGCAGGCCAAGAGTTGCCTCTCAAAAGAAGAGGAGTTATCTCCAGAAGATAACAGGGCCTTGCTCCAAAATCCTAGAGGCCTCTGCTTCAGTCCACCTATGGGGGCCTGCCAGAGGCGCCAAACAGCTTCCGTATCTACCACTGTCACACCAAGCACCATTGGATCTGCTGGGCTTAGACTTTTGGGTTAATGCTGGAATGAGTTAAGACATTGGGGGACTGTTGGGAAGGCATGATTGTTTTAAAATGTGAGGACATGAAATTTCAGAGGAGCCAGGGGTGGGATGATATGGTTTGGCTGTGTTCCTACTCAAATATCCTCTTGAATTGTAGTTCCCATAATCCCCACGTGTCATGGGAGAGACCTAGTGGGAGGTAATTGAATAATGGGTGTGGTTACCCCCATGCTGCTGTTCTCATGATAGTGAGTGAGTTCTCATGAGATCTCATGGTTTTATAAGGGGCTTTTCTTCCTTTTGCTGGGCACTTCTCCTTTCTGCCGCCAAGTGAAGAAGGATGTATTTGCTTCCACTTCTGCCATGATTGTGAGTTTCCCGAGACCTCTCCAGCCATGCTGAACTCTAAGTCAATGAAACCTCTTTTCTTTATAAATTGCCCAGTCTCAGGTATTTCTTTATAGCAGCATGAGAATGGACAAATACAGATAAGAATCACTAAGGATGCCTTTTGTTTTAAAGACTATAAAATGCAACTTGAATCAGGTTTAATAATAGGAGAAATCTCTTGGTTTATATAGTTAATGTTCAGTGGTAAGGTGAGCTTCAGGTGAGACTTGATCTAGTTGCTGAGTGATATCACTTGGTATATGAGTTGTTTCTGTATCTTTATTTGATTTTCCACATTATAAACTTTATTCTGAAGTGAACTTCCCTCATAGTTTCAAGATCTCTGTTAACAGCATCCAGGGTAGTATTAAATGCTTCATCATTCATTTTTGGTGGGACAGAGTGTCTTTTATGGTAGTTACTGAGAGAGAAAGAGAGAGAGAGAGAAAAATCTCCCTTTCAAGAATCCTCTAAAAATAAAACATTTGCCCAAATTAAATTCATATCCACCCATGTGGTCAAGGAGATAGGACACATAGATGTGCTTGAGCCATTCAGCACCCTTTCTACAACAACACTGGAGCTAGAGATGGGTCAGTCCTGCCAAAAACTGTGACCATGAGATTAGAGGGAAGGAGAAAATGAATCTGCAGAGATCTATTATGGTCTGTAAGATGGTGTATTAGTCAGTTTTCACACTGCTGATAAAGACGTACCTGAGACTGGGTAACTGACAAAGAAAAAGAGTTTTAATGGACTCACAGTTCCATGTGGCTGGGGAGGCCTCACAGTTATGGTGGAAGACAAAAGGCATATCTTACATGGTGGCAGACAAGAGAGAATGAGAACCAAGTGAAAGGAGTTTCTCCTTATAAAACCATCAGATCTTGTGAGACTTATTCACTATCACAAGAACAGTATGGGGGAAACCACCCCCATGATTCAGTTATTTCCCACCAGGTCCCTCCCACAACATGTGGGAATTACGAGAGCTACATTTAAAGATGAGATTTAGGTGGGGACACAGCCAAACCATATCAGATGGCTAGGCTAGACTTCTTGCTGTTAAATGCAACGTGTGATTGCGGTTGATGAGTTCTGAGGAGTGGTCCCTTAGGAACATGATAAAGAGATTCTCCAACAGCCTAGGTAACTCAAGGACTCATCGGTGTAACTAGATGTAGAAAATTAATACTCCTAGAGAATATGGATATTTCTTCTTAGATGAATAAAAAAGGCAGTTCTCAAACCTGGACTATGCCTCAGAATTGCCAGATCCCATGCCCCACCCCAACAATTCCTGAATGAAAATATGCAGAGGTGGGGCTCAGAAGATATATTTTTTATGGTGCTCTGCAAATACTCTCATGTAGTCATGTGGGAGGCTTTGAGAACTAATATCTAAGGCTTACGCAAAGCCCACCTTTAATAATAAAATGTATCACAGCTCTGGCCTGTGACATTAATACCAAGGGACAAGGTGGCCTGTGGTTTGGAAATTCAAGATCCATCAGTATGAAGAAAGAAAAAAGGTCAATACTCCCTGGTGGCATACAGCTTTCCTCACAGAAAAGACATACAGATTTTGCTGGGAATTCATATTCCTCCCTGCCCTACCTCATCCTTTTTAGGTTGCGGATAACATAGTTTGACTCATGTACCTTTCCAAGTAAGCTGCACTTCAGAGGCAAAGAATTAGGAGTGAGTGGCAGTAGCCCTACACAGAGAAGCCTATATGTTGAAATGGGGCTCTTCCATTATAGAACTCAAACTTTCCCACAGCTGTTCTCTGGAATTCTTACTATGTGTCAAGCCCTGTTCTGAGGTTTTATATTATTAACTGATTTAATCCTCAAAACAACCCTCAGAGGTAGATGCTATTATTACCTCCACTTTATAAATGATAAGACTAAGGTATGCAGAGGCCAAGTAACTTTACTGCATTGACGCAGCTAGTCAGCAGCAGAGTTGGTTCTAGAACTGCCATTATGGGTTTGTGTCAGGCAGAAGGACCCTGAGTTTAGAAATGCTTTTGGTGACTTCAAATGTGTAGGCAATGTGCTCATAAATGACACAGTGTCTTAATTACTTCTGGACAACAGGCAGCTATCTTGAGATCATTTTGGTCATTAACACATGTGTTAGTCCATTTGGGCTGTTATAATAGTCTACCTGAGTCTGTGTCATGTATAAACAACAGAAATTTATTTCTCGTAGTTCTGGAGGCTAGTAAGTGCAAGATCAAGGTGCCAGCAGATTTCATATCTGGTGAGGGCCAGTTCCTCAGAGACGGCGCCTTCTAGCTGTGTCCTCACATGGTGGCAGGGCAAAGGGGCTCACAGGCTCCCTCAGGCCTCTTTTATAAGAGCACTAATCCCATTCATGAGGACTCTGCCTTCACGACCTAATATCTCCCAAGGCCTCACCTCTTAATACCACCACCATTAAGATTTCTACATAGGAATTTTGGGGGTAGTGACTCCATTAAAACACAGGTGGGAGGGGACAGAATGACATTCCTAGCAGTGCTGTTTCGATCCTGATACACTGTGATTTGACATTCCATGTAACCAAATTTGGCATTGTGAAGAGCCTTCTAATGACATTTTATGGTATTTCAGATAGAGTCATTTTATATGTTTCAGAAGAGAGGGTGCAGGAAATTTGAACGTTGGTATCTGATGGATTCAAACCAAAAGAAATAGGAACTGGCTTGCTAATGAGGCAATGACTTCCCACCACAGCATAAGGGGAGGTTTGTGAAGAAGCGGGTCATGTGAGGCAAAGCTTTGCTAATGCAAATTGATTCCTGGAGGGCTTCCAGGTCACAGAGGGCTGGGTGATTATGGCTACTGTTGGAATAGTTTTAGATAATTAATGGTAACCATTAGACACTGAAAGTTATTTGGCTTTTGGACATTTCTCCAGCGTGTGCTTATGGCATATTTCAATAATAGTCCAAAATAAAATAGAACTCATTTAATTCACGTTAGCTTGCTGAAGAATGCCATGTCTAATAGCTGTGACTTTCTTTGTGCAGTGATTTTGATAGAAGTGAACACTGTACTTTATTCCATGCATTAAGGTGGATGGTACTTTGAGTTTCTAATCTAGGAATTGATTAATCAATTGACTGGTTGACTGATTGATTCATTCATTCACCTAACCTATTTATTGAGTAAGGGAAAAAGATACTGGTGAGTGAAATTGGCTTGGGTAGTTTAACTTCACCAGAAATCTCTAGCAGGTCATGATCAAGAAACCATTGATATCAACATCTGAGATTGTTCTGAATGACTGGGCCAGAAGCCTTTTTAATATAGTCTTAGAGGAATAATGATCATTTATCACCATAAAACAATCCAGCTTTGCTTTTACTAGCCAGATGTCATACTTCTTTATTTTTCTTAAGCATAATCTTTCTCTTTATTTTCATAATTGAATCCGCTCATGAACATTTATGGCCTTTTCCATTTAGTTGCCTGTCCTAGAACAGGTTCTGCAAAGATAGCCCTGCATCTTTGAGTATAGTAAGGCAACCAAGTCACCATTAGTACCTGTTACATAATAGCTACCATTTAGTAGTTACACTAAAGGCATATAAAATGCTTCTCAAACATTATCTAATCTAATTCTCACTATAGCCCTGTGTTAGACATTCTTATTTCTATGTAAAAAATGAAGCACCCAGGGTTTAGAGTTTAAATAACTTACTTAAAGCCTTCCTGATGAAAGTGGAAGTGTGGAGGTTTGAAATACAGGCCTCTGTGGCTCCAAAGTCTCTGTCCTTCAAACTGTACTGGTTTTTACCACACAGAATAAGTACTTTGAAATTCATTTCATTTTGCCTCCTTTTAAGGTAATAGCCATTTTATTTCTTCTGGCTGACTTTCTGCAATTACTTTCCAGTGCAATGATTCATTGATAAATCTCTGCTTTGGAATTCTTTCTTTGTAGATGTTGAATCTCTGGGTAGTGGCCTCCTGCCCGCACCCCCCCCCCCCCGCTTTTTTTTTGTATTCAAGAGCAGACACAGAGTCTCTTCCCTTATGTCTCCACCTCCCTCAGCACTTTCTCTGCTAATCTTCCCTGTCAAAGTCTCATTCTCCTTACTGACTTATCATCTCTATCCCTTATTTTTGTATGACTGGAAAGAAATGTGCTAAGAATACATTTTTATAAATTGGAAAAAAGTATTTTTGGATACGAATAGGTGAAGAGTTGGTAGGAAAATATAGCCATACTTGTAGTCTAACTGCCTATAGAAAATCCACGTGTGTTTACTGTCTTTGCATGTTTCCAATGCTCATGGACGTGTGTCAGAACTAGGCACTGTTTTGTTATATTATCCAGATTTAAATGCTGCACAGGAATTCAAGAACCAGGTGGAGACTTAATTAAGTCATTGGATGCAAGAAATAGTTTCCATCCATTTGGTCTTTGCACTTGATGTTGAAGATATGTACTTGAGAATATTGTATAACTTACAGGCCCAAATAATATTCTAAAGATAGGAAACTTGGTGGTACATGCCATCTAAATGCACAGGATAAAGGCGATGTAAGTAAAACCACTCAACAGCTGCTACAAGTGTGCTGCTATAAAAAAGCTCTGTTACAAGATGTCATTAGAATGCAGGGCTCATCCCAAGTAACATATATCATCACGCCTCTTGTCTTCGGGTTTCTTTCTTTTCTTTCCTCATGCTAGATGAGTGTAAATAATTTCATTCCTATTTTTTATATAAATAAACTCTGAAACAAAACTTGGTTCTGAGACCAGAAAAGAGCCAGTTAGATTCCAGTTTTCCTTTTTATTGTGAAATAATGACATTTTTAGGCTATGACATTTCAGCAATGTTTTAGGAATCTTTATTGCTTAATTGGAACATACTAAATAGATGAGGAGGCTCTGGGAGAGATGTTTCTCTACACATTCTTTTAGCTGATATGCATTGAATTGGCACACTCCGTCTCCTCTGCTTATGATGTGGACATTAGCTTCTCTCTCTTCTAAATCTCCCATTCATGGCTTCCTGTTTGGCCCCACTCTTGCTGCCCCGATCTCTCGGTCTCTCATTATCGCAGTCTCAGCAGTCACTTTACCCTTGCCTCAAGTCAGGCTCATCTTCAACCCATCTTCCCTAAGATTTCTAGAGTGAGGGTGTAATATCACTCTCACTTTAAAAAGGGCAGTGGCAATCTGAAGTCTACTATATGGAATTTAAAATCTATATCAGAACATACAAAGTACTTTATAATCAAGCCCCAGTTTAATTTTCAAGTCTTATCTCCTGAATACTCCACCATCTTCTCACTACATTATATATCCTATATTTTAGCCAAAACAGACCACTGGACATTTTCTGAATGTGCCACATTTCTTCACTGCTATTGGTTTTGGTACTTGCTATTCTTCATGTAATGACATTTTCCTCCATTGGCAGGTTGGGGAGATGTTCATCATTTATATCTTGTTTCCGATGTCAACTCCTCTCTGAAATATGCCATGTTAGCCCTTGGAGAATTAGGTGGCGACTTATATAGCATCTACTTTTGTGTTCATCTCCTCAAATGTTGATTGGGTAAGTTTGTTTATTCATGTGACTATAAATTCCTTGAGGATGGAGTTTGGATTCTTTCACTTTTGAATCCACAAAACCTTTTTTTTTATGGGAAACTGTTGGTGCCTTTTTAATAAGTTGTGGTGAGGAGAGTTCAAATTACAGCATAACAGAATTCGTTTATTGAATTAACACAGTCTGTAGTTACCATATCATATAGCAGTATTATTCAGTTAAGGAAAAATACAGTTGAAACACATTACATTTTAATTCCCTGTGAGTAAAGTGATAAGTAAATGTCAAATCATCATTGGGAGAACATGGAAATAGTCAAGCATAACGAACCTACAGAAAGATAATTATCTCCAAATTTAGGAAGCACATTGACCTACCTACCCACCTCTTTCAGCACAGTGTCTGTAATGTAAAAGGTACTCAATACACATTTTCTAAATGAAAATAATAATTATGAACTCACCTGAAAAGTAAAATAAACTTAATTCAGCTTGTGTAAGATGTTACAATACTATAGTAAGTACAGAGTTTGAAGTAACTCATGCCTTCCCAAACAGAAACATGAATATACCTGTCATGTATATGCTGGCCTCTATACTTCAACTCAGCAGGGAAAGGCACATAATGGCTATTTGTCCGACATTTAGTAATACTAATATTGATCAGAGGGTTCCAATAGCGAAAAACCTAAAGCTTCCATTTTAAGTTCTCCATCAAACTTTCTTCTAAGGGGTTTATGTATTGGTGATTGTTGCCTAATTCAATTATCTTATTAGCAGTTTCAGAATAATGATTTTTAAAAATTCTGTCATTTATTTTAAATTTATTAGTTGGAATTATTTCAAAAGCAAGCAAACAAAAATCTTTTGCTGATCAAATATGGTTATTTGGTTATCCTTATATACAGTTCATATAGGAAAGGCAAAACTTATTGCCAAATTTCAGAGTAAAGAATTGGTACCCTAGTTACTTTCAATGGTGTTCAGCAATATATTAATATATGTGCTTTTGAGTTTATTCCTGTTATTTAGTATCATGCATTGTCCTTCTGGATTAGGATTTCTAAAACATTGTCCTTTGTCCTTCAAGATTCCTAAAACATTGGTTGAAAAGTCATAGCCTAAAAATGTCATTATTTCACAATCAAAAAGAGAATTGGAGTCTAACTGGCTCTTCTCTGGTCTCGGAACCAAGTTTTGTTTCAGAGTTGACTTATATAAACATAGGAATGAGATTATTTATGCTCATCGAGCATGAGGAAAGAAAAGAAAGTACCACCATCCATCCATTCTGGCCATAAAAAATGCTCTGTCTCTGATTCATGTCACCCCTTTAATATCAAGGAATTGTGTAACAATCTTCAACACAAGTCTATGATTGATTTCTTATACCAATCAGCCTATCAACTTCAGCAAGGTAAGAACCAATTATCTTAACAGCTGGCACCAAAATTCCTCTGAGGGAGAGATCAATCTTTGCTTGGGAAACTATCTTGATAAATTGCTTGGAATAGAAGAGGACACAGAGGGGGTGGAAGAGAGAAGAGAAAAAGAAGCTGGGTAATATGATGAGAACCTGGAGCCCAAGTGAATAAAATTAGCTGAGGGATTTTTTTTTTTGTAAAAAAAGAACAGGGATATCTAATGTTTAATATTACATTGTTTGTGGCAGAAATTATTGCCACTTTTCCCAAAACTTCAGTAACACATACTATATAACATACTTGAAAGCCTGATATAAGGGAATAAAATGTTTAATGTATGTTAGGAGAGGGAAAACCAAGAAAAGAGGTTGAGTTCCTTATCTGTATCAATCTGATGTAAACAGAGACCATACAAGTGGAAAAGTAAGATAGTAAGTTGGATTAATCAAGCAGAGAAATGAGTTGAAAGCCATAGCTGGGTCTGCAAACTGAAGCCTTCTCTAAATTCTCAGAAATTCTGGAAGAAAATGTTGGAAATTCCTTAGGAAATGGAAAGGTGAGTTGAGCCAATCATTTGTAAACCTTAGGCCACAAGCTAACACAACCGATACAAAGAAATGGTATGAAATATATCTCAAATGCTTATAGCAGCATGTACTGATTGTCCTTTTCACCCTCTTCTAGCATAGGCTAAAACTTCTCCCTTTGCTTCCGCTTTGGTAATGGCATCCTTAGTTGTTCCTTTGCTTCTTAGCTCTGAGTTCAGTCATCTATCTCCACTTGGAACTCGATGCTACCTTTCCTGCCAGGCCTCTGGATCATGCCAATTTTCATTTGGAAAAATGGCTTCTATCTCACGGTGCATGGAGTCTCAGGGTTTAGGCTCAGGGTTTTAAGCTCTTTACAGGATGCCTCTCAAAAGATGGACCAGTTCACTGCGTTGATTCCTACCCACGCTGCTGGCTGATCTGACTATTCCAGGAGCAGCGAGTTTGAAGTTCTCTTTTGTGTTCATCTTATTCCCACTTTTAAGTCTTTTGCAAGCATGTGCTTCATGTCTGAAATTTCCTTTCACTCTTTCTCTTTTCCCAAGGAATCTGTAAAAATTATTAAAATAATGAAGGTTAATATTTTCTGTAATACATTTGAAGAGATCATTTATGTAGAACATATTATCACTGTATTAGCTATCTATTGCTAAGTAACAAATTTGTGAAGAAAGATATGTTTTCTTGTTTGTGATGAAAGATAGGAGATATAAATGTATGTTTGTCTGCTGCTGACAAAGACACACTGGAAAAAAACTGGTGATATAGGAGAGAGAGAGTGAAGAGTTCTGGAGTTATGTCCTTCAAAGATTGGATCTGCTGCACAGGAGGAGACATCTTTTAAATAGGAGCATGGGTAGTTCACCTACAGTAGAAAGTGGGAACACAGAGCATCCTCTACAGATGTTGGTAATTGGAGAGGTCTGGTGGTGGAAATCTGGTGGTAGATGGGAAGAAGATAATGTGCTGAAGTTCTCTTATCACTGCTTCAGTTTTCCCAGTGAAATAAATGAAATCATCAGTCGAGAGTGAGGATATGGGTGCATGTGCTGAAATATTTGAAGGGAATGTGATAGTTCTGTGTTCTGTAGGAGAACAAATGGCCTAGGGAACTATAGTATATTTGCTGGGCACCATTAAAGACCCATTTAAGTTTAAAGTGAGATCGTTCAGCCATATTAAATCGCCCAGGTTTAGGTTTGGAGTAGGCAGAAAAATTGGATTTTTCTAGGCTTGTGATTTGGTCAAACACCCAAAACAAAGTGACAGTGAGGCAGGGGAATTGAAGGCATGTGCAAGAGAGTGAATATAATGATTAACCATAAAATTTAAGATAATCTAGGAGGGAGATAAGCTCTCTGAGGAGTGAGGGAAACAGAAAAGATGGTAGGAACAATGCATTGGATTCCAGGTTGGGTGAAGGCATTATTTGAGTTGGAGTACTAGAGAGAGTACCCCCAACATGGTAGTCAAGAAATAACATACATAAAGTAAAGATCATGGAGGGGTTGAAATTGTTAGCAAGGTGGCCATCAGCATTAATGGCTAAGGTAAGGTGGAAGGTAAGGTCATGGAGGAGAGAAGTTCATCCCAGTAGATATAGACTTTGACAAGAATTAAGGCAATAAGACTATTGGATAGAGTGACAATGAACCAGATGTTTAAACTCCTTAAGAAATGAGTGGGTGATTGGGAGGACAATAATTACAACAATAATGAAGGAGCAGTGAGTACTAAAATCCAATGACATGAGCTTTAAAAGACAAAGACCTAAGTTGGGGAACATAAGAAAGAATTTTAAAAATCATTTTTTATCCTTAGAGATATTCAAGAGGCATTCATAAATCAAGAATAGGGAGATATAAAAAGAGAACAATCTAAGAATAAAAAACACTATGTAGAAATTAAAAGTAACATTATAAAATAAAATCCAGTAGATGGGCTGAACCATAAAATGGGCATATATTAAGAACAAATTAATGGTCTGGAAAATAAAGGTGAGAACATTGCCCATAATACAGAACAAAATTAGAAAGATATGATATCTGAAAGAGAAGTTGAAAAACATGGTAGGATGAAATGAGAGCCCCAAGATTTTCTGAAAGGAGGGGATTGATAACTTAAATCAGTAATAGAAGACCATCTCCAAGAACTAAGAGCTGATTCCTCATATTAAAAGACCTAGCAAGTACTGAACATGGTAAATGAAAAAAGACGACTACCTAGGCACAGCATGATAAGATTGGAATGCCAAGGATAAAGCAAAAATCCAAATAGCTTCTTGAAAGGAATAAACCATTACCTGCTAAGGAATGAGAAAAAGATTAGCATCAGACTTTTTTTCTAATTAACCACGCTGAATGCAAGAAGAAAACGTGAGCAGTATTTTCAAATTATTGAATGAACATATATTTTATTGTGGTAAAAAACATAATATTAAATTTACCATTTTCACTGTTTTTATGTGTACAATTCAGTAGTGTTAGGTATATTCACATTGTTGTGCAACAGGTCTTTAGAACTTTTTCATCTTGCAAAACTGAAACTCAATGCCCATTAAACACTAATTGTCTCTCCCTTTCCCCCAACCTCTGGCAACCACCTTTCTACTTTCCGTTTCTATAATTTTGACTATTTTTTTGATACTTCATATGAGTAGAATCATACATTGTTTGCCCTTTCATGACTGACTTATTTCAGTTAGCATAATGTCCTTGAGGTTTATCCATGTCACATGTGACAGGATTTCTCTTCTTTCTGAAGCTGCATAATATTCCTTGAGTGAAAATAATTTTTAATTTAGATGTCTATGCTCAGCCTAACTATAGTCCAAATATGAGGGCAAAATGAAATCATTTTCAGGCATAAGGCCTTATTCAAGCGGCCCACAGACCCTGAAGGATATGTTGCAGAAAGAGGAAGGTAAGGAATACAAAAAATTCTAGTGAGCAAAATTCGGTAAAACTTTTAGTTGCCTAAATAATTGCCAGTGCATAATACAAAATATATTAATTTTTAAGTAAATTATTAGATAATTACATCATGTGATAGGGCAAATAAAATTAGAGAATGCTAAGGTTTTCCCCTTGTCCAGCAAGATGGTGCAGACATTAATTCATTTCACATGTTTTTGAAATATATAAGTTGAAACGTGTGACCTACAAATGTAAGAGTAATCACTAAATAATAAAAATAGATTCTATAACTTCTAAATAGAGGAAAAGAAAGAAAATGAACATTAATAACCCAAAAGTCCAACAGAAGAAAGTAGAGGAAAAGAGAGAACAACAAAATATATTTCATAGAAAATGCAAACTAGGAAGTAGGAATAAGGACTAATATGGAATTAATTGCAAAATTTGTTATAATATTAATGGGTGATAATTCTTAATATTATTTAATTAGATTTATTAATGTGGTGCTTATTAATCGGGTAAATTCCTCTATGAATGGAGATTTTTCTGATTGGGTAAGAAAAATCGGTATGCGTTAGAGACAACACTAAAACAAAATGGCACAGGAAGACTGAAAATAAAAAGCATATGCAAAGCAATATTAACAAAACTAAAGTATGTGTAGCAACACTATATAAGAAAGTAGAATTTAGGCCCCAAATTTGACAAACAAAAGGGTTATTGTATATTAAAATATGAACATCTCTCTGAGAATATATAATAGCTGTGAAGCTGTAGACATTATTATAGCTTTTGGAATCATGAAGAAGAAATTTGTTAGAAATGCAAGGAGAGAGTAACTTCTAAAATCACAATTGGAAATTTAATATACCCTTTTTCAGAATTTGAAAGATCAGCTGCACAAAAAAGAGGTAAATATGTAAGATTTCAATAACAATCAGCAAGTTTGATGTAATATGTGTTTATTTCTATTTCTTTATTTACTTCTATCTTTGTAACCCACATACAGAAAATACATGTCTTTTTTGAACCTTCAAAACAAATACATCAACAATTAACAGAGTTCCTCCCCTACACATAATCTCAAAATATTTCAAAAAACAGAAATAGTTCAGGCTATGTCCTCTAATCACAATGCCATAAAATTAGAAATTAACAACAGAAGAATAGAGAAAAGAATCTCTAATAATTGAAAACAATAATCACTTTTGAAGAGGGGAGTAGAATTTATTGGGTAAGAGGGAGGTAAAATGAGATTTTCATTTTTAAAAAATGCATAACTCTCTATGCAATATTACCCTTGTAATTAAAGTATAAAAACCTATAAAAGAAAAATACATTAGCAACTTATTCCTTCGTGAACCAATAGAACTTCAAATGTTCTCTTTGTCTTCTATCCCCATAATATTCCTGTGAATATCGTAGAGGTGGGTATTATTCCAATTTGACACAATAAGAAACTGAGGTACAGCTACAAAGCTGGTTAAAAGACTGTGTCTGAATCAACCTTCCCTTCCGGGGGTTTATAGGATAGGCCTACTTTTCCTGTAGATATTGTTTTACAAAAATACATAAACAAGAACATAAATATTTGTTTATGCAAATAAGTCAGAATCATGCTATAAGGACAATGATATAACCAAATGTTTTTCTACTTAAAATGTAACCCACTCTAATACTGTGAGCTGAAACTTAGTTTTTTCAACCTTTTTATTTGCTGAGGGTAACTTCCAGCTGCCGATTGAGGTAGTAAAGTTCACCATGTGCCTTGTTCTCTGAGAGGTTAATACAAGGAGACTCATTATTATGATGCTTATTATGAGGTACAAGACATTCCTTAGAAGGAACAAGACATTTCCATGTTTGGGAAAGTTTATGAACCCTTATTTTGACAAAAAAAAAACTTTAAAAAATAAATGTCTTAAGTATTAAAGAATATATAAAATGTTTTTCTTTAAATTACAGAATACACAAAACAATGAACGCTGCCTTTTACTATTCAAAACAAAAGTACACAACCTGTTAGGAAATGAATTAAGAGTTTAAATTCCTCAACCCCATTGCAAAAATGGGACAGTTACTTTTCAACATTTTTCTGTAGTGCCCCTCTTGAGTTGCATGGAGACCTCCTACAGTATTCAGAATTCTGACTCCCCTCTCTTTCCTTGATTTCTCAGTAGAAACCTTAAATTCCTTTTCATTCTACTCTACAGAGCATTTCATCTCTTGTCATTCTACCACTCTTAATTTTTCAAACCCAAACCCAACATGGGGCTAAGTTAAATAAAGCATCCTCTGGTAACAGGACCCATTGTCCTTAGAAAGAACTGAGATTATAAATAATTTGTATTGGCAGCTTGTTTTCCTAGTGGCTCAAAAAGGTAAGGCACTTTCTCAAGGACAGATTAGTATGAGAAAGATCCTGGGAACTCTCATTTGAGTAGCAATAAAAGTTTAAATAGCATAGTTTACATTTCCAAATACCCCTGTGATATGTTCTTGAAACATTACTTCTTTCCTCAAAGCAATCAAGAAACTCCAGGGAGAGCAGCAACATCAATTCTAGAAGGAAAATATTTGCTTCATGTGTGAGTTCAGCTATAAGGACTTAAAATTAAACTAATTTAGTAAACGTCATTTTTATACAACCAAGTCATTTTTATATGCTTGGCACACTGTAAAATAAAGGAGAAAGGTCTCACTATATATGAAACTTAAAGTTGACTCAATCACCTTTGTTTCTTTGTTTCAACCCTTAGGCTGTATATAAATTAGTCATGTGACAACCAAGCTGAAAATGTGACTCTTAGCCTATGCTAACATCTGCCTTAAACAAATTTGCCTTTTCAGTAGTAAATGGATTTTGGAAGTCTGAGATATTTTCAAATACATTCTTGGGTTTTTAAAATTTATTACCAGAAAATCCTTGCAAGAATCATGTCAGGACACATTGGTGCTGTTCCACAGAAGTTCTGTTTGTACTGGTAAATTCCTTCTTAACTTCAGAATAGACTCCTCTATTAAGTTACCTGTGTTTGGTGGCAAAGGGGTGTTTTACAGGCTTAGCAGGAGGAAACCAAATTTGCAAGAAAGAAGGTTTAAAGTCATCACACTCGTCAACTGCCCAATAAGATCCAACAATAAACTCTAGGCAGAGCTATGAATGAGTGCTGGCAATGTGTTAAGGTCCAAGCAAGAATAATTAACACAGAGCAGCATTTCTTGAACACAATTGAACCTAACACCAATCAAAATGTTCTGCGTTTAGATTATTTTTGCAGTCATGAAAGTTTGCCTTTAAATACTCAGATAATTTCTGATTCCTGTCTTTGAACTGCATTATTTTCACCATTTGTTCCTGCTGTATGATTCAACTTACTGATACAGCATTATGATTTTCACCTCTTTCCTCTCCCCACCTTTTTGTTTGTTTTACAACCACTCCATCTATATTTTTTCTAGCTGTTCATTTCACCCTTTTCTCCCTTGGTTTGTTTCATCGTTGTCCCTTTATTTAATTCAAAGCGTGAAATTGTTGGATTTTGGGGTGACATCCCTTATCTGCCTTCCTGGGGCTTGTTTGGGAATTACTTTCTCATTCATTCTCAGTTTAAAATGTGATTTCTTAGCATTGCAAGTGTAAATCCACAGCTTTGGTGAAATCAGAAGATTCATTTGAGGGACCAGCCTGGCTCTATGATTACAAATGGCCAACCTAATGGTAGTGAGTGCTTGGAGTCATGATTCCAATAGGCCCCAGAAACTTAGGTGCCATTTAAGAGAGAACATCTTCCTGTTTCCCAGCTGTCCCAGCCCTTGGCAATTCCAGACTCATGGGGTTTCTTTCAAGAAGCACCTGTTTGCATTGTAGCCTGAATTTGCAGCAAATTATTTCTACACAGTTGGAAATAACATCAAATTGGCTCTTTTACCAGGCACGCTGGACGGGCGCATTTGGGTTTCATAGATGTTTGTGTGTTCTTGTAGTGTGAAAATGCCTTTATTTAAAACAAATACATTTTCCAGCTCATTATCCCACAGTGTGAAGCCCAATTCTGTTAAAAATAATTACAATGGCTGAATTATTTTGCTGAGAAAAACAGGTATCCACATGCCACTCTGAATCCAAACTTTTGTTTCCAACAGGCTTTTGATGCATCATCTCAGGGTATTGTAGCTTGAAGGCTTAAGACATATTTCTCTGAGGTTATACTGATCTGGTGATGAAATATCCTTGCACGTACTTGGAATAAGTATATTTCACATTCTTCTTAGAGTACATGGAAAGGAAGGGAGCTTCTGAATTCCATTTTTCTTTTGTTTTTATTTCTTAAAATTATTGAAACTCATTAGGTACTGTCGTCCTGTTGGAACGAAAATAAATGGTTGATTTTATGATTGGCTATGTGTATATTAAAATGTTGAATTTGCTTTGGGAAAATGAAGCAAATTCCTCAGTAAAAATCTGAGGAAGGTAGAACCAAGATGCAAAAATTCCAATTCTCACACAAAGCCTGAGATCTTCAGGTCCATGAACCTCTGCCTACTTCAAACTGACCACCTTCTAAACTCTTTGTCCATATTTATTATTGTCAGTACTACAGAAGGCACATTTGCATGGCTTATTCTTTCCTACATCTTTAATTTGAAGGGAATTAGTTCTGGGTGGATGAGGGAGATGGTGAGGAGAAAGAATCGAATGCTGTGTTCACCAGAAATTATTTTCAGTGTCTGAACCTTCATGTTATTCAGGCAAATAGAGTTGATCATTAATTCTCAATACACTTTCTAAGGTTAAAACAGTCATGTTATCCAGGGAGACTGGAAAATTCCTCCAGGCTAATACAATTTTTGCAGTAACTATTTTGGTGTGCAACAAAATTTGGACTATGGCTGCATTAGCTTTCTAAAGAGGACACAGGACAGAGAGACATTCTAATCCTTGTAGGTACATTTTCCTGGCCCTCAAAGCTGCTCCTTGAATTGTATTGTGAGAAGCTGGGAAATGCTGCCTTTTCTGTCTTCCTATTCATTATTTACACTGCACTTTAATATACTAAAAGTTCTAAAAAGTTCTGCAATGAAGTAATTTGTTTAACTTTATTTAACTCAAGTTTCCCACACTTAAATGATCACGGTGCTGTTTTTATATGCCACATTTATTAACATTCTGCAGTTCCGCAGGAAGAATGTTATTTTCTGCATAAAGAGCTTTCCAAGAAAGATTTCCAGAATAGTCTTCTAATGTATGGGTTATGGTTGGTAAGAAATATTAGATGCTCTGATATTGCCAAAATATTCTAAAGCCATGGAAGACGCGTGAAGGCCCAGGATATAAGGAAGATGTAGCAGCGAGTACAAGAAACATGTAATTCAGTATCAAATTGGGTTTAGGCTTTTCTGGCAGAGCTATCAATCTAATTTATTTAAAAATGTTTACAATTTGTTCTCAAGAATATAAGCTGATGTTTACAGAAACTATTATACATGTGCAACATGGCTAAAGAGTAAGAGACTGATTAACTGTTGATGGAAGTTCAATTTTAGAAATAAATAGTCCAAAATTTATATTATAAAACATATATGTTATTTTTTAAAGCCTGTGTAATAGGAATGTTTGCATTTTCTCTCCATTCCCAAGCCCCTGCCCTTTTGCATATTTAAAAGGCAATTCTAGATCATCCCTTATGTACATGGTAGTTTGGTAAGGGTGGTTAGGAGATAAGAAGAAATAGAAGGCATGATCCTTGCCCTTGAGCAGTCATTCAGAAAAGACTCCAGGTGGGGTTCTTACAGTGATGGATGAGTAGACTGGTTATGCAGAGCAAAGAGGAGCAGTGCATTCTGGGTGGAAGGTTAAATGGAACAAACAGTAGAAGAAGAAATTGGCCTGGTCTCATCATGTGGTTAGCTAGCATCAGAGAGCTGAAATAGCTCAGGTTGCCTTGCATCAAATGGTTACCAGTTCTCAGTTGGATGGTGGCTCGCTTGGAGGAGCATGGCCTCTATCGGCATCCTGGGCCCTTCTTTTTGCCTATTCCCAGGTTAGAAAAGTTTAAGGACAAGAATTTTGTTTATGTCTTTGAGGAAACAATCATTTGTGAAACTGGACTGACATAGGGGAAAACTCAACAAGAAATCTGAAACCTGTTCCTCTGATGTATTTGAGGACAACTTTATGCAAGATGATTGATAAAAGCACTTTCCAGTGGGGTCATGGTTATGTTAATGCAAAGTCTTTTTCAAATGGTATTTGTGTGCTCTAAAGGTGGATCATACTCCCATATATTGAAGGAAGGAAAATATATCCGACCATGGCTAGAAACCTGGATAGACCTAGAAACCAGGTTCCTGCTGGAAAGTTGATAACATTTTCCCAGGTCTGGAAAGGGGAGGAAGGAAAAGCATATTTTCCATTTTTCTAAATAAATAAAACCAATCTTTTAATTCACTTTTGGGAAATTTAGCTGGTTTGGGAAAAGGTATAAGGGGAATAAAAACCTAGAGGAAAAGGTAAGGAAGAATCAGACTCATCCGTGACTCTTTCCTCTTGATAGCAGGTATCAGTTTTGATAGCCTTGATCACTTCTCACCTTCCTCTTCCAGGGTGGAAAAGGGACACATTTCATAGTGACCATTAGACTTGAAAGATCAGAAAAACTGCACATTAAGGAATATTATTTCTGGTGAAAGATTAACAAAACACTGCACTTATGACTCTCTGCTATGTACAATCCTTGTTTTTTACATACTTGTTAATGAGGGATTTTACCGTGGGCTACAGTTAGTTAACCAATTAACTGGCAATTTCTCTCCAAGAATTAAGTAGGGCTTTGCAGTCCAAAGATAGAAAAGCCCCAAGAAGAGGAAATGAATAATTTAATTTCTATTAGAATTAGAAAGGCTTTGAACATTTTTCTGGTTGTCTTCTGGGATTTTGATAGGTCTTTTCAAGCATTATCCAATCCTTGTTTTGCTGCCATGCCTAGATTACTCTCTGATTATAGCAATGTAAGTGCTGTTTAAATGAGGCAAGGAAGTTTTGTTTAACGTTAAAACCATCATGTCTCTTCTTATAAGTATAGAACCAGTACTTTAAAATCTAGCCGATACAGGATGTATGACAGTGTGATTATTCAAAGGGAATTTTAAATTGGTATGTAGGTACATTTAAAACACAAACCTGAAAAATTGCCCTTCAAAAATACATTGCCCAGAAGCATGAAATTCTATGTTGTCACTTTACCAAGATATCTAAAGCTCATACAACAAAAATACAAGGACAAATAGGAATATTAACAGTTTAGTTGTGTTAACTGGAGTCACCGAACTGCCTTACTCTCATGTTATAAAAGCTAAGACTCATTTTAAGAAATGTGTAAGCAAGCATATGTATTTATAGTCAGTGTCAGTGGCAGGGATTATTTAAAGATTAGCCTAAATGCCTGAAGTTGTTTCTAGAGTCAAGTTTGCAGCCCAAGGGGCACAAAGACTGAGGTGTAGTCACTGGGGCAAGGAGGCAACTGAGCAGCCTCTAAAGTATGGCCTGACCTCTGGAAATTGGCCAATGATTGATTGAAGAAGGCTTTGACTCAGTTCTTGCCCTGAGGTGCCAATTACAAAGCACCCTAGGCATTATGACATGGAAGAAAGCATAGGGCACTCTCATAGCTCCTTGGGCATCCAGCTCAGGCTTGAGGGTTCAGCTTAAACTCCAGAGAGAATGATGTCATTCCATGAAGTAGAAAATACATAACAGGGTGATTATTTTCTAAGTGCGAAACAACTAAATGCCACGTAAAGGACAAGGCACTTTGTAGCACAATGATATTAAAACTTTACATGTGTGTAATGCATCTAGTTTAATAGTACTTCTACAAGCATTATCTCATACCAGTGGGATGTTGTCTATCTGACTATTTCCCAATCCTCTCTTTTCCAGATACATGCTAGGATTATAGTTACCTAATCCCTTGAACTAAGTGTAATCATGAGATTTGCCTTGACCACAGAAATGTGAACAGAAGTGATGTGTGTCACTTCTGGGCTGATGTTTTAAAATCCTGTTCTCAAATCACTGTGTCTTTTCCCTGTTGTGATGTTACAAGAAGCCTATATCTAGATGAAATGCTCCTCAACTGTGTCTTGAGGGACTGTGAGAAGCAGAGTCACTCTGTCAACCTGTGATGGACATGTAATGTGAAATATTTTTGCTGTCTTAGGCCACTGATTTTCTTTTTTCAACAGCATAATCTTATCTATTCTGGCCCATACAAATACCCATTCATAATTGCTCCATTAAACTCTTATGGTACCTATAAAGGAAATGAATGCTGAGTAAAATGCAGAAGTTTCTAATTTTTTTGTGTGCTTGGCATCTATTACAGTGGTTCAAAGGCCTTTTTTGGGTTTCTTTTCTTCCTGATTATTGACTGCCAAAAAGCTGAGTTTTGGCTCAGTGATCTGTTTCTGTAAAAGGAATAGCCATTGTCTGCAGATACAATCAAAATGAGCCAGAACCACAAGAGGCATTTAAGTAATAATAATTCAAGTCCGTATGTTATTTGTCCTAGAATGAGATGACCATAATTCCAAACACATTTCAACAGACCTAAGGTCACCTTTTAAAGTTATAGTTTAAAATGATCCAGTAACCAATTTATATCAATGTCTTTACTCTCTAGGTGAGTGAAACACACAGTTTGCTTTTCCTATCATGGTTCATGACAGCACTGCCTTCCCAGTCACCAGGCCTAGTTCTCTCCATCTCTCCTCATGGTACAGGCAATGGCCAAGGCTTGCTGTGTCCTGCTCCAGAGATCCTCTCATTTCCATCCCGGTCTTCCCACTGCATTGCTAAGGCCCAGCTCATACTCTATCCATCACTTTCTGCATTACTCTGTCCTTCAGCCTCCAATTTCTCAGGCTCTGATTTATACTGCATGTTCCTATCAGTTTATTTTCTAAATCAGATCTGGATTTTCAGTTAAAAATGAGAAATGAGGCTACAGATTCTGATAAATTTTTAACATCTCACTTATTATCACTTTCTGGGCTCATTCTCCCCTTATCTGCTGGCATTAGTATTTGAGCTTCTTGTTCTCATCACATAGATGAGTTCAGCTAAAAATTTAAGTTTATGTAGGAAGACATTTATTACATTGCACTGTAAGAGAGAGAGATTTTCTTTCTTTATTGTACTGGCATGTACCATAAAACAAAAAGGATAGCCTAAAATTTAGGTCAGATTACATTTTTTGTCTTTTTCTTGAAAAACAAACAAACAAAACTCAAAAAAAAATATTGCCCTCCTTGTTCCCACAGAAGAAAGGAGTTCAAGGATATCTAAGTTTACTTCTAACTTCACCTACTGTTTTGTCCTTCAAGGTAGAAACTGTTACTATTAACTAGTATATTTAGTACATCAACAAAATTAATGCTTTTAGAATTGATTTGATGAATTATTTATCATAATGACTAATATTGGGTATATAAGAGCATTGGGTTATTTGATACATTAGCTGAAGTTTTGAGGTATCGTTAATAAGATAGAACAAATATCTTCAATTGAAAAAGAACGATAGCCCCAGTGGGACTAAGCTAGTCATTTCAGCACTGAACCTCATCTGTAAATTTAGTGGAGAGTTGAATCAAAGTGTCTGGTAGAATAACTTCTTTCAAAATGATGAAGCCCAATAGTCTCTCAATTACCACTGAACAAAAAACATGGAAGAAACAGAACAAAAATAAGACAATGGAAAAGGCATTTTAAATAACTATGGTAGAGCTACT
Organism: Pan troglodytes; assembly: GCF_028858775.2. Lineage (NCBI taxonomy): Eukaryota > Metazoa > Chordata > Mammalia > Primates > Hominidae > Pan > Pan troglodytes. The sequence continues at coordinate 28,429,171 of NC_072413.2, read as the reverse complement.
AAATTGGTAGGTACGTACTATAAATCCAGTATTTGCAGAACATGCGACATGCATTTCAAGTGAGTCTCTGATCTATACTTGTTCATGATCAAACAAGTAATACAAACAAGGACTATACAAACAGAATACAGTTGTTTGGGGGATGCTAGGAAAAGTGTCTTAGAAAAGGTGAGCTTGAACTAGTCTTTGGTTTGAAAATGAAACAGCAACAAAAAATGCTAAGGGCAGGAATGAAGGTATAATGGAGAAGCTGTCTGGTTGAAATTCATGTTGTTAGAGAAGGGGTTTGAGGTGAGGCTGGGTAGCTAGGTTAAACTAGAATTGAACAGCCTTAAATAGCAAACTGAGATGTTTGAAATCCATACTCAGGGATAGTGCTTCTCTGCTGGGGCCAGAGGCAAGAGGGGATATCCAAACATCTAAAAGAGCTTCTCAAAATGTCACTTTCCTACTCCGCTCTGTCATGCCCCATCCCCAAGGTGCAGAGTGTTCCTGCTGGAGTGAGCTGTTGTTACTCATAGAGTGCCTAAATTAGTTCTGGCAAGAACAAATAATTGAAAACCACTGCTGTAGGCAATTAGGAGCATTGGAAGTTCATGAGTAGAGCAGTTTATGCCAAATAGTTAATCAGACAATGAGCTTCACACAGTGTCCCAAATCCCTCTTGAACATCTCTGTGACATCACTAAAGAAAAATTTGACAGATGGAACTAATAGAGACCCTGTTTGTCTCTGTTTACTATTATTGAAATCATCCCAATTTCTCCATAGAACTGATGTTTACAGGTGTTTTTTTTAAAATAAACAGAAATTGACCCTCCCTGTCTTAAAGCTTGAAACTTACTTTTGTCTTATGTGAATTCCTTTCTCAGTAAATCTACCTTTAGCACCCCCCTCCTCCCCACAACCCCAGATAGTATCAAAGAACTGAAACTCACCACGTCACCACATCTGGACAGGAGACACCAGACCCCCTCATTGCCATTATTGCCTGACTGACCATGTGCTGTGTGTAAGCCTACTCCCCTTCCTTACTCCTCCCTAGTAACATTTCTTCCCTGTCATATAAACCTCTAATTTTAGTCGACTAGGGAGATGGATTTGAGACTTATCTCCTGTCTCTTCGCCTGCAGCACTTGAATAAACTCTTCTTCCCTGGTAATATTCCTCTCGGTGATTGGCTTTCTGTGTGAAAGGCAATGGGACCTAGACCAAACCCCTGGTGTTTCAGCAACATTATGACATACTATGAAGTTACAACCAACAGAAGAAATGTTTATGTTTCCCCCAACCAAGACCGAAAACAACAATATACGAAATATTTCCCGGAATTTCAAAGAGGAAATACGGAATTGTAATATTCGTGCATATTATAAATTCTGAGATCATTTTTACCTTATTAGTACACAATTACGTTTTTGTGCACTTTAAAGATAGATTGTTCTGAGTAAAATGTCATAAAATAAGCTCTGTCTTGGGGCAGAGGTTGTATGGCCGATTTATAAATCTCTTTTAAAAACAAATGAAGTGTTTTTCTCCACCTGTTCTAAGTCTGCACCTGAAGTCCGGATCTGAGTCTGAAGCCTGCCAACATTTACATGCTGATTAATCCTATAAAATTTGATAGAGTCATTCCACTACAACACCTGGAATAATTGCATAGTTGCTGGCAAAAGAGAGTAGAAGGTACTGTTAAATCTGCCAATCACGGTGTAGTTAATAGCTCCCCAGAAATTGCACTAAATGCTAACGTCCTGACCTTTTTGTTTATTCACGACCCATTTTCTTTGTATTCTTCTTCCTATGATTTGATTGTTTGTTGCTACATTTAACAACAACAAAAAGAAGAAGCAAGCCACCCACATCAAAATCCTCCTTTCTTCCATTAAAATTAAGCATTAATAATAACAAAGGCTGAGAGAACAGTGAAGCCACTGAATCCCAAAGCATATCAGTAAAATGTAGAATGAAGTTTTTTTTTTTTTTTTTTTAATCAACAAGGTGGGTCTGCTGGCTTCCTGGCATTGGACTGGGCTCCAGCCACAGTGCACCCCAGCCGGGGAGCAATTCTTCATGGTAAATTATGCTAACTTGTAATTCTAGAGCTCCTCTTGATGTGTCTATGTTTTAGATGGTTCCTTAGTTCTCATATCAATTCTGAAAGCCAAGAGAAAAAGAAAGGATGCAGGAGTTTGGGCTTCCCATTTTGTCAATAGAAGACTAAAACATGAAAGACATGAAATAAATACTTTAATATATCTGGTTGAATAGCTACATAGTAACCTATAGAAAAAAAATGCACTGGTCTACAGAAGTTAGTGGCAGTATGGAAAGTGTATATATGCCCTTTAGAACAGCAGACATTGGATTAGTTACTTAAGCTTGAAGACCCTTAAGTTTCTCATTTATAAGGCAAGAGTAATGATGTGTTTACATTTGTACTCAATATATATTAGTCTTCTCACTATACCATTTGCTCAGTTGTTACATTTTTCCAAATTTATAAACTATGTGTTGTACAATATGTGTTATATATGAAGTGCTAATAATTTATTAACACGCAGACAAACAGCATTTGCCTTTTAATAAAATATAATTTTGGGGGGAAAATTAGCAAATGGAATAATTGGGCCATTTATATAGAGGAGAGATACCTGAAGGAAGCACTAAACATGGAAAGGAACAACCAGTACCAGCCACTGCAAAAACATGCCAAATTGTAAAGACCATCGAGGCTAGGAAGAAACTGCATCACCTAACAAGCAAAATAACCAGCTAACTTCATAATGACAGGATCAAATTCACACATAACAATATTAACCTTAAATGTAATCCAGCATATAAACAGAACCAATGACAAAAACCATATGATTATCTCAATAGATGCAGAAAAGGCCTTTGACAAAATTCAATGACCCTTCATGCTAAAAACTCTCAATAAATTAGGTATTGATGGGACGTATCTCAAAATAATAAGAGCTATCTATGACAAACCCACAGCCAATATCATACTGAATGGGCAAAAACTGGAAGCTTTCCCTTTGAAAACTGGCACAAGACAGGGATGCCCTGTCTCACCACTCCTATTCAACATATTGTTGGAAGTTCTGGCCAGGGCAATCAGGCAGGAGAAAGAAATAAAGGGTATTCAATTAGGAAAAGAGGAAGTCAAATTGTCCGTGTTTGCAGATGACATGATTGTATATCTAGAAAACCCCATTGTCTCAGCCCAAAATCTCCTTAAGCTGATAGGCAACTTCAGCAAAGTCTCAGGATACAAAATCAATGTGCAAAAATCACAAGCATGCTTATACACCAATAACAGACAAAAAGAGAGCCAAATCATGAGTGAACTCCCATTCACAATTGCTTCAAAGAGAATAAAATACCTAGGAATCCAACTTACAAGGGACGTGAAGGACCTCTTCAAGGAGAACTACAAACCACTGCTCAATGAAATAAAAGAGGATACAAACAAATGGAAGAACATTCCATGCTCATGGGTAGGAAGAATCAATATCGTGAAAATGGCCATACTGCCCAAGGTAATTTATAGATTCAATGCCATCCCCATCAAGCTACCAATGACTTTCTTCACAGAATTGGAAAAAAGTACTTTAAAGTTCATATGGAACCAAAAAAGAGCCCGCATTGCTGAGTCAATCCTAAGTCAAAAGAACAAAGGTGGAGGCATCACGCTACCTGACTTCAAACTATACTACAAGGCTACAGTAACCAAAACAGCATGGTACTGGTACCAAAACAGAGATATAGACCAATGGAACAGAACAGAGCCCTCAGAAATAATGCCGCATATCTACCACCATCTGATCTTTGACAAACCTGACAAAAACAAGAAATGGGGAAAGGATTCCCTATTTAATAAATGGTGCTGGGAAAACTGGCTGGCCACATGTAGAAAGCTGAAACTGGATCCCTTCATTAAGAGATTGATCCCTTCATTAAGGCATTAAGAAAATGTGGCACATATACACCATGGAATACTATGCTGCCATAAAAAATGATGAGTTCATGTCATTTGTAGGGACTTGGATGAAGCTGGAAACCATCATTCTCAGCATACTATCGCAAGGACAAAAAACCAAACTCCGCATGTTCTCACTCATAGGTGGGAATTGAACAATGAGAACACATGGACACGGGGTGGGAAACATCACACACTAGGGCCTGTTGTGTAGTGGAGAGAGGGGGGAGGGATAGCATTAGGAGATATACCTAATGTAAATGACAAGTTAATGGGTGCAGCACACCAACATGGCACATGTATACATATGTAACCTGCACGTTGTGCACATGTACCCTAAAACTTAAAGTATAATAAAAAAAAAAAAAGAAAAAAAAAACACTCACTGGCATTTAAGAGTCTCCTAAAGGAATGGCCAGATTCCTGCCTGTTTACCTATGGTAATGCGCACTGGTCAAAAAAACTGTCCAGGCTAAAAGAGTTCCTAACCATCATTTCAGTGCCTTACTCTTAAATATAAATGCACAATCCAGGACCTTAGACTTCTGAAGGAAGGCTCTAATATACAAGACAAGTATAAAAAGGAATAAAAGAAAAGATTTCAGAGAAAAAGATCCAATACAAAGAAAACATTACCCTCCATATTTAATACCCTCAAAGACAAAAGAAATTCTTCTACATAAATAGGACTCTATGAAAAGGTAATATTAAGAAATAATACATAGGTCTTAGAAATTGAAAATATGATAGCATATTAGTTTTCTATTACTGCTGTAACAAATTACCACACATTTAGTGGCTTAAAACAACACAAATTTATATCCAGAAGTCCAAAATGGGTCTTAGTAGGCTAAAATCAAGGTATCAGCAGGACCAAATTTGTTTTCTTGCCTTTTCCAGCTTCTAGATACTGACTGCATTCCTTGGCTTTTGGCCCCCTTCTGTCTTCACTTCCAGCAATGACATATTGAATCTTCATCACATTGCATGACTCTGACTCTAACCCTCCTTCTTCCCTCTTACATATTTAAAGGCCTGTTATAATTACATTGGGTCCATCTAGATAATCCAACTTACCTTAAAGTTGGCTAATTAGCCACCTTAATTTCATCTGTGAATTTAATTCCTTGCCATGTAATACAACATATTCACAGGTTGTGGGGATTAGCACTTGGTTATCTTTGTGGTTAACGGAGGGGGTGGTGGGGTTGTGGGGCGGTTCTTCTGCCTATGACAGAGAGCAAAAATTAAACAATCTAACTGAAGGAGGGAAGATAAAATTGTAGAAACAACCCAGTCAGTAACACAGAAAAACAAAGAGATGGAAAATAGGAGCGAGAGAAAGTAAAGACATGTGAAAACCAATTCTAAACAATAGAAATTCCAGAAAGAAAATACAGATAAAAGGGATAGGATGATATTATTTTAAAACAAACAAAAAAAGAAAAATCCCAGAATAAAAAGACTTGAATTTTTGATTAACAGAAATTCTAGAAAGAGAATACAGAGGGAATTTATAGAAAATATCAAAGGAATAATAAAAGAAAATTACTCCAAATGTAGTCTTGAATTTCCAGATGGAAAGTGTTCACCAAGATTGCAGCAGAACGTTTACAAAAGAAATCATATCATATCATTTCAAAGCAATAGGGAATTTTTTAAATGTGAAAATTTCTAAGAAAAAAAGGAAGTCATATACAAATTGACTTTCTTTAAGGACACTGACATTTTCTACAACATTGAGAGTTTAAAGAAAAGTAAGCAAGTCTTTCCAAATTCTGAGAGAAAATAAATCTATTCTTGAATTCTGATCTGGGGTAAATTGTTAAGTGAAAGAGCTATATTTTTTAAATCTTTCATACCCCCTCTTTCAGGAAATAAAGGATATGAAAATGTGGCAATGAATCAAGAAAAGGAGAAACAAATAATTCAATTCAATAAGAGAATGTGGTAAAGAGAAGTTAGACATAAATGTTGTGGGAAAGTTCCATGCTAACTGCTATAAAGCATGTCTAGGCTATAACAAGGCTGAATGAAGTAGAAGCACAGAGAGCTTTAGTAGAGATATCTCCAAGAAACTTTTTTTTTTCAGAAGGAAGAAAGATAAATTATCTAATGTATTTTATTTTAATGAGAAGAATTTTATATTTCTGTCAAAAAATTTGGACCTAACTTTAGATAATTACTTTAAAAAGCAAGCAAATGAAACAATAAGGCAGTTATAACTCAAATAAAAGCAAAAAGCTACAGAAGAAAATAATATACCACACAAATCAGTTCTAAAAAGTGTGTTTTTTAATAGTGAAAACATTAAATACTAATTTAGATAAATTGTTGTTATAGATTTATTTGAGGAAGATGGGAGATATATGTATACATATGGTTGATGACAGTTAAATTTTCATTTTTTATAATAGAAAGTCAAAAAAAGTCAAAAATAGATATTCCAAGAAGATAAAGAAACAGTTAAAAGAGTTAAAGGAATTAGGAATTTGCAGTATTAAGGAAAATTATAGTTTTTTAAAACTATAAGTAATGCTTTTTAACAATGAAAATTAATTTGTCTTTTTCATCTATATCATCTCTTAACTCTCTCCCTCTCATTCACTATGCTCCAGCCATACTCACCTACTTCTTGCTTTTTGAAAATGCGAAGCTCCCATCCAAGGGGACTTAGCTTTTACATATACTATTCTTTTTCTCCAGAATATATGTCTTCAAAATGTTTCAAGTCTCGTTTATTCTTAGTATTCATCTCTCAACTCATGTATCACCTCTTTAAAAAGGTGTGATGGAGTAAAGATGGTTAAAATTTTTGATAATCCTTTCATCAAGAGGTAGAGTCTATTTCCCCCTACCGTGAATCTGAGTTTGCTGTGACTACTTGCTCAATAGAAGATGTCAGAAGTGATGCTATGCAAGCTGCAGGTGCAAGCTTTAAGAGAACTGGCAGCTTCTACCTTGGTGTCTTGGAACCCTAAACTGCCGTATAAAAGTCTCACTACTCTGATATTACCATGCTGTGCAAAGCCCAAGACCAACAGACCGTGTTAAGTACTGGCTTGATTGAACTCACTTCCTGCAAAGGCAATTGAGGGCTCTCTTCAGACAGATGCTAGTAAGTCTCTAAATACTGAATTTGATCCCTTCCTCAGATCCCTCTTGTGTGAGCCCTTATCATAGCCCTTCCCTCCTTAATCCTTTCACATCCTCCTAGATTATACCCACTCCATTTCTCTATTTCCTGACCAACTTGGCATCTTTGCTCTTCTCTGACTGGGAGATTGGTTACAGTACAACCCCTGTAAACCAACATATACACATACTAAAGTCCCACAGCTGGCCCTGTGGGACCCAAGTATATAGGAAAAGTTGACCTTCCATATGTGTGAATTTCTATCCTGTGAATACTGTATTTTTGATCAGAGTCTGGTTGAAAAGAAATCCGAGTGTAAGGGGACCATGCAGTTTGAACCACTGTTGTTTAAGGGCCAACTATATGTTCTTTCCAAGCGTTGTGATATAGTTTGCATATTTGTCCCTGCCTAAATTGCGTGTTGAATTATAACCCCCAATGCTGAAGGTGGGGCCTGGTGAGAGGTGTTTGGATCATAGGGGCAGATCCCTCATAGTTTGGTGCCATTCTTGCAATAGAGAGTACTCACAAGATTTGGTTGTTTAAGTGTGTGGCATCTCCTCCACTCTCTTGCTCTTGCTCCCATTATTGCCATATGATGTTCCTCCTCCCCCTTTCCCTTACACCATGATTGGAAGCTTCCTGAGGCCTCACTAGGCAAATGTCACTATGCTTCCTGTACAACCTGTAGAACTGTGAGCCAATTAACCTTTTTTCTTTTTTTATTTTTATTTTATTTTATTTTTTTAATTTAAGTTTTAGGGTACATGTGCACAACGTGCAGGTTAGTTACATATGTATACATGTTCCATGTTGGGGAATTGAACAATGAGAACCTTTTTTCTTATAAACTACACAGTCTCAGGTATTTATAGCAGTGCAAGAATAGCCTAACACAGAAAACTGGTACTGAAGAGAAGGGTGCTGCTATAAAGATACTTGAACATGTGAAAGCAACTGGGTAATGGGCAGAGGTTGACAGAATTTGGAGGGATCAGTAGAAAGGAGGAAGAGGGAAACTTTGGAATTTCTTAGAGAATGATTAAATGGTTATGACCAAAATACCAATAGTGATATGGACAGTGAAGGCAAGTCTGACAAAGTCTCAGATGGAAATGAGGAACTTATTGTGTACTGGAGTAAAGGTTATGCATGTTATGTCTTAGCAAAGAGCTTGACTGGATTGTGTTCAAGTCCTAGGGATCTGTGGAAGTTTGAACTTGAGAGTGATGACCTAGGATGTCTGGCAGAAGAAATTTCTAAGTAGCAAATTGTTCAAGTGTGTCCTGACTGCTTCTAACAGCCTACAGTCAGATGAAGGAGCAAAGAAATGATTTAAAGTTGGAACTTTTATCTGAAAGAGAAGCAAAGCATAAAAATTTGGAAAACTTGCAGGCTGGCCATGTGGCAGAGAAAGAAAATGGTTTTTGGGGGGAGGAATTCAAGCAGGCTGTGGAGCAACCAGTTGCTAGAGAAATTTGTATAACTGAAAAGGAGCCAAGTGCTGCTAGCTAAGACAATGGAAAATAGGCCTCGAAGGCATTTCTGAGATCTCCCAGGCAGCACTTCCCATTACAGACACAGAGGTCAAGGAGGGAAGAATGGTTTCATGGGCCAGACCCAGGGCTCTGCTGTCCTATGCCGCTTCAGGACACTTCTACCCACATCCAAGCCATTCTGGCTCCAGCCTCAGCTCAAAGGAGCTCAGATACAGCCAAGGCTGCCACTTTGGAGAATAGAAGCCATAAGCCTTGATGGCTTCCACATGGTGTTAAGCTTGTAGGTGCACAGAATGCAAAAATGAAGAATGCTTAGCAACCTAGGTTTCAGAAGATGTTTGAGAAAGCCTGGGTGCTCAGGCAGAAGCCTACTGCATGGGTGGAGCCTTCACAGAGAACCTATACTAGGGCAGTGCCAAGGGGAAATGTGGGGCTGGAGCCCCCACAGAGTCCCCAGTGGGACACTGCCTACTGGAGCTGTGAGAAGGGGGCCATCATCCTCCAGTCCTCAGAATGGTAGATCCACCAGCAGCTTGCACCCTGCATCCAGAAAAGCCACAAGCATTAAACTCCAACCCATAAGAGCAGCCCTGGAGGCTGAACCCTGCAAAGCCACAGGGCAGAGCTGCCCAAGGCCTTAGGAGCCTACCCCTTGCACCAATGTGCTTTAGATGTGGGACATGGAGTCAAAGGAGATTATTTTGGAGGTTTAAATTTTAATGATTGTTCTGTTGGAATTTGAATGTGCATGGGGCCTGTAGCCCCTTTCTTTTGGCCAATTCCTCCCTTTTGGAATGGCAATGTTTATGCAATGTTCATACCTTCATTGTATCTTGGAAGTAAATAACTTGTTTTTATTTTATAGGCACATAAGTAGAAGAGACTTGCCTTGTCTCAGATGAGATTTTGGACATTTGAGTTAACACTGGAATGAGTTAAGACTTTGGGGGACTGTCAGGAAGGCATGATTGTATTTTGCAATGTGAGAAGAATATGTAACTTGAGAGGGACTAGGGACAGAATGATATAGTTTGGATCTGTATCCCCACCCAAATCATATGTTGAATTGTAATCCCCAATATTGGAGGTAGGGCCTGGTGGAAGGTGTTTTGATCATGGGAGTGGATGCCTCATGGCTTGGTGTTGTCTTTACAATAGGGAGTTAGTTCTCATGCGATCTGGTTGTTTAAAAGTGTGTGGCATCTGCCCCTCCACCTCTCTCCTTCTTCCTCCTGCTTTCACCATGTGATGTGCCTTCTCCCTCTTCACCTTCTGCAGTGATTGTAAGCTTTATGAGACATCCCCAGAAGTTGAGCAGATGCCAGCACCATACTGCCTGTAAAGCCTACAGAACTGTGACCCAATTAAACCTCTTTTCTTTATAAATTACCCAGTCTCAGGTTTTTCTTTATATCAATGCAAGAACAGCCTAATACACATTGTTTCTGGAAAAACCTTAAGCCTCTTTCCTTTACAGACTTAGACTTTTGCTTCTCAAGCAATTCTTTAAAAAATTCTTCAAAATATAGAAATATAAGTAATTGTTTCTGCTATCGATTTTATAAAAATTAGAAACTAAAAATCTGAGCTTTTACTTTTCATTTCAGCCATACTGGATGGTGGACATCTCTGACTCAATGGGCTGAGTGAGGAAAAGGTTATAGGGTAGTGGTATCTACAAAAATTTATCAGGCTGCAGGACTAGAATTTGAACACTGGCATAGTGACCTCAAAGGCTTCATATAACCACTATGTTATGTGCCCCTCAAGAGTTTATCCTTGTTTAAATAAATCCACTTTTCTCTCAATCAAAAAAAAAGAAAGGAAAAATTTTTGGTTATTGAATCCCTCTAATGTGTGTTTGTGAAGTGGGGGGCATTAGATTTAGATGTAGTTACATATTTCTGCATCACTAGAAAAAAAATGGGTTCCTATGCAAAGCCAATTGCTAATTTTAGCCCTCTCTAAGAGTGGATTGAAAATGGGTCCTTGGCCTACTCTTTCTTCTCTGAAGGCATGGATAAAAGATTTTCCCTAATTATTAATGCTGTGGGATCAATCAGATTTAAAGTATTTGAATACAGAAGGAAATAAATTAAGACAAAATTCTAGGGTGGTATTTCAGCTTACTTGTTAGAGTTCTAAATGACTCTAAATTTGTTGATCACTATTGGAAGCTTCATGATTCTTCCTATTTCTCAAGAGTGTCATACTGCGTAGAAACCATGTTGACTTACTGATTCATACCCTAAAGGCCCAAAAGAGTTAATTAACAGCTTCTAGAGGTGTGTGTCTTATTAATTAAACACTCACTTATCAGAACATTCAACAAAGCACTATGCAGGGCAACTAAGACCTACATCTCCTCAAACATTCTGAGATGGATAGCAGGGATTCACCATGCCCTACTTCTTAGATGACTGCTTATTTTTCGCCAAGTCTCATCACTTCTCTGCATTCAAAGTCTTTTCAGGTGAGGTTTTTTGAAAGTTAAAGTGAAATGACCATACAGACTTTATTGTTAATAGATGTTAGTCATACGTATAGAATGAGATTGAGAGAGAAATAAAGGAATAAATCAGTGTGTGGGTTCCTCACAGGGTGAACCTACCAGTATTCATGATATCCCAAGCTTTAGAAATTTAATACCAAGAAAGTGGTTGGAAGATATAGAGAAATATGTTATGTGACACTACAGATATTGGGTATTCTGATGTTCTAAACAAGTACATTAGACTTTATTGTTCAGCTTTCTGAGCATTAATTCTTCAAGAATCTCATTACTGGAGTAAAAGTTCAGAATTAGGTCTATCTGAATAAAGGAGAGTCCCCATTTGAGGAAATTAGAGTTTCCTACCATTCCATTTACCCCTTGAGGAAAAAATGTGCGCTAAAGGCTGATTTTTCTAGAATTTTTACAACTGAAAATATCTTTCAACTGGAATCTTACTTAAAAAATAAGACAAGAGCCATGTAACTAGGCTAACAGGACAATAAGGGTCTTCAGAGGAGCAATTTGTTTAGCTTTCTTTGTTTCACAACAAGGAGACTGTCTTGCATTTTGCAGGTGATCAACAGTGTCAGTACAGGTTAACTGAATAATAAGTTAACTTTCAGAGAAAGAAGAACTTGTAGTTAATATAATTATAGGGCCAAGTTAGAAAATTGTTTGAGAACTGATAAATTTTGGGGAGCACTAATAATAACTCATTTAATTTAGATAATCAATTTATCTGAGTACTCTGATTTTCAATTGTTTTGAATAAGTGGGAATTAACTGGGGGAAAAAACTTCATTTTCTGGATTTGCATGCTGTCCTTCAAATATTTATTCATTTATTCATTCAGTATCTATTTAGTTAGAATTTAATAGCTGCTAAGCAAGGGAAAAACATATAAGAAAAAGAAACACTCTTTGCTGTTCCTCTAGAAAGGAACATCTAATAGTCACAGAAGACTTTGTAGAAGGAAGAATTTAGGCTGTGAGAAAATAAGGATGACTTCACCATTGCTTGAGGATAGGTGAATGGTCATATTATTATATTGTAGAGTAGAACAAGATGTTGGTGGGTGTAAGAAAATAAAATATTTTTTCTCATTTGATGAACCACAGAAACATTCCGAGGAAGAGGCCATGTAAACTAGTGCTTTTCAGACATTTTTAGCCACAGACCACAGAGAAAAATATATTTTGTATTGTGATGCATTGCATACAGACACAAATATCAAAGTGAAACCAATCTCACAAAACAGTACTTATCCTCACTACATGCAGTAAGCCATATTATTTTCTATTCTACTCTATTCTGCTCTAGTGTGCACTGGTTGTGATCTATTGGATGGATGACATGGTACAATCACGACTCACAACTGTAGACAGTTCTGGAGCTTAGGACAGACATGGTGTGAACCACAGCGACTTATGAGTGATCAGCTGTATGAGAAGGCAAGTCACAGGGTGGCCAATTATGAATACCCAGATTCTCAAAGTTGATGATAATTTATCTTTATCGTTCCCTATGGGTCCTTTTCAGACCATGCAGAGTCAGTTTCAGGATTCCAGGAGATCCTTTTCTCTCTGGGCTCTCACCTTCTTCTCTCTTCTTCCCATATTTTCCTTGTTCCTTTATATCACTTTAACCTCCTTCTCAGTATCCTAGCTCCATCCCGAGAGGGTCCCAATCCATTCAGGAAAGGTGGCTGTAGATCCTTACAGTATATCCTCCTGTCCTTGCAGGAGTAGGCTTGGGCTTTTTAAGAGTTTTAGTAGTAGAGAGGCTACAAAACAGACACAGCTTTTTCTTGTTAGCATTGTCCATGTCTTTTAATATAACTTTAATATGTTATTATGTTAATGTAGTCTCCAATCTACTTCATTGTTTTAGGGATGTTAACTCCCCATTTCTGATGTTTTCTCCATGTGCAGAGGCTTGCATAACATCACTAGCCTGTTTCTGTTGCTTCACTCATCCCTTACCAGTGAGGAAAAGGTGAATTCTAATTGATGTGCCTGGCAGCAGAACTGGGCGTGCTGGCTAAGTTCCTTCCTCTTGCCTTTCTCTTAGGACATCCATTCTTGTCTCACCGCGCATGTGGTAAGAGGGGAGCCTATGGTTCTGAGAGGTAGTTTAATTTGGTGAAATATTAAAACTTGTTACATTGGCTGAAAACATTGAGATATTGACAAAGACTGGTATTTGGGGAGCAAAATAGTGCCCCGAGATGTAAATTTCTAGCAGGGCTTCGATCAAGAGGCTTTAGGATTGTGTGATAATTTAATAATGCAGTTTTCAATTTGGCCGATAGGCCATGGAAGTCCTGGTAAGCAAGTACAACCTGAGGCAAAATGTGATTTTAGGAAAAAGGAAGTTTGTAAACATGCTTTCTTTCAGACACTTGGAGGCAGAACAATCTAGCTATTTGACCGTGTTTTTCTGCAAAATCTAGGGTCTAGCACTTCTGACTACAATCAAGTTTCCTATTCTATTTATCTGTAAATTTGTCTATCTTTTTTTTTTCAATTTATCGACTTTATCTTTTCTTTTCTTTTTTTTTTTTTTAATTATACTTTAAGTTTTAGGGTACATGTGCACATTGTGCAGGTTAGTTACATATGTATACATGTGCCATGCTGGTGCGCTGCACCCACTAACTCGTCATTTAGCATTAGGTATATCTCCCAATGCTATCCCTCCCCCCTCCCCCCTCCCCACCACAGTCCCCAGAGTGTGATATTCCCCTTCCTGTGTCCATGTGATCTCATTGTTCAATTCCCACCTATGAGTGAGAATATGCGGTGTTTGGTTTTTTGTTCTTGCGATAGTTTACTGAGAATGATGGTTTCCAATTTCATCCATGTCCCTACAAAGGATATGAACTCATCATTTTTTATGGCTGCATAGTATTCCATGGTGTATATGTGCCACATTTTCTTAATCCAGTCTATCATTGTTGGACATTTGGGTTGGTTCCAAGTCTTTGCTATTGTGAATAATGCCGCAATAAACATACGTGTGCATGTGCCTTTATAGCAGCATGATTTATAGTCACTTGGGTATATACCCAGTAATGGGATGGCTGGGTCAAATGGTATTTCTAGTTCTAGATCCCTGAGGAATCACCACACTGACTTCCACAATGGTTGAACTAGTTTACAGTCCCACCAACAGTGTAAAAGTGTTCCTATTTCTCCACATCCTCTCCAGCACCTGTTGTTTCCTGACTTTTTAATGATTGCCATTCTAACTGGTGTGAGATGATATCTCATAGTGGTTTTGATTTGCATTTCTCTGATGGCCAGTGATGATGAACATTTTTTCATGTGTTTTTTGGCTGCATAAATGTCTTCTTTTGAGAAGTGTCTGTTCATGTCCTTCGCCCACTTTTTGATGGGGTTGTTTGTTTTCTTCTTGTAAATTTGTTTGAGTTCACTGTAGATTCTGGATATTAGCCCTTTGTCAGATGAGTAGGTTGCGAAAATTTTCTCCCATGTTGTAGGTTGCCTATTGACTCTGATGGTAGTTTCTTTTGCTGTGCAGAAGCTCTTTAGTTTAATTAGATCCCATTTGTCAATTTTGGCTTTTGTTGCCATTGCTTTTGGTGTTTTAGACATGAAGTCCTTGCCAACGCCTATGTCCTGAATGGTAAGGCCTAGGTTTTCTTCTAGGGTTTTTATGGTTTTAGGTCTAACATTTAAATCTTTAATCCATCTTGAATTGATTTTTGTATAAGGTGTAAGGAAGGGATCCAGTTTCAGCTTTCTACATATGGCTAGCCAGTTTTCCCAGCACCATTTATTAAATAGGGAATCCTTTCCCCATTGCTTGTTTTTCTCAGGTTTGTCAAAGATCAGATAGTTGTAGGTAAGCGGTGTTATTTCTGAGGGCTCTGTTCTGTTCCATTGATCTATATTTCTGTTTTGGTACCAGTACCATGCTGTTTTGGTTACTGTAGCCTTGTAGTATAGTTTTAAGTCAGGTAGTGTGATGCCTCCAGCTTTGTTCTTTTGGCTTAGGATTGACTTGGCGATGCGGGCTCTCTTTTGGTTCCATATGAACTTTAAAGTAGTTTTTTCCAATTCTGTGAAGAAAGTCATTGGTAGCTTGATGGGGATGGCATTGAATCTGTAAATTACCTTGGGCAGTATGGCCATTTTCACGATATTGATTCTTCCTACCCATGAGCATGGAATGTTCTTCCATTTGTTTGTATCCTCTTTTATTTCCTTGAGCAGTGGTTTGTAGTTCTCCTTGAAGAGGTGCTTCACATCCCTTGTAAGTTGGATTCCTAGGTATTTTATTCTCTTTGAAGCAATTGTGAATGGGAGTTCACTCATGATTTGGCTCTCTGTTTGTCTGTTGTTGGTGTATAGGAATGCTTGTGATTTTTTTTTTTTTTTTTTTTTGAGACGGAGTCTCGCTCTGTCGCCCAGGCTGGAGTGCAGTGGCGTGATCTCGGCTCACTGCAAGCTCCGCCTCCCGGGTTCACGCCATTCTCCTGCCTCAGCCTCCCGAGTAGCTGGGACTACAGGCGCCCGCCACCACGCCCGGCTAATTTTTTGTATTTTTAGTAGAGACGGGGTTTCACCGTGTTAGCCAGGATGGTCTCGATCTCCTGACCTCGTGATCCGCCCGCCTCGGCCTCCCAAAGTGCTGGGATTACAGGCGTGAGCCACCGCGCCCGGCCGCTTGTGATTTTTGTACATTGATTTTGTATCCTGAGACTTTGCTGAAGTTGCTTATCAGCTTAAGGAGATTTTGGGCTGAGATGATGGGGTTTTCTAGATAAACAATCATGTCGTCTGCAAACAGGGACAATTTGACTTCCTCTTTTCCTAATTGAGTACCCTTTATTTCCTTCTCCTGCCTGATTGCCCTGGCCAGAACTTCCAACACTATGTTGAATAGGAGCGGTGAGAGAGGGCATCCCTGTCTTGTGCCAGTTTTCAAAGGGAATGCTTCCAGTTTTTGCCCATTCAGTATGATATTGGCTGTGGGTTTGTCATAGATAGCTCTTATTATTTTGAAATACGTCCCATCAATACCTAATTTATTGAGAGTTTTTAGCACGAAGGGCTGTTGAATTTTGTCAAAGGCTTTTTCTGCATCTATTGAGATAATCATGTGGTTTTTGTCTTTGGCTCTGTTTATATGCTGGATTACATTTATTGATTTGCGTATATTGAACCAGCCTTGCATCCCAGGGATGAAGCCCACTTGATCATGGTGGATAAGCTTTTTGATGTGCTGCTGGATTCGGTTTGCCAGTATTTTATTGAGGATTTTTGCATCAATGTTCATCAAGGATATTGGTCTAAAATTCTCTTTTTTGGTTGTGTCTCTGCCCGGCTTTGGTATCAGAATGATGCTGGCCTCATAAAATGAGTTAGGGAGGATTCCCTCTTTTTCTATTGATTGGAATAGTTTCAGAAGGAATGGTACCAGTTCCTCCTTGTACCTCTGGTAGAATTCGGCTGTGAATCCATCTGGTCCTGGACTCTTTGGTTGGTAAACTATTGATTATTGCCACAATTTCAGATCCTGTTATTGGTCTATTCAGAGATTCAACTTCTTCCTGGTTTAGTCTTGGGAAAGTGTATGTGTCGAGGAATGTATCCATTTCTTCTAGATTTTCTAGTTTATTTGCGTAGAGGTGTTTGTAGTATTCTCTGATGGTAGTTTGTATTTCTGTGGGATCGGTGGTGATATCCCCTTTATCATTTTTTATTGCGTCTATTTGATTCTTCTCTCTTTTTTTCTTTATTAGTCTTGCTAGCGGTCTATCAATTTTGTTGATCCTTTCAAAAAACCAGCTCCTGGATTCATTGATTTTTTGAAGGGTTTTTTGTGTCTCTATTTCCTTCAGTTCTGCTCTGATTTTAGTTATTTCTTGCCTTCTGCTAGCTTTTGAATGTGTTTGCTCTTGCTTCTCTAGTTCTTTTAATTGTGATGTTAGGGTGTCAATTTTGGATCTTTTCTGCTTTCTCTTGTGGGCATTTAGTGCTATAAATTTCCCTCTACACACTGCTTTGAATGCATCCCAGAGATTCTGGTATGTTGTGTCTTTGTTCTTGTTGGTTTCAAAGAACATCTTTATTTCTGCCTTCATTTCGTTATGTACCCAGTAGTCATTCAGGAGCAGGTTGTTCAGTTTCCATGTAGTTGAGCGGCTTTGAGTGAGATTCTTAATCCTGAGTTCTAGTTTGATTGCACTGTGGTCTGAGAGATAGTTTGTTATAATTTCTGTTCTTTTACATTTGCTGAGGAGAGCTTTACTTCCAACTATGTGGTCAATTTTGGAATAGGTGTGGTGTGGTGCTGAAAAAAATGTATATTCTGTTGATTTGGGGTGGAGAGTTCTGTAGATGTCTATTAGGTCTGCTTGGTGCAGAGCTGAGTTCAATTCCTGGGTATCCTTGTTGACTTTCTGTCTCGTTGATCTGTCTAATGTTGACAGTGGGGTGTTAAAGTCTCCCATTATTAATGTGTGGGAGTCTAAGTCTCTTTGTAGGTCACTCAGGACTTGCTTTATGAATCTGGGTGCTCCTGTATTGGGTGCATATATATTTAGGATAGTTAGCTCCTCTTGTTGAATTGATCCCTTTACCATTATGTAATGGCCTTCTTTGTCTCTTTTGATCTTTGTTGGTTTAAAGTCTGTTTTATCAGAGACTAGGATTGCAACCCCTGCCTTTTTTTGTTTTCCATTTGCTTGGTAGATCTTCCTCCATCCTTTTATTTTGAGCCTATGTGTGTCTCTGCACATGAGATGGGTTTCCTGAATACAGCACACTGATGGGTCTTGACTCTTTATCCAACTTGCCAGTCTGTGTCTTTTAATTGGAGAATTTAGTCCATTTACATTTAAAGTTAATATTGTTATGTGTGAATTTGATCCTGTCATTATGATGTTAGCTGGTGATTTTGCTCGTTAGTTGATGCAGTTTCTTCCTAGTCTTGATGGTCTTTACATTTTGGCATGATTTTGCAGGGGCTGGTACCGGTTGTTCCTTTCCATGTTTAGTGCTTCCTTCAGGAGCTCTTTTAGGGCAGGCCTGGTGGTGACAAAATCGGTCAGCATTTGCTTGTCTGTAAAGTATTTTATTTCTCCTTCACTTATGAAGCTTAGTTTGGCTGGATATGAAATTCTGGGTTGAAAATTCTTTTCTTTAAGAATGTTGAATATTGGCCCCCACTGTCTTCTGGCTTGTAGGGTTTCTGCCGAGAGATCCGCTGTTAGTCTGATGGGCTTCCCTTTGAGGGTAACCCGACCTTTCTCTCTGGCTGCCCTTAACATTTTTTCCTTCATTTCAACTTTGGTGAATCTGACAATTATGTGTCTTGGAGTTGCTCTTCTTGAGGAGTATCTTTGTGGCGTTCTCTGTATTTCCTGAATCTGAACGTTGGCCTGCCTTGCTAGATTGGGGAAGTTCTCCTGGATAATATCCTGCAGAGTGTTTTCCAACTTGGTTTCATTCTCCGCATCACTTTCAGGTACACCAATCAGACGTAGATTTGGTCTTTTCACATAGTCCCATATTTCTTGGAGGCTTTGCTCATTTCTTTTTATTCTTTTTTCTCTAGACTTCCCTTCTCGCTTCATTTCATTCATTTCATCTTCCATTGCTGATACCCTTTCTTCCAGTTGATCGCATCGGCTCCTGAGGCTTCTGCATTCTTCACGTAGTTCTCGAGCCTTGGTTTTCAGCTCCATCAGCTCCTTTAAGCACTTCTCTGTATTGGTTATTCTAGTTATACATTCTTCTAAATTTTTTTCAAAGTTTTCAACTTCTTTGCCTTTGGTTTGAATGTCCTCCCGTAGCTCAGAGTAATTTGATCGTCTGAAGCCTTCTTCTCTCAGCTCGTCAAAATCATTCTCCATCCAGCTTTGTTCCGTTGCTGGTGAGGAACTGCGTTCCTTTGGAGGAGGAGAGGCGCTCTGCATTTTAGAGTTTCCTGTTTTTCTGTTCTGTTTTTTCCCCATCTTTGTGGTTTTATCTACTTTTGGTCTTTGATGATGGTGACGTACAGATGGGTTTTCGGTGTGGATGTCCTTTCTGTTTGTTAGTTTTCCTTCTAACAGACAGGACCCTCAGCTGCAGGTCTGTTGGAATACCCTGCCGTGTGAGGTGTCAGTGTGCCCCTGCTGGGGGGTGCCTCCCAGTTAGGCTGCTCGGGGGTCAGGGGTCAGGGACCCACTTGAGGAGGCAGTCTGCCCGTTCTCAGATCTCCAGCTGCGTGCTGGGAGAACCACTGCTCTCTTCAAAGCTGTCAGACAGGGACATTTAAGTCTGCAGAGGTTACTGCTGTCTTTTTGTTTGTCTGTGCCCTGCCCCCAGAGGTGGAGCCTACAGAGGCAGGCAGGCCTCCTTGAGCTGTGGTGGGCTCCACCCAGTTGGAGCTTCCCGGCTGCTTTGTTTACCTAATCAAGCCTGGGCAATGGCAGGCGCCCCTCCCCCAGCCTCGCTGCCGCCTTGCAGTTTGATCTCAGACTGCTGTGCTAGCAATCAGCGAGATTCCGTGGGTGTAGGACCCTCCGAGCCAGGTGTGGGATATAGTCTCGTGGTGCGCCGTTTTTTAAGCCGGTCTGAAAAGCGCAATATTCGGGTGGGGTGACCCGATTTTCCAGGTGAGTCCGTCACCTCTTTCTTTGACTCGGAAAGGGAACTCCCTGACCCCTTGCGCTTCCCAGGTGAGGCAATGCCTCGCCCTGCTTCGGCTCGCGCCCGGTGCGCGCACCCACTGGCCTGCGCCCACTGTCTGGCACTCCCTAGTGAGATGAAGCCGGTACCTCAGATGGAAATGCAGAAATCACCGTCTTCTGCGTCGCTCACGCTGGGAGCTGTAGACCGGAGCTGTTCCTATTCGGCCATCTTGGCTCCTCCCTATCTTTTCTTAAATTTTTTATTTTTTAGAGACAGAATCTCACTCTGTCACCCAGGCTGGAGTGCAGTGGCACAATCATAGCTCTAACTGCAACCTCAAACTCCTGGGCTCAAGTGATCCTCCTACCTTAGCTTCCCAAGCAGCTTGGACTACAAGCACATGCCACCACACCCAGCCAAATAAATTACTATATTTTGTTTGTTTGTTTGCTTCTGCAGAGTCAGAGTCATGCTCTATTACCCAGGCTGGTCTTGATCCCTTGGCCTGAAACGATCCTTCTGCATTGGCCTCTCAAAGTGCTGGGATTACAGGCATGAGCCACCATGCTTGGCCAAGAGTAATTTTAAGCTTGTGTAGCTTGTCCACAGTTTCAAGACCTACCTCTTGTTATAAGGTCCCAAGAGGTCTCAAGTTAGCTCTGGATTTTTAAAGACATATGATCTGATCATAGTTCCAGAATTCAGAGGCCAAAACTGTGGATTGACCTATAGAAGTATGGTAGAATTTAATTAAAAAAAAAAAAACACAAGAAGAAATAGAGCCTTTTTAGATAAAATAAAAGCCATTTTCTAGGGATGAAGCAGGGAAACAATTCATTGAAGTTACTGTCAACCTAAAGGCTATTTAAAAGGCTTGGAATGAGATTATCTCTAGGGATTATAAAGGAGAAAAGTGTAGTGGTTTCTCAAGTGTGCTTCAATCTTACTGTGGGAATGAAAGAGTGGAAATATAAGCTAGAAGGAGAGAAACATTTCCGTAGGAGAAAGATTGAGATATTTGGATGGACATAGATGAAGAAGAAAATGAAATATTGAAGGCTAGTATTGACTGTAGGTTAAGCAACTATATCTAACTGTCTGCAAGGAGAAAATTGTCAAAAGGAGATATATTTTAGTAGCTACTAAAATTTAGTATGGTGACAGGGCTCAGAGACATCCAACAGAGGAAGATAGGCAAGATTTTTAGAGAGAAGACTAGAACAGACTCTATCAGAAGGAGCCAAAACTGTAAGAAATTCATTCAATACCATTGACAGAGTCTGTAGTGAAAGCAATTGGGGTACTGCCCTTGAAAGAATGGACCAGCTATAATAAATGGTACAAAAATCTTGACAGAATTAACAAGAGAAAACCAGAAAAATGTGCACTATTATTGGATATATAAAGTACAGGTGGATGGCTTGGCCAGTGGATAATTTTCACCGACTCAGAACTTGCTGTTTTGTTTTACTCATGGAAGAATCCTCCATACAGTTTTGAGGAATATGTTAGAATAGAAACATGTCTAGGTCACAAAGCAAAGAAAATAAAGGAAGTAAAGTTGACTTTCGATTCCATCAAACCATTCTAGTCTGCATATATTCAAGAAGGAAAAGATCAAACTAAATATTTTAACATATTAGAAACTCATCTGAGTTTCCTGAAGGGAACCACAAGATTAGACATAACAGACATATTGCAAATGAAAAAGACAGGAAAGCTGTTTAAAACTGGGAACATTCAGAAGCTAAGGCAAGACAGCATCACAAGGGGCCTGTGTCATGGGTATTGGTCTGCCCTAGAGTCTTAAGGGTTCAAGCTTTTAAAAACCTCAGTAGCAGCTACAGTTCAAGAATCATCTTAGGTCTTTCTCCAAATGCAACTATAGTGTGTGGGAATCAGGGGCACAACTTCTCTGTGAAACCTATTTAATTATCTTAATTCAAGCCTTCTCAATTTTGGCACTATTGACATTTTGGGCAAAGTAATTCCTTGTTGTGTGTGTGGAGTTGCTTTCCTGTGCATTGTAGGCAGTTTAGCAACATCTCTGGTGTCTAAGCCCTAGATTCCATTAGCATACCCTCCCCACCACAAGTTGTGAGAATAAATCATGTCTCTAGACACTGTCAAATATGCACTGCAGATAAAAATCATTCCTGGTTCAGAAGCACTGACCAAAGTAATTCCATGACAAAAGGCAGTGGAAGAAGCCAGTGAGCAATGGAATGAAAATGTCTGCACAAAAGATACTTTGGGTTTTATAATGTGGAGTTAGCCTTAAATTTATCATTGGTGAACTAGAAACAGAGTCCAAAGGGGAAAAGGAATTTAAAAAACTGAATATGCTGATTCAGAAAGAAAGTCATCCAAAATTCGACTTTAGAGCTAATGCTACCAGTATTATAAACTTCTCAACTTTGCAGGAAGGCAAGATTTATCCCACACATCTTCCTATGAGAGGTGAAAACATGCATAAGTGTCACCCCCAATTCCCCTCTCCCTGGTCCTCCAATGTGGTCAATACATAATGACAAAAATAGTCTCTTTGTCAGAGAGTTCTCCCATTGTGTTGTGTTTCAAAATTTGTGGACTCTGAAATCTGCCATAAAAGACTGGCATCCTAGTTAAGCAGACAGCAGGATTTTGAAAATCTACCTGGCATCCCTCAGATACTATGAAGTCTCTGCTATGATCTTTGAAAACACTTAAGGCGTTTGTCTAAGAATATAATTTAGCCCGGAATAACTGCTTAGGAGATGAGGATTACTTTATATTTTGAATTTAATTGAAGATGGAGTCAGGGCTGTCTGCATTTCTTAGTAACCCCTTGGAATTTTGAAAAGTAGGGCTCATCAGATATTCTGGAATAAATTCAGATCCACAGGCTTTAAAGAAACTATACCTCATTCATTAGAAGACAGAAATTGCTGTACCTGCTAAAAAAAACAACTCCATCAAGTCTTCTAATAGAGAAGCTCTGTAGTTGTGACTGTGCAGAATAAGAAGTCAGACCTTAATTTAACTTGAAATATTAATATTTGTAATTTATCTTTCAATGGTAGGATAATTTTCTTTTGGTCTTCAATTTTATTTGGTTTAATTTGGGATACTTTAAAAGTGGGTCATATAAGTGTTTTCAATTTCTTAATATCTTGGGAGATTAATAATGGGAGAGAGTTTATATTCAAATTTGAGGACTCTTACTGCTGTCATTTTATTATTGGAGTACCTTTGATCTCATTGCAGAACCTCTGCTGGCTGTTAGTTAATGTGGCGGGAAGTAATTCGGAATTAGAAATAGAATAGCAAGTGAAGGTTAGGATTTGAATAATAGAGTGGTCCTAGAAGTTTCAACTATTGCATGACTTTGATCCATTTCAGAACATTTTGGAGGCAAAATCTATTCTTAGCTGACCCAATAAATTCCTAAATGAGGCAGTAGTTGCTGCTGTAGAGTAGTCTTTTGAAAATGGAGTTGATCTGTCCTGATATTGTGCGAACACCTTTTGGGGGTTAACTCCATTTGTAGTTTTTCACTGGCTTGACGGTTACTCCAATGGCTTTAGGGAATGAAAGCCTGAGTAAGGTTGAGTGTGGGAACATTTGTTCTCCTTTTCTCACATTTCCTTCAATGTGGACGGACATCCATTAGTGCAACACTCTTGGCTGCTTGTTTCCTACTTCCTCCAGGTGCTGGTGGGCTGATTTCTAATTCATTTGACAGAGGAATGAGCTGTTCCAGCTCCGTCCCTTCCTCTCGCCCTTTTCTCCTGAGCAAGCTACCTGCAGAAAGCTTGATTTGAAGTATGATTCTTTGTGTTCTCAGTTTGTCAGCAATAGCCATCTCTGGGAGGCCCTGAGGATGTTCAGCACCACCTGTCCAGTTCTGAGGTTTGATCATAATGTGGATGGTTATCCCTGTCCTGTTTCTCTTCTGTCTCTTAAGTGACTTGGAATTCAGGAAGGGAGAGAAAGGTGCAATTTGTAAGTCTTTTTAAACTCCAAAAGATCCCCTATCCATTAAGAAAGGAATGAGAGAGTAGGCAATAGAAAACTCCATCCCACTGCTAGAATTGAATCCGTTTCTGAATGTTTTGCTCCAGGTAGTTTTTGGTTTCTGAGCTGAGGTGGTCTACACCATGGTGGTCCACATAGGGTAGTCCTACTACCGTAGCTGGCCACTGAGGATTTTAACTTATCTTGACTGCAGGTGACAAAATGTCCTTTTCCTTTTAAGTAAGCTGAGGAGAAGTTAGACCTTTCTTTTTTCCCCCAGAGCAACTTTTACTAAGGGGAGACATTTCTGACTCTAATAAAAAAGAAATTGATGTTTAGCCAAAATTTAATTTGGCTGCTACAGGCTCCTTTACTCACTTCACTCTTTTTCTTATAAGGAAATGGACTCTACAGAAAACAGCTGAAACTTCCAGTCTTTTAGATTTAGATTGGTACTATTTCTTGACCAGGTGGAGTTTAAAAATCCTTATAAAACCAGGTTCTTTCTCTTCTGTTTTGTCAATTAACTTTTATTTATAATTGACACAAAATAATTATATGTACATATAGATTACAGTGTGATGTTTCAATCATGTATACATTGTATAATGATAAAATCCTGCTTCCCTGTCTTCTATAATTGGAATAAGAGCAGCTATGGAGACATGCATAGTACTTTAGTCAAGGGGGATGGTTTTCCAATATTCTGTCAGTACAGGCATGATTCACACCACAGATAAAGATCCTTCCTTCATACTAGGCTGCCTGCCCTTCATAAATAGTCTGTACACGTCTCCATGGTGCCAGGTTTCTGAGCTGTGTGTCCTGAAACAGCGGGCTACTTCAGTTTCCCATCTTCCTTTCCTCATTTAAGCCAAAAACCAGGCCAAATCACACCCTGAGGATAATGAGCAAACACCCAATTATGTCCTCCATGGCAGAGATTCTGCTATTTAGAAGATGGAGGAAGTGTTTGGCTCTAATCTGTTCCCTCTGGGAACTGTTCTGATTTTCTAGAGGATTGGAAAACACCTCCCTATAGCAGTTATTTCAGAGAAGTTCTCTGGCTCACTATCCGTTTCTTTCATCATACCATATTGTCTAGTAAAATCTGAAAACGCCTCTTTATATATTTCTCCTGCTGAGTGACATACACAGAGATGTTCGCTGCAGTAGATCCCATCAATAGAGTAGTGTCAGGATATAAGCCTACGTTGCTTTAAGATGTTCCCTAACAATATGATGCTCTACAAGTATCTTAAATATACAGACCATAGTTTTAGAAGAAGGTCCCAAGTATACCAACTTTGCCTTTAGCCAGCTGGTGACTTTGGGCAGTCACTAAACAACTTCAAACTTCAGTTTCCTAATATGTTAAAAAAAGACAATAGATATCCACTTGAATACGTGATGTTAAAGTAATATGATAGATGTAAAAGTGATTGAAAAGTTGAAGGGATTTTTGGAATATTAGGCATCCGAAATGTCGGATGACCACAACCAGGGAAAAGTAAGGCACTTGATAATGAGTGTTTGGTTAATGTGCATTTTATGAATCTCCCATTGTATTGAGTGAGGCACTGGGGACACAGAAGTTACTCTAAAATACCTCTCAATGTGATTATCACATTGTGAATAGTGAAAGGATTGTTTTTAGACTCAGCTTTCAACAGGATCCAGTATATCTTTCTGAAGCTGGAGTGGCCTTCAGATAAAACTTTTAAAAAATGTTGATAGTGAGTTAAAACAGTCAAAACCATGTGTTTATTTTGCTCAGTCTTTGATTCTTCACAGCTGGGCACTGCTTTGACTCTCCTTCCATACAGGGAAAAGACTCATGGGGGCCTGTAATAGGCCTTTACCTAGACCGGTGTTTCTCAAGTTGTTAAAATGAAGATTCTAATTCAGTGTGTAAGGATCGGGGCCCAAGATACTGCATTTCCAGCAAGCTCCCACGTGATGCTGAAGTTGTTAGGTTACGGACCTCACTTTGAATAACAAGGCAATGCTATGACAAGAGATAGGAAGGGAAGTTAGCTGTCTTTCTAAGAAGGTCGTAAAAGGAGAAAGAAAAAGGGAAACTACTCTTTTACTCAAAACATACATTGGAATTAATGAGTTTCCAGTAGGGAAAAACAGTGCTGTGTTTACAGCCTAGCACCTCTAGCTTGAAAAGCATCATAGCTGTGTAGAATACTTCATGAAATTCATGGGAAAACATATTCGCTGATCATATTTTAAGAATTCTTTGTAAAGCTTAACAGCTAAAAAGAGTTAAACAAATATGGTGCACATTCTTTTGCCCATTGGTGTCAATTAATTGGTTTACAGGAAGAGTTGCCTCTCAATATTATTATCATTGTTATAGTCAATATCTCCATCATGAAAAACATCTTTTTAGAGTATATCATTAACTGGTTCCATTCTGTATCCTATCCAAAGTCTATCAAATAATTTGTGCCATATAGCCCACATTGGGATATCAGCCTTGCCTGGGTAAATAAAAATATTCAACCCATTAGAGACAGTTTCTGTCTCGTATGCAAGAAACTAGTATGAGAATCAAGAATCAAATAAAATATTTATTAGAGTGTTTTTTTCTTCTTTGATGTTAAGTAGGGAAAAGCTGATAGGATTAGAACACCCATTAGCTTTCAGTACTTTCGGTATTCCTTCCATATTTTTCAAGATCATAATCAATGATGAATCTGATGTGATGACCATCAGGAACAAGAACAAAGTGCCCCAGTATTGAAACCCCCCTCTTTTTATAATAAAAATGTTCACAATAGGATCTCATTAAATTAAGTTAATTGAGGTTGGGTGAATCTGAATGAATGTGAAATATGAATTAATGGCAGAGTTTAAAAACATATTACCTTCAAATATCTATAATAACTAAAATGAGGCTCAAAGAGGACATTTTAATGAATAAATAAGAATACAATAATCAGCTAATCACTTGATATGATAAATAGATGCTTCTGAAGTGTTTTAGGGTATTGGAAATTTGTTTTTCAAAGTCAAACTATTTTATTACTTTCTTTTCACCATTAACATGTATGTTGGCATTTTAAGTTCAACCAACCAAGCAAACAAGAAGAAAAAAATCCTAGTCGTCCTTTAGAATATACCACATGATGGAGCTAGAAATAATGAAGTTTTACTGACATTGCTGTTTGCTTTTCTGTTTAGCTCAAGTTCTTTCAGGTCCTAGGCCCATGAGCACATGCTTTCATTTTATTTTGAACAAGTCAGGAGGTCGTTTTTAGGTGGCATAAGAATATGCATGGTCCACCTTTCTGCCACTTAACATATATAAATTTTCCTTGCGTTCCTAGTTTTCCAGTGTTGTTTTGAAGCAGGCGATGGTATGCTCCCAGATGCTTGCATTCTGAGGTTCTTGTCTATAGGTGGAGCCGCCTATCTGGGGTTTGATGAAAACTCTTTCACTGATGATTCTATTTTCACATTTTTAAAAATAATCTCCCAATTAACTGCTTCAATATGTTTATGAAATTTCTAACCTGATAATACCAACAGGCGTAACATTTGGTGGAGATATTTTGATGTGAGCGGAGCTGGTAGTGGTAATACAGCAATAATTGCCGGCTCATTTACGGACTATTTAGGTCGTGCAGTGAGCCAGATGAGAACAGCTAATGAGCACAGCTTCTTGCTGTAATTAGTCGAACAGTGGTGGCTCACAGATGATTTACAGTTTGCAAAAAAAATCTGTGTATTTACTGAAGTGCTTATGTATTCTGTAAAGTTGTGACAAAGTAACAACTTGGGGATGTTGTGCTTTCTGCTCCCACATATTCTTCAGAGAGATTAAACAATAATGCTATCAGCACCCACAGCTTTGGCGGCGAGTGGCGCAAGTGACAGGCGGCTTTAGGTTTTCTCTTGGCTTGTTTCTCACCCAGGGTTTCTTTCATGTTCCCACAGTTTCTTTCACATGCCTCTTTAACAATGTGGTAGGTACAACGAAGGATCTCTACAGCTTTTTCATCGTGCTTGCCATAGAGTGCGATTGTTGGGGCTGTTATGGCTCTTCTTTGGTAGTCAGATTTTAAAAACTCCAAGCAGCTGGGTAAGCATCTCAAATAGCTGCTGAACATAGTGCCCTGTCTTTAAAAGGTCCATTCTATGTTTCTGGAGAAGACTGAGGTCAGAAAGCTATCCCATATCAAATAGAAAGTGGACCAATTATTGCAGATTTGGAGGGGGGTTCTCAATTTGGAAAGCATTTTGTTAAGGAAAAAATTGGTCTGGGGTTGCCCTTGGTTTTGGAATTACGCCAGAGGCATGACTTTAAATCTCTGTGATTGATTAGCTTAAATGCTCTCAAGGAAAGACAGTACTGCCCTTTCTCTTTACAATCTTCGTATTTCTCCTTAATTTCTTTTCTTGCAATCAGGTGTTATTTTTATTCTGCTCTTGGAAGAAGTAACTTATTAATATATTTGGTTAAACTTAAATGTTGCCAGCCTGCATGGTAACCACACTCTGACCACTATGGCTGCCAGAACTCAGTCTTTTTAAAAAATTGTTTTAGAGACAAGGTCTCGCTTTGTTGCCTAGGCTGGAGGGCAAGTGGCACAATCATAGCTCACTACAGCCTTGAACTCCTGGGCTTGAGCAGCCTCCAGGACTACAAGCACACACCACCGCTCCTGGCTTAATTTTTCTATTTTTTTTTTTTTTCCCAGAAATGAGGGGGCGGGTCTCACTTTGTTACCCAGGCTAGTCTTGAACTCCTGGACTCAAACAGTCCTCACACCTTAGCCTTCTGAGTGGTAAGGATTACAGGCATGAGCCACTGCACCTGGCTCGATTGTGTGTCCTGAAATCTCATTGAAAACAGGTTTTCTTTGTGAATATATCTGATGAGCACTCCAGCAAGAAAAAGCAATGAGAGGGGATGAGAATCTCTTAGGGTATCTTTGAATGATTGAATGATGAATAGAATTCATATATTTTGCCCTGACTTAGATTTGTATTTATAGTAAGTGAGAAGTGTGTAAGCAGAGGGGTTCTAAACTTATTTGAAACTGGTAAATAGCATTTAAAGACAAAAACATGGACCGAAGAAGTATATGAGGAAGTAATAATGTTTATTGTCAAGATTAGGCAGAATTAGGAGTAAGGAACTCAGCATGATGACTACTGGGCCTCTGTTTCTCCAATGTGAGAAAATGGGACTGTCTTACTAACACAACAGGCAACAGAATCAGTTTCATTCTTATTGTTCTTCTACTCTTACACAATTTGCCATCTTTATATCTTTCCTTAGTTGCTTCCATTAATCTCTATTAGTGAATCAACAATGAAAAAAAATCCATCCTGACACCATATTCCATATACTTTTTTAAAAATAAGTACTAACTGATAGCCAACTCAGGGCAAGTTCATTCTGGAAAGTTTATAAAACATACAATGGTTTGGGTGTAGCCAAAAAGTCAAAAGGACATTAACACTTTTTTTTGTTGATGAGAAACTGTCAAGTCCTCCTTTTCTAGAAATGTGGTTATTTTGACGGCCTAATGGCATTTACTTATACATAAAGGAAGCTCTCTGCCTCACTCTGCCCATGGTAATTCACTCAGCAAACCAGACACTTTATATCCTTCAGGAGGGGAAAAAAAGGAATAATGCCTTGAAATTAAGTAGCTCAAGAGAGATCTGACCAAATTCTTAGCAGAAACATGGCACAGCAAACAATACTCTAAACTTCAGGCCATGGAAATGATACGCTGTGAGCAGGGAAAGCCTCGCTTTCTTAATCTGTAAAATACAGACAATACTAGGTACTGTGAGAAGTTAGGGAAGATGGAGTACCTAGCATAGTGCCTGGCATTTAGTAGATATTCAATTAAAAAGTAGCTATTACTGTCATTAGTAATAATTTTTATTACAGATGTAACTTGTTAGAAAAGCTAGTCACTCTCAGAAAGTTGCCCAAATATACTTATATGACAATTATGCTCATTTAAGAGGTATTAAATGTCCTTTGAAATAGGTTATTAAACAAAATGCATGTGGACATAAGGTACACCATTAGAAAGACACGTTACTTGATGGCCTCTAAGTAAGGAGAAATGTGATTCACACCACAGAGACTATCTACAACTAATAATAATAATAAAAATATTTAGGCAAATTTTCTACTACGCTAACGTTTCGGCAATTTTTTCCTTTACTTTAGTCTTTTATGACATTTTACCTTAGAAATAAGTGTTAAACTTAACACTATTCTTTTAAAAGGAAGCATGCTATAGCTAACTTCCAACTATTTATCATCTATATGCTTGTCTTTTCGACTTCTCTACTGACTGGATGCATATTTGTATCGTTACCTAGAAAATATAGTATCAAGATTCTATTGCTCCAGTTAAGAATTGTTGAACAAGTCTGGGGAAAATTTGACACTAGAGAGAATTTTTTCCTTTTGATTTATGACAATGCTGAAACATACGCTTGGTTATGAATCTTCATGGCAGTTACTTACTGGGATTAAACTTCACATATGAACATCTATGAGCAAATCCCCTTGGACATTCTCAATGTTGTGAAACGCAAAAGTTATTTTTCTTCACGTGGATCTTCTAAGAGTCTGTGAGGCTATTGTGTAATCATCTTAAGCTAGATGACGAAATGACACACACACACCCCTAAACAAAACACAGTAAGACATAGTTATGGCACCTTCGAAAGTTAATTGAACTTACAGGATATGAGACTAAAAGTCTATTATGAAAAAAAATTATGAACCTTTACATGGCTAGGATTTTAAAAAATTATCTCAAGGAGGTAGTTTTAAAATGCTTGTCAGTGACCATAGAATATTTAATTTATATGAGAGGTAACGTAGTGAAAAAAATGGTGGAAGTAAAATATACAAAAAATACTTATCTGAAATTGTTATCAAAGAAATTTTAAAAGTAAGGTGCCATTTTGTACTTATAAAATTGTCAGAAACTTAAGAGGATGTATATTAACTGATATAAATATGTAGAAAAGGATACTTGCATACTTATTTTTACAGCAGTGTTAAAATGTAGTTGATGTACACTACTGCACATATTTTAAGTATATAACTTGATGAGTTATGACATACCTGTCATACCTGTGAAACCATTGCCATACCAAGATAACGAACATATCCATCATCCCCAAGAGTTTCCTTGCGCCCCTTTGTAATTGATCCATCTCTCCTTCTCCCCAGGCAATTAGTGATCTGCTTTCTGTCACCATAAATTAGGTAACATTTTCTGGAATTTTCTATAAATATAATCAAAAAGTAGGTAGCTGTGTATTGTCTTGCTCCGATCACTCAGCATAATTATTTTAAGATTCATCCATGTTGGATGTATGAATAGTTTTTTCTTTTTTACTTCCATGGTATGGCTATAACACAATTTGTTTACCACCTGATGATGGCCATTTGGGGTTTTTTTAGACTTTTTAGTTTTTGAGGGGGTAGCTATATAAAGCTGCTTTGAATGTTAGTGTACAAATCTTTATGTGGATATATGTTTTCATTTCCTGGGTAAATATATTAGAGTTGGGCTGGGCGTGGTGGCTCATGCCTGTAATCCCAGCACTTTGGAAGGCTGAGGCAGGCAGATTGCCTGAGATCAGGAGTTCGAGACCAGCCTGGCCAACATGGCGAAACCCCGTCTCTACTAAAAATACAAAAATTAGCCAGGCATGGTGGCGAGTGCCTGGTATCTCAGTTACTTGGGAGGCTGAGGCAGAAGAATCGCTTGAACCTGGGAGGTGGAGGTTGCAGTGACCCAACATGGTACCACTGCACTCCAGCCTGGGCGACAGACTGTTTAAAAAAAAAAAAAAGTTGAAGTTGAATGGAAAGGTCATAGTGTAGGTATATGTTTAACTTTTGAAGACTGTCAGGCTGTTTTCCAAAGTAAGACTTTTTAGCAGTATATTAGAGTTCCAGATGCTCCACCTCCATGCTAGCACTTGGTATGATTATTTGGAGTTTTAAAAATTTTTTCTATTTTTAATTTTATGTATTATAATAGGTATGTGATGGCATCTCACTGTGGTTTCATTTTACGTAAGTTCTCCAACTGTGTTATCATTATCAAAATTAAGTATTCTAAGTCCTTTCCATTTCCACATATATTTTAGAATCAGCTTAATAATTCTTATCAAAAAACCCAAAGGGATTTTTATTAGAATGAGATTAAATCCATAGATCAATTTGTGAAGAATTAAAATCTTGGCAACATAGTGTATCTCTCCATATATTTAGGTCTCTTTAATTTCTCTCATCAATGTTTTCTACTTTTCAGCATATAGGTCTTGTACATATTTGGTGAAATATATCTCTAATAATTTTACATTTTTGGTGGCATTATACATGATTTTTTTAGATTGATTTAATTTTAATTTCCAATTGCATTTTGTTGTTATATAGAAATACAATTAATTTTTCTTTATTTATCTTGCATCTTGAATTCCTTTAAATTTACTATTAGTTGTCACATTTGGGACAGGTTTCTTAGGTCTTTCTACATAGACAATAATGCTGTCTGAAAATAAATATGGTTTTATTTATACCTTTCCAGTCTATATTTAATCTCTCATTGCATTGTTTAGGAACTTCAAGACCATGTATATTAGAAGTCATATGAGCAGACATTTCTATCTCATGCCTTATTTTAGGGAGAAAACAGTCAGTTTTTCTCCATGAAATATAAAGTTAGCTGAAGCTTTTTATGTGTATGCCCTTATCAGGTGGATGAAATTTCTATTGCTACCTAGTTTGCTGAGAGTTTTGGTAATGAGTGGATGTTGGATTTTATCATATGCTTTTTGTGCTTCTATTGAGAGGATCATTTGAGTTTTTTTAGTCTGTTAATTTTATTAATTACATTGATTGATTTTGATTGTTAAATCAGTCTTGAATTTCTGAAATAAATTCTACTTGGTTACAATGTATTACTCTTTTTTTAGCATAGTTAGATTTGATTTGCTAATATTTGAAGGACTTTTGCATCTATGTTCATGAGGGATAATGGTCTGTCATTTTCTTCTTTTATAATGCCATCTGGTTTTGCAATTGATTCAGGACAGGCAAGCCTCAAAATTGGGGCATACCCTGGAAGGATTCTTGGCTTTGCCCAGGAAAGAATTCAAAGGTGAGCTGGTGGTTTTAGACAGCAATCTTTTATTGCACAGTACTGCTCCTTGTGGAACAGGGTTAACTCATAGACAGTGTGCCCAAAATGGGCAACTATGGGCTCCTGGCAACTGTATTTATACATACTTATTCCAAATTTCAATTACATGCAAATTAAAGGGCGAGTTATTTAGAACTTTCTAGGAAAGGAGTGGTGACTTCTGGGTCATTGCCATGGCATTTGTAAACTGTCATCGTGCTGGTGGGAGTGTCTTACGCTAATGAGCATTGAGGGTGGCTGGAGATAACCTTCATCACCATCTGCTGGTTGCCCATTTTAAAATGAGATTATTAGTTTATTTGCTGTTGAGTGGAGTTCCTTGTATATTCTACAGCTCTTGTCAGATGTATAGTTTGAAAATATTTTCTCCCATTCTACAGGTTGTCTCTTTAGTCTGTTGATTGATTTGTTTGCTCTGCAGAAGCTTTGTAGTTTGATGTAATCTCATTTGTCTATTTTTGGTTTTGTTGCCTGTGCTTTTGAAGTCTTACCCATGAAATCTTTGCCTAGGCTGATGTCCCGATGCATTCTCCTATGTTTTCTTCTAGTTTTTTATAGTTTCAGGTCTTACATTTAAGTCTTTAATCCATTTTGAGTTGACTTTATGTATGGTGAGGTGTAGTGGTCCAGTTTTTTCTTCTGCATACAGATATTCAGTTTCTCTAGCACCATTTATTGAAGAGTGTGTCCTTTCCCTAGTGTACGTTCTTGGCATCTTTGCCAAAAATCAGTTGAATATAAATACATGGATCTATTTCTGGGTTCTCTATTCTGTTTCTTTGGTCTGTTTTTCTGTTTTTATACCAATACCATGGTATTTTGGTTACTGTAGCTTTGTAGTATATTTTGAAGTTAAGCAGTGTGATGCCTCCAGCTTTGCTCTTTTTGCTGAATATTGCTTTGGCTTCTCAGGGTCTCTTAGTGTTTCCATATGAATTGTAGGAATTTTTTTTCTATTTCTGTGAAGAATGTGATTGGCATTTTGATAGGGATCACATTAAATCTACAGATTGCTTTAGGTAGTATGGTCATTTTAACTATTAATTTTTCCAATTCATGAGCTTGTGATATCTTTCCATTTCATTTGTGTGTTCTCTTTCATTTCTTTCATCAGCGTTTTGTAGTTTTCACTATAGAGCTCTTTCACTTCCATGATTTATTCCTAAATTTAACCACGTTGAAGTGATACTAAATGAGATTTCTTTCCTGATTTATTTTTCAGCCAGTTTGCTGCTGCTGTATAGAAACAATACTAAATTCTATATGATGATACTGTATCTTGCAACTGTAAAGAATTTATCAGTTCTGAGGATTTTTTGGTGGCATCTTTAAGTTTTTCTATATGTAAGTTGATGTCATCTGCAAACAGGGACAAATTGACCTCCTCTTTTCCAATTTGGATGCTGTTTTTTTTCTCTTGCCTAATTGCTCTGGCTAGGACTTCCAGTGCTATGTTGATTAAGAGTGCTCAAAGTGGGCATCCTTGTCTTGTTACAGTTCTTAGAGGAAAACCTTTTCCCATTCAGTATGATGTCAGCTGTGGACTTGTCATATATGTTCTTTAGTTTGTTGAGGTAATTTTTTTCTATATCTATTTTAATGAGAGTCTTTAATCATGAAGCAATGTTTAATTTTATCACATGCTTTTTCTGATCTATTGAGATGATCTTATGGTTTTTGTCTTTCATTCTATTGATGTAATGTATCACATCTATTGATTTGTGTATATTGAAGCATCCTTGCATCCCTGGAATAAATCCCATTTGATCATGGTGTATTATCTTTTTGATGTGCTGTTGAATTTGGTTTGCTAATATTTTGTTAAGGATTTTTGCATATATGTTCATCAGGATTATTGGCCTTTAGTTTTCTTTTTTTGTTGTGTCTGCGTCTGGTTTTGGCATCAGAATAATGCTGGCCTTGTACAATGAATTAGAAAGATTTCCCTCCTCTTCAATTTTTTGAAATCGTTTGAGAAGAATTGTTGTTGGTTAATTTATAAAGGCTTGGTAGAATTCCACAGTAAAGCCACCTGGTCCTGGGATTTTCTTTGTTGGGAGACTTTCTGTTAATGACAATTTCCTTACTGGTTATTGGTTTGCTCAGGTTTTCTCTTTCTTCTTGGTTCAATCTCATTAAGTAATATGAGTCCAGGAATTTATCCATTTCTTCTAAGTTTTACACTTTCTTGGCATATAAGTGTTCATAATAGTCTCCAATGATCCTTTGTGTTTCTGTTGTACCAGTTGTAATGTCTCTTTTTGTTTCTGATTTTATTTATACAGGGCTTCTCTCTCTTTTTTTCCTTAGTCTAATGAATGGTTTGTTGATTTTGTTTGTCTTTTTAAAAAACTCAAGTTTGGGGGGTTTTTTTAGTCTCTATTTTATTTAGTTCTGCTCCAATCTTTAGCATTTTTTTTCCTTCTAGTAACTTTGGGTTTGGTTTGTTCTTTCTTTTCTAATTCTTTGAGCTGTGTCATTAGGTTGTTTATTTTAAAACTTTCCACTTTTTTGGTGCAGGAATTTATTGCTATAAATTTCCTTCAGCACTGTTTTGGCTAGATTTCATGGGTTTTCATAAGCTGTGCTTCAATTTTCATTTGTTTCAATAATTTTTTTGGTTTCCTTCTTAATTTCTTCACAGACTCATTGGTTATTCAGGAGAATGTTGTTTAATTTCCATGTATTTGTACAGTTTTCAAAATTTTTCTTGTTATTTGATATATAGTTTTATTCCATTATAATCTGAAAAGACATTTGATAAGATTTTGATGTTTTTTTCAAACTTGTTGAGACTCATTTTGTGGCATCATACATGGTCTATCCTGGAGAATTTTCCATATGCTGATGAGAACAATGCATGTCCTGTGGCAGTTGGATGAAATGTTCTGTAAATGTTTGTTAGGTCTATTTGGTCTGTTTGCAGATTAAACCTGATGTTTCTTTGTTAATTTTCTGTCTAGATGATTTGTGTAATGCTAAAAGTTGGGAGTCGAAGTCCCCAACTATAATAGTATTGTAGTAAATCTCTTCCTTTAGCTCTGTTATTGGCGTTATATATCTAGGTGCTCTGGTGTTGGATGCATACATACATTTATATGTACAAGTGTTACATCTTCTTAGTGAACTGATATGTCTATGATTACATAATAATTTTTGGACTCTTTTTATGTTTTTTGTCTTAATGTATATTTTGTCTGATATAAGTATAGCTATTCCTGCACACTTTGGGTTTCTGTTTGCTTGGACTGTCTTTTTCATTCCTTAACTTTCAATCTATGTGTCTTTATAGGCAAGGTGAATTCTTGCAGGCAGCATATAGTTAGTTGCTGGTTTTTGAAATCCACTCAGCCAGTCTATATCTTTTAATTGGGGAATATAAGCTATTTACATTTAAAGTTGTTACTGATAGATGAGGACATACTCTTGTCATTCTAGTGTTTTCTGATTAATTTATATATTATTTGTTCCTTTCTTTTTTCTTATTGTTTGTCTTTGCAATTTGGTGGTTTTCTGTAGTGATAATATTAATATTTTACCCTTTTCTCTTTCTCATTTGTGTATCTGTTCTAGCAATGAGGTTTCTTTTTATTTTTGTTTCTTTTTTTTTTTTGCTTCACTCAGAATTTTTGAAGAAATGTTCTGCCAGCGAGTTTTATAATTTCATGTGTTTTCATGATGGTAGATATTATTCTTCTGATTACAGATGTAGGACTCTTTTATGCATTTCTTGTAGGGACAGTCTAGTGGTGATGAATTCCCTCAGTTTGTGCTTCTCTGGGAATGAATTTATTTCTCCTTCATTTCTAAATCATAGCTTTGCTGGATATAGTATTATTGGCTGGCAGGTTTTCTTTTCTTTTCAGCACTTTGCATATATAATCTCATTCTCTCCTTGTCTGTAATATTTCTGCTGAGAAATCAAATATTAGTCTGAGGAGATTCTTGTGAACTGATGTTCACACTTTTCTCTCACGTTTGCTGTTCTTACAGTTCTCTCTTTGTCTTTGACTTTTGACAGTTTAATTATAATGTACCTCAGAGAGAATCATTTTAGGTTGAATCTATTTGGGAACTTTTGAGGTTCCTATATCGTGATGTCTATATATATTCTAAGACTTGAGATTTTTAGCAATTATTTTATAAAATATGTTTTTTATGCTTTTCCCCATCTCTTTCTTTTCTCGAACTCTGAAAATGCAAATACTCTTTTGCTTAGTGGAATACCATATGTCATATAGAATTTTTTCATTATTTTTATTTTGTTCTCTTCTTTTTATTAGTTGCTTTTCTTTTAAAATTTTGTCTGATGGGTTACTTTTAAAGATCTATCTTCAAGTTCAGAAATTCTTTCTTCTGTTTATTCTATTCTATTGTTGAAGCTCTTAATTGTACTTTCATTTCATTCATTAAATTCTTCAGTTCCAAAAGTTCTGTTTGATTCTTCTTTATGATATCTATTTCTTTGTTGAATTTCTCATTAAGATAATGAATTATTTCCCTAATTTCTTTGCATTATGTATCTGTGTTTTCTTGTCTCTCACTGAATTTCTTTAATATCATTATTTTGAATTCTTTTTCAGGCATTTCATAGATTTCTTTTTCTTGAAGTCTGTCATTAGAGAATTATATTTCTTGCTTTTTGTGTTTCTTGTGTCCTTATGTTGATATCTGCATATCTGGTGTAACAGTCATTTCTTTCAATTGTATGTAGTAGGTTTCAAAAGGAAAGAGTTTCCTGTAGATGTATTTACAGTGTCAGTTGTGTAGGGTGCTTTGACTTTGGTTCTGCGTGGGTGCAGTAGTGTAGTCTCCCTGTGATTTCTTCACCTGTAATCACTGTCAGCAGTGTCTGTGAGTTCTGCAGGGGCTTATACTTCAATTGTCTGTTGAGGCTGTGGAGTGGTTTTGCTGGAGATGAGAACACTGGACAGAGAAGTCCTCAGGTCTCTGAGGACTGTGCTTGGGTATGTGGTGCTCCTGCCATTGGAGGGGGTGGAGCCACCAGTGATGGCAATGGCAGACCTTGGGTCGACTGGTCCTCAGTCCTCTGGGTAGTGGTCATGTGGCAGCCCTACCATTGGGGTTGGGCAGAGTTGCTCTTGGCAGTAGTGGCTCTAAGCTAATAGTTTTCAGGTTCTAGAGACTATGTACTTCATTCCTCTATGTCCAGAGGGAGCCTCCCTGATGTAGTGAACCACATTTCCAGGATGTAGTCTACTGTGTGGGCCCAGGTGCTGGGGATGCAGCTGCACCCCTGGGTCCAGGTGGTGTCACAGTGCTACAGCCCTCTTGATGGATATGTGGGGGTGTTTTTGGGACTCCAGGAATATGTAGATGTAGGAGCTGTTGGGTCCCATGGAAAGGTTTAGTCTGGCAGTAGTTCTGTTCTCAACATGGTGTCGTGCTAAATCAGCCTGGTTCCTGGGGGCTGTGGAGCATCCAGTGTGGATTCTCTCTCAGGGACAATGCAGTTGCATGGACTCTACACAGCTCCCTGTAGTGGACTCGGGGCCTGTGAGGGATGAGGGGCTCTCCTGTAGTCAGGATTAAGGATATATGTTCTGGGAATGTGGACTACTGGGGAATCTCCCACTTAACCTTTGCCTTGTGATGGGAAGTCCCTCTTGGCTCTGAGCTGATCCCATTTGGCTGCTTCACTTACCTCTCTATGTTGCCATTTCAAGTTTTTCTGCCTCTGAGGGTCTTTGTTGCTTCTTTGTTGAATTCCATTGTTCTCTCTTAGACATTGTATTCAGCTTGTGGTTATCTTTTTGTTGTTTTCATCTTTTTCTCATGGAGGAGTTAAGTGCTGGGTACCTTGAGTCAGCCATCTTGATAATGTCTCCCTGATACCATCTTTCTGGGTACAATTTTGCAGTAGTATCAAAAACTCTTAGTTCATTTGACACAGCATTCTGCTTCTTGGACAGTAACCTAAGGAAATAATTGGACAGGTGCACAAAGATGTATGCATAATGATATTTATCACAGCATTGTTTGTAATATCAAAATAATAGAAATGTTCTGTATATATAGCAACATGGGGCAGTTTAAATAAATTATGCTACAGCTATTTTATAGAATCTCATACTGTCATCAATATTATATCTCTAATTTTGCCATAGAAGTATGGAAGTATGTTCTCTCTCTCTCTCTCTCTCTATATATATATATATATTTGTTTTATATATATAAATGTTTATAATTACATGTATATATAGAGAGAATATATATTAAATATATTAAGTAAAATATATGTATTTTTTCTTCAGACAGGGTCTCTCTGTTGCTCAGGCTGGAGTACAGTGGCACAATCATGGCTCACTGCAGCCTCAACCTCCCTGAGCTCAGGTGATCCTCCCACCTCAGTCTCTCAAGTAGCTGGGACTACAGGCATGTGGTGTCATGCCTGGCTAATTTTTTGTAGAGACAGAATTTCACTATGCTGTCCAAGCTGGTCTTGAACTCCTAAGTTCAAGTGATCCATCCACCTTAGCCTCCCAAAGTGCTGGGATTTATAGGTGTGAGCCACCATGCCTAGCCAGCATAAATTTTTTTAAATCAAATATTCAAGTTACAGAACAGTATGTAGTATGTAATCACTTTTTCATTGAAAAAAAAACACATGAATATATGTATTTATTCTCAAGTGGAAGAAAGTGAAAGTAAAACAGTGCTTTTCTCTAGGTGATAGAACTTTTTCAATTTTAGTTTAATTTAATATTTTCTTTCTTCTATTTTTAAAATATAATAATAAATTACAGAAGTAATTTTGTTTCTTGAGTTTATTCTCATGAGAAACACCTGCAACATTTTATGAAAATCATTGCTCTATATTTTCTAAGATTTTGGAATATACAATAAAACTAGAACCCACATTTGCCATTTGTGTCCATCAAAATAGTGTTATAATAACTTTCCCAGTGCACAGTGGCTGCCCTGATTGATACTTGTAAGATAGGAAATGCCGAAACTAGAAAGCTAGAACTTCAGTTCTCAAGTGGAACAACAGATACAGCGTAATCCCAAAAGATATACATTTGGAGAAAGTCAGGAAGGAAATATACTTAAACAAGCTCATTTTATCATATAATGAATATTTATTGCATACCTCCTGCCTGGCAGGCACAGAGGAGGGAATTCAGTGAACAAGACAGACATGACTCCTGTTTTCAGGGAACTTAATTTATTGGATTTTAAGTAGGTTCTGTCTCAGAATATTATGAGTGCTTTTTATTTTTTGTGCTCCTTTGTATTTTCAAAAATCCTTTACTCCTGAAAATAAGATTTTGGAGGAAAAAAATGAATAAGCATTCTATTCTTAAAAAGTGGCAGTAGGAAAAGTAAAATCTAGCCCAAAAGTCCCTTTGTTTGCTGAAGTCTGTACTCTTCCTCCTAGTCTGTTTGCTTGCTTTGGCCTGCTATCAGGAATTTTTCTTCTCTCATTTAACTGCTCAGAGTTGGTTTCTCTTTCTTTGCTTCTCCAGCAGCTGATCTATGGTTGTATAGTTCCTGCCTCAATATTTTCTATGCCCTGTGTTTTCCCAGCTGTGCAACCCTCAGATTCAATAACTATATATATATAATATATAATTTATTTTTCTTTAATTAGTTCAATCAGCTCATTTTTGCCTCATTACTTAAAATGGCCAGCATCGAACACCCAAAAACTCCAACCATCAAACATCCAAAAACTCCAACCAACAACATTTAATGTTTATTTATAATTACATGATTTATTCTGCTCTTAGAAATTAGAGAGGGAGGATTCCAATCGCCTTATTCTCTAGTGAAATTCTGAATGAAGAGGACAGTTTTTTGGTATATTGCCTCTCATTCTCTTAATAAGTAAGTTTTTGGTGGTTTTTTGTTTTTTTTTTTTTTTTTTTTTTGCTTGGGCTGGAGTGCAGTGGCTCAGTGTCCTGTGGCAGGAGAACCACTTGAATCCGGGACGCAGAGGTTCACTGCAACCTCCGCCTCCTGGGTTTAAGCAGTTTTCCTGCCACAGCCTTCCGAGTAGGTGGGATTACAGGCACCACCACCATGCCTGGCTATTTTTTCTTTCTTTCCTTTTTTTTTTTTTTTTTTGTGTGTGTTTTTAGTAGAGATGGGGTTTTGCCATGTTGGCCAGGCTGGTCTTGAACTCCTGGCCTCAAGTGATCCGCCCACCTAAGCCTCCCAAAGTGCTGGGATTACAGGCCTCACCATGCCGGCCTTAATAGGTAAGTAAGAGCTAATACTTGGCCGGGCGCAGTGGCTCAGGCTTGTAATCTCAGCACTTTGGGAGGCTGAGGCTGATGGATCATCTGAGGTCAGGAGTTCCACACCAGCCTGGCCAACATGTTGAAACCTGTCTCTACTAAAAATACAAAAATTAGCCAGGTATGGTGGCACGTGCCTGTAGTCCCAGCTACTCAGGAGGCTGAGACAGGAGAGTCGCTTGAACCTGGGAGGCGGAGGTTGCAGTGAGCTGAGATCGTGCCACTGCACTCCAGCCTGGGCAACAGAGCAAGACTGTCAAAAAAAAAAAAAAAAAAAAAAGAGTTAATACTTACTGTGTGATTACTGCATGCTAGGCATCATGGTATGTGCTCCACACATACTGTTCCTATTAAAATTTATAATG
This sequence comes from Pan troglodytes, assembly GCF_028858775.2. Classification (NCBI taxonomy): domain Eukaryota; kingdom Metazoa; phylum Chordata; class Mammalia; order Primates; family Hominidae; genus Pan; species Pan troglodytes. The sequence continues at coordinate 28,387,569 of NC_072413.2, read as the reverse complement.
TGTTATTAGTAAATTGTATTAGTTTCCTAGGGCTGCCATAATAAATTATAACAAATTTAGTGGCTTAAAACAACAAAAATGTTGAGCTCACAGTTGAGGTCAGGAGTCCAAAATCAAGGTGATGTGTTTGTTCATTTTTGTTGGGGGCTCAGAGAGATAATTGGTTCCATGCCTCTCTCCTAACTTCTGGTGGTTTCCAACAATCCTTGGCAGGCCTTGGCTTGCAGCTGCTTAACTGCAGTCTCTGTCTCTATTGTCACATGGCTGTTGTCCCTCTCTGTTTCTTCACATGGTGTTCTCCTCTTGTTGTAAGGACACTAGTCATATTGGATTAAGGGCCCATCCTATTCCAATACGACCTTTTCTTAATAATAGATCTGCAACAACCCTGTTTTCAAATAAGGTCACATTCTGAGGTCTGGGTGGGACATGAGTCTTTGGGGGACACTATTCAACCCCGTACATAGTATTCTCCTTCTTCAAAGACTCAGAGCAGTTAAGTAATTTGCCGAAGGTTACATATTTCACGGGAGTTTGGATTCAAACCCAAATCTGTCTGTTGACTGTCCGTTCTCTTAATCACCCTGCTGGGAAGTATCAAGAACTCTTTCCATCTGTAAGTAAATACATAATCCAGTTAGGAAGATAAGACATGAAAATTTAAATAATAGCAAAAGTGAAAAATGAAAAGAAACTGTACTGGATAAACCACAAGGCATCCCACTACCTCCAAACACAATAGCATACAGATATAACTAAGTTCCATTTTTCTTTTCCTTAAATTTGTGTAGGAAAAATACAAACTACAGAAATGCAAATATGATTATTTCACCTGTAGGTGTCATTAACTTTTGCTTTTTTCAATGAAAGTTAGAATTGAAGTCCTCTGCCAAATTCTCTGCCTCTTATACTTCATTTTATCTTTGTTTATATATAGTTTGCATCTTAAATTTAATGAGGCCAGGGCCAAGACTTTCTCTCAGAATCTTCCCTTTTCTTCAAATAGAGTTAGATCTTATCTATAAATACATTCTCTTCTGTTTCTGGAAACTCACTCTCATGTTTTGGAGTGCATGGGAACAATTGGGCATACTAACACTATATGAAGGTACTTCTAGGAACTGCCTTGTGGGAGCTGAAGATAACAGGTGTAGATGTTACCAGAACGGGGTCCCAATCCAGACCCCAAGGGAGGGTTCTTGGATCTCACACAAGAAAGAATTTGGGGCGAGTCCCAGTGCAAAGTGAAAGCAAGTTTATTAAGAAAGCAAAGAAATAAAGAATGGCTACTCCATAGGCAGAGCAGCAGCATGAGCTGCTGGTTGGCCATTTATATGGTTATTTCTTGATGATATGCTAAACAAGGTGGATTATTCATGAGTTTTCTGGGAAAGAGGTGGGCAATTCCCAGAACTGAGAGTTCCTCCCCTTTTTAGACTATGTAGAGTAATTTTCTGACATTGTCACAGCATCTGTAAACTGTCATGGCGCTGGTAGGAGATTTTTTTAGCATGCTAATGGATTATAATTAGCATATAATGAGCAGTGAGGACAACCAAAGGTCACCTTCATTGCCATCTTGGTTTTGGTGGGTTGTAGCTAGCTTCTTTACTGCAACCTGTTTTATCAGAAAGGTCTTTACGACCTGTATCTTGTGCTGACCTCGTATCTCATCCTGTGACTGAGAATGCTAACCTCCTGGGAATGCAGTCCAGTAGGTCTCAGCTTCATTTTACCCAGTCCCTATTAAAGATAGAGTTGCTCTGGTTCAAATGCCTCTGACATAGTCATTAAGTATGCTTCTGGGTCTTAGGCTTAAAAAAGAGCAAGCATTATCTGGGTCAAAGTTAGGGCTTATTTGGACCAAACAAGACTGGGGCAGGAAGGGTTGAAGGAACCATCACAATTCACAGTACTGAGGTACAAGGACAAAATGGGACTGGCCACAACGTTGACTTGCTGCTGATTCTCTGAACTACACTTCTTGGTGTCCTTAAATTTTCTCTGTCTCTGACTTCTATCAGTCACAAGTCTTAAGAATAAGTTAAGGTGATCATGCTGTGTAGTTCTCATTGAGGGGGGCCGTAGAAAGTCACAGAGATTAAGTGATCCACTCATGTTAAATAAGGACTATTGGGCTCTAGAGCCATTCTTTTATTTTATTTTTAATGTTTTTCAATTGCTGCTGCTCAAATTGATAGAATCTAGTCTTTTAATTACTACCTTGTAATTCATCCCACCAAAAGTAATATTAGCTATAAATACTATCTATATAGGTCTTTATTGGAGGAGAGAAATAATATTTATTAAGAACCTAAAATGTGTGAGGAATTTTGTTAGATGTTTAACTTTAACATATGTTATCTCATTTAATTCTCACAACATCTTTCTTTATTCCTCAAGATAATGCTGCCAGGAGATAATATTATATCCTTATAGTACAGGTGGGAAGTATGAAACTTAGCGACACTAAAGTCTTCTCCAAAACCACTTGGCTAGGAAACTCCATGAGGAGAGGACCATCACTAGGGGCTTCTGTTGATTGTTTGCTTTTGTTTTTGTCTGATTTTTTTGGTTGTTTTGCATCACAGCAAACCCTAGTCATAGAACAATGCATTGGGGAGTATGTTGGCATCAGTGCCACTATGTGTTTATCCTAATTTTAGATAATCTCTTTGCTATTTAGAAAATGTAGTAGCGTGAGTTTGTAGTCATCAAATGTTTTGTGGCCACCTACATTCTCCAGACCTTCTATGAGGTTGGGCGCATGTGACTAGTTGTAGCCATTGGATACTGGGTGGAAGGTATACATGTCATTGCTGGTCAGTTAAGAGCTGCTATACCTCTTCCTCCTCTCTCTTTCCTTCCTGTGGTATTGTTGGAGGCCAAGAGTTTCAGATGGCATAGCTATAAGATGGAGGCTGCTGAGATCTCTCAGTCACCATTTGAAGAACAGCCTCACAGGAGAGCAGTGCAACTCACAATAAATACAAACTTTTATTGTATTATGTCGCTGAGATTTGGGGAATTGTTTATTACTGCAGCATAGCTTATGCTATCCTTCTAGCATAGACAGCATCTTTTGTTGATTTTATCCCAAACCATCTTCCTCCTAAGATACTTTCCTTCTCCTTTACTTACCAATGCCTAGAAAAAGAATGGTATTCTTTGGGGGCAGGAGGTCTTTATTTACAAATATGATCAAGAGCATCTCTCAGTTAAATCATGTTCAGTGCACTATGAAAATTTCAAGAGTGTTAGGTTTAATGACATTGTCAGAAGTCCAGAATTCTATTACTAAGTGAATTTACAAATTACTATGAGCATTGTGCTATCTGGGTATGTTTGATGAAAGTTGATAAGATGCATGCTATTTAGGATAAAGGCTTTTTCTCTACTTTATCATAATTGCAACTTTGTCCAGCAGACGATTCTAAATATGGGCTCATAATATCAGATTTTTAGAACTTAAAAAATGGTAATTTGAACCTAGTTATTGGATAGGCAACCTAAAAGGTGCCACTTTTGTTTATGTTGACTCATAGTTTACAAAAAAAAAATTAAATAATGCAGTGTAAACCTACAAGGGGGATTTTCTTTCACTTTTTGCCAGCAGAGAAGTAATAGAGCCAGCAGTTCTGAGGAAAAAAAGTAAGATATTCATTGAGGCTGCCTTCAGTTGCTTGGGCACACAGACCATCTGGCAATGAGAGGAGATGGGGGCTCAACGTGCCCTTTGTTAATAAAGTGATTGCCACTGGGAGGAATAATTCCTCCTTTAATTGTGTACCTATTTGAGAAGAGAGAGCAAATAAAGGGTCTGCCTTCTCAGATGAAAATGATGAATGACCTTGAAGACTCAGCACTAGTCATCCTTGGAAAGCTGGATTCTCATCAACTCTGCTCATTATGAGTCCAGTCTCAGTGTACACAAAGCACCTATTGACTTCAGTGGAAGTTCTAAGGCACAATCAGTCCTGAGGGAGGTGATGTTTTTAAAGCATGCTTCCTATCTCACTGAGAGGCTATAAATTGAAGGCAGAAAACATGGACAACTCATTTATGAGCCTTAAAAAAAGATAAAGCATGCAATGTGGGTTTCACATTAGTATCAACAATTAACTGAAACTACGACTTTCAACAGGAGGCTTGTGGTGCTCGGCGTCACTGTTATTATGAAGGGCTGAGAGAAATGTAAAAGGATAGTCTTAGAAATAAATATTTAGCTTACAATTCATCTGAGAGTAGTGTAAGTGAAAGAGAGATGCTGGAGTTCATGGAACCAAGACTATCAATTGGTATTAATAGATAGTTATGATTTGATGATTTTACTTTCTAAACTAACAAGTACTAAACCAAACTTTAATTATGCTCAGTTCAATTTCTGTTACAGCAGTTATCAAGCAGTTGCTTGATTTTATTATTGTTGAGGTCAGTGATTACAATCATGGTGATAGAAATATGGACAATGATAGAAATACAAAAGGGAAGAAGACAAAGGGAACACCCTAGAATGAAATCCTTTCTCTCAGATTTGTTGGAATATGGATATTGTAGCCTGATGACCTTAATCGTTCTTAAGTCATGGTCGTGATTACAGTTTCAATGCCATCTATACCATCAAGGAGAGTTACTATGTGTACCAAAAACAAATGTTTCAAGAGCCTTGATTCAGCTCACTGAGCAGGCATGTGGAAGACAACTGAAGTGAAATGAAGGTTATTTCTTCATGAGTTTTTATTCATTGTCAATGAAATCATTTAAAAACTTCAGCCTTGGGAATAAAGAATTTGCTACTAAGAAACACCTAAAAATTACTAAGGTAATAACATTTCCTCCACTTATTTTAGGATCAGAACATGCCTTAAGTCTTTTACTTTTGTCTCATAAAAATAAATTTTAAAATCAGTCTAGACAGAGTTCAAAAACTCAGATTTAAAGTAATATATTGACCATTTGTAATTGCATATTACCACTTAGCACAGTTCATTCTTTAAAAAGGGATCTTTAAAAAGGGAATTTTAATGACATGAAAATCTCATTAATCTTATTAGCATGCTAGGTAAATTATAAGTGATCAACAAATATGTTTTAAATAGTTTCTCACTGTGTGTCAGTTAAGTATTTTACAAATACCTCTTCCCTAGCAGGTTTCTTTTTTCTTCTGCTTTCTATTTCAAATCATATTCCCTCACCTTCTTCCAATGATGGAATCTTTACATGAGTTGCATGCACCTTCTAGCACACTGCAGGTTTTTCATAACAGTTGAACAACAACCCTAATTACTTTGCATAATTGAAGAGTAATTTTCCCAGTACAGGCGCAGTTACCTCAAATCTATTCTCCTACAAAGTATTTAAATAATTCTTCCCCATGTTAATTTTGTAAAGAAACCAGGTATCTTTCAATAACCTCATTTTTTTCATATTAGAAAGAGAATTGGGCTTTACCTTCCTTAGAACGAGAAATGTTGTCATATCAGTTTAATCCTGTCCACACAGTTTGTTCAGGAAAAGTTGACTCCATTGAGAAAGGGCATGGGCTCTGCCAACTTTCTAGAACTGACTAAAGTTTACTTCAATGGTAATTATTTACTTTTTTTTTTTTCTTTTTTTGAGACAGAGTCTTGCTTTGTCACCCAGGATGGAGTGCAGTGGCGCGATCTTGGCTCACCGCAACCTCCACCTCCTGGGTTCAAGTGATTCTCCTGCCTTAGCCTCCCGAGTAGCTGGGATTATAGGCACCCACCACCACACCAGGCTAATTTTTGTATTTTTAGTAGAGGCAGGGTTTCACCATGTTGGCCAGGCTGGTCTCAAACTCCTGACCTCAAATGCTCCACCCACCTTGGCCTCCCAAAGTGCTGGGATTACAGGTGTGAGCACCTGGCCAATTATTTACTTTTATTTCTTCTAGACAGAGACCATTAAAGCTCTTTACTAGGGATCTAAGTACTTCAATGTGATATGAAGAAATTAGCTCTGCAAAAGCAAAGTCCTATCATTTTTTGTATTCTGCAGAGTTAAGTCGGCAGGGTACGAAAGGACCTTGAAAGATCTCTTCAAAGAAAGAATTTCTTGACTTTTTTGAAGTCTGATGTAGACAAAATAGTATTTTCCTTGGCTTAAGACATACATAAACACCAACTTCTATCAGTTTCCCCAACCTTTATAATGTATACATGTGCATCTCTGAACATAACTTAAAAACATTCTTTATTAGAGAATTTCCATTTTCAGTTTAATAAGTAGTGAAGCCTTTAGTTTCAGGTAATATTTAATCTGTTAATGAAACATTACTGAATAGAAGGAAGAAAAATATAGAGGTGTTGCCTTGTAAGTTATAAATGGCCAGAAATGGCTGTGTTGTGCACTTAATGACTTCCACAGCTCTAAGAAAGTGATGTCTTCATCCTAATGTACCTCTTACCTTTATGGCTAGAACTGAGAGAATCAAATCCTTTTATAGAATTCCATGATGTTCCAGATTCATTACTCATGTTAACTTCAACTTAATAATTATCCTAAAGTAATTATGCAAAGTAATTAGGGTTGTTGTTGTTGTTATTTTAGAGAGGTTCTTTGTTTGTTCGTTTTTTGAGACAGGGTCTCCCTCTGACACCTAGGCTGAAGTGCAGTAGTGTGATCTTGGCTCACTGCAACCTCTGTATCCCAAGCCCAAGTGATCCTCCCACCTCAACCTCCCAAGTAGCTGGGACTACTGACACGCGCCACCACACCTGGCTAATTTTCTGTGTGTGTGTGTTTTTTTTTTTTTTTGTAGAGACAAGGTTTCATCATGTTGGCCAGGCTGGTCTCGAACTTTTGAGATCCAGCGATGTGCCCACCTCAGCATCCCAAAGTGCTGGGGTTACAGGCATGAGCCACTGTGCCCAGCCTTTTTAGAGAACTTTAATCCATTTTTGAGGACAGTCAGAATGCCTTGTTATGCTTGTAAAAAAAATGACAATGGCCAGAAAAAGTTTGGCGTTTTTACGCTGCAACATGGCTACATAGCACTTCCTTGACAGCAAGAAGTTCAACATCATAAGTGAAGGTTCTTGAATTCATACACACGCCCATGCACACACACACACACACACACTCACTCACTCACTAGTAATAACAGTCTTGCAGGACTTTGCAGGGCAGATTCTATGCCTAGGTTTGCTGATTAATTTGTGTAATTCTTTCAGAAGTGTTACACAGTAGGCTTCTTGGGTATACATTAATACTGTAGACTTAAAGTCACATATGCACAACAAAACAAATCATAAATAATGAGATACTAAAAACCAACTGTCACTGAGGTAGCAATTATTGATGTCTCTTTTTCGCTTCAGTGACTTTTTCCTTTTACCCTGAGACATGCAAACAGAACAAACAATTAGCGAAATAATTGATGATCAGTACCTTCAAAGCTTGTGGTGACCTGGTTTATGCTTTATAAGCTTAATAATGAGAACACCTCTTATTACTGATTACTGCGCTGCCTGGTGCTCTCCGATGGTGCTCCGGAGGTACATCTGTATTAGACAAAAGGTTTTTATCTGCCCTTTACAGTTAGTTGGTCCCTAATGAACTGAGCTTTTGTCCCTTGCTGTTTTTAGATTCCAATTAAACTTGTTTATGGAATAGACAAATAATTAAAGATGTACTGTTTTCCATGACTTAATATTGTCTTCCAATAGGGTTGTGTTGCAGTTGGTGGCAATTAACATATATAGTTATGTTTTTAATCATTTATGTATTAAAACACATGCAAAATGTGCCCATGTTTTCTTAGTCTTCTTTGTGCTTGTCAACCCATTCTCTTAACTTGCACTGGGTATGCTAATTACCCTCTGTCAAGCTAGGGTAATTCATTTTTTCAAAGAAAAAAATCAGTTTTCATTTTATGCTTGAGAAAGTCAAAGAATGGCAGTTTATTCTGGAGTTTTCAGAACCAGAAAAGAATGCTTTAAGGTTATGACAAACTGATTTTATGTTGTGCACAGCACGAAGTATTAAACAGATAAATAGCATGTCATGTAGAAATTTTATGTTAAAGTATAATTTCTTATCTCTTTTGTTGAATTTTTTATCAACTTGCATTCTATATCAAGGTGTTATGCAAAATATCTGTATAAAATATTTATTGATCACAAAAACATGGAGAATGAAGTAGGGAAACTTTTGATAGCCATGTCATCCCCAAACAAATTTTTAAAATTCCCACAATTCCTGGAGACTTTCGAACTGTTAGCTCTTTTGTAATCGGTAGAGAAGTACTCAAAATGATAGCCTCAGGGTCCCATTTTCAAGTTTTCAAATGAAGATTTTAAATGTGTTTGGTCATTCTTTATCAATGAGATGGGCAACTCTAACTAAAATGACTGCCTCTAGGATTTTCAGGAAATGTGTGATATTGGCTCCCATATCTCAAACACTCTTCCTTCCACATGGAAAGCCCTCAGAAAATATCTATGAATGGATTAAATTCCTCATCTCTATCCATGCGGTTTATCTGATTTTGAGTTAAGTATTAGTGAAAAGACCATGTCCTGTAATTCTGATGGGCTTATGTGAACACGTAAATTACCTGAGAGGTTTTATTTGGATAGGTGAGCTTTTTGTCTCCCTGAAATATCGAGTGTGTCTCGTACAAATTATGTAATCAAAAGGAAAATACTACAGTTAGACATCTTTTAAAAGTTAAGATATATTTGTTGTCTTCAACCTACTAGGATAACAAGTAAAAATAGAAAATGTTATTTATTCTCTAGGCCTGAAGAGAGGATAGAAATATGATTCTAGCTGTGTTACAGCTGGACTACATATAACAATCTTGGACATATAAAAGATATATTTTGGATAGCTAGCAATTCTTCAGATGCTAAAACCTACCCTGGTGTGTAATGTAAATAGTTTGGACAATTCAAAATTTTTAAAAATGTATATTTCCAACTATGTTTTGAATCTTTGAGGTTAATACCAAATAGACATTTTTTTCCATTATTCAATTATGGTAAGGGAAAGTGCCAGATAATCAAATTCTACATAATTTAGGACTTCATAGTAGGTCATGTTTACATATAGTCAGAGTGAGTATGTAGAAATACACAATCAAGTTTTTGGATTAATCATCTCTTTCTGTTCCTTTCATAAAATATGCTGACAGATGACCATAGCACATGGAGTGCAGGTGGCCAGTAGGCTACTTGCTAGGGATCCCACACACTTCTGTTCCTATGAGAAAAGTTACACGCTTATCAAGAGTTAGTTGTGTTTGTCCCCAAGCCCATTGTCTTAGTCTGTTTGTGTGCCTGGGTAATTTATAAGAAAAGGTTTATTTGGCTCATGGTTCTGCAGGTCATACAAGAAGCGTGATGGATGCCAGCATCTGCTTCCTGTGGGGCTTCAAGCTGCTTCCACTCATAGTGGAAGGGGTAGGGGAGCCAGTGTGTGCATGCAGAATGAGGAGGCAAGCGAGAGAAAAGGTGCCAGGCTCTTTTTAACAACCGGTTCTCCCAGGAACTAAGAAGAGTGAGAGCTCACTCATTCCCTCCGGTGAGAATGGCATCAGGCCATTTATGATTAAATGTCCCACACCCATGATGCAAACACCTCCCCCAGGTCCCACCTCCAATACTGGGGATCAATTCAACATGAAACTTGGAAGGGTCAAACAAAACATATCTAAACCATAGCATAAACCACCCATGTATACTATTTTTACTTGTTGTTTTAATCACACAAAATTACTTATGATTTTAATTACATTTTACGTCCATGAAATATTAATGTAAAAAAGGTTTTGTTTCTGTGACAACTAAATTTCTGAAAACATGTATGGTTACTTCTCCCAGATTTCTGTGTAAGTCTCTGTAAATTGAAGAAACCCAAACTAGAACTCACTAGAGAATGCATTATGGATGTAGTTTATGCAAGAAAGATGAAGGGAAATGCCAATCAGCAGACAGGCCCATATTCAGTGAAAAGGTCCACACAGAAATGAAAAGTATTTGTTTTATTGCTGAACTGAAGCACAGTCATATATTTTAAGTTGAAATGAAATGCTTAGGATGAACATTCTTTTAACTATATCACACTTTAACTGTTTTGGGGGGGTTAATTGGACAACTATTATTCCCATTTGCTTCTGATCAGAGGACACCTACTGCAGCAGGTAAGTGGAATTTCCTTAAAACTAAGTACCTTGGATAATTCATTAACTAAACGCCTTTGGATGGGAGCCCAGAATCATGCTTATTTTCCTGCATTTTGCTCCATGATGATGTTAGAGTGAAATAGCTCTAGAACTTGGAAAAATATCATTTTCCCAGTGTAAATCACAGGAAAGAATTGAAATATGGATAAATCAAGTGTCTCATTCAGGATCAGATCCTTTCTAGAGTATGCGCCCAGGTGATCTCTCACCAGTTTGCTCCTTAAAATATGAATACTGCACATTTATTTCTGGAAACATAATTTCTTCAAACACTAGCTGTTATCATTTGCTGAATAGCAAGCTATCTGGATTTTGGCAGCAACTTCCAGGATTTCTCCCATTTATATGCATATCTAGTGCAGAGCGTGTAAGTGAGAACTAGGCCTTGGGTAACCAACACATTATCATGTGTGAAAGTAACTCAATTAACACAGGTAGAATGTGAGAATGTCCATTAATTCCTCAGGAAACAATGGCTCATAGTGCTAGGCCCAATGCAGGGTCTTGCAGATGGTGTCAGACCAACTGTGTTTGCAAAGATACAATGCAGCATCTGGAGGGCTGGCAAAATCCAACGACTTCGGAGACAGCAAGTCAGATTTGATAAGGGAGCCCAACACTTGACCACATGAGTATCTCAGCTTCCTGGGATGTGTTCCAAAATCCATCCATCTCATCCAGTGTGACAGTCAAAAAAGTCACACTTCACATCTCCGCATCAAGTCATGTCTTTGACTGTCACACAACTCGGCCTGCCTGACAGAATAAATTTATAGCATCCTCCAATGGCTTCCTCACCTTTTTTAAAATACATAACCTTTTCTTCCCCTTAAGTAAAAAAAAAATGCATAATAGACAAACTGAGTTACAGAATGCAATTTTCTGAGGACAAAGAAAGAGTTTAGAGATTTAAATAATTTCACTGATTTTAAAAAATGCTTGTCCTCCACTAGTTGTGGAAATCAGGGCATCAGGCAATGTAACCACCCGAGCATGTGTGTGGTGGTTAACAGCAAGGGCTCTTGAGTCCAACTTTCTGAATGTAGATAGCATTATCTCTTACCAGCTATGTGCCCTTGGGCAAGATGCCAATCTTTCCTGTGCTTAGGTTTATATCTTTTTTTTTAAATTGAGGTGGTAGGTAATAATAATATCTATCTCCAAGGTGTCATGAGGCTTTGATGCATGTAGAATATTTAGCATATTGTCTGGCATATAATACAAGGTAAATAAATGTTAAGCATATATATCTTTTAAGCCTTAGCTCTAAGTTAAGTCCTATGGAACAGAGGTGGTTTTCTTGCTCTAGTCTAGGCTTATGGGAGAGGATAAAAAAGAAACCTCTGATGGGCACCGCCAAGTTTGCCAGGATAAGAGACTGTTATAAATGTGCACTTGCTTAGAGTTCCCTTGTGCCATGTGTATCAGGAATTGATGGCAGCAGATGGCATTTAGGTGAGGATTTGGGGATTCAGGATCCTGGCCATCTTCCCTTCTGTTGTGACTAATCGTAATAATGATAATAAAGCTAATAGTTCAGGTTATTTTTATTATAATTATACATGTTTACAGTTATGCATGGTTAATAATAGTAACCACATATTTAGTGTTTATTATAGTGCCAGATACTGTTTTAAGCACTTTTCATATATTAACTCATTTATTCCATTCAACTAATCTGCAAGGTTTAATTCTCATTTTACAGAGGAGGAAATAGGTACAGTGGTCAAGTAAGTGAAAGAGCTAGAAATTGAACTCATGCAATCTAGCTCTGGAGCCTGAGCCACAGGCTGTGACATTAGGGATAAATATATATTTTCATTATAATCTGTATCATTATATTTTGCTATGATGTTCAACTCTTCCATAGCTTTTATTCATAAAACAAGTAAGAATTTCAGGGACTACTGTAAATCATAAATAATAAATTCATTAAAAGTAGGTATAGTAACATAATTCACTGATATTAGAAGGGCACTTACAGCTTTCGTAATTGCTGTAAGTGTCCTTTCTCCCAGGGAAAAATAAGAAGAATTCTCTATTGGGGAATAATTTTGTGTTTAATGAATGACACTATTGTTACCGTTGAATCACCAAACCGTATCCTGGCATATCAGTCTGAGTTCAATCAGGAAAGCAAAAGCCATCAAAGTATTTTGGTTAGAAATTAGTAATTACTGAATATGGAACTAAGGGATTATGCAACTTTTGGAAATTCTGAGAAGGTGAAGTCAGGAGGCCTTTCAGAAAGTATGCCAGGAGATTCAGTGATACAGGGTTTGCAGGGAAGCTGCAGCCAGCGACCTCAGCTGCGTGTAGCACGTAGTGGGTGATTCTTAGTAGAAATCCTCAGAAGTCAAAAGCAGGCCACACCTCAGGTAATCTAAACTTCCCGCCTGCCATTGCCACTGGGAGATGAGCTTTAGTCTGCGGGAGTGCCTCCCACAGGCCAAATCTAAAGGCCAGGGGCTTGTGGAAAATGTAGCTCCAAACTTCCCTCATATGCTGCAGAGATGAATGTAGATGAGGGTGACATCACTGCTGCATTCAATACAGACCCTGCACTGCACTGAGACACAGACTCAGGAAGTCAGTGCAGCCATCCCTCTACTTCTCCAGTACCAGGACAATTATTTTCAAAATGCATCAGAAGAGACTTGATAATTTTTTCCTATGATGGTGCAATAATATAATATTAAATATTTATAATTCCAATAACTATTTACTGGTCATTTTCTTTATTCAGAACACTGCATTAGGGACTCCCTCATTACTAAGGCACAGGTCTTGTACCAGGTGTTCAATTAAGAATTTTTGAATGAATAATTTTACTGAATATTATAAAGATATTAAGATATTTTCTAGCCTTACAACAGATAATGTAATCATTATGTGTCACATGAATAGGACAGATAAATGCTAGAGAAATTCAGAAGAGGAATCGGCCATTTTTGACTTCTGTGGTCAACAAAGAGTTTATTAAAGATATAGGATTTCAGCAAGACTTTAAAGAGAAAACAACCAGGTACTGTCTTAAGCAATTTAATTACATCAGAATCAAAACCTATACCTTTATGAGGTAGATACTGTTAGTGTTCCCATTGTACATCAATGGGAGCCATGGCTCAGAGAGGTTATGCACCTTGACTAATATTGCACAGGCAGAAATTGTCAGAAGTGGGCCGTAACTAATAGTGCATAGGCACAAATCCAGATTAGTGAGATTCTAAAGCCTCTTTTAGCCTCATCATACCTAGTGCCAACTGTTTTAAGCTCTAAATTTAAATCGAGATAAACAGAGCTTCTTGGTGTACATTTACATACATCTCAGAAAAGCTACACAGGTGACTCAAGTTTTACCTAGAAAGTTAGACATAAACACATTGAAATACATGTATTTAATACAAGCCTGTCTCATATCAACACAAACCAACCCATTAGTACAATTGTGAATTAGGATACTCCAAAGCCTTTTGCAGCCAACTCTTCATTATTAGGCTATATTATAATCAATGGTCCACTTTAGGGAAAGAACTTTGATTTATTAGTGAGGCAGCCTAGCTTTGTGATTAAGAGTAATGGCTCAGCGCAGTGGTTTGCGCCTGTAATCCCAGCACTTTGGGAGGCCGAGGCGGGCGGATCACGAGGTCAGGAGATCGAGACCATCTGGCTAACACAGTGAAACACTGTCTCTATTAAAAATACAAAAAAAAAAAATTAGCCGGGCGTGGTGGCACACATCTGTAGTCCCAGCTACTCAGGAGTCTGAGGAGACTCGCTTGAACCCAAGAGGCAGAGGTTGCAGTGAGCCGAGATCACACCACTGCACTCCAGCCTGGGTGGCAGAGCAAGACTCCATCTCAAAAAAATAAATAAATAAAAAAAGAGTATGGACTCTGGAACTAAACTATCCTGGTTTTAATCCTGCTCCTGTCACTTACTAGGTTCATAACCCTAAATGTTCTCATCTGAAAAGTAGGAATATTAATAAAATTTGCTATATTGTATATTGCTGCATAACAAATTACTACAAAACTGTGAGTCAGGAATCCAAGTGTAGCTTAGCTGGGTGCTTCTGTTGCCAGGTCTCTTATAAGGCTGCACTCAGGGTGTCAGCAAGGGCTATGGTTTCCGCTGAAGGCTTGACCGAGTGAGAATCTGCTTCCAAGCTCACACTTTTTAGCAGGATTCAGCTCTTTGTGGACGATTGAATGGCAACCTCGGGTCTTCTCTGGCTGTTGGTCAGAAGACTCTCTAAATTCCTTGCTACGTGGTCCTCTCCATTCTCTCCCTAACATGGCTCACAACATGGCAGCTATCTTCCCTCAAGCAAACAAACAAAGAGAAGCCACAAGATGGAAGCCAAAGTCTCTTTGTGTTTTTGTTTTGTTCTTTTTTGATACAGGGTCTCATTCTGTTGCCCAGCCTGGAGTGCAGTGGTGCAATCATAGCTGATTGCAGCCTCAAACTCCTGGGCTCAAGCGATTCTCCCATGTCAGCCTCCCAAGTAGCTGGGACTACAGGTGTGCACCACCACACCCAGCTAATTTTAAAAATTTTTTGTAGAGACAGGGTCTTGCTATATTGCCCAGGCTGATCTTGAACTCAGGAGTTCAAACAATCCTCCCACCTCAGCCTCCCAAAGGGCTGGAATTACAGGCATGAGTCACTGCACCTGTGCTCACAGTCTCTTTGAACCTCTAAAGTGGTATCTCATTTATTTTGCCATATCATAAGCCATTGTGTTCAGTCCTCACTCAAGAAGAGATGATTGCAGACAGACGTGAATACCAAGAGGCAGGGATCACAGTAGATTATTTTAGAGGCTGCCTACCACATCTGTCTCATATTTTTGTTGTTTAGGTTGAGTTGATATGTGTAAGAGATCTTAGAAAAATGCCTGGACCTAAGTCATATGTAAGTGTTCTCTATAACTATTACTATATTCAGTTCATTGGCATGTTTAATAAATAAGACTCAATTTCTACTTTCAAGAAAATGATAGTCTAAGTATATATCAAAAAGTGAAAAGTACCACGGTCGAGGCAAAAATAAAGAGCTATGGATATTGCAAGGAGAGGATGATCACAAACAGTCACGAAAGATCAGAAAAGATTTTATTAATGAAGCAATATTGAGCAGAGACCCCAGAGTATGGGTAATATATTGATGGGGCTAGGTTGGGGAGGCTGGCAGGGGGAGGGTGAACAGGGAGTTGTTGTTGAAGGCAGCAAAGCAGGTCACTGTCTAGGGTTGTCTAAGGTAGTGGATATTATCCAGGAAATCTTGGGCAATCCAGGTCAACTAGAGTGTCCAAAATGCCCTAAACTGGGAAATAAGAACAAAAGGAAGGATCAACACCTGGCTATTGAGAATACCGATGGAAAGCCTGATGTATTGTACTTAATTCTGTCAGTAATGGGAATCATTGAGGACTAGGAGCACATATGAGGCTGAACTGCAAGAAGTTTATTCTTCCAGCTGGAAGTAAGAATGGATTGGGGCAAGGAAATCCTGGAGATGAGCCCAGTTAGGTCATTATCATAACAGTTAAGGTGATGAGGGATGAAGATATCTCCATACTAGAGCAGTGTCTGCAGGATGGATGAGGAAGGGAATGAATTTGAGAGGGAAGTAGCCTCAGTAATAGTTTTGACATCCCTAATTCAAGTTTAGTATTAGGCTTATGGCTTTGAGGAAAGACCTAAAGACAAATCCTAACTCTAACAACTGTTAGCTATATCACCTTTGGGCAAATTGTTCAAACTCTCTCAACTTTAGTTTCTTTGTGTCAAGAGAATTAAATTACACATATATATGTGTGTGTATGTATATATGTGTGTGTATATATATATATCTTGAAATACATATATATATATGTATATATGTATGTAAAGCATCCAGCATGGTGACTTGCATAGTATTACTATAAAATAAATCACTAAAATAAATACTAGTTTCCTCACACTGGAAGGGTTAGTATTTATAAATAGAATTGTAATTAGAATTCTAGGTCATTATTTTATAATTAATCCTATTTATAATGGGTTTAATTTAACATATATAATAGAAACAACAGCTAACTTTTATTAATTTATTAATTTATGCTGAGCTGTGCTGAGCGCTATACAGGCATCATTTTATTTAGTCCTGCCATCAATCATATGAATCTGTATTTCTATCATCTGTATTTTACAGTTCAGAAAACTGAATCTTAGGGAAATTCACTCTCTTAAAGCCCAGCAGCTGGTAAGTGACAGAGCCCATGTTTGAAGAGGTTCTTGCTGATTCCAAAATCTTGCTTTTAATTGTTGAACTGCCTTTCTAAAATATAAATGAGTACACATAAATATTTCTCTTTCCATATATAGATCACCTGTTATACCATTTACATAGCAGGAGTCAATACACGCTGGTTGATGAAGACTCGTCACTCATTCAATTGAAATGATGTGGCTGCCATTTTTTTGGCTTCAGACTTGCCTGGCACTTCACCTCCTGCATGATGAATGTGGTTTTACTCCTTTCTATTTTGGCACTCCTCAAGTGCTTTAAAAATGTTCCCTTCCTGACTTCAAGAGGTGATTTACCAAAATGTCAGTCAGAATTAATTTGAATGATATTCATTGCAGTTCCCTAAGGCCTAGAGTTACTGGCATGTTGTTTTCAGATGTCATATTTTGATGGGAGATAACATTTTAACTGGAGTGGGAAGGGCATGATTTTGGATGAGTCAAGCAGTAAGTCACCAGGGACTATATTCATAACTGTAGTACTGTTCTGCTTTTACAGGAGTTGTCTAATCACTGTGATTCCAACACATTGAAAAGTTCCAGCATCCAATCTTTTATTTCATCTTGCAAAAATCCTTCTCCTTAAATTACTATATGTCATCATTTTCATAAAGAGATTTAAATTTTAGTTTACTCTGATAACTTTTTCAACATTTATACTTATACCAATGAGATAATTAGGGTCATTCCAGGAGACTGTGATACCGGGATTTGGAATTGTTGATACCATAATTCTACATCTCAGCTCTTTCTATTCAAATAAACTTGGAGAATCTGGAGTTGTTTCTTTCTTTTTTGTTGTTGTTTTGGGGATATTATTTCTAGGTAGAAAAGCAGAATAACAATGTTTGCTCTCTTCCGGGTTCATTGAAAGCAGGATCTCAGGCAAAAGATTTTAGAAATCGTCTAACATGCCTTGTCTTTTAAGAACAAGAAAATTAAGATTCAGGGTGGTGAGGTAACTCATCCAAGGTCACACAACTGCTTAGTGATGGGAATAGAAGTGGAATTCAGGATTCTTGGCATCCAACCCAAACTCAAATTAAATGAATCTAGCAGGTGCTTAGCTCTTCAGAGGTGCCTTGTCTAGGTTTTCAATAAAACCATGAAGTAGTTAGCCATAATCCTTGAGAATACGTTACTGTTTATTAATGAAGAAAATGTTCACCCCCTTACATATCATCTTTTGAATTATTGCTAATTGGTTAGCAACTTAATTTTGGCTTTAGCACAGAGCGTTGCCCATATTGTTTCCTTGCTGCTTTTTAGAAATGCATTGATTAAAAGAGATGATTCCATCAAATCAAATGATTTTCCTAAAGTATTTTGAAATAAAAGCAAGATGTGCTAGTACCAGCATTAGACAGTACATAGACATCTGTCTATACCTGATACAGTTTAGGCATTGTAGAGACTAAGACAAATAAGTCCATTTTCATTTTTGTACTCCTGTAGAATGACTTATGAAGGAAATGGAGTTGATGGGATGACATCCTGTAAGTCTAATTAAATAACATGAAGAAACAGGTATGAAGGGGCTACATCACAAGCAGGTTAACAAAGAAGGGTCAGGTCAGTTGTTTAGAGCAGTGGCTTCCAGACCTTTGAATTTCAAAGACTAGAGAAAGTTCTCCACAGAATTTTAACCATCAAATATAATGAAGCTCTGCTTATAAACAAATTTTCAGGCTAAATTTTATTTTCACAAATACTCAAATTTTTTAAGAAGAAACTTTCATTTACTATTGCCATTATTATCTAAGAAACAGGGTATTTTAATATTTTAAAAGTTTAATAACATAATTTCAGAATAAATGCTAAACTTTCCCCCAAAAAACTAGTTTCAGTTGGGACCTTTATACCAGTAGAGGGGTTTGTGTGAATGTGTGTGTGTGTATGTGTGTGTGTGTGTGTGTGTTATGTGTGTACACCTTATATTTTGTGCCATCATTTTGTTATAGATGGTACAAACTCTATAACAGCAGTTATCTAAGGACTGATATTTAGGAACAATTAGTTTTTGTTATGTGAAACCAGTAGATATTTGCTTTCTGTCCTGAAGCTAGGGAAGGATCCCAGGTAAAGGTGAAACAGCAGGAGTGTTTTAAAAAATAAGATACCAGAGGTTAGAGACAGGTACATTTTCAAGTATAGGTATAGCTTGAAAGAAGTCCCAGACACATATAATTATTAAATGAAAGCATTTGGTAACTATATCTGAGTAAAAATAAAACTTGCATAGAGAAATGAGATGGAAAAGAAGAGGTAGAGGAAAACCTTTGAAGACTCTAATTAATTTAAATATATGCAGTTTATTACTCCTCAGTTTTAATCATGGTCACAGTAATAATGAAAAGCATTGATTCAAGAAGGGAAGAGAAAAGCATTGATAGAATAGCTGTTCTGAATAAGTAACTAGAAATTTTTCTCTTTGAAAGTGTTCTACTTGAAATAAATGCATAGCTGTCAAGCTTCAAGGTAAATGCAGTAACTCTTTTTTATAGGAGTTCGTCCTTTAAAGACATGTCTTTCCTGCTAGGAAAATGTTATTTAAAAATTCGTAATACAGAAAATAGCAAACAGTCATTATACACTAATCCTGGATCATCTTGCCTGGGAATAGCAAGGCCATGGTATGCCAGGAACAGAGATCCTTCCCTTAAGATAGCAAAAAAATTCCTAAATTTCTTTTTAGGGAAAGATTCCAAATTATCTCTCTTCCAAAATTTGGCTGTGGGGGTCTTGGGAAGATTTTTCCTGTTTTCAGCTGCTAGCTGCTGTCATTGGGAGGATGGGGCTGTGGAAAACTGGGACTGGAGACTGAGTTTCTTCTTGCTGAGCGGCCATCACTTTCTTCAGAGATATCTTGGAACACCAGTGTTACCTTGATTGGAATCCAAATTAGAATCTGGTAATCCATTTTTCCTAAAAAAGAAATGTTATTAATGATAGTTACATCCTAGGATGGAGTAGCGGGATCATCTAACTTTTTATGTAACCTTGGTGCCAGCTCTAATTATTTATTGAGCACCTATAGGTGCCAATCACAGTCTGAATCAATGGTAGATTTTCCCTGACTGTATTTTTAACTCTGTGATTATGACTTGTGATTGTTTGTTCTAATGGGCTATGACTTGTTTTATATTGTCCATTAAGATATCCCTAAGTAGCCTCATTTATACTTTCATTAATAAGTGTGACCAATTAGTCATATATCTGTTTATGAAATAAGAATTACTAATAAAAATACTGCTTAGACCATTGTCGGATTATAGGAGACACCATATTCAAAATAATTTTACTTTTTGGGGGTTGTGTCTTACAATGTCACCTATAAACAATTAAGAAGTCCTCTTTATTTATTTAACTAATGAAACTAAAGATTTATATTAAGAAGGCCTGTTTTTTCTTTATTTTAAGTAATGAAACTAAGGATTTATACTAGACCCCAAAACACAGTTCAAAGAAAATAATTACACTGCCTCCTTTACTATTCTGAAAATGGAGATCCTCTAATTAATGAATACAGAAAAAGCTGCATGGGTCAAATATTTCCTCCTTCTCAGTAGAAGATCTTTTGTAGCATTATTGATGTCTGCTAAAGAGATCAATGGGAGGGACAGTTCGAGAACATTTGGGGAGATGCAGGGTAAACAAAAGGATATACTCTTCTATTACAAAAAGCGCCTGTAATCTCCTGTCTTCTCATAACTTATTTTCAATTTTAAAGAGATATTTTATTGGTCTTTAGTGTAATTTAGTAAAAGGTAACAGGTCCAGGAGGTTCCGAAGTGAGATGAGCAAAGGGTTGAGAGGTTATGAGTGGGGTGTAGAGTGTGGCTAGTCAATTGCATTTCTCTGTGCAACATGGAGCTTGAGTGCCCTGACTCTGTGTTATACTTTCTGGGTTTTTATCCCAGCTGTACCACTTCCTAGTTGTGTGATCTTAAGCAAATCACTGAATACCTCCAACCTTCAACTCCTTCATTTGTAAAATGAGCATAATAATCATGTCCCCCTTTAGGGTTGTTATGAGGATTAAATGAGTTAATATATCTAGAATTCTTAGGATGCAACCCGGCACAATGGGTGTTTGCTAATATTATGGAGCAGTGTTCTCCAAAGCAGAGTGTACTCCTCAGAGAGTGACAAGGCAAATATCTATGTTTATTTTTATCTTAGTCTTTTAACTTTCCTCTTTTATTTAGGTGTTCTAACATACATAATATTTTTGAATAGTAGTGTATATGTATATTTCATATATATTACATATAAATATATTGGAGGTGCACAAATGTTTTCTCACTCATAAAGATTAGAGACCACTGATATGGTAGTCTCCTAATTTTGCTTTAAAATATAACTCTCTGCCTGGGCGTGGTGGCTCACGCCTGTAATCCCAGCACTTGGCAAGCCAAGGCGGGAGGATCACTTGAGGTCAGGAGTTCGAGACCAGCCTGGCCAACATGGTGAAACCCCATCTCTACTAAAAATACAAAAATTATCTGGGTGAGGTGGCGTGTGCCCATAATCGCAGCTACTTGGGAGGCTGAGCCAGGAGAATCGCTGGAACCCAGTGGGCAGGGGTTGCAGTAAGCTGAGATCGCATCACTGCACTCCAGCCTGGGCGACAGAGTGAAGCTCTGTCTCAAATAAATAAAATAAAGTATAACTCTTGGAACCAAATGTGGTGGTATGTGCCTACAGTCTCAACCACTCAGGAGGCTGAGGAAGGAGGATCACTTGAACCCAGGGGTTCGAGTCCAGCCTGGGCAACAGAGCGAGACCCTGTCTCCAGAAGAAATAAAATAAAAAATAAAAATAAATTTTAAAAGTCTAATTTTAATTGGCTTTTCTTATGAAGAATCTTTATGTATAACAATTATATTTTATCTTGAGGCAAACTTATCAGAGTAAGATTACTGTTTTTAAGAGTAAACTAATTAATAATACTACTAAGCTAATTAATAATGCTATGAATGTATTCAAAGTTTCCTTTTTCTTCTTTTAGATTTTTTTTTCTTCAGAATATCCCTCACTAGGGCATAATTCTTAAATTTTGTGAACGTTCAAGTAATATAGATTGATGCATTTCTTTAAGACAAGAAATCATTCTAGATTTCATGTGTACACATAGAAAGACCTCAGTTGGGTATTTATAAGCTACTCTTAACTTTTTTCTACCTCCCCTTTATTTAGATTTTGTTCTGTGCATTGATATACTAATTCCCTGAATTATCTCTTAAACTCTAAGGACAGGAATATAAAAGAATCATTAGCTAGGTAAATGTTTTCCTTTGAGAGCTGGATATCTTAAAACCTAATTCAAAATGCATGCCCCTTTATGGCCCAAACTATTTTATTACAACTGAAGAACAATCCTGTGGCATCAAGTATAGACTGAAAATTAGCAGGAAGCTTTTTGAAAACACCACTGTGACTACAGAACAAATATATGAAATAATTATTACCTTCAGAAAGTTCTAGAGAGGCTTGCTTCCACAAGATGTCATTATATAAATGATCTTTGGAGGGCCTCAGAGCTCATGATAAAATTATCAAAGTGCTTATTAGGAGGCAAACAACAGCTCTGCTGAGATAAGTGTAATAGGCTTAGAAAAGCACATCTATGGTGCAGTCCACCTACACAAATTCAGCTCCTACAGGAACACAGAAAACACTTTGAAATTCATTAGCATGCAGTATTTACTCAAAAGCTGCAAAAACATTGTGTTTGCATAATTTTATCAATTGTCAATAGCAGTGCTTGCCAACATTCATATCTTTATTGAGATGCAAAATTAAGAACAGGAAGAAAGTCTGTATCAATATTAATACTGAACTCACTTGAAAAGATGACATTTATTAATAATGTATCTAGCTCAACATTCACAATGACATTTAAAAGCCAAACACAGTCCTCATACATACATACTTTTTAAACAAATCTTGTCTATCAGCCACCTTATAGTTTTGAAATATGTAAACCATTTTTTCCATTCCAAAAATGTCTACTTCCCAAAAATATCTATTGAGATTTGGGATGGGCTGGATGTAGTTAGAACAAGAGCAGTAATAAGACAAAGATTACAATGAATTAAACATTTTATGGAGAATTGTTGGTGCAAAGCATATTAGTTTTGAAAACTCTTGTGTTTGGGGAACAGCTGGTGTGGGCTGAACATGAAAACAACTGTTGTAAAACAAATGTTAAGGAATTGCTATAAACAAGACTATTTATTTACAGTATGTTTCAATTCTCTTTCTTTCCTCTTTTCTCTCTCTAACCTCTCTATGTCCATCCTTACCAATACAACCAGAATGGTGAAAGATTCCAGGTACATAGGTGCGTAGGGGTCTGTGTGTGTGTGTGTTTGTATGATGAGAATTATAAGTATATATACATACATGTATATATATGCACATATACACATACATATGTAATAAAAATATATATAATATAAAATATATAAATGTATTTATACATATACATATATCTCCAGTTTTTACAATTCTGTGTGTTTAAGTTAATCATTTGTGCTCAAAAACTGAAAATGCTATAGTGATGATATTATGGCCATGATGTTAGTTGTGTTTTTTTTTAAAGTCACTATTTTTCCCATATTCTTCACGGGAATATTTATTTATTTATTATTTTATCTTGAATAAATTTCAAGATATTTATTTTGAAATTTATTTATTTATTTATTTATTTATTTATTTTATCTTGAACTTCAACTTTTAATGTATTATGGTACATGGGCACAAGACCTTATATTGTGCAAAACCAGCCACATTTCACATATGACCTAACGTGTTTTGAACTTTTGAAATGAGGAAGAAGCTAAGAACACTTGAAGTGGGGCAGGTACCTTGGGCTCCACCACTCTCTTTAGAGCTGCTCTACATGAATTTCTAGCACCATCCAGAACTTAACACCTTCTTGTCCTATTTTCAGTTTTCTTCCAGCCCACTCCTGTTCAGTTGTTCAGTACAAAGGGAACTCATGTATCAGAATCATTTTTTTTTCATTTTTTAATGCTGGTTCCCATGAATACTTCCCCAAATGATTATGATTATTTAGTTTAATTAAAAGAACATAAAAGATTGTTGATAAAAAATAATTTAATAGAAACCTTCTTATGCAATTGTTCTTTAACATATAAACTTCTGGAGGGCAGGGGGATGTTTTAAGTGCCATTTATTTTCTCCTTCATTACAGGCTTCAGTAAACACAACTTTTCCTAAAAGGTACTGGTATTATCATGTCTTGACTCTTATCAACATTTTATGTCTCTCACAAGCCTGGGGATCAGTGTAGCCTACTGAGCAATGGCTCTCTGCTGTAGAAGTTTCCCAACTTAACTTTGAACAGTCAGGGAACTAGGTGTTTCACATTCGTATGACCTGTGTTTTATGTCTGCTCTGAGTTTGAAATAAACTGTAAGACCTTAAAATAATTTATTTCCTCATTTTCCTTTTTTAAAACTGAATTAAATAATATATGTAACTGTAGTTGAGGTACCTATCATAAGTGTTACTTTTTTACCTTTTTAAATATTCTTCAAAAATTTTAAACTTGCAATATTGGGAAAATAGTACAATGAACAAAGAAATATTAGACACTAAGTTTACTTTTGTTTGTTATTCACACACCAGTTTTAATCCACCAGGAATTCTCACAATCCTGCAATGGTTTTCTAGTTTGAGAGAAAATACTACTTTTATTTATATTTTAATACAAAGTGCTATTAAGGAGAGAATACTGACTGTTTTATTTATAAAAACATTTATAAATCTAGTTTTTGTTTTATAACAAAAACTAAGTGAGGTTTTTGTTATAGTTCTTCCAAGCACTTATTGCCTTGTAAAATTTCTTTTCTTTTCTTTTCTTTTCTTTTTTTTTTCTGAGACAACGTCTTGCTCTGTCTCCCAGACTGGAATGCAGCAGCACAATCATAGCTTACTGCAGCCTCAAATTCCTGGGCTCAAATGATTTTCCTACCTTGCCCAGCTAATTAATTTTTTTTTTAATAGAGATGAGGTCTCATTATGTTGCCCAGGCTGATCTCAACTCTTGGCCTCAAGCTATCCTCCTGCCTCAGCTTTTAGAAAGCTCTGGGATTACAGGCATGAGCCACTGTACCCAGTCAATATTTTATGGCAAATCCTGATTATTATTCCTATGAAATGAGAGTTGCTGATATGTAAAAATTGAATATTCTCCCTAAGAGTTATAGTCTATTATTATTTATCACCCTTTCCTATATGTGCTATGAAGTGTGAGAAGTCCAAATTGTTTTATTTTCAATTTTTGGGAAGAAAACTACAATGCAGACTATGAGGGTTACTTTATTATTCAAGAAACGTACCTATTAAACTACCATGCTCGGTGTGGTGTCTTATGCCTATAATCCCAGCACTTTGTGAGGTGGAAGCTGGAGGATTGCTTGAACTCAGGAATTCAAGACCAGCCTGGGCAATATGGTGAAACCTCATCTCTACAGGAAAAAAAAAAGCGGAGCATGGTGGCATGCGTCTGTAGTTTCAGATACTTGGGAGGCTGAAGTGAGAGGATTGCTTGAGCCCTGGAGGTTGAGGCTGCAGTAAGCATTGATCCAGCCACTGCACTCCAGCCTAGACAACAGAGTGAGACTCTGTCTCAAAATTAAGTAAATTAATTAATTAAATAATCACGTTGACTTTTATTACCATAATCCACTTATTCTATTTTATTTCAATAAATAACATTGGGTGCCTACTTTTTGAAAACTGGTACATGGTTGAATACTCTTTGTTATCAAGGAGCTTATAATTTAACAGGGCAGAAGAAAAGATTCTCCAAAAGCATAGAAAATTTTATGTATTTCATAAAAGAAAAAGAAAGATAACATTTTTTGTGCTACACTACTTACATAATAATCTCATTCAGTTTTCACAACTGCATTGGTTTGCTGTTAGGGAAACTGAGATTCTGAAAAGATAAATAATTAACCAAAGTCTTAAGGCCAGGTAGTGGGGATTAGGGAGGTTGATGTCATTCCAAAGGCCACATTCCTTTTATCATAGTGAAAATATGTTCAGAATTCAGAAAAATAGGTTTAGGAAAAGGTGTGTAACTTCATTGGGGGCCAGGAGGGGAATAGATCAGGAAAGATTTTGGGAAGATTGAACAATATTGAGAAAATTCTATTTCATACAAATAAGTATTTGCAAATGGTAATTTTTAGCTGCTTACCTTGTCCCCTCTGTTTGCTCTTCAATTAAACTAATCTAGGAACTTGAAACAAGATTAGAAGACAATTTTTTATTCAGTTAAATCATTACAAAAGTGATTGACATTACTATTCTGAATATAAATGTATGACTGAAGGTGCTCAGAATTCCTAATTCATACCAAGCTACCTATGTGACAATGTAGTATGTGATGAATTTATTACTGCTCAAATGACTGTTGCTCACCTGAGCATCTTGTTTAGAGCTCAGAGCTCTGATGGAGACCTATGAACAACTTAAGCCCTCAGTATAAGTCTTGGTCACTGCTTTAACAACTTCCAGCTGTCAACATGAAAGATGATACCCAGAAGAATGCAGGAAAACTATAAAGAATGGACAGGTGCATGCAGAAAACTTCTAATTAGCATGCATAGTGTCCTTGTGACCAATGAGCACTCCCTAAATTTTGCAGAAATCAACATACATCAATCTGGATTTAAATTTTAAAAAACAATGCAGAACTATAATTCTCCCAGGTGATGACACATTTCTAATACTCAAGTATGTGCAGGGTTGGTGGGGGGAAGGAGGAGTTTTATTTTAAAGTCTGCACAAAAATGAAGGAGGAGCCCAAACAAAGGGGTTCGGTGTTCTCCAGTGCATCAGAATGTGATATAAAACTCATAGATATATACTTGATTTTAATTGTGGATTTAAAAATAGTTTTAAAATATTTTTAAAGAAACTAAAGTTTTTGAACAGCCCCTGAAGCACTACCACAGGACTCTAGTGTCCTAAGGGACAGCATTTGAAGAGTACTGATTTAAAGCATAATTTTCCTCCAGGAAATTCTCTAGAACTGTTGGATATAGAGGTAAACACTTCATTTTACTCTAAGCAAACAGGGGTCATTCTTGCCTATTCAACTGCTCTTTCCAAATCTTCAGAGGAATTCCTGCTGCTTTTGTTGACATTAGTGATAGCCTACTGGGAAAGAAACTTCGTGGAGAGAAATGTCAGCTTTTTCCTTCTAAAAACCTAAAGCGAGAAAATATGCGAGAGGGGACTAGCTGTATGTGACTAAATAAGGTGCTCTTGAATGATTAAAATTATGAAGTTGCATTAATTTTTATTTTTTTACTTCTGAACTAGACCATTCTGAAATTGTTTTGGCTATAACAGAAAGGATTATAATAAAAATGTGTTATAATAAAATTGCAGTACTTCCAATCTTGTCAATTATAATAAAAAGTTATTGCATTCAATTAGGTGATGATTCAGTCATACATATCAACATGTCTATGAATTTCATTTTAAGATTTTACTATACTTAAGAAAGAATAATTATTTTAATAGAACAGCTTGAATAGAAAATTAACTAGAAGAGTATGTCCATTTTCAGATTAGATGTTGTATTATACATTCTGGCATACATATTTAACAACATGTTCTTAATGTATTAATCCAAATTTTTTAATTTTCTTCCATTTAACTTTTAAGATAAAGAAGCGAAGCATATAAAATCTTTCTGTAGAGGAAATGCAATGAAATAAAATGTTCTCACTTATTAAATGAGTTTAGATTCCACTTTATCATGTATACCATCTGCATCTTTGCACTACAGTATACATTTGCATTCATATGGTGACATCTATGTTGAAAATTTATGTTCAGATCAGTGATCCAAAGGTATTTCAGAATATTTAAACATCCAAGACAGATTCAGGTAAGTTCACTTATGATGCTTTTATTAAAGATTTCTAGAATATTTGCAAACAGGCATACCTTCAAGGTACTATGGGTTGTGTTCCAGACCACTGCAATAAAGCAAATATTACAATAAAGTGAGTAACACATATTTTTTTGTTTCCCATTGCATGTAAAAGTTATGTTTATACTATATGTAGTCAACTAAGTTTGTAATAGCATTATGTCTAAAAAAAAGTACACGCTTTAATTGAAAAATACTTTATTGCTAAAAAATGATAATCATCTGAGCCTTTAGTGAGTCGTAATCTCTGCTGTTAGAGGGTCTTGCCTCAGTGTTGACTGGCTGCTGTCCGATCCTGGTGGTGGTTGCTGAAGGTTGGGATGGCTGTGGCATTTTTTTTTTAAGGATTAAATTTGCTCCATTGATTGGCTCATCCTTTCATGTAAGAGTTTTTGCCAGGCGCGGTGGCTCACGCCTGTAATCCTAGCACTTTGGGAGGCTGAGGCAGGTGGATTGCCTGAGCTCAGGAGTTCAAGACCAGCTGGGCAACACAGTGAAACTCCATCTACTAAAATACAAAAAAAATTAGCCAGTCATGGCGGTATGCCCCTGTAACCCCAGCTACTCAGGAGGCTGAGGCAGGAGAATTGCTTGAACCCAGGAGCCGGAGGTTGCAGTGAGCCGAGATCACGTAACTACACTCCAGCCTGGGTGACAGAGGGAGACTCTGTCTCTAAAAGAAGAAAAAAAAAAAGATTTTTCTGTTCTATGAGATGCTGTTTGATAGCATTTTACCCATAGTAGAACTTCTTTCAAAATTGGAGTAAATCCTCTCAAACCCTGATGCTGCTTTATCGACTAAGCTAATAGAATATTCTAAATTCTTTGATGTCATTTCAACATTGTGCGTAACATCTTTCCCAAGAGTAGATTCCATCTTAAGAAGCTACTTCCTTTGCTCATCCACAAGAAGCAACTCCTCATTCATTCAAGTGTTATTTTGAGATTGCAGCAATCCAGTTCCATCTTCAGGCTCTACCTCTAATTCCAGTTCTCTTTCTATTTCCACTACATCTGCAGTTACTTCCTCCACTGAAGTCTCCAACCCCTTCAGGTCATCCATAAGTGTTGGAATCGACTTTCAAACTCATGTTAATGTTGATATTTTGACCTTCTCCTGTGAATCCTGAATGTTTCTGATGGCCTCTGGAATGGTGAATCCTTTCCAGAAGGTTTTTAATTTTATTTGCCCAGATCCACCAGAGGAATCACTGTCTATGGCAGCTATAGCCTTATGAAATGTATTTCTTAAATAAGACTTGAAAGTTGAAATAATTCCTTGACAGCAGAATAGATGTTGTGTTAGTAGGCATGGAAACAACATTAATCTTTTTGTATATCTCTATCAGAGCTCTTGCATGATCAGGTGCATTTTCACTGAGCAATAATATTTTGAAAGGAACCTTTTCGTCTGAGCAGTAGGTCTCAACAGTGGGCTTAAGCTATTCAGTAAAACATTCTGTAAAGAGATGTGATGTCACTCAGGCTTTGTTGTTCCATTTATAGAACTCAGGCTGAACTGATTTAATGTAATTCTTAAGGGCCCTCAGTTTTTCAGAATGGTCAATGAGCATTGGCTTCACCTTAAAGTCACCAGCTGCATTATCCCCAAACAAGAGAGTCAGACTGTCCTTTGAAGCTTTGAAGCCAGGTATTGACTTCTCTCTAGCTATAATAGTTCTAGATGACATCTTCTTCCAATAGAAGGCTTTTAAAATCTACATTGAAAATCTGTTGTTTAGTGAAACCACCTTCATCAATGTTAGTAGCTAGATCTTCTGGCTAACTTGCTGCAGCTTCTGCATTAGCCCTTAGCTGCTTCACCTTCCACTTTTATGTTATAGAGATGGCATCTTTCCTTAAACCTCATGGGCCAACCTCTGCTAGCTTTCAACTTTTCTTCTGCAGCTTTCTCACTTCTCTCAGTCTTCACAGAATTAAAGAGAGTTGGGGCCTTGCTCTGTATTAGGCTTTGGCTTAAGGGAATGTTGTGGCTGGTTTGATCTTCTATCTAGACCACGAAAACTTTCTCCCTATCAGCAATCAGGCTGTTTTGCTTTGTTATCATATATCTGTTCACTGGAGTAGCACTTTTCATTTCCTTCAAGAATTTTTTCTTTGCATTTACATCTTGGATAACTGTTTGGAGCAAGAAGCCTGGCTTTCAGCCTATCTTGGCTTTCAACATGCCTTCCTCACTAAGCTTAACTGATTTCAGGTTTTGGTTTAAAGTGAGAATGTGCAACTCGTCTTTCCACTGGAAGACTTACAGGCCATTGCAGGGTTATTAAATTGGCCTAATTTTAATATTGTGTCTCAGGGAATGGGGAGGCCCGAGGAGAGGGAGAAAGTCAGGGAACGATTGGTGGAGCAGTCAGAACACACACAGCATTTATTAAATTCATTTTACAATAGCAACATCAAAGGTCACTGATGAAAATGTCACCATAACAGATATAATAATATTCAAAAAGTTTGAAATATTGCAAGAATTACCAAAATGTGACACAGAGACATGAAGTGAGTAGCACCAATAGCCTTAATGCAGAATTGCCACAAACTTTCAATTTGTAAAAAACACAATGACGCAAAGTGCAATAAAATGAGATATCATATATATATTTGTTTAAAAATAGTTAGTTTTTGTTTTTGCTATATAACAACAATGTAAACTGTATCAGTAGAAGAGGAGTTGGGGACTTTCTGTGAAGGGCCAGATATATATTACAGGCTTTGTGTCCCCATCATAACTACTCATTTCTACCTTTGAGCACAAAAGCAGCCACACCCATTGAGTCAATGAATAGGTGTGGCACGAGTTCAACTAAGCTTAATTAACAAAAAATAGGCAGCAGGCCGGATTGGTCCTTTATCGTTATCCATATATATAACTCAAATTCATTTTTTACAAATTATGTACATATATATATGTATATACAATTTATATATATAAAAGCAAACCCTATCGAGAGATTCTTAAGATGTTTCTAATTTTTACTCTTAAAAACAATGCTACAGTAAATATCCTTTTAACTTGTTGATTATTTCTTTATAATAAATTTCTAGAATTTGTGGTTTTAAGTCAGAGTGTGCATACTTAAATATTTGAATCATTACATAGTTGCTCACCAGAAGAGGTGGGCCAATTTATACTAATGTATACTGGGCATAAAAGTGCTTGTTTCCCCATATCCTCTCCAATATTTGATACTATTTATCTTTTAATTCTTTCTCAACCTGCCTGGGGAAGCATTGATCACTCATAGTTGGTTTTTTTTTTTTATTCATTGATTTTTTAACAATCTGGAGCATCTTTTCATTTGTTTATTGGTCATTTATTTCTGAGTTCTCTGTGTATGTAATTCGCCCATTGTTATACTGGGTTGTTAATGTTTTTCTTATTGATTAATAAGGATGGTTCATATAATAAGGAGATTAACATTTTGAGCCTTATGTGTGCTACAAAAAGAATTCACCAGTTTGCTCTTTGCTTGTTTTTGACTTTTGTATGTTTTGACATGGAGAAGCTTTTGCTTTTTAAAAATAGTTTCTTGTAAATCTTTCCTGTTATTGCTTCTGAATTTGGAGTTATGCTCAAAAAGACATTTACCACCCTGAGACATAAAAAATATTCTCTCATATTTACTTGTGGTTCTTATAGCATTTACTTTTTACATTTTGAATCTATATTTTAGAAAAGTTTTTAGAATTTTGCATTTATTAGTACAAACTTACATGCCCCATTTTTCTCTAGTTTTAATCTCCCATAATGTGGGGTTTAACTTATGCATTTGTTTTTTCTCCTTTGTTCTTTACCAGTTTCTTCAATGATTGTACCAGACAGAAACTGCTTGCCCTAAAACATGGACTGAGGGGTTACCAGATGGTTTTCTTATGGGTGCAGTAGACAGAACCACGGTTGCAGGTGGACTTTTCATCAAATGTGCTAGATAGAAGGGGGGCAGTGGTGCTCTAGTGGATAGGAATAAATTCTCATCTCTTTGGCTCAACCTATTGATAGGACCCCTCTATAATTATCTGTGGTGGAAGAAATACACATATTTAGCACGTGGCTATAGGTGTTGTTTGAGTTACCTCATTGAGAAATTTGGAGACAGGTAGATTCAATGTAGACTTAGGTTATCACATTGATTCCAAAAACCAATAAACATAAATTACAAGTGCTAACATCAGAAATATTTTTGGTTATAAGAAATTTAAACACACAAGGTTATCCCATTCTGCAACAGTTTCATTTATTATGTCATCTATTGTAGTATGTGTTTATATTTGTTGTGTTTTTAATCAAGTATCTATAAAAATATGAATTATTCTAAATCAAAAATCTAAATCATTAAAGCGTTAAATAGCAACTAGCTAAAGAAAATGCCATATGTAAGATATAGATAAATAAGATAGATAGATTCATTCTAAATGAGTTTTGTCCCCTTTTGTCTTCCTTTTTCAATAGAGATATCAATGGGAAAAAACAAAGAAATTTTTTAAAAAAAGAATGGAAATTGAATGTGCTTTCAAATTCCTGGTGTTGGACCATATTTTTAAAACAAGATTCCCTATAATCTTGTTAGATATTAAACCACCAAATAAGACCTACTTCAAAGTTTATTTTCTGTTCCCAGATAATGAAGCCATTTTTTTTCCAAAGAAAAAAAGTAATGAAAGTAAGAGACACTCCCCTTTGCATGATTCTGCAGAAGCTGAATTTGTTACTAACTGCAACCTCCAGGTACTTTGCAGGTAACTAAGCCAAGAATGTGTGCACAGTCAGTTCAGTGGCTTGACCCTGAAAAACAAGGCTCTCCAGTTAGATCCTAATGAGAAGAAAATTCATAGAAAAAAAAGAAAGAAGACCATAAAGAGACATGACTGCACTTTCAGTCAATTAGGAGAAAAACCTGAGGTTTTGTGTCAGGATGACAATGGGCACCCTTGGTATAAAATATGAGTATATCCGTTGTTTCAGACCAGCTAGCAATTCTTATCCCTGACTGGTACCTAAATGCAAATTAAAGCTGCCTTCCTTGGAAGATATTAATACTGGCACTTGTTCTCTAAATTCTTTCTCTTTCAGCCTCAAAGTTCAATTCAAACACCATTTATGTTTTCTTTCTAAAACCAATCTTTCTGCTTTCACTCATGCTATCAACTATAGCTTCTTGTCAGTTTGGGGACTGCATTAAAGCTATTCCTGCTATTCTTTGATTATACTCAAAGGGAAGTCAAACTATACCGAATAATGAATAGAAAGTGTAAAAGAGTTTATATAAAAATTGGCTCTTCTAAGGAAATAAACTGGGTCTCCTTAAATCATACTTTGCAAGCTTAAGAAATTGTTTTTTTCTGAAAAATTATATTGGTCATTATCCTGATGTTTAGTGAAAGATAGACATGTACTGTGTCTGATTAAACACAAACTCTTGGGATCTCAGCTGGGCTTGTAGCATAAAAGAGAATTGAACAATAGCTTATGAATTCATTAGAAATGACAGCAATATTTCAAACATCTCATCTGTTGTATTGATGAGTCACATTAGTAGAATGAAAACTTTCACCACTTTGTATACAAAACCTAGGAAGGCATCATACAGCAGCAATTCATAACATGTACACACTCATCATCTGGTTTGTAAACCATTAGGTTTGGCCCTGAATACACTGTTGGAGAGATGCTTTCAGCCTCTTAGGTTTTAAACAACCGTTTTCACTTGCCAAAATTCTCACTTCATTATTACAAGCATAAAATGAAGTGGTAGCAGCTGGCTCAGGTAAGCTAGCAATTCTCATCTACACTTAACAGCAAATCCTAAATTACAAACCATTTTCTTAGAAAAGTAGAATACTTACATTGGTGCTTTGAAGTCCTTTTCTGGTTTCAATTTGAAAATATTGCTCAAACGACATTCTTAAATTTCCAAACTATCCAACCACAGAAATACCCGAACTCAAGCAATGTACAAATTATTTATTTGGCTACCGTCTTGTACAGAATCCAAAACTTAGAATGTTCAGAAACATCTATTTAATAATGATGGTTTGTCTGAAGTTAAGGGCAAAGCCAGGAAAACCAAGAGCCTAACACCTGAGGAAAGGGGCACACAGTACCAGGAATGGACTACAAATCCACCCTGGAATCTGGCATGCTGGGGAGTCCAGGGAAGACAAGACTAAAGGGTGTTCTCTCACATATTGCCTTTTCTTTAAGCCAGATCACTGTAGAAAACGTGGCTCAGGAAAACAAGAGTAGTATGCACTTTAATAAAATTTTTTTAAAATTTGACTTTCTTTTATTATTACACTTTAAGTTCTAGGGTACATGTGCACAACGTGCAAGTTTGTTACATATGTATACATGTGCCATGTTGGTGTGCCGCACCCGTTAACTCGTCATTTACATTAGGTATATCTCCTAATGCTTTCCCTCCCCCTCCCCTCACCCCACGACAGGCCCCCGGTGTGTGATGTTCCCTACCCTGTGTCCAAGTGTTCTCATCGTTCAATTCCCACCTGTGAGTGAGAACATGCGGTGTTTGGTTTTCTGTCCTTGCGATAGTTTGCTCAGAATGATGGTTTCCAGCTTCATCCATGTCCCTACAAAGGACATGAACTCACTTTCAGGTACACCAATGAGATGTAGATTTGATCTTTTCACATAGTCCCATATTTCTTGGAGTCTTTGTTTCTTTTTACTCTTTTTTCTCTAAACTTCTCTTCTTGCTTCATTTCATTCATTCGATCTTCAATCACTGATACCCTTTCTTCCCCTTGATCAAATCAGCTACTGAAGCTCGTGCATGTGTCATGTAGTTCTCGTGCCATGGTTTTCAGCTCCATCAGGTCATTTAAAGTCTTCTCTACACTGTTTATTCTAGTTAGCCATTCGTCTAATCTTTTTTCAAGGTTTTTAGCTTCTTTGCGATGGGTTTGAACATCCTCCTTTAGCTAGGAGAAGTTTGTTATTACCAATCATCTGAAGCTTTCTTCTCTCAACTCGTCAAAGTCATTCTCTGCCCAGCTTTGTTCCATTGCCAGCGAGCAGCTGCATTCCTTTGGAGGAGAAGAGGTGCTCTGATTTTTAGAATTTTCAGCTTTTCTGCTCTGGTTTCTCCCCATCTTTGTGGTTTTATCTACCTTTGGTCTTTGATGATGGTGACGTACAGATGGGGTTTTGGTGTGGATGTCATTTCTGTTTGTTAGTTTTCCTTCTAACAGTCAGGACCCTCAGCTGCAGGTCTGTTGGAGTTTGCTGGAGGTCCACTCCAGACCCTGTTTGCCTGGGTATCACCAGCAGAGGCTGCAGAATAGCAAATATTGCAGAACAACAAGTGTAGCTGCCTGATCCTTCCTCTGGAAGCTTCATCTCAGAGAGGCACCTGGCTGTATGAGGTGTCAGTCAGCCCCTACTGGGAGGTGTCTCCCAGTTAGGCTACTTGGGGGTCAGGGACCCACTTGAGGAACAATCTGTCCATTTTCAGATCTCAAACTCCGTGCTGGGAGAACCACTGCTCTCTTCAAAGCTGTCAGACAGGGACATTTAAGTCTGCAGAAGTTTCTGCTGCCTTTTGTTTGGCTATGCCCTGCACCCAGAGGTGGAGTCTACAGAGGCAGGCAGGCCTCCTTGAGCTGCAGTGGGAGCCACCCAGTTTGAGCTTCCCGGCCACTTTGTTTACCAACTCAAGCCTCAGCAATGGCGGACGCCCCTCCCCCACCCTCACTGCTGCCTTGCAGTTCCATCTCAGACTGCTGTGCTAGCAGTGAGTGAGGCTCCGTGGGCATGGGACTCTCCGAGCCATGTGCGGGATATAATCTCCTGGTGTGCCGTTTGCTAAGACAGTTGGAAAAGCACAGTATTAAAGTGGGAGTGTCCCAATTTTCCAGGTACTGTCTGTCACAGCTTCCCTTTCCTAGGAAAGGGAATTACCCAACCCCTTGTGCTTCACCAGTGAGGCGATGCCCCACCCTGCTTCAGTTCACGCTCCGTGGGCTGCACCCACTGTCCGACAAGCCCCAGTGAGATGAACCCGGTACCTCAGTTGGAAATCCAGAAATCACCCATCTTCTGTGTCACTCACGCTGGGAGCTGTAGACTGGAGCTGTTCCTATTTGGCCATCTTGGAACCTCTCCCTAAAAAATTTAACAGGATATTAGAATTGGCCTTAGAGATAGCTGATCATGGTCCACTCAAACCAGAAAGTAAGACAAAATTATCTAAAAAGTATGCTAAAAAGATAGGTTCGAATTGAGGGATTCATAAATGGAATTTTTAATATGATGAATGTTGGGCCCTGATACTGGTAGGCTTCTCAGTTAGACAAGACTCATATTTTCTTCATTTTTAGTTTCTTTCCTGACAGACTTTCTCTTTTTATACTGTAGAACAAAATAGAAACAAGAATTACGCTTCACAGAGTGTGTAAGTAATTTCATCTGCTAACATGTTGGTATTTACTGTGTTTCTGATAATGAAAACATTTGCTTTACCCCTGAGAAGAGTTCATGGGGACATGAAATTACGTGGAAGTCAGCATATTCATGCCACCCTCTCCCCCAACCCTCTTACATCTTCACAAATGCTACATTTTCCTTATTCGATTAAAACATTTTGTCGATTTGTATGGTTGTTTTTTCTTTCTGCCTATAGATTTGGTGAAGGACTTCAGGGCATGGCAGTAGGTAAATTAATCACAAAAGCAATGGCAACCTTAAGTCTTCAATTTCTGAAAAATTACAACTAAAGTTGAAGTTCATTTTAACCATATCTCCCTATATCATGCTTTCAAATATAAGAAAAATGCTAATTGTTCTCACAGGTAAATATGCTTTAGGTTTTCCCAGTGTTAGCAATGTACCTCTCCCAGTTTAATTATTAACTCAAATTTTATATATTCTTTTTTGAATCTCTAATTGTTCTTCATCATGCCTGTGCAGTTTCTTCAGGCCTAGTTATTTGTAGAATACAGAAAGAAAATAGTAGAATATAGTGCTCTATTGATCCTAATATGAGCATATCCAGGTCCCAAGCCATTTAAGGAATTAGAGAGAAAAAGACATTATGCATGAAATATATTCAGATGCAAAAAATTTATTGCAACAGCATATGTTTTTATATCTCCATAGATAATTTGCTTATAGTATTAGGTTAACTTGCTGAATATATTTCTGTAGTGAAGGCCGTTTGTGATGTGCAGGGCAGTGAGTCTATAGGTTCTGTCTCTGTGTTCATCTGTATTTATCAGTAAGAAATGGTCACATAAACAGAACTATGAGCAAGTTGTTACAATCTAATATTCATAATAATTCTTTCTTTTTCCTTGTACAGACAATTTGTCTTCTAGGCCATTGCATTCAGATTTTTCAGTAATGGGCCTTTCAATCAGACATTATATGTACTCATGTTATATGAATATTTAAAATTTATAAAAATATAAGGTATAGCCTATTCTATAGTAAAAGCTCTAGTTTGAAAGTCATTTAAAATTAATTTTAAAGTTTTAATCAATTTATATATATAAGTATACCATTAAAAGCATATTGCTAGTCATTGATCATTTTTCAGCAAATCAATGACAATAGTGCTTCTTAAAAGATTTTCATTTCAATACATGTGGGATGTTTTTTAATCACCACATATCAATACTGATTCCAAATCTGCATCACTAGTGGTAGCTCCCACTCTTGAATTTGCAGTTTCATGAAAGAGAATGCGCTTTTACAGAGCCAAATAAAATCAAATAAAAGTTATATTTTTGCTATGTAGCCAGAAATTAAAGGATGATTATAAGACATATATATGTT
Source organism: Pan troglodytes (assembly GCF_028858775.2). NCBI lineage: Eukaryota > Metazoa > Chordata > Mammalia > Primates > Hominidae > Pan > Pan troglodytes. The sequence goes on along the minus strand of NC_072413.2, from coordinate 28,350,265 downwards.
CATTACCAGTTTTCAGGGGAATTGTATTCTTTTGGTAATTCTCTCTCAGCTAATAAGTTCCCTATCAAAGTTAGCAGCTGCTTTATATTTCAAGCTCATTAGGAAGTTTTTCTTTATGTACTTCAGTGGAGAAACTGAAGTCATGATAAATATTTATTGATCTATAAATCACTTTTAAAATATTACAAATATTACAATTCTGTTGACTTCATGGAAGTTCAGCTATAGGAATGATTTCTCTTTCCTGATAGGAGGGGAAAGAATTCCTACAGAGCTTGGGGCAAGATTCAGGGGTCATTGTGTCTGTTATCTGTATTCGAGATTCTTGTCCTTCAGAAAATGGACAAGATGTGACCTGGAATTGAGGTTCAAGTCAAAGCCAAACAGACTCATTTAGAACAGGTTGTAAATCCAGATGAATGAAAGAAGCCATGAGTAGAGAGACAGTCTGAAAAAGGGTGGAAGAGCAAGAGCAGCCAAGTGGTGAAATATGTGTGAATTCCAGGCGCAGGGTGCTAATATTTGTGAAGGGCTTGTAGAATATTTCTACATACATTTGTGTTTACCAGTCAAGTTCATTAAGAAGTCAAGATTCCACTTGCCTTTAGTTCAATATACTTATGCAATTTGAGTTTCTTCTAAACATCCCACAAATTAGCAGAGCTTGATGGCACAAGCATAAAGAGATAGGCAGTCTAAGCTACTATTGTGGTCACATTGTCTAAGAAACCTTGACACTTACATGTTTTCCACAGTACAAGGTCACTGGGAACACTAACTCCCAATTTTGAACTGAATATTTTGTTAAGACTTTTCTTTCATTTCATTTTACCTGCCTTATCTGAGATAAGTCAACTCAGTACTTTCAAGTGTAGATTTAATTTCTCAATTTCTCTACTAGCAGAGTTAGATAAGACCTCTGGTTTTTGCATGTAAACTAAACTAGCTTAATATTTTTAGCTTGCTTAATTAAGTTTGGTTTTAGTTTGGTTATCTTATAAATTCTTGGGTCTCAGGTAGATTTTATTTGGCACTTGAACTAAACGTGGATCTTCTTTAGAGTCAGATGGAAGTGTAGTGCTTAAAAGGCTGTTTAAAATGGTCTTAACTAGTTAAGGCTGCTAGAATATAAAGCCCCAAAAGAAAAGTTTTCAAGTAGTATCTGGCCCTAAAAAATTTTCAAGTAGTTATCAAATTTCAGTGGACCCTTGAACAATGTAGTGGTGAGGGGCACTGGGAGCCCCCATACACAGTTGAAAAGCTGTTTATAACTTTTGACTCCCCCAAAACTTAGCTACTACTACCCTGCTGATGATCGGAAGCCTTACCGATAACACAGTCAATTAACACATATTTTGTATTATGTATCGTACACTGTACTCTTACCGTAAAGTAATCCAGAGAACAGAAAATGTTATTAAGAAAATCATAGGAGAAAATATATTTATTATTCATTAAGTAGAAGTGTATCATCATAAAAGTCTTCACTCTCATCGTCTTCACATTGAGTAGTCTGACACAGAGAAGGAAGAGGAGGGCTTGGTCTTGCTGTCTCAACTGTGGCTGAAGCAGAAGAAAATCTGATATAAGTGGACCCATGCAGTTCAAATTCCTGTTTTTCTTTTTAAATTATTATTTTTATTCATTTATTTATTTTTGTTTTTTATTATACTTTAAGTTATAGGGTACATGTGCACACCTTGCAGTTTTGATACATAGGTATACATGTGCCATGTTGGTTTGCTGCCAGTATCAACTCGTCATTTATATTAGGTATTTCTCCTGATGCTATCCCTTCCCCAGCCCCCTACCCTCTGGCAAGTCCCAGTATGTGATGTTCCCCGCCCTGTATCCTAGTGATTTCATTGTTCAATTCCCACCTATGAGTGAGAACATGTGGTGTTTGGTTTTCTGTCCTTGTGATAGTTTGCTGAGAATGATGGTTTCCAGCTTCATCCATGACCCTGCAAAGGACGTAAACTCATCCTTTTTATGGCTGCATAGTATTCCATGGTGTATATGTGCCACATTTTCTTAATCCAGTCTATCATTGATGGACATTTCGGTTGGTTCCAAGTCTTTGCTATTGTGAATAGTGCCACAATAAATATACATGTGCATGTGTCTTTATAGTAGCATGATTTATAATCCTTTGGGTATATACCCAGTAATGGGATTGCTGGGTCAAATGGTATTTCTAGTTGTAGATCCTTGAGGGATCGTCACACTGTCTTCCACAATGATTGAACTAGTTTACAGTCCCACCAACAGTGTAAAAGTGTTCCTATTTCTCCACATCCTCTCCAGCACCTGTTGTTTCCTGACTTTTTAATGATCGCCATTCTAACTGCCATGAGATGGTATCTCATTGTGGTTTTGATTCGCATTTCTCTGACGACCAGTGATGATGAGCATTTTTTCATGTGTCTGTTGGCTGCATAGATGTCTTCTTTTGAGAAGTGTGTGTTCATATCCTTTGCCCACTTTTGGATGGGGTCATTTGTTTTTTTCTTGTACATTTGTTTAATTTCTTTGTAGATTCTGGTTATTAGCCCTTTGTCAGATGGGTAGATTGCAAAAATTTTCCCTCATTCTGAAGGTTGCCTGTTCACTCTGATGGTAGTTTCTTTTGCTGTGCAGAAGCTCTTTAGTTTAAGTACATCCCATTTGTCTATTTTGGCTTTTGTTGCCATTGCTTTTGGTGTTTTAGTCATGAAGTCCTTGCCCGTGCCTATGTCCTGAATGGTATTGCCTAGGTTTTCTTCTAGAGTTTTTATGGTTTTAGGTCTAACATTTAAGTCTTTAATCCATCTTGAATTAATTTTTGTGTAAGGTGTAAGGAAGGGATCCAGTTTCAGCTCTCTACGTATGGCTAGCCAGTTTTCCCAGCACCATTTATTAAATAGGGAATCCTTTCCCCATTTCTTGTTTTTGTCAGGTTTGTCAAAGACCAGATGGTTGTAGATGTGTGGTGTTATTTCTGAGGCCTCTGTTCTGTTCCATTGGTCTATATGTCTGTTTTGGTACCAGTACCATGCTGTTTTGGTTACCATAGCCTTGTAGTATAGTTTGAAGCCAGGTAGCGTGATGCCTCCACCTTTGTTCTTTTTGCTTAGGATTGTCCTGACAATGTGGCCTCTTTTTTGGTTCCATATGAACTTTAACGTAGTGTTTTCCAATTCTGTGAAGAAAGTCATTGGTAGTTTGATGGGGATGGCATTGAATCTATAAATTACCTTGGGCAGTATGGCCATTTTCATGATATTGATTCTTCCTAGCCATGATCATGAAATGTTCTTCCATTTGTTTGTGTCCTCTTTTATTTTGTTGAGCAGTGGTTTGTAGTTTTCCTTGAAGAGGTCTTTCACATCCCTTGTAAGTTGGATTCCTAGGTGTTTTATTCTCTTTGTAGCAATTGTGGATGGTAGTTCACTCATGATTTGGCTCTCTGTTTGTCTGTTATTGGTGTATAGGAATTCTTGTGATTTTCGCACGTTGATTTTGTATCCTGAGACTTGGCCGAAGTTGCTTATCAGTTTAAAGAGATTTTGGGCTGAGATGATGGGATTTTCTAAATATACAATCATTTCATCTGCAAGCAGGGACAATTTGACTTCCTCTTTTCCTAATCGAATACACTTCATTTCTTTCTCTTGCCTGATAGCCCTTGCCAGAACTTCCAACACTATGTTGAATAGGAGTGGTGAGAGAGGGCATCCCTGTCTTGTGCCAGTTTTCAAAGGGAATGCTACCATTTTTTGCCCATTCAGTATGATATTGGCTGTGGGTTTCTCATAAATAGATCTTATTATTTTGAGATATGTTCCATCAATACCTAGTTTGTTGAGAGTTTTTAGCATGAAGGGCTGTTGAATTTTGTCGAAGGCCTTTTCTGCATCTATTGAGATAATCATGTGGTTTTTCATTGGTTCTGTTTATGTGATGCTTTACATTGAGATCATCATGTGGTTTTGTCATTGGTTGTGTTTATGTGATGCATTACGTTTATTGATTTGTGTATGTTGAACCAGCCTGACATCCCAGGGATGAAGCTGACTTGATTGTGTTGGATAAGCTTTGAGATGTGCTGCTGGATTTGGTTTGCCAGTATATTACTGAGGATTTTTGCATCAATATTCATAAGGGATATTGGTTTAAAATTCTCTTTTTTTGTTGGCTTTGGTATCAGGATGATATTGGCCTCATAAAATGAGGTAGGGAGGATTCCCTCTTTTTCTGTTGATTGCAATAGTTTTAGAAGGAATGGTACCAGCTCCTCTTTGTACTTCTGCTAGAATTTGGCTGTGAATCCATCTGGTCCTGGATTTTTTTTTTTGGTTGGCAGGCTATTAATTATTGCCTCCATTTCAGAGCCTGTTATTGGCCTATTCAGGGATTCAACATCTTCCTGGTTTAGTCCTGGGAGGATGTATGTGTCCAGGAATTTATCCATTTCTTCTAGATTTTCTAGTTTATTTGCATAGAGGTGTTTATAGTATTCTCTGATGGTAGTTTGTGTTTCTGTGGGATCGGTGGTGATATCCCCTTTATCATTTTTTATTGCCTCTATTTGATTCTTCTCTCTTTTTTTTTTCTTTGTTAGTCTTGCTAGCGGTCTATCCATTTTGTTGATCTTTTCAAATACCAGCTCCTGGATTCATTGATTTTTTTGAAGGGATTTTGTGTCTCTATCTCTTTCAGTTCTGCTTTGATCTTAGTTATTTCTTGCCTTCTGCTAGCTTTTGAATGTGTTTGCTCTTGCTTCTCTAGTTCTTTTAATTGTGATATTATGTCAATTTTAGATATTTCCTGCTTTCTCTTGTGGGCATTTAGTGCTATAAATTTCCCTCTACACACTGCTTTAGATGTGTCCCAGAGATTCTGGTACGTTGTGTCTTATTTCTCATTGGTTTCAAAGAACATCTTTATTTCTGCCTTCATTTTGTTATTTACAAAGTAGTCATTAAGGAGCAAGTTGTTCGGTTTCCATGTAGTTGTGTTGTTTTGACTGAGTTTCTTAATCCTGAGTTCTAATTTGATTCCACTGTGGTCTGAGAGATAGTTTGTTATAATTTCTGTTCTTTTACATTTGCTGAGGAGTGCTTTACTTCCAATTATGTGGTCAATTTTAGAATAAGTTTGATGTGGTGCTGAGAAGAATATATATTCTGTTGATTTGGGGTGGAGAGTTCTGTAGATGTCTGTTAGGTCTGCTTGGTGCAGAGCTGAGTTAAAGTCCTGGATATCCTTGGTAACCTTTTGTCTCGTTGATCTGTCTAATATTATCAGTGGGATTTTAAAGTCTCCCATTATTATTGTATGGGAGTCTAAGTCTCTTTGTGGGTCTCTAAAGACTTGCTTTATGAATCTGGGTGCTCCTGTATTGGGTGCATATATATTTAGGATAGTTAGCTCTTCTTGTTGAATTGATCCCTTTACCATTATGTAATGGCCGTCTTTGTCTCTTTTGATCTTTGTTGGTTTAAAGTCTGTTTTAACAGAGACTAGGATTGCAACCCCTGCTTTTTTTTTTTTTTTTTTTTTTTTTTTTTTTTTTTTTGCTTTCCATTTGCTTGGTAGATCTTCCTCCATCCCTTTATTTTGATCCTATGTGCATCTTTGCATGTGACATGGGTCTCCTGAATACAGCACACTGATGGGTCTTGATTCTTTATCCAATTTGCCAGTCTGTGTCCTTTAATTGGGGCATTTAGTGCATTTACATTTAAGGTTAATATTGTTATGTGTGAATTTGATCCTGTCATTATGATGTTTGCTGGTTATTTTGCCCATCAATTCATGCAGTTTCCTCATAGCATCCTTGGTCTTTACAATTTGGCATATTTTTGCAGTGGCCGGTACCGGTTGTTTCTTTCCAAGTTTAGTCCTTCCTTCAGGAGCTCTTGTAAGGCAGGCCTAGTGTTGACAAAATCTCTCAGCATTTGCTTGTCTGTAAAGGATTTTATTTATCCTTCACTTCTGAAGCTTAGTTTGTCTGGATATGAAATTCTGGATTGAAAACTCTTTTCTTTAAGGATGTTGAATATTGGTCCCCACTCTCTTCTGGTTTGTAAGATTTCTGCAGAGAGATCCACTGTTAGTCTGATGGGCTTCCCTTTGTGGGTAACCCAACCTTTCTCTCTGGCTACTCTTAACATTTTTTCCTTCATTTCAACCTTGGTGAATCTGACAATTATGTGCCTTAGGTTTGCTCTTCTCAAGAATTATCTTTGTGGTGTTCTCTGTATTTTCTGAATTTGAATGTTGGCCTGTCTTGCTAGGTTGGGGAAGTTCTCCTGGATAATATCCTGAAGAGTGTTTTCCAACTTGGTTCCATTCTCCCCATCACTTTCAGGTACACCAATCAAACGTAGATTTGGTCTTTTCACATAGTCCCATATTTCTTGGAGGATTTGTTTATTTCTTTTTACTCCTTTTTCTCTAATCTTGTATTCTGACTTTATTTCAGTAATTTGATCTTCAGTCACTGGTACCCTTTCTTCCACTTCATTGAATCGGCTATTGAAGCTTGTGCATGCGTCACAAAGTTCTCGTGCCATGGTTTTCAGCTCCGTCAGGTCATTTTAGCTCTTCTCTACAGTGTTTATTCTAGTTTGCCATTCTTCTAATCTTTTTTCAAGGTTTTTAACTTCCTTGCGATGGGTTCAAACATACTTCTTTAGCTTGGAGAAGTTTGTTATTACCGACCTTCTGAAGCCTACTTCTCTCAACTACTCAAAATCATTCTCCATCCAGCTTTGATCCATTGCTGGTGAGCACGATCCTTTGGAGGAGAAGAGGCACTCTAATTTTTAGACTTTTCAGCTCTTCTGCTCTGGTTTCTCCTCATCTTTGTGGTTTTATTTACCTTTGGTCTTTGATGTTGGTGTCCTACAGAGGGAGTTTTGGTGTAGATGTCCTTTTTGTTGATGGTGATGTTATTCCTTTCTGTTTGTTAGTTTTCCTTCTAACAGGTCTGTCAGCCGCAGGTCTGTTGGAGTTTGCTGGAGGTCCCCTACAGACCCTCTTTGCCTGGTATCACCAGCGGAGGCTCAGTTGGAAATGCAGAAATCACCCATCTTCTGCGTCAATCACACTGGGAGCTGCAGACTGGAACTGTTCTCATTCGGCCATCTTGTAACATAGCCGGAACTGTAATCTTTCAAATTCCTGTTTTTCAAGGGTAAACTGTCTATCACCTTTGAGGGTAATAACATTGTAGATGAATATAGGTAGGATCATTTTTTTTAATTTTTATGGATACACAGTAAGAGTGTGTGTGTGTGTATAGTTACAGAAGATACTTTGATACAGGTGTGCAATAAGAAATGATCATATCATGGAAAATGGGATATCCATCCCCTCAAGCATATATCAGTTTGTAACTTACAATCCAATTATACTCTCTTAGTTATTTTTAAATGTACAATTAAATTATTATTGACTAATTCTGCTATGCTATCAAATACTAGGTCTTATTCCTTCTTTCTGATTGTGTATTTTTTGTACCCAATAACCATCCCCAATTCTTTCTCACCCCAGCACTACCCTTCCCAGACTCTAGTAACCATAGCTCTACTCTCTATCTTCATTGATTCAATTGTTTTGATTTTTAGACCCACAAATAAGGAAAGACATGCCAAGTTTGTCTTTCTGTGCCCGACTTATTTCATTAGCATAATGATCTCCATTTCCATCTATCTTGATGCAAATGACAGAATCTTATCCCTTTTTATAGCTGCATTGTACTCCATTGTGTGTATGTACCACATTTTCTTTATCCATTCATTTGTCGATGGACACTTAGGTTGCTTTCAAATCTTGGCCATTGTGAACAGTGCTGCAGCAAACATAGGAGTGCAGATATCTCTTTGATACACTGATTTCCTTTGTTTTGGTATGTACCCAGCAGTGGGATTGCTGGATCTTATGGTAGCTTTATTTTTAGTTTTTTGAGGAACCTGCAAACTGTTCTCTATAGTGGTTGTACTAATTTGCATTCCCACTACCCTTCTACTCTCTATCTATATAGGTTCAGTTGTTTTGATTTAAATCCTCATACAAAAGTGTATGAGAATTCCCTTTTCTCCACATCCTCGTCAGCATTTGTTATTGCCTGTGTTGGATAAAAGCCATTTTAGCTGGCATGAGATGATATCTCGTTGTACATTTGACTTGCATTTCTCTAGTGATCAAAGATGTTGAACACCTTTTCATATGCTTGTTTGCCATCTGTATGCCTTCCTTGAGAAATAACTATTCAAATCTTTTGCCCATTTTTTATTGGATTATTATATTTTTTTCTATAGACATGTTTGAGCTCCTTATATATTCTGGTTATTAATCCCTTGTCAGATGGGTTATTTGCATATATTTTCTCCTATGTTGTGAATTGTCTCCTCCTTTTGTTGATTGTTTCCTGCGTCGTGCAGAAACTTTTTAACTTGGTGTGATCCATTTGTCCATTTTTGCTTTGGGTGCATGTGCTTGTGGCATATTACTCAGTATATTAGTAGTCTGTTCTCATGCAGGCTACTACATACTTGGATATGTCTCAATAAAGGCATACCCAAGATTGGATATTTATAAAGGAAAGAAGTTTAATTGACTCACAGTTCTACATGATTGGGAGGCCTGATAATCATGGCAGAAGGCAAAATGAGGAGCAAAGTCACATCTTATATGGCAGCCGGTAAGAGAGAGTGTGCAGGGGAGCTCCCCTTTATAAAACCATCACTATCACAAAAACAGCATGGGAATATATAGAAGGGAATGCTTTTAACAGTACCCAAATCACCTATTGAATGCTTTGCTGCTTAGAAATTTCTTCCACCAGATACCCTAAATCATCTCTCTCAAGGTCAAAATTCCACAGATCTCTAGGGCATGAACAAGATGGTGCCAGTCTCTTTGCTAAAGCATAACTAGAGTCACCATTGCTCCAGTTCCCAACAAGTGCCTCGTCTCCATTTGTGACCACATTAGCATGGCCTTCATTGTCCATATCACTATCACCACATTTGTCAAAGCACTTGACAAGTCTCTAACAAGCTCCAAACTTTCTCACATTTTCCTGTCTTCTTCTGAGCTCTCCAAACTGTTCCAACCTCTGCCTGTTACCCAGTTTCAAAGTCACTTCCACATTTTCAGGTATCTTTACAGTAGCACCTCACTCTACTGATACAATTTTACTATATTGGTCTGTTTTCACACTGCTAAAAAATACATACTCAAGACTGGGTAATTTATAAAGGAAGGAGGTTTTACTGACTCAGAGTTCCACATGGTTGGGGAGGCCTTAAAATCCTGTTGGAAGACAAATGAGCAAAGTCAGATATCACATGACAGTAGGCAAGGGAGAGTGTGCAGGGGAACTCTTCTTTATAAAATGACCAGATCTTGTGAAACATATTCACTATCATGAGAACTGCATGGGAAAGACTCACATCCATGATTCAATTACCTCCAACTGGGTCCCTTCCATGACATATGGGAATTATGGGAGCTACAACTCAAGATGAGATTTGGGTGGGTACACAGCCAAACCGTATCACTCAGAAAATAAGTGTCAAGTATGTTGATATGGTTTGGCTGTGTGCCTACCCAAGTCTCATTTTGAGTTGTAGCTCCCATAATTCCCATATGTTGTGGGTGGAACCCAGTGGGAAATAATTGAATCATGGGGGTAGTTTCCCCCATACTGTTGTCATGGTAGTGAATAAGTCTCACAAGATCTACTGATCTCTCATTTTCTCTCTTGTCTGCTGCCATGCAAGACATGCCTTTTGCCTTCCATCATAATTTTGAGGGCTCCCCAGCAATGTGAAACTGTGAGTCCATTAAACCTCTTTTTCTTTAGATATTACCCAGTCTCAGGTTTGTCTTTATAAGCAGCATGAAAATGGACTAATACATATGTTCTTGGAAGCTTTGTGAAAAATTAGTTGACTGTAGGTGTATGAATTTGTTTTTAGGTTCTCTGTTCTGTTCCATATGTCTATGTGTCTGTTTTTATGCCAGTACCATGCGGTTTTGGTTACTGTAGCTCTGCAATATAACTTGAAATCAGATAATGTGATTCTTCTAGTTTTGCTCTTTTTGCCTAGAATAGCTTTGACTATTCTGTTTTTTTGTGTGTCTGTGGTTCCATATAAATTTTAGGATTGTTTTTTCTACTTCTGTGGAGAATGTCATTGGTATTTTGATAGGAATTGCATTGAATCAGTAGATTGCTTTGGGTGGTGGGACATTTTAACAATATTGATTCTCCCTATCCATGAACTCGGAATATCTTTCCATTTTTTGTGTGTCCTCTTCAATTTCTTTTATCAGTGTTTATAGTTCTCATTGTAGAAATCTTTTATATATTTGGCTAATTCCTAGATATTTTATTTGTGGCTTTATTGTAAATGGAATTACTTTTTACGTTTCTTTTTCAGACTGTTCACTGTTAACATACAGAAATGCTACTGATTTTTGCATGTTAATCTTGTATCCTGCAACTGTACTAAATTTATTAGTTCTAAAAGTTGTTTGGTGGAGTCTTATATCATCTGCAAACAAGGATAATTTTACTTCTTCCTTTTCAACTGGGATCCCCTTTACTTCTTTCTCTTGTCCAGTTGCTCTAGCTAGGACTTCCAGTACTATGTTGAATAATAGTGGTGAAAGTGGGCATCCTCATCATGCTCCTGATATCAGAGGAAAGCCTTTTAGTTTTTCCCCTTCAGTATGATACTAGCTGTGGGTCTGTCATATATGGCTTTTATTGTCTTGAGGTATGTTCCTTCTATACCAGTTTTCTGAAGATTTTTATCATGAGGGGATGTTAAATTTTATCAAATGTTTTTTCAGCATCAATTGAAATGATCATATGGTTTTTGTCCTTTATTCTGCTGATATGATGCATCACATTGATTGATTTGTGTATGTTGAACCATCTTTGCATCCTGGAGGTAAATTCCACTTGGTCATAATAAATGATCTTTTTAATGCCTTGCTGAATTCCATTTGCTCGTACTTTGTTGATGATTTTTGCATCAATATCAAATCAGAGATATTGGCCTGTAATTTTTTAAATGTATCTTTGATTTTGATATCAAGGTAATACTGGCCTCGTAGAATGAGCTTGGAAGTATTGCCTCCTCCTCTATTTCTTTGAATAGTTTGAGTAGGATTGGTATTAGTTCTTTAAACGTTTATTAGAATTCAGCAATGAAGCCATCAGGTCTTGGGCTTTTCTTTACTGGGAGAATTTTTATTATGGTTTCGATCTCATTACTTGTTATTGGTCTGTTCAGATTTTGGATTGCTTCATGGTCAATCTTGGTAGGTCTGTTCAGATTTTGGATTGCTTCATGGTCAATCTTGCTAGGTTGCATGTGTCTGGGAATTTGTTCATTTTCTCTAGCTTTTCCAATTTGTTAGCATATAGTGGTCATAGTAGCTCCTAATGATCCTTTGAATTTCTGTAGTATCAGTTGTAATGTCTCCTTTTTCATCTCTGATTTTATTTATTTGGGGCTTCTTTCTTTTTTTCTCAGTCTGGTTAAAGATTTGTCAATTTTCTTTATCTCTACAAAGTGCCAACTTTTCATTTTCTTGACTCTTACATTGTTTTCTTCATTTCAAATTCATGTATTTCTGTTCTGATCTTTATCATTTTTCTTCTAGTAATTTTGCATTTGGTTTGTTCTTTCTTTTCTAGTTCCTTAAGATGCATCATTAGTTTATTTATTAGAAGTTTGTCTTCTTTTTGGATGTAGGCACTTATAGCTATAAATTTCCCTTTTAGTACTGCTGATATGGTTTGGGTCTGTTTCCCTGCCCAAATCTCACATCAAATTGTAATCCCAAATGTTGGAGATGGGTCCTGGTGGGAGGTGATTGGATCATGAGGATGAATTTCCCCTTTGGTGTGTTTCTTGTGATAGTGAATGAGTTGTCATAAGATCTGCTTGTTTAAAAGTGTGTGGCACCTCCCCTACGCTCTTCCTCCTGCTCTTGCCACATAAGACTTGCCTGCTTCCCCTTCACCTTCTGCCATTATTGTAACTTTCCTGAGACCTCCTCAGACATGCTTCCTGTACAGTCTCCAGAACTGTGAGTCAATTAAGCCTCTTTTCTCTGTAAATTACCCAGTCGCAGGTATTTCCTTATAGCAGTGCAAGAATAGACTAATATAGAAAATTGGTACTGGGAGTGGGGCGTTGCTATAAAGATACCTGAAAATGTGGAAGTGACTTTGGACCCTGGGTAATGGGCAGAGAATGGAACAGTTTGGAGGGCTCAGAAGTCAACAGGAAGATGAGGGAAAGTTTGGAACTTCTTAGAGACTTTTTGAATAGTCGTGATCAAAATGCTGATAGTGAAATGGACAGTGAAGTATAGGCTGAGGAGGTCTCACATAGAAATGAGGAACTTATTAGAAACTGGAGTGAAGGTCACTCTTGCTATGCTTTGGCAAAGAGACTGGTGACATTGTGCCCCTACTCCAGGGATCTGTGGAACTTTGAACTTGAGAGAGTTTATTTAGGATATCTGGTAGAAGAAACTTCTAAGCAGCAAATTGTTCAAGATTTGCCCTGGCCGCTTCTAAAATCCTATGTCATATGAGTGAGCAAAGAAATGACCTAAAACAGAAATTTATGTTTAGAAGGGAAGCAGAGAATAAATGTTTGGAAAATTTGCAGCCCAGCCATGTAGTATAAAGGAAAAGCCCATTTTCTGGGGAGGAATTCAAGTCAGTTGCAGAAATTTCCATAACTAAAAGGAAGGCAAGTACGAATAGCCAAGACAATGGGAAAAAGGCCCTGAAGGCATTTCAGAGACCTTTGTGGCAGCCCCTCTCATCACAGGTCCAGAGGCCTCGGAGGGAAGAATGGTTTTGTGGGCCAGGCCCAGGGCCCTGCTCCCCTGTGCAGCCTCGGGACACTGCTCCCTGCATCCTGACTGCTCCTGCTACTGCCACAGCTCAAATAGGCAGAAGCAGACTGCTGCTTCAGAAAGAGCAAGCCATAAGCTTTGGCAGCTTCCACATGATGTTAAGCCTACAGGGATGTAGAGTGTAATAGTTGAGGCTTAGGAGCCTCCACCTAGTTTACAGAAGATGTGTGGAAAACCCAGGATGTACAGGCAGAAGCTGGTGCAGAAGTGAAACCCTCATGGAGAGCCTCTACTAGGACAGCATGGAGAGAAAATGTGGGATTGGAGCCCCCAAACAGAGTCCCCACTGGGGCACTGCCTAGTGGAGCTGTGAGAAGAGGTCTACTGTCCTCCAGACCCCAGAAAGGGAGATCCACCAAGAGCTTGCATCATGTACCTGGAAAAGCCACAGGAACATAATGCCAGCCCTTGAGAGCAGCTGTGGGGGCTGAGCTCTGCAGAGCCACAGAAGTGGAGCTGTCCAAGGCCTTGTGAGCCCACCCCTTGCATGAGTGTGGCCTGGATGTGATACATGGAGTCAAAGGAGATTATTTAGAGCTTTAAGATTTAAAGACTGCCCTGCTGGGTTTTGAACTTGCATGGGGTCTTTAACCTTTTTTGTTTTGTTTTGGTGTCTCCCTTTTGGAAAGGGAGTACTCACCCAATGCCTGAAACCCCATTGTGTCTTGGAAGCAACTAACTTGTTTTTTATTTTACAGGCTCATAGACAGAAAGGACTTACTCCAGCTATTTTGTTATTTGTTTTCTGGTTGTTTTGTGATCTTCTTTTCTTGTTTTAGGTGAGACTTTGTGCTTTAGACTTTTGAGTTAATGCTGGAGTGAGTTAAGACTTTGGGGGACTGTTGGCATTACTGTATTTTGAAATGTGAGAATAACATGAGATTTGGGAGAGGCCAGGGGCAAAATGATATGGTTTGGATCTGTGTTCCCACCCAAATCTTATATCAAATTGTAATTCCCAGTGTTGGAGGTGGGTCCTGGTGGGAGGTGATGAGATCATGGTGGCAGATTTACCCTTTGGTGCTGTTCTTGTAATTGTGAGTGAGTTATTATGAGATCTGATTGTTTAAAAGTGTGTGGCACCTCCCCCCCACTTTCTCTTCCCCTGGCTTTGATCATATAAGACATGCCTGCTTCCCCTTTGTTTCTTTCATGATTGTAAGTTTCCTGAGGGCTACCCAGCTGTGCTTCCTGTACAGCCTGCAAAACTGTGAGCCAATTCGACCTCTTTTTTATAAATTCCCCAGTTTCAGGTATTTCTTTATAGCACTGCAAGCATGAACTAATAGAACTGCTTTCCCTGTATCCCATAGGTTTTGGTATCTTGTGTTTCCATTATCATTTGTCACAACGAATCTTTCAATTTTCCTCTTCAGTTCTTCATTTACCCACTGGTCATTCAAGAGCAATTGTTTAATTTTCATGTGTTTTTATTGTTTCCAAACGTCCTCTTGTTATTGATTTGTAGTTTTATTCCATTGTGGTCAGAGAAGATACTTGAAATTATTTCAAGTTTTTTTTAATGTTTTAAGACTTGTTTGTGACACAAAATATGGTCTATCCTTGAGAATTATCCATGTGCTGAGGTGAAGAATGTGTATTTTGGAGCCTTTGGATGAAATGTTCTGTAAATATCTATTAGGTCCATTTGGTCTACGGTGCAGATTAAGTCTGATGTTTCTTTATTGATATTCTGTTTGAAAGATCTGTCCAATGCTGAAAGTGGAGTATTGAAGTCTCCAGCTATTATTGTATTAAGGTTTATCTCTCTCTTTAGCTCTAATGTTTGCTTTATACATCTGGGTGCTCCAGTGTTGGGAGCACTGGAGGTTATACATATTTTTGTATTTATAATTGTTATATTCTCTTGGTGAATTGACCCCTTTATCATTATATAATGAGCTTTTGGTCTCTTCTTACAGGTTTTGGCTTGAAATCTATTTTGTCTAATACAAGTATAGCTACTCCTGCTCTTTTTTGGTTTCCTTTGGCATGGAATATCGTTTTCCATCCCGTTATTTTCAGTCTATGTATATATTTATAGGTGAAGTGTGCTCCTTGTAGCCACAGATCAACAGGTCTTGCTTTTTTGTCCATTCAGCCATTCTATGTCTTTTGATGGGAGAGTTTAGTCCATTTACATTTAATGTTATATTGATAAGTGAGGACTTAGTCCAGCTATTTTGTTATTTGTTTTCTGGTTATTTTGTAGTCTTCTCTTTCTGTTTTCCTTTTAGTGGATGTGATTTTTCTCTGGTGATATGACTTAATGTCTTCCTTTTTATATTTTGCGTATCCATTGTATATTTTTCGATTTGAGATTATCGTGAGTCTTGCAAATACTATCTTATAAGCCATTATTTTAAATTGATGACAACACTGATTTCACAAACAAATAAATCAAAAAGAAAACTAATAAAAACTCCACTCTTTAACATCCTCCAACCTGCTTTTTAAATTTTGTTGTTTATCTATATGTCTTATTTTACTGTCTATGTCTGGAAAGTCATTGTAGATATTATTTTTGACTGGTGTTCTATTTAGCCTTTTGATGTAAGATAAGAGTATTTTACACACTACAATTACAGTGTTATTATATTCTGTGTTTTTCTGTATGCTATTACCAGTGAGTTTTGCACCTTCAGATGATTTCTTATTGCTTATTAATGCCCCTTCTTTCAGCTATTGATACAATTCCTCAGCTTTTCTTTGGGAAGGTTTTTATTTCTCCTTCAGGCTTAAAAGATATTTTGCTGAATATACTGCTCAAGGGTGAGGGGTTTTTTTTCCCTTCAGCATGTTAAATATGTCATACCACTCTCTCCTGACCTGTAAGGATTCCAATGAAGTCTGCTACCAGACATATTGGAGCTCCACTGTATGTGATTTGTTTCTTTTATCTTGCTTTTAGGATTGTTTCTTTACCTTTGGCCTTTGAGAGTTTGATTATTAAATGCCTTGAGGTAGTCTTCTTTGGGTTGAATCTGCTTGGTTAAATCTATAACCTTCTTGCACTTGACATTTCTTTAGGTTTGGGGAGTTCTCTAACACTTTCCTTTTGATAAACTTTCTAATCGTATCTTTCTCTACCTACTCTTCAAGACCAATAACTCTTAGATTTGCCCTTTTGAGGATATTTTCTAGATCTTGTAGGCAAGCTTCATTCTTTTTGTTTTCTTTTTCTTTTGTCTCCTCTGATGGTGTATTTTCAAATAGCCTGTGTTCAAGCTCACTAATTATTTCTCCTGCTTGATCAATTCTGCTATTAAGAGACTTCAGTGCATTCCTCAATATGTCAATTGCATTTTTCAAGTCAAGAACTTCTGTTTATTTTTAATAATTTCAATCTCGTTATTAAATTTATCTGATATACTTCTGAATTTCTTTTTTGTGTTATCTTGAATTTCTTGGAGTTTCCTCGACACAGCTATTTAGAATTATCTGTCAAAAAGGTCACATATCTCTGTTTCTCCAGGATTGGTCCCTCATACCTTATTTATTTAGTTAATTTGGTGAGATCATGTTTTCCTAGTTGGCGTTGTTGATTGTGTATGTTTGTTGCTGTCTGAGAATTGAAGAGTTAGGCATTTATTGTTGTCTTCAGAATCTGGGCTTTTTTTGTGCACATCCTTTTTGAGGAAGCTTTCCAGGTATTCGAAGGGACTTTGACTCCAAATCCAATTATGCTGTAGTTCTTGCTGACTCTTAGAGGTACCGCCTTGGTAGTCTTGGATAAAATCTGGAAGAATTCTCTGGATTACCAGGCAGAGAATCTTGTTCTTTCCCTTTACCTTCTCCCAAACAGTCTCTCTCTATATATGTTGAGCTTCCTAGAACTGGGAGTAGTATGACACAAGCACCCCTGTGGCCACTACTAACTGCACTGCACTGTTAAGAGCTGAAGCCAGCACAGCACTGGGTCTCACCCAAGGCCCACTGTTACTAATATCTGGTTACCACCTACATTCACTCAAAGCCCTAAGGCTCTACAATCAGTAGCTGACAAAGCCAGCCAGATTTGTGTCCCTCTCTTCAAGGCAGTGAGTTCCCCCAGGCCCTGGATGGGTCCAGAGATGCTGTCTGGGAGCCACAGATTGAAGTAAAAAGCAGAAATTTACCTGGTGTGCTGTTCTACTGTGGCTAAGCTGGCATTCAAACCACAAGACAAAGTCCTTCCCTTTCTTCCCTCCCCTTTCCACAGGCAGAGGAGCCTCTCCCTGTGGCCACCACCAGCAACAACCCACAGAGGGTTCTGCCAGGCACTGCTGATGTTCACTTAATGCCCAAAGACTCTTCTGTCAGCTTGTGGTGAATGCTGCCAGGCCTGGGACTCACCCTTCAGGGCAGTGGGCTCCTCTCTGGCCCAGAGCAGGTCTAGATATGCTGACCAAGATCCTAGGCCTGGACTTGGAGACCTCAAGAGCCTGCTTGGTGCTGTACCCCATTGTGGCTGAGCTGGGACCTAACGTGCAAGACAGAGTCCCCTTTACTTTTCCCTCTACTTTTCTCAAACAGAAGGAGTCTTTCACCATAGTCACCACAGCTGTGAACGTGCTGGGTCACACCTGAAGCCATCATCTCTCAGAGCCCAAGGCCCACAGTGTATTACTTGGTATTGCTGGTAGTTATTCAGACCCCAGGTGCTCTTTAGTCAGCAGGTGATGAATATTACCAGGTCTTCGCTGTGACAGGGCTGCACTGACTTCAATGTAAAATCCCCCAGTCACTGTGCTCTCCCTCTCTCAAGTGCAAAGATATCTCTGCCCCATGCTGCTGCTGCCAGCAGTGCACCATGGGTGATGTAAGCCAACCTGGCTGGTATCTCAGTAGGTCTCATGCCCCCGAGTCCGCTGGCTCTAAGCCCAGCTCATCACTAGGACTTCCCTAGATATTGAAGTTCTTGTGACCTAGACTGCCCTTCAAGTTCACTTAGGGCCCCAGAGCACTCTAGCCCACAGTAGCAAGGCTTGCTGAAACTCAATCTCTGACCACTGGGATGGACGATTTCCTGCTGGCTAGGCCCAGTCCAAATGCTCCCTCTGTGGTGAACATTAGCTGAGTACAGACTGATTCTGCCTTCTGCAGGACAGCACTGGGTTCAATGCAAAGTCTCACAATTGCTGCAGTCTTTTCCTCCTAAGTGCACAGATTCTCCATGCTGCATGGGATATGGGGGAGGGGTGTCATTGGTACTTCAAGATTGTCTTTCCTGCCCTCTTCAATGACTCTTTCCGTGGTATGAAGTTAAAACCAGGTACTATGATTGCTCACATGATTTTTGGTTCCTGTGATGGTGATTTTTTTGTGTAGTTACCAAAATTTGGTGTTCCTACAGAGGGGATGAATGATGTAAGCTGCTATTTGGCCATTTTGCTCTGCCAGAAGTTCTAATAAAATTTTGAAAATATTTTTGTATTCTTGAGTTGGTGATTTTCAGGGACCTTTTCTGCTCTGTAGGTTTGGGCTTTATTAATTTAAATTAAAAATATATTTTTTATATACTATTTATTTCTTATTTGTGATTTCTATTATTCCATTATTTATTATACACAGATTAGATGATTATAATTTTTCTTCCATAGAACTCATCTTTTCTAGAAATAATTTTCATTGTTTTATCTGTCACTTGTGGAAAAATTCTGAAACTTTTCTTTTTTTTCACTAACGTGAATTTTTCTGCAATATCTAGTCTGCTGTTCATTGCTCCTCCTCAGGTCTTAGTTGAATAATTTCATTTTTTACCTTCATAAAATTTGACTTTTCTTAACTTCTTTCTTTTGATATTTGACATATATTTTTGAGAACCCAGATTAGACATTTTATAAAATGAGCTTTTTTTCTTGCAGAAAATCTATTTTAGGGAAGGCATTTCCTCTGCTTCCTCCAGATGGTCTCCTTTTGACTTACAGTATCTTTTCCATGTCTTTCAGAGGAGGCCCACTCTGCCAACTCTGTTCATTGGGGCCATCTGCTCCAGACGAAAGCTCATCCACACATATTTTCGATTTGCTGTGGCTGTCTGTCCCACACCTTGCCCTCCTTCCTCTTAGGTATAGACTGTTAGTGGCTCTTTTTTTCAGGGTCTCCTATACCTACTTTCCAGTTACTTCGTGGTGTGGAAATTCAAATATTGGCCCTTCATATCACTTTCAATACAATAGAAATGCTCAAGTATCTCGCATGTGTCATTTTTCCTTATTTCCTGTCTTAGTACTGGCATATTAGTTTATATTTTGTAGTTATTTCCATGGCAGTTGGGAACAGTGGTAATTGTCTGTACTCCTGGTTTTTCTTTTTAGGTTCCATGAAGCACTATCTGGAAAGGTTCCATGGACACCTTTGCAGGGTTGGTCCTTTGAGTCTTTTTCTTATTGCTGCCCCTTTTCTCATCTCTCCTGGTTTTGAACTCTCTCGTGTCCTACTCATACTGAGCATTCTCCTTTTTTCATGCATTCTGTAAGTTTCTTCCTAACAGCAATAGCACTTTTCTTCTGTCCTCAGTCTTCATCTCCCGTCTTAAATGTTCAAGGTTGATATCATAGTGTTACATTATTGTGAAGAAGACTGTAATCCTCAAGATGTTTGACAACATCAAACACGTGTTTAGAAGGCAACTCCCTTACAGTGAGGAGAGATCCTTCTTACTCATTGAGAGAACAAGGGGGCTCCTAACACTATAAAGAATACTTCTTTACGTGGATAAACTTGATTTTAATCTGCTCTATTTGATTGAATAAACTATGCTGTCAGGACATTTATTCTACTTCTTTTTATAGCTCTAAAGTGACTGAAGGGCTGAGAATCCAAGGACATAGAAATCTTTAGAGCTTGGAAAAGTCGTTGGAACCATTTTGTTGTAAAACCAGTTTTTAGTCTCTTTTCCTTTTGATGCTTTTTTATATCACATATGTTTGATGATTCTGGGGTTGCATGAAACATTTTTGAAAAAAACTTTCCCTGAAAAAAAAAAATCCAGTAGCAATCAGGCTTTAGTTTATTCTATGATTACCCAATTGCTCTTCTTATGTCTTCATCTGAGTTAGCTTCCTGAGAACTTCCTTGCCTCTTCAATTAGTTAAAAATTAGCCACAAAGGCTGAGGAATCTGGTGTTCAAATATTCTTTGTTGTGGACATGTCTTTCTTTTAAAGCAATAGCAAAGCTTAGCAAAATCTCTGCCAGTGGAAGGATGCATGACAAAGAGAAGGAAGATAGCCTAATGAGGACCAGGTAGATTTGCAGCACATTTGGAGGAAGAACCCCTGTGCCAGGTCATGGCCCAGCCTAGTGCCCTGATGAGAAAGGCTGATGATGTGGGGAGTAGGTAACGGCACAGCACGGATTTCTTCACGTGCTAATACAGTGAAGCCTTGAGCGCTGATGCCCCTCTCACCCTCCAACTGAAAGAAGTGTTAAGAAGAAGAGAGCCTGACATTCCAGCTCTCGTGACTGGGTGAGCTCCTTGTGGAATATCAGAACATGAGAGGTTACAGGGAGAGGGAGTTGTGTTCTATCTCCAGCTCCTTAGTTCACTCACTTGTACCCTCACCTCTTTTATAGTTTTTGCCATGCCTGTTAAAGGGTCTGATAGTCAACCAAAAATGAAAACAACCTTAACAGAATCTGAATCTATATTCTCAAAAATCTTTGAACCTGTAAGAGCTTGTGTGGTCTGGTTTGGCTCAATGCCATATAGACAAGGTCAGTTTTTAATGAGAACTTTTCATCCTCATTACTCCACTAGAGATTTCATGAAAAAGGTTTGAGAGCAAAATTAACCACTTTACCAATGTATCAGATTCATCTTTCAAACGTAAACACTATTCGTAATTTGACATTGACAAGCTTACATCTGCAAAGCTTTAAAGATTGTCATTTTGGGGTAGAAAATATCTCATTAATCAGAATGTTAAATAATCCACAGTACTTATATAATGTGTTATTATTTATCAGTCTTGAGCAGCTCTATTTCCAAAGGGAGAAACAAAATAATTTCAACCAAGTGAGCATAATATTAATGACAGCAGTATTATAAATACATTTAAAATGATGCCAGAAAGCATGTGACAACAAGAAAAAAAAAGCTGATTTTCTTTTATTTTTCTCCCGTTCAATGTGCAAAACATGCTGCTATACTTTTATCCACAGACTTTGTTTGAAAATTTCTCAAGACACAAGCCAGCACCATGTCAATAATGGTTGAGTACTTTGTTTGGTGCAATTAAAAGATTTTTACAACTTCTACAATGGAAATCACCAGGAAACCAAGAAAACTGGCAGTGCATCAAACAATTCAGTTGAAGGGAAGAAACAAACAGGGTGTAGATGAAACGCTGAAAAGGGTGATATTCTTTCTGTGATATTAACACAATAGTGATCTTAGGGCCCCATGAACATAAATTTCAGGCTCCCTTTCATAAACCCCCTTTGATTTAGGAATTATTCCAATATAATGTGAATACTCTTTTACATCCCTCTTTCTCATACTTTAAGTTAGAGCCTGTGTTCCTACGCAGCTGTGTTGTCATTGTTTAAATAGGACAAACAGACAGGACACTGCGGGAAACAGTGGTTCTCTGTGTGATATCACTCAATCCTCCTGGGCAGAAAGAATCATGTTTCCAGTTTGAAGTTTGCTATTTTGACACAAGTAAGCACAGTATATTATTAGGATGAGCTATCTTTTTATACCTAATTATGTTAACTTTGAAGGCCTGTTCAGTTGACTTACCCACCTGAAAACTAAGTTGTGATTTATAAGACCCACCAACATAGCGTATTGGGCCAATAAACAGGTTTTGTAATCTCAATATTTTCTCCAATGCTTTATCTAATGGGTACCATTTTAAAAGAGAGATGTCACATAACTATCAAATGCCAAGTTCACAAACAGGAATGTTAGCTCATATGAATTGATTTTAGGATGCCTGTTAGGCGTTTTAGTTGTGCTTTGCAGAAGTTTCTTTATGTCCGAAAAATTATGTTACATAGATTTTACAGAATTCCAATCTAAGTTCCAGCAGTATTTTTTTGTAGAAATTAACAATCTGATTCTACATTTCTCATGGAAAGTCAAAGGAACTAGAATAGCCAAAACAATTTCAAAGAGGAAGACTTTGGAAGACTCACCTAAGCTGATTTAAGGCTTACTATAAAACTATTGTAACCAAAGCAGTGTGGTATTGGTGAAAGGGCAGGCATGAATATCAACAGAACGGAATTGAGAGTCAACAGTAGACACACATTTGACCAATTGATTTTTAGCAAAGGTACAAAGGCAATTTCATGGAGAAAGTACAGAATTTTCACTAAATGATGTTAAGAGAATTGCATATCAATATTAAAAAATGAACTTTGACACATACTTCATACATTATATAAAAATTAAAATAGATCAGAGACTTAAATGTAAGATCTAAAATTATCAAATTCCTAGAACAAAAAAGTAAAAAAAATTCTGTGATTTGGGGCCAAGCATATCTTTTAGATATGACACCAAAAGCACCAAAAAAGGTGATCAACTGGATTTCATCAAAATGAAAACCTGGTTTGTAAAAGACACTGCTAAAAGGGTGTAAAGGTACTGACTTCACAAAAATATTTGCAAAACACATATTTAACAATAGGCTTTTATCTAGAACATACAAAGAACTCTCAAAATTCAGTAAGAAAACAAAAGATCCATTTTTTTAAATGGGCAAAAAATTGTACAAATAAATCAACTGAGAAAATACATGGATAACAGCAACATGAAATGATGTTCAACATTGTTAGTCATTAAGGAAATACAAATTAAAACCATAAGGAAATGTCACTACAGACCAATTATTAGAATGAAGAAAAGTTTTAAAAACCTGACAATACTAAGTGTGAGCAAGCATTCTGAGCAAATGGTACTCCTGTACTACACTTCTGGTGGGAATACAATATGATATAGCCACTAAGACAGGTTGCCAGTTTCTTTTAAAGTTAAACATATACTCACCATGTGAATCAATAATCCTGCAACTAGGTATTTACCCAAGAGATAAATGCTTGTGTTTAAATGAAAATCTGTACACAAATATTTTTAGTAACTTCATAATTAGCAAAAACTGGAAACAACCCTTCAACTTGTTCATGAATAAACAAATTATGGTACACCTATGCAATGGGATTCTATTTGACAATAAAAAGGAATGCACTATAAATTCATTTAACAATATGGATGAATCTCAAATGCAATTTGTTTAGTGAAAAACACCAGACCCCAAAGACCACAATACTGTATGATTCAATTATATGACATTCTGGAAAACGGAAAACAATGGAGGCAAAAAACAAATGGTTTCCAGAGTTTGGGACTGGGGGCAGCTCAGCTACAAAGGGACTGGGAGACATGCTTTGAGGATCTGTTCTGTATCTTGGTTGTAGTGGTAGTGACACAACTGTATTCATTTGTCAAAATTACAGAACTACACACTTCAAAGAGTGAATTTTGCTGTATTTTTTTTCTTTTTCTGAGACAGAGTCTCACTCTCTTGCACAGGCTGGAGTGCAGTGGCGTGATCTTGGCTCACTGCAACATCCGCCCCCTGTGTTTAAGTGACTCTCCTGCCTCAGCTTCCCAAGTAGCTGGGATTACAGGCACCTGCCACCGCGCCCAGCTAATTTTTGTATTTTTAGTAGAGATGGGGTTTCACCATGTTGGTCAGGCTGGTCTTGAACTCCTGACCTCGTGATCCACCTGCCTCCGCCTCCCAAAGTGCTGGAATTACAGGCGTGAGCCACCGCACCCAGCCTGCTATATATATTTTTTTAAGTAAAAAAGAAAAAACTAGTACTTAAGAGTTTTCTTAAAAAGATATCGTTCTTTGAGGATAAAAACTGTAGCTTCTCCCGGGAGGCGGAGCTTGCAGTGAGCCGAGATGGCGCCACTGCACTCCAGCCTGGGCGACAGAGCAAGACTCGGTCTCAAAAAATAAAAAATAAATAAATAAATAAACAAAATAAAACACTCTAGCGTCTTTTTCATTCTACTCCTGTACAGTGAGTGTGCGTGTTTAATACTTGTTTAGCGTGCATTTTCTCTATGTGAGATCATCATAAGAGTTCTGTAGTCAGAACATTTCTATGTTTTGATGACATCTAGTTTTTTTTTTAATCAGAGATATTTTTTGAAAATGCACACAGGAAAATAAATAATTAAAAGAGATCATTCATTAAAGTATCTCCAAGGCATTCCCCATAATTTTTTTGACTTATAAAACAAAGGAAGATTTTATTTTATAATGTGTCTGCATAAATGAGAGCTTTTGCCCAAAATGAACCAAAGATGTCCTTTTGTTTAAAAGGCAGAAATAACAACAGAAATACAGATGACCCTATAAAATGCTTTTCTTTCTCCGTACATTTGAAAATGTCGTACCCCCTCACCTTTAGCACCTCAGCTGCACAATCAGCATGCGGAAGAATTATTAACAAGAGCACTCCCATTCTGGTTTCAAACCCACATAATACCGCTTGAAAAAAAAATAGCCTTGCTGAAAGAATGTTATACATCTTTCACACCATACTTGGAGATTTCTGACAGCCAGATCCAAAAAAGTACAACACTCTATAGTCTATGTCAACCGGAATGACTCCTCTTTTCATAGATTTAAGAAGCAGTACGCTGTTTCCCCCAGAGATTCTCCCAGCCTAATATTCCCCAAGTTAAATGTGTCAGGAGCAACTACATCTTGCTGTGGGATTCAGATACCGTTAATATAACGAAATGCTATTGTTGTTGCTGTACTCACGGTGATGGCAATCTAAAAAGTTCTCATGACAGCAGAAATGTCACTTTTGACGAGCTATATATAGAGACAGAAGTGTACAATTTAGAATCTGCAATGGATCATGACTCAGTCTGCTTGTTCTCACACTTTGTATTGTTTCTTGGCACCACTGTGTGTCTTCAAGCACACACCAGTTCTGCCAGTAACAGACCTCCTTAGCTGATCCTCATTATCACCGTGGCACAAAATCAACCCCCCATTCAGTTCTTTCTGCTTTTAAGAACGGTATCTTTTAATAAAGCTTACATCAATGTCATGTCAGAGAACGAGGGAGCTCCTTGCTTAGGGATTTGCCTTAGTGAATGAAAAACAGGTAAACCAGTAAGCCAATCTGTGTGCAGCAACAAAGAAAAGCACCTAGTCCTAACATCTGCCCCACCAGGCTAACCAATATCAGGGAAAACAATCTTCTGCCTTTAAAGCAATAACCTTCACTAAATCAGTAACACTCACGTTTTCCATCCTTCTCTACAACCTTCAGTCTTAATATGAGGGAATGGAAGAAAATTTTTCCAAATTTACTTTCATCTGAAAGGCCACGCAATTCTGTTGCCATCCTGCCTGCTTTCATAGTAGTGGGAAGGTTTCTGAGTAATGGAAAATATCCTGAGGTCATGATGGTTCCTGAGAATAAAATAAGCAGAAAATAAAATGGAAGAGAGAAGGTAAAAAACAGGCATAGAGACAAAGTAGAGAAGGAAGAGAGGCTGAGCGGAGCCAGAGGAGAAGGGTTCAGGGTCTGCGCACACCGGAAAACACAAACTTTCAGAATTTCATCTGGGCCACAAAACCTTTATGTAAATGACATTCTCTGTTCAGGCAGCTACCTCTGTGGCTTCTTGGATAAAGCTGGGTTCTGCTCTTCATCTCCAGCTTCATTATTTACTCCCAAGGCATTTTTCCATAGAGAGAACATTTGTTCTTAATTTTCCATCCCACATTGTACAATACCACAACTTTCCTACTGCCACAAAGAATCTTCTTTCACTTGCTTCGGGGCTGGAACATCTGAGCATCCACATACCACACCCCAACACACAGACATGGACTGAGAAATCTTCTCTCTTTGTCCATCCCTGTGTTCCATATTTCTAAAAACTATTAGCTTGTAAAAAAGCTCGTAAAATTTAGGTGTGTTTTGTTGTTTTCTATCTATCCATTAATGAAGCTACTTTTGTTGAGCATGGTATATAATTTATTTTGTTCTAAAGTTTTTTACAAAGGAAAAAAATTAATTCTTAAGGTTAAAAAAATTAAACTAATTTGTAAAATGAGAAGAAACAAAATACTGTCATTCTGTTTTACAAAAACAAACTGTTACCTTTTTTATATTTTATCATCGACACTTGTTTTGTTTAATGTGTCATAAATCTTTTAGAATGTGTATTAGGTTAGCGAGGCTTGGCCAATTTAAGCTGCAGTATGAAAATTTGAAACTCTAAGTGGTTGAATACCACACCAGTTTCTTTCTTATTCGTGCTACCTATCCCAAACAGGTTAATGGAGGGCTCTGTGCCATACATTCCTACTCAGGGATCTAAGCTCATGGAAACTCCATCATCTTGTAGCTGCAGTATTTGGATGCCCTACTTCCTCCATTTCTAAGGGGAGAAATTGGAAATCTTACAAGGGCTTTTAATTGCCTCAGTCTGGAAGTGGCACACTTGACTTCCACATTTCTTTGGCTAGAATGAGTTACATAGCTTCACCTAACTGCAAGGGAGACAAGAAATGAAAGAAGCAAGTGGAACACTACTAGGCATTACTCTCTCTGCCACATCATGTCAGTAAATCGAGATCTAACTCATAACTTTTATTGGCTAAATAATTTTTCAGGTTATGTGTGGTGGCTCATGCCTGTAATCCCAGCACTTTGGAAAGCCAAGGCAGGTGGATCACTTGAGCCCAGGAGATCGTGACCACCCTGGGCAACATGGCCAAACAGTCTCTACAAAAACATACAAGAATTAGCTGGGCATGGTGGTGTGTGCCTGTGGTCCCAGCTACTCAGGAGGCTGACGTAGGAGGATCACCCAAGTCCAGGAAGTTTGAGGCTGCAGTAAGCCATGATCATAACATTGCACTCCAGCCTGGGTGGCAGAGTGAGACCCTGTCTCAAATAAAAATAATTTTTTAAAAATGGATATGCCATAATTTGTTAACTAGCTATAGTTGAACGTTTAGACTGTTTTGGTGTTTCACTACTCTAAATGACTCTAACAAGCATCTTTCTGTCCATAGCTTTGAGTACTTTTCTAATTGCTGCCTTAGGATAACTAATTTTTTTTAACTTTTAGGTTCAGGGGACATTTGCAGGTTTGTTATGTAGGTAAATTGTGTGGCACAGGGTTTGGTGTACAGATTATTTTGTCACCTAGGTAATTAGCATAGTACGCAATAGGGAGTTTTTCAATCCTCACACTCCTCCCACCCTCCACTCTCAAGTGGACCCCAGTGTCTCTTGTTCCCTTCTTTGTGTCCATGTGTACTTAAAATGTAGCTCCCACCTATAAGTGAGAATATGCAATATTTGGTTTTCTCCTCTGACATTAGTTTGCTTGAAATAACAGCCTCCAGCTCTGTCTATGTTGGTTCAAAGAACATCTAATTTCTCTTTTACAGCTGCATAGTATTCCATGGTATGTATGTACCACATTTTAAAAATCCAATCTACCGTTGATGGGCATTCAGTTTGATTCCATGTCTTTGCAATTGTGAATAGTGCTTTGATAAATATACACATGCATGTGTCTTTATGGTGGAACAATTTATATTCCTTTGGGCATATACCCAGTAATGAGATTGCTGGGTCAAATGGTAGTTCTGTTTAAGTTCTTTGAGAAATCTCCAAACTGCTTTCCACAATGGCTGGACTAATTTACATTCCCACCAATAGTGTATAAACATTTGCTTTTCTCGACAACCTTGCCAACATCTGTTATTTCTTGACTTTATAATAGTAGCCATCCATTCTGACTGGTGTGAGATTGTATCTCATTGTGGTTTTGATTTGCATTTTTCTAATGATTAGTGTTGTGGAACATTTTTTCATATGCTTGTTGGCTGCCTGTATGTCTTTTGAAAAAAGTCGTTCATTTCCTTTGCCCGCTTTTTAGCAGGCATGGTTGTTTGTTTATTGCTTGTAAATTTCCTTATGTTCCTTGTAGATTCTGGGTATTAGACCTTTGTCAGATACATAGTTTGCAAATATTTTCTCCCATTCTGTACATTGTTTACTTTGTTGACAGTTTCTTTTGCTGTGCAGAAGCTCTTTAGTTTAATTCGGTCCCATTTGTCAATTTTTGGTTTTGTTAACAATTACTTTTGGTATCTTCATCATGAAATCTTTGTCAGGCCTTATGTCCAGAATGGTATTTCTTAGGTTATCTTCCAGGGTTTTTATAGTTTGAGGTTTTACATTTAAGTCTTTTTCCATTTTGGGTTAATTTTTGTAGATGGTGTAAGAAAGGGGCCCAGTTTCAATCTTCTACATATGGCTAGCCAGTTATCCCAGCACCATTTATGGAATAAGTTCTTTCCTCATTCATTGCTTGTTTTTGCTGATTTTGTTGAAGACCAGATAGTTGTAGGTGCGTGGCATAATTTCTGCACTGTCTTTTCTGTTTCATTAGTCTTCGTGTCTCTTTTTGTGCCAGTATCATGCTGTTTTGGTTACTATAGCCTTGTAGTGTAGTTTGAAGTAGGGTTATGTGATACCACCAGCTTAGAAGTGTTCTTTTTCTTTTTGCTTAGAAGTGCCTTCGCTATTTGGGCTCTTTTTTAGCTTCATATGAATTTTAAAATAGTTTTTTCTAAATCTCTGAAGAACATCATTGGTGGTTTGATAGGAATTGCATTCAGTCTGTAAATTGCTTTGGGCAGTATGGACATTTAAACAATAGTGATTCTTCCTATCCACGAGCATGGAATGTTTCTCCATTTGTTTGTGTCATCACTGATTTCTTTTAGCAGTGTTTTGTAATTCTCATTGCAGTTTTTTACCTCCTTGGTTAGCTGTATTCCTAGGTATTTTATTCTTCTTGAGGCTATTTTAAGTGGGATTGTGTTCTTCATTTGGTTCTCAGCTTGGATGTTGCTGATGTATAGGAATGTTACTGATTTTTGTACATTGATTTTCTATCCTGAAACTTTGCTGAAGTTGTTTATCAGATCAAGGAGCTTGTGCATAGAGACTATAGGGTTTTCTAGGTATGGAATCATATAATCTGCAAACAGGGATAGTTTGACTTCCTCTCTTCCTATTTGGATGCCCTTTATTTCTTTCTCTTACCTGATTGCTCTGGCTAGGACCTTCAGCACTATGTCGAATGAGAGTGGCGAGAG
Organism: Pan troglodytes; assembly: GCF_028858775.2. Lineage (NCBI taxonomy): Eukaryota > Metazoa > Chordata > Mammalia > Primates > Hominidae > Pan > Pan troglodytes. The sequence goes on along the minus strand of NC_072413.2, from coordinate 28,321,158 downwards.
AAGGCATCCTTGTCTTGTTCCAGTTTTCAAGGGAAGTGCTTCTAGCTTTTGCCCATTCCGTATGATGTTCACTGTGGGTTCTTCATAGATGGCTCTTACTACTTTGAGGTATGTTACCTCAATGTCTCATTTGTTGAGGGGTTTTAACATAAAGGGATATTGAATTTGATCAAAAGCCTTTTCTGCACCTAAAAGATGATCATGCGGTTTCTTTTCAGTTCTGTTTATGTGATTAATCACATTTATTCATTTGTGTATGTTGAATCAACCTTACATCCCAGAGATAAAGCCTACTTGATCATGGTAAATTAGTTTTTTGATGCGTTGCTGGATTTGATCTGCTAGTTTTTTTAGAGTATTTTTGCATCTATAATCATTAAGTGTATCGGCCTGAAGTTTTCTTTTATTTGTGTGTATGTGTCTCTGCTAGGTTTGGGATGATGCTGACCTCACAGAATGAGTTCGGGAGGAGTCCCCTCTTTAATTTTTTGGAATAGTTTTGGTAGAAATGGTACCAGCTCTTCCTTATACATCTGGCAGAATTCATTTGTGAATCTGTCTTTTCCTGGGCTTTTTCTGGTTGGTAGGTTTTTTATTACTGCTTCAATTTTAGTACTTGTTGGTGTGTTCAGGGATTCAATTTCTTCCTGGTTCAATCTTGGGAGGTTGTATGTTTCCAGGAATTTATCTATTTCTTCTAGGTTTTCTAGCTTTTTCATAGAGGTATTAGGATAAATTTTCATAGTTTGAATTGCTAGGTTAAGGCATATATTAGTACATTTTCATGCTGCTGATAAAGACATATCCAAGACTGGGTAATTTATAAAGAAAAAGAGGTTTAATGGACTCACAGTTCCACGTGGCTGGGGAGGCCTCACAATCATGGTACGAGGCAAAAGGCACATCTTACATAGCAGCAGACAAGAGCATGAGAGCCAAGTGAAAGGGGTTTCCTCTGATAAAACCATCAGATCTCGTGAGACTTATTCACTACAACAAAAATAGTATGGAGGAAACCACCCCCATGACTCAATTATCTCCCCCTGGGTCCCTCCCACAACATGTGGTAATTATGGGAACTATGATAAAAAATGAGATTTGGGTAGGGACACAGCCAAACCCTATTATTCTCCCCCTGGCCCCTCCCAACTCTAATCTCCTCACATTTCAAAACCAATCATGCCTTCCCAACAGTCCCCTAAAGTCTTAACTCATTTCAGCATTAACTCAAAAGTCAATTTTGCATGGAACATTCTCCTGGATACATCATATTTTCGTCCCCAAAATAACTCAAAAGTCCACAATCCAAAGTCTCATCTGAGACAATACAAGTCCCTTCCGCCTATGAGCCTGTAAAATTAAAAGCAAGTTAGTTACTTCCTAGATACAATGAGGATACAGGCATTGGGTAAATACAGCCATTCCAAATGGGAGAAATTGGCCACAACAAAGGGGCTAAAGGCCTCACGCAGACCAAAATCCAGCAGGGCAGTCAAATCTTAAAGCTCCAAAGTGATCTCCTTTGACTCCATGTCTCATATCCAGGTCATGCTGATGCAAAAGATAGGTTCCCATGGTCTTGAGCAGCTCTGCCCCTGTGGCTTTGCAGGGTGTAGGCCCTCTCCTGGCTGCTTTCATGGGCTGGTGTTGAGTGTCTGTGGCCTTTCCAGATGCATGGTGCAAGCTGTTGGTGGATCTACCATTCTGGGATCTGGAGGACGGTGGCCCCCTTCTCATAGCTCCACTAGGCAGTGCCTCAGTGGGAACTCTGTATGGGGGCTTCAACTCCACATTTCCCTTCCACATCCCTCTAGCAGAAGTTCTCCATGAGGGCCCTGCCCTTGCAGCAAACTTTTGCCTGGACATCCAGGCATTTCCGTACATCCTCTGAAACCTACACAGTGGTTCCCAAACCTCAGTTCTTGACTTCTGTGCACCTGCAGGCTTGACACCACATGGAAGCTGCCAGGGCTTGGGGCTTGCACCTTCTGAAGCCACAACTCAAGCTGAGCTGTACCTTGGCCCCTTTTAGCCATGGCTGGTGCAGCTGGGACGTAGGGCACCAAGTCCCTAAGTTGCACACAGCAGGGGAACCTGGGCCCAGCCTATGAAACCATTTTTTTCTCCTAGGCCTCTGGGCCTGTTATGGGAGGTGCTGCTGAGAAGGTTGCTGACATGCCCTGGAGACATTTTTCCCATTGTCTTGGCAATTAACATTTGACTCCTCAGTACTTATGCAAATTTCTGCAGCTGGCTTGAATTTCTCCTCAGAAAATGAATTTTTCTTTTCTATCGCATCATCAGGCAGCAAATTTTCTGAACTTTTATGCTCTGTTTCCATTTTGAAACTGATTGCTTTGAACAGCACTCAAGTCACTTCTTGAATGCTTTTCTGCTTAGAAATTTCTTCCACTAGATACCCTATATCATCTCCCTCAAGTTCAAAGTTCCACAAGTCTCTATGGCAGGGGCAAAATGCCACCAGTTTCTTTACTAAAACCTAGCAAGAGTCACCTCTACTCCAGTTCCCAACAAGTTCCTCATCTCCATCTGAGACCACCTCAACCTGGATTTCATTGTCCATATTATTATCAGCATTTTGGCCAAAGCCATTCAACAAGTCTCTAGGCAGTTCCAAACTTTTCCACATTTTCTTGTATTCTTCTGAGCCCTCCAAACTGTTCCAACCTCTGCCTGTTACCCAGTTCCAAAGTCGATTCCACATTTACAGGTATCTTTACAGCAGCACCCACTCTACTGGTACCAATTTACTGTATTGGTCAGTTTTCACACTGCTAATAAAGACATACCTGAGACTGGGTAATTTATAAACAAAAAGAGGTTTAATGGACTCACAGTTGCACATGGCAGGGGAGGCCTCATAATCATGGTGGAAGGCAAAGGGCACGTCTTACATGATGGCAGACAAGACAGAATGAGAGCCAAGTGAAAGAGGTTTTCCCCCATAAAACCATCAGATCTCGTGAGACATATTCACTACCACAAGAACAGTATGGGGGAAACCACCTCCATGATTCAATTTATCTCTCACCAGGTCCCTACCACAACATGTGGGAATTATGGGAGCTACAATTCAAGATGAGATTTGGATGGGGACACAGCCAATCCATATCAAGGCATTTACACAAATTAATGTTTTTATACATAATGTCAAAATACCCTTCAAAATGAATGTCCAGATTTAAAATGTCTCAGCTATAATGCATGTATTTATTTTTCATTTGTTTACCAATAATGTTATTCATTTTGTACTCTTGAGAGCAAGATGGGCATAAGGAATAAAAGGAACTTTACTGTTTTAATTTTTATCTCTTTGATTCTTTGATCTGTGCTTCAAAACGTTCCATTGTTCAGGAAGAAATAACTCAGGACTACTTAGGATTTCAAGTAGGTAAATATAACAATTTGTATAATATGAGATAATTAAGTCATTTTCCTATAAATTATTATGATAAAATATCACTTTTAAAAGTATGTATAAAATAATTCATCTACTTATAGCTAAAAAACAAATTTTATTTCTTAATGTTTTGAAGCAGCTATTTTATAATCTTGGAAGTTTTGCCAGGATTTCTTTACGAGAATATAAAATTTTGCCAATTCAAAGGGTATAAAGTTGTAGTAATGTAGGATGAATAAGTCTAGAGAGCTAATACACAGCTTGAGGACTATAGTTAATACTGTATTTTATACTAAAAATTTGCTAAGAGAGTAGATTTTAGGTGCTCTGACTACAAAATTTAGAAAGTAACTAAGTGAGGTGATGGATATATTAATTTTCTTGACTGCAGTAATCATTTCACCATGTGTATGTATATGTAAACATCATGTTATACACCTTAAATATATACAGTAAAAATACATCAAAATAATATATGGAAATCATTAGCATTTTTTTCCAAACAGTGTTATTAGAATTTTTAAAAATGGGTTAGATGTAGATGGATTTCGCATTTTGGGGGATCTATAATATACTGTAACCCAGAGGTCTGTGAGTCAACTATCTGAATTAAGTGTATTGAAATATTTATAACCTAACCTTTCGTAAGCCATAAAAAACATAATCTTATGAAAAAAACTTCCCTAGTTAAATTTTCAAAAAGCATATGATGTACAGAAAAATGATGTTGAACACAATGAACAAAGTAAATATACTGGACCAGAATCTTTAATAAATGCATCTAAAATAAATATTACTAATTAACAAGCACTTCATTGGTTCAAAGAGATAGAAAGAGAAGTTTTTGGTCCCATCTCCTTTTCCTCACTGTGTTTCTACCTCCAATATTCAATTTTCTCATTAACTTTATGGGGTGACTTCATCATGTTTACAAGCTGAGGAGAAGTGTCTACTACATTTTATTGTTTCTGTGGTATATTTTTGTCCACATTTTAATATTTCTGAAATCAGGATGCATTTTACCGTTGCTGTTGAGCTAGGCAGCAGTCATGACTTTTAGTCACTGTCAACACATGCATGTCAAAGCTTAGAGGGTGGGTGAAGCATTTGAAAGAAAGTCTGGGAAACAACAGAGGAGCAATCTTAAGAAATAGTGGGTTGCCAACACTTTTGATAACACAGAGGACAAAATTGTGTGCAAAAGCAGCATCAGTAGTCCTGTGTATATGCAAAGTTTTGTTTTCTCTTTTCGTGTAGGCTTAACCATGATATATGATGAAAATCTGTGTCACTATCTGAGGGATAACATATTCTATCCTGGTTTGATGACTTTTTTTTATTCTTTACAATTGTTGGTATCTTAAAGTTAATAAAATAAAATTATAGAGAATAAAAGAGGATGAAAGATTGAAGACTTGAAAGAGGGGGAAACGTCCTGGAAGAGGCAAAAGTGAATAAGATAATGGACACAAGTAGAGGAGTTACCTTGGCAAAGAAAGTGAAATGCTTTCTCTGTTGAAAGAAAAGAGGAAGGTGAATTTTTTTTTCTTTTAATATCTCATTGTGTCTTATACCCATATTCCACTCATGCTGCAGCAGAAATTCAAGTCAGCCTGCCAAGTGGAAATGATTATCTTGTGGCACACTGATACCAAGGAATCCAAATAAGAAAAGTTGGCATTTACTGGACACATGCTCTATTCCAGGCATTATACTGAGTACTTTACATGTAGGTCAGAAGAAGAAATTTAAAAGTGCATCACTTTCAGGTTCCTAACCTGTTTGCAAAGTTTTGGTCATGTGAGGTTTCCTGAGAGAGTTTTGAAGGATGAGTATAAGGAGGATGAGGAGGAGTAGGAGAAGGTGAAGACAAAGTTGGAGGCCTGTAGGTAATGAGATTTTCATTACATGAAATTGAATAGACAATCCATAGATTCTATGGTTCTACTGTCCTACAGGAGATATTGGAGCACAGTGATACAAGTTCATCTGTGGGAGCATATTCAAGGTTGGAGTAAAGTTGAAAAGTTTAGAATAGTCTTTATGGGAAATAAAAATAACATTTATAGAGTTTGTCTATACTAGGTAATAGGCTAAGTGTTTACATTCATTTTGTAATTTACTTACAAGGAAGAAATTATTGGGAGCTAGTAGAGTGAAGTGTTGTAGAGTGTGGGTTGTCGAAGGTGTAAATCCTGGCTCTGCTATGTGTTAAGTGTGTAGCTTTGATCAAGCTAGGGGTCCTTTAGGTCCCTCAGTTTCCTCCTTTTTATGTAGGTTCAACAATGATACCAGACTGATAATATAAAGTGTTGGTGAGTGTATAACAAAGAAGGAACTATCAGACATTGCTGCTGGGAATGTAAATTCATGCAATTCCTTTTAGAGAAACAATTGATACTGTATAGTAAGAATGAAAGTACTCAGACCCTACAACCCAGCAATTCTACTTGGAGGTATAAGCACCCTAAGAGAGTTATGGCACATGTGCAAAGATGTGTGTAGGATATTCATATAGTATTGTATGAAATCGTGAAAATTTGGAAATATCTATTAGAGGAATTAAGAAATAGACTATGGTGTCATCAGTCATAAAAAATTCGACATAGCAGTTAAAGTGACCAAACTAATTACCTGTTTATTTATAGGACAATCTAGTATACAATGTTGAGTGATAAAAAGCAAGCTGAAGAATATGTACAACATGAATGTACTTAGGAAAAATTAAAAGAACACACAAAGCAATACCATATATTATTTTTAAATAGATGCATGTATTTAATGACCTAGAAAGATACAAATCAAATAATGATTATCTCTGGAGAGTGAAGGTGAGAGGGAGAAAGGATGAGAAGGAGTAACAAATGTTGTTTCAAATTTATCTGAAATGCTCTTTTGAAAAAGAAAATAGGGTCAGGCACCGTGGCTCACGCCTGTAATCCTAACATTTTGGGAGGCCGAGTCAAGTGGATTAGTTGAGTCCAGGAGTTTCAGACCAGGCTGGGTGACATGGTCAAACTCTGTCTCTACAAAAAATACAAAAATTAGCCCAGAAAATTAGCATGCACCTGTAGTCCCAGCTACTCAGAAGGCTGAGTCTGGAGAATCACTTGAGCTTGGGAGGCAGAGGTTGCAGTGAGCAGAGATGGCGCAGTGGCGTAGTGACACTCCAGCCTGGGCGACAGAGTGAGACACCGTTTCCAAAAATAAAAATAAAAATTGAACCAACGTGACAAACTGTTAGCATTTGTTAATTCTGGGAAGTGAATAGTACCTATATGATGATGGGATATGTGTGTGTTGGAGAGTGTACTTGCATTTTTAAGTTTTTTGGGGTTTTTTTTGGTTGTTTGTTTTTTTGAGGGAGTTTCCCTCTTTTTCCCCAGACTGGAGTGCAATGGCACAATCTCAGCTCACTGCAACCTCCACCTCCCGAGTCCAAGCAATTCTCCTGCCTCAGCCTCCCGAGTAGCTGGGATTACAGGCATGAGCCACCAAGCCCGGCTAATTTTGTATTTTTAGTAGGGACAGAGTTTCTCCATGTTGGTCAGGCTGGTCTCGAACTCCCAACCTCAGGTGATCCACCTGCCTCGGCCTTGCAGAGTGCTGAGATTACAGGCGTGAGCCACCACACCCGGCCTTTACCGTATTTTTAAATGTTTCCTCCAAAATATTTAATGAGAACCGGAGTTTACAGGAAGTCTGCAATGGGGAGAAGGTGTTGTTGAGTAGGCAATGTGGGTTTCAAAAGAAGAGTGACTCCATTCTGAAATGCTTCCCTCAACTCTGCTAACCTGTTAGCCTACTTTTTCTTCTGTCTAGGTTCTTTCACAATGAAATGCAAATGTTAATTGGGGAGGTTAACCCCTTATTCCAGTGGCATAGTAACATGGATTAACTTTCCAGATTAGGAGAAAGCACTTCATGGCTTCCAGATAAGGGACAAGGCACAATTAATAATTATAGTCAGCAGTACTCTGATCATGATAATCCTCATCAGCCTCTATGTGGATATTCTCCAAGACAACTTGTAAATTGTAAGGTTTAACAGTAAAGGCCCAGGGTTTAAGATATTATGGTTGAGGGTTGGGGCCTAGGGGAAGTCATCAGGGTAAGTGTTTGTGGAGTGGCCCCAGCAATGGGATGCCCTTGTGTGGCTGGGATAGAGGAGGAGAGCACTGCGACTTGAGGAAGCTGGTGAAACGGCCCATGCATTTGAATCAGAGCCAGATCTGCTCTCCAACAGGGTTGGAACTGCTTGACTTTCCCTTTGTTTTAGGTACCGAGTATTTGCTTAGGTAATCAATCGAAATTTATTGACTCCCTTTCACTATTCATGGCATACTGTACTCATTAAATGAGTGGACAGTAGAGTGGACATAAAAGAAATAGAAATATAAGCCACTTAGAAGAAGCATGGAGTAAATATATTAAAATTCCTTTAGTAACAGGATTAAGAAAAGATTTCTGATCAGCTATGCATACTCTCCTAGACCATCACAACTCATAAATCAACAAAATGTATTGAATAGGGCTGTTCTGATGAACAAATTAACCTCCCTCAGCAGAGATCACTTATTCCTGATATGTGGTGATTTCTACTCAAATTTCCCTTGATTTTATAAATTTCCCATAAAAATCGACAATGAATCCAGTTTCAGCTTTCTACATATGGCTAGCCAGTTTTCCCAGCACCATTTATTAAATGGGGAATTCTTTCCCCATTGCTTGTTTTTGTCAGGTTTGTCAAAGATCAGATAGTTGTAGATATGCGGCATTATTTCTGAGGGCTCTGTTCTGTTCCATTGGTCTATATCTCTGTTTTGGTACCAGTACCATGCTGTTTTGGTTACTGTAGCCTTGTGGTATAGTTTGAAGCCAGGTAGTGTGATGCCTCCGGCTTTGTTCTTTTGGCTTAGGATTGACTTGGCAATGTGGGTTCTTTTTTGGTTCCACATGAACTTTAAAGTAGTTTTTTCCAATTCTGTGAAGAAAGTCGTTGGTAGCTTGATGGGGATGGCATTGAATCTATAAATTACCTTGGGCAGTATGGTATTTTCACGATATCGATTCTTCCTACCCATGAGCATGGAATGTTCTTCCATTTGTTTGTATCCTCTTTTATTTCATTGAGCAGTGGCTTGTAGTTCTCCTTGAAGAGGTCCTTCATGTCCCTTGTAAGTTGAATTCCTAGGTATTTCATTCTCTTTGAAGCAATTGTGAATGAGAGTTCACTCATGATTTGGTTCTCTGACTGTTATTGGTGTATAAGAATGCTTGTGATTTTTGAACATTTATTTTGTATCCTGAGACTTTGCTGAAGTTGCTTATCAGCTTAAGGAGATTTTGGGCTGAGATGATGGGGATTTCTAAATATACAATCATGTCATCTGCAAACAGGGACAATTTGACTTCCTGTTTTCCTAATTGAATGCCCTTTATCTCCTTCTCCTGCCTGATTGCCCTGGCCAGAACTTCCAACACTATGTTGAATAGGAGTGGTGAGAGAGGGCATCCCTGTCTTGTGCCAGTTTTCAAAGGGAATGCTTCCAGTTTTTGTCCATTCAGTATGATATTGGCTGTGGGTTTGTCATAGATAGCTCTTATTATTTTGAGACACGTCCCATCAATACCTAATTTATTGAGAGTTTTTAGCATGAAGGGTTGTTGAATTTTGTCAAAGGCCTTTTCTGTATCTATTGAGATAATCATGTGGTTTTTGTCTTTGGTTCTGTTTATATGGTGGATTACATTTATTGATTTTCGTATGTTGAACCAGCCTGGCATCCCAGGGACGAAGCCCACTTGATCATGGTGGATAAGCTTTTTGATGTGCTGCTGGATTCGGTTTGCCAGTATTTTATTGAGGATTTTTGCATCAATGTTCATCAAGTATATTGGTCTAAAATTCTCTTTTTTTGTTGTGTCTCTGCCAGGGTTTGGTATCAGGATGATGCTGGCCTCATAAAATGAGTTAGGGTGGATTCCCTCTTTTTCTATTGATTGGAATAGTTTCAGAAGGAATGGTACCAGCTCCTCCTTGTACCTCTGGTAGAATTCGGCTGTGAATCCATCTGGTCTTGGACTTTTTTTGGTTGGTAAGCTATTAATTATTGCCTCAATTTCAGATCCTGTTATTGGTCTATTCAGAGATTCAACTTCTTCCTGGTTTAGTCTTGGGAGGGCATATGTGTCGAGGAATTTATCCATTTCTTCTAGATTTTCTAGTTGATTTGCATAGAGGTGTTTATAGTATTCTCTGATGGTAGTTTGTATTTCTGTGGGATCGGTGGTGATATCCCCTTTATCATTTTTTATTGCATCTATTTGATTCTTCTCTCTTTTCTTCTTTATTAGTCTTGCTAACAAACCTGCATGTTGTGCACATGTACCCTAAAACTTTAAGTATAATAATAATAAAATTTTTAAAAATCGACAATGAAATATTTCCAGTGTCTCAATTTCTTTCTTTTAACTTTTATTTTTCTCTTAGAGGAATACATTTACACAATGATAAGTAAATGTTACTTAGACTCATCTGATCCATTGCTCAGAAAACCTTTTTAAGCCTTAATAACATTTTTATTCTGTTTACTATTGTGGTGTATAGTGCTGACATGCTTAGAAAGTTTGTGGTCTTTCCCAGCACCTGCTTTTTTCAAATATGCAACTGAATTTTTCACAGTTGAACTCTAACATTTCTCTCCTAACTGAGTGAAGTTTCACAACACATTTGAAATATTTCTGAGGCTGGGCATATGTTCCTGTTTATCCAACACAAAGCTGAGTCCTCTTTGAACTTTCATCTCCTGATAGTGTGTCTCATTTTTTAACATCATAACACTCTAAGATTGGAACTGTTTGGAGACTTTTGTGCTTTCCAAAGGATTTGCTCCTTTTCCTCTCCTCAGTTTATTTCCCCCTTCATTTTAAACAACTGCCTAAGGGCTGCAATAGAAGAATATATTGGTGGCCAATACTAATAAACCTTTGTTAGGTGCCCTCTGTTTCTCAGTGGGAACTTTTCTAAAATCTTTACCTTACATGTCTTAAAAATCCTACAAAAGTTTCTCATGAGTTCTAATACACCATTTTCGTGCCAGAACCTCAACCTATGCATTTCCAGCCCCCTCTCAGTTCTATTTCTGGCTGGTGGTGTTTCTCACGGGTCATGAGAGGCTAACACCAACACAGCCTCATCTCTGTGAGGAACTGGAATGATGTAGGTACAGGTTGGATATTCTAAAATATTAAAACTCATCTGGAATCCTGTCAGGTTCAACGTGTATGTGTGTGTATGTGTGTGTGTGTGTTTTCCTTATCTGGCTTAAGAAACCTGAAAATGACTTTTCTGGCTCTTTAACACCGTCTTCACACACCACAAGAATATTATCCAGGATGCATTTGGCCCCCTATCTGTTATGAAACCTTGGTGAGATATTTCTCTGGAGTGCCTCCAAAGTGAAAGGATCCCACATGGCATCCTTTTACACCTCTAGGGAAGAAAAGAGGTATTCAAACTACATCATTTTCTGACTGTTTTCTTGGTTGGCTTCAAATACCAGCTTTACTTGAGCATTGGAACCTTATGCTAGTAAAATATTACCTTCTCAGTCCCTCTTTTTAGATGGACTTTGACCTTCATTCTTCCTTTCTTTTTATTTTCTCATACATTTTCTTATGAGAGCATATAATAAGACTCTCACGTGAGTCCTAACAAAATAGATAAAGTAATAAAGTGTTTTAACATAGAGTAATTATTTAGATTGCACAAAAGGAAAACTTTAGCTTTGTTGTCTAAAAGATTAGAACTTGCAATCTCAACATAATTTACAATTATAGCTCATATGAGCTGATTTTATTTCAATCTTTATGTCATCTGCACTATTAATTATCATTGAGTTTTTCATAAAAACAGCAATTTGTGAATCCAAGATGGCATCATAATCATGCATATCTCCTCCTGGAAATTTACTCAAGTGATTGGGCAAAAATAAACTTTTCAGTGATGTTACTGCTTCATCTGTATTTAAAAGATTATTTTTATATGTCTTTGTCCATGATTGTGCTTGCAAAGAAGAGAGTAGCACTTAAGTAATTTATTTAGTATAGACATACTAACTGAATAATTGGGCCTTCTGGAATCTACTCTGGGGCCTAAAATATGTGATCGAACTCTCTATACTGGCTCTATTGCCTAGATTACTGGATAGGGCTTCCTGAAAATATTAATTAGAAATATGATACAATCTATTTATTTGCCAAATGCCTTGCCCATTTGGACTGCTAAGACAAACTACCCTAGACTGGTTGTTTTATAAACAATAGAAATTTATTTCCCACAGTTCTGGAGAGTGGGAAGTCCAAGATCAAGGTGTCAACAGAGTCAGTGTCTGGTAAGAGTCAGCTTTCTGGTTCATAGATGATCACCTTTTCACTGTTATCTCATGGTGGAAAGGGCTAGGAGCTCTCTCACTCCTCTTTTACAAGGATACTAATCCCATTTATAAGGACTCTTCCCTCATGACCTAATCAACTCCCAAAGTCCCCTACCTCTGAATATTGTCACCTTGTGGGTTAGGATTTTAGCATTTTAAGGGGACACAGATATTCAGTCCATACAACCAAGAGATCAAATGCAGCAGAAACTTCATGGTAACTGCAAAGCAAATCTTATAATAGATTCATTAAAAATAAAATCCAAGGAATCAAAAATTCTATTAGAGAAAATCATTTAACCATAAAGGAAGATAGTAAAAGATGAAAAAATGAAGAAAGGATCTAGAAGCAACTAGAAAATAATTAGCAAAATGACAGTAGTAAATTCTTACCTATCAATAACTATATATAAATATACATGCATTACATTCCCTACTTAAGAAACATAGAGTGGCTAAATTGATAAAAGCAAACAAACAATAAAAAACAAGCACAGCTATATGCTGCCTACAAGAGTCTTACTTATAGGACACCTGTAAGGACACAGACAGAAAGTGAAGGGGTGTAAAAAGATATTCCAAGCAAATGGAAACCAAAAGAGAGCGAGAGTGGCTATGCTGAATAAAATAGACTTTATGTCAAAAACTGAAGAGACAAATAATATCATTATAACTTAATAATTTAATGATAAAGAGATCAATTAAGAGGATATAACAATTCTAAATATATGCTTCCAACATTGGAACACCTAAATATATAAAGCAAATATTAATAGATCTAAAAGGAGAGCTAGACTTCAATGCAACGATAGGAGGGAATATTAACATCTCACTTTCAGCAATGGACAGATCATTCAGTTAGAAACTCAACAAAGAAACAGTGGTTTTAAACTGCACCCTACATCGAATGTGCCTAACAGACATATACAGAGCATTCTATCCAACAGCTACAGAATACTCATTCTTCTCAATTTCACATGGAACATTCTCCTGGATACATCATATTTTAGTCCTCAAAATAAGTCTTAACAAATGTAAAGACTGAAACCATACCAAGTATCTTTTCTGAACACAATGGTATAAAACCAGAAATCAGTAACAGAAGGAATATTGGAGACTAAAAATACATGGAAATTAAACAACATGCTCCTGAACTACCAATGGATCAATGAAAAAAATCAAAAGGGGAATTTAAAAATTTCTTAACACAAATGAAAACTAAAACACAATATACCAAAACCTATGAGGTACAGCAAAAGAAGTTCTAAGAGGGAAGTTTATAGTAATAAACAACTACATAAAAAAGAAGAAAGATCTCAAATAAACAACTTAACATTGCACCTCAAGGAACTAGAAAAATAAGAAGAACCCCAAATTAGTAGAAGGAAAGAAATAATAAAAACCAGAACACAAGTAAATGGAATAGACTTAAAAAATACAAAAAATAATTAAAATGAATAAAAATATTAAATAAAATTGGCAAACCTTTAGCTAGACTAAGAAAAAAAGAAAAGATCCAAATAAATAAAATCAGAGACAAAAAAGATACTACAAATTGTCCCCACAGAAATAAAAGAATCATAAGGGACTATTATGAACACCTACATGCCAATAAATAGGAAAAACTTGAAGAAATGGATAAATTCCTGGAAACATAGAACTTACCAAAATTGAATCATGAAGATATAGAAAACCTAAGCAGATCAATAACCACTAATGAGATTGGATCAATAATAAAAAGTCACCTATCAAAGAAAAGCTGAGGACTGAATGGCTTCCCTGATGAATTCTACCAAACATTTAGAAAAGGACTAATACCAATTCTTTCCCCACTATTCCAAGAAATCGAAGCTGAGAGAATTCTTCCTAACTCTTTCTACATGGCTGGCATTACCCTGATACCAAAGCCAGACAAGGACACAACAAAAAAAGAAAACTGCAGGCCAATATCACTGATGAACAATTGACACAGAAATCTTCAACAAAATATTTGTAGACTAAATTCAACAGCATAGTAAAAAGATCATTTACCATGATCAAGAAGGATTCATTCAGGCATGCAAGATTGGTTCAACATATTCAAATCAATAAATGTGACAGCACATTAACAGAATCAAGGACAGAAATCACATGATCATTCCAATCGATCCAGAAAAAGCGCTTGATAAAATTCAACATCACTTCATGATAAAAACCTCAATAAACTAGGCATAGAAGGAACATACGTCAAAACAATAAAAGCTATGTATGACAACCTACATAATGTGTCAAATACTGTGTATACAACAAGGGACTAATAGTCAGAATATATAAGGAACTCAAGCAACTCAAAAAAGGAAATCTGATTTTAAAATGGACAAAAAGCTCAAATACACATTTCTCAAAAGAAGATACACAAGTCATCCATAGGTTTATGAAAAAATGCTTAATATCACTAACCATCATGGAAATGCAATTCAAAACCACAGTGAGATATCACTTCAACTAATTAGAATAGCTGTTATTAAAAAGACAAAATATAACAAATGCTGGTGTGGATATAGAATAAAGGGAACCCATACACTCTTGATGTGAATGTGAATTAGTACCGCCATTATAGAAAACAGTATGGCAGTTTCTCAAAAAATTAAAAATAGAATTACCATATAATCCAGCAACTGCATTATTGGATATATGTTCAAAGGAAATAGTATTAGTATGCTGAAGAGATATTTGCACTCCATGTTTATTGCAAAACTATTCACAATTGCCAAGATACAGAATCAACCTCGGTGTCTATTAATGGATAAAGAAAATGTGGGTATCTACATACAATGGAGTGCTATTCTGCCATAAAAAGAATGAAATATTGGAATTTGTGGTGACATGGATGTACTTGAAGGACATTATGTTAAGTGAAATAAGCCAGACACAGAAAGACAAATACTACATGATCTTACTCATATGTGGAATCTAAGCAAGGTGATCTCAGAAGTGCAGAGTAGAATAGTAGTTACCAGAGTTAGGGAGTAGAGAATGATTGGCCAATGGAGACAAGTTGCAGTTAGAGGAGAGGAATAATTTCTGGAACAAAGTTACAGTTAGACAGGAGAAATAAGTTCTGATGTTTTATATTGCATAATAGGGTGGCTATGGTTAACAATATTATATATTTCAGAATAACTTGTTCTCACCACAAAGAAATGATAAATGTATGAGTTGATAAATATGCTAAATACCCTGATTTGGTTATTATACAATGTAAACATGTTTTGAAACATCACACTCTACCCCATAAATAAATACGATCATTAATATCAATTTTAAAAAGTATTTGAAAGTCTATTAATTCAAATAATCTTCCTGAAAAAAAGTTACCTTTAAAAGAAATACATAAAAACTGAGAAAGGAATCAGAATTAAGAATTGAAGAATGAAGCAGCCCAGTGTCAACATGACTTTTGATTAGCATTGTATGCATTCAGTGAAACAGGCAGTGATACAAAAAATTATTGTAATTATAATCCACAGCACAAATGTCAAAGTGATTTTTAAGAAAAAGTACTAAATGTTCAAAATAATATTTTAATATTAAATGAAACTAAACATTCAAATGATATTAATAAAGATGATGAAGGGCAATCGGCTTGAAGGAATATTGAAGGAAGTTTGCTTAATTCCATGTCTTAAATGAAGACGATTCAAAAGATTAGTTCATTAACTTTTAGTTTTTAAATTTTTTTCAAGTTATTTATTATAAAGAAACAGCTTCTACTATAGAGATAAAACTGTCTTTTTATATACTTTTTGTTTTCCAATATTTCTGATATGAGCCAGTTAATTTCAAGTGTTACTCGGATATATTCTGCAGAAGGAAATTCTAAGAGTGCTTTCTCTAAGTATATAAAACTTTGGGTTTTTATTCAATCAAAATTCAATGATGAAAACTAAAACCACAATTTAATTTGTATTTTCTTGCCCCAAGAATCTTTTGTCGCAGCAGCTAATTGCAGGTAAAATAGCCAGACATATTAATAAGTGAAGAAGGAAAGTGAATAATTCATGGATCAATGATACTTATGCATGTCAATTTTGTCTATGTTATTATTGAGACTTACTTTAAGAATCTGGGGAAAAATGAATCTCACTGGGGTGCAAAGTAATTATTAATCCAGAGGAAGGAGAAGAAAGCCTGACTGGTTGCTGTGGAAAGATTTAGTCAGGGTATGTGTGAGAGGAGAAGAAAAAGAGTGGCAAGAGATGGGTCAGCAGCTGCAGATATTCCCATCAGAGGCCAAGCATGTCTTCTAGAGATTGCCCTAATTCCCCTAGATTCAGTTTATATATATTGTATGTTTTAAATTAGTCAGAATTCTCTTGTCCACATCACAGAAATTGCAAATGAATACTGAGCCAGGAGATAAGTGACATGAGCTGCTTTTGAGTCATTCTCTTACTAACAACAAGAAGGAAATAAACTCTACCGAGGAAAGTACAAAAACATAATGGAAAGCAATGATTTGCCTCTTGCTAAAGAAATAATTTTATTGGGATTTGAGAGACTATTAGAAAATTCTTGGAGAAAAAACATCGATTTGAAGAATCTTAAGTAAGCTAGCAATTCCACATGTATATTGCCATATTATTTTTAAAGAGACAGAAAGGAGAAATTGACTTTTCATATATAGAAAGCAATTTGATTCTCAGTAAAATTCATGTAAAAATTTACCTGTATTTACACATATTAGGAATAATAATGAAATACTTGAAGATTGAGTGCTTTAAAATGAGTTGAGAAATAATCTTCACATATTTGAGGCTGCCTAATCACACTTTTGGGATATTTTGAAGTAATAGTGTAGACAACTTAAAATGAAAATCTTGATTGGTTGAAAATTACATAAAAAATCTTTTTTAAAGAACATTCGTGTCTATTTGAAAATTTCTAGCATTTTATTATAAAATGAAAAAGTGGGGAAAAAAACCCCGCAGATTAGCTCCAATGTATTGACTGACTCATTCACGCAATATTTTTTTTCACTGATTAAGTGCTGAGGTTCATAGTCTCTACCCTCACGAAAACTGGCACAACTACAACAAAACAATCCCCAAAAGTAAAAATTCCACTGTAAAAGTAAATTGTCCAAAAGATTGCACTATGCTGGAGTAATCGAGTTTTTGGTGTTCTTTCCCCCTTTCTTCTGTTTTCTCAGTCTTCTATAATAGGAATATTGCCCTTAAAGTACTCTTAAAGTCCCACTGATTAGGAGCACTGTGCCAAAAGCTTTATAAACATTGTCTCACTAATCTTAATGATTAATTAAACTAATAGATAATCTCTATTTTATACTCGTAGAAATGAAGTCTTAAAAGATTAAAAATCATATCTCAGTCACTCAATTGTAGAGTAATTTGAAACCTGGTTGGTTTCACTTTGAATGCTCATGGCCAGTATGACACATTAGCAAATCATAAAATTATATTCATTCCTCCAGAATGGGACACAATGTGTCAAAAGATAAAGTAAAATAACATTTTCTTGGAATTTAACTTGTATTTTTTGTATAAGAAATAAAGCAGTTCTTGATTTTTTTCAGACTCAGCTCAGTTCTCCTTCCCATTGGGCTATTGGGCAACATTATCTGTTGTTATTGAATCTCTTCCATTCCAAGGTTGCACCAGGGATCTAATATTATAAACAAGTTGGAAGGTATTCTGGTGATCCTGTGGACATTGGTTATCCGTCTCCGCTAGTTTTTACTGAAATGTCCATTGTGCAAGCCACACAGTCCCTCAGGCCAATGTAACTCTACAGCTTTTTAAAATCATACTTTAAACGTGACCTCTGGAGATCTCTGGAGAGTAGGAAAATTGTAGTTATTCCTCTTTGGAGTCTGCAATCTCCTTGGAATATTGTCTGAGACTAGGGAGTAGTTCTCTTCACTCCCAAAACAGCTGTAAAATTTAAAACCCCTGTTTGTGTTGTATGGGACTAGCATGGCCTCCATACTCTTGCTAACCCTTGTGAGAAATAAGGATTAATTTGTCCAAGTTAAATTCCCCTATATTCTGGCTTTCTGAAGAGAGACGTGGACTTCTGCAAGGCCCCATGGAAATTGGCTATACAGTCTTTGTTTAAGGCAATCAATACCTGTCAGTCTCAAAGCTTGGTCCCTATTTCCTCACCCCATCATGCCAGCTGAGAGGCCAATGCTTCCACAGCCATGAAGGTGGATGGGGTGAATTCTTTGCTAACTTACCACAATGTGCAGCTCTAAGTGTGAGGCTTATATCTCTCCTACCTAATTCCCAAGAAAGGGGCTGACATTATTCCCAAACAAGAACACCAAACTATCAGCTTAAAGCTCTAACAATGGTTCTCCATATCACCTTGCTGTTGAATCCTGGCATTTAACGCCCACCTGCCCCGCGTCCTGGGATGAAGTTAATGTTTCCCTAATCCCGCAACATAAAAGCATCATGGCCCAAAGATCTGAGTCTTTTTCCAGACCTGAGAGTTAAGCTCTACTAGGCTGCTCTGTAGTGCCCCACAGCACCTGCTATTGCTCCTGCCACCTGAGTATTCCCCAAGAAATGCTACTCAAGCAAGCCTAGTTCAAGTGACATATGGCCACTTGAACTTGTCTATACAGTATCAAATTACATTTTTGTTTTGCTAACTTGAAAGGTATAAAATGCTTTCAATATCCATACCCTTGGCTGCTAGGGGACTGAACATCTTTTCATGGTGTTATTGGTCATTTTTATTTATACCACTGTGGAGTTCCTGTATCATAGTCTTTGTCTTTTTCTTATTAACTTGTAGAAGCTTACTGAAAGATAATCCTCTCTTATATGTGCCATTAACCTCTTTTCCCATTCTTTATCCTTTAACCTTAATTATGATATTTGTGTTTGAAAAAAAAAACCTACATTTTTACTACTGACGTTTACCTAAACTTCCTGTGTTTTTCATTTTAAAAATAATCTGATCTTATTTATTTGCTACTCTTAGAAAATCTTATTTTTTACTGGATTCAAGGTCAGGGTAGAAGCTCTCAGAGAGAACAGCCTCGGCTTCTCAGGGACCTGTTCCTGGCATTTCTCTTTGGTTTCCCATTCTCTTGGTCAAAAGTTTAGCATATTCTGCAGCCTCTTACTTATTTTTCTTAGCAAGCTGTGTCTTCAGAGCAATATGTGGATGTTTTGTGATGCAGGACACATGGAATAACAGGATGCTGAATCCTGGGCAGTCTGGTCCTGAGTTCCTTACCTTCTTTGTTTAGGGACTTTCTCACAACCTATGGTAGGTATCAGCTTTTTAGAGATATTTGAAAACTTAGCAGATTCTGCTAGCTCTTTTGGGCCCTAGGTGATGAGGCATAGTATTATCAGTCAGTCCAAGAATATCCTTCTCTCTTCCGACTTTTTTTTTTTTTACAATAACCAAATTAAGAGCACTCAAATTGACATCCACAATGCAACCTCAAATATATTTGTACTTTCTCCGGTTCTCCTTGGCATGTGATAGGAACACTCCTTACTTAGTAGCAGCAAACACAGCCATGGGTCAAGACATTCTGCTTATGGCCATACGCTTCTCATAAAAGGTATGAGGTTTGTGTTCACTGTCCATTTCAGTGCGTTTCTAGCAGCTAGTGACTGAGAGGGAAACATTAATGTTCACTCTGAAGTGGTACTTCCCTCTGAAATACCATGAAAAAGAACGAGCCAATCCTATATTTTAACTACGTATTAGACATTTTTATTTGCATATACTAAATAAACACATTTTACCTTTCTCTCATGAACTCATCTTCAAAATTTTCCTATCTTGACTTCATCCCAGAATATTACTGGATACATTGACCTAAAACACAGTCAATTTTGACTGTTTTTTTTTGCCTTTAGGCTTTTTCTAGAAAGAGTTAATCAATATACATTTGATGCCGTAGACACACGTTGTGACTTTATTTATTTGGCTTTTATTCAAAGTTGATAGAGAAAATATTACATTGTCATTTTTCTTGCAAAGTGCTCCCTTGAGTTTCAAGTTTCATCGTGGGAGAAAAAAACTCTTATGTGCCAATTTTTGGTCAATGAAAACTGTATTATGTTTATTTAATTATTTAATATACAAGTCAGCTGTTATTTTCCTTTCCAAAAAAAAAAGCTTATTAGCAAACCTCTTTTCTTGACCTTTTTAGAACATCATTTCATGAGTATACAGGACTGCTGGAGGGGGCCAGCACTTGTCGCTGTTCCTCTCATCTACCCATTCTTCTACAGAGTTTACATGGTTGCCTCCAGTCCCATCTATAGGAATTTTTGTGCAGGTTTACTATGTGTTATCTTTTACATAAACCATGCAACCCTTGACATTTTATTTCCCAATAGCCAGCTAGGTAGAAAAAAAATCAACTGTGATTTTAATTTTAATGAAGCAGAATTTACATTGTTTCCAGGCTGTCTGCCAACTTGCTATTTAGGAAAGTTAACCCAGATGCAGCTTAATCAGTCTGTCTTTTTTCTTTTTTTATCACCAAAAATTCTCTTGTCAAGATCAGATGAAGGGTAATAATATACCCTTAATGGTTTTGCACAGTTCATTCCTGAACTTCAGTGAACAGGAACTAGCTGGTGTTTCCCAGAGGCCCTAAAGATCCCTTTGCTACCCTCACTCATGATCTACTTTAGTCAGACACTCTCCTGTCTCCTGTTCAACTTCTTTCTGTTGGCTTCAGCAAATCCATCAGTGGCTAACATGTGGCCTCTTGACCAAAATAGTTTGGGAAGCAAAATCTGACCTCATTGTAATAGGTCTCCCATCAAGCCATAGAAGTCGTTATTTTATTAAAAGTGTCTTGATGAATAGGTTGGAATTTTACGCTCTCACAGAACATTAGGTTGCTACTTATGTTTCAGAATTTGCATCACTGATTCCTGTAGCCATCACATTTTATATTCTATCATGTCTCTGTTATTTAAAAGTGTGTGTTTGTACGTTATGTGTATACACACCACTAGAATATCATGACATCATACTGGGATACTAAAAGTTTGTGGTAAAACAGATGCAGATTATGGTCCCTGCCCCAAGGTGTCTAACTAAAAATGTAAGATGATAGTAGCATTGATAAATCTAGTATGTAATACAAAATCAAGAAGCAGAATAGCTCATCTCAGTCCAATATATGTTGATTCTTCTCTTACAAAAGAGTAAACAAAACTAACAGGTCCATTTCATGTCCTCTACCAAAACATAGATGGCCAGATTCATTCCACGTTGCCTTTCTTCAACACCAGCCCCTCCCTGACTCCCTCACATCTTTTCTACTTTAGTAGGCAATTCCATGATAAAAACATTCTGGACCTGTTTGCCCTCTCATCCTTTCCCTGCCTTCCCCTTGCTCTGCATCAAGGGACACCAACCTCTGCGGCTGTGTTTCCCAGGCTCAGTGGCTTCAAATAGATTATGGAGGAAGTGGTGGGGTGGAAGAAGCCAGGGTATCTCTTTTCTTCCCCTGCCTTCCAACAGCTTTATGAATCCAGTTCTTGGCAGGCAAACCAGCTATGGTTCCAGCTTCCACTAGTGCCAGTAACACTGCGTTCACTCTTTATCCCTTCAGTCATGGGTCAGGTTGGCTTCCTGCTGTTTGGGATCTTTCCATTGGCCCACTGTCCTCTCTTTGGTTTCTCAGCTCTTTCATCACCCAGGGAATCAATTTTCTCCATTAAAGTCTCTTTAACTACTCAGGTGGTTTCTGTTTCCTGGCTAGACTCTATGATGATACACATAATTTCCTCACTACATATGAAATAACCTTTCTGACTTTTGTGACTTTAAAAAAAATCTCTGTAAAGACTAGAAATTATTCCATCACTCACAGAGGGCAAAGCCAAAAATATAACTGCCAGGGGGAAGCCCAAGAATGTGCCACTTTTTAATTCACTCTGATACATCTATTGCCTTGCTGTATTTAGGATGTAATATATTTATTTAAAATAAATATTTCCTTGACAAAGTTGGTTATAGTTAAGGAATCTCTGCTTTAATAAAGCTCAAGAAGAGGAAATACTGCTTTTTACTTAATATTTTTCTAATTAGACTTTACTGGTTTTTAGAATTTTTAAAAATATTTTAAAAAATGTTTACAAAGAATTATTTCAGTCATTTGTGAAATAGAAAAAAATCAAGCAACATACAACATTTTGCATTATTTTTCTCTGGCTAACTAGTACAAAATACAAAACTAGTAACAATAAATATAGCTTCCCAAGTTTCCCGCTTCATTTCAAATGAATCAATGACTTAGAGTAGAGTCCTTTAAACTTTGCTATAATTGACATTAAATATTGACTTTTAATACATTTTCTCTTGATGTTTTTTGTCTGTTTTGCAATGTAAGATGCCAGAAATCTTATAAAATAAGCAAGAAGATGGGGGGAAGGTGTCATACTTTCTGGTTCATGCTCTGTATTCCTCCTGAAATAAATGATGAAAGGATCCAAGGAGAACATGGCACTGATGGAGAACCTTAGATATGACATGGAAATAAAATAATCAAAATCCTAAATAACTTTTATATCTATTTAAAATTTCAATTTTCCTATTTTCTTTATTTCTAAAAGAAAAACTCTAAGCTTAGGTTTTTATTAATTACCACACTGCTTTTATAAAGAATGAATGTTAATGCCTGTATTAGTCAGGATTCTCTAAAGGGACAGAACTAATAGGATATATGTATATAAAAAGGGGAGTTTATTAGGAAAATTGACTCACATGATCAAAAGGTAAAGTCCCATGATACGCCATCTACAAGTTGAAGAGCAAGGAAGCCAAAGGTGGATCAGTCCTTGTCCCAAAACCTCAAAAGTAGGGAAGCCGACAGTGCAGCCTTCAGTCTGTGGCCAAAGGCCCAAGGGACCCTGGAAAACCACTGGTGTAAGTCCAAGAGTCCAAAAGCTGAAGAACTTGAAATCTGATGTTCAAGAGCAGGAAGCACCCAGCATGGGAGAAAAATGAAGGCCTGAAGACTTAGCAAGTCAAGTCCTTCCAACTTCTGCCTGCTTTATTCTAGCTGTGCTGGAAGCTGATTAGATGGTGCCCACCCGATTGAGGATTGGTCTGTCTCTCCGAGTCCACTGACTCAAATGTTAATCTCTTTTGGCAACACCCTCACAGATATACCCAGGAACAATACTTTGCATCCTTCAATCCAATCAAGTTGACAATATTAACCATCACAAGTCCACTCCTTGTCCATTTGAACCCCTATACAGCTCTTGAAATCATGCATAATCTTCAAATGAAGACAATAATAAGGTCATAATTATGCCTTACATAATATGGCTATCCTTCGTACAACCAGAAGCATACTAATCCTTAACCTAAATGCTCTTTCATAAAATTAACAACACTGAAATGCTGATATGAAGTCAATAAATCTTATGTCACATGATAAAGGAAAAAGGAAATAAAATGAAGCCATTTTCTTAGTACGAGTGTATACATGCACAAACAAATTCTTAACAAAATAAGTAGGAAATATTCATGACAATTACAGTCCTCGTTTCTGCAACTTGTCACGTGGCCATAGCTGGTACTGATGACTCCCTTCTTCTACCACCCATTCTGTATTCCCTTTGCCTTCAGCAAGCACCTCAGCAGGTCATGGTTTTTTACCTAGTGGAGTGACCCAAACCTTCTTTCCCGAAGGGTCTGGGCCATTTGTAGTCCTGCCTGGATTGGACTGTTGTAGTTTCCCATTGACCTTAATCACAGGGCATGGTAATACTAAGAGATGTCCTAAAGGATCTCCTGAATTCCACGCATACTCTTTCTTACCTCCATTGTGGAGAAGTAGACTGATTTCATCTTGATATTCTGGGTCAATCACTCCAGCCAACACTGTAGCTCCCTTCTTAGCCTGTTGACTGAGAGGTAGGAGGAGCCCAAAGTGTCCAGGTGGCTATCTTAACTTCCAGTTTAATGGAATCATTGTTGTGTCTCCTGGTGGTAGCATTCCTCCCTATGGAGATCAGATATCTAGGCCAACAGAACCTAATGTCACAGGAACAGGAAGCAAAAATTTTGCCTGTGGGTCACTAGAGGTGATGGTGAGTGGTGCTACTTCCACTTCCACCCCTTGATTCCTGGACCCATGAATCCTATTCAAGAAACAGTACCATATATTGGACATTGATTCAGAGCATACACAGCCTTCTGGAGAACTTTGTCCCAGCCCTGCAAAGTATTGTCACCTAGTTGGCGTTGTAATTGTGACTTCAAAAGACCGTTCCACCATTCTATCAATCCAGCTGCTTCAGGTTGATGGGCAACATGGTAAGACCAGTGAATTCCATGAGCATGAGCCCACTGCTGCATTTATTTAGCCATAAAGTGAGTGCCTTGGTCAGAGGCAATGCTGTGTGGAATACCATGACTGTGGATAAGGCATTCTGTGAGTTCACAGATGGCAGTCTTGGCAGAAGCATTGCATGCAAGATATGCAAACCCATATCCAGAATAAGCATTTATTCTGGTGAGGACAAACAGCCACCTTTTCCATGATGCAAGAGGTCCAGTATAATCAACCTGCCACCAAATGGCTGGCTAAACACCCCAAGGAATTGTGCCATATCAAGGACTCAGTTGTTGGTCTCTGCTGCTGCTGGCAAATTGGGCATTCAGTGGTGGCCATAGCCAGGTCAGCCTTGGTGAGTGAAAGTCCATGTTGCTGAGCTCATGCGTAACCTCCATTCCTACTACCATGGCCATTTTGTTAATGGGCCCATTGGGTGATGACAGGGGTGACTAGGGAAAGAGGCTGAGTGGTGTCCATGGAACGAATCATCCTATCCACTTGATTATTAAAATCCTCCTCTGCTGAGGTCACCTGTTCGTGAGCACTCACATGAAATACAAGTATCTTCAGTTTTTGACCACTCAAAGAGGTCCATCCACATAGCTCTTCCCAAATTTCTTTGTCACCAATTTTCCAATCATGCTTCTTCAAAGTCCCTGACCTTCCAGCCAAACCAGTGAATACAGCTCATGAATCAGTATATAATCACACATCTGGCTATTTCTCCTTCCAATCAAAGTACACAACCAGGTGCACTGTCTGAGTTCTGTCCACTGGGAAGATTTCTCTTCTCTACTGTCCTTCAGGGATGTCCTAGATAGGGGCTGTAGTGCTACAGCTGTCCCCTTTCAGGTGTTGCCTGCATATTGTGCAGAACCATCTGTGAACCAGGCCCTAGTCTTCTCTTCCTCTGTCAATTGATCATAGGGAACTCTCCATGAGGCCACTGGTGCAGGCTGGGGGAAAGAAGGCAGGGTGGCAGGAGTGGGGAACATGGGCATTTGAGCCACTTCCTCATGTAACTTACTTGTGCTATCAGGTCCTGCTTGAGCCTGATCACATATATATCACTTCCATCTGATGATGGAATGCTGCTGTGCATGCCCCACTTCATGGCTAGATAGGTCAGAAGGCACCCAGTTCATGATAGGCAGTTTAGGTCATATGGTGACTTGATGACCCACAGTCAAACGTCCAATTACTACCAAAGCCCAGTGACAGGCCAAGAGCTGTCTCTTAATAGGAGAGTAGTTATATGCAGAAGATGGCAGAGCCTTGCTCCAAAATCCTAGAGGCCTCTGCTGTGATTCATCTATGAAGGCCTACCAAGGCTCCAAATAGCATCCCTATTTACCTCTGACTTCAAGCTCCATTGGATCTGCTGGGTCATATGGCCCAAGTGGCAGAGCAGCTTGCCTAGCAGCCTGGACCTGTTGCAGAGCCTTCTCTTGTTGTGGACCCCACTCAAGCCTTTCCAGTCACTCAATAAATGGGCCAGAGTAACACACTAAAATGAGGAATGTGTTGCCTGCAAAATCCAAAGAGGCCCACTAGGCATTATGCCTCTTTCTTGGTTGTAGGAGGGGCCAAATGCCACAACTTATCCTTCCCCTTAGAAGGAATATCTCAACAGGCCCCACACCATTGGACCCCTAGAAATTTTACTAAGCTAGAAGGCCCTGAATTTTAGTTGGATTCATTTTCCATCTCCTGGCACACAAATGTCTCACCAATAAGTTCAGTGTGTTTACTACATTTTGCTCACTGGATCCAATCAACATAATGTCATCAATGTAATGGAATAGTGTGATATCTTGTGGAAGTGAAAAGTGATCAAGATCTCTCTGAACAAGATTATGACACAAAGCTGGAGAGTTGATATACCCCTGAGATAGGACAGTGAAGGTATATTCCTGGCCTTGCCAGCCAAATGCAAATTGCTTCTGGTGGGCCTTATGGACATGCATAGAGAAAAAGGCATTTGCTAAATCAATGGCTGCATACCAGGTACCAAGAGATGTGTTAATTTGCTCAAGCAATAAAACCACATCTGGTACAGCAGCTGCAATTGGAGTCACCACTTGGTTACACTTATGATAATCCATTGTCATTATCCAAGATCCATCTGTCTTCTGCACAGGCCAAATAGGAGAGTTGAATGGGGATATGGTGGGAATAACTACCCCTGTGTCTTTCAAGTCTTTGATGTTGGCACTAATCTCTGCAATCCCTCCAAGGGTGCAATATTGTTTTTGATTTACTGTTATTCTAGGTAGAGGCAGCTCTAATGGCTTCTATTTGGCCTTTCCCACCATAACAGCCCTCACCCTACCAGTCAGGGAGCCAATGTAGGGATTCTTCCAGCTGCTGCTAAGTGTGTCTATGCCAGTTATGCATTCTGGCACTAGGGAAATGACCACAGGATGAGTCCAAGGACCCACTGGATCCACTGTAAGTTGGACCTGAGCTAAAACTCTGTTAATTACCTAACCTCCATAAGTCCCTACTTTAACTGGAGGACCAAAATAAGGATGTGTCCCCATTCAAATCTGAACTTGAATTGTATCTCCCAGAATTGCTACGTGTTGTGGGAGGGACCCAGGGGGAGGTAATTGGATCCTGCGTTCTGTCTTTTCCGTGCTATTCTTGTGATAGTGAATAAGTCTCATGAGATATGATGGGTTTATCAGGGGTTTCTGCTTTTGCTTCTTCCCCAGTTTCTCTTGCTGCCATGATGTAAGAAGTGCCTTTCACCTCTCACCATGATTCTGAGCCCTCCCCAGCCATGTGGAACTGTAAGTCCAATTAAACCTCTTTTTCTTCCCAGTCTCAGGTACATCTTTATCAGCAGTGTGAAAACAGGCTAATTCAGTAAATTGGTACCAGTAGAGTGGGGTGTTGCTGAAAACATACCCAAAACTTTGGAAGGCAGTTACCCAGTTTGAACAGTTGGAACAGTTTGGAAGGCTCAGAAGAAGACAGGAAAATGTGACCAAGTTTGGAACCTCCTAGAGACTTGTTGAATGGCTTTGACAAAAATGTTGATAGCGATATGAACAATAAGGTCCAGGCTGAGGTGGTCTCAGATGGAGATGGGGAGCTGTTGGGAACTGGAGCAAAGGTGGCTTTTGTTATGTTTTAACAAAGAGACTGGTGACATTTTGCCCCTGCCCTAGAAATTTGTGAAACTTTGAACTTGAGAGATATGATTTAGGGTATCTGGCAGAAGAAATTTCTAAGCAGCAAAGCATTCAAGAGGGAACTTGGGTGCTGTTAAAAGCATTCCATTTTAAAAGGGAAACAGAGCATAAAAGTTCAAAAATTTGCAGCCTGACCATGTATTAGAATAGAAAAACCCATTTTTTAAGGAAAAATTCAAGACAGCTGCAGAAATTTGCATAAGTGGCAAGGAACCTAATGTGACTCCCCAAGACCATGGGGAAAATGTCTCCAGGCCATGTCAGAGACTTTCACGGCAGCCTCTCCCATAGCAGGCCAGAGACCAGGAGGAAAAAGTTATTTTGTGGGCTGGCCCCAGGGTCCTCATGCTGTGTGCAGCCTAGGGACTTAGTACCCTGTGTCCCAGCCGCTCCAAGTGGAAGCCTCAAGCCTTGGCAGTTTCCACATGTTGTTGAGCCTGTGGGTGAACAGAAGTCAATAACTGAGGTTTGGAAACCTCAGATTTCAGAAGACTTCAGATGTATGGAAATGCCTGGTTGCCCAGGGAAAAGTTTGCTGCAGGGGCAGGCTCCTCATGGAGAGGGGAGTGCGGAAGGGGAATGTAGGGTTGGAGCCCCCACACAGAGTTCCTACTAGGGCACTGCCTAGAGGAGCTGTGAGAAGAGGGTCACCATCCTCCAGACTCCAGAAGTGTAGATACACCAACAGCTTGCACTGTGCACCTGGAAAAGCCACAGACACTCAACGCCAGTCCGTGAAAGCAGCCAGGAGGGAGGCTGTACCCTACAAAGTCACAGGGCCGAAGCTGCCCAACACCATGGGAACCCACCTGTTGCATCAGCTTGACCTGGATGTGAGACCTGGGGTCAAAGGAGATCATTCTGATGCTTTAAAATCTGGCTGTCCTGCTGGATTCCAGACTTGCAAGGGCCCTGTAACTCCGTTGTTTTGGCCAATTTCTTCCATTTGGAATGGCTGTATTTACCCAATACCTGTACCCCCATGGTATCTAGGAAGTAACTAGCTTGTTTTTTATTTTACAGGCTCATAGGCAGAAGGGACTTTTGGGTTACTACTGAAATGAGTTAAGATTTTGGGGGCCTGTTGGGAAGGCATGATTGGTTTTGAAATGTGAGGACATAAGATTGGAGGGGTCAGGGGCAGAATAATATGGTTTGGCTGTGTCCCCATACAAATATGAACTCGAATTGTATCTCCCAGAATTCCCACAATATGTGGGAATTCTGGGAGACCCAGGGGGATATAATTTAATCATGGGGGTTGGTCTTTCCCATGCTATTCTGGTGATAGTGAATAAGCCTCACGAGATCTGATGGGTTTATCACGGGTTTCTGCTTTTGCTTCTTCCTGATTTTCTCTTGCTGACATGATGTAAAAAGTACCTTTCACCTTCTGTCATGATTCTGAGGCTTTCCCAGCCATGTGGAACTGTAAGTGCTCTTTTTCTTCCCAGTCTCAAGTATGTCTTTATCAGCAGCGTGAAAATGGACTAATACAATAGCACAAAGTACAACAGATTTGTTATAGCTTAAGACTAGTTTCGCAAATCCTTTTTCCAATTAATTAAAACTTTGCAGAGGAGATAAACAGTGATTTTTACCATTCAACCAGTTTGCACACAGAGAGAGAGGGAGAGGAAAGCATTGCCTGAGGCAGGGTGGGGAAGGTGAGGTGCTCAGAGATGCCAGAGAGAGACCTACCCATTGCAGGGACACTAAAAATTGCAGGTGGCTACTTGTTGATAGTGAAGGGATCTTTTCCAGCAGTCCCATCAGCATTCAAGTTTCCCCTTTTTGGTGAGGAAAAAGCTCCCTATGTCCCATGATCCTGTTCATGCCAATTCTATCACCTACAGCTGTCAGCAAAGAGTGCAAGGCAGATTATTTCAAACAGAGTAGCAATTTAATTAAGTCCCAGCTATTTATCTTTGTTTTTATTGCATTAGCTTTTGGGATCTTGGTCATGAAATCTTTGCCTAAGCCAATGTCTAGAAGGGTTTTTCCAATGTCATCTCCTAAAATTTTTATAGTTTCAGGTCTTAGATTTAAGCCCTTAATCCACCTTGAGTTGATTTTTGTATAAGGTGAGAGATGAGGATGCAGTTTCATTCTCCTACATGTAGCTAGCCAATTATCCCAGCACCATTTGTTGAAAAGGGTGTCCTTTCCCCACTTATGTTTGTGTTTGCTTTGTCGAAGATCAGTTGACTGTAAGCATTTGGGTTTATTTCTGGATTCTCTATTCTGTTCCATTGGTCTATGTGCCTATTTTTATACCAGTACCATGCTGTTTTGGTGACTATGGCCTTATAGTATAGCTTGAAATCAGGTAGTGTGATGCCTCCAAATTTGTTCTTTTTACTTAGTCTTGCTTTGGCTGTGAGGGCTTTTTTTGTGGGGGTGGGGTGGTTCCGTATGAAGTTTAGAATTATTTTTCTAATTCTATGAAGAATGATGGTGGTATTTTGATGGGAATTGTGTTGAATTTGTAGATTGTTTTTGGCCGTATGGGCATTTTCACAATATTAATTCTGCCCATCCATGAGCATGTGTTTCCATTTGTTTGTGTTGTCTGTGATTTCTTTCAGCAGTGTTTTGTAGTTTTCCTTGTAGAGGTCTTTCACCTCCTTGGTTAGGTATATTCATAAGTATTTTATTTATTTTATTTTAGCAGCTATTGTAAAATGGGTTGAGGTCTTGATTTGATTCTCCACTTGGTCACTGTTGGCATATAGAAGAGCTACTGGTTTTTGTACATTAATCTTGTATCCAGAAGCTTTGCTGAATTCTTTTATCAGTTCTAGGAGCTTTCTGGAGGAGTCTTGAGGGTTTTTGAGGTAAACGATCATGTTACCAGCAGACAGTGACAGTTTGACTTCCTCTTTACTGATTTAGATGGCTTTTATTTCTTTCTCTTGTCTGATTGCTGTTGCTAAGACTTCCCGTACTATGTTGAAGAGGAGTGGTGAGAGTGGGCATCTTTGTCTTGTTCCAGTTCTCCGAGGGAATGCTTTCAATTTTTCCCCATTCAGTGGGTTTGTCATAGGTGGCTTTTATTACATTGGGACATGTCCCTTGTATGCTGATTTTGCTGTCAGTTTTAATCATAAAGGAATGCTGGATTTTGTCTAATGCTTTTTCTGCATCTATTGAGATAATCATGTGATTTTTGTTTTTAATTATGTTTATGTGGTGTATCACATTTATTGACTTGCATATGTTAAACCATCCTGCATCCCTGGCATGAAACCCACTTGATCATGGTGAATTATCTTTTTGACATGTTGTTGAATTCAGTTAGCTAGTATTTGGTTAAAAATTTTAGCATCTGTGTTCATCAGGGATATTTGTCTGTATTTTTGTTTTTTGGTTATGTCCTTTTTTGGTTTTGGTAGAGGAACAGTCAGGACAGTAAACAGACAACCCACAGAGTGGGAGAAAATCTTCACAATCTGCACATCTGAGAAAGGACTAATATCTAGAAACTACAACAAACTCAAACATATCAGCAAGAAAAAAATCCTATCAAAAAGAGGCCTAAGGACATGAATAGACAATTCTCAAAAGAAGATATACAAATGGCCAAGAAACATATAAACAATGCTCAACATTGCTAATGATCAGGGAAATGCAAATCAAAACCACAATGTGATACCACCTTACTCCTGCAAGAACGGCCATAAAAAAAAAAAAAAACAAAAAAACAATAGATGTTGGCGTGAATACGGTCATCAGGGAACACTTCTACACTGCTGGTAGTAATGTAAACTAGTACAGCCGCTATGGAAAACTATATGGAGATTCCTTAAAGAACTAAAAGTAGAACTACCATTTGATCCAGCAATCCTACCGCTAGGTATCTACCCAGAGGAAAAGTAGTCATTATACGAAAATGATACTTGCATAAGCATGTTTATAGCAGCACAATTTGCTATTGCAAGATCATGGAACCAACTCAAATGCCCATCAATCAACAAGTGGATAAAGAAACTGTGGTACATATATATGATGGAATACTACTTAGCCATAAAAGGAATGAATTAATGGCATTCACAGCGACCTGGATGATATTGGAGACTATTATTCTAAGTGAAGTCACTCAGGAATGGAAAACCAAACATCCTATGTTCTCACTGATATGTTGGAGCTAAGCTATGAGTATGCAAAGGCATAAAAATGAGACAATGGACTTTGGGGACTTGGGGGAAAGGGTGGGAAGGGGGCCAGGGATAAAAGACTACAAATAGGGTATGGTGTATACTGCTTGGGTGATGGGTGCACCAAAATCTCAAATCACCACTAAAGAACTTACTCACATAACCAAACACCACCTGAACCCCAATAATGTATGGAAAAGAAACAAACAACAACAACAACAACAAAGAGAATAGCAGTTAATATCCCATAGCCCCAACCCATTCTTAGCCAAAAGGGACTTTGCCGAGAAGGACTTTACTGAGAGGGGCTCTAACCCCTTAAATCTTAGAAGGGTCTCTAACCCTCCTAAGTTGGGCATCTAATACAAGGTTGGTCAAGCGTTCTTGCCTTTTATTAAGAAGGGCCTCTAACTCACACTGCCTTAGGAGATACTCTAACGCCCCTAAGTTGAGTCTCTAACCCAATCCCATCCTGTACCCAGTTATATGTAACCCAATTACCCAAAGTTGTCCAATCAGTGCTACAGTCTATTTCCTTTGGGTTGGGGTATCACCTCAGTATCGTCCCTTCAGGATTCACCAGAAAGATGTTACCAGACCTCACCACTTACCCAAAGTTAGCCTAGTGTTGAAGGTTTCCTTAGTATCGTCCCTTCCGTGGTTGCCAGAAAGATGTTACAAGAAAGGGGTTCCAATTCAGACCCCAAGAGAGGGTTCTTGGATCTCATGCAAGAAAGAATACAGGGTGAGTCCATAAAGTGGAAACAAGTTTATTAGGAAAGTAAAGGAATAAAAGAACGGCTACTCCATAGATGGAGCAGTTTCAAGGGCTGCTGGTTGCCCATTTTTATGATTATTTCTTGATGATATGCTAAACAAGAGGTGGATCATTCATGCCTCCCCTTTTTAGATCACACAGGGTAACTTCCTGATGCTGCCATGGCATTTGTAAACTTTCATGGCCCTGGTGGTAGTGTAGCAGTAAGGACCAACAGAGGTCGCTCTCATGGCCATCTTGGTTTTGGCGGGTTTTAGCTGGCTTCTTTATTGCAAGCTGTTTTATCAGCAAGGTCTTCATGACCTGTATTTTGTGATGACCTCCTATCTCATCCTGTGACTTAGAATGTCTTAACCATCTGGGAATGCAGCCCAGTAGATCTCAGCCTTATTTTACCCAGGTCTTATTCAAGATGGAGTTGCTCTGGTTCAAACATCTCTGACAATTAGATTGTGCCCATCCAGATTGAGGGTGGGTCTGCCTCTCCCAGTCCATTGACTCAAATGTTAATCTCCTTTGGCAACACCCTCACAGACACACCCAGGAACAATACTTTGCATCCTTCAATCCAATCAAGTTGACATCAATATTAACCATCACAATATCATTTACCAAAGCCTGCCATAGGCTATATATCTTACTTGCCAATTTTTAATGTTTATTATAATTGATCAGGTTAGACATTGTTATTCTTACTTTACAGATGGAAAAACTGAGACTTGGATGTAAATTAATTACTCAATATTATGTAGCATTTAAGCGGCAAAGCCAGGATTCTCATCTTATTGAACTACTTCTCAGTTAAAAAAGCAAAGCAAATGGTACACATTTTTGAGCCAGAATTTTGTGTTCAGGACTCCTTTAGGATTTTTTTTTAAGAGCTTGAAATAGAAAACAAAGTAGAAAACACACTACCTTGTGCCTGTAAGCATTTCATTTTTCAACTTTGATCCTACTCAAAAAAGCTTAAAATTTAATATGAGACTTTATGAGAATATCTGTCCCAGATAATAAACAGTAACAAGATAAATGGAAATTTACACTATAATTATGGATGTGTCAGAGTGGTGGAGATTATAGAAATAATCTTTGGAATAGTGGTATAGTGTTAATTAAGGATGTTTTTGTTGAAGAATTAAGTTACAAAAGATCCAGAAGATTATAGGAGATGGAGAGTGCCAAAAGAGAAAGCTAGGTGATTTGTTTCATCGAACCAGGGAAATAAATAATGAGTAAGAGAAATGGGTTGTAAGACAGATAAGTTTTAAAAGCTAAGTGGACCCAGCCAGGGCAACTGGCAAGAACATGAAATAAAAGGCAACCAGATGGAAAAAAATAAAATACTTATGAATAAATTTAACAAAATAATTATACAACTTAAAAACTACAAAACACTGTTGAGAGAAATTTAAGAAGACTTAAACAAATAGAAAGACATCCTATGTTCATGGATCAGAAGACAATATTGTTAAGATAGCAAGTCCCCTGAAATTAATCTACAAACTCAATGCAATCTGTATCAAAATTCAGCTGGCTTCTAAGCTGATCCTAAAATTTATGTAGAAATTCAAGTTACCCAGAATAACCAAAATAATCTTAATAAAGGAAAAAAGGTGGAAGGTCCACATTAATTGATTTCAAAACTTAGTACATAGCTACAGTAATCGAGACAGTGTGGTACTGGTGTAAAGATGACATAGATAAATGGAACAGAACTGAGAGTTCAGAAATAATCCCTCACATTTACTGTCAATTGATTTTTGACAAAGTGCCAAGGCAATTCAATGAGGAAAAAATAATCTTTCAACAAGTGGTGCTTGGACAACTGGTCACAGACCACATAACTGTCTATTGTCTTCCTCTTGGCCCAGTTCACACATTTCTAATACCTGCCTTATGCCTGTAGGCATTTGATTTTTCAACTTTGAACTAGTCCAACTAGTCACACAATACTTGAAATCTTTCTACCATTTCTCTGCTAGAAGATTTTAGCCTATTCCTGATCATGTCATACAGCGGGGATCTCCCTTGTATTGAGCACCATTACTTAAAGCAGTAGTTTTTTACACAAAGAATTTTTAAAATATGTGATCATTTTTATTTTTCATACAAATTTCAGGATGATGCTTTTATTTAGAAAGTGGAGCTGGACAGAGATGCTAGGTGTCCTGCAATGAACGTGACAGTTTTACCCAATAGATAATTATGCTGCATGATTTTCAAATATTCCATCAACATTCATGTAGGGGGAAAAAAGTTACAATTATTTGAGAGTGTAGAAAATAATTTTACAAATCACAACAAAAAGTATTTCTTCATAGTTATAAACTAAAAATTTCAAGAATGCAATGCTGTTTAAATCACAGGAATATTGCACTATGTTTTCTGAGACTTGTTCACCATTTCAGAAAATCACATCAGCGAAACAATGCCCCTCATTATAATTGAGTCACCAATATAACATACCAGTGCTATTTGGCACATATCGCTGCTGCATACAGACAGATAGTAAGGGAAACCTAAGACTCTTATGACTTAGAAATAATATTATTAAATTATTGGAAATATACAAGATGCTGGGATTTAATTGAATTTTATTAATAAAGATTTATTTTTATATTTTATATTCTTGCCATTACATGTATTTTAAAGTTTTTATGAATAACGATGAGAAATCTAGATTATATAAGTTATATAAGGAAATTATTTATTTTGAGGGTTGCCTTTTTTCCCAGTGTTGACACAGATTCTGTCTCCGTCACAATGTTCCTATGGTTTCTTGTATTACTACTTCTTTTTGCAATACAACCTACCTCCCCCATAGATTATCAAAGGATATGGTCTCCTGGGTCTTTCTAAGTGCCAGAGATTGATTGTGAGCCTCAACATGTGGAGGAATTTTAAGGCAGGAGATATGTTTTCAGAGATTCTTTGTCACTATCCCATCATAATACTGGGAATAATTTTGACACTGCACTTATAAATAAGGCCCAACTCATTTGTGCTAATATCATACTTCATCATTTTCTCTGTTTCCAAAGTCTGTAATTTGTCTTGGCATGTTATCCTTATTTCAATTAAGATTATTTCTTTTCTTTTTCTTATAGACAGATAATTCTAGTCTGTTAGGACTTATTTTTATTTAGTGACGACCTAGTTATCTACTCTTTCATCTTCCTGAATTTCTTGTATTGAAGGGATTCTGAACTCAACTCTCTTAAATCCAGATGTATTCATTATAAATAGGTGAAAGCTCTGTCTATATCATCAGTTCTCCTGAGATAGCTTTGTCTGAGCATTTACATATTTAAATACATATTATTTTATTATAAATTAGTTTTTTTATTCCAATAACAGTGCCATGCTGAACCATAGTGGAGCTGAGACTTCTTTTCACTACTTGTTATCAGCTTCTGAACTGAACTGATGGAGTACAAGCATTCATGAGCTCTGTCCATGTTTTTATTCTCTCCCACCTTGGAGCCCAGAGCAGCCTCTGAGGTCTGGCCTAGCTCAACACCCAAGACAGTCTATCCCTTTATTTTATCTTCTGCATAGTAAAATTCACAATTCCTTTAATCATTACTTTATATGACAGAGTTTCAACATAAAATACTTTTAATTCTATCTTTACAATGGTTTTGGAATCAAGCTCTTAATACTCCTTGATATTATTCTTAAGTTTCATTTGAGTTATTTCAATAACTTGAGTTATTTCCATAACGCCCTAATTGATGTTTTCACCTTCTACTTCTCTTTCCAATTCTTCTTCCACTAAGTCAAGGTTAACCCCTGAAATGCGCATGTGGTCATGTAACCTTTCCTGCTCAAAGACCTGTAATATACATAAGCTCCAATTCCTTAGCCTTTTATTCATGACTTTCTTAAACCTGATTTTAAATAACTTTCTCAATATCATTTCCTTCAAGCCTTGCATATGACATTATGCTATATGGGTGGTTTGCAGCAACTTAATCACATTCACTGATTTCAAGTCTTTACAGCTTTGTTTAAGCAATTCTTTTTGCCTGGAATGATTTCTGCCTTTCTGTGGGAATCTCTGTTATCCTTTAAATGCACACTCAATTATGGCTTCTTTCCTGAATTTTTGCCTGAGTTTCAATCTGATTGATGTCTCCCACCTCTTAATTCTGAAGCCCCCTTTTACTTTTCTTACACTACAATGATATCACATATATATTGCATATTTTTTACTTCCCCTATAAAAAGCCAAGTTACTTAGTGAGGCAACATGACATAGAACTAAGAATGTGAACTCTGGAGCCAGATCTATTACCTTTGAACCTGGACTCAAACCGCTACTAGCTATGTCTGTCTCTAAGATATATTAAGTATGTCTTTTTATTCTGATATTTGGACAACTGGGATCTTACTGACCCTGGGGGGACTTCCTCTCCTAGAGCTAGCCAATTTCCTTTTCTATGAGCATGACTGTCATATGAAAACTGACCAGTCCATAGCCCACACTTTTTCCCACCTCTTCTATCAAGTTCTTCAACTCTGGGCCAATATTCCCCTGCCCTAATCACACTAGGACCAGGTATCAGGCAACTCCAGACAGCCACTGCACTCCAGAGCCTGTTGAAATCATTCAAACTAGCCAATACTAAGCCCGCTCACCGTGCCTCATTTGTTTTTTCCCAATGGAACCACAATAAAGTCTCTTGCCCAAATTTTTCTCCCACTCTGTTTGCCTCTTGACTAACCCTGGTGCTTCCCTGTGTGGCCCTCCATGGCATGGCATGGCATATTCTCTCTTGAGAACTGTGAGTAACAAACTGTCTTTTAAATGGCAGCAATCTTCTGATCGTATGGCCTATCTTACCTATAATGATAAAACCTGCATATATTAAAACATAGGGCATATTGGGAGGGCCAAGTGCATTAACATTTGTAAAGCACACAGATCAATGTCTGATTCATAGTTAGTATTATAAAAGAATTAGTTATTATCAATGGTAGTGATAACACATTGGGTATCTGAGTTTTCCTGCAATGTCTTACTTATAGTAAGTTCTGAATAAATATTTGACTAACGACTGCAGTTCTTCAAATAACTGCTCTTCTCTCTAAGAAGTCTTGATTCATGAAGAGTAAGGGTAAGTTCATAAATGGATTTGAAAATAGAATAATCAAGAAGAAAACAAGACAGTAACTGAAGGAAAACACTGACATTGATAATTTGAAGGGAAGTTTGAGAGAAAGCAGTGGAGTCAAATAAAGCTCAAATCAGAAAAGCAGACTGGTGTAAAGAAAGGAGATCAGAGCTAACAGGATATAATAATCGAAGGTGATGTGGAACATCAGAGAGGTACTTAAAAGAAGAAACTCAAGGGCTAGGGAAATCTAATCCAAAGCTTTTATTATAATTACACACTCTGTACTCAGGGTGTTCAGGTGTGACATACCCATCTGCAGACTTTAATACTGACAAAAATTAGAGGAGTAAAGAGGAGAGCTGCTCAGTGCATGTGCTCAGGGCCAAAGTCAGAACTGCGTGAAATGACTCCATTTTCACTACATGAATTTTCACTTATGAAAAATAAGACTTTTGCAGAAACTATGAATTTGATGAAGACTAAAATTGTGTCATTTCTACCACAGAACAGTATGTTGTCATAGCACAGAAAATAAATGCAAGTGTTAAAATTTCATGTCAATAATACATCCCAAAATCACTATTGTTGCTGCTGGCAAAAAAATGTGCTGAGCTATATAATGTTAATGGAAAAAGAACTCTTTAAGAAAAAATGGCAGACTTTCACCTGTGAGACGTCACTTTTCATGGCAGAGGGAAAAACAACTTAGAAACTTTGAGAAAAAAAGTCAAGTTGATTTTGTTAGGCAAATATCACATCTTTCTCACCAACAGTGAGAATTCTTTTCTCACAGTTATAGAAGAGAAAGCAAACCTGAACTCAGCCAAAGTGTCCTGTATGAATTTAAAAAAAAAAAAAAGCCCAACAACTGTGTCCATAAGCCTTGAGAAGTACAATGTTTCATTTTGAATTTTTTAAGGAAATATGACAAATAATTGCTTCTCGGCCTTTTGGCTAAGATCAAGTGTGGGAAATATGACAAATACAAAAACAGAGCAGATGTTATGTCTCAAGCAACATCATCTTTGACACATCTTAAAGTTTTGTGAAACCTGCTCTGTTATCTAACATTTTATATCATAAAAAAGGAAAGATCAAAATGTTTGGTTTTTATGTTTCTTTGAGTTGTTAGTTAATCCTTTGCTCTTTTTCTACCAAACCACAATAAAATACTTGCTCTTAGGCTTTCTCGATCTATAATCAAAGGGTCATTTAAGTGTAGTTGCTCATTTGATGTAACTGTGTGGCATAATTATTATTTACAGCTTGTGAAGAAATATCTAAAGGAACCGATGCCAGTACTAAGGGTATTATGGTATCGTGTAAATGTATTATTTTGTCACCTTTGCAACCCTTTAGGCAAAATTACTGTTTATTTTCAAAAATAAATTTATGAATCACAAAAAGAAAATATACACAGAAAATCTGAGTCCTTTACCTGGCACAACAAATCAATGCTACAGTCAACAGCTTTGTTCTTTATTTATTAAGATATAACATATAATGATGAAATTATTAGACAAAGTAATGAGTCTCCATCAATGTGTCTTTAGTTTTATAAAACCCAGTTTTACTCTGTCAGCCTTGTCAATGCTACTGAATATTAATGGGAATAAAGTTAATTGCTAGGTGGAAAAAGGTCTTACTCAAAGTGAAAAGGAAGCACCTTGCTGAAATCTGTCATTTTTGACAAGCCATAATTTATTTCTACTTGGTGATATGTACCGACAGGTTTCAAATCTCACTCTTATCTTTACCACAAATTCTAATTATTTTCATTTGGGATGTTGTTGGATCTCAAGCCGCTGAACACTTTCATCATTTGCAAATAAATTATTTTTTAAAAAGAGTTCCAATTCTGAGTGGAAGGGATATTGCCTACAGTATAGGGAAGCAACTGCCTGCTACAATTTTTAAAAGACATACAAATGTATTTATTTTATCTCAGTAGCCAAGGAAAGGAAAGCAATGACTTTCAGAACAAGAATGGATTGTATGTGCACATAATAACTTACTAGCTTCCAGTTAAACAATTTCATTCAAAGAAAATGGACAATGAATAATCACTTAAGGTTCATCATGATTATATGGTCACCTGATTGGAAACACAGCATTTAGTAGTGATAGGGATTTTAAGAAGTTTCCATTAAACTTTAAGCAATTATAACTTTAAAACAATACATATCTGTTTTTACTTTAAATCAGCTTATCAAATGTCTGCCATTCTTCACTAACTGCAGTTTAGGAAATAAATTAACTTTGAAAATAAGTACTGGATGGCTTATAAGGTTCTTATTACAAAGAATCAAATTAAGGTAATATGGCAAGATTAAAACACATTAAATAATGTTGGTTTCCCCTTCATGTATCTTAGCAGTTGCTTTTTTATGAGAATCTAAATTTATTGTTGGAAACTTTGAGTAACATGTTATTAGCCAAAGGCTCATTGTAATTCTTACACAAAAATAAGGAAAATGCTAAAAGAAAAGTAGCAGCTAGGAGGAACAGGGATTTCTTAATGGGATCAACACAGAATTTTGTTTTTAGAAATTAGACTTTGTGGCCTAATGATTTTCATGCTTTAATAAATGGAATCCACCTATCATCACACCTTGGTCTGTGGTAATTTGCTGTAGATTCTTCATTATATTCAGCTCTTACATCTAATGACATTTCAGGGGGCTGCTCTTTTCCCTTTGGTTGAAAGTAAGTGCCATATGTGACTGGCCAGCAGATTGGGTGGCGTTTATGTTGTGGTTCTTAGTCATCCCAATTTTTCTCCA
Source organism: Pan troglodytes (assembly GCF_028858775.2). Taxonomy (NCBI): domain Eukaryota; kingdom Metazoa; phylum Chordata; class Mammalia; order Primates; family Hominidae; genus Pan; species Pan troglodytes. The sequence continues at coordinate 28,280,915 of NC_072413.2, read as the reverse complement.
CCACATCCCAGTCACAGTGGGGAAAAATGAAAAGCAGCTGCTAACAGCCTCACAACAGTTCTGTAATTACTTTCCTGGGCTGGCATTATATGATTTGACAATGGCCTGGGATATAACAAATAAGAAAAACCTTGTCATTCAATTTAAAAGGCTTCCTACCAGGGCAACACACTCCCCACTTCATCAGAATGACAGTACTCAACTCTGACACAGCCAGCATGTTTAGTGCTGAGTGATGTAACTGCAGCCAGGTGGTGCCAAGCACAAACAGCCAACTTGCTTTCCTGTTGACACTGCTATTTGAATTGAAAGATGAATCCTAACTTAGGGCAGAGTTTCACGTCTCAGGTCCTAAAAGCGCCAGTCTATTTAGTTCAAAGGAGAATTGCTAGTATATTGGTGTATTTTAGTTAAAAGAACAGTTTTTAGAGATGGCAATCCCACTTTGCCAAAGATTTCAATTTTCCTTGATACTCAGTATATGTCATTTTCATTGCTTTGCATAATCTGGCTTCATCCTACCCTTCCGAGATGATATTATTAGGAATTGGCTCTATTGGCCTAGGTAGACTAGGTATCATAACAATCAACCCCAACTATTAGTGAGTTACAGCTATAAAGGTTTTAGTTCTCATTCATGTCATTGTCCAATAAGGTGTTTGGTGAGTCGTCTTCCACCTTGTGATTTAGAGACCCAGCTTCCTTCCATCCAGAGACTCCACCATCTTCTACGACCTCTGAATCCTTCACTGTATCCTCTCCATCCAACCAGAGGACAAGGGAAGAAAACAAAATCACAAGAGAAATTTAAGAAATTAGACAGGAAGGTGGATCACATCTTTTCAACCCACATTGTCCAAACTACTCTCATGTCTCCATCTAAGATACAAGGGGCTGAGAAATTGGGTCCAGCAGTAAACCAAGGAAGAGACAGTATGAGTCTCTGCCATGTTTCCTTCTACATTAAGGTGAAGGACCATTAATCATTGCAGCTTACAGTCACTTAAAAGTAACCTATCCAAGACCATTACATTGTCATGTCCCCTAGCATACTGTACTGGTTTTCACCACTAAATTTATTGTTGGAAACTTCGAGTAACATGTTATTTACTGATGTTAGTACCCATGACGAAGTACATTTTTTGAAAGCAGTTTTTAATGTTATACTGATTATATTATACTGCAACAGGTAGGGTTACTACTTAGTTATTAGCTAGTTTTAAGACCAGCTATTGGTCTAGTCTTAAAAGCTAAAGAAAACATTTATTCACTCAACAAATATTCATTTACTGGTATGTGTCAGGCATTGTTCTTGGTGCTTGAAATATATTCATGAACAAACAGACAAAAATCCCTGTCCTCATGAACCTTTCATTCTAGAGGAGAGAGATAGTAAACAATAAACATAATAAATAAATACATTATATGGTATAAATAAGATGTTAAGTACAAAAATAGTGAATACTTAGAAGGGATGTTAGTGGTGGTTAGAATAAGCCTCATTGAGAAGGTAATTATTACTCAGACTTGAAGGGGTTGAAAAATTAAAAATGCAAGTATCTGTGGGAAAAGCATTTGAAGCAGAAGGAAAAGACACGGCAAGGGCCCTAAGGCAATAGCAAATCTGACATGTTTGATGAATGGCAGGAGGCCATTATGGCTGGTGTGGACATACTGCTAGAATAAAGAGAGTAAGAGGAGGTCAAAGATATCATGGGACAATTTCATGAAGGGCCTTATGGGCTGCTGCAAAGACCTTGGCTTACACTCTGCATGAAATGGGAAGCCATTGCAGGGTTTTGAGCACAAGAGAGTTTTTGATATATTGCTTAAGCTTTAACAACTTTACTCTGGCTGCTATCACAGAATGCAGGAGGACAAAGGTAGAAGCAGACCAGTTAGAAGAATATTACAGTGATAATCCAGGTGAGACATGATAGCGAATTTATCATGCCCAGGTAAGACATAATAGTGGGTTTATGGGGATATATCAGTGGAGATGAAGAAAGTGGTTGGATTTTATTTGTACTTTGGAACTTCATTATATTTTGAACAACACACCTTCTTTGTGGATTGGATGTGGGGTGTGAGAAGAGAGAAGTCAATGAAGACTATACCATTTTTAGCATTAGTGCTAAAAGAATGGAGTTGCCATCACCAAAGATAGACAGGGCTAAAAGAAGAGAGGTTTGGTGCAAGATAATATCAGCTTTGGACATGGTGAGTGTGAAATGTCTATTACACACTCAAGCATGGATATTGAAATTGGCTGTGAGATATGAGTCTGAAGTATAGGAGAGAGGTGTGGATTGTGATATAAATTTGGGAGTCATTAACATGTAGATAATATTTAAGGCCAAGAGATTGAATGAGATGCCAAAGAACTGCATAGGTTGCCATGTTATGGTGCCTTTCATAATAAATATATTGTGAATCCCAATTAGTAACATGCTGACTGCTTTCTAAGCTTTATCCTCCTTTCTAGACTATTTATTAGTCCTAGACAACTAGTAAGGTGCTTAGACAACTGTAAAATTCGCATTTTCAATTTTGGCATGATTCTCTTACTTTGTTTATTTGAGACAGTTTCAACTTTACCTCTTGCACCTCATTAGTCAGGCATTATAGGTAAAAATTGTTCCCAGAACACAAACTAAATGGTAGAAAAAGAGGCCACCATAGAATAAGCAATGCATGATTGGTAGATAGGACTTTGGACCACAACTGAGGGAAGAAGTCCGCATATGCTATGCTCAAAAGCCAACTACAAAACTGGACAAAATTGTCAAAGAAAAGCCCCAAGCATTTCAGGGCTCTAGAAATTAAACAAAGGTAAACAACAAAGAGAGAGCTATTTATTTATTAAAAGCTGCTCTAATCTCAGGTAAAAATAGAGGGAGGCCATGGTCTTTCTGCCTGGGGCTGCCTCCATTTCTTCTACCCCCAGCTTGATTGGCAGAGTAGTTAGAGCGGGGTAGAGTTGGCTGTGAAAACCAGCAGATTTGCTGCCAGAAAAGGTGGACTTGCTTTGGAGCTGAGTCAAAAGCCCATGTCTGAAAAAAAGCAATGTTTTCAGTAAAAGCAGTGAACTCAATAAGAAATGAATGAAGCAAGCCTGCAGCTTTTCTAGTCTAAGGTTGCAGTCCTGGTTGGGATGAATGGCAGGCTTACAGACCAACCAGAAATGTAACAGGGAGATCCTGGAAGTGAGAGAGCCATAGAGGGGTTGTATAAATTCTCCATGCATCTCTGACTAACTAGGGACTCTCTGTACACCCAAGAAGACTGTCAGGAAAATAAAATCTGGGCAGATATGGAAACTATATAAACTTTGGATGTCATCTTCAAATCACACACAGATCCAACGGTAGAAGGTAGGTTTTATGGGCTTAAGGTGTTTGAGCACAATCTTTGACCAGTCATTGGCTGACCATTAAGTTATGCAGGTGATGCTAGAAAGCCAAACTAAAAAGTAAAAATATAAGAATTTAAAAAATTTTAACAGAGACATTAGTGGTGACACATGGCAGAGGACAAAATTTCTACGTATAAGTCCAATCAATTATAGAAAGAAAGAGAAGAAAGAAGAAGAAAAGAAAGAGAAAAAGAGAAGTGTGAGGGGTGGGAGGAGAAGAAAACTCTTAACTGGAAAAGTCAGAAAAAAAGCAGAATCCAGAGTTGCTACAGTGTATCATCTAAAATATCCAGTGTTTAACAAAAATAGAAGACATGTAAAGAAATAGGAAAGTGTGACCAATACTTGGGAGGAAAAAGCAGTAAATAGAAACTTTTGAGTAGGCTTATATTTTGGTTTTATTAGACAGACTTCAGAGCAGCCATTATAAATATATTCAAAGATTGAAGGAAACTATGCACATATAGTGTAAATGTAAATGGTTAAAAGAAAATATAATGAAAATGACAAATCAGGAATCTCAGTAAATAAACTATAAAAAAGAAATAAGTGGAAATTCTAGAGTTGGAAAGTATAATAATCAAAATAAAAAATTTACTGAAGAGGATTGACAGCAGATTTCAGATGACAGAAGAAAGAATCAGTGACCATGAAGATACATCAGTGGAAAAGACCTATTCTGGAGATCAGAACCTTGAAAAAGATTCAAGAAAAATAGTCAGAGCTTCAGAGATACCTGGGAGAACATCAAGCATACCAACATACATGTCATGAGAGTCCCAGAAGAAAAGAGAAAGAAAAGAAGAAATGATGACCAAAAACCCCCCCCCAACTTCATGAAAAAGGTTAGTCTAAAGATTCAAGAAGCTCAAAAATTCCCCAAAAGGACAAAGACAAAGAGATCTGCATCTAGGCACATCAGAGTCAATTACAGAAAGCCAAATAGACACAGAATTATTTTGAAATAAGCAAAAGAAAAATCATTCATTAAATACTAGAAAATAATATTACTAATGGCTGACTTATCAGAAATAATAGAAGCCAGAAGATAATGGAATAACATAATCAAAGTGCTGAAAGAAATAAAAAATGACTTTCAACCCAGAATTCTATATCCAAAAATGTTCTAAAATTAATTGTAATTGCCACACAACTCTGACTATACTGTCATTGAAGTGTACACTTTAAATGGGTGAATTATACAGTATGCACATTATATCACATTAATGCTGTTAAAAACTGAAAATTCTATGTACAAATATTATACTTCAAAACTGAAGACAAAATGTTAGCTACATTAAGAAATATCTGGTAAACGAAGTCTGGAAGAATTTATTGCTAGTGTATCTTCCTTAGAAGAAATGCTAAAGGTAGTCTTTTATGCTGAAAGTAAATGACAACAAACAGCAGTTGAATCTGCATGAAAAAATAAAGAGCACTGGAAATGGTGGTAAATATAAAAGGCTATATAAATATTTTCCTTTTTTCTTCTATTATTTTCTTTACAAGATATATGATTGCATATAAAGCAAAAACAAATGATGCCAAACACACTCAGGCTCAAAGAGCGCAATAGAGCCCTCCTTGACAAAAAGCAGTAGAAGCCTAGTGTACTATATGCCTATTGCCTGAAAGCTTACATAACAGCTTACCTTAATAGCTCTGATGAACTAAGAGAAAACAATACTGAGAAAATCGGAAAACTTATACATTACCAATGTTCTATCATTGTTTTTATGTATGTCTGTATTTGAAATGTAAATAATTGTTTTATATATATACATGTTTAGGACAATAGTTCAGAGATAAACAGTTTTAAAATAAATCAGTTTCACTTGTTACTTAACACTCTTAGAGACACTGGAAATTACAACTACCTTCTTTTTTACCTAAAATTTGGTAGGAATGATGATGAAAATCTGCAAAGGTGGTTAAGCTTTCACATGTAAGTCCTTGGCAATGGTGTGAATGTAGCTCTATTTTGCCACTGATGCCGCTTTTCACACCTTTGGGATTTGAAACAATGTAATGGGTACATGGCTGATCCAGTTTGAGGTAGTATCCTAGTATTGAAGGTGAATGTTTTTTGTTTTTTGTGAGTTTTTTTTCTTTTTTTTGCCATAATCATCTATGTTAGTTTTTACTTTAAAAATGAATACCTATTTCAACATCTTGCAGCCCATTCTTACACTAGGATCCAGCAACACTTTTTCATCAGTTCTTTCCCAGTTCAAATGCCTTCAGTGGCCTCTCCATAACATTATTTAGTCTATCAGTCAAGGTTCTTTATTATCTGAATTAAACTATATTTTCACTCTTCCAAAATACTTACAAATTAGTCTTTTTACAGTGGAGTGCTGTAATCAAGAAAACTATAGTCAAATATAGAGATGAAAAAAAAAGCAGACAGGAAAAACAAGAACAAAAAGGAAGTTGAAATAGGCAAAAATAAACAATAACAGGGAAAACTGGCCAGCCATGTGCAGAAAATTAGAACTGGACCCCTTCCTTATACCTCATACAAAAATTAACTCAAAATGGATTAAAGACTTAAATGTAAAACTCAAAACTATAAAAACTTGGAAGAAAATCTAGGCAATACCATTCAGGATATAGGCACAGGCAAAGATTTCATGATGAAAATGACACAAGCAATTGCAACAAAGCAACAATTGGCAAATGGGATCTAATTAAACCAAATAGCTTCTGCACAGCAAAAGAAGCTATCATCAGAGTGAACAGACAACCTACAGGATGGGAGACAATTTTTGCAATCTATCCATCTGACAAAGGTCTAATATTTAGAGTCTACAAGGAACTTAAACAAATTTACAAGAACAAACAACCCCATTAAAAAGTGGGTAAAGGATATGAACAGACACTTCTCAGAAGAAAACATTCAGGCAGCCAACAAACCTATGAAGAAAGCTCAACATCACTGATCATTAGAGAAATGCAAATCAAAACCACAGTGAGGGCCGGGCGCGGTGGCTCATGCCTGTAATCCCAGCACTTTGGGATGCCAAGGTGATCGAATCACTTGAGGTCAAGAGTTTGAGACCAACCTGGCGAACATGGCGAAACTCTGTCTCTACTAAAAACACAAAAATTAGCCAGGCATTGTGGTGGGCACCTGTAATCCTAGCTACCCGGGAAGCTGAGGCTAGAGAATCACTTGAACACAGAAGGTGGAGATTGCAGTGAGCTGAGATCACACCACTACACTCCAGTGTGAGCAACAGAGTGAAACTCCATCTAAAAAAAAAGCAAAAACAAAAACAAAAAAACACACACACAATGAGACACTGTCTCACACCCATCAGAATGGTGATTATTAAAAAGTCGAGAAACACCTGATGCTGGTGAGGTTGCAGAGAAAAAGCAACATTTTTACACTGTTGGTTGGATTGTAAATTAGTTCAACCATTGTGGAAAACAGTATGGAGATTACTCAAGGATCTAGAGGCAGAAATACCATTTAACCTAGCAATCCCATTACTGGGTATATACCCAAAGGAATATAAATCATTCTACTATAAAGGTAAATGTATGTGTATGTTAATTGCAGCACTGTTCACAATAGCAAAGACATAGAATCAACTCAAATGCCCGTGAATGATAAACTGGATAAAGAAAATGTGGTACATACACACCATGGAATATTATGCAGCCATAAAAAGGAACAAGATCATATCCTTTGCAGAGACATGGATGGAGCTGGAAGTTTTTATCTTCAGCAAATGAACACAGGAACAGAAAACCAAACACCACATGTTCTTACTTATAAGTGGGAGCTGAACGATGAGAACACATGGACACATGGTGGAGAATAACACACACTGGGGCCTACTGGGAGGTAGGGTGCAGGGAGGGAGAGCATCAGGAAGAATAGCTAATGGATGCTGGGCTTAATACCTAGGTGAGGGTTGATGTATGCAGCAAACCACCATGGCACACATTTACCTATGAAACAAACCTGCATATGCTGCACATGTACCCTGGAACTTAAAAGTTGAAGGAAAAACAAAAAACAAAAACAAGAGAAATGTATCTTAATCCAGCTAAATATTAAATCACTTTAGAAGGTATCAGCAAAAGTTTGGTGTTTGAATATTGTATTAGGCCATTCTTGCATTCCTATAAAGAAATACTTGAGATTGGGTGATTTATAAAGAAAATAGGCTTAATTGGCTCATGGTTCTGCAGGCTCTACAGGAAGCATGGTACCAACATCTGCTAAGCTTCTGGGGAGGCCTCAGGAAATTAAGAATCATAGCAGAAGCTAGCAGGGGAAGCAGCTGCATCAGGAAGCAAAAGCAGGAGCAAGACAGAGTGTGTGGAGTGGGGAGGTGACACACACTTTTAAACAACCAGTCTCGTGTGAACTTGAAGTGAGAGCTCACTTATCACCAAGGGGATAGTCCAAGCCATTCATGAGGGATCATCCCCCATCATCCAAACACCTCCCACCAGGCCCCATCTTCAACACTGGAGAATACAATTCAACATGAGATTTGGTTGAGGACAAATATCCAAACTATATCAAATACGTTCAGTTAGGAGAAATGCAATGTAATTAATTAGACTCTCTTGAATTCTAATAGGATCCAAGGAACATAATTAGGCCTTTTCCTGACATTCAGGTGACATGGTCAGATGTAGGGTGGGTATATGCCATTCTGCATTTATTGTTATCCTTTCCACTGTTTTCTATGGAGTTATAAAGGATTCAGAGGGGAAGAGAAGCTATCCTTTTAATTAGAACACTTAAGAGGAAGCCTTCTTTCTGGATTATTCTCACTTTTTTGGCTTTATTTATTTATTTATTTTGAGAAAAGGTCTCACTCTGTTGTTCAAGCTGGAGTTCAGTGGCACAATCATGGCTCTCTGCAGCCTCCACCCTCCAGGCTCAAGCAATCCTCCCACCTCAGCCTCCTGAGTAGCTGGGTCTAGAGGTGCATGCCACCATGCCAAGCTAATTTTTGTGTTTGTTGTTGTTGTTGAGATGGGGTTTTGCCACGCTGCCTAGGCTGGTCTCGAGCTCCTGGGCTCAGGTGATCCACATGCCTCGGCCTCCCGAAGTGCTACAATTATAGGTGTGAGCCATCACGCCTGGCCCCTTTTGCCTTTAAACAGTTATTTGCTGCTTAAATCTGTAGGACCAGTTTTTCATTGTGGAATCACCTCATCTCAAATTCCTGGATAGGCCTTGCTTTATTTTCACTCCCTAAAACTGACAATCAATTCAGTCCCACTCCTAGGAGGCAACTGAATAACAGTAGCACTTGCTGCTTATTATCTTTTAATCCTGACTTTATTTTAGGGGTAGTTCTACTAAAAATTCTGGATCTATATTCTTAGTTCTCAGCCTGAAAGCGCAGAGAAAACATCTAATTTACTTTTATAAAAATAACCCGCCAACCCATCTTGAGGAATGGGTTTATCTGATCTATTGATTTGATTGATTGATCACCAGTCATTTCCACACAGTAGGGGTTTGAGGGGATGGGAAATCAAAGAGGAAAATGTTGATGGGAGAAAGAAAGTGGAAAAAATTGGGAACATGAGTTACTGCCAAAGCCCTCAAAATCTTATGTATGGTGAAAAAGGTGTTGAAGATGATGGTGATGGTAGTGGTAGCTAGGGTGCAGCAGGATGTAATAAGGTGAGGGCTGTAAAAGTCTTCTGAAAGAAGGATAAGCCAAAGAAAACTCCTCATATTTTATGGTTTTCCCATGGGATGGCCTTATCAATAAAGTTTGATGATAATAATGGTGGTAGGCAGGTAAGTAAACGGTAATTGTAAGCTCAAGTGGGAGTTACAACACCTTTTGCCCCTCATGAAAAGGTTCTTGTGCTTTTTTTCCCTCTGTGAAGTCAGTAAAATTGACCTATTCAGGGCTTTTCTAACTTTAACAAGTGTGATTTAGTCACACTGTTCTGAATTCTTATTCCTTTCCATGCATCATACACCTCGTTGCGGCGAAGAAAAGAATGGAACAGTTAAATGGGAAAGGGTTTATCCTTAACTACTTCTTCTATTCTTCTCTCATCACCAAAAAACTACCTACTCCCCTGCCAAACACCAGGAACAAAATAAAGTGGATATATGCCTCTGGGCCTTTCTGGATACTAAGGGATGAATTGAACAAAGATGATTTTGTGTCTGTTATTTGCCTTTGTTTCTGGGTTTGTATGTTTGTTTATATGAACATTTTATTTTTCTCTCTGCAGTGAAAGTATCCTAAGAGCAGATATTAGAAGTGTCTACATGCTACGCAAATACATTACTAATAGATGGTTAATAGGTATTTTTATTATTGAAAATATGTCCTTTCCTGTGTATTACACTTTACTTTCCTGTCCCCAAAGATATGCAGTGACCCACCCAAGGGGAGGGAGGTGGGAGAGGACTAGGGAAATGCCCTGGTGAGGAGCAATGCTATATCATCAACACAATTTAGAATTGCATGGTGATAAGAAAAAGAAAGTTGACTTTTGGACTTTATTATTACTTTTAAATTCTCCATAACATTGTGCCTCTTTGCAACTTATACCTGGAACAGATTACATCCCTGTACCACTCTCATCTTGGTATTTTACTTGCATTTAGGAGGATAGACAAGACATGCATATTGAACTTCTAAAAAATAGATACTTGGTATGCACCTTTATACAAATAAAGACACATACAAATATAAAAGGTAGCTATAATAGTATAGAATCTAGAGCTATATATCTATAAATTAATTTTATTGTAAATTTCTAGTTCTGGTTGTGAGAAAATATATACGGATGGACAAGAATAAGAGTTGTTAACTGTGGACTAAATTATGAATGTACATAGCATTACAAACAGAAGATATATCTATATCTATATATGAAGGAGAAAGATAAGTAGAAAAATATCAGTCAGATAAATCCCAGTTCATCATACATAAGCAGTATGAATTTAACCTCTGTGTTTTATTTCCCTCAGTGGTAAACAGAATAATAATAGTGCCTACTCATAGAGTTACTGTGAGGATTCAGTGCAATGATGCACATAAAGTACTTAGTCTAATATAAGTCCGTGTCCAATGATCATTGTCTATTATTACTACATGAAATATCATTTTATTACACTGAATTGGTTATGTTTGTATATGTTCCATTTATCTTTTGCCAAATTTTCTCACACTTGCATGTTTTTAAGGTAGAGTGGGAAATAAGGGTATGAATGTCCCTAGTACCATCAAACTTTATATATGTGCATGCCAACCCCAGGGCACACATACATTAATAGTACAGTACACCACTGCTGAGACCAGCTTGGTCGGGGAGACCCTAACCTAGTGGCGCTAGAGGAATTAAAGACGCACACACAGAAATATAGAGGTGTGAAGTGGGAAATCAAGGGTCTCACAGCCTTCAGAGCTGAGAGCCCCAAACAGAGATTCACCCACATATTTATTAACAGAAAACCAGTCATTAGCATTGTTTCTATGATACTAAATTAACTGAAAGTATCCCTTATGGGAAAAGAAAGGATGGGCCGAATTAAAGGAATAGGTTGGGCTAGTTAACTGCAGCAGGAACATGTCCTTAAGGCATAAATCGCTCATGCTATTGTTTGTGGCTTAAGAATGCCTTTAAGCGGTTTTCCGCCCTGGACAGGCCAGGTGTTCCTTGCCCTCATTCTCGTAAACCCACAACCTTCCAGCATGGGCATTAGGGCCATTATGAACATGTTACAGTGCTGCAGAGATTTTGTTTATGGCCAGTCTCGGGGCCAGTTTATGGCCAGATTTTGGGGGGCTTGCTCCCAACACACCACTAAGATAAGATGACACGTTTTGTGGGCCACACACTGTTCTAAGTGTTTCACAAATACCAACTATTAATAATTCAATCTTGCTAACAAGCTTATGAGGATGGGGAAACAGATTAGAAAACTAAAACACAGGCAGGAGCATTTGACTTAAAAGCACCAAAAAAAGTGACAGAGGCCAGAAGTTAACACAGGCAGTTTGGCCACCACACTGGAGGCTTTAACCAGCACTCTGCACTGCCTCTTACAGTCCCACTCAGACACACACCACACAGGGACCTGGCTGCTTGCCTGAAATGTGGATGCTTAGACCAAGATACTAATTAGGTAAAGTTAAATAGTTTTGAAGACAAGTTGGGTTTCATAAAGTGAGCACCTCAGTTCTGCTGCCACCTGTGTTACAGGTTCTTGCTTCTAGTTGTGAGGACTGCTGAATCCTTATCTACCACTAGAAGAAAAAATATCCCAATTCACATTTCATCATTCCCAGGTGTAAGAAGTACCATTATTGTATCTGAAATATGAGACATTATTTCATTGACTAGGTTCTCCCGCTCTTTGTCTTAAAACAGCCTGTCATTTTCCTAGTTATCAGGCCTTTTTCTAAGCCTCCCTTTGTCAAGAATTCCTCCACATCACATCCCTCTGTTCTGCTCCCCTAGAGGGAAAAACAAAATAAGAACAAAACCCTCTTTAGTAATATAAAATAAACTTCAAAAGAAAATCCATCCCCAGGGAGTAGAGTAATACAGTAATATCTTACTTTGGGGATCTATTTTCCTTCTTTAGGATAAAGCTCTCCTAACATTTTAGTTCAGAGTACATTGCTCCTCTTTATGTTACCACCTGCATGGCTCTGTGCACTTTTAGTGCCAAGAAGCATGAGAAGATTTTATAACAAGAGTAATTGTAATAGGATTTAATCATGGTGTCGGCAGCCCTTTTACAATAGAGAGCCGTGGAAATGGTATAAGTAGGTAAAATAGTGTAAATTGAAGTTGCCCTATGACTGTAATGTACACTGTAATAGCCATTCAAAGCCAGGCACCATAAAAATATGTCCAGCATCTATAAGGCATTAAACATTAAGCAATCCTCTGAAAAATAAATCCAAAACCTCAAAGGATGCCGTCATGTTAAAATCCAGTCTGTTAGAAAATGGAATTATAATGCATCAGGAACATTTCAAGAATCAACAGTGAAACAAAGGGAAGAATTACAATTTACAAATAACTAGATCTAAGTTTTGAAAAAATGAAACTTCATATTACTTCACCTTTCTACATGGTGTGGGTAGAATGGAACCCCGAGTTTAGATGGAAAAATAGATATAGATTCATAATCATTTGGCATGTGCTTTAAGTGACTAAGAGTCTGGGATGAGCCTAATATTAGATTGGATCAGGAAGCTATCACTTGTAGATTTTCTATAGGTTCTTCAAGGGTGAACCTCTGCATTAAGTAATACTGACACTGTTTATTCCAGTCCTTTCTAAAGAATATTGCAAATGTTAATTTGTCAGTTTCCACAATACCTTTTTGGGATAACATGAAAGACAGTATTAATAACAGTTTTGGCTTATAGAATGTTTTTTTAATCTGAAAATCCCTAAAGGCATCATAAACATTAATAACATGAACAAAAGGCCTAATAATAATATTAGCTGGGTCTCAAATAGAAAAGATTACTAACCTCATTTTGTAAATGCCGAGATTTAATCACAAATAGGCTAGGAAAATTGACTCAGACTAAAGAAGCAGTCACCAACCAAGCCAGCAATAGAAATCAATGCTTTTTGATTCTTGTGTCCCCATTCCAGATACTGTACTACTTCTCATAGAAGCAAGAGGCATTACTTGGAAGAAAAGAGATCTTTACTTTTGAATGTAACATTTCGCCTTCACAAAACCATTGAAAACTATCTAGAACTCCCTCCTTACCTACATCAGTTATCTTCAGCACCTTTCCACCTTAGAATCTGATCCAATATGAAAGTTGCATTTCACTTCAGATTAGGGTCTTTCTACTAATCTAGACTGATAACATATATTCTCAGAAATTTCACTCCATCTAGAATAGTCATATAGATATTCCAAATCTGCTTTGGAAATATCATTTTATTCTGCTATATGATGTATAAAATTTCATTCTGGGCTTAAGAATTAGAAATTGCTTAGAGGTTCACTTCAGATGTCTATTTTAGGTATCAATACAAATTTAGTAATGGCTGACTTTTACTGTTCCCAAAGTTAAGTGTTTACACTTTTAACTTTAATAAGATTAGGAATGGTTTGATTGTCTTTCACTGCACCTAGACTTGGAGCCTTTATTGAATTTGAAACTTGCAAAAACAGTGGACAAAAAAAAAATCTAATTCATTAGATGATGTCATTAAATAAGAATTTTTTCCCTACAAACTGTTGGTAAATATTTACCTTAAGCTTGATTTGTGTTAAATTCAACATGTACTGAGTGTCTGATCTCTTTAGAGCAGATAAAAATCTACTCACAGTCAACTAACTAGTTTCCTCTTCAGTTATAGATCTTGATGACTCTTAGTATTTCTCCCTTAGAACTGCTTTCATGAAATGATAGGAGCTTTTCAGCTTTACTTTTGAAGGAAGGTGATGCTTTGCTTCCCTTTCATATTTGTCTAAAAGCACTTTCGCCAGCAAGCCAGCATGTATGCTACATGTGAACTTTTCTACAGAATCTCCTAAACAAGGTGAAAAAAAAATCATTAGTAGTCCAGATTTCAATCTTCTGCACAGCTCAGGTAACAATAAATGAGTAATTTGCCGCCCTTCACTTTGGCAAGCTGATGCCTAATGATTACCCAGGGACAGGATAATGGTACCATAGTGATTACACTATGTTTTTCTAACCACTTTCAAGGCCTTTGCTTTCAGACCTGCCATAATGAAAAGAAAGCTCTGAAATTGGGCCAGGTCTTTATTAAAAATGTTCTGACAGGCTCTGCTTAGATAAAATGTATTCACTTCTCAGATTTGAGTCTTCTTCAGATTTGGAAAGCATGGGCTCGAGAGTAGATCTGATTGCCTGAACACTTTCATAATGAGGAAATGAGGTCTTGGCTAATTCCACAAGCCACTGGAAAGACTTATTTAAAGAAGATATGATGATGACCTATCTCTAGATAGTGAACTGGCTCAGGGAGAACTATGCAAGACAAGGAGCAGAAAATCAAAAACTTTGATCTTTGCTGATGTTACTGAGTTACTGTGTGATCTTATGAAAATCAATTAATATTTCTGAGTTTCTTGGTCACTGTAGGCAGAGTCAGCACAGCTGTCAATCATTTGATAGATAGATGATGGATGATAATGATAGATAAGAATACAAATAGAGTTACTGTGACAGAAACCACTGTCTGTGCATGCAGTGGTAGCTGTAACTATTGCCTTTTAAAATGTTATATGCAAGAAAACATGCTGGCAACATTTAACCAACTTCCAGTCCATTCTGCACAGTGCTGCCAGAGCTTTCTTTCCAAAACATACTATGCAACAACACAACTATAACGCTTCCCCAATACCCAATGTTTATCTGAGGATGGTTTACTTGATAATCATATGGGCAACTTTAAAAATTCTGATTATTCTGCTTCCTTCCTAATTCGGGGTGTGTGTGTATGTGTGCATGCGCATGTGTATTTGTGTAGGTAGGTAAGAGTAGGAGATAGGGGTACAGATAACAAATCTATATTTTTAAATAATCTTCTTCAGGTCATTTGTGTTAAATTAGGTTTGGGAGCTGTTGGCTCTAGCATAGATCCCAAACTCTTTGGATAACTAAAGATCCTTTACTGAAGGAAGGTTAAAAAAAACTACTGTAAGAGACCAGGCTGTGGTAGAAAAATGAAGCGATGTAAAAATGCAGAGGACAAGGCCCGTAAGAGGAGGCCTGGAAGTTACAACCGACATAGAAGATATAAAGTGAGTTATGGACACATTTGAGGAGTGAAGTAAAAAGTGCATATATGGGAAAAGTGATGAGTTTAATGTTCTTAGTTTGGGGTGCATGCAAAAGATGAAAGTGGCAACAATTAGTAGAGAGATGGAATTAGAGATCTGGAGCTCAGGGAAGGGTTCTGGGTAAGAGACATTGCTTGAGAGTTGGCAATAATAGGTATGGATTTTAAAAAATAATAAGGAACATAGTTGAGGATTGAACTTTGAGGAACTCCAACATTAAGGGTGGGCAGACTGTGGGGAATGGAGGAGGAGGTGACTGAAAATAAGTTGCCAGAGAATTAGAAAAGAGGTGTTACAGAAGTTGGAGGAGGGGTTGACAATGCTGCATCTTCTAGAGGCTCAAGGAGGATAAGACTGAAAAAAACCTCAGTAGGTTTGGTAAAGTCCATTTATTGATGTGTATTGGCAGGTATGTTGCTGCATCACACTGGGAGTGAATGGGGATGAAGGGTATTTACATTCTAATGTATTAGTTAAAGCAACTTGGTTATGAGGGAAGAAAAGAGATATAGTGGTAGTTAAAGGATCAAAGGTAGGCTTTTTTAGGATAGAAGAGACTTGTACATATTTCTTTTTTGTTTTTTGGGGTTTTTTTGAGACAGGGTCTTGCTCTGTCACCCAGGCTGGAGTGCAATGGCAAGATCTCGGCTCATTATAACCTCGGCCTCCTGGGCTCCAGTGATTCTCCTGCCTCAGCCTTCTGAGTAGCTGGGACTACAGGTGTGCGCCACTGCACCTGGCTAATTTTTGTATTTTTTGTAGAGATGGGGTTTTGCCATGTTGCCCTGGCTGCTCTCGAACCCATGAGCTCAGGTGATTCAGAGACTTGGGCATATTTCTATGATAAGGAAAAAGAGCAACTGAGAGGGGGAGATGAGGATAAAGAGGAGAAGAGAAAATTAATTGAATGAGGTTGTCAAGGATATGAGATAGGAACGGATTCATAGCACAAGTATACATTTGGTCATGGAAAGTGAGAGAGATGTCCCTTCTTCTGAGGATGAAGGTAGAATGGCAATGTAGATAAAATTCTCATTTTAGATGTTTTGGTAAGAATGGGGAAAGCTTTAGTAGGGCCTTGCGAACAGCAGTGACATTTGGAGTCGTTGCTCTGCAAATTAGAGAACTGGTTGTGAGATTCTATGCCATAATAATAATCCCCTTGCAGTTAAAGACTATAAAAATATAACAACCCAAATATCATCGGCTGTGCAGTTTTCTCTAGTAGTTCTCAGCATGGGAATAAATACAATAGATTCAGAGTTGGGTTTTTTCAAGGGGTAAAGGAATAAGATAAGACGAGAAATATGGTAAGAATGAAATTGGAGACTATGATTCTGAGCATTAGACTGGAAGTGTGAGCCTTACCAAGGAAGAACAGAAGTGAAAACCCTTCAAGTTCAGGAGCTAGAGGAATTGAAGTGTGAGACAAATAGTTGGTGTGTAATGAGGCCTAAAATGAAGGTCACTATGATGTGCGACCTTTACATGGCAAAATCAGGAGGGCCTCAAATGACCTCACCACAGGCTATCCTGCCCACTCTGCTCTCATAGAAAAGATCCCCCAGCCAAAACACCCTCCTCATGGGAAATAGGCACAGTTCTTATTTATCACTGAGTAGTGGGTTTTAGTTCCCTGCCAGCCCACAGTTATTCAAAAAGCCAATCACATCCTTCTGTGGTAACCAAAGGACACTTCATGTTCTTGATACTGCAAAGTCTACCTCCTAATGCCCTCAGTGGTTCACTCTGTTGGTAAATGCAACGTCATGTGGCCTAGCATGGTGCTGAGTGTCCTCCTCCCCTGAGCTATGAGTACTCAAACTGCTGTCCATCTCACCTGTTTAGTTTGGGGTGTCATGTGTTTATCTAGCCTCCTTTCCCGGAGTGAGAATCCTCCCCCAACCTCACCAACAAGGGGAATAGGAGATTGTTAAAACAGCTGGGTATGTTGTTCACCTGGACACTGATGTTATCATAGTATCATGACTTGGGTAAGAGGAAAATTGCAAGTCAAAGGCTAAAGTTTTAACAAAAATTGAGAAGTAGTTTTGAGGCTGGTAGAGGTTTAAAGATAAGAGCAGGCAGAGGGTGAAGAGCCGGGTGAAGAACCAGGTGACATGAGCCAGGTGATATGAGCATGTGCCTAGGGTCTAAAATTGTCAGAAACTGCTGACCTTTATGCTTTCCAAGTTGAGACATGTGGTAGAGTTGTAGGGATGTAGGGAAAAAAAGACCCAGGTCTTGAGTGACAAATCTATGCCAGATGTTATAGTGGACACTAGCCATGATAATTCATTTAAATATTCCCAAATAAAATAAGACAGGTATTATTATCTACTTTTATCAAATGTGGGAACCAAGGCCCAAAGAGATAAAGAAATTGAGAAAGAGGCACTAGATTAGAATACACATCTCCTAAGTTGCAGTACTTTACCACTGTGATTCCTTCGATTCTCATCATTAAACATTCTATTTTGAGATTCTGTTGTGTTCAAAATTCTATTTTCGACACTGAAGGTACAGGACATCAGTGGATACAAAGATTCTTGCCCCCAAAGAGCCTACAACATAATGGGAAACATTGCCTTAGTCATGCCTCCAAAAGAAGCAATAATTTATGCCAAAAGAATTTTTTTAAAATTGGTGATGTGGGGTCTGTCTTTACTGCATACTGGCTTATAAGTTATTTTCAAACCCAGTGTAATCCTTTTGCCAAACATGAGAAGAGGGATCACTTTTACCAGTGAATATAGAAGCATTTATATTTAGTCACCCTTTTGTTTTTGGATCTTCCACCAGCCCATACAACCTAAAGCTGTGTCTTTTCTGTAATAAGCAGTCTAGCTACAGGGATTGTATGTGGTGCTTTAAGAGCTTTATGATTTTTTATTATCCCTTTGTGACAGCTTTTTCAGAGTTATGCAAATGGTATGCCAAGTGTAGTAGACTGAAATTTCTTCCACTTTATCTCTGTCCAAATAGAAGTTGCCTCATCTGCATATAACAGTTCCCTTTGCAACTCAGTTGTAGTAGAAAATTGGAAGTCATTTGTATTTGCATTTCCTGGGGATACAGACAAGAGCAGATGCCAATAATGGATGTCATAATTTGCTGCCTTCTCTTTGCTGCCTATAAATCTTTGAATATTTTTCCTACAATAGCAAGTAAAGAGATTCAGTGAGCATAATGGGGAGAGGGAGATGTAAATTGCAGCAGTGGTGGTGGATTCCAGCTATGAATATTTCAGAAACAAGACACTCCCTTTAAATGAAACACTAATGCTTGTTAAGGTGCTTCTAGGCCTGATGTGATTTTGATTTCTCTTAATAACCCATGACTCCTGGCTGCACAACACTAGATGCTGGTTGGCAGGTTCTAAAGAAAATCTTTGCTCCTCTTCTAATTTCAAACGCTGGCCTTATTGTGGTGTCAATTCTTGATTACCTACACACTACACCAGAGATACACAGGCATTTACAATTTAAAATTTAAATAATTTATATTTGGTTTTGAAATGAATTCACTCAGATACAAAAAGTCTCACCCCCCCCACACACACACGCATATAAATATGCACACTCACCCAAACTCACTCTCACATACTTAGCCTTGAGTCCTTCCTTCCCTGAACATTTTTTAGTAGGTTGTGACTCACTGAGTGATGCTGATTATCTGAATATCAATATGAAAACAAAACATTTATACTCAAATTATGAGTCCTCAATATAGAGATTTCAAAATGGCATGCTATGCCATGTGTCATTTTGTATTTTTCTCATACCTTATACCCTACAAATAATAAGTTGAGTTAATCTAAAAGTATCCAAATTTCTCTTTTTCTAACTCACTTTGACACTTTTTTTTACCTATATTATTTTAAACTTAAACCTTTACATGTTACATTCTTTCAGAAATTTGGAGCCCATAGCAAAACTACCTTGCTTACACAGGTTTTTATTATTATTATTATTACTATTATTATTAAAGTTCTGGGATACGTGTGCAGAACATGCAGGTTTGTTACATAGGTATACACGTACCATGGTGATTTGCTGCACCCATCAACCCACCATCTACATGCTATCCCTTCCCTATCCCCCTATCCCCTGACAGGCCCCAGTGTGTGATGTTCCCCTCCCTGTGTCCATGTATTCTCATTGTTCAACTTCCACTTATGAATGAGTACATGCTGTATTTGGTTTTTCTGTTCCTGTGTTAGTTTGCTGAGAATGATGGTTTCTAGTTTTATCCATGTCCTTGCAAAGGACATGAACTCATCCTTTTTATGGCTGCATAGTATTCTACGGTGTATATGTGCCACATTTTCTTTATCCAGTCTATCATTGATGGGCATTTGGGTTGGTTCCAAGGCTTTGCTAATGTGAAGAGTGTTGCAGTAAACATACGTGTGCATGTGTCTTACACCGTTTTTTTGTTGTTGGTTTTTAACCTGCCAAAAATACACAGTCTTTCTATAAGATATCTGTTATTACTCCAGTGAGATATTTAAACACTTTAATTGGTATAAGTGTTGTAAACTAACCCCAGTATACCTCATTAAGTAGCTGTATTCACTGATATTACTGTCAGGAGGAATTGGCAGGCTATTAACTCAAGTAAAATAATCCAGAAAGAAAAACCGAAAAGAAACTAAATAAAAATTAACACCTAGTAGATGAGTATTTGATTCTGAATCCAAATCCTCTCCAGATCTGAACTCAGTGAACTTGTTGACTAACTACCTTGGCTACTGTATTCTCAGCCTAATTATTCTTTTCTCTTCCTTACAAGACAAGTGTCATCTTCATGACAAACTCTTTTCTAATTCTTCAACAAAGAGTTTCCCATTCCTCCTACAGCAGAGCTGTTGATGCCCTGCCCAGCTTTCTTTTAGAAGACCAGAGCATCCAGCCCTCAGCTGTTATCAGTGTTGGCTGCTAACAGCTCACATACAGCTGCCCTGTTTTCCTGAGAAATGCACCTGATCAACAGGAACTCAAGAGCCCTTTCACCCAAAATGTTTGAAATGTTTTCTCTTCCAGGAGTTAGCTTATCTAGAGATACAAAACATCATCCTCTTGCCCCAGGGTGGACGACTCAGTGTGCCATGCACACTGAGCTCAAAGCAGGATCAGGCTGAGGCTAGACTTTCTGCTACATCTTTGCAGGAGATGCTTCATCCCCTGCCCTATTCTGCTTTCCTTACTAATGTAAGAGCTATCCTGAGAGAACTTCCTCATTAAATCATTTGCACATAAATCCCTGTCTCTGACTCTGCTTTTAGGAAACCCAATCTAAGACAGTTGGTGCCAGGGATGATTCTAGAAAGTCATCTTTACAAATGGGACTCTAGAGTTAAATCATTCACCATCCGGATAGCAATAGAGACTCGATTGCTGGTGGTTGGTAGTGTATTGATCATTCCTGACCTGCTATAGCAATACAAATGCTCAGAGTTTCATCTCTAGTGATCTTGGATGAGATACAGATGGACTTAGGTTGTGTCGTGTTCCTGATGCTTACGAGTTTCAGGGTAAATAATAACTATATAACTTGTGGTATTTGGTAGCTGTTGTTAAGTGCCATTAATGCCTTAAGGAGAGAAAATGACAAGCTCAGACTCGATCACCAATTTAAAGTAAATCATGCTTCTTTGGCCACATTTAAAGAGACTCACATTTCTTCTTGCCAAAGTGCAGACAGAGCTGACAACCAGGCCCAGATTCACCTAGGATATGAATTCGGCCTTTTTAAAATTTCTGCCATTCTCAATTAAGTCCTGTGCCTGGTTGTTTATCAAATCTGGGCTAGTCTGTGCTTTTATTCTTTTAATCTCAATTAGAAAAAACATTCCACGATATACAACTATGCGCAATTCAATGCATGCAGTTCTCAATCAAATGTAATTTCCAAGTAACATTTAGGTATTTCTCTTTTTGTTTTCAGTTCTACACCTGAAGGTGGTGAAATTCAACCAATGACATTGTGCTGGTCTCAGGAGCTATTGCTCACTTTGTGACTAGGGGAATATACTATGTACTCCTCCAGCATACAGGAAACCCTCTAAAGTAGATGAATTACGGTTTTTGTTTTGTTTAATTTGGTTTACAGTATCTTTTGATGGTTAAATCCCACTAAGCCTTTTTCCATGGAGAAATCCCATTGGATTTTCTTTTGCTTTATTTAGGAAACATGGCTCCTACTTCTTCCAAAATAGTTAAAGAATACATACCAAAATGAGTAAGTCCTAAACAAAGATTTGCAAATCTTCTTCATGTCTTTCTGGGAAAATCTCAGACTTTGGTTCGCCAAGTTCACAGTGGATATTTTCCATCTACTCCTTCAGATTCAGTCCCCAGTTTCCCACCCTTCTCTGTGGCCTAGGACTGTGATCTGTATGGACCACACTCTAGCTTCTAGGTGAATTCATGCAGTGGGAATGCAATCACAGGAGACTTGAGAGTGGTAGTAGTGTGAGAACAGGGTATTTATTTCCCCAGCTACCTCCCTGCTGGTTTCCATTCACAGTGACTGCTCTCCTCTGCTAAAAGACGCAGGTTCTATCAGGTGACCCTCTCCTCTAACTGTCTTGAGATTCTAGTAACTACTCTGGGCATTTTGCCTTCAGGCTGAGGGTGGTATTGGCTCCACATTGT
Source organism: Pan troglodytes (assembly GCF_028858775.2). Lineage (NCBI taxonomy): Eukaryota > Metazoa > Chordata > Mammalia > Primates > Hominidae > Pan > Pan troglodytes. The sequence goes on along the minus strand of NC_072413.2, from coordinate 28,259,035 downwards.
CCTTAGCTCTGGAAGTGTGCACCATCTTTTACTGGTTTCCTAAACTCTGCTCATACATTGGTAACCAGCTTTATTTTTATTTTTATTTTTTGTGGGTACATAATAAGTATATATATTTGTGGGGTAATTGAGATATTTCTGTATAAGCATGCAATGTGTGATACTCACATCAGGGTAAATGGGTATCCTTCACCTCAAGCATTTATCCTTTGTGTTACAAACAATCCAATAATACTCTTTAAGATATTTAAATGTATAATTAAATTATTATTGACTATTATCATTTTATTATGCTATCAAATATTCCTTCTTAATTATTCTTTCTATTTTTTTGTACCCATTAACCACCCTCACTTTCCCGTAAACTCCTCACTACCCTTCCTAGCCTGTTAACCATTCTTCAACTCTCTATCTCAATGAGTTCAATTGTTTTAATTTTTAGCTCCCCCAGAGAAGTGAGAACATGCAAAGTTTGCCTTTCTGTGTCTGGCGTATTTCATTTAACATAATGTCCTCCGATTCTATCCATGTTTTTGCAAACGACAGGATTTTGTTCTTTTCTATGGCTGAATAGTACTCTGTTATGTATATTTACCATATTTTCTTTATCCATTCATCTGTTGATGGATACTTCCAAATCTTCGCTATTTTAAATAGTGTTGCAATAAATGTGAAACTGCAGATATCTTTGATAGAACCAGCTTCTTTATTAAATTCACCTACAGTGTCCTTATTTGAGTGTGCCATGTCTTTCCTCTTGTGACACTGATACACGGGTTTAAGATCAAAGGGTACAATTTATTAGTAAACGCTGTCTTAAAAAAATGTACATAACTTTACATGTCAGGTGTCAGAAGTTGCAGCCCTCAAACTGGAATTTTTCTCAAAGTTACTGTCAATTTAATGAAACATTACTAATGCAGGTATAATTTTCTTATTATTAGTGAGGTTAAATATTTTTTCATATATTTATTAAATATATGTATTTTTAATAATCTGTTTATAACCTTTTTCCATGGAATGTTTATCTTTTAGTAATTGATAAAAGTTATTTTTTGTCTTATAAGATTATTAACCCATTGTATTATTACACATGTTACAAAATTATCCCTAGTTTTCTGTTTATCTTTCAATCTTTTCTTTTTAAACTGTATGTTATTTATATTCCTTAATGGTTTCTGTGTTTTATATCTGACTTAAAAATGTCTTATTTATCCAAAGATCGCAAAAATTCTCTTCATGTTTTACTTTCACAAATTTATGGTTTTGTTTTTTCACATTCTGCAGTAATACACCTGGAATTTTACTTTCTGTAAGGAGATAGGAATGGAGCTTTATTTTTCTATTTGGCTAATATATGAACTCCTTGAAAAACTCTGGTTATGAGTTAAATGGAGAATCCTTAATAATATTTAGGTGCTATGAATGTACTTTTTTTGTTTTGGGTTTTGTTTTGAGAGGAAGGAGTTACTGAAAATTGCCTCTAGCTCGGATACTGCAAGATTAGAGGACATCAGATTTCTTTAATTGTCTGTTTTACAGTAGATCATATTAGTCAATTTTCTTTTAAAAATTATTTCCTCTGATTTATTTGGAGCTATCTGGTCACAGAGCTTCCCAGTTATTTTGTGGAGGTGGGAGGCAAGTACACTTTTAAAGTTACCCATACATTTTATTCCTTCATCTAAGGATGAGTTGTCAGAGTTTTCATTGAAACTAGTTAAGAAGGAAAAGAGACTAAGAAAGATAATCCTTTTTAAATACTTTGGAAAGGCCATCTTTCCAGGGCTCTGGGTTTAGCTTTACATTCATGGGGAGGCAACAGCCATTCTCCACAAGTCTCACAGAGGGACTGTGAGAGTGAAGTAGAAAAAATTGGAGATATTCTCAGAGTACCTACAAAACAGGTATTGGCAGAGAAATTACAAAATAAAAATAAGATATTTGAAACATCTAAAGCAAACAAGGAATTGGTATCTTAGAAGAGTGTTTTCCAACCTCTTTCAAGTTATGGTACACTTAGAAAATTATAATATCTGTATGGCACACTGGGATAAATGAACAACTTTGCCCATAGATAGCTAGCCTAGGAGGCCCCTCCTGCCCCTGCTCCCCAGGGGCTGGGGGAATCAATATTGCCATACACCTATGGAGCCTACCACAGTGCCTGGTGTGCTGACACTCAGCGATTAGAAATCCCTGCTAAGTAGAATTCTTGAAAGATATGTGCATTATCAAATTTATTAGATATTACCAAATTTCTCACTAAAGTTTTTATACCTTATACTTTCATATTTATCACTCTTAGAAGCAGTATATGTCAATTCCCATTGGTCCATATTCATGCCAACACTTGGCACTATCAGATTTTAACTTTTGTCATTTGGCTGAGGTAAAATATGTTATTGTGGTTTTAATTTGCATTTTCTTCTGCCAGTCTGCAGTTTATCTTTTCTGTTTGCATGCCGTGTAGTCTTTTAATGAATACAATTTTGAACTTAATGTAGTAACATTCATCAACACTTTCCTTTTGAAATGTATTTTGTTTTGTTTAAGAACTCCTCTTCTACCTCAAGTTTGGAAAATATTGTCCAACATTTTCTTTCTACGAGGTTAAAAGTTTTGATTTAACATTTAGTTCTTTAATACACAACAATTGACTGTTTGTGGGGAGGATATATAGTATGAAGTAAAGGTATGCATGCTTTTTTTTTCTTTTTCTCTTAAATTCCTACATACTGTAGGATATTAAGTTATGGTCTGTTCAGGAAAACAGAAACCATGCCAATTATTTCACACAAAATTCATTTACTCCAGGAAATTTAGTACAAAACTCTTGAAATAGCAGGAGGAGAAATAATGAGAGAGTTTTCTAGGGGAACAAAAATGAAGAGATGATACAAAAAGATGAGGAAGGCGCTAATATTCCTGGGATCAAATCCACAGATCTAAAACTGCTGTTGCACTCTTGGGCATACTACCACTGCTATAACATAAATTTAAAATTAATACCCCCAACATTGCTCATATAAAATAATAGATAAAAGGATAAGGAATTTTTTTATTAATACATAGAATTTATTAAAACAAACAAGGAGTAACATATGTTTAGATGCACAGTGCTTTTTTCTGCAATTGGCCACTAGACCATAGATGATATTTACAACTTCCGTCTTCTACTACCAGTTCTATGTTCTCTTTGTCCTAACCTAGCATTTCAGTTGGTTGGAGTTTTTTTTAATCTGCATGGGTGACCCAAACTTTCATTCCTAGAAACCCGAGTTTTTAGTGGTCTGGGTACTAGTATTTCTTTCTTTTATTCTATTCTCTACTTACCATGTTTTTCTATGCCTCATTCTGTTTTTCCTCTTCTCCTCCCATTTTTATTGATTGAGGTTTTCTTATTCCCCACCCCCTCTCTACTTGCATGGATATTGTATATTCTTTTTCTATTCTTTAAGGAGCTATTTTAATTTTTTTAACATGCCTGCTTGACATAATAATGTCTAAATAAAATACTTTACCAGACTCTCCCCAAATAAAATGCTTTAGAACTATTAATACCAATTACTATCACTCCAATTTACATGTTATTTTCATCGAGTATTTAAGTCTCCACGTTTCCCCCTTCCCAAATTAATTATCATTACCATTGTTGATTCATGCAGTCAATGCTTTATCTACTATTTATCAATTTATTTGCTCACCTTTCTTTCATCTCAGTTTTTCTTTACTGAATCAATGTCCTTCTTGATGAAGAGTATTAATTAAAAATTCCTTCAGTGTGGATCTATTGATAGTAAATGCAACCCATTTATATTTGTGAAAAGGTCTTTTTAAAATTCCATTCCTCAATGATATTAAATCAGCACAAAATATTCATTTTATGAGAATTTAATTTTTTCTCAGCTCACTAAGGAGGATAACTCACTGTCTTCCCTTTTTACATTATTGCTACTGAGAAATCAGGCATGTTTTTAATTGTTGATGGTAGTCTGTCTCTTGTCTTGCTTTAAAAAGTATTTATTTGACTTTGATGCTGTAGAGGCAACTTGGGAATTATGGGACTTCTTGAATCTGAGGACTGGAGTATTTTGTCACTTCTGGAAAATAGCCATTTTAATAAATAGACTGTCATTCTCATTTTCCTCTGAAACTTCTTTATAATTTATGTAGGACTTTCTCATTTTACCTCTATGTCTCTTATTCTTTCATATTTTTTCATCTCTTGACCTCTGTATATTTCTGTGAACTTTCTTCAGTTTTCAAATTTAACTTTCTGTTCACTAATTCTTTCTTCATCCATATCGTTTTTAAATTTCAGTGACCAGATTTTTTATTTCTACAAGTACGTTTTATGCCTTTTTTTTTTTTTTTCAAATTTGCCTGGTCCAATTTTTTTCACTAGCAATCATGTTTTATTATGTTCAATATAAATTAGAGGGAATAACACAGTTAATTAGGATTAGATATAAAGGAAATGAACATCCTTAAAGCAAACACACAAGTGCCTTTTAAATTCTTTTAAACAACAATGGGGTCGGGTGCAGTGGCTCACACCTGTAATCCCAGCCCTTTGGGAGGCCAAGGCGAGCTGATCACATGAGGTCAGCAGTTCAAGGCCAGCCTGGGCAACATGGTGAAACCCCATCTCTGCTAAAAATACAACAATTAGGCTCACACCTGTAATCCCAGCTACTCGGGAGGCTGAGGTGGGAGAATCACTTGGACCCAGGGGGCAGAGGTTGCTGTGAGCCCAGATCACGCCACTGCACTCCAGCCCGGGCAACACAGCAAGACTCTGTCTCAAAAAAAAAAAAACAATGGCCAACAACAATGGACTTACCCTCTAGGATGCTTTTATACCTAGCTTTTTGAAAATAATAAATTTTGAAGATATTTACATATCAGCATATATAGGTCTAGTTTTTCTAAATTGCTGCAAAGTATTCTGTGTATTTTGATAGCATTAATTTCTTAGACTTTTGATTTTTTCCTCTATTTATTTTAATCAGTTTAAACATGTTGTGATGTGTTTTGATTTTTAATTATCTGAAGCTCCCAGCGTCTAATTTGCTCTTTCTGTGATTGCAAAGTTTTGATGTAGCCTTTTCTTTCCTGTCTAGATCCCAGGTCAACTCAACAAGGTCATTTCACTTTGCTAGTAGACAGATTTCTCCCTATCTACCCTTTCCTGTAGGGCAGAGCCCTTTATATGTCCTGGCTTTATGAATGTGTCTGTGAAGTGAGAGTTTGCCAGTCCAACTCCCCAACTCAAGCAGTTCCAAGGCCTTGTCTTTCGATCCATCATGTTCATTCAACTCCCTTGAATAGCAAGACTGACTAATACTCCTCCCAACTCCCAACTCAAGCTGACAAAGTGTCAGCATCCATTTACTAATCTGTCTTTCCATTTTCTCCTTGCTTTTAGCCCCAGGGGATTTTACATACTTCTTTGTGAGTTTGGCTATGCGTTTTAAACAATGCTCATTATGTTTTTATCCCATACTTACAGGTGTTTACAGTAGGATTTTCAGGGTCTTCAATCTGTCATATTGCTAGACATAGACTTTCTACTGTGTCATCACTTAGCCTTAGAAATATCTGGCTGCCACTTGTCTTTCTAACTTTCTCTCTAATCCCAGACACCTTTGCCTTTATGTGTTCTCTCCAGTATGCTTAAGTAAAGGGAGGCCTAATTTAAGTCTGAAACTCTGACACGGAGAATGATCTCCTTGTCTGAATTTCAAAGAATGCCAAGGACACCTCTGGCAAATGTCTTCATACTTCCTCCCCTACTTTCCCTTCTCTCAATTGCTCAAGGGCATTCCTATTTTAATTTCAAGTCCGATATATATTTTATAATTACATTCAAGGCAATCATCAGTTTACTAATCTTTCAATTTTCTACAAGGTAGTAGATATAGCAAGTGACTAGAGTAAAACAACCTGGATTATAGTTTAAGCTCTGCCACTAAATTGCATGACCTTGAGTTAAATTATTCTACCTCTTAGTGCCACTATTAATCTTTATCCATATGAAACCCTCACACTGTAAATGTGTATGATCGTGTCATTCTAGAACTTACTTCTAAGAATTTATTCTAGCTACCAGAAAGTACAGAATGATTAAAAGCTAAAAGATTTTATGTTTTTAAGTTTATCTAATCATAATTTTTAAAGTCATTCATAAAAGTTGAATTAAGTAACCCTTAGTATCTGTTTTCTTTTTTGTTTGTTTGTTTTCTTTAACTCAGGAAAAAAAAAGAGCCATTAGATAGATTTAAATTATTTAGGATAAGAAAATGTACCGACATTATTTGAATAGGAAAAGTCTAGGAAACTGGAATTGTAGGTGTCTAGGTTATATGAACATCTGGAGTTAACTATTCTAACCCAGAGCATAGTTGAAAGAATTAAATATAGTCACAAAGCATGTATTTCAAGAACTAACTATGGTGTTTCATTCTTTGCAGTACTTCAACATTTCAGCTAGTCTCCGCTTATGCTGTCTTCTCCTGCATGTACACTTACCCTTATTCTCACAATCCAGATGAGCCCGGAAATATTAAACAGAAGTTACTAGAGAAGATCTCAGAAGCCTGGCTACCCTAGATGCTAAGAGCTACTTGCAATAGTTATAATTTATGCACATATTTTTCCAGGGCTACAGCGCTGTCTTTAGTAAGAATGCTGGGAAGGACATTTGTTAGTCTCTGCTCCTGGCCTTCTAGTAACCGTAACATTTCAAAAGTGAACTACTCTTTACACTTCACCTACTGAAATTTAAATGGGTCCATTTTGTACTTTAACCAGTGATTAATGAGATAATTTTATCTTTAATTTTCTTTAGCAGCAATAAAGGACCTCACAGCCTGTGATACAATTTCCTCAATAGCACTGATAGCATTTTCTAGACTCTCTGGAGGCCTTAAGTTGCTAGTAGGGAAATGTACCTCCCATAGACTTCCAGTAGATGGCAGGTACAGCACTTCAAACCTCTCATAACATGAAAATACCCGACATTTCAACACATAAAAATACTGTTACCGTGTTTTAAATCTCAAGTGCCGTGGAAAAGAGTGACTAAAACTTTTGTTTACAGATCTAGTATCATATTACCATATAAGTATCTTCTTATTTTTGCCTTCTACTAAAAATACAAATGCAACAAATGAAAATATATCTTTATCAGGGAATGCCTGCAATTCCAGATTGCAAATTAAGCATTTAAATGTTGAATAATATAATCACCATGTTATAGATGTTAATTAAAGTGCTTAGTGAACAAAGATACATTTAGCAATTTTTAAATATAAATTTTTGAAGATGAGAAACTATTGTTTTATAGCAATTATTGTTTAATAGGCTTCCGTTTACATTTTATTTATTCTGTTTTTACAGATTCATAGATGGTGGGAGTACAAATGTAGATAGATATATATATACAAGCATAAATTTCTTAATCTGTTTCTTTGTTTTCTTTGAATAATTAATCCCATAGTGTTTCCTACAATTTACTATAGAAATACATTTCTACAGTGGATTTGGAAAGAAATGCCTCTGTGTGATCTATGGTAAGAAACAAAGAGGAATGTACAGGCAGGCCTCTTATAAATAGGAAATAAGCTCTTAGCCCATACATCAACTGAATAGCAAGACAGATGTTTGTTCTGAGATGAATGACTGTAAAAGCTGCAAAATATTCCATTACACATTCTTGTACATGCTTTCATTAAAAATATGTTCAAGTGAAACATATCTAAAATATCTAGGGCTTTCAGCAATATTTTATTAACTCAGTAAAATCCTTTCAAAGGATTTAAAAATAGTTTTAGTTTCAACATATATTTTGACTGTCTTGTAAATCTGTCATATCTGTGTTATGCAGAAGTTGTTCACTGTGACTGGTATGACTGAGACTCAGCCAAAGTTATATCTACGTTACTTAAGATTATTTACTTGGTTTTCCCAATTTTAATACTACATATTTTAATTATTTTATTTATCTTCCCCCTTAAATCGTGAGCAGAGTTTTCTTATTAAGTTGTTTTATTCATTACTGAATCCACAGGGTTTACAATAATGCCTGACACTTAGTGGGTGCTCAGGAAATAAGTGTTAGGTGAATGAATGAATTTATTTGTAAGATGGAGCCTCAGGATAAAAGAAAATAACAAACAGTAGTCACTCAATAGATGTTTCCAGTTCCCCTTTTCTCTCTCTTCTGTCAACTGTAGCACACTAGAAACCTTGGGGTCATCCTTGACTCTTTTACTTTCCTTCATCACACCAGATTAGATCATCATTTTCAAATCTTGGCCCCTCACAGTGCGATCCACAGACTAGCAGCATAGGTATTAGCTAGGAGATGGTTAGGAATTCAGATTTTCAGGCCTCAATCTGGAACTAATGAATAAAAGTTTGCATTTTGAGAAGATCCCCAGGTGACTCATGCATACAGTAATTTTGAGAAGCACTGATTCAAGTTACTATGTTTTTCCTTCCACATGTCCTATTTTTCACCTCACGCTAATAACTGTAAGAAATAAACTATCTTCCAAATTAGTACACTTGCCTCTAAACTATACAGCATACCACAGCGAGATTCAACTTTTTAAACACAGATTTGGTCACTTTACACTACTCAAGTGTCTGCAACTCCTCTTTTACTTGATTACAGAAAGTGCAAGTAATCCTTCATTTTGGAATTCAAACCTCTCCGTCATCTGACTCCACCCTCCCAACCCAATCTCATCTTTCATCTCAAATTTCGTCTTTAGTTATAGTCTTACAAATACTACTGTCATTCTTGGCTACTTTATCTCTTAATCTAGAACACACTTCACTTTTTATTTAACTAAATGCTACTCATCATTCAAGGTTTAACATAAAAGATTATTCCTCCAATCTCTTCCTTCACTGCTAGAGCCCACACAGATTTCTCCATTTTCTACTGCACATAATTATGTCCCAAAATACTCATTATGGAATATGCTGCATTGTTCTGCAGAGTTTTGTCATAAACATAAGCCTTGTTTTCCCAATAAGATTTTAAGTTAATCCAAAGCAAAATTTTATCTTTTTATTTCTTTGGTATCTCTCATAAGTCATTCAGAAATTTAAGTAAATTATTAGGTTGCATGTTGAACTAATCTACTGTGGACTCTCTGGGTTGCCAGTAACAACAACAACAACAACAAAAGCCAGCTAGCTTAAGCATAAAGCACTGTTTCAAGAATCAAAGGTCAGAAGTGCAGTATGGCCTTGAGAGGTACCAGAACTAGAGCACGGGATGCTGTCCAGAATTATTTCTCACTCAGACCCCTTTTCTTTTCACCTCGTTTTCTATTAGCTTGCTGCAAATGTAAGTGCAGTTCTTGCCATTAAAAGTAATGCAAAAACTGCACTTACGTTTGCACCAACCTAATAATTTCCACACATCCGCTTTACTCTCATTTCTGTGTAATAGCTGTCTCTACATCTCTGCTCCATTTAAAGGAAGATCATGCCCACCAGAGGCTTTGAGCCTACATATTTTAAGAATAGTTGGCCAGGCACGGTGGCTCACGCCTGTAATCCTAGCACTTTGGGAGGTCGAGGTGGGTGGATCTTTTGAGCCCAGGAATTCGAGACCATCCTGGGGAACATGGTGAAACCTCATCTTTACTAAAAATGCAAAAATTAGCTGGGCATGGTGGTGCACGCCTATGGTCCCAGCTACTCAGGAAGCGGAAGTGAGAGGACTACTTGAGCCCAGTTGGTCGAGGCTGCAGTGAGCTGAGAGTGCGCCGCTGCACTCCAGCTTGGGCAATAAAGCGAGACCCTGTCTCAAAAAAAGAAAAAAAAAATTAGTCTGTCACAGAAATTGAGTCAGGTTCTCCTCACCCTGGTTCCAAACTCCTGATTAGACCCACCCAGTCAACCACTGACAGAGAAGGAAATGATCTCTGCCATGGCCTCATTGTTTCTGTGATGAACAATTAATAGTGGGGAAAAGGGAGTCATATGTTAGGAAGTTATTTCCAAGTAAGTACATTATAGCCAGCTAAAATAGAATCTTAGCCCATGTCTATTTAGGTAAGCAGGGAAGAAATCTTCCCCCACCCCATCACCGCCCCCCAAGCAAGTACAGAAAGTATAATTAATCCAACAGTTTAGCTTCCTCTTTTCTTAAGCCTTCAATTGTTGCTTTGTTTAGCCGCCTGATAAGTAAGATAGATGTTTCACTCTCCGGTTGATCATGGTCATAACAAAAGAGAGTTCTGGGAGTCATTTTGTCACTCAGCTTTCATCCAGGAAAGGCTGCATTTTTCAAAAAGCTTTCTAGGAATACAACTCTTCAGCTCCAGGTAATACTCTATCATACAATTCCAGTAACCCTGAATCATATACTTCTGCTACTTAGAAAAACAAAGTTGGCAGAAATAGTTCTGTTGACAAAAATGCTGTAGGAGGATTTTATATTGATTAGGACTTTGAAATAGGTGAACTCCATTGTTTCTGACTCTGTTAACATACACACAATCATACAGAGATTCTGAGATCTCAGTCTCTGAGAAACCAAAGGAAACAGTTTCTGGAAACTGAAAGAAACAAGAGGTTAACCGTAAAATGCAGAGTTCCCCATTAATCCAAAAATATAATTATTATTTGAAACTGTGGTCAAACTAATTGATAAAGTATATTTAAAACCAAACATAAAGAAACCTGAAACAACAGGCACAATGTTGTTTGTATCAATATTTGGCCACCAAACATCACTTAGGATGTGCAACTCACAATTTTGATAATATTTTGGAATTATAAGCAAAATTGTTTAGTTGGTTTTAGGTTACTGAATATTTGAATAAGGTAGATTACTAAATAAAGATCAGTTATATAGGAAAATTATAGCTGTGCCACTGTAACAGATGGTATAAATGGGGCAATTCACTTGTAGCTAATGATTGGTAGTTTTCACTAGTGATACATGAATAAAGCTACCTATAAGGTTGAAGAGCAGTAGGCACTATTTGGATACTCAAAGAATGAATATCAGGGAGCATTGAGCTAATTATAAAAATATGCTCTTGAGGAGGAATCATATATACGGTTGTTGTGTGTGTAAATTGCGTGGAATGACCAGTTACCTGGAGTTTGGTTGATTGATTATTCAATTCCTCGTTTCGCTTTGCTCACACAGTCTCAACTTTCTTTCAGTAATCAGTGCTCATAGACTAAACTAAAAAGGCCTTAACATTGGCACTTGCTTAATGCTTCAGTGAAGCTCTAACAAGACTGTTACACTGGGTCTTTCTCTGGATCATTAAACAAATCATACAGCCTCTAATTCCACTTATCAGTGCAGGCAAATGAAAAATCTTGCAGACAAATGTAGAAGGGGGAAAAATGTCACTCACTGTCCTGCAAAGTGCCTTTTAGGCTTCAGTATAGTTGTGCCTTGTTCTCAGGCCATGTTCCTCACCTCTGTAAACTGTTTTTACATTTTCCCATTGTCCATAGAGACAATCCTGGGTTTTGCGATTTCCTATTCCATCTAATAGCATGTCCTCAAATTGTCATCCGCTACTGCTTTCTCAACAAGTCCCTCAATATTTTTCTTCCTTCTTCCATCTTTCTGTGGAGCAAGCCATAATCACCGCATGCTATATTATATTTCTTATATTTCTACTTTATCAGTGATTTCTATGGTTCATGATATCTGTCTTTACTTGTTCTTGTACTGGCTGGCCCTCTATCCTCTGCGATCAGGAAAAAATGTGATGTTTATAATCACTTATTCAAATACTTTATTTATTGAGCTCTTACTATGTGCCTACACAAGTGCTTCAGATACAAAAGTAAATTGCATAGTCCCTATCCTCAAGATGTCCACAGTTTGATAGAGGAGACAGATGCAATCAGATAACGAAAATGCAATGAAATTATGTGCTAGGCATTACAGGGCACTCAAGGAAAGGAAATAACCCACATTTTCCTAGAGTAAAGATGGAGGTGAGGGTCAGGAAAGACACATTGAGGGAACTAATCCCTGAGTTGAGTCTTTTCTCCCCAAATATTTTATTGCAAAAAATTTCAGACATATAGTAAAGTTGTAAAAGTTTAGCAATGTTGAATGTTCTACCATTAACATTTCACTATACTTGCTTTTTCATATCTATCCATCCTCTATGTATATATCAAATCATGTCATTTTTGATGAGTCTCAAAGTAAATTTCATCACTACACTTTTCCTAAATGTTTCAGCATGTATATCATTAACCAGAGTTCAATATTTGTGTCTAACAGCTTTTTAAATATAAAATGTGTATACAATATAACACACAAACTGTAACATTTGCTGAGCCTTGACAAATATATGCACAACTGTGTAACCAAATTCCTGTCAAGATATAGAAAGTTACCATCACTTCAGCAAGATCCCTCACTCCACTTTTGTCAATCCTTACCCTGAGACAGCCACTGTTTTTTCTTCACCAAATATTAGTTTTGTCCTGTTTTAGAAGTTTGCACAAATAAAAATCATAGAGTATGTTCTTTTTTGTGAGGGATAAGTTGTGTCTTAAAAGCTGACAAAGGACAAGGGACAGAGCCCTTTTTGTGAGGGAGGAGAAGGAAAGTTTCATCCAATTGTACCACTCACCCACAGCCAATATAGGGCCACCTTGGTTAATTGCACAGACTAGACACAGGATTTTCTGTGAAATCCTCACTTTGAATTCTGATTACCTAGATACAAAGAATCAGTAGCCCAAATCTTTTGACTTCCTGTGATTTTTTTTTTCTTTTTCTGACTCACAGGAAACTTTTGCCCCTAGAGTCTTGGTACGACAATCTGAAATCAAGTTGCTTTTGTGTGGCTCTCTTTAAGTGTGGATTGATATAAGTATTGACCGTGTATCCCAGGCTTCCTTGGAGTCCCAAGCTCATCTCAGTTCAACCACCTACCGGTAACACTGTTCATGCATCACAGCCCTTCTTATGCTTTTACATGCAAAAGTACAACCAAATGCTTCTTGCCCTTAAGCAGTGTATGTAACATCCCAAAAGATAGGAATGTTACCACATGAGAAAATTCCTTAATCAGCTAAAAGAGCTTAGCAGTTATAGCTATCCAAAACAACCAATCAGATATTTTATTCTTTGGGAAACCAGGTGGCAATGAGTCAAAACACTACTTCCAAGAACTGTGTAAGAATTAAAATAAATATCCCCCCAAAAGTGGAATAAATGGCTACTTTACCACAATGCAAACACATAGCAATGTTCTCAGTAACAGTACAACAGTTTTTAATTCAACTGTACAGATTTTAAAGGTAAATTTGGGGCACAAAAATCACATAGATATAGTTGTTTAGGCATTTAAGTAATCTTTGTATCTATCCCTATTATCACTTGGCAAATGTATTACCTGTCCTAGCCCAGTCAAAAGTTTACTGACCATCACAATATTCAACAGTCTTCAAAAGCATAGGCATGATATCCCGGTAATTTGGGGGGAATTCTCCTTTTCATTCAGCAAACTCTTCTAGGCCTCCAACCAGGTGGCAAAATTCCCTCCACTTGCTGACTACACTCACCTTTAATAGATGGCCCCCAGACAAATTCACTCTATATTATGAAAAGGAAAATACCCACATCTGCAGGAATCACTGCAAGTATGACAACCACCAAGAAATTAAGATGGATTTCTGCTGTCACAAGCTATATGACCTTAGATATTCCAATACATTTCTTTGGGCCTATAGTTTCTCACTTTTAAAATGAAGAACAAAGTGGTTCTACCATAAATAAAACAGTCAATTAAAATTTTTCTTAAAAAGGTACATAAAAACAGAAGTTATTTTTAATGTAATTTTAACAACCTTATTTCATATAGGCCCTCTAGACAATAAATTCACATCATTTTGTATTACTTGTTGTGTTTGGATACTTATTGTGTACTAACCACAAGAGCATTTTCCAGAGCCCTTGTGATTGTAAGGGTGAGAGTGTTTTTAAGTAAGTTTTTGTGTACTCATTAATTCAATCCTATGTTACTCATTTCCCTATTATGTGCTCCATATATTTTCTACAGAATTTAGTTCATCTATAGTAGGCAACTAAGAATTAAGAAATAAATGAATGACTGAATAGAAAATATTCTATTTTAACTTTCAAGAAACTAGCACATAAGATGGAAGTTCTTCAGCCCGCCTCTCCATTCCCGCTCCCTGACCACTGGTACCTTACAGTCCTATTTTCCCTGGCCAGGTGCTGCTTACCCATGCAGCACCTTTGTGGGAATTTTCTCATTTATTACAGCCATAAGTATAAGGGGGCAGGTCATGGGGGATTGTATCCCACAGCCATCATTCAGAACTATGGCTCTGAGAAATTTGTCTTGTTTATACATCACTACATTTCTGGAAATAAAATTAAATATTGCCAGTTTATTTCAGTCTCCCTAAACCATTACCAATTAATAATTTGGCAATAATAAGTTATGCAAATAGTGGAAGTCATCAACTGGGACCTGTTCAGATGACATTCATAAAGTTGCTAATAAAAATGTATCTAAATGGGTATATATTAAGTATAAATTTTCTAAAGATTGTGTATGAGTAAAGCCCCACACAATGAATTCCATACCCTCATGTACCCACATAAAGTCGTTGGATGGTTCTCTCAGCAATTACGTCACATATCATATATCCACTCTAGATTCCCCCCTTTTTTTCTTTTTAACAACAAATTAAATTGTTACTGCTATTGGATTTTGTTACAACAAATGTATTATTATTAAATAAATATTAGTTATTGAATAAGATTACATGTGAGTCATTTCTTAGTGAAAGTGCTTGCAGGTTTAAACTGGGAACTCAGCAAACCTTCTGGTGGAGTAATGTTAGATGATATTAACTGCAAAATTAAGCATTAGAATTATCCAGAATAAACAATCAGGCAATTTTTTTAATGTAAAGCTATGCCCCCCTACTAGTGAGAAAAAAGCTCCTGTTTTAGAAACACAGGTTACAATAGATCAATGCAACCTGTATTGAATTCGCATTACCTTTTTAAGTCAAAACAGGGCAATCAAAACCAACTCTATAGAAACGAGATTGTTTCATTTATTTGCTATAATAAATTCCAGAAAATTGCCATAAATATACAAATCACCCATCTCTGGATTAAACACAGTTATAGTGAAAATATGCAAGATGAAAAATAAAATAGATATGAATTAAAACTCATTAGATATGATGCTTCTGTGTAGTGCACAACCTAAACAAGCATATGCTGCAGCCCAGTCCCTGACACATGACTCTTTTGTATCTCCAGAATTTTCATATCCAACCCCCTCTAATTGAAATATCACAGCAACTTTTATAATTCTGACCAACTTCTGTTCACTTATTTTCAGACAAGTCAAATTGAGCCTATCTAGTGGGATAGGTTTCCACTAGAGGAATAGAACTGTCTCCTCCTCCTTCATTGATACATTCTCTGTGTTCCCATAACACATGGTTCATTTTGCACTGCAAAACACTTATCAGGTTGTTTTTGTGATATAATCAGTAGTGTGCTAGTAAACAAGCTCCCTAGGGGGATGGGAAGCCCAGATTTGTAGCATTTGTCAATTTCCATGGTATAAACACATCCACCATAACCGATTTGAAGCTATCAATGGCTTAACAACTGGCTGGCAAAAAAATCCCAAATGTTTAACAGTTGGTTCTCATGAGCCTTTATGTCATTTCCAGTACACCAATGGATATCATAATTTTACATATCAGTCTCCTCTACTACACTGTTAATTTCTCAAAGGCAGAAATCCTGTATCATGTATCTCTGTATCTCTACAAGCTAACACAGTGCTTGGTATAAGATAAGTGTTTAAGAAATATTTTGAGATATTAGCTTCTAACTGTTTTCTATCTGGAGTTCTCATTGTCTGTTCCACAGTTCAAGCAACTTACTTTGAGTTCATTGATTTAGAGAATATGTTACAGGATAAAAACGAAGCAAACTGTGATTATCTGGCCTTTATAAACCAAAAGCCTGAACCCCAGAGAAGGGAAAGGATTTAAGGTACAGATAGAATGTTAAGACATTATATCTCGTTAAATTTTATAAGCATTTCTTGTCTTCTCCAGTTATTGAGTACAGTTATTAATTTTATTGTCCAAATCTTCTGTATCCTCAACATGTTTTTCCACTTGGTCTATCTATCAATTATTGGTAGAAGGGTCTTGAAGTCTTCCTCATAAACAATGAATGCCAAGTTCTCTTGAAGGTTTTATCAATTTTAAAAAACAGCTTTTCAATTATATAATGTACATACAGAAATTACATGTAATATTTACATAGAATCATAGTATTCTGTCTGACGAATTATCACAACTGAAATACAGCCAAGTTAGGAACCCCAGAAATTCCTTTATGCCACATCCAATCATGAACTCCTTCTTTCCCGAAGGTAACCACTATGCAGATTTCTAACATCAGTTAGTTCTGCCCATCTTTAAGATTCATATAAAGTGAATCACACATTATATATTATTTTGTGTATTTGATTTCTTTCAATCAACTTATGTTTGTGAGATTTATTATTGCTGTTGCATTTTACTATAATTTATTCATTCTATCATTAATGAACACTTAGATTGTTTCCAGTTTAGGGCTGTTAAGAAAAATTTTGTATTTTGGAATATATTTCTAAACATTACCCTTCAATATATATATAGATAGATGATTTTGCCCAACTGTAGGCTAATGTAAGTGTTTGAGCACATTTAACGTAGACTAGGCTAAGCTCTCATGTTCACTAGGTTAGGTATATTAAATGCATTTCAAACTTACGGTATTTTCAACTTACCATAGGTTTGTCAGGATGTAACCCCATCACAAGTCAAGGAGCATCTGTACCAAGGTAATTTTCGTAGTTCATACCCTTGAGAAGCTTGAAGTTTAATTGAAAAGGCAAATTCAATTAGATAACTAAAATACAATAGTCAAAATATGTGCAAGGCGTTACAGGAGCTCAAGGGAGGAGAAAATAGAAACTCTTATACTAGAGTAGAAATGGGAGTGAAGGTCAGGAAAGACATTTCAGGAAAGATACTAATGCTTGAGTTGAGTCTTTTTTATCCCAACATTTTATTATGACAACTCTTAAACATACAGTTGTGTTGAAACAATTTTAGACGTCCCACCTCAAGAACCTAGAACATTATATCTAACATTATATCTAGAACATTCCAATGCTTTGAAAAAGAAAAGCATTGGAAAAAAAGAAAAAGAAAAGCATTGGAAACCCAAAGTAATCAAAACAGATGGCAATAGCAAAGATAAGAACAGAAATAAATGAAATTTAAAGAGAAAAATAAGTCAAAGAACTGAAACAAAGAACTGAAACAAAGAACTGGTTATTTGAAAATATCAATGAAAATTACAACCCTCTACAAAGATTGAAGAAATAAAAAAAGAGAAGATACAAGTTATCAATATCAGGAATGAAACAGGGGATATCACTACAGATCCCTCAGACAGTGGGAGGATAATAAAGAATTACTGTGACCAACTCTACACACATCAGTTTGAGACCTTGGTGAAATGGATTACTTGTTTGAAAACCACAAACAGATTATTTGATAGATAATATGAAATAGATAATTTGCATATCTCTATTGTTAACGGAAAAATCAAACTCTGTATAATATTTTAAGAGGTTTATTCTGAGCCAACATGAGTGACCATGGCCTGGGAAAAACACAAACCCAAGAAGCCTTGAGTAAGTGGCCCTAAGATGGTTGGATTACATTTGGTTTTATATATTTTAGACATGCAGGAGTTACAGACAAAGACATAAGTTAATACGCGGAAGGTATACATCAGTTTGGCCCAAACAGTTGGGATATTTTGAAGCAGGGATTTATCAGTCATAGGTGGATTCAGAGATTCTTTACTTTGCAGTTAGTTAAAGAGTAAGGCTCTGTCTGAAACTTGGAGTCAGCCAAAAGGAGTATATAAGTTAAGATACTATGCCCTCTCAGAGTCAGCCACAATAAAATGACTTGTTTAGCAAAACTGATGGCCTGGCCTGCAGGCCTGACTTAATCCTTGCCTAACATGGCTTTAGGTCCTCTTTGTAATTTCGTATCTTATCGTCACAAATAACCTGTTTTGTTTGTCTTATAATGTCTATTTTAACATTAATTCTGTTCAGCTGTGTCTATATTCCAAAAGGGAGAGGGTAAAATGAGGCATGTCTAACCACCCTTCCCATCATAACTGGGAACTCAGGTTTTAAGGTTTCTCTGAGGTCCCCATGGCTAAAAGGGAGTCCATTCAGTCACTGGGGGCTTAAGATTTTATTTTTAGTTTACACTATTAAGGAAATGGAATTTATAATTTTAAAACTACCAAAAAAGAAACCTTCATGCCCATATGATTTCACTGGAGAATTCTGCCAAACTCTTGAATTAGAGGGGAATTAACACCAATTCTACACAAAATTCCTCCAGAAAATAGGAGAAAATGGGACAATTCCCAGTTTATTTTATGAAACTAGTTGTGATGATTGATTTTATATGCCAACTTGACTGGGTTAAGGAATGCTCAGATTGCTGGCAAAACTTTATTTCTGAGTGTGTCTGTGAGGGTAGGTACAGATTAGCATTTAAACCCATACACTAAGTAAAAACATATGTTCTCACCAATTTGGGTGAGTATGATACAATCCATTGAGGGCTAGAATAGAATAAAAAGTTGAAGGAAGGGCAGTTTTGTTGTGTTTTTTTTTTTCCTCTCTTTGAGCTGGGACGTTCATCTTCTTCGGCCATTGGACATTGCAGCTCCTGGTTCTTGGTGTTCAGACTCCAGGACTAACACCAGCATTTCCTCCTCACATATATGGTTCTCAGTCCTTTAGCCTCAGACTGGAAGTTGCAGCATCGGCTTTCATGGTTTTCAGGCCTTTGGACTCAAACTGAATTACACCACTGGCTTTTCTGGTTCTCCAGCTTGGAGACAGCATATTGTGGGACTTCTGGGCCTTCATAATTATGTGAGCCAATTCCCATCATAAATATCCTCATATATATTCCCAATTTATTTTATGAAACTATATGTGTGTATATGTATATATTTGTATATACACACATATATATACATATATATATGAGAGAGAGTGAGACAGAGAGAGAGAGAGAAATCTCCTAAAATTTATGTATAGAGAGAGAACCTATTGGTTCTTTTTTTTAATTTTTAATTTTAATTTTGTGTGTATATTTATGGGGTACATGAGACGTTTTGATATAGGCATGCAATATGTAGTAATCGCATCATGTAAAATGGGGTATTCATCCCTTCAAGCATTTATTCTTTGTGTTACAAGCAATCCTATTATACTCTTTTAGTTATTTTTAAATGTACAATTAAATTATTATTTACTAATAATTTAATAATAGTCACCCTGTTGTGCTATCAAATACCAGATCTTAATCTTTCTATTTTTTGTATCCATTAACTATCCCCACCTGCCACTCAACCCCCACTACCCTTCCCAGAACCTACTAACCATTCCTGTACTCTCTCTCTCCATGAATTCAATTGTTTTGATTTTTTTTTAAGAATGAGATCCTATTGGTTCTGATTCTCTGGAGAACCCTGACTAATACACTATTATTACCATGATGTCAAAACAAGAGAAATACAGTAGACCAATACCCCTCATAAATATAGCCACAAAAATTTTTACCATAATATTAGCAAATAGTATCCAGCAGTATATAAAACACTATACACAATATATACATACTAGGTGGGCATAAAAGTATATATATACTAAGATTTATCTTATTGTGGTTTTAGTATGTATTTTTCTAAAGTCTAAGGTTCAAGAAGCCTCTCATATAGTTATATGTGTCTTTTTTATGAAATATCTGTTCAGATCTTTTCCCCATCTTTTATTGTACTGTCACTTGCTTATTGATCTGTAGGAGTTTCTTGTATATGCTGGACACAAACTCTTTACCAGTTACAAGTGTTGCAAGTATTTTCCCCTTTGTGACCTGTCATATCCCTCTTAATTGTATCTTTTGTAGACCAGAAGTGCTTGATTTTATTGTTGTATAGTTTATTCATCATTTTTATGGTGTTCTTTGTGTTCTATTTAAGAATTGTTCCCTATTATGAAACTATGCTCCCTTAGTGCCCTTTAGAAATTTTATTACTTTACTTTTCATATTCAATTTGTAATCCCTTGACTTTTCATGGTTTAAAGTAGAAATTATTTCATTATTTTTCCCAAATAAATATCTAATTGATGCAGTACAATTTATTGAATAGATCACCCTATTCCCACTGCTTTGCATGGCTTTCATTTTTGTCATTATATTTGTAGCTCTGTTTCAGGATTCTCTAATCTGTTCCAATAGTCTATTATTCTGTCCTGATGCTAACATCACAAAGTCCTCGAATTATTTTTTCTTTTTCTTAAAAATGGTCTTGTTATCCCTACTTCTTTGCATTGCCATATGAATTTTAGGATTACCTTGCCAACTTCTACAAAGAACAATATAAGATATCACTTGGATTGGCATTGCATTTAATCTACAGATCCATTTTCAGTACAATCAATGAACATGGTCTATGTCTTCATTTATTTAGGTCTTCTTTAATTTTTCTAACAGTACTTTACAATTTTATGTCTGCAGATTTTTATGCTATTAAGTTTATTCCTCAGTATTTGATTTTTTTATGTTGTTACAAATGCATTTTTAGTCACTTAAATTTTCAGTGTCATTTTCATCATAAGTACATTGGATACAGCTACTTTAGATGAAGAAAATAAAGCATGTGGCAGTTAATTAACTTGTACAAGACTACACTTCTAATAACTGGTAGAGCGAGTATTTAAATCCAAGCAATTTGGAGCTTACATTCTTAACCACCATTTTATAAGATCTCATCATTTATTAATGATTTCAGAAATACCAGTCGACTGTGATGAGACTGGCCATAGAGTTCTATAAAATGCCCTGTAACTCTGGGCATAGAAAAGGAAGAAAGGTCAGTGTAGCCTTATCAATTTGCTGACATCACTAAATTGCAAGATTCTCAAGAAAATAAAAATGCAAACTTTAAAGATGATTTTTAAATCCTTATTTTCAACGCGGAATTGAAAAAAAAAATAAAAAAGAATTGAGCACAAGTTGGGTGATTCCAGGGACACTGGATCAGGCTCTTGCACTATCATGGGCTCTCAGCACACCTGTAAGTCCTGACTGGCATTTTTCATTACATATATACATACATATATGTACACATATATATGTATATATAATATGTGTATATATACACATATATGTGTATATATACACACATATACGTATATATGTATGTATATGTATATATACATATATACATATACGTATATATGTGTATACATACATATATACATATACGTATATATGTGTATACATACATATATACATATACGTATATATGTGTATACATACATATATACATATACGTATATATGTGTATACATACATATATACATGTGTATATATGTATGTATACACATATATACGTATATATACATATATACGTATATATGGGTATATATACGTATATATACATATATACGTATATATGGGTATATATACGTATATATGCGTATATACGTATATATACGTATATATATATATATAACTTTAAGTTCTAGGGTACATGTGCACAATATGCAGGTTTGTTACATATGTATACATGTGCCATGTTGACTGCCATTTTTCTAGCTTTATGGGAAGCCTGATGGACCAGACTCCCAATCCTGGCCCAAGGAAAAGCAATAGTTGTGTTCCCCCAAAAGGGCAAACACTAAAGCTGCTTCCCATGTGGTGGCCTGTGGGCACCAATGGAGACACTAAGAATAAGGGGAGAATTCCTAGTGAGAACTCCGCTCAGCATGGCATGATAGCATCGTATTTCTGAGATTTAGAAAATTGTAAGCACTCTTCTTTTTGCCATGATTATGGAGCAGATGGACTTTTTTAGGGTAAACATTCCCCTTTCAAAGACCGCAGGGCTAATCTTTTCATGTTTGGGGATATAGTAGTCAGGGAGGTGTCGGTTGCTGCAACTTTTGGTCTGCTGACACAGGTGGCTGTAGGAGTCTCAAGAAATGAGACCAGGAGCAGAGAGTGGAGCCCCACTGGCTCCCAAGAGCCAGGCTCAATCGCTTCTCTTTTCTGGCACCAGAACTCTATGAAGAAGACAAAGTTGTAAGTGGAGTCAGGTTGGAGAACTGCCCATTGTTCCTCACCTCCAGTTCCTTGCCTCAACTTCCCACCAATTATGTGAGGCCTGCCAAGGGTTTATTCCAAACAAGGAACATTCCACTTGAACCTATAGCTGAGCTTCCTATGAAGCAGGACTGTGACCTTCCTGAGGGAACACATAGTGACCCACAGACAAAGGAGGTGATATGTCTCTCCTATAATGAGGCTCCTGTATTCCACATGTGTAGAAAAATCACCACACAGCCAGCCACTGCTATTAGAGTAAGAGTTACAGTCCTCAAAAATCTGTTTGGGGCCAGAGACACATGTCTCACACTCTTGAGATGGGGTGGAGGGTAATATCTAGATGAAAAGTAAAATTTATTAGCAGAAAAACAGAATTTTTATAAGAATGTGTCAAGATA
This sequence comes from Pan troglodytes, assembly GCF_028858775.2. Lineage (NCBI taxonomy): Eukaryota > Metazoa > Chordata > Mammalia > Primates > Hominidae > Pan > Pan troglodytes. The sequence continues at coordinate 28,236,341 of NC_072413.2, read as the reverse complement.
ATATTTTTTCTGCTATTATGGTATATTTCCTGCCCCCGTTTTTCCTTCTTTCCACTCCCTCAATTAAGACAAATAAAAGATAGTCTTTATAGTCTCAGAGAAGGGATGTAAGAGGATTTAAAACATAGATTAAATATCTAGGACAGAAACATGAGGGAGAAAAATGCCTGGAAACTTGATAAAATGTCCTTGAATCAGAGGGATGGGAGGAGAAAATGGTGTTGCTTTGAATAACTTTCTGAGAATATGGCTGAAGACAAACAGGATCTTGAGCAGTGTCCCAAAGGGAATCCCAGATTCTAAGAGTAGCAGAGAAGATGAAAGGTTTGCCTAGACCTTAAAGGCCTTGCTGACTAAATCAATGAACATCCTAGCAATATCCTATATGTCCCTCTCCCCATTACCATATCACCTTGTTGCCACATCATCTCTCAAAGACATAACACAACCCTGAAGAGGATTAATGAGACTGATGCTAGGATTTCCAAACACAGAGTGACAAAACATGGGGAGAAAGAGAAGTTTTATTTCTTGGACTTCTTAGAAAAGAAGTTTATGGTGTGAAGTGTATAACTGGTATATTTTATTCTATCATACCTAATATGGCTAAATACACTATTTCCCAGAAGTTTTTTTAGGGTGAAAATGGGGATTCCTCAGTTAAACAGCTCTGTAATATGCTGTGCAAACTGTTGGGTCATTATTTCTGTTGTTCATGAAGCAAGGAGTTGTTAGTTGATCAGTGCTAGAATTGGCCTGGGGGCCACAGCAGAGAAACAAAGACACCAAAAGTCCATGCTCTGAGTTCAGGAAAAGCTGGTTTGGGGGGCCAGCCACCATTCTGAAAGGCATCTTGAGAGGTGGCATTTAGCAGAACCAGGTGAAATGGTCCAGGACTTCCCCTTCTCCAAGTCACCAGTTCCCATGGAAGATTGAAACTCACGAGTTGGCCTCAGTAGGTAGATGAGATTGGGGTTTTAGCCTTGCAAGGGACTGTGACAACATAACACAGAGAAGCATATGCTTCAGAGGACAACAATGTGATATTGCCAGCTACCAGTCAGCAAAAACTTACAGCTAAGTTTCTGATGGGCCACCAAAGCCAGGAGCTGCTGGGAGTGAGTCCCTTAACAAAGCCACCACTTCTTTTACAAGATGATGATGATAACCTGAATAGAAATTATAGCCACTTGTCAAGACAGTCTGTTAAACAGACATTGGTATTTTCCTTTTCTCTTCTGCCCCATCAGCAGAGGAAAAAACTGTATGATGAGGAAGAAAAGTAGAGTGTATGTAAAGACAGACTATGTCTTGTCTCTCTCTGTCTCTCTTTTTATATTAATGGTCAAAGACATTTTGGAGTTGCCATGTTAAAGCTAAATATGTTTCATTAAAGCACTGCTTCTTGGAGCATTTAAAATATGAAATCCTGAGAAAGAGACCATTATTCACAATGTATCCCAAACTCATTTAAGTCACATAATACTTTTTTTTTAAAGAACATGGTATAAAGGGCTAGTGTACTGCTGCATACCTTTTGAGAAATGTGAGAGTATTTGCCTATACTCAGTTAGCAGCAGGGTAGAAGTTCACAGAACACAAAGGAAATATCCAAGTTTATCCCAACCCAGTGGTTAAATAACATCCATATTTCTTTAAAAAATATAATTAGGCAAGTATTCTTCTCTTCAAAGCTGAAATGGTAGTAAATATCAAAAGGTTGAAAATCCTTTCATCTATATACAGGCTATGAATGTTTGAGGCTTCAGCAGGTTATCAGGTGTTTAAATGACCCTGTTTTCCAGAACAAAACATTCTGGAGAAATTATTTCTCTCTCAGCCTTTGGCTGCTGTAGAACAAGATAAACAAGTTTTATTGAAGGAGAAAAAAGGTAACTTGCATTTCAGGAAGTAAACATGTTATTCAAAAAAGTAAGTAAATTTATCTTCAAAAATATCTATCTGACTGTATTCTGAACTCCTGCTTTACCAATGCATTCACATTTCTATTTGCTTTTTGTTGGCTTCTCCACCCTTTCCTTGAAACACATTCATTTTTAAAGATTAAATTTTTTGTACATACTTATCCCCCAACACACACACACACACACACCCCTCTTTATATCTTTCTCTAAAAATACAAGGTCATTTCTTACCATTAAATATTTCTCTAATACATATCAGTTATGTTTGGTTTTGTTCTAGCTTTGGCAAACATAAAATTAAAGGTGACTATTAATGATTGAATTCCATAAAGGGGAGACCTAATCAATGTAAAGCTCTCTTTATTTTGTCTTTGTTTAACTTATATAAACTAGAGTTAAAACACTTGATGTACAACCTTGTTTAAAAAACCTAAAATCAAACTACAACAGTGAATTTGTTCTCATTTTGAATTTCAGCCATTAAGTGAAAATTAAATTACATATGTAAATTGCACTTTTCAATTACTTGCATTTATCTCTTTATCCCCACAAAATGCACACAACTCATCTCAAAAAAAAAAAGTTATTGTTGGAAGGACAAGTACGTTGGTACCTAAAGTCAAATTAGTTTTTATCAGTGAGTGACATATAACTCTGAAAATTTTCAGTATAATTTTAGTAGGTGGGATTAAGAATCTCAACAGTTGCCAAGAATAATAAATCATACCACATTTTGAATGTGTTCACCTCTCATTTTCAGACAAAAACATTAGAGGATAAAGTGAGTGTGCAATGCAATGTATGAGATAATTAAACATTATCTCGGGACAACCTTCAACTCCTCTATTTAGAACCTCTATCCCTCCACGTAGTCTCAGCATCTAAGCCATCTTTCTAAACTGAGTTGTATTCAACACACAGGAAAGGGCAATATTTCAGACATAGGGACTGCTTTCCCACTGTTTCTTCATCATACCACAAATATACACAAGGCAGGATTCAGTGATGTCAATAAAGATGGAAATGTACTTCACAGCTTATTTATCACTTGTTGTTTCTTATGCTTTTAAAAATTTGCCCCATAATTTTTATAATTTGCTATAGTAACCATTCAACTTATTTTGATAGTCAAAAAATAAAACACCATTGGAAAGCAAAGCACTAAAAAAATTATCCAAACTGGCTTTCTATCCCAGCAATGATGGATTTTTATGACATTTTTAAAGCAGTAATGGAAAAAGCAAAACAGCAGGTAACCAGCTGGCATATTGAACAAGTTAAATAATACTAGGTTGAACATATGAAATATGTTCATATGAATATGTGTGAAATAACAAAGCACATAAATCTTTTTTTTTTTTTTTTTTTTTTTTTTGAGACAGAGTCTCACTCTGTCGCCAGCTTGGAGTGCAGTGGCACGATCTCGGCTCACTGCAACCTCTGCCTTCCGGGTTCAAGCGATTCCCCTGCCTTAGCCTCCAGAGTAGATGGGACGGCAGGTGCGCACCACCACGCCCAGCTAATTTTGTATTTTTAGTAGAGACGGGATTTCATCATGTTGGCCAGGATGATCTCAATCTCTTGACCTCGTGATCCATCCGCCTCAGCCTCCCAAAGTGCTGGGATTACAGGCGTGAGCCACTGCGCCCAGCCACAAAGCAGGTAAATCTTATCTACCCTGACTTGCTGATGCCCCTTCAGACCCCAAAGGTAAAGATGCCCTGTGTAAACTAAGGAGTTCCTCTAATGGCTGAGCTATTTGATGCTGATATGGTAGCCACTACTTACGGAAGTGCCTTCTATGTACAAGGAATTTTATATTATTTATCTTATTTAATCAAAACAAATAAAATATTGGTATATCCATTTTGCAAATAAAGACTGAAAGCTCAACTAAGGTAACTTGCCAAATTCATGCACTGAGGAGGTCGTAATGCTCTTCTTTGAACTTAGTTTTGTCTAACTCTCCAAAGTGGGCACATGACATCCACTCCCACTTATCATATAAGTTTATTACTGCTTAATTAAATTTTGCTGAAAAACCATCTGTTTTACTATGTTTTCAAGGTGTCAACTTGGAATTAAAAATAACTACTTCCTCATTCACTGCTATTAATGTTATGAGGAAAAATGAACAGAAAAACTATAGTTGAAATACATGAGTTCAAGATGAGACTAGTAATTGCAAAACTTTGCTAACTAAAAAGTAATACAAAGTAAAGAACAGTTTAAATTTCTTCTTCACACCCTGGTTAGATTGTCACTTAAAATTCTTCAAATGGCAGGTAATGGAAACCAGCCTAAATAACCTTCATTTTTTAAAAAGTACTTTTTGTACAGGCTCTGACAAATCTAACAGAGCTTAATGGTTTTTTAAAAGTGAAAATCTTCTAGGTGTCAAGCGGAGCCTGGTGAGTGCATCTATGAGGCTTGCCCTTTTCTTTAGATCCAGTACTTTACAGGAGCAGCCAGGAGTGCTTCTGTGCATCCTGCTGCCTGGCCCAAGTGTGATTTGTCAAAGAAGGTGCATATTACACTCCCTAGAAGAGTATCTAAGAAAGGAAATACAGGGAGCTTCGGTATACATTTCAGACAAATGGACATACACTTTATTAACTCACCAATTTACCAAAGTAATCTCACTAAAATATTATAGCACATAGTTTAAGGAAGGATATGTTCAAAATCTCCATTATCACATATTACTTTATAATTTTCTTAGAGTTTATGTAGGACATTCGTGTTTCCACTTAAATGACAATGAAATTATTTAATTTGAATCTTTGCCATCCCTGTGTTGCCTATGTTATTTAATATCATCATTCTCCATATTTTATCAATTCTACAGTGCACTTATTCCCCCCCATTTTCAAGCTCTGGAATCAGGATATGACTTAAATTGATGACATCTTGCAATTGTTGTTGGGTTAGGACACAGTTGTAATACAGTTTTCATTGCTACTGCAAGTATGAATGTCTTACTTATTCCAGTTGATATAGCTGAACAATGGTAATTCCTTGATATTTTAGTCAAGAAAAATTTTAAGAATCGCTTGAAGTCATATAAATCCTAGACATTGTCTAAAAGCTTTCTTTTGACACTTTCTTGTAAGTCAACAAAGTGCCAGCTTCAAAGCTTACAACTTCAAAGAAAATCTCAGAAACAATAGTGGAGAACTCTTGTTGGCACTGAGGACAATAATATATGGAAAAATATGGATTTTGACAATTCTGAGTAAGAGATTTCTAAGAATTAGATTCTGAATGTAAAAGTGTTTTAGAAATGTTTTAACTGATTTATTTTGCTTACATATTCCTTTCCACAAGAGTGAAATATGACTTCTAAAACCTCTGTCTAAATAAATCTAAAATAGCTCTTTCAGTTGGTTCAACATAAAAATTCTAAGCAATAAAGTATTATGTCAGAGTTTAATAGAGATTTTATTTCTTAGTGATACACAAAATAATGGTGCATTTTATAATCAGGGATGTCTTCAATCAGTAATAACCTAAGCTAAAATGATCAGAGGCTTCTGCAACATCTTCACTCTCTGTGCCCAGCTAAATACAGGACTCAATCAATTTTGCTTCTGGAATACAATTTTACTCTGACAATTCTTCTCCATTCCCACTGCTTTTCCTCTAATGATAGACCTCATAATTTCTTCCCAGATTATTACAACAGTCTTTTGTAGATCTCTTGGCCTCTGTTCTTTTCCCAGAGCAATACATTTTTCTCAATAACTGAATGATTTCCATGACATGCAGTTATATTCAGGTCACTACTCGGTTGCAAACCCTCAATAGCTCTGCATTTCTTAACGCATAGCTGGTAAACGAATTGTAAACATGTCTTCTCCCCACATGCCCATGGTTCTTTTTCTCCTTTCATTTATATGCTCAATGAAGCAGGGTCTACTTTGTCATTCCAAGTCCTTTTCATAGTACTGGCTCATAACATATTCTCACTAAATTTTTGATGAGTGAATAAATGAGCCCAATATGCTTCACAATCCATCTAAACACTAAACTCCAGACAGCAACTACCTATCTCTAATAGTTGTCATTCAAGGTTGACTATTCCAAATCCACAGGATGAAGTCCTAAACTCTTTAAAACAGTAATCAAGATTATTCAGTCTTCCCTCTATGTTCTTTCATAATCTCATCTCTTGTCCCTCTCTGTCATGCATGCTTATACTCCAACCGCATCAGACCACTTGACATTTCCTGAATAATCCTGCCAAAAGTTATCACTTCTTCTTCTGTGCTCCCCTTATACTGCTAACTCAGCATTGCTATACTGAGTTAATTGTATATGTGCCTGTTTGCCCTCTAGGAAAAGACATTACACCATAATCATTTTTTATGCCCCAAATACACAGCATCATTTCCATCGGAAAATGTGCTGAAGTTAAATGTTTATGGATGACTATATCTGCTTCCCAGGGCTGCCATAACAAATTACCACAAACTTGGCAGCTTAACACTACAGAAATTTATTCTCTCACAGCTCTGGAGGCCAGAGGTATGAAATTAAGGTGTCAGCAGGACTGTACTCCCTGTGAAGGGTTAGGGGAGAATCCTTTCTCATCTTTTCCAGCTTCTCCAGGCTGCAGGTTTTTCTTGGTCTCTGTCTTCACATAGCTTTTCCTCTTCTCTGTGTGCCTCTCTTCTGTGTGTCTCTGATAAGGACACTTGCCATTGGATTTAGGACCCATCTGGATAATCCAGGATAATCTTATTTCAAGAACCTTAGCTTAACTACATGTATAAACAGCCCTTTACCAAATAAGGTCTTGTTCACAGATCCTGGGATGTGAACATATCTTTTTTGGGGAGCCACCTGTCAACACACTAAATCACTTTCTAGCACACATATTTTCCTCACAAATAATTCTAAGGGTGTAAAAGCAATAAAATGTAAAAGTAGATCTCAAAGGGACCACACACACACACACACACACTTCACACATTTTGAATAATGTGAATGCATACTCATTGTTGCTTAAATCTCAGGCTAATGTTGCCATTTTACATTAATGCATTTTTGCTAATGTTAGAATTACAGCCTTTCCATGGCATATCATTAAAATGCAAATAAGTGATTCTATTACAGAATATAAACTATGATCTCATCTCTCCACATTCAAAGTGAATAGGTATCATATTCATACACTTTCCAAAGACAAGTCAAATATATACATGTATACGTATATGTATATATATATATATATGTGCGTTAGTGAGGAAAAGGCAAGTAATATATATATTATTCATCTTTCAGTGAAGCTTCTAGGCATCTATACAGTCTAGAGCTTGTTGTGATGCCCATTCTAAAATGAGGCACACATTGTAATGCCCACCACAAAGAAATAGGCACAATTTTGTGGATCTCTGGATATTGGAAGCCACATATGTTGAGTTTGAACATATTGCTGTAACTTGTTTATTGGTAATCCATAAGGCAGTTTTGAGTGGTGTCAAGAGTATTTCCCAACAGGTGCAGCTGCAGTGTAAACTGCCTTGCCACCCAGGCATTAGGAGCCAGAAGACCCATCTGTATTCAGAGAGTCTGTGGCAGGAAGAGAGGATCTATGGAATACCTGGCAACCCCTGATAGGAAAGCCCCTAGGGTTTTTTAGTGAGATCATATCCTCTTGATTTAACCATTTTCCATTTGCAAATCATCTCCTAGCTTGCTTCAGTAGAGATTGAAGACTTCACCAAGGGACTTCCAGTGACTAAGCAATCTGAACCACCCACATTATGATCTACAATTATTAAATTGTATAGGTGCAGTGATGCTCCAATATTAAATAAAAAATGGAATGTAAGATTGAGCTTTAGCATATCTGAGGCTCTACTAAATTGAATGAATGGGTGGCTCAGAATCCCATGGATTCTGCTTCTAGTGCTTTGCCCACTTTTTTCTTAACTTGCAATCAGGGCTCAGCATTGCAGGCTGACAAGTTCCAGAAAGTAGATAACCAGTGATTACAACTCTACTCAGAGGTGGCCCTGAAAGACAGGACTAGGGAAAGTCCTCCAAAGGAACAGAACACCTAGTTGTCTACTTGGTAGGGAAAGAGAGATGGCTGCAGGTACAGATTTATGTTGATTCATAAGAGCAGCCAACAAGGTTATTAGTTGGTCAGGGACATGGAAAGAACAATATTGAAAGAATAATAACAAGGAGGAAATAGGGAGGGACATGTCGATGAACTTCTTGGAATGGATACATTCCATGCAATTGTCACCAGACGGCATTCACTGCGGAGAAAGATTTTAATAAATCAATAAGTAAAAACACCTGACCCATGGATATTAGCCAATTTTTAATTCCAGCTACTCTTAATGCTTGTTGAATGGGCCTATGAACAAAGGTCCCACAGGGTGAGCACAGGGCCTTGCATGAACTCAACAATATGGATTTTCCTTCACTAAAGCTAAACCCTAGCTGCCCCATTCCTAGCCCCACACACAGTCTCTTAATTCACCCCTGAACTTCACATCATCCCTGGGAAACAGGCCTACCGTGGCAGATAAGAAACGTTGAAGCAACAGAAAGACTAGTGCTCAGAAGACAACTTTTGTCCACTCTACATATGTGTGCAGCATCTTCTCCCTCTCCCCATCACTTCCTTTAGGTGATATAGTGTATAGATTATGGCTGTCTGGGATTGGTTTTCTACTCATTTCATACTTTACATAGAAGATGAGAATTCATGTCTTTTTAGAAGTGAGGCATTTTAAAGGAAACTAAAAATCTCTGCTAAGCTGTCATTTTAAGAAATTTATTTGACTTGCTGCTATATATACTTGACAAATACAGTTGCAGAATACAAATCTCTACTGATTTGGACCTTGAAGGTTCTTCAAATAGCACTCTTAGCTTCCAAAGCCCATGCTCTGACCCTATCTTCATGAGAATTTGAATGCCTTTATTAAGCAAATTTAGAACAGCTTAGATTTGGACACACCATCTTAGAAGTAATGTAACTGATTGGTTTTTTACAAATAGAAATTGGTTATTTACAAATAGGAAATTTGAATCTTAATCAGATACTCTAATAGAGGGTCATACAGATTTCAAAATTGGGGCTGAGACCGACTCTTCTGATTCCAGACTACCCAGGATAATTTAGATGGGAATGTTTGCCTGGCCTCCCCAAATCATACTCTCCTATTTTCATAAACAGACTAACCAATATAATTAGCCAATTAACAAAAAGAAAAGAAAAGAAAAGAAAAAGAAGCCACGTGTTTTTATTTGGAGATGAGAGCATCCAGTTTCACATCACTACTGAACACATGTAAGTATATCTTTTCTTTCCCTTAGTATATACTAATAGTATGTGTTCACATGAGAGTCTGATGTGACATCTGTCAGCAACTCTGCCCCTTCAGAATTCAATTTTTCTCAAGTCAACAGAGCTATCCATGAAATCTAGTGGTATGTGGCCACAGTTCATTCATTTCATTACCAGGAAGTTAGAGTTTGACACGAGGTAGGGGAGACATGCAGTCTCTGTCATTTTGTCTGAGTTCAAGATACACAATGATGCTGGCATTGCATGATATCTCAGTCTTCCTCTTTTTTATGTAAAAATTCAAGGAAGAAGAAAATGTATTTATGTATATTTACTTATATAAACATATATCTGTATATATACACATATATATGTATGTATATAATATTTTTTCATCCAGCAGAAAAACGTCAGGCTAATTTCCTCTCCTTGAGCCATAACTTACTGGCCCCATAACTTATTTGGTTTTAATTTCCTTATTTAGGTTTCCAAAAAGTAGTTGTCATTTAGAGGCTGAATTTTTATTTTGTAAGAAGGTCCTATGATCTCTTTAAATTTAGGTTGCTTGAGCTGTGAAAATGCTTATAAAAATAAACATACTTTTTAAAATCTGTCCTAGTTGTTGAAAAACTGCATCTGATTCATGCTTTTGTTTTACATTATCTTTGCCTTTATTTTTCTGATAGAGTAAAGCCTATAAATTTTGCTACATTTTTATAATAAACATACAATCATTTTAACTCATTCCCATTGTAATCTGTGCCTCTCTATTTAGTTCACAAAGTATCCTTCGGGATATTTAGGGACTAAAAACTAAAGATTAAGTAGGGAATATAATTTTGGTTCTTGAATTTATTGACAAAATATTATACCTGTAGCTATATTATTCTTTATTTCATTGTGTCCTAGCCAAATATTTTTTTTAAATTTTAAGTTGTTAATTGTATTCACTTGAACAACATGAACTTTTGTATACTTTTTAATGAATCCCTTTATCTGCCAATTCTTGATTAAACTATATATAGTAAATCAATTAATCAAATCACATTTTGTTTCTTTCTTTTTTATATTAGCATCAGCTATACAAACTAGTTTCCAGATGGACTGCCTTGGTTACTGCTTGGTGCCAGCTAGCCTCTTAAATACAAACGGAAAAGCCACCTGATTTGATCAGAAAATTTACTTCTCACAACTTTATGTCCGTTTAAATTGAAAACTCATTACTAGTTATGGTTTTAAAAGTAATTGAGAATGATTTCCTCTAAGATCATACAGCTTCAATTCCATCTTCTATTTCAAATGCACTAAACTATTAACATGTATTTAAAATAATTGTTAAAAGAGTAATTTCTTCTTTTGGCGGGGAGTGTCTAACACTTCTGCCCTTCAGGGCTGTCCTGGGTGTTTATTGGTATTTATCAGCGATGTGACCTGATTCCTATCTGTGAAACTTACAGTCTAGTTGTAGGGATCTACCTACATGGATGAAAACAATCATAAAATAGATAAGAGCTATACGGTTATGGACAAATAAGAATATAGTCCAGTGTTGAAACATATGGTTCTGATTGTGCCTTAATATATCTTTATCTATATCTATATCTATCTATATACATATAAATATATAAGTGTATATATATATACATTATTTTATTTTATTTCTCTTTAAGTTCTGGGGTACACGTGCAGAATGTGCAGGTTTGTTACATAGGTGTACATGTGCCATAGTGGATTGCTGCCCCTATCAACCCATTGTGTAGGTTTTAAGCCCTTCATACATTAGGTATTTGACCTAATGCTCTCCCTCCACTAGCCCCCCACCCCTAGACAGGGCCCAGTGTGTGATGTTCCCCTCCCTCTGTTTGTGTGTTCTCATTGTTCAACTCCCACTTATGAGTGAGGATATGCAGTGTTTGGTTTTCCATTCCTGTGTTAGTTTGCTGAGAATGATGGTTTCTAGCTTCATCCATGTCCCTGCAAAGGACATGAACTCATTCTTCTTTATGGCTGCATAGTATTCCATGGTGTATATGTGCCACATTTTCTTTATCCAGTCTATCATTGATTGGCATTTGGGTTGGTTCCAAGTCTTTGCTATGGTTAATAGTGCTGCAGTAAACATATGTGTGCATGTATCTTTTTAATAGAATGATTTATAATCCTTTAAGTATATACCCAGTAATGGGATTTCTGGTTCTAGACCCTTGAGGAAGCACCACGCTGTCTTCCACAATGGTTGAACTAATTTATACTCCCATCAACAGTGTAAAAGCATTCCTATTTCTCCACATCCTTGCCAGCATCTGCTGTTTCCTGACTTTTTAATGATCACCATTCTAACTGGCATGAGATGGTATCTCATTGTGATTTTGATTTGCATTTCTCTAACGCTCAGTGATGATGAGCTTTTTTTCATATGTTTGTTGGCCACATAAATGTCTTTTTTTGAGAAGTGTCTGTTCATATCCTTCACCCACTTTTTGATGGGGTTGTCTTTTTCTTGTAAATTTGTTTAAGTTTCTTGTAGATTCTGGATATTAGACCTTTGTCAGATGGATAGATTGCAAAAATTTTCTCCCATTCTCTAGGTTGCCTGTTCACAGTGATGATAGTTTCTTTTGCTGTGTAGAAGCTATTTAGTTTAATTAGATCACATTTGTCGATTTTGGTTTTTGTTGCCATTGCTTTTGGTGTTTTAGTCATGAAGTTTTTGCCCATGCCCATGTCCTGAATGGTATTGCCTAGGTTTTCTTCTAGGGTTTTTTGTTTTCGGTTTTATGTTTAAGTCTTTAATCTGTCTTGAGTTAATTTTTGTATAAGTTGTAAGGAAGGGGTCCAGTTTCTGTTTTCTCCATATTGGTAGCCAGTTTTCCCAGCACCAGTTGTTAAATAGGGAATTCTTTCCCCATTGCTTGTTTTTGTCAGGTTTGTCGAAGATCAGATGGTTGTAGATGTGTGGTGTTATTTCTGAGGCCTTTGTTCTTTTCCATTGGTTTATATGTTTGTTTTGGTACCAGTACCATGCTGTTTTGGTTACTGTAGCCTTGTAGTATAGTTTGAAGTCAGGTAGTGTAATGCCTCCAGCTTTGTTCTTTTTGCTTAGGATTGTCTTGGCTATAGGGGCTCTTTTTTGGTTCCATATGAAATCTAAGTAGTTTTTTCTAATTCTGTGAAGAAAGTCACTGGTAGCTTGATGGGAAGAGCATTGAATCTATAAATTACTCTGGGCAGTATGGCCGTTTTCACAATATTGATTCTTCCTATCCATGAGCATGGAATTTTTTTTTATTTGTTTGTGTCCTCTCTTATTTCCTTGAGTAGTGGTTTTGTAGTTCTCCTTGAAGAGGTCCTTCACGTCCCTTGTAAATTGTACTCCTAGGTATTTTATTCTCTTTGTAGCAATTGTGAATGGGAGTTCACTCATAATTTGGCTCTCTGCTTGTCTGTTATTGGTGTATAGGAATGCTTCTGATTTTTTCACATCGATTTTGTATCCTGAGACTTTGCTGAAGTTGCTTATCAGCTTAATGGGTTTTTGGGCTGAGACAATGGGGTTTTCTAAATATACAATCGTGTCATCTGCAAACAGAGACAATTTGACTTCCTCTCTTCCTATTTGATATCCTGTATTTCTTTCTCTTGCCTGATTCTCTGGCCAGAACTTCCAATACTACGTTGAATAGGAGAGGTGAGAGAGGGCATCTTTGCCTTGTGCCTGTTTTCAAAGGGAATGCTTCCAGCTTTTGCCCATTTAGTATGACATTGGCTATGGGTTTGTCATAAGTAGCTCTTATTATATTGAGATATGTTCCATCAATACCTACTTTATTGAGAGTTTTTGGCAGGAAGGGCGTTGAATTATATCAAAGGACTTTTTGGCATCTATTGAGATAATCCTGTGGTTTTTGTCATTGATTCTGTTTATGTGATGGATTATGTTTATTGATTTGTGTATGTTGAATCAGCCTTGCATCCCAAGGATGAAGCCGACTTGATCATGGTGGATAAGCTTTTTGATGTGCTACTGGATTTGGTTTGTCAGTGTGTTATTGAGGATTTTTGTATTGATGTTCATCAGGAACATTAGCCTGAAATTTTCTTTTTTTGTTGTGTCTCTGCCAGATTTGGTATCAGGATGATGCTGGTCTCATGAAATGAATTAGGGAGGAGTCTCTCTTTTTCTATTGTTTGGAATAGTTTCAGAAGAATGGTACCAACTCCTCTTTGTACCTCAGGTAGAATTCAGCTGTGAATCCGTCTGCTCCTGGACTTTTTTTGGTTGATAGCCTATTAATTACTGCCTCAATTTCAGAACTCGTTATTGGTCTATTCAGGGATTCGACGTCTTCCTGGTTTACTCTTGGGAGGGTGTGTGTGTCCAGGAATTTATCCATTTCTTCTAGATTTTCTAGTTTATTTGTGTAGAGGTGTTTATAGTATTCTCTGACGGTAGTTTGTATTTCTGTGGGATCAATGGTGATATCCCCTTTATCATTTTTTATTGTGTCTATTTGATTTTTCTCTCTTTTCTTCTTTATTAGCCTAGCTAGCAGTCTATCTGTTTTGTTAATCTTTTCAAAAAACCAGCTGCTGGATTCATTAACTTTTTGAAGGGTTTTTCGTGTCTCTATCTCCTTCAGTTCTGCTCTGATCTTAGTTATTTCTTGACTTCTGCTAGCTTTTGAATTTGTTTGCTCTTGCTTCTCTAGTTCTTTTAATTGTGATGTTCAGGGGTCGATTTCAGATCTTTCTACCTTTCTGATGTGGGCATTTAGTGCTATAAATTTCCCTGTTAACATTACTTTACCTGTGTCCCAGAGATTCTGGTACGTTGTCTCTTTGTTCTCATCAGTTTCAAATAACTTCTTTATTTATGCCTTAATTTCATTATTTACCAAGCAGTCATTCAGGTGCAGTTTGTTCAATTTCCATGTAGTTGTGCACTTTTGAGTGAGTTTCTTAATCCTGAGTTCTAATTTGATTGCATTGTGGTCTGAGAGCTGTTTGTTATTATTTCCATTCTTTTGCATTTGCTGAGGAGTGTTTTATTTCCAATTATGTGGTCAATTTTAGAATAAATGCTATGTGGTGCTGAGAAGAATGCATATTCTGTTGATTTGGGGTGGAGAGTTCTGTAGATGGCTATTAGGTCCGCTTCATCCAGAGCTGAGTTCAAGTCCTGAATATCCTTTTTAATTTTCTGTCTCGTTGATCTAATATTGACAGCAGGGTGTTAAAGTCTCCCACTACTATTGTGTGGGAGTTTAAGACTCTTTGTAGGTCTCTACAAACCTGCTTTATGAATCTGGGTGCTCCTGTATTGGGTGCATATATACTTAGGACAGTTAGCTCTTCTTGTTGCATTGATCCCTTTACCATTATGTCATGCCCTTCTTTGTCTGTTTTGATCCTTGTTGGTTTCAAGTCTGTTTTACCAGAGACTAGGATTGCAACCCCTGCCTTTTTTAAATTTCCATTTGCTTGGTAAATATTCTTCCATCCCATTATTTTGAGTCTATGTGTGTCTTTGCATGTGAGATGGGTCCCCTGAATACAGCATACGGATGGGTCTTGACTCTTTATCTAATTTGCCAGTCTGTATCTTCTAATTGGGGCATTTAGCCCATTTACATTTAAGGTTAACATTGTTGTAGGTGAATTTGATCCTGTCATTGTGATGCTAGCGGTTGTTTTGCACATTATTTGAAGCAGTTTCATCATAGTGTCATTGGTCTTTATATTTTGGTGTGTTTTTGCAGTGGCCAGTACTGGTTTTTCCTTTCTATATTTAGTGCTTCCTTCAGGAGCTCTTGTAAGGTAGGCCTGGTGGTGAGAAAAATCCCTCAGCATTTGCCTGTCTAGAAAGGATTTTATTTCTCCTTCGCTTATGAAGCTTAGTTTGGTTGGATATGAAATTCTGATTTGAAAATTATTTTCTTTAAGAATGTTGAATATTGGCCTCCACTCTCTTCTGGCTTCTAGGGTTTCTGCAGAGAGATCCGCTGTTAGTCTGATAGGCTTCCCTTTGTAGGTGACCTGACCTTTCTCTCTGGCTACCCTGAACATTTTTTTCCTCATTTCAAGCTTGGAGAATCTGACGATTATGTGTCTTGGGGTTGCTCTTCTTGAGGAGTATCTTAGTGGTGTTCTCTGTATTTCCTGTGTTTGAATGTTGGCCTGTCTTGCTAGGTTGGGGAAGTTCTCCTGGATAATATCCTGAAGTGTGTTTTCCAGCTTGGTTCCATTCTCCCCATCACTTTCAGGTACACCAATCAATCATAGGTTTGGTCTTTTCACATAGTCCCATATTTCTTGGAGGCTTTGTTTGTTCCTTTTCATTTTTTTTCTCTAATCTTGTCTTCATGTCTTATTTCAGTAAGTTGATCTTCAATCTCTGATATCCTTTCTTCCACTTGATTTGGCTACCGATACTTGTGTGTGCTTCACAAAGTTCTTGGGCTGTGTTACTCAGCTCCATCAGGTAATTTATGTTCTTCTCTAAACTGGTTATTCTAGTTAGTGGTTCCTGTAACCTTTTATCCAGGTTCTTAGTGTCCTTGCATTGGGTTAGGACATGCTCCTTTAGCTCAAAGGAGTTTGTTATTACCCACTTTCTGAAGCCTACTTCTGTCAATTTGTCAATCTCATTCTCCATCCAGTTTTGTGCCTTTGCTGGAGAGGAGTTGCGATCATTTGGAGAAGAGGCATTCTGTTTTTCGGAATTTTCAGACTTTTTGCACTGGTTTTTCCTCATCCTCGTGGATTTACCTACCTTTGATCTTTGAGGCTGATGACCTTTCGATGGGCTTTTTGTGTAGGGGTCATTTTTGTTGACGTTGATGTTGTTGCTTTCTGTTTATTAGTTTTTCTTCTAACAGTCAGGCCTCTCTTCTACAGGTTTGCTGAAGTTTACTAGAGGTCCACTCCAGACCCTCTTTGCCTGGGTATCACCAGTGGAGGCTGCAGAACAGCCAAGATTGCTGCCTGCTTCTTCCTCTGGAAGCTTCGTCCCAGAGGGACACCAGGCTGATGCCAGCTGGAGCTCTCCTGTATGAGGTGTCTGTCAGTCCCTGCTGGGAGGTCTCTCCCAGTCAGGAGGCTTGGGGGATCAGGGACCCACTTGAGGAGGCAGTCTGTCCCTTAGCAGAGCTTGAGCACTATGCTGGGAGAATACTCCTTGTCAGGATCAGCTGCTCTCTTCAGAGCCGGCAGGCAGGAAAGTTTAAGTCTGCTGAAGCTGTCCCCACAGCCGCCCCTTCCCCCAGGTGCTCTGTCCCAGGGAGATGGGAGTTTTATCTATAAGCCCCTGACTGGCATTTCTTTCAGAGATGCCCTGCTGAGTGACGAGGAATCCAGAGAGGCAGTCCGGCCACAGCCACTTTGCCACGCTGTGTTGAGTTCTGCCCAGTCCAAACTTCCAGGCCCCCTTAGCACTATCAGGGGAAAACCACCTACTCAAGCCTCAGTAATGGTGGACGCCCCTCCTCCTACCAAGCTCTATCATTCCAGGTTGACTTCAGACTGCTGAGCTGGCAGTGAGAATTTCAAGCCAGTGGTTCTTACCTTGCTGGGCACTGTGGGAGTGGGACCTGCTCGCTGAGTGAGACCACTTGGCTCCCTGGCTTCAGCCCCCTTTCCAGGGGAGTGAACGGTTCTGTCCCACTGGGGTTCCAGGAGCCACTGGGGTACAAGAAAAAAAAAAAACTTCTGCAGCTAACTCAGCGTCTGCCCAAATAACCGCCCAGTTTTGTGCTTGAAACCCAGAACCCTGGTGGTGTAGGCACACTAGGGAATCTCCTGACCTGTGGATTGCAAAAACCCTGGGAAAAGCGTAGTACCCAGGCCAGATAGCACAGTCCCTCACAGCTTCCCTTTGGGTGGAGGAGGGAGGTCCCTGGCTCCTTACACTTTCCGGTGAGGTGACGCCCCACTTTGCTTCTGTTTGCCCTCTGTGGGCTGCACCCACTGCCTAACCAGTCCCAATGAGATGAACTGGGTACCTCAGATAGAAATGCAGAAATCACTGCCTTCTGCATTGGTCTTGCTGGGAGCTGCAGACTGGAGCCATCTTGCCCGATTGAGTAATTTCTTTCAACTTAGCTTTCTAATCAATTGTTAAAACATGCATAATTATTTAAATATTGGCATATGTCAATTTGGAAGTACGGCAGTATGGAATAAACTATTTTATCCAACATTTGAGGGATAATGCATGTAAGACCAGGTGTAATTCTCAATTAATATCAGGCTCATCAGTCTATGCAGTTCCATTTTCAATATTGACATGTATAAACAACAGATGCAAAGCCTATAGACATTCAATAAATTTTTTATGACATTATTATGCTCATTATGGAAGAGTTGTGTCTGTCTACATAAACACTTGCACATGCACAACAGTTAAGGAAAGCGATTCTAAGCCACCTAAATACCTAAAATACACAGACCAAAAGATTTTTTGTAAGGAACAAGGTTTGAGATTAAAAGAAAATATTAGCTGGGTGTGGTGGCTCACACCTATAATCCCAGTGATATGGGACGGGGATAGTGCTAGGTAGAGAAAGGCGGGTCCCAGGCTAGGGCTCTACCCCCACGGAACTAGGTGAGGACAAGCACCTGCTTTGCCGCCCAAAATGTTTCATTTTCCAAGACCACGCTGGGCGGACACATCCTCATCCTGGGCCTTAAAAACCAAAGACCCTAGCAGACAGACACACAAGTGGCTGGATGTGGAAAGGCGCACATTGGCGGAAGAAGACACAAGTGGCTGGTCACAACAGTACGCTGCGGAAGAGTATGCCGACAGGAACCGGCAGGCCAGCAGGCCGGTGACTGGCAGAACTGCAGAGTTTGGCCCGAGTGGTCGGAGAAGAGTCAGGCCGCTGAGCTGCCCAACTCCAGGGGAAAACCATCGCCCTTCTGGCTCCCCTATCGGGTGAGAGCTACTCCCACTCAATAAAACTTTGCACTCATTCTCTGAGCCTACATGTGATCCAATGCTTCCAGCTCACCAAGGCAAGAACCCAGGATACAGAAAGTCCTCTGTCCTTGCAACAAGGTAGAGGGTCTAAGTGAGCTGGTTAACACAAGCTGCCTATAGATGGCGAAACTAAAAGAGCTTCAGGAGCTGTAAATATTCACCCCTAGACACTGCTGTGGGGTTGAAGCCCCACAGCCTGCTCGTCTGTGTGCTGCCCTAGAGGTTTGAGCAGCTGAGCACTGAAGAAGCGAGTCACACCCCCATCGCACGCCCTGTGAGGGGGACAAAGGGGCCTTTCCCCTTTCACCAGCACTTTGGGAGGCTGAGGTGGGTGGATCACCCTGAGGTCAGGAGTTGGAAACCAGTCTGGCCAATATGGTAGAACCCTGTCTCTACTGAAAACACAAAAAATCAGCTGGGCATGGTGGCAGGTGCCTGTAATCCCAGCTACTCGGGGCAGGGATGGGGTTCCCTGAGTGGGGGTGGGGGGTGAGGGGGCCGTGCTGAAGCAGGAGAATCGCTTGAACCTGGGAGGCGGAGGTTGCAGTGAGCCAAGATCATGCCACTGCACTCCAGCTTGGGCAACGGGTAACAAATAATAATAATAAAATAAAATATTAAAGAAAGTGTTCTACTGATCGCTTATGGCACAATTGTTCATTTGTGCTCCTTATTTTTGTTTTACAAAGAAACATTACAGCTATGAATTTTAAAAGCTTTTTTTAGTCCATGTCAATATAGTGGTAATTCTCTTTAATTATCTTTAAAATTCAGAGGCCAAACTATGTGGCATAAGACATGCTATAGTCAAGACTCTCATGTTCATGGCTAAAATCTGATGTAAAACTATAAGTATCAAACTACACAAAAATTAGCAGGCAAACATTAACATGGCATTATTTATTCTCATGATATTTTAGGCATTTTTAAAATCTCTTCAGGAAAGACTGACTAAAAAGAGTGGAACCTACTTTGAATTTAGAAATTCTGAAGGGCGGGTTTGACTATTGACGCTAAAGATTTACAAAAAGACAGACTTTTGTGGAAAATGTACATCCTCAGCATCTCAAAGCATGTATTAGGTAATTGTATACTCCGCTTGCTAACAATGAATGTTTGTTTCCCCACAAAATTCGTATGCTGAAACCTTAGCCCCCAAGGTGACGTATTAGGAGGTGGGGACTTTGGTAGGTGATTAGGTCACTAGTGCAGGGCCCCTCGTGAATGGGATTGGTGCCCTTATAAGAGAGACACTGGAGAGCTTTCTCACCCCTTTCAAGAATATGGTCATCTATGAGCCAGGAAGCAGGCCCCCACCAGGCACCAAATGTGCCAGCATTGTGATCTCGGACTTCCCAGCCTCCAAATATTTCTCACAGTTTTATGGGCTAGAAATGTCTAAGATCAGCTGCTGAGTCTATTCTGTTGCAATGGCCCAAACATACTAAGACAGATTCTAACCTCTCTGGTGCTCTCTGCAACACTGCCTCACACATTAGTCCCCATTCTTGGGCATTTTCGAACTATTCTGTTCCACAAGGTTCTTTCCTGCTTCCTTCAGCCACGCACACGTCTTTCCCATTCAGAAAATAACTTCCCTCAACCAATCTCCACCTCTAGTTACTACTGCTCCTCTCTCATTCCCTTTACCACCAGCTACATTCAGTTTACATTGTCTGAATTCATTTCGTTAAGTATTTATTGCCTACTAGTCCTTTTACAATCTGGATTTTGCATTGCTCACAGTGTTAAAGGATGTCAGATAGGATGGCAATTGAATCTGGACCTCCACATGTGGCAATTAGTAAAAAGACAACCTAGGCTTCCCAAAGCGGCATGTTTAGGGGTCATGAAAGAGTCTGTATTACCAAAAGTAAGGAGACATTTACTAACATCCTCAAATACATGCCCTCTGCTTCAACGAGAGGTTAAACATTAAGGTTTCACTTATACAGGAGAAAGAAAAAAAACAACATTCAAGAATATTACCCAGTCAAATTAAGGATAAGGACATTCTGATATAATCAAGGAAGCTGAAAATAGAAAAATCATATTTTTAAGGAAAAAGTATCCCAAAATAATTGAGAAATGAAGCAAAATTAATAGCTCAAGAATAGGGGGCTTGTAGGAACTTAAATAAAATGACAAATGACAAAAGAAGGCAAAAATAAAGTAAGTCTAAATGATTCAAAGTTTCAATACAAAACTAACATCAAAAATGAATTTTGCAAAAGGAGCTATGTAATATAAAAATCATATTTAAATAAAATTGTGTGGGTCAAAAAATAGATTATATTAACAAGGAGTCATACAAGGAGTAAAAAAAGAAGTTTGCAAAATTCAAGCTGACCAAAGATATAAGCAAATAGTTTATGACTGAAAATGTATATGGATTTAAATAAAAAGAAAAATTTTTATCTGGAATTTTAAAAATTGAATGCATGCAATTATATGATCTATCCTATAACAGCCTGAAATATAAAATGCACATATTTTGACCTCTGGTCCAAGATGGTTTCAAGTTATAGATATAATACATAACTCTCTTTTACTGGAACTAACATTCCAATTGTTTTTTTAGAGGCAGAAAAAATATATCAAACAATACAAACATTTTAAAAGTAGTTTTTGTAGATTAAACAGAACTTGAGGTAAAAAAAATTAAAAAGTATATAACACAATGAAAATAAGTTATGAATCATTAAGTACAGAAAGTATGAAAATATATAAAGCAAAATATTTTAGGAATACAAGTATTCATTGATAATAATGCAGTAGAAGAGATCACACTATTCTATCAATCTTTGACAAGTTAAAGTATAAATAAGGGTATAGAAGATATAAATAACATGACTTGAAAGTTTGATTTCAGAAATTACAAATATATCATTTTATGCGGTATAATAAAGAAAATCCACTTTTTTCTTTTTTCTTTTCTTTTTTTTTTCTTTTTTTCTTTTTTTTTTTGAGGCAGAGTCTTGCTCTGTCACCCAGGATGGAGTGCAGTGGTGCGATTTCGGCTCACTGCAGCCTCCAGCTCCTGGGTTCAAGTGATTCTCATGACTCAACCTCCCAAGTAGCTGGGACTATAGGCATGCACCCCAACATTCTGCTAATATTTTGTAGTTTTAGTAGAGGCGGGGTTTCACCATGTTGGCCAGGCTGGTCTCGAATTCCTAACCTCAGGTGATCCACCTGCCTCGGCCTCCCAAAGTGCTTGGATTACAGGCATGAGCCTGGCCAAGATTTTTATTTGAACTGCATTTAGCATATAAATTAATTTGGAGGCAATTGATACAGTCACCATATTTAGTCACACACACACACACACACACACACACACACACAGTAGGAAATATATGGCCATTCATTTAAATATTTTTCTTTGTAATATTTTCTAGTTTACTTTTGTTTTCATAGAAATTCTGTGCCTTTTTAATTAGTAGCTAATATTTCCTTAGGGCACTGATGATAATCCTATTATAATCCAAGTATATTTGTGTTTTTTTCCAATATTTATACCACAGTTTCTCTTCCTCCGCCTCCTCCTCTACCCTTCTTTCTCTTCATTTTCCTTCCTTCCTTCCTTCTTGTTTTGGTTTATTTCAAAGCATTAGTTTGAATTCCAGGAAAAATAGAGATGGTGATGCCGGCCATGTCATTCCTATATTTAACTTTGATTAGGGGTGCTTTATTAAATATAAGATGAGAATTTGGTTAGAAATAGAAATTCTTAATCATGTTAATTTATCTTAACAGTTTAGAAAAAAAAATTCAACCTTCTTCTGGGTTGTTAAACTTCTTTTTTGATTAATACAAAAGAAACAGATTTTCCTCTTAAGTATCAACTTTTTCCTTCATTGATCATTTTGAAGTATATTTTCATTTTTTTATTGAGCATTTTACTTAGGATTTTTGAATTGAAATCTATAAGTGAATTTATTAATTTTTTTGTCCTGGTTACTTTAGATGTTGTGTTTTCTTTCTACCTTTTTAAGCATTATGTGTAGTGAATTTATTTTAATTCTTTCGGCTAATAATAAAAATACCATAGAACTGCTTCAAGTTTGACTTTGTACCTAAAAGTTTTCATACATAGTATATTCATTTTAATTATTTTCAAAGTTAGTGTTTTCCAATATGTTAAAGCAATGTCTTTTAGCAAACATGAAAATATTATGCCTATAAATTTTAATTGAATTCCAAAATAAATTAAATATGGCCTCCCTCTTCTGTGAATTACAGTTGTAGTTTGTAATTTAAATACTAAAGTATAGGCTGAGGTGGGTGAACCACCTAAGGTTAGGAGTATAAGACCAGCCTGCCAATATGGTGAAACCCCATCTCTACTAAAAACAATACAAAAATTAGCTGGACATGGTTGCACCTCCTAGCTACTTGGGAGGCTGAGGCAGGAGAATTGCTTGAATCTGGGAGGTGGAGGTTTCAGTGAGCGGAGATTGAGCCACTGCACTCTAGCTTGGGTGACAGAGGAAGACTCTTCTCAAAACAAAACAAAACAAAAACATATTAACAGAATTTAAAACAATTTTAAAGTATTTTATGTTGCTTCTGGAATAACACATGAACAAATATTACAATAAAAAATATAAATGAAAGAAGAGTAAGGAGAAGGAACTTGCTTTACTGATACTAAAACATATTTGTAAAGTTATAATAATTAAAACATTGTAGTATAAGGATAGTCAAGTCTGTGCTATGAAACTAAAGACCTCGCAACAGATGTTTGTATTTTTAATCACATATGATTTGTCAGAGGAGAAACTGACACTGACCATGAGGTGAACAGTTATGCCTGAAACATTAGGAAGATTCCAAGAAGAACCTCTGAAAAAACAAACGTAAAAAATTATCATATGTTTGTTGGCAAGTGAAGGAATGAAAGCACTTAATGAGACAGTAGAGAGTGAATAAACTATAAGGAGAAGAATTCAAAAACTAAATACAGATGACCCTTGAACAATGCGAGGGTTAGAGCACCAACCCCCAAATTCTCACACAATTAAAAATCTGTGTATAGGCCGGTCGTGGTGGCTCACGCCTGTAATCCCAGCACTTTGGGAGGCCGAGATGGGCGGATCACGAGGTCAGGAGTTTGAGACCATCCTGGCTAACACAGTGAAACCCCCTCTCTACTAAAAATACAAAAAATTAGCCGGGCATGGTGGTGGGAGCCTGTAGTCCCAGCTACTCGGGAGGCCGAGGCAGGATAATGGCGTGAACCCGAGAGGCGGAGCTTGCAGTGAGCCGAGATCGAGCCACTGCACTCCAGCCTGGGCAACAGAGCAAGACTCCATCTCAAAAAAAAAAAACAAATCTGTGTATAACATTTGACTCCCCAAAAATGTAACTACTAATAGCTTACTGTTGACCAGCAACTTTACTAATTACATTAATGGTCAATTAACACATACTTTGTATGTTATATGTATTATATATTGTATTTCTACAATAAAGTGAGCTAAAGAAAATAAAATGTGGCCAGGCATGGTGGCCTTCCAGCACTTTGGGAGGCTGAGGTGGAAGAATCGCTTGAGGCTAGGAGTTTGAGAGAAATGAAAATGTTATTAACAAAATCATAAGAGAAAATGTATTTACTATTCAGTAAGTGGAAGTGGATCATAATAAAGGTCTTCATCCTGGTTGTCCTTATATTGAATAGGCTGATGAGGAGGAAGACAACGGGGTTGGTCTTGTTGTCTCAGGGGTGGCAGAGGTGGAATAAAATCCATTTTTCAGTGTACTCACACAGTTCAACCTGTGTTGTTCAAGGGTCAACTGTATATAAAACAAAAGTACACAACATAATCCTATACTTTTTCTAGTAGATAATGAACAAAGAAAATCTGCCAAATAGGAGTTATTGATAAAACATTTAAAGTAGTAAAACTTCTTTTAAATGTTTATTTAAAAAATATTTGTAGTTTAAGAGCAAGTAGAAATCATGAAAGATTATCTTTTAAGTAATTTGATAATGTATTAACAATTGTACCTCCTTTTATTATTTAACTTTGTTCTAAGTAGCACACTGTAAAATAGCTGCAGGATTCTGTCTTCTCAAGAAGATTTTTATAACCTTTGATAAGATTTTTAAAGTAGAAACAGAGCTGACCTTGGAGTGTAGTAATTTATTACTAAGGGCTCTCTGTAAAATAAACTTTAAAAGTCACGAATGAAGACTTATCTTCCAAAGGCTTGTCAGGAGATAAGTTTTCTACCTAAGGACTTCATAGGAGAAAGCATTGACCTTGCTGTGGCAGCTTTTATATGATGTTTCATTTATAGAAGGAATAAATGAAATATGACACTTGTCCTATCAGAGTTTATTTTGCAACCACAAACACTGCAGGTGAAGCATAACTTTTAAAATTTTTATTTATAAGATTAAAAGATGATCATAAGGTTTGCATCTCCTCCCTTTCATTCCAGAGGCTATTCTGGTCTGAAAAATTATACTAATGGGAACTCTAAACTCACTGAATCCCTTGTTCTCAATGTCCTTCTTTGGACGTTGACAGAGATAAGAATTCCCCCAATTAGTCCTTTGACTTACTTCTTGAGTCACCGTTCAAAGACTTCCCTGCCGGCAGGATAGGGGAGTGAACAGGGGCCCAGCCAGATGAGAAGGAAATTGATTTTTATAATAGTGTGTTAGATAGCTTTGTGTACAAGTTTACTTCTTTATCTGAAAGGGGAAGGTGAGGCTGTCTCTGCCCAAAGCCCCAATAGGCTGGCTCTTGATTTTGTTCATTTAACATTTATGTACATAACACTTCTGTAATATTATCTAAATATTTCAATGTATTAAGAAGCAGGGTCCATGACATACATTTGTTTTGTATTTCTCACAGTTCTATCATAGGACTAAGAACTGTAGTATAGTACTGATATGGTTAATTTTATATGCCAAGTTGACCAGGTCACAGGATATTAATAAATCTCATATACATATATGTGAGATAATATATAAATACTATTCATTCTATTTATGTTTCTATTGGAGATGTGTGTGTGTGTATGTGTGTGTATGCTGTTTCTCTAAAGAAAACTGACAAATATTGTACTTAATACTTTTGTGAAGTATCAAAAGTTTGCAATAGAATGAGAATCATTCTACATTACCATCTGAAACGTTTTTAAAAGTTGAAATTGATAAGCAAATATAACATTTATTACTATTTTTACTTTCACAATAATAGAAGTCCATTTACTATACCGTAGCTTTCTCTCCTTTCTTTGGTTTATCTTATTTAGTCCAAAAGTATTAGAGTCCAACTTCTATTATAGTAAACTATTTGGAATGGTCTAAATTATTTTGTTGCCTTAAATTTTTTGTTGTTTTTCAATAACACTTGAAAGACAGCTGAAGTCTAGAAATAATTTTTATATGTATGATTTTAATACTCGATAGAAATAATTTTAGATTTTGTTTCAGCATAATAATCAGTCATTAAAGTTAACATTCAGTTTATTTCCTAAATTAGGTACAATAGTTTTTTCCCAAGTGAAAGTATATTTTCTCATAGATGTCATATATCTTCAGCCACAATCAATTTAATACAGATCAACAATCCTTTGTCCACATTTATAAAATTCAAGAAGCTCTTAAAACTGAAAACTTTTCATGACTCACAAAGTGCCAGAATCAAACCCGAACTGCACTCATTTGGTAGCAAAACACAACTTGAACTGATGTGAAGCTAATTATACCATTATACATTATTTTTATACATTTTGCCACAAAACAAAAAAAAAGGAATGTTTCATTACAGTGTGGCGTTAAACCCAGATGAAGATTTTAAATACATAGTTATGTGTATGTTGGTTTCTAAATTTCAAAAAAATTTTAATTCTCAAACACATCTGGAATTGTTGACCTGCATTTGTATTTTTATTCATAAAGAGATTTGTTATCAGACCAGGAAAGATCACAGTGCTTATTTATAGATTAGCCTTTGCAGGGAACTCTTCACCCATTGCTGTTTGGTTGTTTATTTTTTTTGCTTTAAGTCTCCTGGTTATGAACCTCATGATTCATTCTACCATTGCCATCATCCTCTGCTCAGTGCCTATTGTGTCTTTTGGACTAAAAGCCAGTCTTTCTATGCCTCTTGAGTCACTAGCACCCCTTCTTGCTTGACTTTCTGGGGGAAAAACTCCCTGCAAATCACTAAAGTAACCCCTTGATTTGTTCCTCTCTTAACTTTCTCTTCCTCCAACTCTAAATTTCTCACCTTATTCACCTTTTTCTATTATAATTTCCAATCAACTCCTGTGGCTTTTAAAGCATTTTTCCTCCTCTAAAAATGGGAATATTAAAGAACCTAGTTTAAAAGAAACTTATTCCAATATACTTTAACCCCAGAGACTGGTATACCAAATAGTATTCACTGTATATACATTAATGAAGAAATAAATGAAGATGGTATTGTATTCTGGTTATCCATTGCCACACAAGCTACTCCAAGACTTGGTGGCTAAAAACAACAACAATAATATTATTATTTTATCTCATGATTCTGTGGACCAGAACTTTGGACAGGCACAGACAGGATGGCTTCTCTCACCTCCACAGTGTCTAGAGTCATCTTGGATGACTCTAATGGCTGAGGCTGGCTCAGCTAGAGACTGGCCTACAATCTCTGTCTCTCCTTCTCTTCCCCTCTCTCTCAACCCATGGCAATTGTGACTATTGTGGGCTTCCCCATAGCCACAGGCGATCAGAATTCTTAAAAGTAGCTCATGGCTCGAAAAAGTAGGGGAATGGACATGAAGACTCCTCTTAAAGGTGAGACTCAGATCTGGCACAGCATCACTTCCACTATAACTTACTGGTTTAAGCAATGAGACAATTATCAAAGAATCTGTTGCCACCTTTAATCCACCAGAGTGGGTCAGTCAACTTTCTCTATTCCCTAAAGCACTTCCCTTACCTTCTATTTTATTTATTCTGTGATCTTATAACCTGAGTTTATGATCACTCTAAGTTAACTTCCAAAAGTTTTCCTAAATTGTTATTTTCAATTTGTTTGCCTTTTCTGCAATGTTTTTGCTGCTTCCATTCTTTTTACCTAATAGTACAGAGGGCTAAGGGTGGTGATGATTATCCTAATGATACTTGCAAACTGTAGTCTAATATTTATTTAGAAATAAGCAAAGACCAAGAATGAAAGGGAGTAGTCTCATCTTATTTGTCCTCCAAAAAAGGCTAAAGTAAGAAAGTTGTGGACATCTCTGAAATCTCATTTTTGTTCTCAGAAATAAGATTAGCAATTAGAGAAATTAATTTAGAGAATGCTATGTAAAAGTCAAAAGAGATGTTTTAAAAGATTTCTCTGCTCCAATACCACATGCTCTTGAAAACTAGCTTCAAACATATTTATTTTATAAGATACGATAAAAATTCTTAATTGTAAACAAGAGAATCCACTCTGGCTAGTATATAGAAAAAGAAGTAAAGATGGAGAAGCAAAGAAATCATATAAGATTCCAGAAACAAGGAACAGAAACACATCATAAAATTGGCCTGATGAGAAATCTATCAGCAATGTCTCTAGAATGATAGCACTGCCTGCATTAGGATAAAAAATTACTATACGGACTGGTTCCAAGATGGCCGAATAGGAACAGCTCCAGTCCACAGCTCCAGCATGAGCGATACAGAAGATGGGTGATTTCTGCATTTCCGAGGGAGGTACCGGGTTCATCTCACTGGCGATTGTTGGAAAGTGGGTGCAGCCCATGGAGCGTGAGCTGAAGCAGGGTGGGGCATCACCTCACCCAGGAAGCACAAGGCATCAGGGAATTCCCTTTCCTAGCCAAGGGAAGCCATGACAGATGGTACCTAGAAAATGGGGACACTCCCATCCTAGTACTGCACTTTTCCAACAGTCTTAGCAAACAGCACACCAGGATATTATATTCTGCGCCTGTCTCGGAGGGTCCCACACCCATGGAGCCTCACTCACTGCTAGCACAGCAGTCTGAGATTGAACTGCAAGGTGGCAGCAAGGCTGGGGGAGGGGTGTCTGCCATTGCTGAGGCTTGAGTAGGTAAACAAAGCAGCCAGGAAGCTTGAACTGGGTTGAGCCCACTGTAGCTCAAGGAGGCCTGCCTGCATCTGTAGACCCCACCTCTGGGGGCAGGGCATAGCTGAACAAAAGGCAGCAGAAACTTCTGCAGACTTAAATGTCCCTGTCTGACAACTTTGAAGAGAGTAGTGGTTCTCCCAGCACGGAGTTTGAGATCTGAGAACGGACAGACTGCCTCCTCAAGTGAGTAGCCTAACTGGGAGAGTAGGGGCCAACTGACACCTCATACGGGGAGTGCCCCTCTGAGACGAAGCTTCCAGAGGAAGGATCAGGCAGCAACATTTGTTGTTCTGCAATATTTACTATTCTGCAGCCTCTGCTGGTGATACCCAGGCAAACATGGTCTGTAGTGGACCTCCAGCAAACTCCAAAAGACCTGCAGCTGAGGGTCCTGACTGTTAGAAGGAAAACCAACAAATAGAAAGGACATCCACACCAAAAACCCATCTGTATGGCACCATCATCAAAGACCAAAGGTAGATAAAACCACAAAGATGGGGAGAAACCAGAGCAAAAAAGCTGAAAATTCTAAAAATCAGAGTGCCTCTTCTCCTCCAAAGGAACGCAGCTCCTTGCCAGCAACAGAACAAAGCTGGATGGAGAATGACTTTGACAAGTTGACAGAAGTAGGCTTCAGATGATTGGTAATAACAAACTTCTCCAAGCTAAAGGAGGATGTTTGAACCCATCACAAAGAAGCTAAAAACCTTGAAAAAAGATTAAAAGAATGGCTAACTGAATAAACAGTGCAGAGAAGACCTTAAATGACCTGATGGAGCTGAAAACCATGGCACGAGAACTATGTGATGCATGCACGAGCTTCAGGAGCGAATTCGATCAAGTGGAAGAAAGGGTATCAGTGATTGAAGATCAAATGAATGAAATGAAGCAAGAAGAGAATTTTATAGAAAAAAGAGTAAAAAGAAATGAACAAAGCCTCCAAGAAATATGGGACTACGTGAAAAGACCAAATCTATGTCTGATCGGTGTACCTGAAATTGATGGGGAGAATGGAACCAAGTTGGAAAACACTCTGCAGGATATTATCCAGGAGAACTTCCCCAACCTAGCAAGGCAGGCCAACATTCAAATTCAGGAAATACAGAGAACGCCATAAAGATACTCCTCAAGAAGAGCAACTCCAAGACACATAATTGTCAGATTCACCAAAGTTGAAATGAAGGAAAAAATGTTAAGGGCAGCCAGAGAGAAAGGTCAGGTTACCCACAAAGGGAAGCCCATCAGACTAACAGCAGATCCCTCAGCAGAAACTCTACAAGCCAGAAGTGAGTGGGGGCCAATATTCAACATTCTTAGGAAAAGAATTTTCAACCCAGAATTTCATATCCAGCCAAACTAATCTTCAGAAGTAAAGGAGAAATAAAATCCTTTACAGAGAAGCAAATGCTGAGGGATTTTGTCACCACCAGGCCTGCCTTACAAGAGCTCCTGAAGGAAGCACTAAACAGGGAAGGGAAGAACTGGTACCAGCCACTGCAAAAATATGCCAAATTGTAAAGACCATTGATGCTAGGAAGAAACTGCATCAACTAATGAGCAAAATAACCAGCTAACATCATAATGACAGGATCAAATTCACACATAACAATATTAACCTTAAATGTAAATGGGCTAAATGCTCCAATTAAAAGACACAGACTGGCAAATCGGATAAAAAGTCAAGACCCATCAGTGTGCTCTATTCAGGAGACCCATCTCATGTGCAGAGACACACATAGGCTCAAAATAAAGGGATGGAGGAATATTGACCAAGCAAACGGAAAACAAAGAAAAGCAGGGGTTGCAATCCTAGTCTCTGATAAAACAGACTTTAAACCAACAAAGATCAAAAGAGACAAGGCCATTGCATAATGGTAAAGGGATCAATTCAACAAGAAGAGCTAACTATCCTAAATATATATGCACCCAATACAGGAGCACCCAGATTCATAAAGCAAGTCCTTAGAGACCCACGAAGAGACTTAGACTCCCACACAATAAGAATGGGGGACTTTAACACCCCACTGTCAACATTAGACAGATCAACGAGACACAAAGTTAACAAGGATATTCAGGACTTGAACTCAGCTCTGCACCAAGCGGACCTAATAGACATCTACAGAACTCTCCACCCCAAATCAACAGAATATACATTCTTCTCAGCACCACATCACACTTATTCCAAAATTGACCACATGGTTGGAAGTAAAGCACTCCTCAGCAAATGTAAAAGAACAGAAATTATAACAAACTGTCTCTCAGACCACAGTGCAATCAAATTAGAACTCAGGATTAAGAAACTCACTCAAAACCTCTCAACTACATGGAAACTGAACAACCTGCTACTGAATGACTACTGGGTACATAACAAAATGAAGGCAGAAATAAAGATGTTCTTTGAAACCAATGAGAACAAAGACACAACATACCAGAATCTCTGGGACACATTTAAAGCAGCGTGTAGGGGGAAATTTATAGCACTAAATGCCCACAAGAGAAAGCAGGTAAGATGCATAATCGACACCCTAACATCACAATTAAAAGAACTAGGGAAGCAAGAGCAAACACACTCAAAAACTAGCAGAAGGCAAGAAATAACTAACATCAGAGCAGAACTGAAGGAGATAGAGACACAAAAAATCCTTCAAAAAATCAATGAATCCACGAGCTGGTTTTTTGAAACTATCAACAAAATTGATAGACTGCTAGCGAGATTAATAAAGGAGAAAAGAGAGAATAATCAAATAGACACAATAAAAAATGATAAAGGGGATATCACCACCAATCCCACAGAAATACAAACTACCATTAGAGAATAATATAAACACTTCTATGCAAATAAACTAGAAAATCTAGAAGAAATGGATAAATTCCTGGACACATAAACCTCCCAAGACTAAACCAGGAAGAAGTTGAATCCCTGAATAGACCAATAACAGGCTCTGAAATTGAGGCAATAATTAATAGCATACCAACCAAAAAAAGTCCAGGACCTGACGGATTCACAGCTGAATTCTACCAGAGGTACAAAGAGGAGCAGCTACCATTCCTTCTGAAACTATTCCAATCAATAGAAAAAGAAGGACTCCTCCCTAACTCATTTTATGAGACCAGCATCATCCTGATACCAAATCTGGCAGAGATACAACAAAAAAAAAGAGAATTTTAGACCAATATCACTGATGAACATTGATGCAAAAATCCTCAATAAAATACTGACAAACCAAATCCAGCGGCACATCAAAAAGCTTATCCACCATGATCAAGTGGGCTTCATCCCTGGGACGCAAGGCTGGTTCAACATACACAAATCAATAAACGTAATCCATCATATAAACAGAACCAAAGACAAAAACCACTTGATTATCTCAATAGATGCAGAAAAGGCCATTGACAAAATTCAACAGTCCTTCATACTAAAAACTCTGAATAAACTAGGTATTGATGGGACATATCTCAAAATAAAAAGAGCTATTTATGAGAAACCGACAGCCAATATAGTGAATGGGCAAAAACGGGAAACGTTCCCTTAGAAAACTGGCACAAAACAGGAATGCCCTCTCTCACCGCTCCTATTCAACATAGTGTTGGAAATTCTGGCCAGAGCAATCAGGCAGGAGAAAGAAATAAAGGGTATAAAATTAGGAAAAGAGGAAGTCAAATTGTCCCTGTTTGCAGATGACATGATTGTGTATTTAGAAATCCCCATTGTCTCAGCCCCAAATCTCCTTAAGCTGATAAGCAACTTTAGCAAAGTCTCAGGATACAAAATCAATGTGCAAAAATCACAAACATTCCTATACACCAATAACGGATAAACAGAGAGCCAAATCATGAGTGAACTCCCATTCACAATTGCTACAAAGAGAATAAAATACTTAGGAATACAACTTACATGGGTTGTGAAGGACCTCTTCAAGGAGAACTACAAACCACTGCTCAACGAAATAAAAGAGGACAAAAACAAATGGAAGAACATTCCATGCTCATGGATAGGAAGAATCAATATCATGAAAATGGCCACACTGCCCAAGGTAATTAATAGATTCAATACCATCCCATCAAGCTACCAATGACTTTCTTCACAGAATTGGAAAAAAACTAATTTAAAGTTTATATGGAACCAAAAAAGAGCCCACATTGCCAAGACAATCCTAAGCCAAAAGAACAAAGCTGAAGGCATCACACTACCTGACTTCAAACTACACTACAAGGCTACAGTAACCAAAACAGCACGGTACTGGTACCAAAAGAGAGATATAGACCAATGGGACAGAACAGAGCCGTCAGAAATAATGCCACACATCTACAACCATCTGATCTTTGACAAACCTGACAAAAACAAGAAATGGGGAAAGGATTCCCTATTTAATAAATGGTGCTGGGAAAACTGGCTAGCCATATGTAAAAAGCTGAAACTGGATCCCTTCCTTACACCTTATACAAAAATTAATTCAAGATGGATTAAAAGACTTAAATGTTAGACCTAAAACCATTAAAACTCTAGAAGAAAACCTAGGCAATACCATTCAGGACATAGGCATGGGCACGGACTTCATGACTAAAACACCAAAAGCAATGTCAACAAAAGCCAACATTGACAAACGGGATCTAATTAAACTCAAGAGCTTCAGCACAGCAAAAGAAACTACCATCAGAGTGAACAGGCAGCCTACAGAATGGGAGAAGATTTTTGCAATCTACTCATCTGACAAAGGGCTAATATCCAGAATCTACAAAGAACTTAAACAAATGTACAAGATAAAAGCAAACAACCCCATCAAAAAGTGGGCAAAGGATATGAACAGACACTTCTCAAAAGAAGACATTTATGCAGCCAACAGACACATGAAAAAATGCTCATCATCACTGGCCATCAGAGAAATGCAAATCAAAACCATAATGAGATACCATCTCACACCAGTTAGAATGGCGATCATTAAGAAGTCAGGAAACAACAGGTGTTGGAGAGGATGTGGAGACATAGGAACACTTTTACACTGTTGGTTTGACTGTAAACTAGTTCAACCATTGTGGAAGACAATGTGGCAATTCCTCAAGGATCTAGAACTAGAAATACCATTTGACCCAGCCATCCCATTGCTGGGTATATACCCAAAGGATTATAAATCATGCTGCTATAAAGACACATGCACACGTATGTTTATTGCAGCACTATTCACAATAGCAAAGACTTGGAACCAATGCAAGTGTCCATCAAATATAGACTGCATTAAGAAAATGTGGCACATATCCACCATGGAATACTATGCAGCCATAATAAAGCATGAGTTCATGTCCTCTGTAAGGACATGGATGAAGCTGGAAACTATCATTTTCAGCAAACTATCGCAAGGACGGGAAACCAAACACTGAATGTTCTCACTCATAGGTGGAAATTGAACAATGAGAACACTTAGACACAGGGTGGGGAACATCACACCGTGGGGCCTGTCGTGGGGTGGAGGTAGTGTGGAGGGATAGCATTAGGAGATATACCTAATGTAAATGACAAGTTAATGGGTGCAGCACACCTACATGGCACATGTATACATATGTAACAAACCTGCACGTTGTGCACATGTACCTTAGAACTTAAAGTATAATAATAAAAAATAAGAAAAAAATTACTATACATAAACGTTTTGCACATAGGTCACTTCTGAGTCATTGTCTTGCATGAATGTTTCTGACTGATGAAACCATAGCCACATTTCCACAACCTAGCTACTAGACTCTCTAGGACATGTGGGAGTTTTTAAGATGAAATCAACCTTGAGAAAGTAGAATTTAGAGTGTGGCAAAATATAAAAATGCAAAGTGGTTGTTCAAAATGTATTTGACAGGCAAACATAAATGAGTGATGTCTCTCTCAGCCCAACTTTTAGCTGACAAAATCACTATATATTCTTCTACCATATTAAATTTACAAAAGCATAGCAACAATACTATGTTCCAACCTTGTATAATGTAAATATCAGTTATAATTAAAACACGCTTACTGTTTTCCAAATTCTCTTCAGTTACTTTATGAAGCTTCAAGCCTGACATCTGGGTAATGTCCATTTCTCCTCTGATTTATTCACAATTTTTTCTGGATATTTTCTAACCTATGGAAAAATATAATAATTATTAGAAAAGGTAGGGCATGGGAAATGTTAATCTATAGACATTTACATGATCACCAACAAAGAAAAAGCAGGTGTCTACAGGTGTTATGGTTGGAATGTTCCCTCAAAAATTTATGTTGAAATTTAATTGCCATTGTGACAGTATTAAGAGGTAGGACCTTTAAGAGGTAAGTATGTCATAAGGGCTCTGCCTTCATCAATAAATTAATACCATTATCCAAGGAGTGGGTTGGTTATGGGTTCCTCCTCAAGAATTCTCAGCCTACTCTTCATTCAAGAAACTCTGTGTTGTGAATTGACTCGGAGCCATGGCGTGGAGGCACAATCCTGGAGTCTGTTTTCTAGGCTTACTTGCTGCTGCTGTTGTTGTTTGTTTATTTGTTTTTGTATTACTTATACAGATCAAGTGGGACCTTAATGGTTACACAACGTTTTCAGACCCAGGGACCCCCCTAATCAATCAGCAAGGCAAAGTGTGTGTCAAACCACTCGGATTATCACAACGTGGTTAAGTGCTGCTAATGAGGCTCATATTAATGGCAGCATCTCCCACCTTTGTTTTCATCCTGTAGGGAATAGATACTGCACACTTTTCAAAGATGCTTGTATCTGTTTTTTATGGCTTTTAGAAATCATGTATTTTCCTTTTTCTGGACCCATATTTAAAGTATTGCTTCCATATACGTTATATTTCATTTGTACTGCTTTCGTACCTTAAAATGCTTTCTCACATATATTCCTGCAGGTAGTTGCTAATATAACTTGGCAAAACATTGCTTTTCTTTTCCTTTGGTGGGTAAGCCTTTTCTTCCTGGGTTTAATTTTGCCCTAGCTTCTTGGAGCATTCTGGACTCTGACACTAGCTATGGGTCCAAGGCATTGCAAGGTGTCAGGAATGGGTTGTGAAGAAAGTTATACCACCTCCTGAGGTAACTGCCTCAGGCAACGTGCTTACATGGTTTTCAGGGAAGCAGGAACAACCGATTAAACACTGGAGAAAAAGCTATTTCTTCTACTAAGGGATGTTTAGTAAATTTGAGTGTTCAAAGTACTCTGAGTTTTCAGGGTTTTCCCATCTGTTTCAATTACAATTCCATGGAAGTGTCTTAACTTTCAGTAAGAGTCATGGTACCGTTAGAATTCATCTGACGTAATTGAGAAACCACAGCATTAGACTGTGCATTTAATTTTCAGTTTCATCAGTCCTGCAGAGAGGAGAGCTAATTTTAGGGTAATCATTTTATCGCCCTGGCTTTTTTACTACATTGAGCTGAGAATTTAAA
This sequence comes from Pan troglodytes, assembly GCF_028858775.2. Classification (NCBI taxonomy): domain Eukaryota; kingdom Metazoa; phylum Chordata; class Mammalia; order Primates; family Hominidae; genus Pan; species Pan troglodytes. The sequence continues at coordinate 28,200,598 of NC_072413.2, read as the reverse complement.
ACTTTAAGGTGTTCTTTCCTTTCTTTCAAAGCTTAAGCACATTTAGAAGTAGCCAAGTCACCCTATAGCTCTTACGTGCTTCCTGTCCATTATACTTTTGTAAGCATAAACTCCCTACTTCCTTGCCTTCTATAGTAACATTATTCCAGGTGACCAAGAGCACAGATGATAAATATAAGCAAGTGTTTCATTTTAGTATGCCATGGGTACCAGTGCTCTTTTCTCTAGAACGAATTGTATTCTCAGAGCTTTCAAATCCAACCTTCCAGATAATGAATCCCGGATACTCATTTCCTTGAAGGTTCCTTGCACTTTTAATACAAATTATTCTATTAAACAACCTTAGTTGCAAGGAAACACATTCATTCCACCCAGATTAAGCAGAATAGATATTTATTAAAGATACTAGATAGCATGTATACTCATTGATTGTGCTAGGGTAATAAACAGGGTAAGCTCACCAGAACAATACCCATAGTCTATTACCAATTTCTGAATTGCTTCGAAAACAGTCCCAAGGGAGAAGCTACCTGTGACACTGCCACCTCCACAGCCACCAGAAAAAAAATGTGTGCTCTGCCAGAGCTTTTCCCTACTTGATCACTTCCAAATTGAAGACATAATGTAGGTGGAAATGATTATTGGAAACTGGTCCCTGCCTGTAATTCTGGGCACAAGAAAAGCTGGGAAATGCAGTTTTAAAATTGTATCTTGAGAAAACAGAATTTATCTTGTGGTAAATACAAAAATGCAGGTGGGTTTTCAAAAGATGTGCAGCCAAAAATGACAAATGTATACTACATATGGCTATTGTGTTTAAAATATTTCATAAAACTTGTGAAAATATTTTAATAATTATATCTGCCTTTATCTCATATATTTGTAACATAGAAATGGTTCTTAAATAAGTGGTATCATACTTTTAGCAAGGTAACCATAAGTATAATTTTACTAAGAAACATCTAGAGTCAAGATGTAATATTGTAAACAATATCCCTACAAGTACAGAGTCTACAGACATAATTGACATTTGATTATATCACTCTTATCTTTCAGACTTTATATTTGAAGGAAACTTCTAGGTGGCAACTGAATCAACAAATTCATCATTATTATTTTCAATCTGTTTGTATGAGTTATCAATTTAAGATGTACAGTTCTTCATTAAAATATAAATAGAGGATGTGTGTATTTTTTGAACATGGCTTATTTGATCATATTTATAAGGAATTCAACATGACTGGAAAATCTACACATTCCACAGAGACTATATCTGTATGTGTGTGCACACACATATGCATATATTTTTTTTAATATATATTGTTCATAAATGGAGAAAGCTGAACATAGCAGTCCTTTTATTCATTAGAACATAACAGGGCTGGGTGCAGTGGCTCACGCCTGTACTCCCAGCACTTTGGGAGGCCGAGGTGGGAGGATCACTTGAGGTCAGGAGTTCGAGACCAGCTTGGCCAATATGGCAAAAACCTGTCTCTACTAAAAATGCAAAAACTAGTTGGGCATGATGGCGCACACCTGTAATCCCAGCTACTCGGTAGGCTGAGGCAGGAAAATTGCTTGAACCTGGGAGGCAGAGGTTGCAGTGAGCCGAGATTGCACCACTGCACTCCAGCTTGGGCAACAGAGTGAGACTCCATCTCAAAAAAAAAAAAAGTTTTTTTGACATTATTATTATGTCAAATAATTAATGTCAAAAAAACTTTATAAGAAACCTTAAGGGCTGGGCGCGGTGGTTCATACCTGTAATCCCAGCACTTTGGGAGGCTGAAGCAGGCGGATCACGAGGTCAGGAGATCAAGACCATCCTGGCTAACACGGTGAAACCTGTCTCTACTAAAAGTAGAAAAAAATTAGCCGGGCGTGGTGGCAGAAGCCTGTAGTCCCAGCTACTCAGGAGGTTGAGACAGGAGAATGGCATGAACCCGGGAGGCGGACCGTGCAGTGAGCCGAGATGGCGCCACTGCATTCCAGCCTGGGCAATAGAGCAAGACTCTGTCTCAAAAAATTAAATAAACAAATAAACAAACCTTAAGATTTAATTTAGAAAAGAATTTCCTTAAGGTTCAGGACTGAATCCTCTTTTCTTTCTTCTTCAGAACTATGTAGCTAATCAAATGTGTTAAAAGCATAAGTTCAACATACTCAGATTCTAATACTTCCCTTCCAACCTTTGTCTTCTTGTGCTTGTTACCTCAGTAAATTGCACCACCACCACCACCATCACTTATAAAACCAAAAACCTACTGAAGCAGATGCTGTCAGCACTCCCACTCCCTATATTCTCTTGGGTTTCACCATTTCTATGTATACCATCTGTATTAGTCTATTTTCACACTGCTATAAAGAACTACCCAAGACTGGGTGATTTACAAAGAAAAGAGGTTTAATTGACTCACAATTCTCCATGGTTTGGAAGGCCTCAGGAAACTAACAATCATGGCAGAAGGGGAAGCGGAAGCAAAGGCAAGTCTTACATGGTAGCAGGACGGTGGTGGGAGTGGGGAGGGGACTGCCAAACACTTTTAAACCATCAGATCTTGTGAAAACTCACTGTCAATAGAACAGCATGGGGGAAACTGCCCCCATGAACCAATCACCTCCCACCAGGTCCCTCCCTCAGCGCCTGGGGATTACAATTTGAGATGAGATTTTTGTGGCGACACAGAGCCAAACCATATCACCATCCAACTTCCAAGTGTCAATATCTGCATCTCTTCCCTGTGGGCTTTCTCTCAACATTAGAGGCTACTCTGCCTCAACACAAAGCATGCTGAATTTGCCTAAGAAGTAATGCCAGAATTAACATCCAGTTGGGATCAGCCCTCAATTAATAAATGATAAGAGTTAATGTAAAAACACCACAGTTCCTTCATCCCTATGGTGGAATAAATCTCAGAAGCATGTTTTTTCCAGATTAAATTCTAGTCACCCACAATGATAACTTGTTTGATAATTGTGAAAATTGCAAAATATGGTCATAGTTCTCTCCATGTTAGTATGCATGTTCCTTTGTAAGGTGAGACTGCTGTCCCTTCTGACAAAAAGTAGAGTACTCCATCTCTATTTATTTAGAGTGTTTATTACTTAGAGTGTTTATTGTTTTGTATAATTTCTTAGTTACTGCTCTAGGTAATACAATATGCACATAGAAGTTATCATAATCTACTGTAATTGACATTTTACCAGTTTAAGAGATGTGTAGAATACTCAGTTTCATTTAGGATCTTTTACCCTCCCTTCCTGCTTTTAAAATATAGTTGTCTTAAGTATTTCCTTTATATACATCAAGTGCTACATCAGATAGTATTATAGTTTTTGTCTCAACCATAAGATATGATTTAAGAAACTTATGAGAAGTAATATAGTCTATTATATTGACCCTTATTTTTATACATTCTTTCTTTTTGGAAGTTCTTTCTTTTCTGAGGTTTTGAGTCTTCTTCTGTTACAATTTCCTTTCTCTTTAGAGAACTCCTTTTGCCCACCCTTCAAGGGCAGATTCCTTGGAAATGAATTCTATTAGTTTTATTTTTTCTGAGAATGTCCCTATTCCCTCTTCATTACTGAATGATATTTTCACCAGATAAGAATTCTCAATTGACCACTATTTTCTTTCAGTTATTTTTAAATGTGCTGCTTCTTTCTGGCCTCTGAGGTTTCTGATGAAAAATCTATTGTTGTTTGAGTTGTTTTTCCCCTATCATTGATTCCCTCTGGTTACTTTCTTTTCCTTTACATTTCAGAAGTTTAATTATAACATATCTTGGTACGAAATTTTTGAGGTTTATTCTATTTCGGTTTCACATCTGTGGGATAAGCTTCTTAAATCTGTAGGTTTATGTGTTTTACCAAGTTTGGGAGATTTTCAGCCATTTTTTCTTTGAATACTGTATTGGTCTCATTTTTCTCTTCCCTTTTTCCAACTCTAGTGAAACAAACAGTAGCTCTTAATATTGTACCATTAGCCTGAAACTTTGTTCAGTTTTGAAAGTATATTTTCCTTTGTTTTTCAGATTGTATAAATTCTATTGATCTGTCCTCAATTTACTGATTCTATGTTTGGTCGTTTCCACTCTACTATTGGGCCCATAAAGTTAGTTATTTTTTCTGTTATTTTGTTTTTCAGTTCTATAATCTCCATTTGGTTGTTTTTTTAACAGAACTTTTATTTATTTTCTGATTTTCTATTTTTTCATTTATCCCAAAAAAAATTTTAATGGCTTATTGAGACTTTTTATAATGTTTGCTTTAAAATTCTTGTCAATTAATTCCAACGTCTGATTCTTCTCCATTTTGGAATCCATTGGCTGTTTTTTCTCACTCATGTTGTGATTTTCCTGGCTCCTGGTATGACAAGTGATTTTTCTATTGTTTCCTGGATATTTTGGACACTATATTATGAGACTCTGGACCCTTTTACTATCCTTTTGTTTAGAGGGCAATCCCCCAGTGAGCTGTAGCCTGAGGGCTGGGTGGGTGTTTATGCTCAGCTTCTTGCTGGGTTCCACTGACACCAACCACACAGAATTGGAGCACTGACTTACACTGTCTCACCTGTCAAGCTAGAATCCTATATCTAGTGAAAATACTCGTTGGGAATTAAGGTAAAATTAAAACAGTCTCAGGTGAAAGAAGACTAAGATAATTCAAATGTAGCTAGCAAAACTTCTCTAGAAGAATTGCAGAAGAAAGTTCTTCTGGTGGCACTTTTGGAAATAGAAGTGAAGGACACAGCCAGTCTTGCTAAGAGATTGGTTATGTTGAAAGAGTAAGTAAACTGAGCAAATAAGTAAAAATATTGAGAGTGATGGGAACCAAGTTTCTCATGTTGAAAAATATGTTAACAAACTCAGAAATTTGTTGCATGTATTAATAACTTGTTGCTTTTTATTAATGAATAGTATTACATGGTACAGATTTACCAGAGTCTGTTTAACTGTCCACCTATTGAAGGAAATTAGAATTGTTTTTAATTTGGGTCTATTAAAATAAAGTTGCTATGGACATTCATGTATGTTTTCATTTCTGGGGGATAAGTGTCCAGGCAGAAGTTTGCTGGGTTGAATGGTAAATATGTATTTAGTTTTTTTAAAGATACTACCAAAATATTTTCCAGAGTGAATGTGGCATTTTACATTTCCACCATCCTTGCTAGCATTTAATATTGTCACTACTTTTTTGTTATAGCCATTCTGATTGTTGTGTAGTGATAACTCATTCTGTTCTTTATTTGCATGTTCTAATGGCTAGTGATGTTGAAACATCTTTCACGTGTTCCTTTGCCACCTATTTATTCATTTTATGAGATATCTTTTCATGTCTGGTTGCCCATTTCCTTATTGGATTGGTTCTTTACTGTTAAATTTAAGATTTTTTTTTTTCTAAAAAGAAAATTGTGTTCTATATTTGTGTCCTTTATCAGAGATGTGGTTTGTCAATGTTTTTTCCCAGGCTATAATTTGTCTTTCCATCCTTGTTTAACAAGGTATTTTCCTTAATAACACTTTTAATTTTATGAGGTTGTATTTACTGTTATGAATCATGCTTTTGGTGTCATGTCTAAGAATGTTATTAAATTATAGATTTAATGTCCTTAGTAGTTATAGGGCTATTCAGTTACATAGTTTATATTGGGTAAGTTGTGGTATATGTGCTTTTCAAAAAATTGCTCCTTTTCATCTGAGTTGTCAAATATATATTTATAGAGCTCTTTATGATGTCTTCTTATTATCATTTTGGCATCTTCAGGGTCTGTAGTGATATTCCTTGCTTCATTCCTGATATCAAAAATTTGTGTCTTTTCTCTTTTTCTTTGTCATCCTTGCGAGAGGTTTGTCAATTTTATTGAACTTTTAAAAGAGCCCATTTTTATTTCATTGATTTTCTCTACTTTTTATTTTCAACTTTACTTTCTGCTCTTTATTATTTCTTTCCTTCTGCTTGCTTTGGGTTTATTTTCCTCTTGTTTTTTGATGTGGAATCTTAGATTTTTGATTTGATATTTCTCTCTTCTCTAATATATGCCTTTAGTGCAATAAATTTCCCTCTCACCATTCCTTTAGCTGCAACCCACACATTTTTATATGTTATATTTTTATTTTCATTTGGTTCAATATATTTATTTCCCCAAGACTTCCTTTTGGGCTCATTGTTTATTTAAAAGTGTGCTGTTTTAGGCCAGGCATGGTGGCTCATGCCTGTAATTCCAGCACTTTATGAGGCAGAGGCAGGCAGATCACCTGAGGTCTGGAGTTCAAGACCAGTCTGGCTAACATGGTGAAACCCCATCTCTACTAAAAATACAAAAAATTAGCTTGATGTGGTGGTGTGCACCTGTAATCCCAGCTACTTGGGAGGCTGAGGTAGGAGAATCGCTTGAACCTGGGAGGCAGAGGTTGCAGTGAGCTGAGCTCACGCCATTGCACTCCAGCCTGGGCAACAAGAGCGAAACCTCGTCTCCCCCACCCCCCGTCCCCCCAAAAAAGTAGTGTATTGTTTAGCTTCCAAGTGTTTTTAGGTTTTCTTGTTACTGTTTTGTAATTAATTTACAGTTTGATTTCATCGTATCAGAGAATACACTGTATGAGTTTAATTCTTTTATGTTTGTTGACATTTGTTTTATGGCCCAAGACATGATATATCTTGGTAAATGCTGTATGAATATTTGAAAAGAATGTTTATTCTGCTGTTGTTGGATAAAGTTAGTGTTATATGAGTGTGAATTTGATGTTGTTGGTTGATGGTATTGATTTTTTTATATACTTGCTGATTTTCTGTCTAGTTATTCTATTAAGAGAGGGATATTGACATCTACAACTGTGTGAGTTTGTCTATTTCTTCTTTCGTGTCTTTCAGATTCTTTTCTTCTTTTTGTTCATTTATTTTGTAGTTCTGCTGTCTGGGACATATACAATTACGATTGCTATGTCTTCTTGGTGGGCTGACCCTTTCATTGGTTATTTAATATTCTCCGTTGTCCCTGGTAACTTTTTTCAGTCTGAAGTCGAATTTATCTAATATTAATATAAACATTCCTCTTTTCTTTTCATTAATGTTTGCATGGTATCTCTTTTTCTATTGCTTTACTTTCAATTTTCCTATATTTTTATATGTGAAATGCATTTCTTAGAGTTAACCTATATTAGTAATAATTTTAATCCACTCTGATAATCTCTGTCTTTTAATTAATATATTTAGACCATGTATATTTAATGTAATTATTAATATATTAGGGCTTAATGTCTACTATTTTATATTTTGTTTTCTGTTAATCCCCTCTGTTTTCCTTTTCTATTTTTTTCTGCTTTCTTATGTGTTATTTGAGCATTTTAAAAAGTAATTCTAATTTGCCTGTAATATACTTTATTGTATATTTGTATAGTTTTTTAATGGTTGCTTTAGATTTTATATTATACATACATAACTTATTATAGTATTCTGGTAACAAATTTTTATCCATTTGAATGAAGCGTAGAAACCTTTCCTCCCCTTAAGTCCCCTTGTCTCCCCTGTTGATAACAAAACTGCCTAAACTATTTTCTCTACATAGATTGAGAACCACATCATAACAAGAATGTTACAATTGTCTTTCAACCGTCAAATCTTATTTTAAAAATTCAAGAGCAGAAAGTTTATTGTGTTTGCCTATGTATTTACTTTTTCTATTGTTATTGCTTCCTTATTTATGTTCCAAGTTCCCTTCTTTTATTATTTTCTTTCTGTTTCAATAATTTCCTTTAGCTATTCTTTTAGGGTAGGTCATCTGGAGAACAAATTCTGTTTAGTTTTCTTCCAACTGAGAATGTCTTGATTTTTCCTTTATTCTTAAAGGATATTTTCACTGGATATAGAATTTTGGGTTGAGAGATTTTTTTTCCTTCTACATTGAACAATATTGTGCAGCTTCCTTCTAGCCTTCATGGATTCTCATTAGAAACACACTTTCAGTGGAATTATTTTTCTTCTACAGGTGAGGTGTTATTTCTTTCTCACTCTTTTTAAGATATTTTCCTTTAGTTTTCAGAAGTTTGATTCTGATGTAACTTGGTACAGAATGTCTTTGGTTTATCCTGTTATGGTTTGTTCAACTACTTGAATTTGTAGGTTTATGTCTTTTGTCAAATTTTAGAAATTTTTAGCTATTATTTGTTTGAATATGCCCTCTTTCTTCTCTGTGGGATTCTAATATCATGAATGGCAAACCTTTTTATCATCTCAATGAAACCTTAAGCTCTGTCCATTTTTTTGTCTGTTTGTTTCAGTCTAGTTTTTCTCTTATTCAGACTGGTGACTTCCATTGTTCTATCTTCAAGTCCATAGATTCTTTTGTCTTTTTTAGTCTGTTGAGTCAATTTGGTGAGATTTTTACTGGATATTCAGTTATTATTTTTTCAGTTGTGAAATTTTCTTTTTTTTTGCTAAAATTCCTTTTTTTGCTAAAGCTTTCTATTTCTTTTTGAGTCTATTTTTTCATCTGTTTCAAACATATTTCTAATTGTTTATTGAAGTCTTTTTATAATGTCTGAGTTAAATTAATTGTCGGATAATATCAACATCTTTGACATCTAGGTAGTGGTGTCTGTTGATTATCTTTTCTCATTCAAGTTAGGATTTCCTCGTTCTTGTTGTGACAGTACTTTTGATTGTGTTCTAGACATTTTTGATATTGTTTTAGGATAACTAGGGTTTTATTTGCATCTTTTGTTTTAGCAAGACTCCCTTGACACTGTGCCAGAAGAGTATGGCAGGTACCATCTTATTACTGCCAGGTTGTGGGGGAAGTCCAATTCCCCACTCAGTTTCCATTGCCATTTTAATAGGGAGGTGCAATTCATTGCTGGATGGGTATGGAATTTCAGGCTCCTCACTAGACCTCTGCTGACTTCACTTCAGTAGTAGGGGATGGAATGCCTTATTATGGCTGAGAGGGGTTGAAAGTCTGGGTTTACCAAGTGCTCTCTACTAATAGGAGATTGCTGATACCTGGCAGAACTCAAAGTCCAGACTGGCTAATAGTCTTTCAATGATACTGCTCCAGGGGCAGGGTGATGGGTATTGTATGTGTGTGCCTGGGGCAGGGAGGGTTTTCTCTTATTGAGGGGTGATGAAGGTTGAAGTATAGTCTTCCCTCTGGGGCTTTGGGTCACAGTTTTTTCCATGGTGTTAGGTTGAAGTTACTCTCTCAAAGTTTTTGCCTGTTTGGCTGCCCCTTCCTGTCCTAGAGAAATCAGAGAAAGCAGGATTTTCTTAGCACTCCTTTGTTTGCATCTGTTGGTGTTTCCAGGTTGCAGGGTTCTCCAGCACCCATCTAAGATATATGAGGCAAGAAGAAAACACAGGGAATACACTTCTATGTTATTCTCTGGGTGTCAAGATCTCTAGTCAGTCTTTCTTCTTCTCTTCACTTTTCAGAGTCCCCTGAATTTCTATTATGTCCAGAGTTTTTAGCTATACTTAGCAGGAGGAATGAGGAGAAATACATCTATTCCATGTTATCCAGAATTGGAAGCCCTGTAAATGCCCTTTTACATTTCAACTTTTGTATATATTTTACACCAATCATATAATATTAATTATGTATATATTAAGTTACAAATAAACATACAAACACATATATAGAAGGTATATGCTTAAATTCTTTTTTACTAATGGGGTGCAGAGCTAAATGCAGGTTGCAGAGCAGAGTTGTAAGCATTGCTGAGTCATTTCTGGGCCTAACTCTTCTACTAACTCACACAATTTGGGGCATTCATTTTTTTCACCTCTGAAATGAAGCATTTGCCAAGATAGTCTCTAAGACCACCACTTTTTCCTCTAAAAGCCTACAAATAATTATCAGTAGTATGCCTTCTAAAAGATATAAAATACCACATAAAATTGTTTCTATTTATGTTTTATTTAAAGCATATTTAAATCCTAACATGTATTAATTTCCTCAAGAGTAAAGTTCTATTCCATTTTTATTACAATCATCTAATCAAGATTGATCTCATACATGTAATTGTTAAAGAAAAACAGTAAAATTGATTTAAAAGGGTGTATTATCCTAATTTTCTATGATTTAAGTTCATGGTTGCACTACCTTATTAATTTAGTAGTTTTGGACATTTTTCAGTAATATATTCTCCTCACACGCTTTTCTCATGGAACCGAAATGGTAAAAATATCTGAAAGAGGCTATTTTATCTCAGGCTTAGTGGTCCAAGATCATAGACTGGTGTGTTTTGTGCTCTGTGTGCATATATATTCCTTCTACTCAAACACATCATATGCTACTACCTTTGCTAGGGTTGTGTATTCATTTGTTCTCATACTGCTATAAAGAAATACCTGAGACAGGGTAATTTATAAAGAAAAGAGGTTTAATTGGCTCACAGTTCTTCAGGTTGTACAGGAAGCAAGGCAGCATCTGCTTGGCTTCTGGGGAGGCCTTGGGAAACTTACAATCTTGGTGGAAGGTGAAGGGGGAGGTGGCACCTCCTATGGCCTGAGCAGGAGGAAGACAGAGAAAGTTGGGAGGTGCCACATACTTTTAAATAACAAGATCTCACAAGAACTCTATCATGAGACAGCACAAAGGGGATGGTGCTAAACCATTCATGAAGGATCCACCCCCATGATCCAATCACCTCCCACCAGGCTCTGCCTCCAACAATGGGAATGACAATAGAACATGAGATTTGGGTGGAAACACAGATCCAAACCATAACATTCCGCCTCTGGCCCCTCTCAAATCTCATGTCCTTCTCACACTGAAAAATACAATAATGGCTTCCCAACAATCCCCAAATTCTTAATTCAACATTAAATCAAAAGTCCAAAGTCTCATCTGAGACAAGGCTAATCCCTTCCACCTGTGAGCCTGTAAAATAAAAAACAAGTCAGTTACTCCCAAGATACAATGGGGGTACAAGCATTGGGTAAATATTCCCATTCCAAAAGGGAGAAATCAGCCAAAAGAAAGGGGCTACAGGCTCCACAGAAGTCTGAAACCCATCAGACAGTCATTAAATCTTAAAGCTCCAAAATAATCTCCTTTGACTCCATGTCTCACATCCAGAGCCCACTGGTTCAAGGGGTGGATTCCCAAGGCCTTGGGCAGCCCTGCTCCTGTGGCTTTTCAGGGGTCAGCCCCGACAGCTGCTTTTATGGGCTGGTGTTGACTGCTCGTGGCTTTTCCAGGGACATGGCGCAAGCTGTCAGTGGATCTACCATTCTGGGTTTTGGAGGATGGTGGCCCTCTTCTCACAGCTCCTCTAGGTAGTGCCCCAGTGGGAACTCTGTGTGGGGCCCTCAGCCCCACATTTCCCCTTGATACTGCCCAACTAGAGGTTCTCCATGAGGGAACCACCCCTGCAGCAGGCTTCTGCCTGGACAGTCATGCTTTTCCATACATCCCCTGAAATCTAGATGAAGGCTCCCTAGCCTCAACTCTTGCACTCTGCATATTTGCAGGTTAACACCATGTGGAAGCCACCAGGCTTATGGCTTGTACCCTCTGAAGCAGCAGCCCAAGCTGTACCTGGCCCCCTTTGACCTATGGCTGGAGCTGGAGTGGCTGGGACACAGTGAGCAGTGTCCCAAGTCTGTTCAAGATGGCAGGGCCCTGGGCCTGACCCACAAAACCTATTTCCCTCTTAGGCCTCTGGGCCTGTGATGGAGTAGGGGGAGGCCTTGAAGGTCTCTAAAATGCCTCAGAGGCCTTTTCCCCATTGTCTTTGCTATCAGCACTTGACTCCTTTCTACTTATGCAAATTTCTGCAGCCTGCTTAATTCCTCCCTTGAAAATGGGCTTTTTTTTTTTTTTCCACATCACCAGGCTGCAAATTTTCCAAGCTTTTAGTTTCTGCTTCCCTTTTAAATATGTTTTGAGTTTTAGGTAATTTATTTGCTTATGCGTATTAGTATAAGTTGTTAGAAGCAGCCAGGATACATCTTGAATGCTTTGTTGCTTAGAAATTTCTTCCACCAGATACACTAAATCATCACTCTCAAATTCATAGTTCCACAGATCCCTAGGGCAGGGGCAGAATACAACCAAGCTCTTTGCTAAGGCCTAATGAAAGTGACCTTTACTCCAGTTCCCAATAAGTTCTTCACTTCCATCTGAGACCTCCTCAGCCTGGTCTTCACTGTCCATAACACTATCAGCATTTCGGTCAGAACAATTTAACAAGTTTCTAGGAAGTTCCAAACTTTTCCTCATTTTCCTGACTTCTGAGCTCTCCTCCACACTCTTCCAATCTCTGCCCATTACCCAGTTCCAAAGCTGCTTCCACATTTTCAAGTATCTTTATAGCAATGTCCCACTCCTCAGTACCAATTTTCTGTATTAGTCCATTCTCACACTGCTATAAAGAAATACCTAAGACTGGGTCATTTATAAAGAAAAGAAGTTTAATGGGCTTACAGTTCTGTGGGATGTACATCAGGCATGATGCTGGCATCTGCTTGGATTCTGCGGAGGCCTCAGGAAACAGATAATTATGGTAGAAGGCAAAGAAAAAGCCAGTACTTCACATGGCTGGAGCAGGAGGATGAGTTGGGGGAGGTGCACCATACTTTTAAACAATCAGCTCTTGTGAGAACTCGATCACAACTACCACCAAGGGGATGATGCTAAACCATTCATGAAAGATCCACCTCCATGATCCAATCACCTCCCGCCGGGCCCCACCTCCAACACTGGGTACTACAGTTAAACATGTGATTTGCGTGGGAAGAGATCCAAACCATATCAGGCTGGCATAACAAAATGCCGAAGACCTGGTGGCTGCTATCATTTGAATGTGTCCCCCAAATTTCATGTGTTGGAAACTTAATGCTCAAATTTATGTGTTGATTGGAGGTAGGGCCTTGGGGAGGTAATTAGGATTAGATAAGGTCATTAAAGTGGGGGTCCTCATGATGGGATTGGTAGTTTTATAAAATGAGGAAGCAGGAACTGAGGTGAAACATGCTCTTGCCCTCTCACCACATAATGCCCTCTGTCATGTTATGAGTAGCAGGGAAGTCTTTACTAGTTTCCCACACCAAAATCTTGGACTTCCTAGCCTCCAGAAGTGTAAGAAATAAGTTTATTTTCTTTATAAATTGTCTAGTCTCATGTATTCAGTTATAACAACAGAAAATGGACAAAAACAGTGGCTTAAGCAACAAAAGTTTATTTTCTCACAATTCTGGAGGCTGGAAGTCCAAGATTAAGTGCTGGTAGGATCGGTTTCTGTGAGTCTTTCTCTTTGAATTGCAGATGGCCATCTTCTTGTCTTTGCACATGGTCCTCCTTCTGTGCACATCTTTCTGTATGCCCTAAAATCCTCTTATAAGGACACCAGTCAGACTGGATTAGAGCCCACAACTAATGGCTTCATTTTAACTTCATTACCCCTTCAAAGGCCCTATCTCCAAATGTAATCACATTCTGAGGTACTGGGGTTAGAGTTTCAACATATCAATTTTGCTAGGGATACAATTCAGTTCATAACATCCATATTCACCATTGTGACATTAAAAAAAATAAACTCTGTATTTTTGTTTGATTTTTTGTTTTTTGTTTTCTTTTTTTAGAGGCAGGGTCTCACTCTGTTGCCCACGCTAGAGAGCAGTGGCACAATCATAGCTAAATGTAACCTTGAACTTTCATAGCAGCTAAGATTATTTGGGAGTTTGAGGTGGGAGGATTACTTGAGCATAGGAGTTCAAGACAACAGGTGCATGCCACCACACCCAATTAATTTTTTATTTTTTTGTAGAGAAAGGATATTGCTGTGTTGCCCAGGTTGGTCTGGAACTCCTAGCCTCAAGCAATCTTTTCACCTTGACTTCCTAAAGTGCTGGGATTACAGGTATGAGCCACCTTGCCCAGCTAAATTCTGTATTTTTGAGATTAGGCTAAGAAGGCTATTTTATAATGCCTATAGGTTTAGTTTGACTAATACAGTACAGGTGTATGAGTGTGTGTGTGTTAGACATTCGTTCGAAAGAAGCTAGTCTTCCCCAGATTGTTTCAAAGCTGTGGGCTGCTAAAGTGTTCCACAGATAGCAATTTAACTACTTAAGTACATGGTTTGTTAGATATCAGACAGACATAATCTGAAGATGAACCAAGCAAATGCTATAGGCCAAATAGAATTGTGTTGTTTAATTACTTTTTAAACTATGTTAATTTAGGCAACTAAATTATTTTATCAATTTTATCATTACTCAATAGTCTATGACTTTGTAAGGTTAAAAAATAGATTTGATTGTTAAAATGGAAAGTTTTCATTTAACACAATTTTACTAGGCTTCACAAATCAGTTTTAAACATCCTTTTATTCCATCTGCTTTTGAACCATGTGCTGATGGTTTTTAAAGTACTATACTTTAGCATTAATTTGATTGGCACTTACATTTCCAGCCAATTAACAAAGGACTGGAAAAAATTATGGTTGGGAGGACTAGAAAAAAGTATGGTTGGGAGGAAAATTAAATGCAGTAAAGCTAATACCACTTTACAATTTCACTTGACAGTGATATTTCATCAAGTTAATTAATTTCTGTCATAATAAAATACAGTAAAAATATATACATATATATTCTATCACTTACTTTCTAGATATAGCATACATCACTGTTTTGATTTCTGACACCAGAACTGAACTGATGTTCTCTTGAGGTGTCAAATTTGATTTGAATATTCAATTTTTTTTTTTTTCTTGACAGAGTCTTGCTCTCTCACCCAGGCTGAATTGCAGTGGTGCGATCTCGGCTCACTGCAACATCTGCCTCCAGGATTCAAGCAATTCTCCTGTCTCAGCCTCCCAAGTAGTTGGGACTACAGGCGTGCACCACCATGCCTGGCTAATTTTTGTATTTTTAGTAGAGACGGGGTTTCACCATATTGGTCAGGCTGGTCTCGAACTCCTGAACTCAGGTGATACACCCACATTAGCCTCCCAAAGTGCTGGGATTACAGGTATGAGCCACTGCGCCTGGCCAGAATATTCAATTTTTAAAAATCTACAATGTCTTGATAATTAAAAAATAATTTTCTAGATTTTATATCATCTTAATGTGTTTCATAATTATGAATTCTTTGCAATTTCTTGCATCTGTAAATGACTGTATTTTAAGTCTTGAGACATAATCCTTGTTAGCACAGCCAATCCTTTCCACAATTCGTTAGTCTTAATTTATATTTTTTTCCTGCAACTGAATTTCTAAATCTTAGTTTCAGTTTATGATTATATTTTCTAACCAAGTAGCAGTGCCATTATTTGCAATTTTCTAAGTGTGCTAGCAAAAACCAAGAAAAAAGTAAATATTCAACCACAGGGAGTCACAAACCATATTCTAAAACACTCTGCAGCCTTCCCAAATGATGTTTTGGAAGAATATTTAATGACTTTGGAAAAATGCTTTGGTATATTACGTTTAAAAATCAGATTACAAAACAATATTTATAATATGAGTTCACACATACCTGTACGTAGAAAAAATAAAGGAGGTTAGTATTAATACTGAATTGGGAGATTACAGATAATTTTTACTTTTTAATTTAGACTTGAGTTTTCCATATTTTCTAAATTAACATGTATTAGTTTTACAATCAGAAAGAGAACAATACATGTCATTCCTCAAATAAAAACACCAGCCGAGGCGATTGATTTTTTGGAAGCTAGGCCATTAAGTAATGCTATCCATTTTGTGGAGGCATTTTAAGTTCCGGTCATTGACTCATGGAGTAAACAATTATTGAACTATTGTCAAATATCAGTACCTACTCTATGCCAGATATAATGCTTTGTTCTGGGGACACTTGAAGAGGGTTATGCAGAGATAATTACAAAATGGTTCTACCAGGTATAGGAGACAAGTAAAATCAATATTATAGGATAGGTGCTAGAGTAATAGCCCTAAGAAAGTCCTATACCCAGATTACGACAGGGGAGCTATTTCAAGCAAGTCATCCTGAGTCACACTAATCACAAGAATGCAACCTATCTTAACTTCATTAACTTAGTCTCACAAGTATATGTCTGTCTGATTTACAGTTGATTTGTGTGACCTGAGCTTTTGTATAGGGTGGATATAAAATAAACCTGCCATCTTAAAAAAAAGTTTGCAAGTTTTGAATCTTTAAACTGTAGTTGGAAGGTTTTATTTAAAAAGTACATTAATGAACATTAGCTATATTCTGGTGCTAAGGGATATAAAGGTAAGAGAAACAAGAATCTTGTCCTCAGGAAGCCCAGAGTCTAAATCAAATGTTTGTCTATATCTTATACAGTATGAATATCTGTGATAATTTCATCTAACATTTTTGCTAAAAATCAAACATTGAGAATTAAAAGCCACATTGTTTCCCTCTCTTGCTTTGGCTGTGAGGAAGCATAGAACTAAATGTTATATCAGTAATCATGCTCATTACAGATATTTGTGGTAGTTCTTTGTTTTGATAAAAATTTTCTATGCATAAAAATGGCTTTCTTGTTTTTGAGAAGAACACAGACGATAAATCATAAATGAAAGCCACATAAAATCTTTTGTTATTTAATTATATAGTAATTAGAATTCTATTTTAAAGCAAAGAAAACATGTTTGGTAAAAGAAAAAAAGTTAAATGCATCTTCCTCATTGACAATTTAAATTGTTTTGTTTCTTGAGGGCAGGCAGAATTTACTCAAATAAGTGGTTTTTATTTTTTATTTTTTTAGACAGTTTCGCTTTTGTCGCCCAGGCTGGAGTACAGTGGCAGGATCTCGGCCCACTGCAACTTCCGCTTCCCTGGTTCAAGAGATTCTTCTGCCTCAGCCTCCCAAGTAGCTGGGATTACAGGCGCTCACCACCATGCTCGGCTAAATTTTGTATTTATTTATTTATTTATTTATTTATTTATTTATTTAGAGACGGAGTCTTGCTCTGTCACCCAGGCTGGAGTGCAGTGGCACAATCTCGGCTCACTGCAAGCTCCGCCTCCTGGGTTTATGCCATTTTCCTCCCTCAGCCTCCTGAGTAGCTGGGACTACAGGCGCCTGCCACCACGCCCGGCTAATTTTTTTGTATTTTTAGTAGAGACGGGGTTTCGCCGTGTTAGCCAGGATGGTCTCGATCTCCTGACCTCGTGATCCACCCACCTCAGCCTCCCAAAGTGCTGGGAAATTTGGCATTTTTAGTAGAGACAGGTTTTCACCATGTTGGCCAGGCTGGTCTTGAACTGGCCTCCCAAAGTGCTTGGATTACAGGTGTGAGCCATTGCGCCTGGCCAAATAAGTGATTTTTTAAAAGTCCAATTTGGAAGGTCAAATCTAGATGAACATGTATTAAAAGAAAAAATAAAGGAAGACCAAGACGTTCTGAGCATTGATAGAACTGCTGTTGCACAGACAAACCAACAAGCATTCAAATTCCATTATTGACACTTGTCGACTTTGACATTCAATCACAGCAGCAAAGTGCAAAGGTTAGGGGCCTTAGAATGTTCTTCTTCATCTAAAAGAGTAAGAAAAGTACATAGTCCTTTTCTTGAATACACTGTGAAACAAATCTAAAATGTTATGCTTTTTTCAGTTTTTGAGGACTTCAGTTTTCCTGGATACTCTAGATAACTGACTGATTAAACAAAACAAAATGTATTTATAAAAATACATAATATTATATTAATATGGAAAGACTTTATATAGTTAAAATATATATATAAAATATTTAACTCATGAAGTAAATATTCTATTTATAGATGTATGGAGCAGAGCTTTTTAGTTCAAATACATATGAGATCAAATAAGTAAATAATTAAATTTTTAAAAAGTAATGTAAGACAAAGAAGGTCAGTGTGCTTACAACATAAATAATTTTTAGGATTGTATGTTTGAGGATAAGAATTAGTAAAAAGAATGCAGATGATGATTAAATAAAATGTAATTTCAATTCCATGTAAATCATCTTATTTTAATTATGTAGACTTTTATCCTAGTGGAATATGTATATTATAGTAATAAGTGAATTTTAGAAATAATGCCATTTAAAATTTTTCTAAGCCAAGAAAAGCAAATTATTTTTTCTTAAGCCATTAAAAACTATTTTCCCCTGGTTATGTCACCAAGAAATAAATCTTCCAGATTCTTTCCCTTAAATATTTCTATTTTCCAAATCAAGCAACAGAAACCACACACAAGAAATTTCAGCTCAAAAATATTTTTTCCAGGAAGAAACCCAAAAAGTAACTTTGAATTAATTGTACCTCCTTTATTCTGTTTTATTAACTTTTCAAAATTTAGTCATTGATTTTAGTAAAACATAATGAAAAATGTAAAGTCTCATAAAATGACATGTATTAAAGAGAGTAAACTAGCTTATAGAATAATATCAACAAATGGGATATATTGATATTCATACTAGAAGATGTTTAGCTATGACACTCATCCAGTGAGAATGGAGGAAAGTTTGTATTTCTGGAACCAATGGGCCTTGAAAATAGGATTAGAAAAATTGCATCTTTATAAAAAACAAATGTGCTGCTGTTAATGGCTTCTGAATTTGAATGTTGGATTGACTTAGTAAAAGCCAATGTGCACAATTAGAGTTGGCAACTCTAAGCAATATAGCCTTCTGAGTATATTGAAGTTGAAGGAAAAAGTGTTAGACTGGTGATTTCATTCTGTTTTCTACAGGGAACCTGAGCAAATTTTATGATACCTTGGAGTCAGCAGATGTTAGTTCTTATGAGAATAGCAGAGTTTTTACTGTCTAGAATGGAATGATATTTAGGAAATCAAGTCTTACCAAAAAACATAACATAAAAATGTAAATGCAGGTAGGTATTTTGGATATACATAAAAAGCATATGGTTAAAATCATCAACGTTTTGGACAAAAAATTTTGAAGTTTACTCATGCTTTTAAAAGTTAGAGAAATATAGCTTGAAGAAACCATTAGCAGCACTTCTTTTTAAAACTTCTTTTAATAAAGATGTAATTCTTTTAATCCTATTTTCAAGGCCCATTGGTTCCACGGATTCGAACTTTTCCTTCATTCTCCCTTCTTGTAAAAACTTAAACACTGGTAGCTGGATTTATTCTTTCAGTCTGTTGATGAACATAAGCAGATAAAAATGTCCTCCAATAGTGAAGACAACCAAACTAGTTCAATTTTGGTTGAAATTCAGAAAAAACAAATATCTGTAATGTTCTCCTCCAATTTGAAGTTAGAAGAGCAAGTAATATAACAACATTTATTTTAGTTAACTCATGCCTGCTTTTAGGAACTACTTTTAATTCATAATTGTTCACGAACCATTTGTTTAAATAATCTGATTTAGAATGTTGCTGATTATTGATGCTAAACTCACTGGTCTACATTTTGAAATCTTTTTGAAAATCAAGACATTTGTTTCTCTCCAAGAATACTTTAAGATATTTGCAATACATCCATCAGTACAGTCTTGTGATTATTTGAATGCTCATCCCCTATTTAGATAATGTGTGACCATCTTTTCACTTATTTTGAGCTTCAATTTTCTTTTAACCATTTTTTTACATCCTTTTATCTTGCTAGAGAAACCAAGCAAAATGGAGTTAGGCTTGTTTTCTCTGTTGTTTTAACATTATAGTAAGTAATGTGGCTGGCAGGAATGATGTTTGGACTAATATAGTTGATAATAGCTAGTATTTTGGGGTGATTAATAGCTAGTATTTGTGGCAGGCACTGTGTTATGTGCTTTTATATACACTAAATCATTTAATGTTCACAACTCTTGAGTAGTGTAATTTTTTACTTTACCAGTGAGGTGACTGTGGCTCCAGCCACAGTTAGTGGAGATGGTCAGGTGAGAAACCAGCCATCTCTCCTCTGAGCCACAACATTAATAAGTGGCAGATTTAGCATCAAAATTAGATCAGCCTTTTCCCCAGAGCTCATTCACATCCTACCACACTAAAGAATTTCAGATTTGTTAGCAATAGGAACTTTTATTTTCAAACAAATTTGTGGGACCCTGGTATATTAACAAATGAAAGAAGAGCTGCTTGGTTGAAAGTGAGGCAGGATGTCTAACTGTACCCATTAGGGCCTAGAGAGAACCCTAAGTCCTTCATAAGAAGTAGTTCATAAGCCCTTGTTCTATAACATAACATAAAATTCCCCAAGAGCACCGTTCATATATAACATAGAACTATTAAAGCTAATTGATTGTTTTTAGCTTATAATAATTTCTATTTACTCTTGTTCATCTACCTATCTCTATTTTTGTTCATTTTCTTGGCCTGTTTGTACTCATCCAAAACTTGAGGTGTAGTCACACTGGTTTCTGCATTTATTCCTCACCTGGATCATTTATGATTTTATAGTTGAAAGCTTTTCTTCAAGGGCCTCCTGTCCTTTCAGGGTCTCTGACTCTAGGATCATACCTAGAAATTTGGTTTCTTTCTTTCTTTCTTTTTTTGGTTTTTTGAGATGGAGTCTTGCTCTGTTGCCCAGGCTAGGGCGTTGTCTTGGCTCACTGCAAACTCCGCCTCCTGGGTTCAAGTAATTCTCCTGCCTCAGCCTCCCAAGTAGCTGGGATTACTGGTGCCTGACACCACGCCCGGCTAATTTTTTGTATTTTTATTAGAGTCAGGGTTTCACCATGTTGGCCAGGCTGGTCTCAAACTCCTGACTTTGTGATCCACCTGCCTCCGCCTCCCAAAGTGCTAGGATTATAGGCATGAGCCACTGCGCCCGGCCGAAATTTGGTTTCTTAAAGAACAAATTAGTTTTTCTTCTTGGTGAAAAATTAGGTTAACAAGTTTACCTTCTTTCCTTTTATTGTCCATGAAATCATCAGCAAGATAAGGCAGCATTTTGTCACAAAATCAGGTTTTAGCAGAAGATTTTTTGGCAGGTGTCTGTGGTTGATGTCTCCATTTGGGTCTTATTTTTCTTTTGTGCCATTATCCTTATTTAGCCTGGTCTGATGAACAATTATAGATGAACATTCTAAAGCAAGTAAACAACAATAAATTTTTAAATCATATAGTCATCCATCTATCCATCTTTATCTTCATGCACATAACATCCAGTGCTCAATAATATATAAAGGAAGGATATACTGGAACCATAATTTCTCCCTCAAATCTCTCATTTCCACATTGGTATATAATTTCTGTAATCCTCAATTTCTTAAGCTGGCAAATGTTTGGACTAGGGCATATGATCCTTTCAGCCACAGATTTGCACTTTTTTTTTTCTCACTTTCCTTTCTCTGCTGTCCATTTAATTTGGACAAAGCATATAGTGAGTGAGGCTGAGTGCCACTCAAATCAGGTTATTCTCAGCCCTTTTTCTGATTTTTGTGAATTATTGTATATTTCCAAAATGACTTGAACATACAACTATCTTTTGAAGACAACCTGACAAGATTAACATTCATCGTTGGAAATTGTTGGAAGTACCTCCACATACCTCTGCATACCCTTGCAGGTCCACATCACTTTTATGTGGGCATGAAACTTTTTTTTTTCTTTCTTTTTTTTTTTTTTTAATTTGAGATGGAGTCTTAACACTGTTGCCCGGGCTGGAGTGCAATGGCGTGATCTCAGCTCACTGCAACCTCCGCCTCCTGGGTTCAAGCAATTCTCCTGCCTCAGCCTGCCAAGTAGCTGGGATTACAGGTGCCCGCCACCATGCCCGGCTAATTTTTTGTATTTTTAGTAGAGACGGGGTTTCACTATGTTGGCCAGGCTGGTCTTGAACTCCTGACCTCGTGATCTGCCCACCTCAGCCTCCCAAAGTGCTGGGATTACAGGCGTGAGCCTAGGCCTAGGGCATGAAACTTTCTTACCCTTGCAGGTCCACATCACTTTTATGGGGAGTCTTCATTAGGGCGTGAAACTTTCTTTCCAAAGTGGTGCTCCCAGTCACTGCTAGAAGTCCCTTATTCTTGTCCTGTTAGCCAGGATTAAAATAATGAAAGCCCATTTCATGAATATAATTAATATAAGCTACTATTCAATTTCTATATCCTCTTTTCTTTTCCAAGATTAAAACACCCAGAAGAGATTAAAACCAGATTTTCCCAAATCCTTCAAGTTTTCTATGTTCAATTTCAAAGTTGCCAGAGATATACACCAGGTTTATTATAGATATTATCTGTTTATTCATTCCCTTGTCATTCAGCAAAAGTGAGCAGCAGTTGGAAAACTGTTAGATTTCAGGTGCCTACAATAGAAATTGCAATAACCAACTCCATGGGAATTTTCTGTTTGCGATGGGGAGGTCCAGTAGATACATGATTTTTTTCTTCTTGTTTTTCTTTATTCACTCTTTTGCATTCAGTAATATTTCACCTTCTTAAAAGTAATGTTAATTCTCTAGGGCATCTTTAGAATTCCTTCTCCTGTTTCCTTATCAATTATTTCCAACACCCTACATAAATCTTTCATACTATTGATAAATCATAGTCTAACAAGAAGTTATTCATACTTTTTAAAAAATTCCTCTAAGTCTCATAACTGATAAGTACCTTAAGCTCTTTCTCTCTAGAGTTCTCATCTAATCTCACATTTAAATGCCTTCTGCACACTGAGAAGATTTCTAAATGTATTTCTGACCCTCTTCTCTTTTCTGGATGCTGGACCCATATATCCAGCTCTAGATGTTATTTCTAAGTTGAATATCTAGCAGCATATCAAACTCAACATGGTCAAAGTAGAAATCTTATTTCTCCCTGAACTTGCTCACTCTCTATCTTCTGTGTCAATTATTGGCACCACCATCAGTCCAACTGCTCAGAAACTTGGGAGTCTTTTGTGACACCCTTGTTCTCTCACTCCTTGTAAATCTCTGACTCATTCAGCAAGAACTTCCGCCAACATAGAGCCTGCAGTTTCCCATTTCTTAGCATCTCTTCTACAACCATAGGAGTCTAACCCGTGTTTCTAGACTCAAAAACAGCAATAGTCTCCTACCGAGTGTCTCCACTTTTACTCTTTTCTCTTATATTCCACACAAAATCCAGAGTAATCTTTTAAAACATGCTAATTAATCTTATTATTCCCTGTTTTAAAACCTTCCAATGGGTTGGTAGTGCACTGAGAATTAAAATAAAAACACTTTACCATGGCTTTCAAGACTCCTGGTAACCTGGTTTCTATTAGCTCTCTGACCTCATCTCACGCACTTGCCCCTCTTTTCCTATGCCTTGAAAATGTTAAATATATTTCTGTGTTAGAGTCTTTGCACTCTCTGTTACCTATGCCTACAATGTTATTCCCCCAGTTCTTCTGAAGTCTACCCTTTCTATCATCCAGATTTTGGCTCAAATGTAAACTTCTCAGTGAAGTCTTCTCTCATTCCCAGTCCAGAGCAGTGCCCATTTCTTCATCCCTCCTCCCACAAGTCACTGTCTTCACCATTGGGTTTAAAAAATTCATTGCAATTATGAATATTAGAAATAATATCATTTGTGGTTTTACTCCATCCCCCCTCCCCTTTTCACCGTGATCTTTTTAGGGCAAGGACCACCTGTCTTCACAGCTGTGCAACTGGTGCCAGTACAGTGCCTGGAACAGAGAAGTCCTCAACATGCAGTTGTGATATCTATGAAACATGAATGTCTTCAGCGCTCTTGAATCTCAAGTGAAACTAGCTTTTTGTAAGTCTCTTGTAAACTGACCAGCAAGCTTTTTTTTGATAATAGAAAACTGTGGAATATTAACTTTATTCTGATTTCAAAGAAAATGAAGTATAGTTTCGGACATTTAAAAGAAAAAAACCTCCTTCAGAATTTAGAAAGGCATTTCATCAAGAAAAATTCCACCATTTTCCTAGATTAGCTGAGTCTAGAACATTAGGAAAATTACCTACCTGTATCAGGGATGAAGCGGACCACCTCATAAGTAACTATGCAGGGAAAATGTAAACACAGGTAGACCTTATCAAACCATCACATTCAGAGAATAAATTCAAGTCTCTTCAATGCAGTTGTGCAGCCTTGCAGTGTTTGGGGCTCCATTACTGACCCTGGGAACACGGTTCTAAAGGAAGCTACCTTGCAATATCTTGGGCCACAACCAGAAGTTAAGACAATAAATAAATAAATAAATAAATAAATAAAACAGAACAAAATAAGCTATACAAAATACAAAATGTTTGTTTAGGTATATTTGTGTGTACTTACGCAGGGGAAGGGGAAAGTCTAGGGAAGTGGCAAAGAGAGAGGCAGGGCTGACTACATTATCTGCGTGGCCCATTGCAAAATACAAATGTGAGACTCCTTGATTAAAAATTATGAAGAAGAACAAAACAGCGACAGTAGACTATTGTCCCAGAATATTAAGCCAAACACGGGTCTTATGAGCTGTGGCCTATACAACTGCACAGTCGCACACCCATGAAGCCCACCCTGGTTGGAGGGGAGAATTATAATTCATCTCCAACGAATGTAAAGCAATCCCCACCCTGCCAAAACAACAGTAAAAATAAACGGAGATCCAAATTAGGGCAGGTTGTGCCCAATCCTGATGGCTGTGCTTGTGATGACGGTGGCGGTGCTGAGGTGGACTTGGGGGCACTGCTCCTATATAACAGACTTTAGATTGATAGAGGAGAAGGAAAATAGTTTCTGAAGCTCCAAAGTAGAAACTTCAGGCGCAAAGAATAAGGTAAAGGAAAGGAGACCGCATCAGACCTCCCTCCTGCCCTTGGGCAGTCAATGCCTTTTCTTTCCAAAGCGACCCTCTCCTTAGATCACTGTGTATATCCGGTGCCTTAGGAGCTGGGGTGGAATACGTAGGGTTGGCTGTAAGGGCGCGTCAGAGCGACAAAAAGGGTAGAGACAAGTTTAAATCCCTTTCTGTGGAGTGGCTTCCTACCCTCTTTGGCAACAAACCCCAGGGCTCCCAGAGGGGCCTGGATGTAAGTGGGTTCCAGATGACCCATCCTCCCTTGACCCTCCGAAGGTAAGACCCAAGGGGAACCGCTGTGATCAGCATTCTTGAATTCCTCAAAAGTCACCTCACTTGTAGAAGTGCGTAGTCCTCTAGCATTTGGAAGAGGTGGCAGGGACCTTGGGGCCCGGGAAGTTCGCGACCCCAGGAAGCGGGTCTGAGGCGGTGCACCCCATCCACTCCGTCCGCAGTCGGGGCGGGGCAGCGGGACCCGAGAGGACGGGAATCCCTGTAGGGAGGGAAGGGCCGCGCCTGCCGAGGCGGTTCCGAGCCCCGCCACTCGGTTCTATCCCGGCTCGCGGAGGCTCAGGCCCCGGGAACTGCGGGCGGAGGGGGCGGCGACCGGGCACCCTGCGGCCACTGCGGCCGCTGCTCCTGCGACTCCCGCGCCCGCCGGGTGGTGGCTCCCCAGTGCCCGCCCCCAGCTCCCCTTCCCCGCCCCTCACGCCCCCTTCCCGCCCCCGCCCCCGCCCGGCGCTCGGGCCGCGCCGACCCGTCGCCCCGTCCTTCCGAGCGCGCCAGGCGGCAGATTCTTGGCGGCGGCGGCGCCTTCCCAGTGCCGGCGGCCCCGAGCCGGCTGCCGCGTTCCGGGCCGCAGAGTCCTCCCGCCTCGGCCATTTTCCCTCCTCCTCATCTCCTCCCCTTAGTCCCCTCCCCTCCCGATCCTCATCCCCTTGCCCTCCCCCAGCCCAGGGACTTTTCCGGAAAGTTTTTATTTTCCGTCTGGGCTCTCGGAGAAAGAAGCTCCTGGCTCAGCGGCTGCAAAACTTTTCTGCTGCCGCGCCGCCAGCCCCCGCCCTCCGCTGCCCGGCCCTGCGCCCCGCCGAGCGATGAGCGCCCCTCCGGTCCTGCGGCCGCCCAGTCCGCTGCTGCCCGTGGCGGCGGCAGCTGCCGCAGCGGCCGCCGCACTGGTCCCAGGGTCCGGGCCCGGGCCCGCGCCGTTCTTGGCTCCTGTCGCGGCCCCGGTCGGGGGCATCTCGTTCCATCTGCAGATCGGCCTGAGCCGTGAGCCGGTGCTGCTGCTGCAGGACTCGTCCGGGGACTACAGCCTGGCGCACGTCCGCGAGATGGCTTGCTCCATTGTCGACCAGAAGGTAAGTCGCCGCACCGCTGCCAGCCCGGCGCCTCCCCGCGGCGCAGGGGGCGCTGCCTGGCTGGCCCTCTCCGCGCCAACTTTTCGGCTCCCGGGGCTCGGCTGGCCGCCAGCCTCGCCGGCGCTCTGGAAGCGGCTGGCCCCGCCGCGGCTGGACGCCTGCAACCCGAGGCGCTGCGCTCGCTGTTGCTCATCCTCCTCTCGCCCCATCTTCCTCTATTCACCGATTTCTCTCCAGTCCGCCGCCTCCTCACCCATTTCCATCCTTCTCATGACATTTCCAGGTATCTTGCCCTTTCCTCGCCGCGCCCCTCCTTGTCCTTGAGACTTCCCGGTTTTCTTCCCCTCTCTCCCCTACGGACCCTGGACCAGCGCATTCCTGGTGCAGGAATCCTCCTTCCTGCACCAGAGTGCCCCTGGAATGACCTGGAGACAAGGAATTTCTCACCTGTCAGAAAAGCTTTTAAGAGAGTGTGATTGACTCGGCCAGTTGTCAAAACAACTGACCAGGAGTGCAGGTACCCAAGGCCTTGTCATCTTTTAGTTCCACCTCTGTATGAGCATGGAAACACATTTTCCAACGACAAAACCTGAAAGTTGCGACCTTCCTATTTTTCATTCCCGGGATGCTGATAGTAGGACGTTGAAGTGGTGGGGGTGATGTCCAGGAACACCCCGAGGCTGGCTGTGTCCTTAAGTTTGAGGCTGTGGGGCTCTGGACAGCGGCCACTGAAGGCAGGTTAGAAGGGTCATTATCCGGGGCCAGGCCGCCCCCAGAGGAGACTCAGCCCACCCACCACTGTTTACAGTTGCAGTTTGGATTTTCAGGTTGCCTCTGGAGCCATCCAGATGGATGTTGCATGGAAGGGGGTGATACAGACGTGAGGGAGAGGGGGCCATGGCGCCAGTCTTCTTAGTGTAAACAGCCAGCGTTTCAGGAGTGGAGACAGAGGTCTCTAAAGGTGCTGAATTTTTCAGCCCTAGAGGACTGGCTAGCACTCCTTTTGCTTTCTAATTATCACTTGAATAATCATGAATTGCTTTTTTAAAATTATTTGTAACGGAGTTTGCTAAACCTTAAGGGTTGTGAATTGCGGCACTGAGCACAGGAATGTTAAAAGCTCCAGGTGGAAAAAAATCACTGATCTAGAAAGTTGTGAAAGTTCTAGACTAAGGTAACAATGAGTGCCAGGAATTTATTTATGGAAATTTACTTTTATATTACGGGTAATGTCGACTGTTTGCAACTTCCAAGAAAATGACACGTTTTGTCTAATGCTGATGTAAGTCATATCATGCTCCTTTTCCACATCAGTATTGTGGAATGTCTATTGTGGGTCAGCAGGAGCACTCCTAGGCACTGTGAAAGCCTTGTACACAATCCTCTCCATTTGGATGCAGACCAGTTAATGAAACAGCAATGCTTCATAAGCACGTATACAGTGTAAAACAAAATTTCTCAAAAAGCAAAGGTAATTCTGTACAATTTTAACTTTTCTAAATTCTAAAGCAAGTGAAGTAGTGTCAGAGAATATTCAAATTGGGTCCAAGTAATATTGATAGACTTTGTTTTGACCAGCTTGAATTCTCCCTCCACCCCGCCCCCCACTTCCTCATGGAGTTCAGAATGGAGAGACTGATGCCTGGTTCAAGAGGTTTGGTAGTGGGATTTTAAATGGAGGGTGAATTCCAGGTGTCTCAGAAGCTACCAAGGGGCGTGTTACATGGAGAGAGTGAGACGAGAGCAGAGGGAGAGGGACAGCAAGCACCTATGGAATGCAGCAGGCCTGCAGGTGGTGGCCGGGCTATTTAAGGGAAGTACAGTTATGAAAAGGCCTTGAATTAAACTCAAATTGCTAGAAGCCTCAGTAATCTTTTCATAGCGACATCATACCAAGGACATCTGAAAGATGGATTTGCTGTATGGAGGTTTTAGAATGCCAAAAATGTTATGGCAGAAAGAGCACCGAAGTTCAGTCATGAGCTAGTTGGAACATGAGCCAAGACTTGAGGGAGAGACCGGGAGAAATACTGGAAAGGGAAAATCATCAGCCCTGATTGGTGACTGATTTATAAGGGGAATCCTTTCCTTTTGTATTTATTCTAGTAGTTTCTTCTCTCTCTCAAAGAAGTTTGAAAAGTTTGACTGTTTGGAATAGCTAAGGTAAAGATCTCACTTTTTTTTTAGGTTATAAAAAAGTTGGGGTTAGATTTACAGATGTGAACTTGAGGGTTATTTATATACAGAATTCTGTAAATAAATATATACTGGATAGTGTTTCTGGACAGAGGACTTTTTCAATTTCTCTGTCATTTGTCATCTCTTTCAGAATATATTATTATCCCAGCAGAAACAAAATTAAGAGAGCTGAAGGTCCATCACAGGATACAGGATCTCTGTGTGTTGTGACAGTAGGAATGGCAGAGTGTCAGTGTGGAGTTAAGGAAGTGGGAGGGAGTTCTTTTGTCTTCTATTTCAGTTTTTTTTTGGAAGTACCTTATGAGGACGTCAGCTATGAGGAAGGATGACAGGAGTTTGGGGATTGGATGTTTCAGGAGAGAGCAGAGGGTTTGAAATCATTTACGATTTACTATGTGGGCTGAAGTCGTGTGGAACTTACAGCAGAAGGTTCTCCTGAATCTTTCTGAGTCTTCCACATCTGTTGTTTTAAATGTCTTAAGAAGTTTTTCATTCACTTTGTTCAGGAGCTCTCTAAATACTAACATAGATCATACGAGCATTGGAAATATTAGCTGACGGTTTCAGTAACATCACAGGACATTTCCTTTGGGATGAGCAACTGAGGTGTACAAGGCTGCATAAGGTTCCCTGAGAAACTCACCTGTAAATTATTATTGTTATTATTTAGAATTTAGAGTATAGTTGTTCTCTAATGATGTAGCAGACACGATTGTACTTGAAACATTGTGATGGTAATTCAACAAAAAATACTTATTTTAAGATAACGTACACTAAGTATATACTGACTTATATAAGTAAAGAATTATTTCTTTCATCTTCTAGTTTAGGTGAAAAATCTAGTCTTGCTTTTTTGTATGTAACAATGTATGGCTATATAATATGTTATTCTTTCTTTTTAGAAAGTATTGATCCAGGGTTTTATTTACATTATGTTTATTTATTTAGTTTGCAAGTGTGTGACATTGAAGCCTGGTTGTATATAAAGATATGTATTCTGTTAGCGTACATGGTTATTGTTTTCAGGAGGGTAAAAAATAATAACAATCATTGACTTCACTTTGAAACACTGTTACTTTCTACTGTCAAAGAAACCTTGAATATGTAGACTGAGGAGGAATTGTTTTAAAGCAAGGAAAAAAAATTCCAGAGGAAGGGCTAGTTTGGTTTCATAGTACATCATCTACCTATCTACCACACACACAAACACACACACATACTTTTTCTTTTCTTTTTTTTTTTTTTTCCTCAAATGAGCTGTGTTACTCTTTAGGGATGCTTGATGCCATTAATATGATTGTTCATTTTGGCTATTACCTTATTAGAAAGGCAACTGATATTTTACTCTTAAATGTACTTAAATGGAGTAATAGCATTTATAAGACTCCTGGCATATAGTTTCACTTTTCAGAATCATCTTTTGGCTAAAGAAATTTAACAGTGAGATTTTAAGTAGATAGCTCACTAAAGAAGTAAGGTTAGTGCCTTGGTTTGAAAGTAGCATTACTTTGCTTGTAATTGTTTCACTTTAATTGTATTATACATTGTTTTCTTAATAGTTGTGGTGTCATTTTTCTCTTTATTACTAATTTTAGATACTCCGCACATTCCACATAGATTGAGAAAGCCGAAAGTAATTAGGTGCTTGATCAATCCAACTCCCCTGGACCAACAAACTCCTTTTAAACTAATGATGGTCTTTGGGGCTTAGGTGTATATATTTTTATTCCAATTTTATAATTGGCTATATTATATGTCTACTGATTTCTGATTTAATGATGAAGTATAGAATTTGTCATTTTACTGTGTGTGTGTTTTTTTTTTTTTTTTGACAGAATCTCACTCTCTTGCCCAGGCTGGAGTGCAGTAGCACAATTACAGCTCACTGCAGTCTTGGCCTCCAGGCTTAAGTGATCCTCTCACCTCAGCCCCTTGAGTAGCTGGGTCTACAGGTATGGGCGACCATGCCTGGCTAATTTTTAAATTTTTCGTAGAGATGGTATTTTGCCATATTGCCCAGGCTGGTCTGGAACTCCTGGGATCAAGAGGTCCTCCTACCTCGGCCTCCCAAAGTGCTGGGATTTAAGGAATCCCACTGGGTGTGAGCCACTGGGCCTGGCCTATTAGGTGATTCTTAAGTAATATAATTTTAGTACTCTAATTTTATTTTTATTATTTTATTTTTTGAAACAAGGCCCAGACTACAAGTACAGTATACAATCATAGCTCACTGCAGCCTCAAAGTCTTGGCTAATGTGATCCTCCTGCCACAGCGTCCCAAGTGTTTGGGACTACAAGTGTGTGCCACCACATCTGACTAATTTTTATAATTTTTTTATACAGACAATGTCTCACTGTGTTGCCCAGGCTGTTATTGATTTCCTGGCCTCAAGCAATCCTCCCACCTCAGCCTTCCAAAGTGCTGGGATTGCAGGCATGAGCCACTGTGCCCTGCCTGTATTTTTAAAATTTAAATTTCTTTTCAAGTTTAATAATGTAACAGGATTATATTTTGGAACTGTATATTATGTATTACAGATGTGGAATATATATATAGTAGATTATGTTTAATTATTTTTTAAATATATTTTTAAGAGCTTCGTTATCCTTGTATAGCCTCCAGATGTGAAGTATTGTTTTATATTTTGTGTTATAGACTGCAAAAAATGAGGCCTCATCACATATCTCACAATCCCAAAGAGAAACTCTGCTTTATATTTTTCTTTTTTTCTTTACTTTTTCTTTTTTTTTTTTTTTTTTGAGATGGAGTCTGGCTCTGTTGCCCAGGCTGGAGTGCAGTGGCGCAATCTCGGCTCACTGCAAACTCTGCCTCCTGGGTTCACAGCATTCTCCTGCCTCAGCCTTCCAAGTAGCTGGGACTACAGGCGCCTGCCACCATGCACGGCTTTTTTTTTGTATTTTTAGTAGAGATGGGGTTTCACCGTGTTATCCAGGATGGTCTCGATCTCCTGACCTCGTGATCCGCCCGCCTTGGCCTCCCAAGAGAAACTCTGCTTTATATTTTTCTATCAATTCACAGACTTATAAACCTTTTTAAAACAGGTATCTACTATTTGACAGTTTACACAAGAATATCCTGTGAGACTGTGAAGTTAAAACCATTAAGCCTTGTAGTCCATGGGCTGGGAAGAGTTGGATGATTGGCTCATTTGATAAATACATGAATTCATTTGGGCCTTTAGATTCAGAATTGAGATCAATCTGAAAGAGTAAAAGTACACTGTGTATGGTGGTGGTGGTGGTGGGGGTTACTGGAATAAGGTTTAAAAACTTGCCCCAGAAGACCATACTTCATGACTGTGCTGTTTATTTTCACCAGATTCCTATCATAGCTTTTATGGGAGATTTATAACTTTATTTTCTAATGATTATTACCTTTTTTTGTGAGATGATTGTATGTAAGTCTTCACTAATTTATTCATGAATAACTGTTACTGACCTTACTAGAGAATGCAGAACATTTGTAAGTCAATGAATGTATATTTGTGACTTATCTAAGATTACTTTGAGATTTAAAGACAATACATGTAACATACATACTGCTTTGTAAATACATGCATAATAAATGCTGTTGTTTACTAAAGCTTAAAGCTCTATAGACTAGCATACTGTCTTATTAACAAAAGAAATTTATATTTATCTTATTCTTATATGAATATATAATTAAAATTATAATATTAAAAAAAGCAATATGGCTGTAAGGCCCAGGTGACATCTTTTTCCTGCCCTCTGTATCAGGGCAAATCTTAGAAGTAGTTATGTTTTGAAACAGTTTCTCAAATCTCAAACTCTCAGCATTCTTTAAGGACTAATCTAATTATTACTAAATGAAAGACACATTTGCTGATAAAAGTAAAGCATATTTTCATTGCTTTTTATTATTTTTGACAGAAAGATGATTTAACTCCTTTTCAATTACAAGTGCAATGTCAATGGTATTTCACTTCATTTTTTAAAAAGGAAATAAAATAGATAAAGGTGCAACATTTGGGAACACAATGATTCAAAATTCTGGTTCTCAAGACCAAAATTTAAAGCTTATTTGCAGATCATCGCTTGATACTTGAGAAGGAAGGTGCTTGGAAATGACGTAGGGAGATTGCAATTTGCTGTCATGCTAACATCTAGAGGTTGTTTGCTAAATTGTTCCATCTGATGATAGCTAATATAACATAATTGGTTGTGCATATGCAGAAATGTCATTTTGAGATGAGAAGGCAAATTTACTGGGAAACAATTGAGTTATCAGTTTGGCAAAACCAATCACAAGTCTTTTTTAGATATTCCCACTGCCTACCACTTATCTGTCATGGAAGTCCATGCCCCATTATAAAACCTTTAGAAAACCACAATCTTTAATTATTTATAAATCTTTTAAAGAAGAGTGTAATGGATAATTATATGAAACTTTGTGTGTGTGTGTGTGTGTGTGTGTGTATTAGACTGGAATCATTGAATAAGCTCTCAAACTATACCAAATAACTAGTATAATGATCAATATTGCAGGGCTGGACTCAAGAGTGTTAGAACTTGGTAGAATGCAGTCTTATAGGTGTTGATGGTAACATGAAGTTTCCTTCCTTGCTTTGTTTTTATATTTGTTTGCTTTGATTTATGTATCAGGGTAATCTTTGACCTCTGACCTTGCAACATCACCTTGTTTAAGGTGAAAAATCTAAACCCAAATGTGGCAATAGAGGTAAAAATATAGGGTGTTTTTTTAATAATAAAAGATACAACTCATCTTTTAATTTCCCCAGCATTACTTTAGAGTGATTTTGAAAATGAGATTTCAATTTCTTAAATCTTTTCTTGTTGTTGGAATATGTTGGAACAAAACAAGACAAGTGCTTCCTTCCTTCCTTCCTTGTTTCCTTCCTTCCTTTTCTTTTCTTCTCTCTTTTCTTTTCTTTCTCCCCTTCCTTCCTTTTCTCTTTTCTTTTCTCCTTCCTTCCTTCCCTCCTTCCTTCCTACCTTCCTTCCTCTCTTTCTCTCTCTCTCTCTCTCTTTCTCAGGGTCTCACTTTTGTCACTCAGGCTGGAGTGCAGTGGCACCGTCTGAGCTCACTGCAGCCTCAACTTCCCAAGCTCAGGTGATTCTCCCACCTCAGCCTCCCGAGTAGCTGAGACTACAGATATGTGCCACCACGCCTGGATGATTTTCTGTATTTTTAGTAGAGACAGGGTTTTGCCATGTTGCCAGGATGGTCTTGAACTCCTGTGCTCAAGTGACCCACCTGCTTTGGCCTCCCAAAGTGCTAGGATTATAGTTATGAGCCACTGCGCTCAGCCTCATTTCCCTCTTTCTATTGATAGAATTTAGATACAAAGAAAATGGTGATTTTCCTTACAACTATTCAAAACATTTTTTAATCTATAAGAATATGAGATATTTCCCACAGGAATTCTTTTAATACTGTTAACCAAATATTTTTGTGCCATTAAAAACCAGTTGTGATAGCACCACTTGAAGTTATTTGGCAGCAGAGAAATTCACGTTGTTCTGTTTCTTACTTTTTCTGGTCTCATCTAGAAAAACAGATCATTAAATATACAGAGTGTTCAATTGTATGGCCACTATGGATGTTATGGAATATCATATAATTTAAATAGTTAAGAACTGGTACAAAAACAATGCATATTCAGACAAATTTCGGCTGTCTAAATCTACAGTTTCCTGTGTAGAAGTTTCTTCCAAAGTTATGAAAGGTTTTATTTGGCTTAAGCCAGACAATTGATATAGTAGCTTAGCAATGTTGGCAAACATGAAACTTAGATTTTAAAATATGCAATCACACAGGAATTTTGTTCAACTTATTTTGGTGAAAAGGAAAAAAATATACACCCTTCACTAGTTCATTGGCATCTATTCTGACTAAACCACTGATTGATGAGGAACTAGTGAATGTATTGCTTGTTTTTAGGCACAATTTCAGGAATTTCTGAATGCTTCTCTCCTTAATTGTCAGCAGCCACTTTTCCCCGCATATATTATAAAACAGTTGAAAAGTATTAATTTAGTAATGAAAATATGAATGAAAAGTATGAATGTGCATAATATATGGTGTTGTTGATAATTAGTTTGATTTTTTCCTACACTCAGTGTTCTTACAGTTAGGTGATTCTCTTAACCTGAGCAATTGCTCAGTGTAGGGTGAAAAGATTAAAGAGATTGCTTATTTGCAGTTATGTAAATATCCACAGTAATCATGAACATTTTTATTTTTCAGTTTGTTTGATTCCATAGCAATTCTGGTTAGGAGTGGCATGTTATACAGGCTTTTGCAAAAGTATTGACATTATTTCACACAATGTCTTGTACAGTCAGAGAGATTGGGGAGGAGAGGACTGAAGGGGCAGTTAAAAACTAGAAATAAAGAGTCAAATGGTAAATTGAAAAGGCCAGAAAAGTGGAACATTAGATTAAAGGGTCACCACTTGTGTTACGGCAAGTATTTCAGCTACTGTGAGCAGGTGAACATTGAGATCTAATGGTTAGCACCATCTGAAAATATATTCAGAAGCTTCCTAATCAAATTGTACATATGGTACATATTTTTGGTGTCATTGGGGTCATAATAAGGGTTTTTCTTTTACATTTTTGTAAATTACTATTTGATATTTTCATAGTTCTGACTGTTTGAATTACCTGTCTCACGTTGAGTTCCCTTTGTAACACTGCAGGTGATCCTACAAGATTCTTTCTCCCTCCCCAGCATTATTAAGGTATAATTTACTAATAAAAATTATATATACTATGATATATAATGTTTTGGTACATGTATACATTGTGCAGTGATTAAATCAAGCTAATTAACATGTCCATCATCTCACAGACTTATCTTTTCTTGTGTGTGTGGTGAGAACATTTAAAATCTACAATCAGGCAATATATTATTTCCTGCTTTGAAAAAATCAATTTTGGGGTACTAGGCTTAGTACCTGGGTGACAAAATAATCTGTACAGCCCCCCCATGACACAAGTTTACCTATGTAACAAAACCGTACATGTACCCCAGAAACTAAAATAAAAGTTAAAAAAATCTATTTTTTACTTAAAAAATTATCTACAGGTATGTAGATTTGCTATAATCATACTCTTCAGTTCATAGCACATTTTTTTCATCAGTCCAAGTAAGGATCCTATTGCGTTATGTTTTATTTTGTTTCATTATTTATTTTCAACCAGGCATTGGAAGAACTGTGGTATATGTATGAAGTATTGTATCTTGACAGTTGAAGCTTGTTTCAGTATACAAAGTTTTTCACAAGGTAATAGATGGTTAAGATAAAATTAAAAGGGTATTCAGCATTTTAAATAAAGAGCTGTATCTCTTTTCTTTTTCATAAACAATAGAATAAAAAGAATCTGAATATAATTAAATTCTAACTTGATATGTCACAAACAGAAACGTATTTCTACATCAACTAAAATAATTTGTTCAAATATGAAATCCATGTATCATTACATGAGCCTGCTGTTTTTTTTGTAAATGGTTTAAGTTGACTTTTGACTAGGAATTTTTTTGCTTGAAATTTATTCACCGACATTTATGTTGATGTAAATTTCAAACTTTCTTAAGAATCAAAGCACTTTTCATTAATTATTAAGATTAATCTGTTAGGTTAAAGTGTTAATAAAAGTTTTTAAACTGTCAGTTTTGGCCATACCAAAAATACAGAGCCTTTTCCTAGGTTGTCTAAATCCATCATATTAATGACATAATAATTACAGGATGATTATGGAACTATTTCTTTGTTTTGGGTGAATGACTAGCTAGAAAGAGACTGGGGATTCAGTTCTAGTTCAGGTGCTAGAATTAAGTTCCAGAGACTTGATTGAATTAGGCCATTTATCAATAGTCAAATGTTTATTAAAGACACTCTTTCTTAAGCTTTTTATCAATTAAACATGAACATTTCCCCCCCTCCCTTCTAACTCCTCACATTGTTCAGAAATGGTGGTAGGCTTGTGTTCTGGTAGGGCCTCTTGGGTTGGACCAGGGAGTTCTTATCATTACAAAAAGTGGCTATGTCCTTTTCAGAGTGTTAGGAGATCATGGTTAGAATTTAGGGAGGAACACACTTAAGGGAGCATTTGGCAGAGGGACTAGGAGGAGTTTGAAGACATTTAAGTGTGACTTCTTTGCCACGGGAAAAAGGGATTATTAGGGTGAGACTTGATACTATTTCTTAGCCTACAGAAAGGGGAGGTCTACTGTCCATTTTGAGACATCTGTATAGTTCTGTGGTGCAAAGCTGGTGTCATCTTTGCATTTAGCATCCTTGGAAGGCTTGGTCTGTGTCTCTAATATGGAAATCTGCAGGTAAGAACATGGGTGACCAACAGAGTCGCAGTTATTTAGAGATTGGTTAGTGCTGTTAGATCCTCAGAACAGTAACACTAGAGGTTATGACCACTTGACCAAACAGCCGTAGCTTTTTCACCATTGTCAAAAGCAGGAAAGAGTTGGGGAATGGTATCAGTTAATCTTTGGTGATGACTTTGAATCAGTGGTGGTGAATAGACCTGAAACAGTGACAACAGGCAAAGTCTGTGGGCTTCTGAGACTTATGGCACCTGAGGGCAGAAAAGAACATGACAGCACAGCTCTGACCTTCCTGTGGCTAGAGCCAGAAGAAATGGCCATACTAGATCACTCAGGAATAACAGTGGAAAGAGATCTTGGAGGTTGCTTTTTACAAGCGGAGTAGTCCTCTTTAGAAATTTCATGAGCATCACAGGTGAGAGCTGCAAAGAGCAACTTCATGATGACCTGTCTGTAAGAATTTTGAAAAGCTTATCCCAGGAACCTTGGGTCATGATAGACAAGGTTCCAGGGCCTCTTCTGGAAAATTCTGTGAGTGTCAAAGCACCTTGAACTGGTGGTTTCTCTCACAGTACAATGGCCAGCAGAGGGGAGCCTCCAGGAACAAAACCTTCCTGACATTTACTTTGTGTGCCAATCTGTATCTTGGCTTTGCATTTGTCTTTTCTGATTTTCACAGCAGCCCTTTGTGGTAGTAATTTTATCTCTATTTT
This sequence comes from Pan troglodytes, assembly GCF_028858775.2. NCBI lineage: Eukaryota > Metazoa > Chordata > Mammalia > Primates > Hominidae > Pan > Pan troglodytes. The sequence continues at coordinate 28,163,319 of NC_072413.2, read as the reverse complement.
AAGGATGAAGAAACTAAAGGTTGGAGAGGTTAAATTATTTACCTCAAGTCACATAGCTACTATGTAAAAAGCAGACCCTCCCAATACTTTATTCGCTTGCTTGAAAGGCCGTAGATTTGTACGAAGAGTTTGGAATTATCAGATTATGGGAGGAAATTTAAATCTTCCTATTATGTTGGCTGAAATTTACTTAAAAATGCTTAAACTTTGACAGTGTGGTATTATTGATTTATTTAAATTATTCCTTAGTCTAGAAGGCTTCCCTCATCTGGAATTCGCATCCCAGTTAGTGACCAGCTAGAATCCTAGTCACTTTGGAGGCCACTACTACAAGGATTCTCTTATTGGTGGCAAGATTCCCCCCCACTTCCCACCCCTTCAGCATTTATAATTAATAGAACATTAGAACTGGACTGTCATTGGGGAAATTAGTGAAATTTGAGAAATATTTTTATATCTCTTTTAGAAATACTAAATCTGCCTGTTTTAAAGATACTCGTCACCCTTGAGGAATCATATGATCTATAGTACGTCTAATTGTAAATTTTTTTTGAAATATATTTCTGTTTATGTAGCAGAATTTGGTTTGGAATTTGCTCCTCTGGTAACAAAATTGTGGAGATAGCCAGTCCTTACCCACCTGGACATTTTCAGATGCCACTGTCTTCATCCAAAGAAGTTAATTACCTTGTGTAACTGAATTGGCCTTTTTTCCAATAAGATGTGGCCACCAAGTGTTGTGGAAGAAGAGATTATGGTAAGACCATATATTGATCATTGTGGTTCAAAAGTAGTAGATGTAAAGAATTACATTTATCAGTGTAAATCAATGAATCATTCTTGAATAGTACACTGATTCTGAGCAGGTTCTGAGAAAACAACTAAGGGTCCTTAAGAAAAGTGCCTTTCAGGCTGGGCGTGGCGGCTCATGCTGTAATCCCAGCACTTTGGGAGACTGAGGTGGGCAGATCACAAGGTCAGGAGATCAAGACCATCCTGGCTAACATGGTGAAACCCCGTCTCTACTAAAAATACAAAAATTAGCCAGGCCTGGTGGCGGGCGCCTGTAGTCCCAAGAGGCTGAGGCAGGAGGATGGCATGAACCCGGGAGGCGGAGCTTGCAGTTAGCCGAGATCGTGCCACGGGAAAAAAAAAAAAAAAAAAAAAAGAAGTGCCATTCAGTGTTTGCTTTTCTTATTTATTTATTTAGAGATGGAGTGTTGCTCTGTCCCCCAGACTGAAGTGCAGTGTGATCTCAGCTCACTGTAACCTTCACCTGCCGGTTCAAGCAATTCTTCTGCCTCAGCCTCCTGAGTAGCTGGGATTACAGGCATGTGCCACCACGCCTAGCTAATTTTTGTATTTTTTGTAGAGAGAGGGTTTTACTATGTTGACCAGGCTGGTCTCGAACCCGCCTTGGCCTCTCAAAGTTCTGAGATTACAGGCGTGAGCCACTGTGCCCGGCCTGCTTTCCTTTTAGAAGTAGTATTTGGGTTGTATATTTGCTAAGGGTCATTCTTCACAAATATGTATGTTTACTCTTTTAATAAAGTTTGTTTGCTTGGTTATTTTTTGTCAATTATGAGTGAAGCCACCTGAAGGTAAACTTACTCCCACTTGTACATGATCAATCACAAGCTAAGTAGAAGTTTTCTTTCCACTTCAGTGGTTGAATTGAATTGTGAATTGCCTTGCATCCTTTCACATTGTCTGTGTCCAGGGCTAATGCCAACACGTAACTTCCCTCGTAGACTAATTGTACTTTCCTCAAACTTTATAAAAATGTAGATGTAAGTGTGTCTATATATAAAGAGAGATGAGTTGACCTAAAGCACATTCATAATTCAGTTCAATTCTAACGGTTCCTGCCCTGAATGAGTACTGCATAGCATATAGTAAAGTAGTTTTCCCTAATGTACTAGAAAGGTGCTTTTCTTTGATGTATTTGGAACTTTTGAACTTTAGTACAATGGACAACTTACATAGAGACTTCTCTTTTCACGAGTTACTGGTAGTATCTTGCTAATGAAAAGGCAGCAGACATCTCCAGCTGTACTAGAGGTCTGAATTTACTAGATATCTGTTAGTCAAGTACTGTGCCTTGTAAACCTTATCTTCAGATAACTCATCTTAGCTAGTTGGACACAGGGCATCAGTTGTTGCTTGAGTAGTAAAGCGAATCACGCATGCCTAGCTTTCCTTTACCAAATTACGAGTACTCAGAAATAACTGATTAGCTTCAGAGCAGCCTTTGTGACAGATGTTAATTTCATCTACTAATGTGGAATGTCAACTAGGATGTAGATCTTAACAATATTTACATAAATCCAGTGACTTCCATACATTTTTGAAGAATGAAAAACTACATCTTGCATGATCTTTGCTTTTTTTTCAATTCTTTGAGAAGGATAAGGAGCAAAAGTAAACATAGAGTGAGGATGGACTAATGGAGAGGAGTTGCTCTAATACACTAAATTAAATAGGCTGACCATATGCTCTGTTGTCCAGGACAGTCCCAATTCCATGCCTGTTGTCCTGGAATTCTTTTAAATTGTATATTCACTAACAAAAACAAACAATAAAGAAAGACAGAAAGAAAAACCTGACTTAGGGCAGACATTTTATTACCTTTTGGCCAAAAAACCTGTACATTTAAGGAGAAAGGTAAAACTTACATTTCATAGAAAGAGTCATCAAATCATGTATATTAACCATGTCATTTTTGGTAACTCTTCTAAATGGTTTAAGCTAAAAACAAAAACAAACACCCTACTTAGCTTAGAATGTTATCCACTTTGAAACAAATGTTTCTGTATAACTTAAAAATGTAAAGACAACTAACATTTAGAATTCATTTCTTAAGCTAATTGCTTAGTCTCACTTTGAATGTAATATATAAAGTAGTTTCAATGCTCTTTTTCAACCAGTCAGTAATCCAAGATACTGCAATAGTGCATTTGTATCAAACAGCAAATAACTTTGATTATTGTGGTAGTACATACTAAATTGATTCTGGAGATACATAATACCTTTATTAATTCAAGTAGTTAAACAGAAAAGCCTGCTTTGAAGCTTTAGCTTAAAGTGCTCTTCACAGTCATGACAAAGGCAAAATACATGGACTTAGATGTAGAAGGGTGACACTGTTTATCATAGTTTCAAGTTGTACTTTATTGTGTTCTTTTCACTGGAGAAAATACGGTTAGCAAAAAAAGGAGGAACACTATACACAGATGTCTTTGATTATTTAGAAAATTTGTTTTTTATTTAAAAAATAAGTAGGCAAATAAGAGAGATAAAATTTTGGAAGTTGTGTTGTCCCAAAATAGGAATGTACGGACTGTAGCGCATATTTGCTTAAGATGTTCAGAGTCATGGTCTGGGTGAAGCAGATATATGAGTTATACCTATTACTCTATACTTGGTTTCTGTTGATGAATATACTATTGAAGTCATGTTAAGAATTATAGATTTGGAAGTCACAATGTTGAATATTCTGGCTCTGAAAAATAATGCAAGTCAGGGGACAAAAGCCACTTGAAAAGGAACTTGATTTAATCATTCCTGTTTAGAATTTTCTCCACGTGGAAAATTATGATTTTTATACTTTAATTAAATAATTTTTTTTTTGAAAATTACAAAATAACACTTCGTGGTAGGCTAAATAATGACCCTCCAAGATGTCTACATCCTAATCCCTGGAACCTTTGAATGTTACCTTATAGGTCAAATGGGACTTTGTAGATGTTGTTAAGGATTTTGAAACAGGGAGATGATACTGTGTTATCCAGGTGGGTCCAGTCCAATCGCATAAGACCTTAAAAGTAGACAGTTTTCCTAACTAGGTCAGACAGGTGAATATGAAGAGCAGGAGCGATTCAAAGAATGAGAGATTCAGTGCCCTTTTGCTGACTTTGCAGATGGAAGAAATGGGCCATGAGCCAAGGAATTAAATAGGCTGTAAGAGGAAAGCAGGAGGAGGTAGAGTCATGTAGTAGGAGATGTGACAACAGAAACAAGATGTTGGAATTATTCGAGGAGTAGCTTATGAGCCAAGGAACATAGGAAAAGCTAGAAGCTGCAAAAGGCTAGAAAAGATTTCTTCCTTCCAGAAGGAACCATATTTTGACTTTTGCCTAGAAAAACTGGTTTGGACTTCTGATCTCTGAAACAGTAAGATAATACATTTTTGTTTAGTAAAGCCACTAAGTTTATGGTAAATTGTTACAGGAACAGTAAGAAACTAATATGTCACACTCATTGCAGAAAAGGTGAGAAATTCAGATAAGCCCCAAAATGGATCATACTACTCAGAGTTAAATATAGTTAATATTTTGGTGGATATCTTATTTTTTTCTATAAGCAAATATGCTCATCCAAATTCAAATATGCTTTTATTTGCTCTTTTTATTTGATACTTCTATGTCAGTTTTGAAATATAAAATGTTCAGTGCCCTTGGGGATAGTTTTATGTGAAGAAAGGACTTCAGATATGTACATTGGTTTTAGAATTTAATATTCAAGTTATTAAAGTTGTAGATTCAGATGTTACTTCTTAATCTTTCTAGTAGAACTTAAAAATATAAATTTTAATAAGTCTAACAGATTTGAACAACCACATTTAAGAATCTTTGAAGAATTATGGTATCTTTTACAAACTTAATTATTAAATGCTTTCAAACATTTGAAATTGCACTTCTAAATTTAAGATATTTGATTTCCTTTAAATACTTCAATCACCTGCTTGATAAACCTTTATATGTTCTTAAGTAGTTCTTACACACCTAATAAATTAAACATAAGTATTGCAAAGTTTAAGTTTTTCAATATTCCGATACCACACACACAAGCCAAAATTAATTACTTAATCATATGTATATAGTATGCACAAAAGTAATGATATTATGGTTTTGATTCTCTTAAACTTCTCTATGTTTAATTTCAAACCTTCCCATGTTTGAAAGATATTTTTTCACCTGTGAAATAATTGTGTGATTCCACACAATTTGTGGAGTTCCCTTCTCACCTTGTCATATAATTTTGCAGTTGTCTTCTTGGCTCGATTAAAGTTGCACAAACACCAAAGCTTTTAGCTGGGACAAAGATTGGATTTTTGTGACAAGTATAGATCAACTCCGCAGAACCCTATTTCTATCAGTGATTCTATCACTTCAAGAAAGGGGGTAATCGTGTATCCCACATCCCTGGATTCCATTTATATATTACCTCTTTGTCCTAACAAGTCTCAAATTCCTTCCTTGATTGATCACTTGATTGGATTTTTAATTCCGTTAGCTCTTAAGATAGGCAAATCTCTTTTTTATCTACATGAAAGACTATTGAAGTTGATGAAATACTGCACTTTCATAATCTTTCTTTCTCTTAAGACTACATTAATTCTTATAGATATTAAGTATGTGATTGAATGTTGGCAGTCTCTAGGGCTTTGTGAAACTGTGTCCGAAATTGGTGGGTTCTTGGCCTCACTGACTTCAACAATGAAGCCACGGACCCTCGCGTTGAGTGTTACAGTTCTTAAAGGTGGTGTGTCCAGAGTTTGTTACTTCTGATGTTCGGACGTGTTCGGAGTTTCTTCCTTCTGGTGGGCTCGTGGTCTTGCTGGCTTCATGAGTGAAGCTGCAGACTTTCGCGATGAGTGTCACAGCTCTTAAGGCGGCGCGTCTGGAGTTGTTCGTTCCTCCCAGTAGGTTCATGGTCTCACTGGCCTCAGGAGTGAAGTTGCAGACCTTCGCAGTGAGTGTTACAGCTCATAAAGGCAGTGTGGACCCAAAGAGTGAGCAGCAACAAGATTTATTGCAAAGAATGAAAGAACAAAGCTTCCACAGTGTGGAAGGGGACCCCAGCAGGTTGCCACTGCTGGCTAGGGCAGCCTGCTTTTACTCTGCTGATTGGTCCATTTTACAGAGAGCTGATTGGTCTGTTTTACAGAGAGCTGATTGGTCTGTTTTGACAAGGTGCTGATTGGTGCATTTACAATCCCTGAGCTGGACACAAAAGTTCTCCCAGTCCCCACTAGATTAGCTAGACACAGAGCACTGATTGGTGTGTTTACAAACCTTGAGCTAGACACAGGGTGCTGATTGGTGTGTTTACAATCCTTTAACTAGACGTAAAGATTCTCCAAGTCCCCACCAGATTAGCTAGCTACAGAGTGCTGATTGGTGTGTTTACAAACCTTGAGCTAGACACAGAGTGCTGATTGGTGTATTTACAAACCTTGAGCTAGACACAGAGTGCTGACTGGTGTATTTACAATCCCTTAGCTAGACATAAAGGTTCTCCAAGTCCCCACCAGATTAGCCAGATACAGAGTGCTGAATGGTGCATTCACAAACCTTGAACTAGACACAGAGGGCTGATTGGTGTATCTACAATCCCTTAGCTAGACATAAAGGTTCTCCAAGTCCCTACTAGACTCAGGAGCCCAGCTGGCTTCACCTAGTGGATCCTGCACCCAGGCCGCAGGTGGAGCTGCCTGTCAGTCCTGCGCCGTGTGCCCACACTCCTCAGCCCTTGGGCAGTTGATGGGACTGGGCGCCATGGAGCGGGGATGGCACTCACTGGGGAGGCTCGAGCTGTGCAGGAGCCCATGGGGGTCGGGGGGTGTTGGGTAAGGGGGAGGCTCGGGCATGGCAGGCTGCAGGTCCTGAGCCCTGCCCCATGGGGAGACAGCTGAGGCCCTGCGAGAATTCGAGTGCAGCGCTGGTAGGCTGGCACTGCTGGGGGACCTGGCGCACCCTCCACAGCTGCTGGCCCAGGTGCTAAGCCCCTCACTGCCTGGGGCTGGCGGCGCCGGCCGGCTACTCTGAGTGTGGGGCCCGCCAAGCCCACGTCCACCCAGAACTCATGCTGGCCCATGAGCGCCACTCCCAGCCCCGGTTCGCACCTGGGCTTCTCCCTCCACACCTCACTGCAAGCAGAGGGAGCCAGCTCTGACCTTGGCTAGTCCAGAGAGGGACTCCCATAGTGCAGCAGTGGGCTAAAGGGCTCCTCAAGCGCGGCCAGAGTGGGTGCTGAGGCCAAGGAGGTGCCCAGAACGAGCGAGGGCTGCCAGCACACTGTCACCTCTTAAAACCGTCTAGTCACAACTCATAAGACCATTGTTCTTACTCGATATCTTCCTCTGGAAATGAAAGAACACTCATGACACCACTTTCTAGTGTCTAACTAGAATTGGTATATAGATTTATTGCAGTATATTTAACTTGTACCCTACTCTTTGAAATTTAGGATTCTATTTTTTTGTTTGTTTTTCTTTGAAATGTCCTTATGCATAAGCTGTAGGATATTTTAAAAATTGACCAATGTAGGCTGGGTTTGGTGGCTCACGCCTGTAATCCCAGCACTTTGGGAGGCTGAGGCAGGCAGATCATGAGGTCAGAAGTTCGAGACCAGCCTGGCCAACATAGTGAAACCCTGTCTCTACTAAAAATAGGAAAAATTAGCCAGGTGTGGTGGTGGGCGCCTGTTATCCCAGCTATTTGGGAGGCTGAGGCAGAAGAATCTCTTGAACCTGGGAGGTGGAGGTCGCATTGAGCTATCATGCCATTGCACACCATCCCTGGCGACAGTGTGAGTCTCTGACTCAAGAAAAAAAGATTACTGATGTAATATGCATATTGAACTTATTTTGATATTATCTGTTAATATTACTAAAATTAATTCCTAAGATTTAATTGTTGTTTTTATTTCAGAATTATAATGATTCTTTGCTTTTTTCAGTTTGAAAAGTGCAAGTGCATAAGTTTTTTTTTTTTTTTTTTTTTTGCTTTGTCTTTACACAGAAAGATCAAGATGATGTAAGTACAAGATGCGGAATAAACTGTTAGATTCAATAACCAACACTTAAATGGATTACTGAGTAGACTACATATGAAATATATCTAACAGTTTCATGGTGAACAAATAAACTATAAAACCACAGCCTTACACTTGCAACTTTCCTGCTCTTCTTTAATAAGAACTGGCTTGATTTTTAAAAATATGTGTCACATTTCACTTTGATCTTTTAAAAACAGTTTGGAAAATATACATCTCTATAAATGTTTAAGAAAATTCCATAAAACAATTCCTTAGAAGTAAAAAACTCCATTTTATTCTTATCCAGTTTGTTCTACTCTGCAGTATTCTTTAGAAATCTGAAGTACAAATCTTATTTTTAGACACAAATATGAATGTCATCTTTGACATGTCCATGTTTCACTAAAAGTCCTTTCTTTTGCAAAAGAAACAGTTGCTTGCTTATTAAGTACTGTAGAGCTGTCTTTGGTAATTTGAAGTATATTCTGATTGAGAAAACTTTGGTTTATACAAAAAGTTTCCGGATTATCTTTATTCAGTAAATTTAGTAAGATTGGGTCAATCACACGAGAGTATAAACACCGCACGACCAGGGATCTTTGCCTATTTTTTTCACTGTTATATCTCAGATATCCAGAACAGTGCCTGGCACTGAATGATTGAATGAATGATTTGTCTCATTATTTTCTTGTTATGCTCTTAGAAGCAGAATTGTGTGGTCTATGTGTATAAAAATTTAAGTCTTTTGTTATACCCGGGCTATTTGCTTTCTAGTAATTGCTCTTTTCTACCTTTGATCCATAATTATTATTCAAATAATTTTTAAAAGGATTTTGTGAGATAAGATGTAGCTAGGGAGAATATTGGACGTTACTGGAGGAAACAAACAGAAGCCCCGGAGATTTGGGTCGCTTCTGAGGATTTGATAGTCCTCTCAACTAACTGGGCCAAAGATTTAAAGATAGTGAAAGCCTTCCTTTCTGAGAACATTTTATGGTAGGGCCTGAATAAATATTTGTTGAATTGAGTCTGGAACAGAAAGAGTCTTTTGTGATTGTTAGTGGATACCTAGTTGAAATATTATGAAAAACATTTCAAGATTTTACTTGTCAAATCTCAGCCTAATTTACCTGTAGATTTTAAGGACAAAATTATGCGAATAATAAAAAGCCTGACAAATAAAATATAGTGGTAAGAGAGACAGTGATGCTGAGGAAACAATAAAGTCTTTGGAGAAAAACATCAGAAAATAACAGACTCACCCAATCACCCCATGTTAGCTGGAAGTCTCTTTGTCATTGTTTGTTTTTTCTTCCCTGCTTCCCACTCACCTGTGAAGTGAATTTGAGAAACTCAGATGGGCTGACAGGGAACATTCAGCAGAGTGGCCTCCAGCCAAGAACTTTTTAGTCACTTGTTTGGCTGCTTTGATGTGAGTCAGATTGCAGTTTAAAAACATTTACCTTTTCCTCATTTCCTGTCAATTCATAACCTTAGTTACTTTAACTTTTTACATTTTACATCTCAGTTACTCTGCTCTGAATTTCTTAAGTCAGAGTTTAGCTTTTTTTTTTTTTTTTTTTTTTGGTTAAATTGATACAAGGTCTCACTCTGCCTGGGATGTGCAATCATGGCTCACTGCAGCCTTGACCTCCTGGGCTCAAGTGATCTTCCTGCCTGGGCATCCCAGTAGCTGGAACCACTGAAGCATACCACCATGCCCAGTTAATTTTTAAATTTTCTGTAGAGACAGAGTCTCCCTGTGTTGCCCAGGCTGGTCTTGAACTCCTGGGCTCAAGTGATCCTCCTGCCTTGGCTTCCCAAAGTGCTGGGGTTGCAGGCATGGCCTACTACACCCAGCCTAGATTTCAGCTTTTTAAATGACTTAAACTTAACGCTTACTTTAAAAAATCATTTTTATTTATACTTTCAATACTTATTATATACTAGATGGTGGGTATTAAATTACATATCTGTATCCATTTCTATGTGTGTGTGTTTATTGTCTTATTTTCTGGGATTTTTAAAAGGCTTTTTCTAACTTTAAAAATTTTCTCATTGATTTTAGCTCTTGACAATCCAGATTTACACCTCATGTGTTTTAAATTTTCTGCCTTACTGTTTTTATCTTTTTTCTCTTTATAATTTGTTTTCTCATGCAGTGTTTAAGCCTTCTCAGATATTCTTAAATGTCTCAGGGATACTCATGAGTTGACTTTCTCGAGAGTTATAAGCCCCACTGGGTGGATATTATATTTGATTTTCTGGAACCCTGTTGCTCGTTAACATAACATTCAGTTCTTGAATGATGAATCTGTCGTTTCCCAAATACATAACCGCTGTATTTTAAGCAAACAGTTGCGTGCTGTAAGCCTGAAGTGAGTGTAACTTCTGCAGTCAACCTTGAGGAGGGCTTCTCCCAGCCCTTGGTGCACGTCAATCATTCATGGGAGGTGGAACAGTAGTGATTTTCAGCCATGTTTCTAGCACTGTTTTTAAGCTGTCTTGCTTCTGAGATACTTATTACAAGGCTGGTCAGTTTCCTTTCCTGGCAAGATTTTATTAAAGAACTGAGAAGCTGGTCAGAAGATGGTTATCCCAACTTGGATTTTCACAAATCAATACTTTTTTTTTTCCTGCTGGCAAATGGTTATTTAAAGTTATCAAGTATATATTTTACCTAGGCATTTTAAGAGTAGGCCTCTTGATATACAAAAAGCATTCCTCCTATTAAGTTTTGGATTATAGACCATAGGACACCCACATTCCTTGAAGTGCAGGGACATGGAAGACTAGAGTCCCTACAGGGAAACTTGGTCAAATTTTAGGAACTGGTCTAGGTTCCAGCCCTCTTGATGATGTAGTGTGATTCCACCTTTCTCCTTCAAGAGTTTTGTGTCTGACTTCTCTTTCATTTTTGGGCTGAGGGAGATGGAAACAATCCCCCCGGTTTAGCACCAAGCCCTTCTCAGGGGTGACTGTAGAAGTTACACTCATTTCAGCTTGTAGCATGCAACTGTTTGCCCAAAGTACATTGGTATGTATTTGGCAGACCACAGTCCAGTAATTCCCATTGTGGTGTACCTGAAAATCAGTTTAGGAAGTGTCATTCGTTTGGCAGATTCAGAGTGCAATGTCATCCAAAAAAGTGACCATGTATTCCCCACAAATTATTGATTTATTGGCTTTTTGTCCAAGTTGATTTCCAATTGAAAATTCAAATCTAAGTATTTTAGACCAATGATTTTACAATAGGAGTGTTAGGATTTAGATATCATTCTTGTACTGCCTCTTTAAACAGGGAATAATATTAAGTTGTTTTCAGGTTTTATTAATCCACCTTGGCCTTTGAACCTATGGATAAGAATTACAAGCTAAGCTGTTTGAACTCAGCATATATCCCTAATTATTTAAGCTCCATCAGAACCTGCCCAGTAAGGGGAGTACTGGCATAAAGATCAGTAGGAATACACTTCTCATAGGTCAGTTAAAATAATAATAGCAATTATTGCTATATGGCAGTAATAATAGCAATTATTATTGCTAGTGTTATTATCCTTAATATAGCTAACATTTATCAGCTGTTACTATACCAGACACTCTTGTAAGGGTCCAACCTAGACATTTAATACATTTAATTTGCAAAAGAACCTAAGAGGTAAACATCTATTATCCTTATTTTGCAGGTGAGGAAATTGGGGCACAGAAAGAATTGCCCTGGATTATATAGGTAGTGGCAGAGTTGGGATTTTAAATTTAGGCATCAAGCCCAAAGTTTATGTATTTAACTACCAGACTATATTTATGGAACTTAAGCTTTTTCAGGTGGTTTAATAAATCTGAATAAACAATGGTTCCTCTTCCCTTTTAACTTTTTTCTTAATCATTTTACAATGCTTTTGATTGAGCTTCAATTCCTGTTGTAGTGAACACAAATACACTATTCTTTTATAGGTAGATCTGTTTTATTATTTGGAATTACAGGGATTTCAGCCTAGAGGCTGACCCTGTTAATTATTGCCATAAAAATAAGTACCTATAAACTTTTCTAAATCTAAATTTCTTATGTTGCCAAATGTTTCCAAGTTTATAATTGGTTCAAAAGAGGCAGTTATATGTGTGTGTGTGTGTTTGTATATGTAAAAAATACATCCGTAAATATATGTGTATGTAAAAACACATGTAATTATATATAAAATATATATGTATGTCTTCAGTTTCTTGGTATCTTTATTTTTAAGATAAATTTAAATTTTCTGAAAGAGCATATTAAAGCTAGACTGTACAAGCTTAGGCTTTATTTCACTTTAAATGATGGACTTCCTATACCATCTTCAGTACCCAGCCTTAATAAACATCTAAATATAGACAGTCTTTTTTCATTAATCATTTTTTGTTCCTCAGTTGTCACCCCTTTATCCCTTTCTCCTCAGATTATTTTAAAGGTAAGTATTAAGATTTATTTTCAATCCAGGGTTTTGAGTCTTCAGAATGGCTTTTGGAGAACATCAGGATGTTGGAATAGTACTCTCCCTGTCAGGGGATATCATGTGTTTAGATGCTTGGTTCTGGAAGACTACCTTTTACAGTTCTCTTATATGTTATGGCATGTGGTTCTCTAAAACTGACAACAAAGAGAACTGTACTCCAGGCATTATGCTGATGGTTGTTCCTCAGTAGTATCCGTGAGAGAGAGCCTGTATGAATAATTGATTGAAGAACATACATTCTGTCCCTTCTCCCAGATTTTTAAAAATATAGTCCTGAACCAAGTTATATTAAAGGGTCGTGTGCCAAAGGTATTGCATTAATGAAATGCAGAATGATTTGTGGTGATGCCATTAGCCCGTTTCGAGGCTGGTTGGATAGTATGCTCCTGTGCAACTGAGGTCTTAGGGAAGGCCAATACATTATTTGTTATACAGTGTTCTTTTGAGGAACCTGGGGGAAAATTCTGTTAAATTTTAATCCCAAGAATAGTTGTTCATCTCTTGAGCCATTCCTATGTTTTTAATATTATTGACAGTGTGAAGTGTGTTATTAACGTTTTTCCATCTTGTGTTGACTGCCCTAAAGCTGAGAGCCAAATTTGGGGCCCAAAGGGCAGGAATATAGGGCATTATAACGTGGATTTTAAATTCTGTTCCCACTTTTCATTTGTCTTCACCCTTATATTTCTTTTTCCCTTTTTAGTTAAAACAAAATATAAACAAATTCTCGAAAATTCTAACAGTCGTTATGTCTAGCTTGAAGTGAGATAGATGATTTTATTTTATTTTTCCTTTTCTAAATTTCTTATGATATACATAATAAAAGTAATTAGAAAAACTCAGTAACACTTTTAAAAATTGAATTTAAATAACGAACTACTAATATAAAATGATTGGAAAGCCAGGTTCATGCAACAATTAGAAATCTATGGGTACAGATTTCATTTTGTCATTTTGAATTACTTAGACTTATTTAAAATGATTAAATGAATGTTTATTAAGCAAGGCTCCATACTGAGCACTTTCAGAATAATATCTCAATCTTGGAGCAGCCATGTAGGAAAGAAATGTTTATTCCCGCCTCTGTGGGCGAATAAAAAACCAAAAAATAATGAATGATGCATCCTCAAAAATACCTTCTAAAGGAAATTATAACATCAGCTACACAATTAACAACTGTTAATTTGCTGCTTTCATTTTACTATATGGACCTCACTTTTAGAAGGCATTGTATGCTTTTCATAAGTCATATTATTGATAAATATATTTTACCTATTTTTTCTAGTAACAAAAATAATGTACAGTATTTTGAATCAGAGATTTTGACCATGAAAATTGATAAATCATAATTCCTTTTTTTTTTTTGGAGATGGAGTTTTGCTCTTGTTGCCCAGGCTGGAGTGCAATGGCGCGATCTTAGCTCACTGCAACCTCTGCCTCCCGGGTTCAAGCAGTTCTCCTGCCTCAGCCTTCCAAGTAGCTGGGATTCCAGGTGTGTGTCACCATGCCTGGCTAGAAAATTGATAAATCATAATTCCCATGCATTTTTCTCCAAGACATGCTTAGAGCCCTGTGAGAGTGGTATGATAGTGTGGCAAGAGAATACTGGTTTACAAATAGAAGACTCAAGTTATTGTCCTATATAGATGTATATTGAGTTTGTATGTGTCAAACTCTGTTCTAAGTTTTGGAGGTATAAAGTCAAAGAGCTTTGGAATCCTTGGCAGCCTCCTAACTTCTGGATATGAAGTTTCTGCATCTTAATAATCTTGTTAAACAGGGATGGCAATACCTGTTTTTCCTAACATCAGAGTTTGTTGTAAGGATCAAAATAAATATGGCTTGAGTGAATATTTTTGAAAAGGGCCCAGCATAATGATAAAAAGGAGGTAATATTATTGACTGACAAAGTATGACATTTTCTACTATTGCTGTTGCTGTTGTACTATTGATTACTGCTGATATAGATGCAAATGTAAGTTGATTAAAGTTTAAATTTAGATTTGAAGACTCAAAAATTAATGAACTATGCTGTATCTTTTTTATTTTTATTTTTTATAATTTCAGCTTTTGACAAAGTTTGACATTTTCTACTATTGTTGTTGCTGTTGTACTATTGATTACTATTGATAATGTAATAGTAGATTAAGGGGTACATGTGCAGGTTCGTTAAATGCGTATATTGCGTGATGCTGAGGTTTAGGGTACAGATGATCCCATCACCCAGGTAGTGAGCATAGTACTCAGTAGGTGGTTTTTCAGCCTCTTTTCCACTCCCTTCTAATTTGTCTAGTAGTCCCGGTGTCCATTGTTCCCATCTTTATGTCTGTGTGTGTTTAATGCTTAGCTCCCATTTATATGTGAGAACACGTGGTATTTTGTTTTCTGTTCTTGCATTAATTTGCCTAGGATAATTACCTCTAACTCCATCCATGTTGCTGCAAAGGACATGATTCCATTCTTTTTTATGGCTGTGTAATATTCCATGGTGTAAATGTACCACATTTTCTTTATCCAGTTCACTGTTGAAGGGCACATAGGTAGATTTCATGTCTTTGCTATTGTGAATAGCACTGCAGTGAACATGTAAGTGCGTTTGTCTTTTTGATAGAATGAATTATTTTCTTTTGGGCATATACCCAGTAGGAGGATTGCTGGGTCAAATGGTAGTTTTTTAAGTTCTTTGAGAAATCTCCAAATTGCTTTCCACAGTGGCTGAATTAGTTTGCATTTCCCACCACCAGTGTATAAGCGTTCCTTTTTCTCCACAGCCTCACCAGGTTTTGTTATTTTTTGACTTTTTAAAGTTGTTATTTTAGCCAACTGACTGGTGTGAGATGGTATCTCATTGTGGTTTTGATTTGCATTTCTCTGATGATTAGTGATGTGGAGCATTTTTTCTTATGTTTGTTGTTGCTTGTATGTCTTGTTTAGAGAATTGTATTTCATGTTTTCTGCCCATTTTTAAATTGGATTATTTGTTTTTTTGCTTGTTGATTTAAGTCCTTTTTTGATTCTGGATATTTGACCTTTGTCAGATGCATAGTTTTAAATGTTTTCTCCCATTCTATAGGCTGTCTGTTTACTCTGTTGGTAATTTATTTTACTCTGCAGAAGCTTTTTAGTTTAATTAGGTTCCACTTGTCAGTTTTCATTTTTGTTGCAGTTGCTTTTGGGGACTTAGTGATATGCTTTACCTTTTAAACTGCTCTGTTGTCAAGATTTTTCTTTTTTCATTATCAAAGCCAAGAGATTTAAATAAACACTTAGTCTCATTATGCACTCTATAAGGGAATGGTTAGGAGGAGGAGCCTGGTTTGAAGTCTGATTGTGCCACTTGCTTTCTGACTAACCTTGGGTAATTTACTTCAGATCTCAGTTTCCTTTTCTGTGAAGTAAGGATAATAAATGTCTGTGCAGTAGACATTTAGGATTGTTATGGGAGTCAGTAACATCTATGGAACACTTACATATTAGTCCATTTTCACACTGCTATAAATATCCAAGACTGGGTAATTTATAAAGGAAAAAGGTTTAATTGACTCACAGTTCTGCATGGCTGCAGAGGCCTCAGGAAACTTACAGTAATACTGGAAGGTGAAGGAGAAGCAAGCACCTTCTTCACAAGATGGCAGGAAAGAGAGCTCAAGCTCAGGAGAAACTGCCATTTATAAAACCATCAGATCTCATGAGAACTCACTATCACAAGAGCAGCATGGAGGAAACTGCCCCCATGATCCAATTACCTCCCACCAGGTCCCTCTCCCAACACATGGGGATTACAATTCGGATTACAGTTTGAGATGAGATTTGAGTGGGGACACAGCCAAACCATATCATAGTGCTTTGCACATACTAAGCAGTCAGTCCGTGCTAGTTATGATGACACATTCATTAATAACATTACTGAGGTTGTAATTTAAGGTCTATATGGGCAAAATCCTAAATGGTAAATTCTTACTTTAAATTTAAGTTTTTGAGACAGAATCTCTCTCTGTTACCCAGTATGGAGTGCAGTGGCATCATTTCAGCTCACTGCAACCTCCACCTCCTGGGTTCAAGCAATTCTCATGCTTCAGCCTCCTGAGTAGCTGGGATTATAGGCGTGGGTCACCATGCCCAGCCAATTTTTGTATTTTTAGTAGAGATGGGGTTTTACCATGTTGACCAGGCTGTTCTTGAACTCCTGGCTTTAAGTGATCTGTGCACCTCGGCCTCTGAAAGTGCTGAGATTACAGGTGTGAGCCACCGTGCCTGGCCAAATTCTTACTTTATATGAACAACCTCCCAACGTATAAGGTGTATTGTACAAAATAGATTATGTGTTTTTTTGACAAGGTTTGAAAACCAGTAAATTAATTTATACAATAAATCATGAATGATTTCGTGAAATTTGTTATGAAAAAATGGTTTAACCTTATTTATAAATGTATCTAAATGTGATGTAGTTAAAATACTGTATTTATTTGATGTAAACTCTATTATTCTATTGGTGTGTGCTTGTATTGATTCTTAGTGAATTGTGGATTGAACTCAAAATAGCAAATGCTAATCTTGATATAAATATTTTCATATTTGCATCATAAATATGAGAATTTGCATTTTGAACATTTTATAAATATTAATCAATTAAACTTCAGTGATCAAGATATTATAAATCAACCTTCTGGATGAGTATTAAAATTTGCCAGCCCATAGAGAAATTCTCTGCCTTCTGTATTCTAAAATAGCATCCAGATAGGAGTCTTTAATATTAAATGGTTTTTTAAAGTTTCTCTCACTTTCTTTTTGCTTATAAAGAAATATTTTAAAATGTGTACTTAAAAATCAAAGGAAGGCTCAGGCAGTTTGTATCTGTGGACACAACTGATGTAATCATTTGGACAGGATTGAAGTCAATTTAGTCAAATTCGCAACCAGCTCAATTAAAAACAACACCAACAAGAACAGCAGTAACAGTGGCTTCTGTTTTGGTCAGAATTATCAATCTAGTGGTGTTTGAAGACAATAAAAATGACCTGATGATTTGCTTTGTTTTAAGTTGAGAAGTCTAATAGCTAAGTAAAGTGACACAGTGTCATATGTAATGATATGTAATATTCATCAAAAGCACAAATATTTGAATAATGTTGGAATTTATTTATTCCATAAACGTTTTGTAATGTATCTTTATTTCCCCAGGCACTTACGGACCTGTTGATGTACATAGAGAAAAAAATACTATACCCTTCCCTGAAGAACTTATTTACCATTCTACTGACTGCTTTCTTAGACATATTGGCTAAAATGTACTGAAAACTTTAAAATTCTTTAAAAAAAAAGTATTCTTTTTAAAAAGTATACTCTTTTGCTAACTCAAGCTTAGATGATTATCATATTTAATGACCATCAGAAACATACATAGAATCTCTTATTTTCTTGTCTTAATGTGCAAAAGTACACATAAATGTAGAACTGCAAAATCTGGAATTGAAAAGAGGGATATACCACTGACTTCGAAAGCAAAAACAGTATAAAAAATCTTCTAAATTCAAAACTTCCAAGTTCAAACTTCTAAATTCAAAAAATTTCTAAATTTGTGAAATTAAACAATTTGTAATTTTTAGGATGCGTTGTTTTTAATTTTTAACTTATTTTAAATTTAAAGGGATAATATATAACATTTTCTTTATATTTTAAGAAACATAGCTGTATAACAAGGTTGTTTTCAAGAAAGCACCACAATAGGTAAGAAAATGTTAACTCCTATTTCTTGGACATTAATATTCTGAGTTTTATCTTTTATCAAAAACTATTGAGTACCATTGAAGAAAAGAACTTTCTTTTGAAAAGAAAAGTTTTCAAAATACTATGAGATTGTATGGAAGCAACCAGTTTCTGCCAAGTGAGTAAGTCAGTCTTTCATAGATGCACCTCTACATCATAGCTTTAAAAAATAACTAGGCACCTACCAAGTACCCAGCACTTTACCTGTTTTCCTTTTATCTTTTATTATCCTTTTATCTTTATAAAAATTCCGTGAGGTTGGAATTTTTCTCATTCTACAGATTAGGAAACTGTGACACAAATAATTTCATAAAGAATTTCATAACAGGGCTGCATAGTTAGTAAATGATGAAGGTCTGTTTGCTCCAAAACACTTGCTTTTCCACTGGATCACAGTTCTACAAAACAGATCATTGCAGTGCAATGTCTAGGATTGTCTGTGTTTGGCATGTGTTATCATATGTGCAGGAATATCTGACTATTTGTGCGGTAATACCCATTGTATAGTTGTTTATAAAAGGAAACAAATAGCAAACAACTCAAATATCTTACAATAAGGAAATAGTATATAGTAGTATTACAATAAGGAAGTAGTAGAACAAATGAAATTTGTTATATCTATACAATTAAGATTTTGCAGATTAAAATGTGGATGTGGAAATATATTTTTATTTACATGAAAGATGTCCACGATATATGGTTGAGTAAAATAAGCTTATAAAATAGACTTATAAAATGAGCCAATTAAAAATTTGTATAGATACATAGAAATCTAGAAAGATACTCTTATTATCTAAAATTGTAAGTGGTTTTATCTGGCTAGTAGGATCATAGATATTTTCATTTTTTTATAAAATATGAAAAAATTATAAATTTTTTATTATTAGAGAAATACAAGAAAGCAGTTTTTTACTTTTGAAAGGAAAAATATTTAGAGAACATGCACTTACATTATTGGATAATACTCTCATTGTCACTCATACTTTGTGTCCCATATCCCTTCTACCCACCTACCCCCTATTCTTCTGCTAAACATTATAGTTTATTTTCTTCCAAGGCTCTGACGAGATTCATTTGCATGTCGGTTATGGTGACAGAAGGCAAGGAGGTTCCTGCTCTCTCCCTGTTTTTTTTTTTTTTTAACTGTTTAATTCTCATAATAAATTGTAACATCTTGAAGCTCAGCCTTTTAAAACCAATTTGTGTAAATAAGGCCTGGCCATCATAATGACAGATACGTTTACTTGGTTGCCACATATCTTGTTTGTTTTGAATTGTGTTTGCCCAGCTTTACAATCTAAGATTTTTTTGCCAATGCAGGCAGAAATCAGTCCTCTGTCTTTATTTTTCTGATGATTTACTGATTATCAGGGAGAGCAAAACCACTGAAGTCCATTTCCTCTCCTATCACCTAAGCAAATATTACCTGTTCAAAGGAAAAATAAACCTTCATTTAAGCTAATAGTCTTGATGGGTGTGTGTGTGTGTGTGTGTGTACACACACATGCCTGTAGAAACCTTAAAAACCTTATAATTGGGAAACGTTAATGGAAAACAGATTTTCTGAAGTTAAGAGTCAGTAAATCTGGATTTAAGCTCTGGTGTCATATATTAATTACATAGGAAAACCTCCTAAATTTTCATTAGTTCTCTTTTCTCATCTAAATAATGTTGATAATTGTTTAAATATTACCTTACAGGGTTTGGGGCATAATTCACTTGGATAATACTTAGTCCTTAATTTATTTATTCACTCATTTGTTCTACAAATATATATTGCGCTCCTATTGTAAAGTAGATGGTATTCTAGGCACATAGATGTATCTGTAAACAAAACAGACAAAATCCCTGCTCTCTTGAAGCTACATTCTAGTGGATAGAGATAAACAATGAAAAGTAAGCATAGTGAGTAAGAAAGTTAAATATAATTAGTGCTATCTATAAAAGTAAAAAATATGGTTAAGGAAAACTGGTACTGCTGTGCATAGGGCAGGGTAGAGTTGGGGAGCAGGTTACAGTGTTACATAGGGTGGTCAGGGCTGGCTTCCTTGAGAATGTGACATTTGAGTAAAGACTCAAATGAGGTGAAGGAGCAGCCGTGTGGACATGTCGGTGGAGAGTGTGCCTTAGGCAGAAAGAACAGTCAGTGCAAAAGTCCTGAAGTGCTTGCAGGACAGCAACAAGGCTGCCAGGCTGGTATGGAGTGAGTGGGGAGATGAGGTAAGAGAGGTGAAAGTCAGATTGCTCCCAAGGGCCTCGCGGGACACTTCAGGACTCCACCTTTCCCTCCGAATGAGACTTCAGCTGGTTTAGGATTTTGAGAGGAGTGATGTCACCTGATTCAGGTTTGTAAAGGATCACTCTTGGTTGCTGAATAGAAACTAGAGTGGCGGTGAGAGTGGGAACAGGGAGGGCGGCTAGGGGCTTCTTATAGGAATTTAATTAAGAGATGATGGGGCTTATATGAAAGTGAGCAGTCAGGGTGGGGAGAAAAATCCATTAAATACAGTATAAATGAAGGTTTTTTGTTTGTTTGTTTGTTTTTGAGATGGAGTCTCACTCTGTCGCCCAGGCTGGGGTGCAGTGCCACGATTTCGGCTCACTGCAACCTCTGCCTCCCGGGTTCAAGCGATTCTTCTGCCTCAGCTTCTCGAGTAGCTGGGATTACAGGTGTCCGCCACCATGCCCAGATAATTTTTGGTATTTTAGTAGAGATGCTGGCCAGGCTGGTATCGAACCCCTGACCTTGTGATCTGCCTGCCTCAGCCTCCCAAAGTGTTGGGATTACAGGCGTGAGCCACAGCGCCTGGCCATTTGTTCTTATAAACATGGTGTTGAGCTAGAGAGTATCCAGTTCTCAAAGTTACCAGTTTTTCTTTGGGGCTTGGAATTTAAATATAGACTGTTATTTAAACGTACATGTTTTGACATCATATGTCTAGAAATTAAATAGGACATCTTAGTTTAAATTGCTTCTAGTAAAGATCTTGTGAGAAAATCAAGTTTCAAGCTCAATAAAGCTTGCTTCTGTGCTTCTCCTGATCACATAGCACACAGTCCAGGGGTGATTCAGTATTGTTCTAGCTTGTTTCAGAAACTGAGAAACCATTCTCAATACTACTGTCTCTCCATCCTCTCTCCACCATGTAATCCAAGTTTTGTCCATTGTGTTTTCAAATTATATCTAAAGTCTGTTTATTTCTCTCCATCTCCACTGATAACCCCATGGTCCTAGACGTTGTCAGTTTTGCTATACTACAAGTCTCCTCATCCGTTCTTTACTTAGCAGACAGATAATTTTGTACAAATGTAGGGCTCATTAAATCATGCTGCAGTGTAAAACATTTCAATGATATCCACTAGAATATTCTCCATATGTCCCCATCCATTATCTGCCTTTCTTTGCTCTGTACTCCAGGAGGATACAGAATACAACCCTGGAACTCCTTTGGCTTCTGGCTTCCAACTGAGGATGGTATACTTCCCCTTGCATCTAGAACAAAGTCACAATTCAGGACATGGACAATCATTGCAAGGAAGGCTCTGCGTGATTTTGCTGATCTACCCATCTCACTTCTTTCGCCATCCCTGGCTTTGACAGTTGCCTTTCAGTTCCTTATACTCCCCCGCCTCCTCCCACCTCCTTGGTGTACACTCTCATTATTCCTGACTGAACCACTTTTCCTCCACCTCCCATCCACTTCACTTGGCTCACTCTTGCTTATCTTGAATGTCTCAACTTTAACATCACTTCCTCAGAGAAACCTTCCCTAATTATATACTCCCATTTCTCACTGAATTTTTCTTTTGTAGCAGGTGGTGTGACTATGTATAAATATTCATGCAACATGTTTGCATAGTGATTCTCTTCTCTCATAGATTCCGGGCTCCATGAGGTCAAAGATATGCAGGTATTTCTTTTAAATCTAAGTCTCAGAAGCAGTGGTTGGTACATACAGAGCACTCACTAGCTGCCTGGTGAATGCATTCAGAAATTAAATATAGCCTCACAGGCAGTTTTCAGTAATTGCCGAGGAGATTGTAATAGTGTAGAGTCGTATCTAGGAGCACACTTAGAACTGAAAATTAGAACTAGCACTGGAGCCCAGGAGTCTGTGTGTTCTGACCTGAAACCTAGAAACCGACATTCATAAGGCTAGTGATATTATGGAAGACACTAAGAACCACTGCTAAAGAAAATGATGTCAACAAGGTGTTTCTCATCTTTTAATATTAAAGTTGAAAGTGTTTATATATGTTTTTTCATTACATATGCTTATTATAACTTTTGTGACTGGTATGATTTACTTATTTTTTCTGACTTTAATTAAGAGCAAGATTCCATACGTTTAACAAGTGGAAATAAGGTAGGAAGAGCTTTGGCCCAAATATGTGAGTGAAGACAAAAAGAATGCCACATGCCACTAAAAAGATTTGAAAACCAAAAAAAACCTCTTTCTATTATAAATAACTTTTTATTTTAGAAATAAATAATATTCTAATTATTTTAGAAAGAATAACTTTGGTTATTAACATCTTTATTAAAGTTTAAATTTTCAACAAGAAAATTTGGTTTTGTTGGTAATAAACTACTCTTATATGTATTAAATATTTTGAAATCTGATCTTTAAAATTTTTGTTGTAATGAAATTTTACCTTTCTACCATCTCTACTAGAAAATGAAAATATACTAATCTGTCAGAGTATTATTAATAAAATGAAAATTTACTAATCTGTCCATTTTGTCTTACTGATTCATTTAGAAAAGTTTGAATTGTATCCTAGGAAAGGTCCATTACTAGCCATTTCAGAAGAAAGTCAATAGATACGTTATTGAAATGCATTTGGTATTCTAAGGGTTTCAAATTCATAGAGCTGAATGGAATTTAACTTTATGAAGAAATAGGCTTTGATGGATATATTTAATGGTATTTCAATTCCAACATAAGTTTGATGCCTGTAACATTTTAGAAATAGATGTGTTTGGTGGAAATGTTGACAGATTCTTACTTGTAAGCAGTGCCTGAAGCCATCTAGAATTTTAGTGACCTCCCTTTTGATGAGTGACTATTCATATTTATTCTTATTCATTCTAATAATCAGTTTTAAAGTACCAACAGGACAGTGTATAACATCTCAGTCTGATGGGTCCAGTTCTATAGGTACTATGTCTAAAGTTACTGCATTTTGGCACACTGAAGCCAGTGTGTACCTGAAAAGATGCCTCAGCCTTGATCCTCTACCTTCTCCACAAGTTAGTATGTGATAGGAGGCTAGACCTTGTAGCATTATGTCATTCTTGGCACTGAAAGGAAGGTAATTTGTGTAAGACTTTTATTGTGAGATCTGTCAACATGGAAACTGCAAAACAAACTTCTGAAAGAGATGATGTGTAATGCTGTTTTTTTTTTTTTTTTTGTATGGGTGGCCATGAAATGATTTCACATTTAGTGGAAAAAGGCACAGAATATTGTTCTTGATACAAAGAGAAACTTCCTCAACCATTTGGCTAATATATTTGGAAAACTTGAGTTCTTTAAAGAAAAAGGAAAATCCAGTTAACGGTTACTTACCCCATATCTCCTGCATGCTTATCAAGCAAGGTGTTACACTCAGTACATTGATGTGTTTGGAAATGAAAGAAGGAATGGTTGGATGTACACACATGGGTGCTAAAATGAGGGAAATTAATATGTTGAAGAACTGTTTGTAGGAAAAACATTTGGAAAGTGTGGAATCTCAAAGGAGTATGTGATAAAAAATCCTTCATGTATTGAGAGGGCATAGGTTTGATGAAAGTAAGTAAATCTTAATTTATGCCAAAGTGGAGTCACTACAATTAATACCAAGGCAATGAACTGTGTGACGTATTCATCAGCATTAGTGGGCCTTTAAACTTTTGATGAAACTCAGAAATTTTAAGAGGTGAGTAGGGAAAATTTTTAGAAGTTGTAATAAAATATTTAGATTAGATTATTTTGGTGTGTTTCATATGCATGTGTATTTGGAATAGTTAGCTACATATAAATTCTATTTCTGAATTGAATTCCATGAATTTGTTTCAAGTACCTACTTTTAAAGCAGTGTATATTTTCTGTGAGTGATAAAAGAGGAATAATACGTGCATTGTTTAGAATTCACCGCAAATATGGCAAACAAAACAATCTAGAAAGGGATTTAAACAAAAAAAGAACCCCAAAAATTTACCATCCAGTAGTAAAGGTGGATTATGAGAGACCCTGCCTTAGAGAGTCATAGGAGAGCACGGTCCTATTCAGTTAGAGCCATCAGAAAAGTCCTCACGGAAGAGGAGGTGCTGAAATAGACTCGAAGGAAAAGGTTTATTTGTAATATGAAGATGAAGAAGGCAGAGGCATAGAAGGTGGCCTGCAATAGTGACATAGTGCATGCGTGCATGCATGAGGCGGGAGGTGGATGGGAGGAAGGAAAACTGGTATCTAACCAAATATTTCACCTGTGTTTTTGGTTTTTGCTACTGAATTGGACAGAGGCTGTCACCATTCATGGTGGTTCTGAAAAAACAAACAAAAAAGCCACTCCATTCCTGATTATTACTCTAACTAGACTGTTGTTGCTCTCCCTTGAGTTTCGGAGTAGTTGTACCTCTGCCACATCAGTGAAAATTATACTACTTTAAAGGAGTTTTTCTTCTCACTTGTTTTACATTTGTCACCTATTACATAGCTGTCCTTTGGGCATCTGGCTAGCATCTATGAGCCATTGGTACATTTCTTCCTTGATAAATCCCCAGTGTCTAGGATAGTGCCGGTACATAGCAGGCATTTGTTAATTACATGATGAATATTTTTGGTAAGGATTCTCTCTTGATATTTTATTATCAGGTATATTTTATGTTAAATGCAAATAAAACTGATCACAAGAAACTGTGACCTTGGTGATAGATACAATTTTCAAAATCATATGGAACATTAACTTTCATTCAGTATTAACATTAACATTAACTTTCATTCAACATTAACAGCATATCAACATATAATCAAAATTATATATCTTTATTTATTAAGAGTATGCAGTGTCAAATGGCAATCAGGATTCTTGGTATAATTTGTTTCTGTGTTTGTACTTCATCCAATCATAAACTAGGTAGGCACTTTCTTCCCTTAGAAGGGTTACTAAATTGGAAGATTATCTTTCTTTGGAATATGCTTGGAATGTATTATCTTTAATTATTTTACTGAAGAAAAAAAAGAGAAAGGCCAGAGAGCTTGTTTCAGTCCTGTGAATTTTTTAAGGTTATTGCCTAACTCACCTTCATTCTCTATATTGAGTCAGGAGTTCCGTCTATCTATGTATCTATCTATCTACCTATTTATCTACTTATTTATTTTTGGATAACATTTATTTATGTCAGGTACTGTGCCACGTTTGTTATTCCTCCCAGAACATTTGTTTTATAGATGAAGAATTGAGGATTCCCTTGCTCAAGAATATACAGTGAGTGAGTGATGGGTAGGAATTGGGTATAGAAATTATTTATTTGATGAAGCGCTCACTTTCAAAGATGCCATCCAGAGATTTATTGCTTTAATTATAACAGGTTGGGAGAATTAATAAAAGTTCTTAGCGGTGAGAAAACAAATAAAATGCTTGAAATAACTGAACATGCCAGAAACTAGCAGTTCTTTGCTTTATCTCAGGAGAACAGAATTATTCTGGAGAGAACTGCATTTGATAAAATGCTGGCAAAAGTATTAAAACACTATTAAAATGTAGTAGCAATAATATAATCTAGGGATTTAAGAAATGCATATGTGTAATTAAATGACACAACTTATTTGAGAACTTCATTAGAAAATTAGACACTGTTCCTTTCTACTCCCTTCTGTATCCTCAAAGCCTAGGTAAGTGTCTGCCGTAGAATAGGTGCTCTATAAATTCTTGTTGGATGAATGAAAGGATATTTGAGTAATTTTTAAAATTATTATTATACTTTAAGTTCTAGGGTACACACGCACAACGTGCAGGTTTGTTACATAGGTATACATGTGCCATGTTGGTTTGCTGCACTCTTCAACTCGTCATTTACATTAGGTATTTCTCCTAACACTATCCCTCTCCTTGTCCACACATCCGGCAGGCTCTGATGTGTGGTGTTCCCCTCCCTGTGTTCATGTGTTCTTGTTGTTCAGCTCCCACTTATGAGTGAGAACATGCAGTGTTTGGTTTTCTGTCCCTGTGATATTTTGCTGAGAATGATGGTTTCCAGCTTCATCCATGTGCCTTCATCCTTTTTTGTGCCTGCTTAGTATTCCATGGTGTATATGTGCCACATTTTCTCCATCCAGTCTATTATTGATGGACAGTCACTCATGGCTTCCCTTGGCTAGGAAAGGGAAATCCCTCGGCCCCTTGCTTCCCAGGTGAGGTGATGCCCCACCCTGCTTTGGCTTGCCCTCCATGGGCTGCACCCACTGTCCAACCAGTCCCAATGGGATGAACCAGGTACCTCAGTTGGAAATGCAGAAATCACCCATCTTCTGCGTCAATCTCGCTGGGAACTGTAGACCAGAGCTGTTCCTATTCGGCCATCTTTAGGTGTTGTTTTCAATGGGCCTCTTGGAGAGGTGACAACTGAGTGGAGTCTGAATGAAGTAAAGGCTCCGTATGCTTGTGAGCTCAAATTTATGTCTTGAACTTTAGACGCTTATATCCAAATACCTATCAGATAGCCCATTTGAATGTCTCAAGTAGTATTAATGACTCAAGGACTAGAGGACCAATGCTATTAATGTTAGTCACCTGAACAGAACCCAAACATGAAACACAGGTTTTTGCACATATAAGGAAGACCACAGTTTAGGGGATAGGAAAGATAGATGCTTGAAAGGTTTGGGTGACTGTAACTGCTTATGCAATAATGAGCTAGCTTTGCCCAGCTTTACTCAGTAAACTATTTTCACCTTAAACAAAGTCTTATGCTTTTCTGTGAATGCTTTTCAAATCAATTTAGAAATAAGGGTGACTATATATGAATTAATGCTTGGGACTTTGAAACTAGGTCAGCTATAAGTAACTTAGTGATGTAGTAATAATAAATTCTGCATTATTGAGGAGCTGAATTTCTGATTTGTGTGGTGTGTCTTTTTTTTTTTTTTTTTTTGCATGACTCCTCTACTTTCTGTATTTCATCACCATGTGCAGTTTTATTTCCAGTATTCTCTTATGTCAACTCTGCTGGTCAACTTTGATGTCATAGACTTTCCTCAAATACCACTTCGGATTTGCGTTAACATTGAATTATATCATGTAGGTTTGACTATTTTTCTTCTCTTGAACATATTTCTTTATTAAAATACAACCTGTGTTCCAAGTTTCAAGCATACAGTGTTTCCCTTCATGATGCCTTTCCAGTCATTCTGTGTACAAGTTGGTATGTCTTTCTATAGGCCTTCTTGCATTTCTGTGATTTTTCCACTCATAAGACATTTAGTTGGTTTTGTTTTTCTTTATTTTCTCTTTCTTTCTTTCCTTTCTTTTCTTTCCCTGTCTCTCTTTCTGTCTTTCTTTCTTCTCGCTCTGTCACCCAGGCTGGAGTGCAGTGGCAAAATCATAGGATCACTCCTGGGCTTAAGTGATCCTCCCACCTTAGCCTCCAAGTTGCTGGGACTATAGACACATGCCAACACACCTGCCTAATTATTTTTATTTTTTAAAGTAGAGATGGGCTCTCCCTATGTTTCCCAGGCTGGTCTCAAACTTTTGGACTCAAGTGATCCTCTTACCTCAACCTCCCAAAGTGCTGGAATTAAAGGTGTGAGCCACTGCACCCAGCCTCATATAGCATTTATACATTGCTTCAAGTCTTACAGAATGAGACTTATGTCTATTATGACATATTCCTTTGCTCAGTAATGCATCTCTTAACAACAAGGGTACATTCTGAGAAATGTATTGTTAGGCAGTTTTTTGTTGTGTGAATACCATAGAGTGTACTTACACAAACCTAGATGGCATAGCCTACCACACACCTAGGCTGTATGGTATAGCCTATTGCTGCTAGGCTATAAACATGTACAGCACATTACTGCACTGAATACTATAGACAATTGTAATACATGGTAAATATTTGTGTATCTAAGTATATAAAAGGTACAATTAAAATAGGGTATTACAATATTCTAAGACCACCATTGTATGTGTTTTGCGGTTGACACAAACATCATTATGTGGTGCATGACTATATACTCATAACTTGAAATCTTATTCTTCTTGATTTAAAATTGTTTTAGGGAAGGACCTAAACTTTATGTATCGTTGTATCTGTCATACAGCCCAGTGCTGTTTCTTCTATAGATTAGTGCTCAGTTTTTCCATAGTATTCTTGCTTGTCACATTACAGGTAATTGTTTAATGCTTATTTGAAAGTAATATCGGTCTAATTGCATCAGTAATATGGACACACTGAATACACACACATATAATACAGATAAAATCTTCATGCAATATAGAGGGCATGCTTTGTGTTGACTCCCTCTTGTGTACCTGTCACACCTCTAGACTTGACCATCTTTGTGCCAGAGGAAAAGAGAGCAGTAGCGGCAGGGATGTGCCGTATAGTTAATTCACTATCACCTTTAGGGCAGTCAAGGTTGCTCTCTGGGTTTTTTCCTGAAATTTGAGCTGATAGTAAGCATTATAACCACCACTAGAAAGTTTTATATTAACATTTGCAAGAACAAACAATTGACATCAGGCATAAGTCTTATTTTGCATTATACTTTTGGTGCATCATTGCTGGAAAAATTATGCTAATCCACACCATTTGCAGCTACCAGATGTGCCATTGAGATGTGCACAAGTTCCTTTCCAGAGGACTACTTGATGTCAAATCTCAATCATTGTGTGTTGAAATGACAGCACCTACCATCAAAGGATGAAGAACAATTACAATTCATGTTTTCTCGTTAGGCTCACATACCAAGCTGGATGATAATGCTGTGATAAGTTAAATATAAATGACAAAATAGAATTAACAAAATAATTGTTCAGTCTACCTTTTGGTCAGTTCCAAAATAACTATAGAATCTATTGAAGATTATCTTATTCAGTATATGTTTATAGTGGGTGTGGTGACATCCTGCCGTCTACCTTGCATTTCTTTGCTTGTATGTTTTATTAAGAGAATTGGCTGAAAGGATATCAGCAGATGGTGATAGAATAAGTTTTTTCATTGCATGGCTGAGTACACTTCTAGGAGATCTCTCTCCCAAATATGATTGTTGAAAGTAACTTGTTCATTTGAATACACTAAGTTCTTCATCCAGATTATGTCATAAAAGGCATTGCCACCAGTTTAGTAGAACTATGGTTTTGTTTCCTTTGGCTGGGGGAGAGAGGATGAGAGAGTGGGAATTGGCTCCTTTCATCTGAGATTTTTTCATGTTCTACCTGGATCTGGATGTATCTACGTTTGGAAAGAATAGAAATCCTTTATGTTCCAGTTTCACATCTTTCCCATTTTGGCAGCCACTGCTAAGAATTAAAAATGCCTGGGCACAGAAGCAGTTTGAGCTGTTGAACATACCAGGTAAACTCTGAAATTTTGTTGATTTCTACAGTATTAATGAGTAACAGTGTTTGCCAGCAGCTAGTACTTACTGTAAGCTTTTCCTTGTGCAAGAATGTGTCTGAGTGGAGGTCAAGTCTCTTTCCTCCTTCCGTCATTTAATTCCTATTCTAAAGTTCCTCCTGGACACGTATCACTGCTACGTGAAGGGGCTTTGTATGGATACCGGAGAGTATTTTCTTATAGCTCAGGTATTCTATAAATATATTGCAACCATTGTTACAGAAAAAAGTGTTTTTTTTTTAAATTTTTTATTTTATTTGAGACCGAGTCTTGCTGTCACCCAGGCTGGAGCATGGTGGTACGATCTTAGCTCCCTGCAACCTCCACCTCCTAGGTTCAAGCAATTCTCCTGCCTCAGCTTCCCGAGTAGGTGCGTGCCACCACGCCTGGCTTTTTTTTTTTTTTTTTTTTTAGTAAAGATGGGGTTTCACCATGTTGGCCAGGCTAGTCTCAAACTCCTGACCTGAAGTGATCTGCCCACCTCAGCTTTCCGAAATGCTGGGGATTAAAGGTGTGCGCCATCATGCCCCCTGAAAAAAGTGTATTTTGATTTAAAGTCTTCTCCTTAGAGAATGGGAAATTCCCCTTAACCCTGGCAAATGCTGTTCTTATTCAGATTTTGCCAGGAGATGAAGCATTTTTTGTTTTAGTTTTTTTTTAATAAGCTGTCTTTGATAAATATCTAAAATTGCCATTTGGTCTTATAAGTGGTATATGACATGTACTTTTAAGTACAGAGTAAATGGGAGTTTATAAAGGAACATGAATGAAGAGCCAGCTTAGTTAAAAACATAGGTATTTTCTGGATAAGTAGGACACCGTAAATGTCGAAAGAATTGCACTGTTTTACTTTTTTGAATAGCAGTACCCATTGGTAACTCATCTCACAGAAATAAATAAAGCTATACATTTTATTTTCTCAGGACCAAGGAATAGAGCTTACAAAGGATACTATTTTTAGCAATGTTTGCTTGCCTCTGTATCTTTATCCAGGTCATTCCCTTTGCCTAGAGAATTGTCAGGTCCCCCACGCAATCCCTGAGCTCAACCCCTGGTGAATTTTTACTAATTCTTTTTTTTTTTTTTTAAAGATGGAGTCTCGCTGTGTTGCCCAGGCTGGAGTGCAGTGGTGCGATCTCGGCTCACTGCAAGCTCCGCCTCCCGGGTTCACGCCACTCTCCTGCCTCAGCCTCCTGAGTAGCTGGGACTACAGGCGCCCACCACCATGCCCGGCTAATTTTTCTGTATTTTTAGTAGAGACGGGGTTTCACTGTGTTAGCCAGGATGGTCTTGATCTCCTGACCTCGTGATCCACCCGCTTCGGCCTCCCAAAGTGCTGGGATTACAGGCGTGAGCCACTGCCCCCAGCCTACTAATTCTTAAGATTTAATTTGCTTCTTTCTGGGATGCCTTTCTTGACTTCTCAGGGAAGAATTCGCTGCTTGCTCCACTCTGCATCCTCAGCCTCCTTCTCCATGCTCAGTGAACTACTTGATGCCATAATAATATCCTAGCATCTGTCTTTGTCACCTGATCAAAGTCCATGGTATGTTGACATTGGCTTTCTCATCTCCTTTCTTTTTAGATATATTTGTCTTTGGGGCAAATAGGCATCTGTTAGATGTTTGTTGAATGACTGAATAGTTTTATATCATTTTTATATGTAAAGTTCTTACACATGGAAAATCATCTTTGCTATTTTTATCTTCAAGATTCATGAGGGTATAAAATTATGGATCATAAATTGCAGAAAAAATAATTTATATCCCTTTTAATATTGAGAAATGTAATAATGTATTAGTGAGTGATTATTGTTATTGCTAATATTAGACGTGAAATATTAATACATTAGTATACATTTGTATGTTTTGGTAAAGTGCAACTAACTTTTCTTTTCATGTTTTAGCCCAATTTTCAATTTGAGATATTGTTATATATATTTTACATTAAAAATTTAACTGATTGAAAACCTTACCAGTAAAAATTATATACAAATTGCATTCATTGTTTTAAAAAAATGCTTTTAACCCCAATAACAGGAAATGACTCTTGATATTTTCATCTGTAGCCTTGCAGACCTTTGAAAATGTATTTATGTACAAACTTTTAAGTAAAAAGGAGATCACACTGCACATATTGTTCTTTAACTGAGCATCACTTTTGAGTTGACCAAATTACACAAAACATTTTAGGGTAAGAGTTGCCATTTGATGATCATCTCTGCAGATGATGCTCTCATTGAAATTAG
This sequence comes from Pan troglodytes, assembly GCF_028858775.2. Lineage (NCBI taxonomy): Eukaryota > Metazoa > Chordata > Mammalia > Primates > Hominidae > Pan > Pan troglodytes. The sequence goes on along the minus strand of NC_072413.2, from coordinate 28,131,383 downwards.
AAGGTCAACCATATGGGGAGGTTAAAAATAAAATCTGCTGGCCTTCAAAATCCTCTTATCAGCCACCTAACAGGGTCAGATGCTGACAATGATGCATCTGAGAGCAGCAAGTAAAGACAGATTGCAGAAGTTTTCATAATTGTGACTTGTGTTCTCGTTTTACTCATTTTTACTTGTTTTTGTTTCCAATCTTGGGGGTCTCTGGACTATGAATTTAGGTGGCAAATCTCAGGTACATCTCCTAAAGACTAATGGTCATTTACAAATTCAAACATGAGATAAAGTATTTGGTGATATGTCCATCAAGTATAACTCAGAAATCAGTAAACAAGTCTTTTCCCAAAGTAAGTTCCTTCTAAATGTAGCTAAAAAGAGCCACTTTGTCATTAAAGTGAATGAATATTCATTTTTAGAACAGACTTGATGTTTGGATTGTGTTAAACATATGTCTGTTAGTGAAAGTGTTAGTCACAAAGATAAAATTTCATCTAAAAATAATATATAGAGAAAAATGCAATAAATATACACATGGTAAAATACTTCTCTTTTCTGTAAACTTTTAGTTCTTTATAAGGGTTGTGATATCATTTAAAAATTTTTCTGTATTGAAAGAAACTGGAGACACTGTTCATAGCAGCTGATATAGTTTGGATATTTGTCCCCACCCAAACCTTATATTGAAATGTAATCGTTAATGCGGAGGTGGGGCCTGGTGGGAGGTGTTTGGGCCACGGGGGTGGAGCCTCATGGTTTGATGCTGTTCTTGCAATAATGAATACTCATGGGATCTGGTTTTTTAAGTGGGTGGCACCCTTCCCCACTCTCTCTTGCTCCTGCTTTCACCATGTGGCATGCCTGCTCCTGCCTCACCTTCCACCATGAGTAAAAGGTCCCTGAGGCCTCCCCAGAAGCCAGGCAGATGCCAGCACCATGCTAGTATAGCCTGCAGAACTTCTTTTCTTTATAAATTACCCAACCTCAGGTCTTTCTTTATAGCAATGCTAGAACAACGTAATACAATAGCCAAAGGGTCGAAGCAACCCAAGTTCCATTGATGGACGAATGGCTAAACAAAACGTGGTATACACATGCACACACACACACAATGGAATATTGTTCAACCTTAGAAAAGAAGTAATACATGATACATGATAGACTATTGATGAATCTTGAGGATGTTATGCTAAGTTTAAAGAAACCAGTCACAAAAAAACAAATACTCTCTGATTTAACTTGTATGAGGTGTCTAGTGTAGTCAAATATAGAGAAACAGAAAGTAGAATGGCAGTTGGCAGGGGCTGGGGAGAGGGAAAATGCGGAGTTGTTTAGTGGATATAGAACTTCGGTTTTGCAAGATAGAAATGTTTTGCACAGCACTGTGAATACACTTAACATTACTGAACTGTACACTTTAAAATGGTTAAGATGGTAAATTTTATGTCATATTATCTCACCACAACTAATAAAAGATAAATAAACTGGAGAAAAACACAATTTTTAGAGTAATTTGGACTGGAGCTTATTTATTTTTAGCCATAATTGTTTCTAAAGAATAATACCTAGGACTAGTCTTTGGGCCTTTAACATAATCATCGTATAATACATGATAACGCATTCGCTGGAAATGTATTAGACAACATTGGTTAAGTTTCAGTGGCGAGTCACTATTTGTCCTAAATTGCCCTATTTTATTTATTTTTGGTGGAAAACATGGACATGATAAATTATTATTTGTAGATTAATTGAAAGCTAACTAATATACTGAAATCACAATATTCAAATATGTATTTAGGAGAAATGCTTTGTTTTTATGGTTATCAATTTGTAATCAAGAAAGTTATTATTCATATATTTATTGACTGCTTACTGTTGTGTCAGGGACTGAGCTGAGTTCTGATATATATTGATGTATAAGTTAAATCTTGTCCTTAAGGAGTCTGAAATCAATTGCATTTGGAAATGGGAGAATAACACAGAAATAGAAAATTATGCTAAAAAACTATAAAACTATGGAAGGGATAAATAAGACGTGCTCCATGAGAAGAGATAGAAAGTTTTGGGAGTTTAGGATTTCTGGTATGAGGAACACTTTATGGAAGAAGTAATAACTTCTTTGGGTGGGGAGGGAAAGGTAAAGGATGATATTATGACTTGGGTGAGTAATTGAGCAGTTCAATGAGATAAGGACAAAAAAAGGAGAAGTTTTGGTAAACACATCCATATTTATTGAAGTTTTGGGAGAGAGGAAGAATAAGCCAAGTGAAAGTCCATGGGATGGGATCAAGAGAGGTCCCCAAACTGGAACCTGATGAAAAAATTAAAGAATTACTACTGAATGGCCCACAACCAAACTTAACCAAACCAAACCACCAACAAAACAAACCAGAAGCAAAACAAAACAAAAAAAATAAAAAGCAAAATGGAGGAGGAGTGGGTCAGAGATGGAGGAGGAAAACTGTGAGTGTCGTTTCAGGAAACTAAGGAAATGTGGTGTGTTAGTCCATTTTCACGCTGCTGATAAAGACATACCCGAGACTGGGAAGAAAAAGAGGTTTAATTGTATTTACAGTTCCACAAGGCTGGGAGGCCTCAGAATCATGGTGGGAGGTGAAAGGCTCTTCTTACATGGCAGCAGCAAGAAAAAATGAGGGAGGAGCAAAAGTGGAAGCCCCTGATAAACCCATCAGATCTTGTGAGACTTATTCACTATCATGAGAATAGCACGGAAAAGACCCGTCCCCAGGATTCAATTACCTCTCCCTGGGTCCCTTCCACAACACATGGGAATTCTGGGAGATACAATTCAAGTTGAGATTTTGATGGGGAAACAGCCAAATCATATCATTCCACCCCTGGCCCCTCCAAATCTCATGTCCTCACATTTCAAAACCAATCATGCCTTCACAACAGTCTCCTAAAGTCTTAACTCATTCCAGTGTTAACCCAAAAGCCTACAGTCCAGAGTCTCATGTGAGACAAGGCAAGTTCCTTTCACCTATGAGCCTGTAAAATCAAAAGCAATCTAGTTACTTCCTAGATATAATGGGAGTACAGGTATTGGGCAAATACAGCCATTCCAAATGGAGAAATTGGCCATGCAAGGGCCCATGCAAGTCCGAAATCCAGCAGGGCAGTCAAATTTTAAAGCTCCAAAATGATCTCCTTTGACTCCAGGTCTCACATCCAGGTCACACTGATGGAAGAGGTGGGTTCCCATGGTCTTGTGCAGCTCCGCCCCTGTGGCTTTGCAGGGTACAGCCTCTCTCCTGGTTGCTTTCATGGGCTAGCATTGAGTGTCAGAGGCTTTTCTTGGTGCATGGTGCAAGCTGTTGGTGGATCTACCATTCTGGGGTCTGGAAGACTGTGGCTGTCTTCTCACAGCTCTACTCGGTGGTCCCCCAGTAGGGACTCTGTGTGGGGTCTTCAACCCCACATTTCCTTTCTGCACTGCCCTAGCAGAGGTTCTCCATGAGGGCCCTCCAAGTTTGCCCATGCAGCAAACTTTTGCCTGGGAATCCAGGCATTTCTATACATCTTCTGAAATCTAGGCGGAGGTTCCCAAAGCTCAGTTCTTGACTTCTGTGTACCAGCAGGCTCAACACCATGTAGAAGCTGCCAAGGCTTGAGGTTTCCACCCTCTGAAGCCACAGCCTGAGCTTTATATTGGCCACTGTCAGCCACTGGAGTGGCTGGGACACAAGGCACGAAGTTCCCAGGCTGCACTCAGCAAGGGGACCCTGGGCCTGGCCCTCGAAACTACTGTTTCCTCCTGGGCCCCTGGGCCAGTGATGGGAGGGGCTGCCGTGGTGGTCTCTGACATGGCCTGGAGACATTTTCCCCATGGTCTTGGGGATTAACATTAGGCTCCTTGCTACTTATGCAAATTTCTGCAGCCATTTTGAATTTCTTCTCAGAAAATGGGTTTTTCTTTTCTACTGCATCATCAGGTTGCAAATTTTGTGAACTTTTATGCTCTGCTTCCCTTTTAAAATGGAATGTGTTTAACAGCACATTTAAGTCACATTTTGAATGCTTTGCTGTTTAGAAACTTCTTCCACTAGATACCCTAAATCATCTCTCTCAAGTTTAAAGTTCCACAGATCTCTAGGGCAGGGGTGAAATGCTGCCAGTGTCTTTGCTGAAACATAACAAGAGTCACCTTTGCTCCAGTTCCCAACAAGTTCCTCATCTCCATCTGAGACCACCTCAGCCTGGACCTTATTGTTCCTATCACTATCAGTGTTTTTGTCAAAGTCTCTAGGAGGTTCCAAACTTGCCCACATTTTCCTGTCTTCTTCTGAGCCCTCCAAACTGTTCCAACCTATGTCTCTTACCCAGTTCCAAAGTTGCATCCACATATTTGGGTATCTTTTCAGCAACACCCCACTCCCAGTACAAATTTAGTGTATTATTCTGTTTTCATGCTGCTGATAAAGACATACAGGAGACTGGGAAGAAAAAGAGGTTTAATTGGACTTACAGTTCCACATGGCTAGGGAAGCCTCAGAATCATGGCGGGAGTTGAAAGGTACTTCTTACGTGGTGGCAGCAAGAGAAAACGAGGAAGAAGCAAACGTGGAAGCCCCTGATAAACCCACCAGATTTCGTGAGAGGTATTCACTATCACAAGAATAGCACGGGAGAGACCGGCCCCCAGGATTAAATTACCCGCGCCCCACCCAGGTCCCTCCCACGTGTGGGAATTCTGGGAAATACAATTCAAGTTGAGATTTGGGTGGGGACATAGTCAAACCATATCACAGGGTGTTTTAGGAATGAGGCAGAAGTCAGTGAGCATAATAGAGAAGGATTTGGTGCAAGGTGCTGGGTGATGTCCTTGGTGGAGAGCAGGTGAAGAGAGCTAGGAGACCAGGCAGGCTGAAGGTGGGTGCTGAGCTAGAGCAGACGTGAAGATTGTGAGCGAAGACAACCATTTCAATAACTTTTACTATAAGGAGGAGAGTATAGTAGCAAGAATTATACTGTGGAGGAATCTGGGTTTTAGGTGGTTTTAAATTTTCATGTATTTTATTAAAATTTTCTATTGTAATGAGAGATACATAGTATAAATTTACCATTTTAATCATTTTAAGTGTACAATTTAGTAATATTAAATATATTCTCACCATTATGATTATCTAATTCCAGAACTTTTTCATCACCCCAATCAGAAATTGTGTACCTATTAAGCAATAATTCCCCATTCCTGTCCTCCCTTCAGCCCCTGGCAACCTCTAACCTTCTTTCTGTCTCCATGAATTTGGCTATCTTAAATATTTCATATAAGTGGAATCATACAATGTTCATTTTTTGTGTCTAGTTTATTTCACCTAGTGTAATGTTTTCAAGGCTCATCCATGTTGTAGCATGTATCAGAACTTCATTCCTTTTTATGGTTGAATAATACTCCCTTCTCTGTATATACTGCAGTTGGTTTATATGTTCATCTGTGAACATTTTGGTTGTTTGTCCCTTTTGGCTGTGGGGAATAGTGCTGCTGTGAGCATTGTTGTACAAGTATTTGTTTGAATCCGTGTTTTCACTTCTTTTCAGTATATACCTAAGAGTGGAATTGTTGGGCCATGTGGTAATTCTGTATGTAGGTTTTTTTTTTTTTTTTTTGTCATTAGAACTCCAGATTTTTCTTTAAAAAAAAACTTTTATTTTAGATTCAGGGTACATGTGCAGCTTGGTTATATAGGCAAACTTGTGTCACAGGGGTTTGTGGTACAGATTATTTCATCACCCAAGTACTAAGCCAAGTACTCAATAGTTATTTTTTCTGATCCTCTCCCTCTGTCCACCCTCCACCCTTAAGTAGGCTCCAGTGTCTGTTGTTCATCTGTTTGTGTCCATGTGTTCTCATCATTTAGCTCCCACTTATAAGTGAGAACATGAAGTATTTGGTTTTTGTTCCTACGTTAGTTTGCCAAGGATAATGGCCTCCAGCTACATCCATGTTCCCACAGAAGACACGATCTCATTCTTCTTATGGCTGCAATAATATTCCATGGTGTATATGTACCACATGTTCCTCATCCAATCAGCCATTTATGAGCATTTAGGTTGATTCCCTGTCATTGCTATTGTGTATAGTGCTGCAGTGAACATTCACTTGCATGTGTCTTTATGATAGAATGATTTATATTCCTTTGGGTATATACCCAGTAATGGGATTGCTGGGTTGAATGGTAGTTCTGTTTTTAGCTCTTTAAGGAAGTGCCATTCAATAAATGGTGCTGGGATAACTGGTTAGCCATATTCAGAAGAGCGAAACTGGACCTCTTTCTTATACTATATACAAAAATCAACTCGTAATGGATTAAAGACTTAAATATAAAACAAAACTATAAAAACCCTGGAAGACAACCTTGGCAATGCCATTCTGGACATAGAAACTGGCAAAAATTTCATGACAAATATGCCAGCAGCAGTCACAACAAAAGCAAACATTGATAGGTGGGATCTAATTAAACTTAAGAGCTTCTGCACAGCAAAATAAACTATTAACAGAGTAAACAGACAACCTACAGAATGAGAGAATATTTGCAAAGTATGCATCTGACAAAGGTGTAATATCCAGCATCTGTAAGGAACTTAAATGTACGAGAAAAACAAAGCAACCCCATTTAAAATTGGACAACATAATGTTTAACTCTTTGAGAAACTGCCAAACTTTTTCCCATAGCAGCTGCAACATTTTACATCCCTACCAGCAGTGTACCAGGGTTGCAGTTTCTCCACATTCTTGTCAACACTTGTTATTCTCTGTTGTAGTGTACCTACTTCTTCTTCTTTTTTTTTCTTTGAGACTGCGTCTTGCTCTCTGGCCCAGGCTGGAGTGCGGTGGCACGATTTTGGCTCACTGCAACCTCTGCCTCCTGGGCTCAAGCAATTCTCCTGCCTCAGCCTCACGAGTAGTTGGGATTACAGGCACGCACCACCACACCTGTCTAATTTTTGTATTTTTAGTAGACACGGGGTTTCACCATGTTGGCCAGGCTGGTCTTGAACTCCTGGCCTCAAATGATCCTCCTGCCTCGGCCTCCCAACGTGCTAGGATTACAGGCCTGAGCCACCATGCTCGACTCTCCTTGTGGTTTTAATTTCCATTTCCCTAATGACTAATGATTGCAGACATCTTTTCATGTGTTGTCTATTTGTGTATTTTCTATGGAGAAATATTTATTCAAGTCCTTTGCCTGGTTTTTGATTGGGTGCTTTTTTTGTTTTTTTTTGTTTGTTTGTTTGTTTTTGCTGTAGAGTTGGAGTTTTTATAAAATAGATACTAGAGTTTGGCCTTATATATGAAATTGGCTTTTTTTTTTTGCAAGCCCATTTTAGGCATTGTCTCACTGTCATGATAATGGCCTTTGATCAGCAGAAATTTAAATTTTGATGAAGTTCTGTTTGTCTATTTTTTCCTTTGGTTGCACATGCAATTTTTAAATTAAAAGTAAATTTCCAGTAAAATTTACTTGTTTTGGAGTGTAAAGCTATGTGGATTTTAACACTTGCATAGATTTGTGTATCTACCACCAAAATCAGGATACACCCAAATCAGGATACAGAAAATTTTCATCATCCTCCAAAATTCCCTTATACTCCTCCATTTGTAGGCAAACTCTTGATCCCTGGTTGGCAATGACCTGTTCTTTATCCCCGTGGTTTTGCCTTTCCAAAAATGACATATAAATGGAACCACATATAGTGAGATAATTCTCCATGGGTCTCACATTGCTGCATGTTTTACAAGCAGGGACACTGACTGTTTTTGTTCCAGACTATCATTTTGAGAATGTTTGAATAGTGAATAGCCTTGGAAGATATAGTATGTTTCTCCCTCTGAAGCAAACGGGAGGCATACTCACTGCCCATTATAAAAGATTTGAGTTTTCTGAGATAGGGTTCCTCTCCTGTAACAAGTCATGGTATGTATCTCTTGGTTCTCTTCACCTTGCCCTTTTGGAATTGGGGCTCAGGGCACCAGCACTCATACAAAAGTGCTGATAGTGTGACGAATTCTGTTGCTGTCAGAGAGAGGTGGGAGGGAATGGATTTGGCAGTTTGAGGAGCTTGGAGAAGACTTGAAATAGTTGTAGAAAATGAGAGTAAGTGTTACTGGGGAAATGTGGAATTATATATTAAGTAAAACAAGCTGGTTGTAGCAATAGCTAGTTATTATTTTTACAGATAAGCAAAGAAAAAAAACCAGAACAAACCAACAAGCCTTTTTAATACATCTCCTTATGATACCATAAACTTACAATGTTGTTTAAATGGACATCAGCAGTGCATAAATAAAATGAACCTAAATTGTTGTTTGCCTTTAGTGAATAGATAAATTGCTTATCTTTAACATGTCATTTATTGGAAATAACAATTCTTATAATTCTTTTGTCAAGGCTGTCAAAATTGTCATTTAAAATGCATAGCACAAACAATATTATGCCAACAATAACAGAAATGAGAAAAGGAAAATAGCTATGCACAGTTTTGCCTCTAATAAATTACCTGTTTTCATGTGTTTATATGCATTCCTAGTCTTTGTCCACATGCAAATATTATGATATTGAATCACTCGTTAGTTGCATCATAGGCACAATTTAATTTACTTCTTTTTTATTAACATCATTTTATAAGCATTTTTTTACATATTATTCCTGGACCTTAACAGTAAGACTTTCTACCATCTGGGCTTTTGTGTACTTCCCCGTCACCCCACCATTTTATCTATCTCTCGGAAAGGCATTATTATCTCCATTTTATTTATGTAAAAACCAAGGCTTAGGAAAGTTAAAAGATTTGCCTAAGATAGGTGTGTTGCATCTCTCAGGGTAAAATCTTTACAAGTATAAAGAATTAATATATTTACCTTATCATTGGTTTTCATTTGTTTTTTATTGATACATATTTTACATATTTATGGAGTACAAGTGAATTTTTTATACATGCCTGTAATGTGTAATGATCAAGTCTTCTAGCTACTTTGAAATGTGCAATATATTGTTGCTAACTTTAGTCACCCTGGTCTGCTTTGGAACATTAGAACTTCTTCTTAATGTAAATTTACACCCAACCACCAACCCTCTCTTTATCTCCCCATCCTACCCTCATACCCTTCCCAGCATCTGATTTATCTGTCATTCTATTTTCTATCTCCCTGTGACCAATTTTTTTTAAAACCTCTTATGAGTGAGAACATACGCAATTTGTCTTTTTGTGCCTGGGTTATTTCACTTAACATAATGACCTCTAGTTTATGTCCATGTTGTTGCAAATGACAAGATTTCATTCTTTCTGTATGGCTGAATAGTATTCCGTTGTGTATGTAGACCACATTGTCTTTATCTTTTTGCCCACTGATGGACACTTAGGTTGATTCTGTATCTTTGCTGTTGTGAATAGTGCTGCAATAAACTTGCAAGTGCAGGCTTTTGATAAGGCAAGTTTCTTTGATATACTAATTTCTTTTCCTTTGGATAGATACCTAACAGTGGGATTGCTGGATCATATGATAGTTCTTTCAGTTTTAGAAGGAATCTTCATACTGTTTTCCGTAGTGGTCATACTAATTTACATTCCCACCAACAGTTTATAAGAGTTCCCTTTGCTTTGCATCCTCACCAGAATCTGTTATTTTTGTCTTTTTAAAAGCCATTCTAACTGGGATAAGATGCTATCTCATTGTGGTTTTGATTTGCATTTCCCTGATGCTTAGTGATATTGAGCACTTTTTCATATATCTGTTGGCACTTGTATGTTTTCTGGCAAAGACTGTTATTTTTTTCTCCCCATAAACATCAGCTAAAACTCAAAGCTGAGATTATGAAAAACTCTGATTATTCAGGATACATGTGTCTTTTACTGTGTATACAACCAAGCAAAAGAAATATACATTAATATAGAGCCAGTCATATTTGTGAAGAATGTTAGAACTGTAGCAAATAAATTTTCATAATATGTAAAATGACAACATAGATTTGATCTGTGAATGAAGAGTTTTTCATTTTATATAGTGTTTATAGTCTTTTAAACACACACACTAGTGGCGTAAACAAATTTGGCCACATATTCCAGTGCAGCTGTGTGTATGTGTGTGTATAATTATATATGTGCTACTTTATTAAAATAATTTATATATTATATACAACTATGTATTTTATAAAAATAAGATTAATATTAATATGAACATAATCTCTAATATTTCATCTATTTTTACAGTGTTTTTTCTTGCCCATTTCTGGGATGGGTGCCCCCCAACTTGTGTAAACTACTGATAAAAAAAATAACTAAAATGCATCATATATTTAGGCACTTTAAATATTTGTTTAATGTATACAAAGAACCTTTTGCACTGAAAGCTATTTATTGAAATGAGTTCACAAATGCATGTTGAATATCTGTTATGTACAAAGCATTTTGTATAGATAGTGATCTTTCTTTTGCTCTATGCAAGATTTGACTTTTTTTTTTGTATCAGTAACCTCTTATAAAATCTGATTTTGACCTAATATCTAGCTAAAGTTCCAAAAGTTTGTCCTTGAGAGAGTGCCTGAAATTATAAAAGAAGTATGGCCGGGCGCAGTGGCTCATGCCTGTAATTCCAGCACTTTGGGAGGCTGAGACAGGCAGATCACCTGAGGTCAGGAGTTCAAGACCAGCCTGGCCAATATGGTGAAACCCCATCTCTACTAAAAATACAAAAAATTAGCCAGGTGTGTTGGCGGGCACCTGTAGTCCCAGCTACTCAGGAGGCTGAGGCAGGAGAATCGCTTGAACCTGGGAGGTGGAGGTTGCAGTGAGCTGTGATCTTGCCATTATACTCCAGCCTGGGCGATAGAGCGAGACTCCATCTCAAAAAATAAAAAGTAAAATAATTTAAAAAAGTAGTATAGCAGCATCAAAATTACTTGTAAAGCAGTGTTTGTTAAGGCTTTGTACTCCTCACTTATGCATTGTATAATATTTAATTTGCCTTTGGAAAAGTGAATATAGTGATAGTTTATCCTAGAAGTTGTTTGTGCTGATGTTTTGGCATTTTCAAGAAAAACACAAATATGTAAAATGTAATCAAGTGTCAAAGGGAAACTGACAAATGGCTCTTTGATCTCAAGTAAATAACAGCTTCTAAATACAGATGTATATGTCAATAGCCTGAATTTTGTTGAATATGTTACTGTTTTGACTCCTTTTGTACATTGATTTGTTCCACAGCAACCACCAGGTAGAAATATTCTAAAGGGCAAGAAAGAAAAGGGATATATTTGGTGTGGAGATTTTTTTTTTCTTTTTTTCTTTTTTTTTTAGAGACGAAGTCTCACTCTGTTGCCCAGGCTGGAGTGCAGTGGCTTGATCTTGGCTCACTGCAGCCTCCGCCTCCCGGGTTCAAGCACTTCTCCTGTCTCAGCCTCCCGAGTAGCTGGGACTACAGGTGCAAGCCACCATGCCTGGCTAATTTTTGTATTTTTAGTAGAGATGGGGTTTCACTGTGTTGGCTAGGATGGTCCTGACTCGTGATCCACCCACCTTGGCCTCTCAAAGTGCTGGGATTACAGGCGTGAGCCACCCCGCCTGGTGTGGAGATTTTAAGTGACTTTTGAGTCAGAGCAGTGAGCTTTTTTCCTTTTCATTCTAGTAATTATTTAAGAATGTTTAAAATGTATTTTTGTCATTATATTTTAAGTACACTAATAAATTTTTTTCTGAATTGTATGCTTCTGTTTTTTAATTGCGTGAATAGCTTGAATTTCCTCTCTTGAAACAACCTCAAATTCAGTTTGTCAAAGTCAGAACACATAAACTTCTTCCTCAATGGGTTCTGTCAATCTAACAGTTTAGCAGAGGTGATTATATAGCTCAGTTCCAGGGATATAAATAGATTATGAGAATAAGATCCTGGAAACTGTTTTTCACTGAACCCAGCTGCTGCTGTATTAGGTCTGCAATAAACTGAAAGTGACATTTTCCATATATGCAGGTGAATCAAGAACATAAACATTCTAAGAGTGTTTTACATCTTTCACACACCCTTTCATCACTTTAACTGGATTAGTAGGTGGTAGCTTGGGCCAATAGTTTACCACCTCATGCAGAGCTGACTTGATTTCCAAACATTTTATTGTCTCTTTTGGAAAGTAGGTTAATACACGTGACCCAAGAGGACCCAGAGCAAGAAACAAGCACTCAATGGACAAGTCGTATGAAGCAGGGTAAGAGCACTTACCATCATACTCATACCCATGGGCCTACAACTGCTCTTTCAAGTAGATGGTGATGATAAGGCAGCTATTAATTGAGAATTGACTTGAAGCTGCTTTGCTCAGATCTTTGCACATATTATCTCATTTAATCTCAGGATAATCCTACATTAGTTACACTTATAACCCCCTTTTTATAAATGAGCAAGATGAAACACAGAGAGGGCAAGTCACTTGTTCGAGGTCACATATTAAATGGCAGATTCAAAATAAGAACTCAGACTTTCTGAATACAGAGCTGTATCTACTACACTCTCCTGCCTCTCATTTTGGCAATAAAGTTTTTGGCAGATGGTGATCACAGAAGTTGCTTAAAGTCACAAACTTTTAAGTACTCTTTTTTCTAAAGTCAAATTGTATAGTTTTTATCCTAAAAAATTATATTATCACTTTTGTAGTTTAGAAGAGGAAGGTGTGAAAATTTGAAATGTTATCTATTCTCATTTAATTTCCTACTTTCGGTGGAGAGTATTCCATACCCAGATTAAATGTCATTTCCAATTGTTGCTCACACTTACCAAAGGGAAGGTCTATGCTCAGTTTTGAGCAGAGGCTCCCTGTGTAGGAGTATGACAGTCCTCAGTAAAGTTTTGTCACTTATGTTCGGCAAAACATCCTGGGCAGATGAGCGATTCATGTGGCAAGAGCACTGCCAATTGAAAAGGTGCATTAGTATGAATATTAGCACCTCTAAGTGTTTGTGAAATAGCAAAGGTAGAAGGACTAGAATATTGACAAAGCATTTTCAAAAAATTATACTACTTCTAATAGCTTAACATGTTGATAGAAAAGATGATTCAGTGTAGAAGTCTGTGATGATTCAATTCCAAGTTGTATGTAATAGAGCGAAAGTCTGTAATTATATTTTAGAGGAGTATTAAACAATATAAACATGATCTGAGTCATAAATATCATTATTACACTGAGTTTTAAATATAATTCATTTATAACCATATAATAGACACATAATATTACTGTGTGACAAGCAATACTCTTAGCTGTAGCAAGAAAAAATGGAAATTACAAACATATGTGATTTCAAAATAATTCTTAACATTTCTTCAGGGGTTATTACAAAGCAAATGAAAGGAATTTTTACAAGGTGTAGTTCAGTTGCAGTTTCCCTCCTCTGTATTCACATTATTGCCACAGCTTACGAATGACAAACATTTGTGGACTATGGCAGCAATCTGTTGGGTGTTTCAATCTATTTTGAGCTGAAATTGATTAGCACTTTATGAAAAGTGTACAGAAAATTACCATGCTTATCAAGGCAAATCAAGCCATAATTCTGCCTTTTTTTTCTACACCTGCAGCTATGAATATTTTTTGGTGGGTACATTGAGACGTGCTCAAGAATATACATATTGGACTGCATATCATGCAATTTATTCTGATCTTACTGACAGTTTGCAAACAAAAACTCAAAACAAGATGCAACTGTGTGCAGCTCCTGAACTGTAGGTTCTGATTTTGGCATCCATGAATGCACGAGGAAAGGGGGTGCAGCTGAAGAGGTGTGCTTTTGCTCATCTTACAGTGAAATATAATCTGGGCATTTGTTTGATGGATTTCATGAAATATGGAGGAAATCTGAACCAAGGGTTTCACCTGATTGCTTTTATTTTGCCCCACCTCGGTAATAATAATAAGTGAAAATCAGCTGGAGTTGATGACTGTGGAGCCATAAGTTAACCATATTGAAGGAGAATCATTAAGAATGAGGAAAGGAGAAAGTGGGCAATGATGGTGATCTTCCTTTTTTGAGAAGAAGATACCCACCTCTCCCCAGTCACCCCCTGCCGTGGCAATCTTTCAAAGAAAAACAAATATTGTAGGCCAAAATAAAAAGAGGAAGAACATGGACTACACTGGGCTCCTTGTTTGAGTGGGTGTTTAATGCAGAAAAATGGCGTAGAAATAGGTTAGTTTTTATGCTGTCACTCTGGGCAGACTTGAGAATAAATATAATGAGATTGAAAAAGACTGGGGGTAGTGGCTCACGCCTGTAATCCTAAGACTTTGGGAGGCCAAGGCAGATGGATCACTTGAGGTCAGGAGTTTGAAACCAGCCTGGCCGACATGGTGAAATCCCGTCTCTACTAAAAATACAAAAAAATTAGCCGGGCATGGTGGCGTGCAACTGTAATTCCAGCTACTTGGGGATGTGGGGGGAGGAAGGCTGAGGCAGGAGAATCACTTGAACCTGGGAGGTGGAGGTTGCAGTGAGTAAAGATCACGCCACTGCACTTCAGCTTTGGCTACAGAGCAAGACTCCATCTCAGTTAATCAGTCAATCAATCAATCAATAAAATTTAAAAAGAAAATTATTGAAAATTTACATGTGCTTTGGAGTAAGCTATTTACCTAAAACCCATTTTAATTCCAGCAATAGTTGTAAGTTGCTAATTAAAAATAGCATATTATGTACAAATCTGTTACCTTATGCCTGATTCTACCTAGAAAAATATCATGAATCATCAGTTTTGTATTTGCAATGGGTCTATATTGAATAAAATTCTGTGTTTTACATGGAAACACATTTCTGATAAAAATCATCTTAAAAATAACATTTTTGATATTTGTTATGAAAAATAGAAGAAGAAAATGTAAATGACTAATTTTTCTAACAGTTAACACTTTTTTTTTCTTTTTAGCATTTTTGACTACATAGCTTCAGTCTTTTTTATTATAGATTTGATATGGTAAGCTGTTTTGGGATTCTCTTTTTTTGTACAATACACCATGAACCTATTTCTATGTCATTAAATATTCTCCTGCATTATTATATTTAGAGAATGTTTAGTTTTTGTGATATGGAATTTCCAACATTATATCCAATCTCTATGTGGTTGGAAGTTTAGCTCTTTCAGATATTTTGCGGTTAACAATTACACTAATAATTATCATCATCATCCAACATAACGAACATAATTTATTGAGGTGAAATTCACATAATATTCACGTTTTGAAACTGTCAACTCTCTGTAATTCCAAGATTCATCACTCCAGAGTAAAAATGCCTACCCATTAAGGGACATTTCTCTTTCTGGCCCCAGCTTATCTCTCCATTATTATTTCTTCTCTCCTCAAAATTAAACTCTAAGGTCTTATCACGACCTACACGGTCCCAGCAAATTCCTGTCCTATCACCATTGTCAATAGCATTCACTTCTTCATTTCTCTCCATCCATTATTCAAGCCCAAGTCAATTTCCACCTCCCTTGTTAAAACTTCTCCTACCAACTAAGCCTGAATGATCTCTCTTCTGAAAACTCTTAGCACATATGACTGTGCTGTTCATTTGGCCTGTTTTTCATCTTATCTTGTAACGACAGTTCAGTAGCATGTGTTGCCCAGAAATTATATTGCAAACAGCTTCTGTTTTTCTTGTGTGGCATCTTATCTATTTTATTTCCCCCAATAATTATCTTAGTAAATGGCATAACAGAAATGCACCGTAAATTTTTGTCAAAAACAAATTAAAATTCCATTTTTTCCCTTGTAGACCATAGCATAGTGCTTGGCACACAGTAAAGTCCCCAACAAATATTTGCTGTTTGATTTTTAAATATATTTATACTTTTATCTAATTCTCTTGTGGTGTCAAATTCTTTATAACTAACAGCTTTACAAAAAGTACTATGTATTCTTTTCTGTATGACCTTATTTATGAGATTCCTGTTCATTTTTGGTTACTGAGATTTACTGAACAAGGTGATGTTCAGCATAGGCAAATGTTTCTTTCTTTCTTTCTTCTTTTTTTTTTCTTTTTGAGATGGAGTTTCGCTCTTGTCCAGACTGGAGTACAATGGTGCGATCTCTGCTTGCTGCAACCTCCCCCTCCCAAGTTCAAGCAATTCTCCTGCCTCCTCTTGAGTAGTTGGGATTACAGGCACGTGGCACCATGCCCAACTAATTTTTGTATTTTTAGTACAGATAGGGTTTCACCATGTTGGCCAGGCTGGTCTCAAACTCCTAATCTCAGGTGATCCATCCTCCTCGGCCTCCCAAAGTGCTAGGATTACAGGCATGAGCCACCACACCCAGCCTCTTCTTCTTTTTTAAAGTAAGAGCTGGATCTAGTTTGTTTTCAGCCTTCATCTTTGTATGCTTGATGTTTGTTTGCACACACCAAATCCAAATGTAGGATTCTAGAATTTAGGATTATGTTTTGCTTTGATTTTCATAATGGTACTAGTGGCTAATAACTTCAGAGAACATTCCTCAGTGACTTTTGAGTTCTTTTTTTGCTATTATTTCTGATAGCTATGAGCACATTTTACTAGAGATATAAATTATATGATTTCTCCCTAAGTGTATTTGCCTTGCACTTGTGTCCGTTATCGATTGGCCTCAGTAAGTAGAATGCATGTTTCCATAGGAACTAGAATAATAACTTGATATTACTGTGCCTAGTGTTTCATTGTTCCATGAAAACATTTGCAAAGCAAAAGAATGTGAATTTATATGCTAATAATCTATCAATTTTTGCTTTTTAAAAATGTGTCTTTTTGAAAAGCTGCACTTTACTCCAAGAAAACCTATTTCTCTTCTTCATTATTTTTGAGGAAAAATTGTTAGTAGTAATTATTGGATTTTTCACCTCTCATTCCTCTATTATATAAGTTTATGAAAACTAAATGAAAAAAATGCAGTGAAGGTAAGATTCAGTGCCAAATCTCTCCAAGTGTATGTACCTCCATACATTTCGTACAGACTTCTTTACAGCATAAGGCTACTATTTATTTTTATTGTTCTTGAAATCAGTGAATAGGTTGGGTTTAATTTTATTGACACTCCTTTTTAAAACAATTCAGACTGATTTCAGAAGAGACATCGTTTGCATCAGAGAGGACTAAACTATGCAAAGTGGCATCTTTTGAAGAATGCTTATTACCAGAGTGGTAGCAAGGAATTTTGCTCAAGCAGTTCCTATAGTGATTGCAAACTGGCTCACTTCCCAGCTCTTAACAATTTCAGCGTGGGTTTTTCTTGATTGACCATCAGTCATCAGCATCTCTGAACATATACATTACACACACACACACACACACACTCACAACATACACATAAACACACTTGGCCAGACATAAGGTAAACAAACAAAAGACTGTTATTGAAGTCGAGGAGCAGCTTACGCAGAGCAATTTAATCTTTTTTGCATAAATAAGATCCCTATTCTGTTACGCTGTTTTGGAATATGGAAAGCCTATAAATGCTGACTTTTAATTTTGAGAAATCAGAATCAACTGTAGAATGCTTTCTAGTGGTTCAAAAATTCAGGGTCTATGACTAATCCCACCCTGTTTCCTTCATAGATTCTTTATAGTTTAAAACACAGACTGAGTATTCTAAAACTAATTTGTGACTGCCTCTTCCAAGTTTCTGAGTTGTTGGCTCATTTATTCATTAACTCCATCATCTACTTTTGGGACATTTCCTATATGCCAGGCTCTGCACTAAGCAGAGTGTCAGAACCTTCCTGCAGATACCCCCGGCTCATTCTGCCTCTGTACCACTCCTTCATGGCACAGCCATGGGCATCTTTTAGCAACACAGATTTGAACACATGACCGTCCTGCTTAAAACTTTTCAAGGAAGTCCCATTACCGTTTTCCTAAATTTCAGAGTCTTTGTCATAGCTCACAGAGTCTTGTGTGATGTGGCCCCTGCCGCCCTCTCAAACCTCATTTCATTGTATTTCATCCTTTGCCCATTGAATTCCAGCAACACTGGCCACCTTTCTGTGCACGGATGAGGCCAGGATCTTTCTCAGTTGAGCCTTTGCACGGTGAGCTTTTGCTGTTCCTCTTGCTAGGATATTCTATTCCCTGTTCTTTTCAAAGTTTCTTCCCTTTCTTCATGTCTTATCTTGTGACATTTAAATGTCACTCCTCGAAGATTCTTTCCCCAACCACTATGTAAATGGGCCTTCCCTGCAACTCTCTTTTGTTACATTGTTTTTCTTATAGTACATTAACAGTTCTAAACATACATTTATTTGCTTTGTTATTTTCTGTCTCCCCCATTACAGAATGATGTTAGGAAGGAATTTATAGACAGTGCCAAAATTATGAGATTGAAGCTTCTATCCAATTGAGGAGCAGGTATAGTGGGAATGAGCAGTTGAGAGAGCCAGAAAGATAAAAGATTGCAGCCAGATGACATTAGAAAATTGTAAGTGTCCAGCAGTTCTTAGAACAATTTTGGGGGTGAGACTATGGGTGTAAGAGGCCAATGTCAAGTGGAGGGGAAGTGAGGATTGTTAGATTTGAGTGTCCACCATGTGTGAGGCTTCATTAGGCACTTGGTATATAAGTCTCAATTCATGCCTTCAAGTGCTCCAGACTTGTCTATAAAACAAAATCCAGTGCTCACAAGCTGCCACAATACTTTTATCATTCTAACTTGATTCTCCAATGATGCCATTTAGTAACCTCCTACCTCTGCCACATTCTTCTTTGTAAATCCTGTTTAGATCTGCTCTATGCCTTTCCTTTTTCTCTGTCTAAATCCCATCCATCCTGTAAGCATCAACTCCTGGAAGTCATTTCTAATCACCTCTTTCTGCACTGCCCCCATCCCCTGTTGTGTCATCTGTCTCTCCCCTAAACATGCAGAGTTGTGTCTGCCTCCTTCTGTCTGTGCTTTCACTGTATTTTATTCTTTGTCTCACAGATCTTATTTTCCCAACTAGACTTAAACACCTTGAGTGTGTAATAGTTTCTCATATGTCTTTGTAATATGTGTCAATAAAATATCTTAGGAAAGACATGGGGAAAATATTTGATCATGGAAGATTAAGGAGAATTTTTCTCATGTATAGCTGCTAAATAAAAACCAACTACATAGTATAGAATGGTATATGATGCTAATACGTAGCCAATTAAGAAATTAACCATTTGACTGCTTTGTATATAAAATGATTGTAGTGCCTGTTATTTCAGTAAGAAGCTGATGGAGAGAGATATGTTTGATGTTTAAATGGCATAGTTAAGGTATTCAAGGTTAAACCTTTTTTTTTTTTTTTTGGTCTGAAATATCAGCAATATAGCTTCTAAATTTTTATGGCTGCTTTTCTGTATCACTTTATCTTATGTGAAATTTCAGAATGATTTATCTATAATAAACATCATCATCTGACATGGCTGAAAACAGTACTTTTTGTTCATTTTGATTTTTGGATAATGCAAAATTATAGATTTTAAAAAAATTATATTCAAAGAATACTGAGTGCAAGACAATCTTTCTAGGTTAAAAAGTATCTTATAAACCTGAATTGTCAATTATTATTGTATCCCAGATGTATGGAAGTTAATGGATAGTCAGTAACATACAGGACTAGCAGAAGGTTTGTTGTTATAGGTAATCTGGAGAGAAGCCAGGTAAGTGGAATTTGGGATTTGCTGCTGTTGCCAGAAAGCAGCACAGAGACATGGTAAGTAGCAAGACCCAGATAACTAAAACAACCATGTCTTAGTCCTTTTATGCTGCTATAACAGAATATCACAGACTGAGTAATTTATAATGAACAGAACTTTATTTGTCTTCTGGTTCTGGAGACTGGGAAATCTAAGAGTGTGGCATTGACATATGGTGAGGGCATTTGTGTCTCATCATCCCATGACAGAAGGTGGAAATGCAAGAGAGCTCAAAAGCAAGAGAGCAAGATGGGGCCAAACTTGCTTTTTATAACAAGTCACTCTTGTGATAATGATCCAACTCAAACAATAAAGACATAAATCCATTCATGAGGGCAGAGCCCTCAAGGATAAATCACTTCACTTCTTAATGGCCTCAGCTTCTAATACCATCACAATAGTAATTCAGTTTCAGCATGGGTCTTATAGGGACGTTGGAACCACAGCAAACTGTAACCATTTTGATTTCCTTATTTGCACCATTTTTAAAAAACCTATTTATTCAACGGCTGTTTATTCAGTGCCTATTCTGTTGTGTTGGAGACTAGAGGTAATTACAAAGGGAATAAGACAAACAGTTACCCACTCTGGTGATGCTTCCCTTATCTTCATAATGCATTTGATTCTGTGATTCTTTGGCATATGAGTCCATTGCATCTTGCATATTAGTGTCCAGTAAGTTTTTCCTGACCAATTGGTAATATAGATATACACTGGTAGCAGTTTTGTGTATATTTTTATAGTTAGATGTTGTTCGCACATGTGACTTGTGTCTCAGAAAAATACAGAAAATGGTTAAAGACAGGAGGATACTACCCTGATTTCTCTGTTCATTAAAGAACAGCTATTTGGGGGGAAAACCTGATACAATTATTTGAGCATGTGGCTTAAAGATTAGACCTATAAACAATTCAGGAGCATCTTCCAGCAAACTATGTGAGAATTCACAGAAATAAACCTGGTAGGTTTGTGCTACGTTATTCACATGGGCTGTTAACTCTTTTCCATTCCTAGGTCCTTTATTTCCCTGCCCTCCTCAATCTCATGCTCTTGGGATTTTTAACTATATTACTTCTTTACAAAGTCATCTTCAAAATGATTCATTTTGGATAACAAACTATCCCTCAACTTACCTACACACTCACTCATACTCACATTCTCTCTTCTGTCTTTCTGTGTGGAAAGGAACATTTAGAATGTCTATTCTTTGCGATGCAAAAATGACAACACACTGATGATGAAGGGGGGTATTTTTAAGAGAAAAAGTAGCTTTTCTTTTCATCATACTGTCACTTTTGAGATTCTATAGAAAGAATAGGTATTGAACACAGACCATTGGGCTCTCTGAGGTATACTTTGGACACACTTAGAAGTCAGCTAGAATATGCCTTCTGTTTAAGGTTGGAGTCTACATTTAAAAAGAGAGAACTGGATTAATTGGCAGGTAAGTTGAGATTCCATGATTCAGGAAACCTTTAAGACTTTTAAGTGCAGGCTCTTTGTAGGTTGGAATGAAACTTAATATATATATGTTCTTTGATTCTTTCTGTACAGTTATATGGTTGTCTTCTGACCGTGTTATATTGGTTGGAATATTAATATGTTACCCGTGGAATTCACATATGGTCATTGTCCAGTAGTGACAAAATGTTTTAATTAATGTGGCTAAGTTCTGTTATTTAATTTATAAAATAAATATTTTCTTTATGATCTTACTTCAGAGAAAAATTTTATGCTTTAACTGATACCTTACATCTGAATTTTGAAAAAACAAGCATTTTTACTGCACACAATATCATACTGTTTAACTCCAGGTTTACCATAAAAATTATTTTAGCTGTTCTTCACCACCACATTGTTTCCTAGAAGTAGCTGAAACTGCCGTTATTCATTTGTGTTTTTGAGATTATATTATTTTACCTTAGATTCTTTGAAAAACTCTGTATGCTCTACTGATTTTTGTTGGGGAAAAAGTGTGTATTTCATGACACAGTTCTCCAGATATAATGGACATTATCCAAACCTGAAAAAGAGTAAGATTGTAGAATGCTCCAAGGAAGCTTGAAAACCAAGGGGGAGAGAAGGTTGTCACATTTTCCTCATGTACTTTGGTGAATTTTTCATTATATCTTTATTTACTTTTCTCTGTTTTTCTTCAGTTATAATGAGTCACTTTGTGATCAGAGGAGATATAAATCTCCTCAGGGCTTGTCTAACATTCAACATTTAGTCCTAAAAGCCAAATCGAGTCCAGAAGTCTAAAATCCATGCTTGTTTGTTTTAAACAAAGTAGAGTGAGAGATTTTGAGAGAAAGAAAAAACTAGATTTGACGATAGAACAGACAATAGAACTGAAGAATAAGATGGCTGATTTTGATCTCCAGGGGAGTGGGATTTTCCTCATTTTGGTGAAATATTTAGTTAAAACCACTTCATTTTTAATTCCACTGTCTTCAAAACACTTTTATATCTGATATCTTGTTTTTGCCTTAATCTATGAGTAATAATATGTACCTACCTTATTAATTAAAAGACAAAGAGAATGATATTGAAAGGATACTAAAGGGACCTACCTAAATGTCTATAATGTGAAATAAATAAGCTGTTTAATTTTTGACTCCTAAACTGACTCTTTTCTGCCAATTTTACTTAATATATGTGTATTTCCCACTTGTGAGGTGATTGAAAGGAAACCTTGAACTATGCTACAGCCATTCAGTAAGAAATTCTCTATAAAGAGTGGCAAAATAATTCAGATTATTAAAATGTTGCTGTCTTTATCAAAGTCAAAGCTAATTTTGTTTTATGAAGCCGCCAAAAGAAAATGCTTGGGGAAACTCTCCAGGACATCGGTCTGGGCAAAGATTTATTGAGTAATACCCCATAAGCACAGGCAAGCACAGCAAAAATGGACAAATGGGATCACATCAAGTTAAAAAGCTTCTGCACAGCAAAGGAAAAAATAAAGTGAAGAGACAACCCACAGAATAGGAGAAAATATTTGCAAATGACCCATCTGACAAAGGATTAATAACCAGAATATATAAGGAGCTTACACAACTCTAGAGGAAAAAAAATCTAATTATCTGATGAAAACATGGGGAAAGATTGGAATAGGTATTTCTTGAAGACATGCAAATGGCAAACAGACATATGAAAGGGTGCTAAACATCATTGATCATCAGAGAAATGCAAACTACAGTGAGATATCATCTCACCTAGTTAAAATGGCTTCTATCCAAAAGGCAAATAAATGCTGGTGATTATTTGGAGAATTGGCAACCCTCATACACTAGTGGTGGGAATGTAAATTATTACAATCACTATGGAGAACAGTTTGGATGTTCCTCAAAAAACTAAAAATAGAGCTACCATACAATACAGCAGTCCCACTGCTGAGGGTACAGCAATACCACCCCCCTCCCCGAAAAGGAAATCAGTGTATTGAAGAGATATCTGTTCTCCCATGTTTTTTGCAGCCCTGTTCACAATAGCCAAGATTTGGAGGAAACCTAAGTGTCTGTCAACAGATGAATGGATAAAGAAAATGTGGTATTTGCTAGTCAGCCACAAAAAAGAAAGAGATTTAGTCATTTGGAACAACATGGGTGGAACTGGTGGTCATTATGTTAAGTGAAATAAAACAGGCACAGAAAGATAAACCTCACATGTCCTCATTTATTTGTGGAATCTAAAAATCAAAACAATTGAACCCATGGGGATACAGAGTAGAAGGAGGGTTACTAGAGGCTGGGAAGGGTAGTGAGGGGACAGAGGGGAGGTTGGGACAGTTAATGGGTACAAAAGAATAGTTAGAATGAATGAATAAAACCTAGTATTTGGGCCAGGCACG
Organism: Pan troglodytes; assembly: GCF_028858775.2. NCBI lineage: Eukaryota > Metazoa > Chordata > Mammalia > Primates > Hominidae > Pan > Pan troglodytes. Next base: position 28,107,846 of record NC_072413.2, on the reverse strand, counting down.
GTGGCTCACGACTATAATCCCAGCACTTTGGGAGGCCAAGGTGGGTGGATAACAAGGTTAGGAGTTCGAGACCAGCCTGGCCAATATGGTGAAATCCCATCTCTACTAAAATACAAAAAAATACAAAAAAAATTAGCTGGGTGTGGTGGCACACGCCTGTAGTCCCAGCTACTTTGGAGGCGGAGACAGGAGAATCGTTTGAACCTGGGAGGCAGAGGTTGCAGTGAGCCAAGATCACATCACAGCACTCCAGCCTGGGTGACAGAGCAAGACTCCATCTCAGAAAAAACAAAAACGAAAACAAAACAAAACAAAACCCTAGTATTTGATAGCATGACAGGGTGACTATAGTCAATAATAATTATACATTTTAAATAAAATAATATAATTGGATTGTTTGTAACACAAGAGTAAATGCTTGAGGGGATGGATACCCCATTTTCCATGATGTGATTATTATGCATTGCATGCCTGTCTCAGAATATCTCATGTACCACATAAGTATATACATCTACCACATATGCACAAAAATAAAATATAAAAAAATTATAAATACAATTTAAAAAGACTTGAAGAGGTAAGGTCAGGTTATGTATGGTATAAAATCTTTTAGTGAAGGTGTCAGGATATAGTTTGTACAAGTCAGGGCATCTGGTATTTGAGATTACCAAGCTAAAACCATCTCAGTTTGTGAGAAGTGGCACCAATCAAACTGAAAGCCCTCTTTTCTCCATTCCATTTTTTTTTCTTCAAAGCTATCATTTGCTATAAGTTATATTCAGTTTAAGAGGTGCTAGTCATAGTTTGTTGGGCTAAATTTTGCCATTTGTACTTTATTCTGGCAGACAAATGAGTTTAATTTGGCTTGTTTAGTATATTTTGAAATAATTTTTAATACAAATATTAAAAAGTAAGTAATGGAAGGGGAGGTCCATTTCATCTAGGTTCAAAAATTGGGCTGGTATATTCTTTTAGTAAGTGTGGAATTTTTAAACTAATTACGGAATTAACACATAATTGGGGAAGATAAAGATCTGGGAAAAGCTGGAAAGTTGGTTTAGTGGAATGTCAGTTGCTCCTGGAGTCAAATAACCTAAATTTGAGTCAACTTATTATCCAGTGCCCTTAGGAATGTCATTTAAATTATTTAAGTATCTGTTTCCTTATCTATGAAGGGAGAGGAAGAACACCTACTTAAAAGGACAGGAGGTAATATTTTAAAGGCAGTTCCTAAATTGTACATGTTTAAATACACATCGGTATGTTTATTAAGTGAAAAGGCATTTGCAATACATGGAATCTTAAAATTATATCAGTAATTTAATTTCTAAAGTTATAGCTGTAAAACAAGTATCTTCCTGTATCAGCTCTGGGCAACAACTTCCCCAGGTGATATTTGAGCTGAATGAGCTCAAGTTTGAATTAACGTGATATCTCAATGTAGTGTTTCTTGGGTTGATTGCAGCAACTCTGAGTAGCTGGTTCTCAGGCAAGACCTCTTTCTTATCTTGCAGCTTTTACCATTAGGAGATAGATCACCTATCTTGCCTTACATTAAGAAGAGTATCTTCATGTCCCATTTTGAGCTACACACGATGTGATTTAGTTTGGATTTCATTCTTTCAGAAAAGTGTAGCCATTTGCTTGCTACAATAGAACTTTTTTCCCTCCGCAGCCTTCACTGCAACACAGTGGGTCATGTCTAAAAAAACAAGGTGCTGGTTTTATAATCGCTTTGATTTTTTCAGGAATAGCACCCACAGCAGAAAGAAGTGAACTTGTTTTGCAGATTGTAGATGTGGCACATTTATTCACATGTATTCTGAGTAGTAAAGTGTTAATTTTTTGAAACTACTACTTAAGCCTTGCAACCTTTTGCCCTTAAGTCTCTAGGAATGAAGAGTTAATTTGACTAGTACTGAATTATATAAGAAAGTGTTCTAAAAACTCACAAGTACCCTTTAATGTATTTGGTTCCATTCAAAATCTGTTTACTCATTCAGATATATGTGAATAATTTTAATTATGCATTGTTTTTAAAGAAATATCTTAGACTGAGTATGTTATAATTAATTATTTAAAAAACTATATTATTTCCTGAGCATTGTCTCCAACTGAAGAATTCCACGTCTTTTTGCAGGCTTTGGATGTTTACTACCAAGCCATGTAACTTCATAGTAATTAGTTAATAAATTTCCTTTTCTGTGTTCGAATTCTTATAATGAGATTAGAGTTATAAAATGAAGTTTATTTTATTTTACTTATTTATCTACATGAGGAAGCTTGTTGACTGAATATAAAGACATTATTACTGTCAGATTTTTTTTTTTTTTTTTGAGGCAGAGTCTTGCTCTGTTGCCCAGGCTGAGGTGCCGTGGCAGGATCTCAGCTCACTGCAAGCTCCGCCTCCTGGGTTCATGCCATTCTCCTGCCTCAGCCTCCTGAGTAGCTGGGACCACAGGCGCCCGCCACCACGCCCGGCTAATTTTTTGTATTTTTAGTAGAGATGAGTTTTCACCGTGTTAGCCAGGATGGTCTCAATCTCCTGACCTCGGTGATCCACCCGCCTCAGCCTCCCAAAGTGCTGGGATTACAGGTGTGAGCCACCACGCCCGGCTAATTTCTTTTTGTATTTTTAGTAGAGACGGGGTTTCACCATGTTAGCCAGGGTGGTCTCAATCTCATGACCTCGTGATCCACCCGCCTCGGCCTCCCAAAGTGCTGGGATTACAGGCATAAGCCACGGCGCCCAGCTTACTGTCAGATTTTTAAATGTGGTTTACAAGCAGCTCGGCTTTGACTTTTGATGGCCTAACTGATTTTGAGAATTATCAGACATTTAATGTATGAATCTTTGCAAGTGGGGAAATGCTACATTATTTTATAACAGTTAGTATGACCTGCTTTTTGCCATTGGTTTAGTAGTAAAGACCTTTTTGTAATTAAAAAGATAATAATCAATTAGGGGAAAAAGGTATTGTGTCATTATTCAAATAGAGGAGACTTGTAATATTGGAAGCGGATGGTGCCAGGGGAAGTGACTTACAGACACTTATAGGTGCAATAGGTTATAGTGCCCCCTCCCAGCATTTTTTCTAAATAACAGGGTTTTTTGTTTTTTTTTTTTTCCTATGGAAAAAGAAATGAGAATATCTTTCAGTTCTGTGTGATTTGGCTTCAGAGATCTTCTCAAAGACAAAAGATAATGAGTTTAAGGTACTTAAAAAAGAGCAGGGAAAGCCATTATATTTATGTGGAATTTTCTATTTTTGGTGCAGGTGGAACCTCTTTGAAGGTTTGCCATTAAGAAAAAAAAAAAATCCCAGGGGAAAAGTAGGGACAGTAACCAGTATCATGACAAGTAATCTCTAGTGTTTTGAAGTGATCCATAGGGCATTATTTAAAAGGAAATGATCACAAGCTCAGAACGTAGTCATGTTCTTCTGGTGTGAAACTAGAAATGGGGAACTGGGCGAGGGAGGGAACTGGAGCATTACTCTTAAAGTCTTAGTGTTAAACCTCAAAGGTCTTATAGAGACATTTCCTGTTCAGTTCAGCTATTCACTTATTCAACAAATATTTACTGAGCATGTGCAATTTGCCATACACTATTATAGGTGAGGACAACAGTAGTGTAAAAACCAGTTTGTACCCTCATAGAGTTTATGTTCTAGTAGGGAAGATGGTCAATGAATTATGAGGTCAGATGGTGATAGGTGCTTAGAAGAAAACCAAACTGAGATCAGGGGTGAGTCTAATCAGGAAGCCCTCCCCTTAATTTATTCATTTGTTTATGTATCTGTTCATTTATTTGTTTAATGAAATAATTGTTGACCTTAAGCAAGACAGTTTACTTTCTGCTTTCAGTGACTCATGTAAGTGAGTTGTATGAACTCAGAACTAGTTTTCTCATACAAAAAAAGTTAAACAACTAAAGTTAAATTTCTTAGCTGGCTCACAGAATCTCCTTGAACCCATGTTAAAAATTTCACTGTGGTACTATGATAGGAGACTCCACTCTGGTTCTTAGGAGGACAGAACCAAGGAAAATGAGAGAAAATGTGGAGAGGAGTCTTTTGCTGTAGAATTGGCAGTCATCTTTTAGGGAGATTTTAAAATAAGCTAGTTTTGGTTTCACATTCTTCTATCAGATTTTCACCACCTTAGACTTCCCCTGTTTCCCCTCGCTGCCTTTTTCAGTCCTCCTTTCTCCTCCCCCCAGCCTGCTTTACTCATAAAAAGTGCTTTGTGGCATTCTAGCATTTTCTTAGAGGGGAGCAGTTTGACTGAACAACTTCTTCTAAGTATATGAATGAGGCATAATATAAGCATAACCCTAACCTGAACGAAGGTATTTGCATTTTCTGAAGAGGACACTTGAATCACTAATTGCTGGCATTTTGAGCTGCCTGAAAAAGCTACGTGAAAATCCTCAGAGAATGTAGAGGACCTACTGTGGGCAGGAGGCCATTGGGTCTGTCAGGAAGGCCAACAATTCCTTTCAGTCTCCTGCCCAGGTAAGGTGTGCAGCCTTGCTTTTTAACTTTTTCTCTTCCTTCCATGAAATAACTGGTGTTTCTTTTTTGTTGCTGTTGTTTTCTCTGATGGCTCTCATGCATTTTTATTTTCTGCCTTTTATAAGCTGGGTGGTTGCAAATGAGGGTAGTGTGGATAGGGTTCATGCTCCTGAGGCCCATATTCTGGCCTGTCAGCATGTTGAGCCAAAACAATGACAATAACAATGACAATATTAATGACTATGTTTTCTGACTGCCTAAGTATGCTAGTATTTCACATATATTCATGATACCATTTGGTCTTTACTACAGTCCTGAAGGGTTCATAAGAAGACCATTTGTAGATAAAGAAGGCAAGGGAGGTGAGAGGTTAAGATATTTGCCCCAGATTACAGGGCTAGTAAATGCGGTTGGGTTTGATCACACTTGGGCTTGTTTGATCCTGAAGTCTCTTTTCTTTTCCCTACTACTATCCCAGAAATAAGTGACTGGTGATTCCAGAGGAACTGTTCCCTTGTTAGGCTCGAGCTGTTTTAACTCAGGATCACCAAGTGACTCTTGATGTTCTGCATACCGAGGCAAATGGATTAGGCTACAGAAGAAAGACTTGGAGCAGGAGTTCCAGTGGAGTGATTTTACTCATGTTAGCTTACCAGCCTCAGAGATGTGCCCAGGAGTCTGTTCCTATTTTAGGTACCCAAACTTCAGCAGGCCTTCAGGACCCATGGTACTTGGACTCTTTCCTAGACTTCATGGTATCTGGGCTCCTTCTCTCTTGAGTATTTAGATAAACACATGAACAGTCAGTTAGTGCATTGAACTCACGATACATTGATTGGTTCCTCTTGTGGTATTAACAGAGCTTATTGCTGCAGATTTTACTGACAGATAAAACTGGCACTAAAATTATCTATTTGTATTTCCTTCTCCATGGAGACACTTTCACTGATTGTTTACTTTTATCCCCTATAAAAATACCTAGTGAGAAATCTGTGTTTTTAGTGTCTTTTTTCTTCTGCTTGGGGACCATGGCAAACCTTTGGTTGTGGTTGTACAATCAGTTATTCAAGTATTTCAACAATTGGCTGCATTAATTTTTTTCCTTTTTCAAAGGGATTGGGGAATTGGCAGTGGTGCTCAGGTTGCTGTATTTGGAATATAGAATGATCTGCTTGTCTCAAGTGAAAAACTCCTTGTAGACTTGGAAAAAGAGTTTGCCTTTGACTGTATAGGCTGGTACCTATTTTTTGATTTTCTAGCATTTTTCCAATTGGCCCATTCAACTTCCTTTATACCCTTTGTGATGTGAGTTATCAGATGCAATATTCTTTGTATGGTGCCATCCTTCATCCAGATGCATATGTTCTAGTGAAGCCAAACTGAAGGAAGAGAATGACTCTATTATGATGGATTAGTGTGCATATATTAGTCTATTTTCATCCTGCTAATAAAGACGTACGCAAGACTGGGCAATTTACAAAAGAAAGAGGTTTAATGAACTTAACAGTTCCACATGGTTGTAGAGGCCTCACAATCATGGTGGAAAGCAAGAAGGAACAAGTCATGTCTTACATGGATGGCAGCAGGCAAAGAGAGAGAGCTTGTGCAGGGAAACTCCCATTTTTAAAACCATCAGACCTCATGAGACCCACTCACCATCATGAGAATAGCATGGGAAAGACTCGCCCTCATGATTCAACAGTCTCCCACTGGGTCCCTTCCACAGCATGTGGGAATTATGGGAGCTACAAGATGAGAGTTGGGTGGGAACTCTGAGCCCAACCATATCATTCCATCCCTGGCTCCTCCCAAATCTCCTGTCTTCACATTTCAAAACCAATCATGCCTTCCCAACAGTCCCCCAAAGTCTTTACTCATTTTAGCATTAACTCCAAAGTTCACAGTCCAAAGTCTCATCTGAGACAAGGCAAGTTCCTTTCACCTATGATCCTGTAAAAGGCACTGGGTAAATACAGCTGTTCCACATGGGAGAAATTGGTCAAAACAAAGGGGCTAAAGACCCCATGCAAGTCTGAAATCTAGCTGGGCAGTCAAATCTTAAAGCTTCAAAATGATCTCCTTTGGCCCCAGGTCTCATATCCAGGTCATGCTGATATAAGATATGGGTTCCCATGGTCTTGGGCAGCTCCGTCCCTATGGCTTTGCAGGGTACAGCTTCCCTCCTGGCTGTTTTCATGGGCTGACATTGAGTGTCTGTGGCTTTTCCAGGTGCACAGTGCAAGCTGTCAGTGGATTTACCATTCTGGGGTCTGGAGGATGGTGGCCTTCTTCTCACAGCTCCACTTGGTGGTGCCCCAGTAGGGACTCTGTTGAGGGCTCCAACCCCACATTTCCCTTCCACACTATACTAGCAGAGTTTCTCAATGAGGGCCCTGCCCCTGCAGCAAACTTCTGCCTGGGCATCCAGGCGTCTTTATACATCCTCTGAAATCTAGGTGGAGGTTCCCAAACCCCAGTTCTTTACTTCTGTGCACTCACAGGCTCAACTCCATGTGGAAGCTGCCAAGACTTGGGGCTTCAACCCTCTGAAGCCACGGCCCAAGCTCCCTGTTGGCACCTTTGAGCCATGGCTGGAGTGGCTGGGATGCAGGGCACTAAGTCCCTAGGCTGCACAAAGCATGGAGACCCTGGACTCAGCCCACGAAACCACTTTTTTTCTCCTAGGCCTCTGGGCCTGTGATGGGAGGGGCTGCAGTGAAGACCTCTGACATGGTCTGGAGACATTTTCCCCATTGTCTTGGGGATTAACATTTGTCTACTTATTACTTATGCAAATTTATTCAACCAGTTTGAATTTCTTCTCAGAAAATGGGACTTTGTTTCCTATCACATTGTCAGGTGGCAGATTTTCTGAATTTTTATGCTCTGCTTCCCTTTTAAAACTGAGTGCCTTTAACAGCACTCAAGTCTCCTCTTGAATGCTTTGCTGCTTAGAAATTTATTCTGCCAGATACCCTATATCATTTCCCTCAAGTTCAAAGTTCCACACATCTCTAGGGCAGGGGCAGAATGCCACCAGCCTCTTTACTAAAACATAAGAGTCACTTTTGCTCCAGTTCCCTACAAGTACCTCATCTCCATCTGAGACCATCTCAGCCTGGATTTCATTGTCCATATCACTTTCAGGCTTTTGGTCAAAGCCATTCAACAAGTCTCTAGGAAGTTCCAAACTTTCCCACATTTTCCTGTCTCTGAGCCCTCCAAACTGTTTCAAGCCCTGTCTGTTACCCAGTTGCAATGTCGCTTCCACATTTTTGGGTATCTTTTCAGCAGCACCCCACTCCAATTTACTTTATTAGTCTGTTCAGCAGCACACCACTGCAATTTACTGTATTAGTCTGTTCTCATGCTACTGATAAAAACATACCCGAGACTGGGCAATTTACAAAAGAAAGAGGTTTAATGGACTTACAGTTCTACATGGCTGGGGAGGTCTCACAATCATTGTGGAAAGCAAAGAGGAGCAAGTTACATCTTACATGGGTGGCAGCAGGCAGAGAGAGAGAGCTTGTGCAGGGAAACTCCTGTTTTTAAAACCATCAGATCTCATGAGACCCATCCACCATTATGAGAACAGCATGGGAAAGACCTGCGCCCATGATTCAACCATCTCCCACCAGGTCCCTCCCACAACACATGGGAATTATGGGAGCTACAAGATGAGATTTGGGTGGGGACACAGAGCCAAACTGTATCAATGCAGTTCATGATGTATCCTCTATTATCAAAGATGAATCCTTCCACAAGTGTAACTTAGTGTCAGAAACTTCACCACTGGTAAATGACATGGAATATAGTGCAAAGACCTTCAGTGTAGGAATGCAGATGGTTCATGCATGATTTCATCTCTGCCACTGTCTAGAAATATAAGCTTTGATAAGTTTGTTTATTTTGTGGGCCTTGGTTTCCTAGTTTATAAATTAAAGCTAAAGTAATCATCTCTGCCACTGTCTAGAAATGTAAGCTTTGATAAGTTTGTTTATTTTGTGGGCTTTAGTTTCCTGGTTTACAAATGAAAGCTACAATTAAGATAGCCTTTAAAGCTGTCATTACATTCTGTAATCCAAGGCTGAAATAAAATAGGGTGCACAGAAGTGCATTATTGCAGTAGTTATAGGACTTTCTATGTCTCCCTTTATGTTTGTCAGTTTTTGCTTCATATATTTTGATGATCTATTAGGTGTATGAACATTTATGATTGTTATGTTTTCATGCTGAATTGAACCTTTTATTTATAAATAATATTCATTGTCTCTTGTAATCTTTTCTGATTTAAAGTCTATTTTGTCTGATATTAATATAGCTACTTCTGCTCTTTTTTGGTTATGATTTATATGAACTATCTTTTTTCATCCTTTCACATTCAGTTTACTTGTGTTGTTCAATCTAAAGTGAGTTTCATATAGATGGAATATAGTTGGATCATATGTTTTGATCCATTCTACTGATCTTGGTATTTTTGATTGGAGAGTTTGATGTACTTACATTCAGAGAAATTATTGATAAGGAGGGACTTACTTTGTCATTTTGCTGTTTGTTTTTTATATGCTTTCTAGCCTTCTCTCATTTTCTGCATTAGTCTCCCTTTGTGTTTCATTGATCCTTTTTTGAAGTGAAACATTTAAATTTCTTTTTTGTTTCTTTCATTTCATTTTCTTTTCAAAATCTAATTTGATTTTATGTCAGATTACCTTCAGTAACATACAAAAACTGTACCCCTTTTACAGCTTTGTTCCCAATCCTTTCAGTTTTTGATGTCACAAAATTCCATCTTTATCAAATTTGGGAAGTTTTCATCCATTATTTCTTAAAATACTCTTTATGCATCTCTTTCTCTCTCTCTCTCTCTCTCTCTCTCTCTCTCTCTCTCTCTCTCCTCCTTCTGGTACTCCCACAATGCACTTGTTAGTTCACTTGATGGTGTTCCACAGGTCCCTTTGGCTCTGTTCACTTTTCTTCAGTCTTTTCTCTTTCCTTTCCTCAGAACAGATATTTCCAGTGTTCTATCTTCAAGTTTGCTGATTCATTTGCCTGCTCAAGTTTACCTTCTAATTTCTCTAGTGTGTTTTTTATTTTATTTATTATGCTTTTAAGCATCATAATTTCCTTTTTCTTTTAGGTTCTCTGCCTCTTTATTGATATTTTCATTTTATCCACACATTATTTTCTCAACTTTTATTTTAGATTCAAGGGGTATAATATGCAGATTTTTTACACGGGTATATTACATGATGCTGAGGTTTGTGGCATGATTTAACCTATCACTAGGGCAGTGAACATAGTACCCACTAGATAGTTTTTAAACCCTTGTTTCTCTCCATCATTTCCCGCCTTGTAGTCTCCAGTGTCTGTTGTTCCTATCTTTATGTTCATGTGTACCCAGTGTTTAGCTCCCACTTGTAAGTGAGAACATGAAGTATGTGGTTTTCTGTTTGTGTGTTAATTTGTGTAGGATAATGGCTTCCAACTCCATCTGTGTTGCTGCAAAGGACATGATTTTGTTCTTTTTTATGGCTGTGTAGTATTCCATGATGTATATGTACCACATTTTCTTTATCCAGTCCACTGTTGAAGGGTGCCTACGTTGATTCCAAGTCTTTGCTATTATGAATAGTGCTGTGATGAACATATAAGTGTATGTGTCTTTTTGGTAGAATGATTTATTTTGAGGTTTACAGATCCAGTAATGATATTGCTCAGTTGAGTGATAGTTCTATTTTTAGTTCTTTGAGCAGTCTCCAAACTGCTTTCCACAGTGGCTGAACTAGTTTGCTTTCCTACCAGCAGTGTGTAAACATTCCATTTTCTCTGCAGACTTGTTAGCATCTGTTATTTTTGGACTTCGTAATAATAGCCATTCTGACTGGTGTGAAATTGTTGGTATCTCATTGTGGTTTTTGATTTGAATTTTTCTGATGATTAGTGATGGTGAGCATTTTTTCACGTAGTTTTTGGCCCCTTGTATGTCTTCTCATGAGAATTGTCTATGCCTTTTGCCCACTTTTTAATGTTTTGTTTTTGTTTTTGTTCTTTTGCTTGTTGATTTAAGTTTCTTACAGATTCTGGATATTAGACCTTTGTAGGATGCACAGTTTGTGAATATTTTCTCCCATTCTGTAGGTTATCTGTTTACTATGTTGATTGTTTATTTTGCTGTGCAGAGGCTCTTTAGTTTAACTGAATCCCACTTGTCAATTTCTGTTTTCATTGCAATTGCTTTTGATGACTTAGCCATAAATTCTTTGCCCAGACCAATGTCAAGACGGACATTTTCTAGGTTTTCTTATAGGGTTTTTGTAGTTTGAGGTTTTATATTTAAGTCTTTAATCAATCTTTAGTTCAGGGTCCAATTTGATTCTTCTGTGTATGGTTAGCCAGTCATGCCACCACCATTTATTGAATAGGGAGTCCTTTCCCCATTGCTTATTTTTGTTGACTTTGTCAAAGATCAGATGGTTGGCTGTGTGTGGCTTTATTTCTGGGTCCTCTATTCTGTCCCATTGGGGTTTTTTTTTTTTATTTTTTTTGTCTGTTTTTGTGCCAGTACTGTGCTTTTTTTGGTTACTGTAGCCTTGGAGTGTAGTTTGGTTTGAAGTCAGGTAATGTAATACTCTTGGCTTTGTTCTTTTTGCTTAGGATTGCTTTGGCTATTTGGGCTCTTTTTCAGTTCCATATACATTTTAGAATAGGTTTTTTTTAATTCGTGAAAAATGAGATTGCTATTTTGATAGGAGTAGTGTTGAATCTATGGATTGCTTTGGGAAGTATGGCCATTTTTATGATATTGCTTCATCCAATCCATGAGCAGGAGTGTTTTTCCATTTGTTGTGTTATCTGTGATTTCTTTCAGCAGTGTTTTGTAGTTATCCTCCTAGAGCTCTTTCAACTCCTTGGCTAGATGTATTCCTAGGTACTGTGTGTGTGTGTGTGTGTGTGTGTGTGTGTGTGTGTGTGTGTGTGTTTTGAATGGGGTTGCTTTCTTGATTTGGCTCTCAGCTTGAATGTTATTGTTGTATAGAAATGCTACTGATTTTTGTATATTGATTTTGTATCCTGAAACTTGATCCAAGTCATTTATCAGTTCCAGAAGCCTTTTGATGGGATCTTTAGGGTTTTCTAGGTATGGAATCATATCATTAGCAAAGAGATAATTTGACTTATTCTTTTTCTTTTTCTATTTTGATGCCTTTTATTTCTTTCTCTTGACTTATTGGTCTGACTAGGACTTCCAGTACTATGTTGAATAAGAGTATTAAGAATGTGCATCTTTGTCATGTTCCAGTTCTTAAGGTGAATGGTTTCAGCTTTTGTCCATTCAGTATGACATTGGCTGTGGGTTTGTCATCAGTGTTTCTTACTATTTTGAGGTATGTTTCTTGATGCCTACTTTTTTGAGGGTTTTCATCATGAAGGGATGTTGCACTCTCTCGAAAGCTTTTTCTTAATCTATTGAGATGATTTTATGGTTTTTGTTTTTGATTCTGTTTACGTGGGAAATCACATTTATTGATTGGCATATGTTGTACCAACCTTGCATCCCGGGAATAAAGTCGACTTGATCCTGGTAAATGAAGATTTTATGTATTGTTGGATTTAGTTTGCTAGTATATTGTTGAGGATTTTTATATCTATATTCATCAGGGATATCGAACTACAGTTTTTTTTATATTATCAGAATGATGCTTGATTTATAGAATGAGTTAGGATAGAGTTCTTTGCCTCTATTTTGAGGAATAGTTTCAGTGGGATTGGTACCAGCTCTTCTTTGTATGTCTGATAGAATTTGGCTGTTAATACATCTGTTTAGGGCGTTTTCTGATTGGTAGGTTTTTTTGTTGTTGTTGTTGTTGTTTTTTTTTTACTTTACTGATTCAGTTTTTTAACTCATGTTCTGTTCAGGGTTTCAGTTTCTTCCTGATTCAATCTTAGGAAGGTGTCTGTTTCCAGGAATTTATCTGGATTTTCTAGTTTGTGTGCATAGAGGTGTATTGCTCCATTCTTGCACTGCTATAAAGAAATACTTTAGACTGGGTAACTTATAAAGAAAAGAGGTTTAACTGGCTCATGGTTCCACAGGCTGTACAGGGAACATGACTGGGGAGGTCTCAGGAAACTTACAATTATGGTGGAAAGTGAATGAGAAGCGGGCACGCATGTCTTCACATGGCCAGAGCAGGAGGAAAAGAAAGAGGAGGGAGGTGCCACACACTTTTAAATAAGCAGATCTCATGAGGACTCTGTCATGAGAACAGCACCAAAGGGGAAAATCTGCCCCCATGATCCAATCACTTCCCACCAGGCCCCACCTTCAACACTGGGAATTATAATTTGACATGAGATTTTGGTGGGGACACAAATGCAAACCATATCAAGAGGTGTTCATAATAGTCTCTGAGGATCTTTTGTATTTCTCTGGGATTGGTTGTAATGTTACATCTTTGTCATTTCTGTTTATGCTTATTTGGATCTTCTGTTGTTGTGGTTGTTGTTAATCTAGCCAGCATCCTGTTGATCTTGTTATCCTTTCAAAGAACCAACTTTGGTTTCACTGATCCTTCGCCATACATTATTTTATTGACTTTATCTACATCTTCCTTCAGTTCTTTGAGCATCTTTAAGACAGTCGTTTTGAAGTTTTTGTCAGGTAGATCTGTCATCAGGTGTTTTTTACAGACAGTTTCTGTTAATTAATTTTTGTTTGGATGGATTATAGTTTTCTGTTTCTTTGTATGGATTGTGATTTTTTGTTGAGAATCAGACACTTGAATCTGATAATGTGGTAGCTCTGGAAATCAGATTCTCTCTCTTTTTCAGAGTTTGCTGTTTTGTTTTTTTTTTCCTTATTCTTTTTAAAATTGTTGTAGGCTGTCTCTGTGCCAAGGATCAACCTGAGGTGTCAACTTAAGGTCTTTTCAATTTCCTTCTGAGCCTGCACAATCACTTTCTAATTTTCCCCATATATGCAGTGGCTTTTGAATGTTTTAGTCTTTAATGCCTGGCTTTCAAAAAGGAAAAAAGTGAAAAATAAAGTGTGTGTGTGTGTGTGGGTGGAGTGGGAAGAGTACTGGCCCTTTAATTCTTCTGGACGTCACTTCAGCTTGATGGAAAGGGTTTTGAGAGAGTGGGGAGAGGTGCAATAATGGCCATCCACCTTTTGCATCTTTTTGATCAGAAGCAGCAATCAGCAATCAGAACACAGATCTCTGATATTTAAGACAGTGTCCTTTTTGCCCATCTTGGCTCCTATAAGCTGTATGCAAGTTTCTGTATGAACACAAGAAGAGCTGCCTGCCATAGGACTGGGTGTGGGAAATGAGTAGTTGTTACTGTGTGAAGAGCTGACATTGACCAAAATTAACCCTCATTGACCATCCAAGCATTCTTAGTCGTAAGCCTTCAATAGACATCAGAGTTCCAAAATAATTATGTAAGACCTATTCTGCCAGTGTAATTGTTGTCTAGATGGGGAGACAATTCCTATGCTTCTTGCCCCACCATCTTCCGCCAATCCTAGAGAGAGTGAAAGGTTGGTGGGGGGAGAGAGAGAGAGAGAGAACACGCATGCATGCATGTGTGTGTATGCTTTAAATAGAAAGTGGAGTTCAAGATCTATGGATTGGCTACAATATCTTAGAGACACTTCCTGCCCCTTCAAGAACATAGCATAGGAATCTGAATTTAGTGAGGCCTTTGTGAAAGGCAATGGAAGCATGAATCTTAAACGGGCTAGCTGATATTTCAGAGGATTGTAGTTGCTTTGATACCTGTTTGAGCATAATAACTGAATCCTTTTGTTAGTCTGTTGCATGAAATATATGATCAGAGTCCCTACAAAAAATAGAAAGCTGTAAACAAGTTTAAAGATTTGTTTTTTTCAATTTTGTTTTTGCACTTTTGTAGTTGATGATTAATACTCAGTGGATCACAGTATATTAGAAGATTTCCTTTCCTACCTGCTTGTGATGTCCAGGGAAGTAAATTTAGACTCTTCACTTACTTCTCACTATTGGAGGTTGCTACCAAAAAAGAACCTCATGTTGTATATGGCGAAATTAGCTTAGATAAGTTTGCATAAGAGGCAGAAAATCTCACCTCTGCCACTTACTCAGCTGAGTGATGAGTTGTTTAGCATTTATGGGTCTTGTTTTTTCCATTTATACATTACCACAACTCATTGTAATTACTGTGGTAATATATGCAATCTCCTTGGCACAGCTCTTGGAACAATGGTTAGAATGAAGGAGGGTGGGTTGATTATAGTTAGGATTTGCCTGGCACATTCATGCCTGAGAAGATCCTGGAAGAAGCTAATGCATAATATTAGACACAACCCCCTCTGCAGTACAGGAGTTACAGAAATTACTGGGGCACCTGATCCAAACTGGGCCAATCAGATTATCTTTCCTAGGGATTTGGCTATCGACCCTGCAGTTGGTCTCTATTTGTAGCCTGAACTGTGTAACATGTTTAAACTTGGGAGCTGTGGGGTTTTCCAGCATGAGGTCACTTTAACACAGGTGTCATGTTTGACTTCTCTCTTTCACATTTATCCCATATCCAGTTCATCAGCAAGTGCTTTCAGCTGTATCTTTACAATGTATCCCAACTCTGACTCCTTCTACTCATTTTTATCACTTCCTTGTCCTTGCCACTGTCACTCTCACCTGCCAGTCAACCAGCTAACTGGTCTCTGCTTCTGTCTTTGTCTGTGTATGATTCTTTTCTACTCAGCAGTCAGAATGATCCTTCTAAAGTGAGCCCATCATGTTCCTGCTCTGCTATAAACCTTCTGCATGGCTTCCATCTCATTTTCAGTGAAACCAAACACCCTTAACCTGGCCCACAAGAGCCTGCATGGCCCAGCACCTGGCTGCTTGTGTGCCATCTGTGACTTCCCTCCTTGCTCCTTCCAGTCCTGCTCCTTGCTGTTGAGGTGTGTACGGTGCAGGGCTTTTGCACTCATTGAGCCCTCTGCCTGGAGTGGCCTTCTCCTGGATATTCATAGGGTACCCTCTCTCCCTCAGTCAGAGCTACAGCTAAACGTCACCCCTCAGGAAGACCACCCTTGGCCAAATTCAAAATACTCCCTCCTTCCCTTCATGTTTCATTTTTTCCTTATCAGTTTTTTTGGAGCACTTATTACCACCTGAAATTGTATTTATATTTGTTTGTTAATTGTTTCTCACAGTAAAATGTAAGCTCCATAAATCAGGGATTTTTCTTGTTTATACCTGTATCCTCAGGGCCTAGAAGAATGCCTAACATCAGTAAATGTTGATTTTAGTTTGATATTGAATGAATAAATATGAGCAGGAACTATCACTACTTAGATGTTGAAAAATGCAGTACTGGTTGGGTATAACATGTATGTATAGTATATTTCCTTAATTTTAAGGTTTTTAAATTTTATTATTTGAAATCAAGTTACACTTTACAATTGATGCCTGTATTTAATATGGTAAGATAAACTCCTGAGCTGTTATTAAATAGATTCATCAACAACCCATTTTAGATTGTAAATTTTAAGCAAGATATTGGGCCTCCAGTTGGCAGGGGAATCAGTACATTTCTGTTCCATAATAAATATTTAATAATAATAGATGCATAGTCTGTTGTTCAGAAGTGTTTGTGTTTCTTCAACCAGATAGAGGTTTTTGCTGGTTATTCTATAGTATTCTATAAACATTAATGTATTCTTAGACATTATTTCTGTTATACTGTAAACTATGATTGTACTACAAATGCTACATGAGTAGTGATTTTTTTCAGTTGTATTAGTTTTATCAAGTTAGCAAAATATGCCAGCATGGAAAATGTGAGATTATCTAAGTCAGACTATTAAAATTATATGCCATCTTCCATTTACTTGTGTTTTTGGAATTGTACATTTATTTCTATCCCATTGTCTTATGCTTAGAGTTTATGTAAGTATTTTCCAAATGTTGAACTTCAATACAAAAAATGTAATTTTGCAACTATTTTTAAAAGTATGTTTTATAACCTAATAATTCTATCTGTGAATAGTCATATTGGTAGTGTGCTTATAGGTGGTAAATACATTAAACATGTACAGATTTTGTGTCTAAGATAGTATAGCTCCTTAATATTCATTAACAAATAGACATTTATTTAATTAACCTCTGAATAATTTAGTTTTTTTATTTAACGTTAAGCATTTTCTTTACAGACCAGTTATGTTTTAGTAGCACTCAACAACTTGACATACCTACAACAAGAAAGCATTTATATCTTTAGAATTGTAAATATTATCCAGCATTGTAGAAAAATTGGAGAACACAGAAAACAGTCTTGGCAGTGACTACTAGATGCTTTCCTAATTTAGTCTCCTTTTCTTTATTAATTAGAAAAAAAGACAGCAATAATAACAAGTTAGATTGGCATGCTGCACACATGTAAAGACTGTATTTCCTTGCTGTGCTACAGGAGGTTATGTTGTAGCCAGAAATGTTGCATGGTCATTATGGAAAATCATCTTAACAGCAAAGGGGTGCCTTTCTTCTTTCTCTTTTCCTCCATCTTTCTGACCAGAATGGATAGCTGATGGATAAAGCTCCACAGCCATATTGGACCATGGTGGCAGAATGAGTAACTAGAGGGAGGCTGGGCCATTAACAACTTGGTATAAGCTTCTGCCAACCTTCAGACTTCGAATTTTCAGTGTGGAAGAAAAATAACTTCCGTATTGATTAAACTACTGTTATTTGCAGGTTATCGATCATCTGTTATCCTGCTAAATGGGGATAAAAATTGCTTTCTTTCTTACCTATGTCTATGTATGATATACATACATGTCCATACATTACCCACAAACCCACATAGAGTGAGGCTAAACAGTTTATAGTACACTTTACTGAATTTATATATTTTTGGCTCATCGTATGTGCTCATTGTCTTCCCATATTATTAAAATTATTTTTAAACATTTTTATATCTACTTAACATGGGTATGTACCATAATTTGTTGAATTGGTTCACTCTTTTTGGGCAATTATTTTGTCTTACTATATAGAAGTCTTCTTAAAATCTATCCTAGGAATATTTTTCTTCCATTTCAACTTAGTGAGTATTTCTTATGCTAAAAGTTCTATTTATACACAACACGTGCAACTCACTGTCACTCCTCCAAGAGCTCTTCTGTCTGAGAAAGTTGTCCTAGCTTTGCTGCACTTTTATTCTCCTCTAGTTCCTTGCACTTGCCTCTAATATATCACTGGCATTTCTGCAATAGTTATTTATTTTCTTCCAAGTTTCCCTCACTTGCCCTTAAAGAAAATCTGGAGCCAGGTTTGTTTACTGCCAAATACTTGGTTCACACAGTTATCCCAGGCCCTCCACACAATAGCTCTGTGCCTTTTCTAAGCTTGAGCTTCTTTATCCTAAAATAGGTTTATTTTTCTCACTATTAGTATCTTGATGATAAATGAGATTATATTTATACATTTTTTACTACAATACTGGATCCAAGGTTGACATGCTTAATTTCCTTCAAGTCTGCTCGAATGTCATCTTTTCATTGAAGCCTGTCCTGCAGCTGTCATTAAGTTGCAAACAACTTTTACTATTACTCTTAATCTCCCATACTGTTTTCTCTATAACATTTACCATTTTATAACATACTTTATAACTCATTTATTTATTATTAGGTCTATTCATTATCTGTTACTCTGCACCAGAGTGGAAACTCCATTGTAGGTAGGAATGTTTGTCTGCTTTTGCTTACTGAAGTCAAGTTCATAGAATAGTACCTGGCACATAGTATAGATGCTCAATAAATGTTTGTTGAATAAATGTGTTCATTTAAGATGTTTTGAATGCATAAAAATGTTTGACTAGCCATTTAGAATTTTCTCTCCATTGGTGGTTTTAGAGACTCTGTAAAAGAATCTCTAACTTTACCAGGATGTAGAAAACATTTTTCAGGCTCTATATCCTGTTTTTTTGTCAATATCTGCAGCTCTTTGGGTCTGGTACCTATAGTTTATACCTTGCACTTATCTTCCATATTTATTTTCTGGAGCTGCCATAAAAAAGTCCCACAGAGTGGGTGACTTAAACAATAGAAGTTTATTTTCTCATGCTCCTGGAGCCTAGAAGTACAAGATCAAGATGTCAGCAGGGTTGGTTTCTTCTGAGGACCTCTCTCTTTGGTTTGTAGATAGCCATCTTCTCTCTGTATCTTCACATGGTCTTTCCTTTGTGTGCTTCTGTGGCATAACCTCTTCTTATTATAAAGACACCATTCATATTGGATTAGGGCTTACCCATTTACCTTAATTGCCTCTTTAAGGGCCCTGCCTCCAAATACAGTCACATTCTGAGGTACTAGGAGTTAGGACTTCAACACACACATTTTGGGCATAAACAATTCCGTCAATAATACCTTCTATTTCTCTGACCGGCTCTTTCTATAAGTTGCTTGGTTGGGATGATTTGTTTGAGTTTTTGTTTACCATTTCACTTTTGGATACTGTCTTTTTGATGACCTTTTGCTCCAAAGTTTGAATTGCCAGCCATTCTTTCTTCCATGCTATACCTGCTCCCCACATTTAACCCTTTGCCTGGTCCATACTCCCAGGAGTCTTTCAGAAAAAGCAGTTCAAAGGAAAGACTATTTTCATGCTTGGTATGCTCATAATCCTGTAGACATATCAGTTTGGAGGCTAACATGTGTCAACCGATGGACAATTAGCATACAGAAAAGGATTAGTTAATTAAATGTTTAAGGAACATTTCACCAGAACAGTATGACAGTTTGGATGGTATGTATACCCAAATAACATAGCCTTTAAATATCTAAACAAAGCAAACAGAATAACAAGGAGGAACTGACAAATTCTCAATGGGAATAGATGAGTTTTTAGCATATAGTCATGCACTGCATAATGATGTTTGAGTCAACAATGGACTGCCTGTACAATGATGTTCCTATGAGATTATAATGGAGCTAATGAGGATAATTCCCGTCATCTAATGACATCATAACTATCTTAATGATATAGCACAACACATTACTCATGTGTTTGAGGTGATGCTGGTGTCAACAAGCCAGCTGCATTGACTGCCAGTTGTGTAAAATATAGCACATACAATTGTTTGCAGTACATAATACTTGAAAATGATAATAAACTAGTATGTTGCTGATTTATGTATTTGCTATACTATACTTTTTATCATTATTTTAGAGTGTACTTCCACTGATGTAAAAACGAGTTAACTGCAAAACAACTTCAGGCAGGCCCTTTAGGAGGTATTCCAGAAGAAAGCATTGTTATCATAGAAGATGACATCTCCATGCATGTTATTGTCCCCAAATACGTTCCAGTGGGACAAGATGTGGGATTGGAAGACAGTGGTATTGATGATCTTGACCCTGTGTAGGCCTAGGCTAATTGTGTGTTTAGGCTAATATGTGCATTTGTGCCTTAGTTTTTAACAAAAAATTTTAAAAGTGAAAAAATAATTTAAAATAGAAAAAAGTTTATAGAATAAGTATATAAAAAAATTTTTTTTGATACAGCTGCACAATGTGTTTGTGTTTCATGTAAGTGTTATTACAGAGTTAAAAAGTTTTAAAAGTTAAAATTAAAAAATTAAAAAAGTAAAAACAGTCACAGTAAGGAAAGATTAATTTATTATTGAAGAAAGAAAAAATTTAAAAATAAAGTTAGTATAGCCTTTGTATTAGTCTCTTTTCATGCTGCTGATAAAGACATACCCGAGACCAGGAAGTAAAAGAGGTTTAATGGACTTATAGTTCCCCATGGCTGGGGAGGCCTCATAATCATGGCGGAAGGCAAGAAGGAGCAAGTCACATCTTACATGGATGGCAGCGGGCAAAGAGAGAGCTTGTGCAGGGAAACTTCCGTTTTTAAAACCATTAGATCTCATGAGACTTATTTGCTATTATGAGAACCACATGGGAAAGACCCACCCTCATGATTCAGTAACCTCCCACTGGGTTCTTCCCACAGCATGTGGGAATTGTGGGAGTTAGAACTCAGGATACGATTTGGGTGAGGACACAACCAAACCATATAATTCTGCCCCGGCCCATCCAAAATCTCATGTCCTTTTTACATTTCAAAACCAATCATGCCTTCCCAACAGTCACCCAGATTCTTAACTCATTTCATCATTAACTCAAAAGTCCACAGTCCAAAGTCTCATCTGAGACAAGCATATTGTCATGAGACAAGGCAAGTCTCTTCTGCCTATGAGCCTGTAAAATCAAAAGCAAGTTAGTTACTTCCTTGATACAATGTGGGTACAGGCATTGGGTAAACTCAGCCATTCCAAATGAGAGAAATCAGCCAAAAGAAAGGGGCCACAGGCCCCATGCAAGTCCAAAATCCAGCAGGGCAGTCAAATCTTAAAGCTCCAAAACGATCCTCTTTGACTCCATGTCTCACATCCAGGTCATGCTGATGCAAGAGGTGGGTTCCTGTGGTCTTGGTCAGCACTACCCCTGATACAGTTTGGCTGTGTCCCCACCCAAATCTCATCTTGAATTCCCACGTGTTGTGGGAGGGACCTGGTAGGAAGTGATTGAATCATGGGGTCAGGTCTTTCCCGTGCTGTTCTCATCATAGTGAGTGGGTCTTGAGATCTGATGGTTTTATAAAGGGGAGTTTCTCTGCACAAGCTCTCTTTCTTTGCCTGCTGCCATCCTTGTAAGATGTGACTTGCTCCTCCTTGCCTTCTGCCATGATTGTGAGACTTCCCCAGTCATGTGGAACTATAAGTCCATTAAACATCTTTCTTTTGTAAATTCCCTAGTCTCAGATATGTCTTTATCAGGAGCATGAAAACAGACTAATACAGTAAATTGGTACCAGGAGTGGGGTGCTAATGAAAAGATACCCATAAATGTGGAAGCAACTTTGGAACTGAGTAACAGGCAGAGGTTGAAACAGATTGGAGGGCTCAGAAGAAGACAGGGAAATGTGGGAAAGTTTGGAACTCCTTGGAGACTTGTTGAATGGCTTTGACAAAAATACCGATAATGATATGGACAATGAAATCCAGGCTGAGGTAGTCTCAGATGGAGATGAGGAAGCTGTTGGGAACTGGAGCAAAGGTGACTCTTCCTATGTTTTAGGAAAGAGACTGATAGCATTTTGCCCTGCCCTGGAGATTTGTGGAACTTTGAACTTGAGAGAGATGATTTAGGGTATCTGGCAGAAGAAATTTCTAAGCATCAAAGCATTCAAGAGGTGACTTTTATGCTGTTAAAGGCATTCAGTTTTACGAGGGAAGCAAAGTATAGAAGTTTGAAAATTTGCTGCCTGACAATGTGATAGAAAAGAAAATCCCATTTTCTGAGGAGAAATTCAAGCTGGCTGCAGAAATTTACATAAGTAACGAGCTGAATGTTAATCCCCAGAACAATGGGAAAATGTCTCTAGGGCATGTCAGAGGTCTTTATGGCAGCCCTCCCATCACAGGCCCGGAGGCCCAGGAGGAAAAAATGGTTTTGTGGGCTGGTCCAAGGGAGCCCATGCTGTGTGCAGCCTAGGGACTTGGTGCCCTGCATTCCAGCTGCTCCAGCTGTGTCTGAAAGGGGCCAACATAGAGCTCAGGTCATGGCTTCACAGGGTGCAAGCCTCAAGCCTTGGCAGCTTCCACATGGTGTTCAGCCTGGGAGTGCACAGAGGTCTAGGCAGGGGTTTGGAAACCTCTGCCTAGATTTCAGAGGATATATGGAAATGCTGGGATGTCCAAGCAGAAGTTTGCTTCAGGGCAGGGCCCTCATGGAGAACCTCTGCTAGTGCTGTATGGAAGGGAAATGTGGCATGGAGACACAGAGTCCCTACTGGGGCACTGCCTGGTGGAGCTGTGAGAAGAGGGCCACCGTCCTCCAGACGGTAGCTCCAAATGGTAGATCCATTGACAGCTTGCACCGTGCACCCCGGAGAGTATTGCCATGAACTTTGCCTTTGGCAGGTCTGCTTTTGCTTTGACAGATCCACTTCCACTTCTTGGTAGCCATTGCTTTGATTGTGCTTTGTTTCAGGATAGTACTGGTGGTACCATGATTCATCTCCTATTACAATTCTTTGAAGAAATGCTTCAGGATCATGATCACAGTTGTTTAAAATTTCCATCAAAAGCTCTGCCATTGGCTGTAGCTGATCTGGGTGCAAAAGTTTTGGCATCCATCAAGTGGAAAATTTAGTCAACTTTAATTTTTCAGTAAGAATTGTGCAAGTTGAACCACCTGAAATGTCGGTGGTGTTATGTCTGCTGTTAATCATCAGTCTTCTTCAATTAGGGCATAAACGAGGAATTTTTTTTTCTTTATTGATGTGAATGGTTTGACATTGTGGGCTTTATTTTCAACATTGTCTCATCCCTTCTTAAAAGGATTATTCATTTGTATACTACTGATTCTTTTGGGCATTGTTTCCCTAAGTTTTTCCATAAAGCATCAGTGATTGCATCATTCTTCCACCCAGTTTTTACCATAAATTTGATGTTTGTTTTTGCTTCAGTTTTACAGAATTCATGTTGCTCTGATAGGGACTCTTTTCAAACCCATTACTTAGTCCTCTTAGTGCCTCAAACTAGATCCTGTTCAAACATGTTATAGCAAGTTAGTATGAGTTTAGTTTGGTGCAAAAATTTTGAAATTTATGCATAATTTCTTAATAATATGCATTTTCCACGAATTATATCTTGCATTTGTATATATATATATATATCCTCTTATATATAGATCCCTGTACCCAATAATTAGATAATAAACCATGTTTTCAATTTTACAGTGAATAATGTGGATTGAGTAATGTGGCATAAAGACAACTCAATAAGCAGCAAATATGGGTATCATACAGAGAACTTTTTTTTGATCACTGTGCAATTAAAAGCCAATAACCAAAAGCAAGCTAAGGAAACCTCTTATATGTCTAAAAACTATTTTTACAAAACCCTATATTTCTAACTAATTTCTTGGAAGGATTATACAGGGGGCCTCAATTCTATCTGTAATTTTTAATTCCTTAATAAACAAGAGATGTGAAACACTTATGGCTTGATATTAAGAATGGACAAATTGAGTTGGTGGTCTGTTGATGTTTGCTTGATTATACTCTGCAGTTTTCTATTTTGTATTTTTTTAATTAAAAAAGATAAGTGATTTCTAACCCTATGCTCATGTATTTAAACTTTAAGTAAGAGGGCAGAACTCAGGCATTTTTCCATTTTTAGGGGTCCAAAAATTTCATCCCCCTAAAACCTATCTAAAGGTATTATAAAAATCAGGAAAACTTCAGAATCCATTTCACTTCACAAAGCATGCTGAGGTCTTCTCCTGTGAAAATTAGTATGTGAATGCAAACAGGGGGAGTTTTGTGCTGTACAGTTTCGTGCTCTGCTGAGAAATCCAGATAGTTTCCCAAAGCCCACAGCAATGAAGGAACAGTATTTTCTAATGTAGTACCATATTGACTAATCAAGAATGTTTACAAAATTGGTACTGATGGAGTAAATTTACCATACCCCAAATTAATTAAAAAGATTTTTACAGCAATGCTTGAAATTCAGTCAAATCTTCCTAAAATATAGGTATACAGTATTTTATATATATTTTTGTGCATGTCACAATAAGTACAGTTAGCAAACCTTAATGACTCTTACTGATGGTTGAGGATCAATGTTTTAGTTATGATTACTCACATGAATTACTATTGCTGTATATATTGCTACAATTAATGGTAGTACTTTGTGTTTGATTTTACTTATGTAAGCTTTAGGTATAAAATCAGACCTTGTATTGAATTTATACTTGACAAAGCCATAGATTATAAATACTCATTTAATATAAATCTTTAATGCTACTCTATTTCATCCTAATTTGTCTTTCTTGAAAGTAGGTTTTTAGTTACTCAAGAGTTTTTACAAATGGATGTGATTACCTCTTTACTTTTATAGTGTTAAATAGTAAGCTTCTTTAAATTCACATAAGAAAGCTGAATAAACAATCATAGTGCTAATGGCTAGTATTTATTAGAAAATAGTTGATTGAAAGTGCAATGGTTTATGTATTATGAACCAAGTTAAATTTTTTAAGGCACATCAGTCATGTACTTCATGCTGTAGCAAAGCATGAAGACCTAAAACTAGTAGAGTTTGTTCATTTTTGTTTTTCTATTAGTTTTGGAAATAGTTTCATTTTGAATTCTTTAAAAAAAACACCTTATGAGAAAGAAGGGTACTTAGTTGCCTTTCACTTCTTTTACAGTTGGTATACTTCTCGGAATTATTTATGGTGTGGAGGTGCATGACCCCTTTTACAGTTTTTAGGGCCATTTAAGGTCTTAATCCAGCCATAGATATAAAGATGTCTTACCGGGTAAGGAAGTATATGGAATTGTTTTAACTATACTCATCGGAAACTAAGCCAGAATGTAAGGTAACCATCCTGTGATTGTGATTTTATTATGAGTTTTATGAGTACTTCATGGAATCATGTGGCCTGCCATTTCTTTCTTTAACTTCTTTCCGGCTACACTTAATCCTAACCTTGTCTAGCTCACTCACCTGTGGCCTTCCCACTCTTAGCATTTTCATTGGCCCTAAGGCATTCAGGTTTCATTGCTAACCCAACAGGGCCTTCATGATGCCCATGTGCTCCCCTTTCCTGAAATTTGGACCTTCTCATGTGACTGGTCTTCCTCTCAGAACCCTCTCTAGGGGAGGCTGCTTTTCTCATTGCCTTTGACTGAGCATGAGGAGGAGGCGTTGGCAAACTTTTGCTCCTGAGACTGTGGTTCTGCAGTTTCTCAGCAGTTGTAGTTCCCACTGCCTACTCACACGAACTACTCATTTCATTAGCATGGTCTGGTGGACTCTGAAAACATTGTTCTAGCACCCAAGCTTGCCAGTATCTGGCTTACAGCTCTCTTTACCCGTCACCTGCCATCATTCTTCAGGAGCACCCCACCTACAACATGACTAAATAGTTCCTCAAGCTCCTCCAAACCACTGACCACTCTTTCAGCCCTTAACCTTGTAATAAACTTTTCAGGCTCCATCCTACTTCCAGTTATCATATTAATTTTTCTAGTTCACTGCTGTGACTTCAGACTTAATGGTTCAAAAATCTTTAATAACTCTTCACGGTTTGCCAGATAGAATACCAGAACCTCAGTCTGAGCTCAGCCCCTCAAATCAGCTCCAGCTTGCCTTCCAAACATGTTTGTTTTGCAGTTGGGTGGCTGTATTTGATATTCCCAAGCAGACCTCTTTTTGTTTGAAATGCCTTCTCTGTAGTCTGTTTTGATTTAGTCATGCTCTCATGTCACCTCCTCTGTGATGCTTGTCTTGATTGTCTCATCTGGGGAGACATCTCTTCTGATCTCCCATGATACTTAGCTCATACCTTTTAAATAATATTTCTTATACATTTTTACTTTTAATACATTATATTGGGTTTTATGATGACTTGAACTATGAAAAGGGGTCCTGGACTAGAGGAAGAATATATTACTGGTTAAACCTAGATTTAAAAGTATTTTGTTCAGGCTGGGTGTGGTGGCTCACGCCTGTAATCCCAGCACTTTGGGAGGCTGAGGCTGGCGGATCATGAGGTCAGGAGTTCGAGACAAGCTTGACCAACGTGGTGAAACCCTGTCTCTACTAAAAATACAAAAATTAGCTGGGTGTGGTGGCGTGTGCCTGTAATCCCAGCTACTCAGAAGGCTGAGGCAGGAGAATCGCTTGAACCCAGGAGGCAGAGGCTGTGGTGAGCCAAGATCGCGCCACTGCATTCCAGCCTGGGAGACAGAGCAAGACTCTGTCTCAAAAAAGAAAGAAAGAAAGAAAGAAAAGAGTAATTTGTTCAAAAGCAAAGCCTGGAGGTGACAAGATTTCAACGAGGCTGGTCAGTGGAAACTGGGGAAAGGAATCTTTCGATGAGAAGGAGCAAATTTTTAGTCAAAGTTGGTTTAAAATAATAACTAATTTCTCTAGATCTACAGTATTATGGTTGTGAAGGTAAAGGGTACTATGTACTTACAAGTTTTTACCCCATGAGAAAGAAAAAGTTGAACCTGTTACTTGGCTTTCAATTGTTCAAGCCAATAAAAGAAGGAAAGAGATGTGAGATGCAAATTATTATTTGTGTCCATCAGCACAACCAAGATGGTAAGCAAAATCAATGAAGGGTTTTGATCTTGTTTTCTTTAACTGCCCCACTATTTCCATAAAATGAATTTATGTTTTTTTTTTCAGTATATGAAGAGCATTCGTAGCTTGAGTACATGACACATTTTTCATTAAATTTACTTGTTGGTTGGGATTCCTGAATTTGTTTGTATTTCTTTGTATGTTAATTTTAATTCATCAGATTGTAAACTCACAAATATGGAAGGACAAGTTAGTTCCGCAGAGAAAAAAAAAAACCAGGTCTCAGCACTATGCAACTCAGGTCTCTTTAGCTGTGTAATAGGAGGTAATCATGGCATTTAAAAACATTGACTATGGAGTTCTCTGAGTA
This sequence comes from Pan troglodytes, assembly GCF_028858775.2. Taxonomy (NCBI): domain Eukaryota; kingdom Metazoa; phylum Chordata; class Mammalia; order Primates; family Hominidae; genus Pan; species Pan troglodytes. Next base: position 28,080,792 of record NC_072413.2, on the reverse strand, counting down.
AATGAGAATATTAGCTCCACCACCTTTATCCGTATGACTTTTGGCTAATTACTTAACATGGATGAGTCAGTTTCTTCCTTCCTAAGATGGGAATAATAGTATTTTTACTTTATGGGATGTGTAAGCACAAAATGAGATAATTGTTTTAAAATACTTACCATAGTGCCTAACAGGTAAGAATTGCCTCATAAATGTTAGTAGTTTATTACTGTGATTGGCATTTTAGTATATCTCTTACAAGATTAATAACACTAATATTTAGTAAAATAGAAAAAAATTGGGAGAAAAATTAATTATTATTGTTTATTATAGTAAATTATCTATAAAGTGAATATCCAACCATTAAATTATTAAGAGTATGCTTTTGTTAATTCACTTTGTTTCTAAAATTTAGGGCTAGCTAAACCCAGAATTTAGTTATATATGAGGACTTGGGTTAATGAAAAAAAGATATTTGATTGAAATATGTGGTGTTTGCACTACATAAAAGAAACTAAAGAGAATCATGTTAGAGGGAAAAAGTCATTTAAAAATCAGGCCTCTGTTTCAAAGAAATGAGAAAAAATGGAAGTTCCACAACAGTATGTCAGAAATACAAACAAAGTAGATCAATGGTACAGCTATATTTTTGTCCAAATTACAACTTGGATGAACTCATTCTTCTACTAAAACAATGAATGACTAACAGCTTCTGTCTAGAGCAGAGATAGTTTGATAAAACTCAATAGTGTTTTTACTGAGAAACCCTACTTAAACAATTTGTGTAATTTAAAACAAATTAAAGTTTTATGAACACATAGTATTTAATGTTAAAATTCATATAATTACTTTTTAAAGGAGGAATAAGTCTCTTGTAGGAAATCTGTGGAGGGGATCTCCATCAGGGGAAGATTGAGAAGGACATGCTCTTTAGGAAGTGAGCCGTGTTCCTTTTCTCTGTATTTTGCCTTGAGAGGTTTGAATAGCTACTCTCTTGAGAGCTTTTCTTTTTTTCTTCCTTTTTTTTTTTCAGGCTCGCTGCTATCTAGTCTGTAATGGGTCTGATGGATAGAAAATAGAGGAGTAAAAGGGATTGCTTTTTCATATATGAAATTGAAATTGGTTGAATTCAACAAATAGCAATTTCAATGTATAGGAAGATAAGTCAACCAAAGTAAAGTTATTTTGAGATCACTCAGAAAATGGATATGGAGTCAATTGTAAAGTAGAATACTATATTATAAATATTCTTACACTGAAATGTTTCCTACTTGATGGGAAAGGAAAGGCTGTTCAATTCTGCCTGTTCTAGGAGAAACAATAAATATCTGTCTGACATCATTAGAATCCATTTCCTCTGAGGCACACTGCCTTTGGTTTGTTAGTAATGGTTTTTATTTCAGCAGATATAATATATTAAAGGAGGGAAGTTGCCCATCCCATTTTGGGTAGCTGAATGTTAAAATGAAATTTTAGTTTCATAGCTGCTGTAAGTGCCCCTTTGCCTTTTAAGAATAGATTGTATGTGTGTACTTTAACAGGTTCATTATAAAAGAATAGAATTTTGACAATCATTTTGACTAATTATATTATCTTATATTGAAAGAAAATAACATTGATTTACCTGTGGTTACACAACTAATGGTAGGTTGTTAGATGTGTAGAGCTACTTAACATACTATTTATTCATTCACATGATTTCCCAAAGAATAACCTGGGACAGGATAAACATTCTTTAGGAGCCACTTTTCAAAAGTTAGATTGTTTTTTACCCTAACATTTTGAGATATATTTTTAAAGAAATATTTTATAGTTAATAAGTTGTAGCAAAAATTAATCTTGCTCTTATAATTGCTTTTCTTAAATACTATTCTTCAAGTGTGTATATAGCTTTTATTTCCAACTTCGCAGGGAGCTTAAAAATAGGAAATGTTACTATGGAGGTTACCTTGGTAATAAAAAGACTGACTTGAGAGAAAGAAGGATGCATATACAAAGTGTGATACCTAGGTACAAAAGGAATAAAATAAAATTCCACAACTGGGGCCATTAATAAAATTTATACTAGTATGTCACTGGGAGCCTTGTTAAGATGGATAATGTTATTTTAATAAAAATTGTAAATATCTCAATATTTTTACTTTAAATAAAAGAATAGAAAATGAAAGGATAGTTCCACTTAAAGCAAATGAATAATATTCAAAGATTGAAATAGTCATTCTGGAGCATTTTGCTCAATGCAAAAAAGGAACTAGTCTAATTCGTGTTCTCCTCAGTTTTCTCTGAGGAGGTTACAAATAAGGGTGTCCATTTCTAAGCATTTTGGATGAAAAACATATGGTTACATAAATTTGATTTTATTGAGCTAAATAAGAAAAGGTAGATAAATTTTATACCACAAGTAAAGTCTCTGTATAATAAAAGATACTATTAAAAAAACTAAAGGCCAATTTTTGTCTGAAGGAAAACAACATACCTAACAGACAAACAGAAAAGTCTTATAAATCAATAAGAGAAATGCAAACATGTCAATGGAGAAATGCATGCATGATAAACGAATTTAAAGAAAAGGAAATCTAAACAATTAAATTAACATGCTTGTGGTACTCAGGGAAATGCGTAAAATAAGGATGAGAGCAACATTTCATATACCCACCAACAGAAGTTTAAGAGTTTTGATGATGTCACGAGTTAGAGAAGTTTTGGTGGTGGTGGTGGGGTGGGAACTATCTCTATATTGGGTGAAAGTGTGAGTTGGTACAATCGCTTTGGAAAAGTATATGGCCGTATCCAGCAAAGTTGGAAATACATAGTTACATTGAATCAGAAACTTCTGCAGATGAGCCTAAGGAGATGTGTACTAATATATCCACTGTAGCATTGTTTGTTCGTGAGGAAACCAAAAACAACTTAAATAAATAATAATATGGTATGTTAGTAGGATAGATATAACTAGAAATTAAAAATAATGACCTGGATGTACATACATGTATTAACATGGACAGGTCCCCCAACCATAATTTTGGACTAATAAAGCAACATACTTATGATATCTAACATGTACATGAATAAAAATAATTCTATATATGTTGATTATGTACATCCATAAGTGATTATTAAATAATCAGTAAATGATGAAATCATGGCCTAGAAGAATACACAGCAAACTTAGGAAGGGATGAATGTAAACAGGGAGAACAAAAGAGAGGAAGAACTTGAAAACCCATAAACAGAATGAGAAAATAAAAAACATGGTGAAACCCCGTCTCTACTAAAAATACAAAAATTAGCTGGATGTGGTGGCACATGCCTGTAATCCCAGCTACTTGGGAGGCTGAGACAGGAGAATCGCTTGAACCTGGGAGATGGAGGTTGCGGTGAACCGAGATTGGGCCATTGCACTCCAGCCTGGGTGACAGAACAAGACGCCGTCTCAAAAAACAAACAACCAACCAAAAAAAAAAAAAAAAAAAAAAAAACCAAACATTCTAATGACTACTGGACTGTGAGTGAGAGAACTGGCTTTAGATCTCATTCAGCTGCTAACTTAACTGTGACCTTAAACTGTTCTGGCCTCAGTTTTCTCATTTACAAGCGACAGTTTCATTATCTCATCTTAAATGTTTCTTCCAAACTTGAAAATCTTATAAGCTTTTGTAGCTGTGTAGCTTTAGGCCTATTTTGTAAATAAGCTTTGCCTCCGTTTTCTCATCTGTAAAATGGGGACAAATAGTATTACCTAATAGGGTTGCATTGAGGCATTTATGAAATCATCCACGTAGAGCACTTAACTCTGTGCCTGGCAAGTATCATATCACTCAATAAATGTTAGCTACTGATGTAATGACTTTAAAGTATAAATTCATGAACCAAATTAATTATGAGATACATTAATCAGAAATAATACTTTCTTCTTTATAGACTTATTTTAGAAAATAAGTTTCTGCTGGGTGCAGTGGGTCATGCCTATAAACCCAACACTTTGGGAGGCCAAGGCAGGCAGATCCCTCTAGCCCAGCAGTTTGAGAGCAGCCTGGGCAATATGGCGAAACCCCGTTTCTACAAAAAATTAGTTGGGCGTGGTGGCACTTGCATGTAGTCCCAGCTACTGGGAAGACTATGGTGAGAGGATCTCTTGAGCCCAGGAGGTCAAGGCTGCAGTGAGCCGTGATCATGCCACTACATTCCAGCCTGGGCAACAGAGGAAGACCCTGTCTCAAAAACCAACACATGAGACCAAAAAAAAAAAAGTTTCTATGGGATATTATGTTAAGCTTAGTATATTTATGACTCCCAGTTGTGCTAAATGTGATTTTTTTAATGTATTGATTAAAAGATAGACTTTGTCTACTTGAACCATACCCTTTCTTAAGTCTGCTGATTGTTATGGTTAAATACACACACACACACACAGAGATAAATATATGCATTTGAGGAAATACAGAGTACATCCTGGGTAGACCTGACTTAATTCTTAGATTAATTCAGTAAAATATGGATTCCTTAAATAAATGAGAAGATTTGACAATGTGCATAATTTAATTGTACAAAGACAAACTCCACTCTGAATGTCTTCTTGGCAAACGAAGGCCCATTAAGCCATATTTCAATACACACTCTGGGATAGAGGGTGGGGAAGGAGGGAGGGACAATTTGTAGTACACTGTATCTACTTTATGGCTACTGATTTTAAACAAATTTCAGATTACCCTTATTGTCTAATCATATGTTTGGGAGGATGGGCTATTTATGAGATGTTAGCTTTCCAGATGCTCGAACAATGTGCTTTAAATGCTATATTCACAAATCAGCCCCCAAAATGCAGCAGATTAGCTGTTTCTAATCTTTGAATTCAGAACAAATGTTAGAAAAAGGAACATTTGCAGAGCTGTGTAGTCTCTATTACCTCATTAAAATGTATTTATAAATGAAGTAGACAGAGGAGCAAATGTCTGCACAAAACATTGCTACTTCATTAATATTTTTTTATTACAAAAGCACTTTCTATGAAATCTGTCAGCGTAGAGGAAATAAGTGAATCAGTTGGCTTTCATTTTTGTGTTTTGTTTATTTTCCCTGATATGCAAATGAAATTTTAAAAGAAATATTTTAGCAGTAAATATGAACTTAGTGAAATGAAAAAAAAGTAGGACATTGTGACTAGGGACAACATCTGGTTCAAAGTGTGTATAATGTTAGGATTTAAGTGGGGAAGTTGAACAAGATTCTATTTTTTTCTAATGTGAGGTTTTTGTGTTAGTGGAGAAATACTATGTTATGATGGTCTTCCTGCCTAAGGGTAATTATTTAAAAGAAGGTCTCTTATTATATCAAGAGTAGCTAGAAACAAACGAACATACAAAGAAACCTTTTCTTCCCCTCTGCATTAGAAATTTCATTTAAAATGCTTATGGTTTAAAAAGCACATCATCAAAAAGATTAAAAAGAGTAAAAACGAAAAGCACGCTGTGACACTCTTCCCTAAATAAGAGACAGTTAATTTTATATCCTACTTGAGGAAAATCTGGTACTGAAATACCTAAAAGATCTAATAATGGATTTTATTTCTTTTAATTGTGGACCTTATTCCAGTATCTACTGCTATGTAACAAATCACCCTAAAACTTAGTGACATAAAACAACTTATTTTTAAATTTTGCTCATGGATTTTTGGAGATCAGGAATTAAGACAAGCCACAGGGTGCTTTGTAATCTCTATTCCATGATGCCTTGGGTCTCAGCTAGAAAGACATGAATAGGATGGGGCTGGACTCATCCAAAGTTTTCTTCACTCACATGTTTGGCTTGTGGCCAGGGATGATTATGGATTTGGGTTTGCCTGGGCCATGGCCTGGACTACCTACATATGTTCATAATGCGTGGCCTGGGCTTCTCACAACATGGCATCTGGTTTCTGTGAGAGGCCCCCTAAGAGAAAGCTTCCCAAGAGGGAGCACTCCAAAAAATCCAAGAGAAAGTTCTATTGTCACTTAAGGGCTAGCTAGGAAATTTTACATACCACTATTTCCACTGCATTCTATTGGCTGAAGCAATTATAAGCCTGTCCAGATTTCACGGAAAGTGATACAAACCTCACCTCTCCCTAAGGGAGTGTCAAAAAGTTTGTGGCCATTTAAAAATCTTACATAGGTGGTTTCAAGGTGTTTATATCTAATTCAGTATATGTTTTGTTGGACCAATCTCTGATTATCTTTAAGATTTATGTGATGAAGCTTATAAGTACATGTATGTATGCATTTTAAACACTTGAGATCAGTATTATTCTTTTATCTGTTGAATTTCTTTATGAATATGTACATTCAGAGACAGAGAATCTCTTTTTCCTCTAAAGATCCAAGGACTAACAAGGCCTTGTGTTAGTCAAGGAGAATAGAATATTGATATGGTTTGGATGTTTTGTCCCCTCCAAGTCTCCTGTTGAAATGTGACCTCTATGTTAGAGGTGGGCCTAGTGGGAGGTGTCTGGGTCATGGTGGGGAATCCCTCATGAATTGCTTGGTGCTATCCTCATGGTAATGAGCGAGATCTCACTCTAGGAGATCTGGCTGTTTAAGAGAGCCTGGCACCTTCTCCTTCTCTCTCTTGCTCCCTCTCTCACCATGTGACATGCCTGCTCCTCCTTTGCCTTCTGCCATGATTGTAAACTTCCTGAGGCCCTTACCAGAAACAGATACTGGCACCAGACTTCCTATACAGCCTGCAGAACCATGAGCCAAAATTAACCTATTTTCTTTATAAATTACTCAAGCTCAGGTATTCCTTTATAGCAATGCAAATGGACAAACACTAATATGTAAATGTGATTTACATTTATTATTAGGTAAGAGAATTATAGGGATGAAATTGGGTGAGAGGAAGACATAGAGAGGAGAATAAATGTAGGAATAGATAAGTGTCAAAGTAGAATGAAAATAAAAGGAGAAAACAAAAGGAGGCCAAGGAAAAGCAGGTGGAAAAGAAACGAGGGAGGGAGATACAGTGGGAGGAAGAGGAAGATCAAGATAGGAGAAGGTGTCAGAAGAAGAAGAGCTCTCTGGGTAATTAGGTGAGTGTCAAAGAAATGATAGCACTGCCATTTGGACTGTGAGATATTTAATTCTACTCTTTTTGCCTCCAAATAATCATATTGCTTTACTTGTCAATATTTTAATAATTCCACTCTGGAATGGGAAACCAGAGAATTTATAATAGTGTAAACACTTTTCTTATGGTTAGGCTGTATTCTAAGGTAGTGTTTCCCAAATTTTAGTGTGCAAATGAATCACCATGGAGTCTTTTTAAAATAAGAATTTTGATTCAGTAAGCCTGGGGAAGAGCCTTCGATTCTGTCTGTAATTTTCCAGTCATATCACTTTGTTATTCCTTGACTCATACTTTGAGTAGCATGGTACTCAGAGCAAGATGAACGGGAAGAGAAGGCTGACCGTAAGGAAGCATGGCCCTGTGAAAGATCACCAGTGGAGGGTCATGGTCTCTGGACTCAAAGTCCAGAGTATGCATCCAATTGTCTTTGCGCCATCTAACCATAACTCCCACATGCTGTTGCTGTTGCAAAAGAGTAGATAGTAATATTTACCTCACTGAATTCTTAGGATTTCATGGGCATTCTATTTATGGGATACTGGGTCTCAAGAATATTTGATAACTTATGAATCCCCTGTCTTTTTTTAAAAAATTATTTGCTAGATTTGGGGGGAACAGGTGGTATTTGGTTACATGAGTAAGTTATTTAGTGGTGAACTATGAAATTTTGGTGCACCCATCACCTGAGCAGTATATGCTGAACCCAATTTATAGTCTTTTATCCCTTACTCCCTTCCCACCCTTTCCCCAGAGTCATGAAAGTCCATTGTGTCATTCTTCTGCCTTTGCATCCTCATAGCTTAGCTCCCACTTATGAGTGAGAACATACGATGTTCAATTTTTCATTCCTGAGTTACCTCACTTAGGATAATAGTCTCCAATCCCATCCAAGTTGCTGTGAATGCCACTAATTCATTTCTTTTTATGGCTGAGTAGTATTCCATCATATATATATATATATATATATATATATATACACACACACACACACACATATACACACACATATATATGTGTGTGTATATGTATGTATATATATGTATATATATATTCCATCATATATATGTATATATATATTCCATCATATATATGTATATATATATTCCATCATATATATGTATATATATATTCCATCATATATATGTATATATATATTCCATCATATATATGTATATATATATTCCATCATATATATGTGTGTGTATATATGTACATCCATATATATATAGAGAGAGAGAGACACACACACATACCACGCAGTTTCTTTATCCACTCATTGATTGATGGGCATTTAGGTTGGTTCCACATTTCTGCAGTTGTGAATTGTGCTACTATAAACATGCATGTACCAGTATCTTTTTTGTATAACTTCTTTTCCTCTGTGAATCCCCTGTCTATGAAGACCTAGCATAGTACTCTCAAGAAGCCTTGGTTTTAGAGAGCAAAAGCCGAGTATAGGTGTTCATTTTTGTTTTGGTGGGGGAAAAATAGAACCCTTAAAACAATGGAAAGCAGGGGCTTGCCTGCCTGTATAGTGGAGGAGGAGGAAATGAACAATATAATTTTTTCTCATAATTTAGTTTAACATAACTGGATAGGAAAAAAATATCTTTCAAAAACCACTATGTTGATAAAATATTGTTGAGCCTATTTGGAAAGTTACAGTTGATAAACAGTCCAGGTCTTAAAATTCAATTCTAACTAAGAGGACTAAAATGCAGTTGAAACCATGTCACTATCCTCTTTACATTTTTTAAAATAACGATCCCTTTGTGGATTAGGTTCATACCTTGGTATAAACTTGTAAATCATCTTTGATGAAGTGGCAAGTATCTACTTTACATCTTCGACCCCACTGAAATGTGTGCCACTTTTACTAGACTGAATTTCTCCTGCTTCATGGTAGTGACTTCTTCCAAACATACACACACAAATGCATACATGTACACACACACATTTAAATATATGACCCTTTACCTGACCAGTGACTACGTCTTATAGTCTGTCAAGTGTCAGCTCAAAATTACTTTGCAGACCTTATATCTGCCACATAATACCCCTTTCTGAGCATACCTCTATCATATTGTAAATAAACAGTCTTTTATACATTATTTTGCCCTTTTGACTGTGTAAGTATTCATGTTTCGTACATATCACATTTCCTGGCACATGTAACCTGAGAAAATCTGTCTTCTGAAACTCAAGAAAGACCACGTATCTTTGAATTCCACATTAAGGAAAACTGGCGGTTCACTAGATTTTGAACTAAAAGTCTTACATCTCTTTGGAAAATTTTTATACCCAATAAAAATTTGAAGCATGGATATTCCAATCCTTCCATGAAATACAGCATTAATCTGAAAGGATCTACTATTGAGGTGATAATTATCTGGCTTTTCAGTCTACTGACAAGTAGGTATCTACTGAGTTAGTGTCCAGTTGAGTGAAAGAATATGGTGTCATCATTACTGACAAATGCTGGAATGTCTGCAATCATAAGGCTCTCTAATTAAAAATATATATATATAAGTAAGACATATCCTCAAGGATATACCTAGAGATTTCATATGGCCGATTTCATAACTATCTCCAAATCACTGGCCTAGACTGGTAAGCAGTAAAGAATGTATTTAACAGGGTATCTGATAGAATAGTTTCATCAGTATAGTGAGTGAATTTCCTGCATATGAATATATTCTGTTGATGTCAGCCAAATTGTTTGTTTTTCAAGTACCATTTTTGAAAGATCATTTGACACACTGTTTATAATTGGAGAGCCTAACAATTTTTTCCTGAATATTGGTGCTGGGCCCTGAATAGAAAATGATGTTGATTCTAAATTGACTTCCAGTTGAGAGATCTCATTTATCAGGTAAGGAAAGAGGGCACTATGCTGCTCCCGCTCCTGTGACTTAAAAAGTGGTGGTTGGGGTTTCCAAGGGGGATGGGAAAGTTAAAAGTTAAGTTTACTTTTTAAATCATGTGGTGGTTCAAAATGATAAAGTATAGTTCTTACCTTTAATTTTCATAAATGGAAAATGATGAATACTTGTTTTAGAAACTTGGACAAGCATTATTTAGCTTAGTTGGCTACCGCTAAGTTTGATCCTTGTAGACTTTGGCAGAAGGTAGCAAGTGTGACAGAGGCTGTTTCTCTGAAATGATAAAGGAACATTAGAACATTTGGGTCCTATTATTTCCTTTTAAGAACCTTTCAAATACAGAATTGCTGGACCCTCACCGTAGCTGATAACTCACTTAAAATTCACACAACCTGATTTAAAAATGCAAGGGCCTCAAGCACTGCATTCCAACTGTGCGTATTCTAATTATACTGAATGCATGCAGTGTGTGTCCGAAGAATGTGTCAGCTTCTGGAGAACAGGGGGTGTTTCTAAGGCTTAGCCCCAGAGTTCTCAAATTGAACATTTGGAGAGCCAAAATACGCAATGGGAAATACACACAATCTTGCTGTTTTCAATTAGGAGTGAGCTCCTGTTTCTTCGACTTCAGCAGGTGGCTATTCATCATTCAAATGAAAAATGTTTATTAATGTGAATGTGATATTTTGGAATTTTTACAATTGAGAATCAAATATTAAAAACTTTATCTTTCCTCTTCTATCAACAACTTATAATGGTCTCATACTAACGTTTCTGTCCTCTGACCTGTTACTTAAGAGCTTTTCAAAAGTGGGCTTAACCTTCTTGCCTTTTATGTCAGTGGTCGGTTGTATAATGAGGACAGTGCTCCATTAAAGAGTGTTTTGTATTTGTATTTGTAGCACAAAAGAAGTGGCAATATGGTATTCATTCGATGATTCTGTCATTTAGAGCTATCAATTCAATGGGGTCAGGACCCAGGATATTTTTAAATTGTGAGCTTGTTTATATTTATTAATTAAATATATACTTTAACATTTGCATTTGAATGGGTTTTTCTTTTGCATTATTCTCGGAAAACATAGGCTCTGCGAATAACAAATATTAAAAATAACAGCTTGTGAATTCACTTGTGATGGTAATTTAACATATATCAAAATGGAATATTTTGTGAGATTCTTTGTTTACAGACTGGCAAGTAATCACTGAAATATAAACCAAACCACACATACACATAATGTGAAAATTATGCAATTCTCTAATGATGTTGTTATTTACAGTATCAAATGGAAAGCCAAGGAGAAAGTGAGTGCCTATGGGTACTCAGTGCTGGGCTTAGTTGATTCACACATAGTATATTCAATTATTTCCAGGTGGAGTCCAAGCAAAATCAAACAACGTGTCTAAGGTCACTTAGCCTGTAAATGTTAGAGTTGGGGCCTGTTTAATTCAAAATGTGACTTTTCAACCTGCCTGCATTGTTTCCAATTTTCAATCCATCTTTTGTTGATTTACTTTTGGCTTTACCTTAAAATTTCTTTGGAGAATTTTTTTTAAAAACATTTTGATTCTTCACAGAAATATCTAGCTCTTCTTCAGTTAGATATCCCTTTAAGAATGTTGTGGGACTGAACTAAGAACTGTGGGAGTATTTTCTTTGTAAAAAGAATCAGTAAAGAATGTCCCTTTTGCGTCCTAGCTGCTTGTGGGATATTCCCTAAACAGAATAGTTTCCAGATATGCATGAACAAAACCCAGGATTCTGTACTTAGATCTACATTTTTAAAAGTGTTGATGAAAATCTAGATACTATGTACCTAAAGTAAAGGGCAGAACATTAGCTGCCTGCAAACACAGTGATTGCTTTCTTCCTTAGGAAGCTAAGGATTTCTCAGCATGAGATTTTATTTATAAACAGTGCTGTCTCTCTTACAGGAGGTTCAAAATAAGGTCATCTTTTTGACTGTCCAGATTGAAGCACTAAAATAATTATTGCTCTGTTAACATGCTAGACAAACAGCAAAGCCATTTTGGATCTGAGCCTTTATTTGCTGAATTAGAAAGACATAAAGTGAATATTGACCCAAGAGAAATGCTCACTAAATGAAAAAGGAAAATTGTGCAATGCCCGTAAGATGAAATTCGGATCATTTCTGAAGAAACCACTTGAAGGATTCTATAGAAATCGTTCTGCGTAATTTGTTTTGAAGCTACTAAACTTGATCTGTCAGTGACTATTTTCTATAGCTCATGTGTAATGAAGACTTGCAGTCAGATGACTGAGCATTATTTATTCAAATGATTGTACAAGAAAAACAGATTGCTTTCCATAGTGACCTGGGAGGCCAAAAACATTGAAGATCTGGGCAGTGCATTAATCATAAAATTTAAAAAGAAAAAATAAATATGAAACAAATTGGTTCATGGAGTTAGTTGTAAAACCTGGTTGCTATGCTGAGTTACTGATTACAGGTATCACGGTCTCTATGAGAGGGTAGATGATTGCACTAGACTGGTGGTCTCTGTGGGTGATAAAGGCAAAGTGTTTAAAAGGTTGCTCTGACTGTGGAGTCTGTCTGCTTGAGGAGGTTGTGTGTGGGTGTGTGTGTGCAGGCACACATGGTCTCAGCTGTGCATCTGCAGGCATTCATGTGGAGGATGCTATTGTTTAACCCAGAATTGCCTAGAATTGCCATGTTGCAATCAGAACATTTGTATTATTTTAACAATGGTTTATTATGATATTTTGCCCATCAGTAATTTTTAAAAGAGGGTGAATGTGTTCAAGAATTAGTTTGTGAACCTTTTTTCCTTTATGTTGCTTTATAAGCCCTGAATGTCTATAAAAATTCCAGTGTGTCCCTGATTATGCTTCCTTTTAAAATAAAGTCCTTTGTTTAATTTTGCGATTCAGTGTGTAAGGAGAGAGTGAATAGAATGAGAACTTAACTTGAACTCTGTCTCTATTCAAACTTAAAAGTCAGTATGTTATTCAGATAGAACAGAAAACAGGCTAATATCATAGTCAGGATCTAGCAAAGCATCCAGTGCCTCACTAATAGACCTTAGTGAATTGAATGTTAGTGGAACCACGGTCACTGAGTACCTAACCCACATACCAAGAGCTGTGTACTCTGAGTTACCACGGAATTCTGGCTGCTGTTCATTCTCCTTCCTTTGGATTGATATCTTTCTGACAGTCTTAAGATGTCTATCTTAGCTGTCTTCTCAATCTGCACAATCTACCTTAGAGAATACAAGAACACAGTCATGTATTTAATCATCCTCAGTGTTACCCTAAAATCTATTATGAACATGTAAAAATTCATTATATTTACCCTAACTTCTATTCTGAAGTTCAGTGTATCTCCTGTAATTATAAAGTCTCTTGAACATTTCTAAGCATACTACACTCGAATTTCAAACTCAGTGTGTTCAAAGCTGACTTCATCTTTTCCCATTTCCCTCCATCACTGTTAATGACTTCCAGAGTTTAAGCTAGAAAGCTGCATCATCTTAACCTCATTCCCCCATTACATCTCATCCTACACAATCAGTGGGTTGCTGAGTACAACTCATTCCACCTCATCTGTGCCTCTTTCCTTGTTGGTGTTGTCTCAATTCAAGCTCTGATCACATTTGAAGACTATGGCAATTACATGTTAACTGCTATTCCTTTTCTCCCTTCCCTTTCTTTACCTTTTTATTGTTGAAAATATTCTACCATTCCCTCCACAGGATTGTCTTGTGGTTCCTTAGCGTGTTATACAAGGCCATTCAGCATCTGGCCCTAATTGGTTTGTCTTCCCCATTATCCATATTCCCAGGAGATGCTGTGTTCCCAACCATACTGATCTGCTTATTATTCAACGAAAACACCTTTACTTGGTTGACTTCCTGCCATTCTCTTGTGTTATTAGTTGATTTTACCTGGAATTCCCTTCTCACTTTTCCTGTCAACTAGGAGAGCACGTACTCATCCTTAAGTTTCTTTTCTCTGACACGGAGTAAATATTTATTGAATAATTAAAAATGTTTGGTCTCATTTATTCACTGAAGCCTTCTCAGAACACTTGGTACACACCTTTGTTACAACAGCATTTCATAGATTCTATTTTAATTACAGAATGTATGTGCTTTTTTCTGCTTAGCCTGTGAGTTCCTTTAAGGCTAGTGCCAAAGTTTATTAATCTTTTCCTAGCACATAGCCTGGTGCCTGCACATAGTAGGCATTAAATAAATATTCACTGAGTCAGACCACCCGGATAGTAGCCAGAAAGTATTGCCTCTAGATTGGTGGTGTGAATGAACCTTATTTCCAGGGGTAATATGGGGTGTCCTTATGATTCTGTATCCATTGTGTTTAGGGTGGATATGCCTCACCTTCTCATTGTGGAGGCTGAGTTTATAGTGGCTGAATCTTTTTGGAGAGACTTTCATATTAGAAATAACTGGCACTCTCTGTGGACCAACATCTTTTGAGACTTGAATGTCTGTGACAGTCTACAAAGTAATATCAATACCTTGAGGGCAAACTTCAGGGACTCTGCTTTTGTGTCCTTCATGGAGTTGAATTCGTACTGTTGGTTCAGGTCAATAGTGTTTCATTGTTGTTGTTTTTACTTTTCATCTGGAAATAATTTCAAATTTACAGAAAATTTGCCAACAATAAAAATAACACAAAGAACATTCCTCTAGCTTTTACCTAGATTCATCTAAACATTTTACCCCATTTGCTTTATTTTATTTTATGTTATTTTATTTTATTTTATTTTTTGAGACGGAGTCTCACTCTGTCGCCCAGGCTGGAGTGCAGTGGCGCAATCTTGGCTCACTGCAAGCTCTGCCTGCCGGGTTCACGCCATTCTCCTTCCTCAGCCTCCCGAGTAGCTGGGACTACAGGCGCCTGCCACCACACCCGGGTAATTTTTTGTATTTTTAGTAGAGACGGGGTTTCACTGCGTTAGCCAGGATGGTCTCGATCTCCTGACCTCGTGATCCGCCTGCCTCGGCCTCCCAAAGTGCTGGGATTACAGGCATGAGCCACCGCGCCCGGCCCCCATTTGCTTTATTATTTGTGTGCTCTCTCTCTTTCTGTCTCAGACTTTTTTAAACTCCTGAACTGTCTGAGGATATTACGCACCATGGCCCTTTGCACCTATCCACACCAGTATGTATTTCCTAAGGATCAGGTAT
Source organism: Pan troglodytes (assembly GCF_028858775.2). Classification (NCBI taxonomy): domain Eukaryota; kingdom Metazoa; phylum Chordata; class Mammalia; order Primates; family Hominidae; genus Pan; species Pan troglodytes. The sequence goes on along the minus strand of NC_072413.2, from coordinate 28,065,631 downwards.
TGTTTTATATAACCACAGTGCAATGATCAATATCAATAAATTTGTCATTGATAAAGTACCTTAACCTACCATTTATATTTCAGTTTTATCAATTGAGCCAATAACTTCCTTTAGACTATATTTTTCCTTCCAGTACAGGATACAGCCTTGGGTCAGACATTGCATTTTGTTGTTGTTTCCCTATTTTCCTTTAATGCAGACATTTACACAGCCTTTCTTTGTATTTTCTGACATTGACTTTTTGAAGAATACAGTGTACCCCCACCCCCTTTTAATAGGAAATTTCTTATTTTGGGATTTGATAGGTCAGTAGTAGATTTTGCTTATTTTTCTTAAACTAACTGGTAGTTAGACTTAAAGTACTAATGGGTTATTACTATATCTAGTATATCTACTATATACATTAAAGTTATTACTTAATTTTCTTAGAGTAAATTGATAGTATTTATGAAACTTCACCTAGAAATAGAACATCATTTTAAAAAAAGTTTACATCTAAGAGGAACAGATTGAATATGCCAATATTTTGTAAATAACTAGACTCTTTCTGATACTGCAAGGAGAAATAAAATAACTATTAGTGACTTTCCATTGATATTGAAACCAAACAAAATAGTTGTACTGGAGCATAGGTGAACTTTTCTTTTCTTTTTTTTTCAAATGAAGTATTCTTTTCAGTTTTGAAATGTTAAATGCCAAGAAGATTGAATTCTCTTTCAGACCCATATTTTGACCAATTAATTGATATTAAGTCTTTGAATAAAGGCTTTTGTTGTTATTTTGAGGAAAGTGCACAATTTTGACTACAGGTACTTAAAAATTAATTCCTTACAGAATGAAAACCTGAAGGTATTAAAACACAATACATGAATATTTAATAGATAGCAAATATTTAGACTGGTTAAACAAGAAAGAAAATTAGCATCAAATTAAATAAACTGCTGTGGATATTTATCCCCAGTATTGGAGAGAATTGTGTGGTATGGTGTTTCTGTTTGTTGTTGTTTGTCATCTGTTCTGCCATCTCAGCTAAACTCATGAATTGAGAAGCAGCCTGGGCTTATTTCCACAACATTCAGACCTTACTGTGCATTTACACTTGCTTACAATATGCTTCTCTTTTCTTTCCAAGCATGGTCATCTTTCATTTTCACACCATAGGGTGCTCAGTACAGCCACCAAACACAGTGCAGTCAAATTGTCATAGGCAGCAAGGTAGAAGAAATACTGTCAAATGCCATTTTTTTTTTACAACTTTAATTTGTTTTTCTCTCTTCATTGTTTATGATAACCTCCTAGAAACTTGAAAATAGCATTTCCTTCCCTGCTGTTTTTGTCATTTGTGTTTGGAAGACAAATCTTTTTTAAATGAAAAAATAGTTGCCTTTAACTGAGAAGAAAAAAATGGCAAAGCTATACAATTTTATTTTCCTTTGTAATCACAATGTTTTCTTTTCTTTCTTTATTGGATTTTTGGGTGGAATTTATAAGAAGAATTAGGGAAGCAGTGGCTGGCAGAGGCAGAATAAGGCACTTGTGAGCATGACTCTGGAGTCTTGTTTCTTGGGTTCAAATCCTGGCCTAGAAGTTTATAAGCCTAATGATCTCCCGCAGGTTACCTCATCTCTCTGTCCTCTATATTCTCGTCTGTAAAATGGAGATTACATAATGATATCTAACCATAAAGTTAGAGGTCACGAGGATTTATTGAGTCAATACTTAAAGATACTTAAAACTGTGTCTATAATATAGCAAATGGTATGTATTTGTTAAATAAAAATAAATCTCCTCCTTCCTCTTAATCTTATTATAGTCTTCATTTTTCCCTTGTGGTATGAGTTAGTGAAAACTAATGTTCACAGCTTTTCAGAGGGTCGTCTTCAGAGAGATAGGGGACCTTTCACTGAAGAAATCTGGATCTTTTTTGAAATCTTTTCAAAAGTCAAAATGTGTCAGTTTGTCACACATCCTTGTGCTTGGCTTAGTTGGGAGAAGGCATTATTAAAAGGTTACATATATTTATGTGCCAATGGGCCCCTGATCACTCACAGCATGCCTTCATTTTGATTTGGCAGAAGCCCACTGTAGTTCTTGTGAAGAACATTTATGTTAGTTCAAAATTTCACAGATATCAGATATGTAAACTTGAAAGAAACATACTTTCAAAGATGACCCAAGGAAGCATGTCCTCAACCTTGCAAAAATGCTGAAGCCAACATAAAAAGTAAAGTATATAAATATATATTTGGAAAAATTAATTGTAATCCTTCAGGCCTTAATATGTCATCTTTATCTAAATGTATTTAAAATGAATCATTTTGGGAGCCTAGTAGGTCCCTAAATACTACAAATATAGATAGTTTATATGTATTTTCTGCTGAAGGCAGCAACAGAGAAAATATGGTCTCTTAGAATTCCAGGAATTTGAGGACATTTCAATATGTGGGAACCATTTTTTACTAATCATAGGGTCACATAAAATAGATTATTTACACTATTGAGGACACAATATCCTGGATGACAGCTTTTACAATCCATTGAAATATAAAACTGTCAGCGAAGCTAAAGACACCCTGAAACCAAAGAGGTGCAAAGTCAGAGTAAATGTAAACTTCTGGTGATTTGTCATGATATGGCTGAGGTTATATTTTAAGAGAAAAAGTCACCTAGCACTTAAGGATAATAGAAAATTAAAAGAAGTTGATATGTTGGACTTCATATGATGAGAACTTGAAAAGCAAATAACTCTCCAGTTTATTTAAATGTTACATTTATGGTAACATTTTTTCTCTTAACTATAATAACAATAGATTTAAATAACAATAAAACATTTTTAAAAACAATGAAATCATCTCCCTACCACCATGTGTCTGTTGTCATTCCTGAATGTGTGGCACACAGTTATTTGCTTTTTTGGGCATTGTTGGTAGCTCAGGAAGCTTGGTTTTCTTTCTGTACTGATTTCCCAAAACTGCTGATAAAAAGCTTCTAAGAAGAGGTTTAATGAGCTATTGACATGACTAAGCTGTTATTTATTTATTTATTTACTGAGACGGAGGCTCTTGGTCTCGCTCTGTTGCCCAGGCTGGATTGCAGTGGCAAGATCTCGGCTCACTGCAACCTCCAGCTCCCTGGTTCAAGTGACTCTTCTGCCTCAGTCTCCCGAGTAGCTGGGATTACAGGCACGTGCCACGACACCCAGCTAATTTTTGTATTTTTAGTAGAGACGGGGTTTCACCATGTTGGCCAGGATGGTCTCGATCTCCTGACTTTGTGATCCGCCCACCTCGGCCTCCCAAAGTGATGGGATTACAGGTGTGAGCCACCGCGCCCGGCCTGACATGACTAAGTTGTTTATCAAAATGCTCCCTTTGCTTATACCTATATTGAAGGTAGCAAGAATGTCTTAAGCTAATGAAGAAATGAGTATTATTAATATGTCAAGAAGAGGTACCACATTTAAACTGGTCGACATAAATGCCATTATAATTTCTGTAGTTTACTGGAAAATAAACATGGGGCTGGAATTGCGCTATTTGAGAAACATAGTTGGAAGTGTTTCATGGACTATGCATCTACTTAGACTTTTAAAGTATATACATTCTTAATAGTCACTTAGGAAAAACCTTGAGACCGGGAGACATGTTCCACTATCCAGAAAGGGTGGATGTTACAAGATGTGTTAAGCTGAATCCTTAGTGAATGTTCCATTGCATAGTACTGTAAATTGTTCCAGGATCTTATAACGGTTAGACTACTATCAATAAATTTCTCCCACATTTTGCTTTGTTTTTTCATGAGTTTGTGCCAAAGGCATGTATTTTATACCTAGATTTTCCCTCTCACTGTCATGTTTTCCATCTTGCTCTCAACAATTTCCCTCTAGGGACATTTTGATCGTCTGGAATGGAGAGGTGAGAATATGCTGGAAGGATATAAATCATGAGACTCTCTACAGTATTCATGTTAACTATGATTTACTAGAGGAATAGAAAGAAATAACTAATTATCTTATGTTTAATTTGTCTTAAGTAATTTAGATGTTTCTAATGGTAGTCTTGCCATGACAAGATTAATTCTTTACTGTTGTAGTGTGCAGTCAACTGTGGAATTTTTTTTCCTTGATGATTATGAGGTCGTTTGATGCACTTTTTTAAGAAGGCTTTTCATTTTAAAGTCAGTGAGAAACCTCTCAAATAGATCTGAATTAACCAGGGCACTTGGAGCCGCAGTTGATTTTAATGACACAATTTAGAAAATGAGAATCAACACAAAACACTTTGGGTTTGTTCATCTATGTTAATACGTGCATTCTGTCATCTTCCTTTAGACTGGCACTTATTTAAATATTAAACCATCCTTTACACTGTTTATATGGTGATACAGTTCAAGTTGGCTCTTTCCTATATTTTGCTTAGTCATTAAAAATTTTGCATATAGCTAATTAAATTGCATAAAATATAATTAGCTTAGTTTCGAGTGCTAAGGAATCAATGAGAGAAGAGAACAGATTCAAGGTTTTTGTAGTGAGTAGATACAAAGCTGTATTTGTGTCGGTGCCAGCAATGGAGGCAGCAGGGAATCATGGAGACAGGGCAAGCAGCCAGCCTGGGATCCGAGCCTAAGCTGAGTGGAGAGGGTTTTGCATATACCTTTGGAAAAAGTGCATCAAAGTCAGGTGTGCAGACTGCAGTTGGAGCACATGCAGGCATAAGAGGTTAGCTATTCAGAACTTTCAGGTGCCCAGACAGGGCAGGGAAAAAGCCCAGTTCCTTAGTATACTGATGTGGTCAGGATCCTAAGAATCCATAAGAACTTGAGACTGTTAGAACAGAACTAGGGCACCACTAGCAAGAAGACATTGATAGTCAGCCAGCACTGCGCTCCTGCCTTGGGAGGTTCTTAAGTGCTTTTTGTTAGACTCCAGGCTGAAACTTGGAAAGAGGAAGATGCAGTAATTTGCCACACCTGGCAAACGCTGACCCAGTGTTGTTGCCATACCTACACCTGACTGGGGTTGGCAATGATTAATTATGTAGTGGGACAGACAATACAGTCAGGTGAGGTCGTGAGCAAAATAACTGTTTTATTTGTGGTTCCTTCTCTAATACCTTGATATTTTAACTTTAAAATGAAGCTGCAAGGGAATTTAGCTAGTAAAGAGAAAATAAAAAGTCAGGTTGGAGAGAAGTCTGCACATATCCATTCATTAATTCAGTCTTTCATTCAACAAATATATTTTGAATACCTTAGTATGTAATTACCCAAAGTAAATGAATATTCATTCATCTTTGAAATTCAAATTCCATTTTGCTAATGAACAGCCCAATGTTTACCCAGAGGTACAGAGGTAGCAGTGGCAAAACTAATTTGATCCCTAACTTTTTTGTTGTTTATACAGTTCAGGTCTCTGCAAAGTCCTGGCTGGAACCAAAAGATGGGTTGATCTTGGCTATGAACATCGTCTGACAGAGCAAGAAATGGTAGATATAGTAATTGGATGTGTAATGTACATTGAGAGTCAGTGTTCACTTAACAGGTCAGAGTGCAAGCATGCTGACATTGTTGATATTAATTGCTAATATCTATTGAGTGTTTCAAATGTGCTAGGCCCTGTGGTATTAAGCAAGTTTCTTCCATTACCTCATCTAACAGTTTAAGTAGAAATAGGTGCTCTTTGGGTAGTGTCTGTCTCTGTGGCCCTGCAGATTTGGCCTCACCCTCTCCCTAGAACGATAATGAGAATAATCTCATTTGGGCATCTACTCACAATACACAGTCCTAAAGAACAGTATAAAATTCTTATCTGGCTCAGGTCCTCTGGGAAGTCAGCCTGAAGAATTCAGATTTTCCCTATTATATTTGTGATGTTTCACCATCTGATGGGCAAGATGTTTTGTCTTTTGTATATAAAATTTAAGTAACTGTACCAGCCTCAAATATGTACTTCCAGTTGTAAATGTATGTAGATCAGTTTTCATATTCAAGAATTTAACATTTTAAAGTTGATTTTGGGCTTTCCCACATAGAATTGTCTCCTCTTTTTATAAATAAAGATATGCTTTTGCATAGACACTTAAGTTTCCAGAGTATTTTTGTGGTTTCTAGAATGCATATTTTCATTTTATCTTAAATAGATGAGAGAAGTCTTTTGTTGTTGTTTTTTTGAGACAGAGTTTCGCTCCTGTTGCCCAGGATGGAGTGCAATGGCATGATCTCAGCTCACTGCAACCTCCACCTCCCAGGTTCAAGCAATTCTCCTGCCTCAGCCTCCTGAGTAGCTGGGATCACAGGCATGTGACACCATGCCTGGCTAATTTTTTGTATTTTTAGTAGAGACTAGGGTTTCGCCATGTAGGCCAGCTGGTCAAGAACTCCTGACCTGAGGTGATCCACCTGCCTTGGCCTCCCAAAGTGCTGGGATAACAGGTGTGAACCATGATGCCTGGCTAGATTAGATATGTTTTAACAAAAAATATAACTGATATGGTTTGGCTCTGTGTCCCCACCCAAATCTCATCTCGAATTGTAATTCCCATGTGTGGAGGGAAGGAAGTGATTGGATCATGGGGCCAGTTTCCCCTATGCTGTTCTCCTGATAGTGAGTGAGTTCTCACAAGATCTGATGGTTTTATACATGGTACTTTTTCCTGTGCTCTCACTTCTTCTCCTGCCTCCTTGTGAAGAAGTGCCTGCTTCCCCTTCACCTTCCACCGTGATTGTAGGTTTCCTGAGGCCTCCCTAGACATGCAGAAGCTCTTTCCTTTGTAAATTACCCAAGTCTGGGTATTTCTTTATAGCAGTGTGAAAACGAACTAATACGATAACTGAATGCTTTCCTCCTGAGAGGAGGAATAACATGGTGAACATAGTGTTTGCAGATTTTGTATTCAAGCAAGTTATTTTAAGGATTGCTCTTTTACATATTAAAGTCAAATTATATTCAATTTAGTGCTCCGGTTATATCTAGGTATAGGTAGTTTTGCTAATGATTTCCTGTATGTTGTATGTGTCCTTTTAATAGGGCTTGGGTCTTTTTTTTGGCGGTGATAATTATAATATGGAGTTGTAAGACATAATACAAAGATATCCCTTGTAACTCTGCATGTTTTTTCTCAATGACATTTTGCAAAACTCTAGTTTAGTATCATAGCTAAGATATCGATATGGGCACACAATCCAGATTTCCCAAGTTTTATGTGTTCTCTTTGGGTTTGGGGGTGTGTGTGTATGTGTATGTGTATTTAGTTATATGAAATAAAAATATGAAACACATAACAAATTTGTATGTCATCCTTGTGTAGGTATGATGCTAATCTCACTATTGTCCAATTTTAGTACATGTGCTAAAGAAGTGGGCAGAGGCCTGGGGTTTCTTATGCATCAGGACTGGCTTCATTACTCAGTGATGAGAGCAATTGTTTGGGGTGTTATGCTCTGAATTTACTGTCTTGAAATCCTTGATTTTATATTTGTATTTATGTTTTATAAGTGAAGTCTGGTGGGATAATGGAACATGCCCAAGACTTGAAGTCTTGGTTCAGGTGACCACTTGTGCTGTTGTCCACTTCTGGCTTCCCCACCACTGAGGACCCCAAGCCCAACCTGGCCTCTTCTTCCCTGCTCCTGCGCAACAACTGCTGCTGTCCTCAGCCCCTGGCAGAGAGGGTCAGGGTCTGATGCAGGAGCCCCACAGGTCTTAGAACAGGGCATAGATGTGGCCGCCCCTTCTAGGAGTGCCACTGTGGTGCCTCAGTGGGGCAAACCTCTCACTCCTGAACTAGATGCTTAATGCATCCTTATGTAGGGACTGTAGTGCTTCTGGGGGTCATCCTTCTGCCTGTGGGCTCGAGCAGTAGAGTTGTGTGTGGGAAGGGAGATGTCCAGCTCACCTCTCCTAGGTGGTGCACAGAGCATTGCTCTGGCAGCTGGAAGGAGAGAGAACTCAGCCGCTAGCCAGTGGGCAGTTTGTGTGAGCTGTGGGTGCGCATGTGGGGGTAGAACCCTGGAAGGTCTGCATTTATTGTGCAGATATCCCTGTGCCTGAAGGATGTCAAGTAGCAAATAACACCATGGCAGGTTGAGGGGAAGCTGCGGAAGAAAGGAAAACACTTGATATTTTAGTACCTTTAATGGCACTTTTCCTCTGCTTTATGAACAAGGGGCCCTGCAAATTATGTAGCCCATTCTGATAAGCATAGTGTTATCTTCAGCAATCATTTACTGTACACAGTGCCCACTTGTTTTCACTGCATCATCCTATATTTGCTTCAAATCTCAGTGACATAATAAGAAGATATTCAGTGAGACTGTGTGGAGACTAGAGCAGCACAAAACCCATAATGATATAAATATGTGGTGGAAAATTACAATAAAACCCTTGCATCTTCCACTTTAATTTTGCCTCAAGGAAATGGCAAAGTGCCCAGCTGGCAATAACCAGTTCCAAATGAGCTGCCAAAACTACTAGGTGCTGAAATACATAGTTTGTTGCACTTCCCCATTTTGGTGCCTGACTATGGGTTTTGAGGTTGGCATTTTAAAGCCAGAGCAGGTGCCTGCCACCTGGAAGCATTTTCTTAAGTGCCAAGCTAATGTCACCACAATAAGACCAATGAAGTGTATTTTTAAATAACATTGAAACTGCTTTACATGTGTATACATATCTATTGAAATAAATCCTAAATAGGCCTAAAATGTTTTCATCTGGAATTCAAAGGGATATGATTTGTGTCTTGGAACAATGAAAGATTCTTATAAAAAGGAGCATGCTGATAGAAAACATTTAGATAAAATATTTGAAAAGTTTGTAAATGTAGATTGAAGTATTAGCATAAGAAAATTAGATTGCTTTACCTTGGAACCTGACATTAGAGGTGCTGAGGTGACAGCGAAGAATACATACAGGCACACGTCTTTATATTGCTGTTCACTTGATTGTGCTTTGCAGATTGTGCATTTTTTTTACAATTCAAGGTTTGTGGCAACATTGCATCAAGCATGTCTATTGTTGCCATTTTTCCAGTAGCACATGTTCACTTCAAGTTTCTGTGTCATGTTTTGGTAATTATCACAATTTTTCAAACTTTTATTATATTTTTATGGTGATCTGTGATGAGTGATTTTTGTAATTACTATTGTATTTGTTTTGATATACCAAAAATTGTGCCCATATAAGACAGCGAACTTAAGTGTGTGTGTTCTGACTGGTTCATCCACCATCTATTCCCTCATCTCCCTCCTTCTCTTTAAGCCTCTCTATTCCCTGATAAACAATATTGAAATTAAGCCAATTAATAACTCTACAATGACTTCTAAGGGTCAAGTGAAAGGAAGAATCACATGTCTTTCATTGTAAATCAAAAACTATAAATGATTAAGCTTAGTAAGGTGTGGCCTCTTGTGCCAAACACTTAGCCAAATTGTGAGTGCCAAGGAAAAGTTATTGAAGGAAATTAAAAGTGCTACTCCAGTGAACACACAAATGATAAGAAAACAAAACAGCCTTAGTACTGATAGGGAGAAAGTTTTAGTGGTCTGGATAGAAGATCAAAGCAGCCACAACATACCCTTAAGCCAAATCCTAATCCAGAGTAAGGTCCTAACTCTCTTCAATTCTGTGAATGCTGAGAGAGGTGAGGAAGCTACAGAAGAAAAGTTGAAAGCTAACAGAGTTTGTTTCATAAGGTTTAAAGAAAGAAGCCATCACCATAAAATAAAAGTGCAAGGTGTAGCAGCAAGTGCTGATGTAGAAGCATCAGCAAGTTATCCAGAAGATCTAGCTAAGATCATTGATGAAGGTGGCTTCACTAAATAACAGATTTTCAATGAAGACAAAACATCCTTCTATCGGAAGAAGAAGCATCTAGGATTTTCACAGCTAGAGAGGAGAATGCCTGGCTTCAAAGCCTCCAAGCAGAGGCTGACTCCCTTGTTGGGGGCTAAAGCAGCTGGTAACTTTAAGTTGAAGCCAGTGCTCATTGACCATTCTGAAAATCCTGGGGCCTTTAAGATTTATGCTAAATCTATTCTGTCTGTGCTCCATAAATGGAATAAAACCTGTGTGACGGCACATCTGTTTGCAGCATGGTTTCTGAATATTTTAAGCCACGGTTAAGACTTACCATTCAGATGAAAAAGATTCCTTTCAAAATATTGTTTTTCGTTGACAATGCACCTGGTCACCCAAGAGCTCTGGTGGAGATGGACAAGGAGTTAAATGTTTTCATAGCTGCTAATGGAACTCCATTCTGCAGCCCATGGATCAGAGAGTAATTTCAACTTTCAAGTGTTATTGTTTAAGAAATATATTTCATAAGGCCACAGCTGCCATTGATATAGTGATTTCTCTGATAGATCTGGGCAAAGTAAATTGAAAACATTTTGGATAGGAATCACCATTCTAAATGCCATTAAGAATCTTCATGATTCATCAGAGGTGGTTAAAACCGTAACATTAAGAGGAGTTTGGAAGAAGTTGATTCCAACACTTATGGATGACTTTGATGGGTTCAGGACTTCAGTAGAGGAGGTGACTGCAGATGTGATTAAACTATCAAGAGAACTAGAATTAGAAGTAGAACCTGAAGGTGGTTTATGCCTGTAATTCCAGCACTTTGGGAGGCCAAGATGGGCAGATTGCCTGAGGTCAGGAGTTCGAGATCAGCCTGGCCAATATGGTGAAACTCCATCTCTACTAAAAATACAAAAATTAGCTGAGTGTGGTGGCAGGTGCCTGTAATCCCAGCTACTTGGGAAGCTGATGCAGGAGAATTGCTTGAACCCAGGAGGCAGAGGTTGTAGTGAGCTGAGACAACACTATTGTACTCCAACCTGGGCGACAAGAGCAAAACTCCCATCTCAAAAAAAAAAAAAAAAAAAAAAAAAAAAAAAAAAAAGTAGAGCCTGAAAGTAGGACCGAATTGCTGCAATCTAATGATTAAACTTGAATGGATGACTAGTGGCTTCTTATTGATGAACAAATAAAGTCATTTCTATTGATAGAATCTAGAATCTACTCCTGGTGAAGATTCCGTTAACATTATTTAAATGACAACAAAGGATTTAGGGTTTTACATAAACTTAGTTAATAAAGCAGTGGCAGGATTTGAGAGGATTGACTCCAATTTTGAAAGACACTCTACTGTGGGTAAAATGCCATCGAACAGCATCACATGCTACAGAGAAATCTTTCATGAAGAGTCAATCGATGCAGCAAACATCATTGTTGTCTTATGTTAAGAAATTGGCTGTGAGGCACGGTGGCTCACTCCTGTAACTCTAGCAGGTTGGGAGGCCAAGGCGGGCAAATCACTTGAGGCTAGGAGTTCGAGACCAGCCTGGCCAACATGGTGAAATCCCGTCTCTACTAGAAATACAAAAATTAGCCAGTCTTGGTGGCACACACCTATAATCCCAGCTACTCGGGAGGCTAAGGCATGAGAATTGCTTGAACCCAGGAGGTGGAGGTTTCAGTGAGCCGAGATCATGCCACAGCATTCCAGCCTGGGAGATAGAGCAAGACTCTGTCTCAAAAAAAAAGGAAAAGAAAAAAAAGAAAAGAAAAGAAATTGGCCTGGTATGGTGGCTTATGTCTGTAATCCCAGCACTTTGGAAGGCTGAGGCGGTGGATCACTTGAGCTCAAGAAGTGTGAGACCAGCCTGGACAACATGGCGAAACCTCATCTCTAGAAAAAAATACAAAAATTAGCCAGGCATGGTGGCACACACCAGTAGTCCCAGCTACTTGGGATGCTGAGGTGGGAGGATCACTTGAGCCTGGGAGGCAGAGGTTACAGTGAGCCAAGAAATTGCCACTGCACTCCAGCCTGGGCCATGGAGTGCGACCCTGTCTCAATTTAAAAAAAAAAAAAAAGAGGAAATTGCTACAGCCACCTCAGCCTTCAGCAATCACCACTGTGATCAATCAGCAGCCATCAATATTGAGACTAGATTCTCCACTGGCAAAGAGATTAGGACTCTCTGAAGGCTTAGATCAAGAATCCCCAAACCTCAAACCATGGACACAATAGGAGTTGAGCAGTGAGCCAGTGAGCATTACCGTCTGAGCTCTGCTTTCTTGCCTTCTGTCAGATCAGCGGCATCAGATTCTCATAAGAGCCTGATGATCTGAGGTGGAACAGTTTCACCCTGAAATCATCCCCTGTCAAGAGACCACTGGAGACGATTGTCAGCATTTTTTAGCAATAAAGTTTTTTTTTTTTTCATTAAGGCATGTGCATTTTTTTAAGACATAATGCGATTGCAGACTTAATTGACTACAGTGTAGTGTAAGCATAGCTTTTATATGCATTGAGAAACCTGAAAATTTCTGTGACTTGCCATATTGCGACAATATGGTTTTATTGGTTTTATTGTTGTGATCTGAACTGAATCCACAACATGTTCAATGTATTCCTGGCATGTTTTTATAACATTTCAATCTTTGAGACCAAAGGACCTCTCTTGTTTCAGTTGCAAAAGTATGTCTGTTTTGGTGCCTGTAAATACATTTACAAATCTGATGCCTTCAGGATGCTTACAGGCAGTCCTTTGTCTCCAGTTAAGCTTTTTCTTTTCTTTCAGTTTTCAGTAGAATATTCCAGGAATCTCTGCATACTTCAGGAGTTTGCAAGGTTAGTTTTTTGTTTTAATACTTACCTGAACAGTCGAACCATTTTCTAATGCTCATCTAACCAAACAACTACTTTATTTATTGTTCTGCCTGACCTGTAATGTAATTTGCATAATGCGCTGGCTGTTTTCTGATTCAGACTACATATTTCAGATTGGATCTACTTGTTGTATTTTTTTTTTTTTCTCCTGCAACCTGAAGGCCAGGCAGAGAGGGTTCATTGAAATCTAGGATTTGTTAGATTGTATTTTAATCAGTTTCACAGCATACCCTCCTTCTCCCAAGCCTATTGCCCAATCTCAGAATGAGATCAAAATAAACTGAATTGTCCTTACTCACTTTCACAAAGTTGCTAGTTAGAAGCAAAATGTCCAATCCATCCTGTAGGAAGAAGAGAGGGACCCAGCAATGGGCCCAGTTAATCTGTAAATTGCATATTTAACGTAGGAATAATCATGGCTCTTGTTATTGAGATCTTTTCAGTACATTTGGTGGAAGTAAACTGTTTGTGTCCTCCAGTGGTTGATGAGATCCGCTTCTTGCCTTGCTTTCCTCTCCTGGGCATTTATTTGCTAAGCAGATTGATCTATTTAGTGCATCTGTGTCTGGGTGGGTGATGTCTCCACTACTACAGTACACTCTTCTGTATTTATTATTTCACTAACAATTACTTCCACTTTCTCATTTTTCCCTTCTCTGGCTTGTTCTCATGCTCTTATCTTGCCATAACTTAAGTTTTCTTCTCTCCTCCTCATTGCATATTCCCCTTCATTGGCAACTTACAAGTACTTACATCACCTTGTGATGACTCACACTTTCTGTTAATAATGAAAAGTGATCATGTTCTAGAGAGCAGAGCCCATGCTCTGGAGGCAGCCTGCCAAGGGTTGAATCCTGGCTCTTGGCTTTACCACCCATCAGCTCACTAGCACTGTGAACTTGGACAAGTTTTTTAACCTCTCCTTGCCTACCTTTCCACATCTGAAAAATGCAATACTCTAGTTCCCACCTCATAGAGATGCTGTGAAGATTAAAGGAGTTATTCTACATTGTGGATTTAGAACGATTCGTGGCACGTAGTAAGTGCTCAACAACTGTTAGCCATTGTTATTACTTAATTTCATTTAGCTCAGTTGTATGACCATTCATTCAGCCTTCTATTAGCATTCTATTTTTCTGGCAACACCTATTGATATCCCAGATAATTAATTTTCTTTTTTTGTAATGCATTTAGAAAATGCTGCTCTTTGAAGTAAGTTAAGTGTTGCCTTTTTCTCTGTTATTTTGCAAGGAGGACAGCTTGAGTTGGAATATCTAGAAGTAAAAATCTCTCTGCTATGGTCAAATACCTCTTAGTATCCCTCAGCCAATGGGTGTGATTTTTACTTCTTCCCCCGACCAATCTAATGGAGTTCAACATCTTGCTACTGCAGGTGTCACCTGCTTACTATTAATAGCAGCATGGTCAATTCCCAGGAGGTTGTAGAAATGCAGATCAGAGGACACACTGCAGACCAACTGAATGATAATCTATAGTCTAACAAGATATCCATGTTATTCTTAAGGCTATTAAAATTTGAGAAGCACTATACCAACATTTCTAGGTCTAGAGCACCATAATTCTGCTCTAGGGAAATAGGAAGAAACCAACCTGAATTCTATTTTAATAACACATAATATTGACTATTTCTACAATTTAGCACTTTAAGCCCTATGAGATTTCCTGGAAAACCTATGTTGGCATTCTCTTGGGTGTAATTGTTATCGATTAATGTCATGATTAAAAGTACGGCTTAGGTCTACTGGGAGTTTTAGCTCACTGAAAGGAAAAAAAAAACACCTCATTGATCTGAAGCCCTCAGTCAGTCATTCTTAGCTTTTCAGAAAATACTTCAGATAAATAGCAATAATCTTAGCACTGAGAGGTTTGTCTCAGGGGATGATCTTTCTAACAATGACTTGCATTGATTAAGTTCATTGCTTTTTAACTGTTCACTTTGTTACTGTGGTAACTCTATTTTAAACATTAGGATGCATTTTGTTTTTTTTTTAGTTGGATTGTGTATGGGTAAAGTAGCACAAGGAGGCATATTTGGGCTTCTTGTACTACTGGTGAATTACTTGTTGAGAGTCTAATGCTCCTGTTTTCTAAATACTGCTTTGTTGAGACAAGGTTCTGGAAAAAGGAGACATTGGACATGTTCGTGGGTTAGACAGCATTAAGAAAAGTCAGGCAACTGTTATGATTCTTGGTATCAGTGTCAGCTCTCAAGAAAGGACTAAAAGTGCTAGATTTACTAGCTGGAGAACATTGCTTTTTGAACAGTTTACTCTTGGGAATCTTGTATAACAATGTTGTGTTAGATTGTTCTCTTGCCTTTTGCATACATTTTCTTTTTTTTTTTAGTTTCGCTCTTGTTGCCCATACTGGAGTATAATGGCCTGATCTCAGCTCATTGCAACCTTCGCCTTCTGAGTTCAAGCAATTCTCCTGCCTCAGCCTCCCCAGTAGCTGGGATTACAGGCGCCAACCACCATGCCCGGCTAATTTTTGTATTTTTAGTAGAGATGGGGTTTTGCCATGTTGGCCAGGCTGGTTTCAAACTCGTGACCTCAGGTGATCCGCCCCCCTCGGCCTCCCAAAGTGCTGGGATTACAGGTGTGAGCCACTGCACCTGGCCACATACATTTGTTTTTATGGGTGGTTGAAACATTTAGAAAATCTTCAGCTCACTGCTTACTGTGGTTACAGGATAGCAAGAAAGATAAAGAGATTGGGTTTAGGCATTTTGAATTTGGCTTTAAATGAACCCAGTTGCAGATGTTAAATGGTGATATTAAGTCAGTCTAAGCATTAATATAAAATGATGTTCAAAAGTTATAGAACAGCATATAAATAATTGAAAAACAAAAGATCATTATTTTACCCCTAATTACTAGCCTTGGAGTATGGGTCAACCTTTCCACATCCCTCACCTTTCACATGCAATGAGATGCTCAGTGAATCCCAATAATTATCCTTTTCTTAGAGTCTCAAGTTCTTATCCTCTGTTTTTATTAGAACAGCTGTGTTTCCAGCTTGGATTATTTTTACCTCCTACTTAAACTGTTGCAATTCATGGGTCATTTACTCCTTCAGAGTTACCAACTATGTTTTTAACAAGTTGAGTATGCTAATATAGAGTTACAATTTTGATATTAACTAGACAAAAAAATTAAAACTTGGTGACTTCTCATTGTCAGTAAACAAAAAAATCGTTTCCCAATCTGGTCAATTAAAATTCCCCAAAATGGTCATAGTTTACCTTAAAATATTCTTGCTAGACCTTCCTAAGTATGAACCTTGTGTGCCATCAAAATGAGACTGTTTATTCTAGTCCATATGTACATTGTATTTCACAATATTTGGACCTTAGCTCTGTTTTTCCCTCCATCTGGAATGGTCTACTCATAATTTCTGCCCACTGAAATACTTCTTATCCTTAATCCTTTTCCTTAAGCCTGTGGGTCCTTTCAGCCCTGAACACTCAGGTATGACCCAAATACTACCATTTGGGAGGGATATATAGAGGATAGTCTTGCATGGCTTTTGACCTGGACTGTCTCATGTCCGCTCATTGAAATGCAGTTTCTGGTTCTCAGATTTTAAGTTCCAGAAACTTCATTTTTAAAATAAAACCAGAGTTGCTATAGTTCCTAGAAGATAAATCCAGGCTAGTAAGCCTCACAAAATATTTTTATGGACTGGAGTGCCCGTATACTAACTTAGAGTGAGTGATGTGCTTTTCTTGGATATTGCCTTTCTGCAACAAGATGTCTGCAAAGCAGATTCAGAAACTGGAAAGTTGCTCAATTGGCTCAGAATTGAAACATAAGGAATTGGTTGGTCTTGAAGGATATTCCATCCAGGTTATGGGAAAATCTTATTGAGTCACCTGATAAGATTCTTTTCCTTGGATAATTTGATGTAAACACTGGTGGATTCCTCAGGTTCCAATCTTTTATCTGTTGCTCCAACTGACTGAATTACAGTTCTCCTTTACATCTTCCATTCTGATAGTATCATTCTAAAGATGTCACTTTGTTACCTTGTTTTAAATTTAGCAACTTCCTATCCTTGTCAATTAACTTGTAAAGTAATCCAGGTCTAGAAAACCACATTTAGATCTATCTAATCCATCTACTGTGGTGCAAAAATCTTTGGATGGCTGTTCTCATACATCATGTGTTTGCTTTTGAGCCTTTATAGTCTCATAATGTGCTTTTTATCTGAACTTACACAAGAATTATTAAATTGCCTTGTGCATTAGATGTATTGTCTTCTTCCTTTCTTAATCTATTTGTATTATGGTTATTGGCAAACTGGCCTTATTTACTATCAGGTCTAAATTTCTTAAAAGCTGGGACTGTTACTTATTCTTGTTTGTTTTTTCTGTAGTCTCAAGTAGAGTCACATCTTTTTTTTTCAGAAATGTAGCTTTACATTCTTCATTTATTTATTCATTCTCTCCTTCCCTCTTTCCCACCCTCTCTCCCTTCCTTTCTTCCTTCGCTCCTTTCTTCCTTCCTTTCACAGGCATTTATGAAACATATACTATTTGCCAGGAATGTATTAATGTCTGAGATTACAGGTATAAAAGATGTAGACCCAGGCCGGGCCTGGTGGCTCATGCCTGTAATCCCAGCACTTTGGGAGGCTGAGGCAGGTGGATCACCTGAGGTCAGGAGTTTGAGACCAGCCTGACCAACATGGAGAAACCCCGTCTCTACTAAAAATACAAAATTAGCCAGGTGTGTTGGCGCATGCCTGTAATCCCAGCTACTGGGGATGCTGAGGCAGGAGAATCGCTTGAACCTGGGAGGCGGAGGTTGCGATGAGCCGAGATTGTGCCATTGCACTCCAGCCTGGGCAACAAGAGCGAAACTCCATCTAAAAAAAAAAAAAACACGTAGACCCTAATAGCATAGTTACTGCCACTCATTGATGGCCTTAAGCTCTTCATGTAATTCATATAAGACCACCAAAACCTAAGTGTTAATACTCCCCACTTGTTTTTTGTTTTGTTTTGTTTTTTAATAAGCATACTGAGGTTCAGAAAGAAAAAATGACTTTCTTAAAACCACACTGTTAGTGAAACAGCTGGGATTTAAGATCAAGGCGATTGCCTCAAGTGATTCTTTTTCCCTACTGCTTGTTCATGTTCATTGGAGGCAACTTTATCGTTTAAGGTACTGTGATGGCTAGCTACACGTGTCAACTTAGCCAGGCTGTGGAGGCCAGTTCTTGATTAAACACTTCTCTGTGTTTTGCTGTGAAGGTTTTTTGTAGGTATGGTTAACATCCACATTCAGTAAGCTTTAAGTAGAGGCATTAGCTTTGATAATGTGGGGAGGCCTCATCAATCAGTTGAAGACCTCAAGAACAAAAACTGAAAAGAAGTTTTGCCTCAAGACTGCAGTACCAGCTCCTGCCTGAGTTTCTAGCTAGCTTGCCTGCCCTTAGATTTTGGATTTTCCAGTCTCTACAATGGCATGAGACATTTACACACACACACAAACACACACACACACACACTTGGGTCCCCTTTCTCTGGAGAACCTTGACTAATGGGCTGATACAGGTTCTGACAGTTAAATAGACAAAATATTACACTAGCATTTTTTATTGCATTACTTTAAACTCTCAAATTAAAAGTGTTTTAAAGTTTAAAATGTATATACCATATAGTAATTTTATTTTAAATAGGGAGGATTGGTGCCAGGGGTCTTATCATGAAGGGACCAAGTGTGGAGCTAGAAGGAAAGGGATGAAGGACTGGACTGTTTTTCAAGGTGGTTGAAAAAATAGAGGGATGTCACAACCTAAAGTTGGTCACATTATAGCTGTCCAGGGAAAGATTTATAAAATTGTTGAAGATACTCATTTCAAAAAATTCAAATAACAGAAAACACACATTTTTTTTCCTGTGATTTGACATCAGCATGTCTATGTGTAGAGTCTGTAGTGTTCACAATTTTACTTTTAGGTTTCATAAGGTAAAGCAAGTCAAATGTTTTCCTGCATGTGGACTTACCAAATATGAAGACACTGAAAAGCAGAGTAGTGATTTTAGGAATTTGGATTTCAGTCGAAAATTTCATTATTAGGCCCAAAGTTATTGTGGTGAATCCATAAAAGTTTTTTTGTCAATTGCAAATCAGAGTTAACCCACCAATAAAACCCCAGGGTCTAGAACACAGGTTTTAATGAAGTAGAAGTGGACACAGGGAGGAACAGAGTGTTAAACAAATGCAAGCACGCCTCTACGCAACCAGTGCGGACTCTCCTTGGAATGGGATATCACAGCCAAGTTGATTGGAGATATACAGTTGATGCTTATTATTTGTGGAAGTTCTGTTCTGTCACATCATCTTAGTTAGCAAATACTGAACCATTTCTCCTGGGAGAAATACAGGGTGGGTTAGTTCCTGTGAGTCTCTTGTCACATTTTTCTGAACGACCTATACATAATCTCATGTGTTTCTGTTTTAAAGACACCTTATTTAATCTACTTATGGTCAATAGCGGTCAAACTCATGCCTGAACTGAGTTTATCTAACACATGTATTTTCTCTGTGAGACACATAACAGCTTTCTTGCACTTAGGAACACTAGACGGCACTTCAGCACTATGCTTGGGGCTCCTTTTGAGCAGCACGATCACCAAGAAGAAGCACAAAATGCAAAAAATGTGGCATTAAATAGACCATGAAAAGAACACTGTTGAGAGTATTGAGAACTGAAACAAGAAGGCAGTGTAAGCTGGGAATGTGTACATTGGGCAGTTCATTTTCTTGCCACTCCGTGCATGTCTGCAAGTGACCCCGAAAGCACTGCAGTATTTATTTTGGTGTCATAAATACATTTTAGCAAGTAGATGAATTTGCAAATGAGGAATTGGCAAATAATGAGGATCAGATCTACATAAGCAGTTTGGGTCTTCCTGGAAGATGAAACTATTTGTAGTTAAATAGCTCCCCCAAAGACACTCTGTAAGAGAGTGCAGTGCTGCCGAAGGACAGTGTTTGGCTTCTGAAGATTTTATGTTCATTTGCAAGGTTATTTAATAAACATTTTTAATCCTTGCTATTGCAGCCTTTTAGAAGAAAATCTGTGCTATAAATAACAAAACTTTAACAATGGCAGTATGCTTTCTTTAGGAATCCCGGAGCAATTTCAGGTGTCTGTTTTGAACCACTGGAATGATTAATAAAATCAGTGCAAATAAACAAAAAATCGAAATTCAAGCAAAGTAATTTGTTATCTTTTCCAAAATATTAGTAGGGAAGCAATTTGTTTTCTTTCACCAAGATTTACAGAGTCAGTTCATTAAAATATCACTTGTTTAACCATGTTAAAACAATTACTTGTTTAATTGAGGTTTTCACCTTTTAATGACTTTTGCCATATTGAAATTTGCCAAGAAATTAGCAAGTCTACAACTTTGATTCTTGCATACTATTTTAATACTTTTAGGTTGATGCCAATCCTTTAATTCTTTATTTGTCCAACACTTAGTATGTGCAAATTTCTTTGCTTAAGAATTCTGGATTAGCAAAGCAGGGATTTTCTTGACTTAAGCAGCTGCCAAATCGTGGAGGTACTCCCACCCAAGAAAGAGGAGTAAAAGTGAGATGTGCTCTTTTACGCTCCTGCAGCAAAATTAGAACTCAAGGACAGAGGGGGTAGAACAGCTCAACTACTGATGAGATTATTATTTAAAAGAAAAGAAAAGAAAAAGAATCAGTGATGTGGAAGATTATTGAATTTTTTTGTGAATCAAGATTTCCTCCAATAGCTCATTGTACACTGAATAAAAAAGGTTGGGTTATATTTTTATTCTGAAAAGATATTGCAAGCCATTTTTCTCAGCCATTTCATAAATTAGAATGGGAGAAAATAGATTTATATTATAGCAAGTACAATTTAGTGTAGACTAGTGGTGGGGGGCTACTACCAGAGGACTACAATTATGAATATTTATAACCTGAAATAGATGTAAGAAGTAAATTAGAGAAATTAACATGGGCAATAATCATATTCATACAGTGACACTGACTTGGAGAGAATTATATTAGGTAGTCAGAAGACTTTAGCCTATTGCTGCTTGAAATTATGTATACATGGATCCTTAATGTTCTGGGCTTGAATTTGAAAGGCTCACTCATCAAGATTTTTAGACACATTATATTTGCTTTTGCAAATTAGAAGCTCCAACCACAGATGCAAGTATACATTGCCATGTGTGGAATTAATGCTTCAGACAGCTTATGAATATGTATGTGTATTTTGGTGGCGCTTCTGCCACATGAGTCTGAAAAGCAGTGGGAAGTGGGTGGAACTGCGTGGAACTGCATATTGCTGTCAGAAAAGTGCAATTCTCAAAGAAAAAAATATAGGGGCAAATTTTCATTTCAGACATGTCTGCAAAAACTAAAATTTTCCCAAAGAGGAAAGCTGATATTTGTCCATTTTAATTGTTAAAATTTCTGTTGACATCTTCACAACTTAGAAATATTCTGAGGCCAATCCTTTATATTTAAATATACATACATCTTCAAGATGGTTTCTGGAATGCCTTAAGTTTCAATATGTAGTGAGATTTATATGGCACTGAGTTCTGTAATTACAGTTGTAGCTGATTGAATTACTGGTATATATGGGTTGGGTCTACCTTAAGTTATAGTGGGAGGTTTTGTGTCTGTATTTCACCAGGATGTTGGTATTAACCACTGATTACCTCAAAATCATGTTCATCTAGAAAAAGAAATACAATATAAATGGTAGTCCATTTGCAATCTGTTCCACTTTATGGGCACCAATTGTAAGTCATGGTAGCTGGGCAGGTTGGGGTGGAGGGACAGGAAAGCTAAGGCCAATAGCAGCTCCTGTGGTGGTGTGTGTGTCTGTAGCAGCGCAGGTGCTTCGAGGTTCCCTGGGCCCAAGAGGACGAAGGGTCTGCACCAACTGATAGTGGCACCCTTGGGTAGTTTGAATTAATTACCTGATATGATCAGCCCCCTTTGATAAAAGTTTTAGGGTGTTCCGGAAAACCTTGTCACTCAGTGATGATTTGGTGTAAGGGTCTGGTTAGAGCAGGATCAGATGATATTTACATGTTTCATATGCTGTAACAGTACAATTCTGATACTTCAGACAGATATTTAAACAATTCCTAACAGTACATTTTAAACATCAAATTGAACCAGTGACAGATAATAACACAATTACTATTGCTCTGTTTTATTGATGTAAACTTACTGCATTTGATCAATTATTACCAAAGAGATTTTAATCCATCGCTTACAAACAATTTGTTTACAAGGCATACTGATATCCTCCTAAAAGACCATCTGATACGGCTTTGCATTTTCACCTGTTCTTGAAGTAGTCCCTCAGGCTATTTCCCTTTACCCCAGTTATCATTTAGAAAAGGTTTGCTTTTGGTATGTAGTTAGGGTGCCTGTAAATTCCCTTTTTATCGTAGGTCTGGTCTAATGGAGGGTCCAAAGTTTTCTAAGTAACAATACTTTCTTCCATTTAGCCTTAGTCATCATTTCTTAATGGCCTTCCTCCTTAGAGCTCTAAATTGGATTAAGGTTGTATGTTATCTAGGAACTTTATAAAGAATTAATTGTTATAAATTTTCATTTGTCTTAAAAAACAAATAACAAAAACTCTTACACCTGTTAACCTCCCTTGCCCTTCTAGCTTCTGTGCCATTCTTCATTTCCCTTTGCAGTGCAACTCAACATGTCTACACTTGTTGTCTCTAATTCTCCTTTAATTAACTCCTAAACATACTTAAATCAGACTCTTGTCCTCACCATTCCCCTAGAACTCTGGTCAGGTTCAACAGTGACCTTTAAGTTACTATATCAGTAGGTTAGTGTTTGGCCCTCATCTTACTTGACCTATCCAGAGCATTAGAGACATGTATCTTCCTAGAGGCCTGTGACTCACTTGTTCCTCCACATTTTTCAGACTTTTTAATTTTGGAATCCCTGAAAGATGAGCACTTAGTCTGCTTATCTATTTGCAGTTATTGTTTGGGATCTCATTCAGTCTCATGACATTAAATATGATTTATAGACTGATGACTACCAACTTAATGTCATTAATCCAGACATTTCTTCAAAACAATCAATTTTCCTATTTCAGGAACTATAGGAATTTTTAGCTCTACATCAAAAATTTTAATAGACAAGTTTTGCATCTTCCACCAGAAACAAAAAAGAATCAATAAAGTGATAATTTTGAAATTTTGATATTGTTATGATTAAACATTCGTACTAATTTCCAAATTCCAGAGTTAGGGAGTTTAACTTAAGATAGACAAAATAAGATAGAGAAACTAGAATCACTCAATTCAGGAAACTGCATCATGCATATTTACATAATTTTTATGCATACTTGTTGATTGCTATTTCATATTTAAGGTTATTTACCTAACAAACTAATTCATGCCAACACAATGTACCATGTAATCCAATGGGAGATGTCATTTAGTGAGATAAATCATTTGCTTGTTTAGAAGAGTGTTACAAATATGTGTATCACTGTTATTTATATATCAATAGATGAAAGAAGAGTATAGCATTTATAACTAAAGAAGAAATACATATATTAATATGACCAGCTGATACATTTAAAGTGATCTTAGTAAATTATGTTTATTTTGCTTACCTTCCTTTGTAAACTTTGTCCTTTTTGCCTATCTACCAATAGGCAGTCAACTGCACTGCTTAAACACATTGAAAGTTGAATTATAACTAAAATGCATAGTCCACAGACTATTTCTTATATTTTTGGGCATGAAAATGTCCAAAAAATTTGTAATGATGAGCATTCCAGAACATTTTGCATTCTAAGTCTTACATGATTGTTTTAATATCTGGAATTGGGGAATATTGCACATTGTTGTATTTATCATTATTTCTTAGTTGGTCAATTTTGCTACAATTTTACAGTAGAAAAGAACTCTGATTTGAAAGCAATTTCAGACTGATTCATTTCAACCTTAAGAGTCACCAAAATGTTTACTCATCCTCTAAGTTACAATAATACTATTCATGTTGAAGAAAAGACAATGTTTAATTAGAGCTTTCATAAATGTTAAATAGTGTTTATGTGAAAATTAGGTGAGCATATAATGGGAACATGAATTATTTAAAACACATTCTTGCAAAATTGTGGTAAGAATACAGAGGAAGATAAACTTTCCCTATAGCTCTTTAGATTCAATGACAGGATGACATTTAGTATATAAAAGAGATTGAATGTAATTAAATAGGTGTATATAAATAAATATATATTTCAAATATATAAAAAGAGACAAAAGCAATGGGGCTTAGATGTGACATTTTCTTGATTTCTTTGTATTTAGCATCTCAATAAATATAATAGTTTGATGAACTATTGATCCATTTCGTGACTAGAAAATTGATACTGATGTCATTTAGACAATGAATGAAAATGTTTAAGAGTAATATTCAAAGGACAGATATTCAGAGAATGAAAACAAATGCTGGTATAAATGAAAACACGAAAAGTAATTTTGAAAGGAAAAATGTTCAACTTAGTAATATTATAGAAATGTAAATTAAAACCAGGGTGTGTACTGCTGTCCATCTACTAAATTATTAAATCACTAAAAAGCATAAATCTGATTTTTATTGAGTCTGTAGGGATGTTTATGAACTCACACATTGCTGCTAGTATAAATTAGAAGAATTTATCAATATTGGGAGGGTTACAACTGTGATCATACCTTTGATTCTATCTTTTGGCTTCTAT
The DNA here is from genome assembly GCF_028858775.2 of Pan troglodytes. Lineage (NCBI taxonomy): Eukaryota > Metazoa > Chordata > Mammalia > Primates > Hominidae > Pan > Pan troglodytes. The sequence continues at coordinate 28,041,161 of NC_072413.2, read as the reverse complement.
TTTTGAGACTTCCTCAAGAAAACAATTCAAAATAAAATACAGCAGCGAAGACTTAGTCACCAGACAGACTGATACATATACATAGGGAGCATGGGGGAGGATTATAAGAGGGGAGGGAAGGGAAGAATGAGAAGGGGCAGAGGGGAGAGAGAGAGAGAATGAGCCTGTGTGTGTGAGCTCTTTGCCTTTCAAATATGTATTCCATCAAGAAGTCAGATAGAAACTCAGTACGCTTTGTAAATTGTTTATATTCATTAGGAATGTACAGTATAGCCTGATGAAAATCTATGTTTTAAATAAATAAGTAAATCACTGTACAACATTTTATTTACACAATTATTGTAAATTTCAAAGAGTGTGTATGTGGAAGGGGAATGAAAGGAATTGCCGCCCCCTCAAAAAAAACCTTGATAATTTATAGATGATATTTAGGGGCAGGAGTACTTTATATTTCTATTTGTCTTTGTTTACTTCACGAATTTACCTGTATATTTATAATAATTATTGCATATTTTATACTTTAAAAAGAATATAATAATTTATATAATAAAGTATATTCTGCTAAATACTCTAATGTGCATTATAAATCATGGCCCTTGTTTTGTATGAATAAAATAAAAACTCAAAAATAGTCTAAAATAACTTAAAAATTCTGGGCCTCCTTTTATAGAATCAGCATTGTAATCTAAAATTATAGGTGAGATTTGAACTTAAAATACCTAATAATAAATCTACATTCTATGGCAATGAAACAAACTTAAATATTGTGCACAGCAGAGACTGGCACACGGCTAATACGCTTGATTTAAAACGGCCACAGTAAAGATCTGCTTGTGTTAGAGGAAACACTGGATCTTAGTAAATTCAGAACACAGCTCATGAATTGCTATGTTCAGAAAAGATACTACCCTAGCTTGCTTCCATTTTCTCTCCTTAATTTTACCATTAGTGCAAAGACACACCTGTACATGGAATAAAAATAATAGTATATGTTTAAGAAAAAAAAATCTAATTAACAAATTGTGTATTTCCTTTTCTGTGGGTAAACAGCAGCTGTGAAGCCTTTAAAATCCACTGTTTATTCAATGGAGTTATGTAGAAGAGTTTTGGAGACTAGCTTCATTTTATAAAAGCTTTAAAAAAAAACTTGCGCTCATCTCTTCCTATTTGAATAAGAAATACTCACTGTTCATGCACATGATTATTTTGAACATTGCTCCCATTTCAATGTAAGAAACCAAATTGTGCAAGCCAAATAGTGTTTATACCTCTTCCCACAGAACACACATGGAAAAGATAGCTGTGATATTCTTTACAGAATTTGGGATTTAGAGCGCACAGTATCTTAGAACAAATCAATTCTCGTTAGTGGCTTTTGTTTTCTTTAAGAAGAATGTATCTCAAATTTATCTGAAGGAAGAACAGGGAACAGATGAAGTGTTTCTTTGGTTATTATAGTTTGGATGATTTTTTGAAAAATTTGCTCTTTTTGTTTTTTCCTGTGGACATTTTTTTTTTGTCAACAGCTTAAAGATGACTACTATATATGAGATATAGAAATGGATGTCTTTTTAAGTGCGATTGCATTCTCTATTCTGTAGAAACACCTACCATTTCAATAAAATTATAGTGCTCCTACAAGCAAAAAATAGGCTTTTGTTACCCTTGTATATTTATGCATATTTTGCTTTTATTTTAACCACAAGAACTTTCTCCAATTTTGGCAGCACTAATAATCTGCAGATTGTCATTTTTTCATGATAGAGTGTGAAGTTTTTTCCAAAAATAATCTTATTTGTAGCTATCTCTATTTTGCCATTACATTTCCATGTATGCTTTTGAATGCATTTTATTTTGTGATCACATCACTTTGATCCAGCAAACATTAGGGGAATGTTTGGCTTTTTAAAGCAATGGCCTCAAATTGGCAGCACTTTAACACTGGTTACTAAAACCTTGCTAAGTCAATTTGAATTATTTTTTTCCGTCTAGTTTCCATAATTTTACTTACTTTCTTCACAAGTATTGCTATGCCCAGGTATTTGTGAGTTGCAAGTTTCCATATAGACAATGAACCTTGTCTTTTTGCCTGAGTTTTTCAACAATGCCATGTCTTGGCACTTAAGACATTATAGAAATTTTCCTGACTGCTGCTGTCACTGAGATACAAAATTATTTCCTTCCCACTTTTGTTGACTTATTTATAATGGTCACCAAATTTTAGCATCCAGGGTGGAATTTCACAAGCACAAATTGTGCCAAGCTTTGGTCTTCGAAACTTTAAATAGTGAATACAATTATTCTCTATAAATATTTGTAACAACATTTGAGACAAATTGATATGTGAAATGTTCACAGTGTTAACTAATGTTTGATAATAACACCAAAGCAGTATCTCATCCTCCCTACATCTACAGAATTATAGTATTAAAATTTGGACCTTCTGACCTTACATAAGGTATTTCATTTTAACACAATTTCATATTCTAGTGTGTTCTTGAGATTAAAACTAACTTGTGTGCTAATTTTACTGTGACATAAATCTATAGAAAGGAAGTTCAATTATATATTAGCTAACATAATAATTTTGACTTTATGTTTCATATTTTTATATTAGAACACGATTTTGTGTACTTTGAAGGAACTTTTAGTAATTTATTGCATTGGAGGGAAAATGCTGGCAGAGCTTCAGTTTTGTTGATCTATCACATGGGATTATATGTCATTTTTATAGAGTGAGAAATCAATTAAGTACACCTGAAAAATAGCTAATATTAAAATGATTTACTGTACCCAATGTTGGTGAGTATCTGAAGGAACTGGAAGTTTCATACACTGCTGGTGAGAACATAAAATACCACAATCACTTTGGAAAACAGTTCGGCAACTTTTAAGAAATATTAAACAAATACCTGTCATATATTCCAGCTATTCCAATCCTGAGTATGTACTTACTTAAGAGAAATTTACCATACCTTGGTGTGGTATATCTATCTATACTATGAGTTATATACATATGTCTATAATAGCTTTATTTGGAATAACTTAAAACTGAAAATAACTGACATGTGCATCAACAGATGGATGCACAAATTGTGGCATATCCATACAATAGGATATTATTTGGCAATAACAAGGGATGAAATACTGATATGTGCTACAACATGGGTGAATCTGAAAATAATTATGCTGAGTGAAAGACATTACACATAAAAAAGTACATAATATTCATTTTTAGAAAATTCTAGAAAGTGCAGTTTAATCTATGGTGAGGAAAAGCAGATCAGTGGTTGTCTGGAATTGGCGGGTAGGAAACAGCTAAGGGAGAGAGTATAGAGGAATATGAGAGGTGATGCATTTGTTTCCTTGGGATGAAGGATATGTTCATTATCTGGTAATTTCAGTGTTACATTGATATGACAAAGTTTATCAAATTGCCTACTTTAAATATGTGTACTTTATGTCAACTTTACCTTGGTTAAGTAGTTTAAATAATTAAGGTAACACATATGAAAGCACCTATCATGTTGCTTGGGAATTATAATGCATGTTATTACGTGGAAATGATAAAGTGATGAGGTAGAGGGAAAATCAGAGACAGTTTCACTTTCCCTACAAGGAAAAAATGGTCAAACAATAGTTTTCTCTTTAGATGGGAAAATCTCTGTGTATTTTTGAAGATTGGTTTATACACTGGTTCATATTTATTTTGTGTATGTATTTGTTGAAGTTTCCCCTACTGTCTTTTGGTCACCTGGTTTTCCACACATGTGAGTGAATACAATAACAGACCATGGATTCTATAAGTGACTGGTAAGGCTAGGGCTCACTGAGGTCACGTAGACTGAAGAGGAGCTATGTTAGAACTTCATTTTACATGGTCTCATAGCATCCTGTACACCTCTGTAACACTTATGACTATCATAATCATGTAATGAATTACATAATTAGTAGATTAAGATCTACTCTTTAAAATGCAAAACTAATTTTTTTGTTGTTGTTCACCGGGCTTTGTGTATAGTTAAAGCTTACTACTGTTTGTTCTGTGAGTGAATGAATAAAATATCGTCATAATCTAATAGTTTTATGGTATGGGCAAGAAAGGCCCTGTGAAACAGTGATTCCAAGTTCTTTAGAAGTATGTATAGTTTAGAGATCATTATAAGCTTAAAAATTGAAGAAAACTGTACAGAAATATGAGCAATGAGATTAAAAACTAGCATAGACATTGGGAAATCATGATGTTGTAGATAGGTTAAGCCAAATTAAAAAATCCCGTGGGGCTGGCTAATTCCAGGGATTGTTAAACTCAGTCAATTGATTAATGCTTATATCAATAAGAGGGATCAACTCTTTCTTTATTCAAAAAGCAAAACTAAATAACTGGCAGTATTTATGGCACATGATCAGTATGTTATTGAGTAAATTATGAATCTTTTTTTTTAGCTGGAATGATGAAATCTAAGTAATAATTAGACTGTGGGCTGGGCATGGTGGCTAACACTTGTAATCCCGTAAACACTTATAAACACTTTGGGAGGCTGAGGCGGGCAGGTCACAAGGTCAAGAGATCGAGACCATCCTGGCCAAGATGGTGAAACCTCATCTCTACTAAAAATACAAAAATTAGCTGGGCGTGGTGTCACGCACCTGTAGTCCAAGCTACTCAGGAGGCTCAGGCAGGAGAATGGCTTGAGCCCAGGAGGTGGAGGTTGCAGTGAGCTGAGATTGTGCCACTGCACTCCAGCCTGGCTACAGAGTGAGACTCCATCTCAAAAAAAGAAAAAAAAAAGAAAACTTGCTTGGTAATGCTTCTAACTAGTTTGCATCTTTATTATGAAATAAACAGTGAAAATATGTTATCCAAGGGCCTGGGGATTGATCCACCTGGCTTGCTATCACTTGTGTCTGCATACACTATCAGGGAGCCTGAAGACAGGTCCACCTCACCTGCCATGGCTGACACTCATGTGTCATTTGGGTGCCTAGGAATTGACACACCTTACTCACTGGCACTACTGGCTGCACTTCCTGTCCGGGGGCCTGACAATATACCCACCCTTCTTGCTGCCACTGATATACATGCATGGTGTCTAGGGGTGTAAAGATGGGCCCATGTGCACTGGTGCTCATGTGCCTCCTGGGCACCCAGAGACTGGCCTGCCCAGCCTGCCGCCATTGGCATTCACTTATAGGCACCACCTAGGTGCCTGGATCCCAGCCTGTCAAGCCCACTACCAGCAAAGTCTCACGACAGCCCAAGCCACTGAGGAACTCACGGACACCACTAATGCTGATAGAGTCAAAGAAATTATAAACACACTATACCAACACAGCCACCCAGAATCAAAGCCTAAGCACTCAACCCAACCAGCACTATAGCTATATCTATAGGAAAAAGTCTTCCCCCAAAAAGCCATCCATAAAATTGGAAGAAGTGAATGTTACATTAGATATGCAGATATCAAGATAAGGGCACAGAAAAATGAAAAAGCAAGGAAACGTGACACCTCCAAAGGTTCACAATAATTTTTCCATAACAGATACCCCAAAAAAGGAAATCTATGAAATGCCTAAAAGATAATTCCAAGTAACGATATCAAAGAAACTCAGTGAGGCTAGGCATGGTGGTTCATGTCTGTAATCTGAGCACTTTGGGAGACTGAGGCAGGAACATCACTTGAGCCCAGGAATTAGAGACCAGTCTGGGCAACATATGAGACCCTGTCTCTACAAAAAATTTAAAAATTAGTCAGGCATAGTAGCACACACCTATAGTCCCAGCTACTTGGGAAGCTGATGTGGGAGGATTGCTCGAGCCCAGGAGGTTGAGGCTGCAGTAAGCCATGATCACGCCACTGCACTCGAGCCTGAGTGATAGAGTGAGATCTTGTCTCAAAAATAAATAAATAAATAAAAGAAAACAAAGAAACTCAGTGAGATATAGGAATACACTGATAAAAATACAAAGAGATCAAGAAAACAAGTCATGATCTGAATGAGAAATTCAGCAAAGGCTAGATATCATAAGAAAGAAACAAACAGAAATCCTGGAAGTGAAGAAATCAAAAGAGGAGAATAAAAATATAGTTCAGAGCTTCAACAATAGACTAGATGAAGCAGAAAAACTAATTTCTGAATTGGAAGACAGGTCTTTTGAAATAACAAAGCCACAATTAAGAAAAGAAAAAAGAAGAATAAAGAAAGCCTACATAATATATTGGGCACCATAAACCAACTAAATACTCAAATTTTAGTTCCAGAAGGAGAAGATATGGCCAAATGCATAGAAAACCTATTTAACAAAATAGTAGTTAAAAATTCCCAAGTCTTGCAAGAGATACAGATACTCAGATAAGGAAGGTCAAAAGTCTTCAAACTGATTCAATTCCAAAAGGTCTTCTCCAAGGCACATTATAGTCAATCTGTCAAAAGTCACAGACAAAGAGAGAATTCTAAAAACAGCAATAGAAAAGTGTCAAGTCATCTGTAAGGGAATCCCCATCAGAGTAATAGTGGATTTCTCAGCAGAAACCTTACAAGTTAAAGAGAATGAGATACTATACTCAAAGTATTGAAAGAAAAAACAATTACAGCTAAGAACATGATACTCATAAAAACTCTCCTTCAAAAATATAGGAGAAATAAATTATTTTTCAGACAAGCAAAAACTGAGGGAATTCATCACCACTAGACTAACTCTACAAGAAATACTAAGTTAGTCCTATATCTGGAAGCAAAAGGATGATATCTACCACATGAAAACATATGAAAGTATACAACTCACTGGTATTGCAGATACACAAATGAGAAAGAGAAAGGAGCCAAATGTTATCACAACAAAAAGCCCACCAATTTGTAAAGATAAACAATGAAAGAGGAATAAAGGAATGAAGCAAATACAAAACAAACAGAAAACAGTTAACAAAATGACAGAAACTCAGCTATCAATAGCAACCTTGAATGTAAACAGTTTAAATTCCCCAATTAAAAGATATAGTCTGGCTGAATGGATTTTTAAAAAGACCTAACTATAAGCTGCCTGCAAGAAGCTTGCTTCACCTATGAGAAACTGTAGACACACATAAAATGAAAGTGAAGGCATGGAAAAAAATATTTCACCCAAACAGAAATCAAAAGTGTGCAAGAGTAGCTATAATAATATTATACCAAATAGCCTTTAAGTTAAAAATATATAAAAAGAGATAAAGAAGGCCATTATATAATGATAAGAGGATCAATTCTGCACGAGGGTATAACAGTTGTAAATATAAATGCACTCAGCACTGGAGAATCCAGATATATAGAGCAAATATTATTAGAGCTAAACAGATAGACTCCAATACAGTACCAGCTAGGGACTTCAGCATCTCACTGTTAGCACTGGAAAGATCATCTAGAGTGAAAATCAGCAAAGTAACATTGGACTTAATCTGCTCTATAAATAAACCAAACGGATCTAACAGATATTTACATAATATTTCATCCAGTAGCTGAAGAATACACACCTTCTCATCAGCACATAGAATATTCTCCAGGAAAGACCATATATTAGGCCTCAAAAAAAAAAAAAAAACACTGAACAAATTATATCAAGTACCTTCTCAGACCACAGTGGAACACAACTAGAAATCAATACCAAGAGGCACTTTGGAAACTATACAAATACATGGGAATTAAATAGCACGCTCCTATATGACCAATGAGTCAATGAAGAAATTAAGAAGGAAATTTAAAAATGTCTCGGAACAAATGAAAATTGAAGAACAACTTACTAAGCATATGGAATATAGCCAGAGCACTGCCAAGAGGGAGATTTATAGCAATAAATGCCTAAATCGAAAAAGTAAAAAGTTTCAAATAAACAACCTAGTGATGCAGCTCAAGGAACTAGATAAGCAAGAAAAAAACAAATCCAAAATTAGTTGAAGGAAAGAAATAAAGATCAGAGCAGAACTAAACAAAATAGACACTAAAAAAACAAGAATCAACAAAAAGAAAAGTTTTTTTTGAAAAGATAAACAAAGATCAATAAATCACTAGTTAGACTAACCGTGAGAACAAGAGAGAAAACCCAAATAAATAAAATCAGAAACAAAAAAGGAGCATTACAGCTGATACCACAGAAATACAAAGGATCATTGGAGACTATTATGAACCACTACATGCTAATAAATTGGAAAACCTGTAGGAAACAGGCAAATTCTTGGACACACACAGCCTATCAAGATTGAACCAGAAGAAATAGGAAACCTGAACAGACCATTAGCAAGAAATGAGATTGAATCAGTAACAAAAAGTCTCCAACCAAAGAAAAGCTCAGTACCTGATGGCTTTACTGCTGAAGTATACCAAACTTATAAAGAAGAACTAACACCAACTCTTCTCAAACTGTTCCAAAAAATTGAAGAGAAGGGAATTCTTCCTAACCCAGTCTAAAATACCAGCATTCCCTCGACACCAAAACCAGACAAGGAAACAACAAAAAAAGAAAATTATAAGCCATATTCCTGATGAACATATGTGCAAAAACCTCAACAAAATATTATGAAAATTAATCCAACAGCACATCAATAAGATAATCGTCCATGACAAAGTGGGATTTGTCCCAGGGATGCCAGGATGGTTCAACATACATAAATCAATAAATGTGATACATCACATCAACAGAATGGACAAAAATTATGCAATCATCTCAATAGATCCAGAAAAAATGCATTTGATAAAGTTTCACACCCCTTCATGTTGAAAACTCTGAACAAATTAGGTATAGAGGAACAAACCTCAACATAATAAAGAACAAATATGACAAACACATGTGACTAACATGATACTAAATGGGGAAAAACTGAAAGCCTTTACTCTTAAGAACTGGAACAAGATAAGGATGCCCACTTTCTTTTTTTTTTTTTTTTTGACAGCCCCACCAAACTTTTTATTTATTTATTTATTTATTTATTTTATTATGATTATACTTTAAGTTTTAGGGTACATGTGCACAATGTGCAGGTTAGTTACATATGTATACATGTGCCATGCTGGTGTGCTGCACCCATTAACTCATCATTTAGCATTAGGTATATCTCCTAAAGCTATCCCTCCCCCTTCCCCCTACCCCACAACAGTCCCCAGAGTGTGATGTTCCCCTTCCTGTGTCCATGGGGATGCCTACTTTCACTACTCCTTTTCAAGACAGTACTAGAAGTCTTATTCGGAACAATCAGTCAAGAAAAAGAAATAAAGAGCATCCAAATTGGAAAGGAGGAAGTCAAATTGTCCCTCTTTGCAGATGACGTGATCTTATATATAGACAAACCTTAGGACTCTATCAGAAACTCTTAGAACCAATAAATTCATTGAAGTTGCAGGATACAAAATGAACATACAAAAATCAATAGCATATTTACATACCAGTAACAAAGTAGCCAAAAAAGGAAATCAGGAAAGCAAACCCATTTACAATAGCTACAAAAATAAATTTAAAAAATACCTAAATTTGACCAAAGAGGTTGTTATCCAAAAGACCACCAGAAAGGCTAAGTAGTAGAAAAGAGGTCTTTATTGGCAATATCGGTTTACAAACCTCCCTTTGAAGATGAAAAGGGCAGGTTGGGTTTTATGCCTCACAGGGCCTGTATCACAAAATAGACATATTATTCAGCAGGTTTGGAGGGGCAGCTGTACATATTTGTGAGGGAAGTTGAGTGCATGTGTAATGGGTAAGCATATTTAACATACATCCCTTGATCACTTTTGAGCGGGGTTATAGCAGTAAAAGGAGATGGAATTTGGCTCTTCACATGAGAAGGTGAACAATAGGACACAAAGACAGTTTGTATGCAGCCTCTATAAGCTGGTTGAAGCTGCCCTAAAGTCTACAGTTGTTTATCAAGAAAGAGCATTTGTAAAGCCAGTTCTCTTTTCAATCAGAGTTATAGTGGCCTGGGTTGTAAATCAGAGTTAGGAAGCAATCTGATAATTTGTTTGATAACGCCTATTGTTAGAGAATTTAGCAAAGGTGTGTTTTTTCTTGTAGCCGTAGGAATTGAGACAGTTGCCATGCCAGCTGATCCCTGAATGCTGAACCGTGAACCCTCAGACCACAGGCAACTTTTGTATCCTTAAGCTTAGGATTCATCTTAGTTGACAAAGGGACATTTATTTTGGTCTCTCAGATCTCGAAGTGAAAGCCCTTTACAATGAAAATTACAAAACCCTTTTGAAAGTAATTGAAAAGGACAGAAACAAATGGAAAAACATCCCATGCTCATGGATTAAAATAATTAATATTATTAAAATGACCATACTACATGAAGCAATCTACAGATTCAATGCAATCTCTACCAAAATACCAATGACATTCTTCACAGAAGTAGAAAAATCAATTCTAAAATTCATATGGAACCACAAAAGACCCTGAATACTCAAAGCAGTACTGAGCAAAAAGAACAAAGCTGGAGGCATCACACTACCTGACTCTAAAATATAATACCAAGGTGTAGTTACCAAAACAGTATGGTATCTTGGTGACAAAAGTACCAAGAGCATATACTGGGGAAAGGACACCCTCTTCAATAAATGGTGCTTTGGAACACTGGATATTCATATGCAGAGGAATGAAACTAGACTCCTATCTTTCACCATATAGAAAGTCAATTCAAAGTGGACTAAAGACTTAAATGTAAGACCTGAAACTATAAAACCGCTAGAAGAAAACATAGAGAAAATGCTTCAGGACATTGGTCTAGGCAAAGATTTTATGGCTAAGATTGCAAAAGCACAGCCAACAAAAACAGAAGTAGACAAACTAAAAAGCTTAGGCACAGCAAAGGATACAGTCAATAGAATGAGTAGACGACCTGTAGAATGGAAGAAAATATTCACAAACTATTCATCTAACAGGTGACTAATATCCAGAATATACAACAAACTCAACCAACAGCAAAAATACAAATAATCCCATTTAAAAGTTGGCTAAGCTTCTGAGTGGACATTCTCAACAGAAGACATACGAATCGCCAACAGACAGAAGAAAAAATGCTCAGCATCTCTCTAATCATCAGGAAAATGCAAATCAAAACCACAGTGAGATATCTCGTCCCAGTTAGAATGTCTATTATGAAAAAAATAGCATGCTGGCAAGGAAATGGAGAAAAGGGAACTCTTGTACACTATTGATGGGAATGTAAATTAGTATAGCTATTTTGGTAAATGTATGGAGGCTTCTTAGAAACTTAAAATGGAACCACCATATATATATAATCCAGCAATCCCACCACTGGGTATGTAGCCAATGGAAAGGAAATCAGTATATCAAAGGGATATCTGCATCCCATTTTTATCAGCACTATTCACGGTAGCTAAGATATAGAATCAACTTAGGAATTCATCAACGGATGAACGGATAAAGAAAATGTGGAATATATGTACAACAGAACACTAGCCATAAAAAATGAAATCTTGTCATTTGTGGCAATATGGATGGAACTGGAGGTCATTATGTTAAGTGAAATAAGCCAGGTACAGAAAGACAAGTACTCCATGTTCTCATTCATATGTGGAAGCTAGAAAATTTGATTTCATGGAGGTAGAGAATAGAAGGATGGTTACCAGAGTCTAGGAAGGGTGGGATTGGGAATAAAGACAGGTTAGTTATCGGGTACAAACACACAGCTAGAGAGAAGGAATACATTCTAGTGTTCGATAGCACAGTAGGATGACTATAATTAACAATGATTTATTTTATGTTTCAAAATAGCTAGAAGAGAATACTTGAAATGTTCCTAACACAAAGAAATAAATGTTTGAGGTGATGGATATCCTAAATACCCTGATTTGATCAATACAAATTGCATGCTTGTATCATAAATATGTACAATATTACATATCAATTTTAAAAACTGAAAATTTCCACATCAGATATGTACAGTAAAAAACAGTTTAGGCCAGGGGCAGTGGCTCACGCCTGTAATACCGGCACTTTAGGTGGCCAAGGCGGTGGATTACTTGAGCCTGGGAGTTCAAGACCAGCCTGGGCAACATGGCAAAACCCCATCTCAACCAAAAAAAAGAAAAAAAAATTAGCTGGGCATGGTGGTATTGGTGGCACATGCCTGTAGTCCTGGCAACTTGGGAGGTTGAGGTGGGAAGAACTCTTGAGCCTGGGAGGTGGAGGCTGCAGTGACCCATGATAGCACCACCGCATCTAGCCTGGGCAACAGAAGGAGACCCTGTATCAAAAAAGCAAAAAACAAAAGCAATTGAAATATTTTTAACTATTACATTAGAATAAACATGTTAATAAAAGAATGAAAAAAAGAAAGAATCGTTCAAAGTTTAGACTCATAGTTATAATTTATCTTATCTAATGTAAAATTATAGTCAGTATTTTTTTTAGGACCTTTTGGGTTTTGTTGCTAGTAACGCTCAAAACTCAGGGAAAATCATCAAATTAATATAGTCTTCAAGATACAGCAAATTGCCCTCAATGCGTTTGTGAGTCAGACCGGAACGTAACTAATGAAAGTCCTTTTGAAAGCAGACCACATGACTAAGACACAGAAAACCATTGATAATGTTAAAAAATGTTTACCAGTACATCAGAGTATCACTGATAATGTCTCTTTTCCTTTATTCAGAATCTTCTCAAAACAAGTAGGATTTCAGTCTTCAACCGAACTGAGCATTATGATACACTGTTTTAGGAAAACAAATGGTTTTAGGTATTCAAGGAATATTAGGGTGTAAAGCATATATTGTAGACGCACATCTGGGTATACATGTAATATGGATATTCTTGACAAGATCAGAGAAAAGATCATTTAATCACAGAAGGAGAATTTGAAAACTGCTACTTTTTAGAAGTGGCAGCAGATTGAATTGTATATCTCAGAGCATTTTTTAAATAATTCACAAATGATACTGTTGTCTCCTTTTAAATACTCTTTAGGGGGAATATGTTGACTGCTCTTTTTTCTCTTGTCAAGTTACTTTAGTAAAGGTGTGTTCTATAGTATGTTATGGAAATGTTCATGTGAAGTAGAATCTCTCAATATACAAAATGAACTTTCAAAATGCTTCTACTTTAACTTGGTGGTAGACATTTCTCATTCTTTTGGGTTCTCCTATATTTTAAAGACTCCCTTGCCTTTTGAAGGAGAGACCTCAGCCATTATCAAAACTGAAAACGCCTTTCCAGTCTTCTTTGTACCTTGGCTCAGGCCGGATAAATTTTCATCTAATGAAGCAGGTGCCTCCCTGACTATTCTTGCATTTGGTGGCTGCAACTTTAGTAGTTTCATCCAGTTTCCAGTAAAAGCAGTGGTAGCTGAACTGATGGCATGACCAGCCAGAGGCTTGTCTTGGAAATATTGAGGGGGTAAACTGGTGTGTCACTGGCAGTGATAGGACCTCTGTCTTATAATTTGAGACATTGTTTATAGCTGTTGAACATCCAACTTGGTTTCCAGTCCTCTCAAGATTCTTTTTTTTATTATTATTATACTTTATGTTCTAGGGTACATGTGCATAACATGCAGGTTTGTTACATATGTATACTTGTGCCATGTTGGTGTGCTGCACCCATTAACTCCTCATTTACATTAGGTATATCTTCTAATGCTATCCCTCCTCCCTCCCCCCACCCCACGACAGGCCCCAGTGTGTGATGTTCCCCTTCCTGTGTCCAAGTGTTCTCATTGTTCAATTCCCACCTATGAGTGAGAACATGAGGTGTTTGGTTTTCTGTCCTTGTGATAGTTTGCTGAGAATGATGGTTTCCAGCTTCATCCATGTCCCTACAAAGGACATGAACTCATCCTTTTTTATGGTGGCATAGTATTCCATGATGTATATGTGCTACATTTTCTTAATCCAGTCTATCACTGATGGGCATTTGGGTTCATTCCAAGTCTTTGCTATTGTGAATAGTGCTGCAATAAACATACGTGTGCATGTGTCTTTATAGCAGCATGATTTATAATCCTTTGGGTATATACCCAGTAATGGGATGGCTGGGTCAAATGGTATTTCTAGTTCTAGATCCTTGAGAAATCACCACACTGTCTTCCACGATGGTTGAACTAGTTTACAGTCCCACCAACAATATAAAAGTGTTCTTATTTCTCCACATCCTCTCCAACACCTGTTGTTTCCTAACTTTTTAATGTTCACCATTCTAACTGGTGTAAGATGGTATCTGATTGTGGTTTTGATTTGCATTTCTCTGATGGCCAGTGATGATGAGCACTTTTTCAGGTGTCTGTTGGCTGCATAAATGTCTTCTTTTGAGAAGTGTCTGTTCATATCCTTTGCCCACTTTTTGTTGGGGTTGTTTGATGTTTTCTTGTAAATTTAAGTTCTTGGTAGATTCTGGGTATTAGCCCTTTGTCAGATGGGTAGATTGCAAAAGTTTTCTCCCATTCTGTAGGTTGCCTGTTCACTCTGATGGTAGTTTCTTTTGATGTGCAGAAGCTCTTTAGTTTAATTAGATCCCATTTGTTAATTTTGGCTTTTGTTGCCATTGCTTTTGGTGTTTTAGTCATGAAGTCCTTGCCCATGCCTATGTCCTGAGTGGTATTGCCTAGGTTTTCTTCTAGGGTTTTTATGATTTTAGGTCTAATATTTAAGTCTTTAATCCATCTTGAATTAATTTTTGTATAAGGTGTAAGGAAGGGATCCAGTTTCAGCTTTCTACATATGGCTAGCCAGTTTTCTCAGCACCATTTGTTAAACAGGGACTCCTTTCCCCATTTCTTGTTTTTGTCAGGTTTGCCAAAGATCAGATGGTTGTAGATGTGTGGTATTATTTCTGAGGGGTCTGTTCTGTTCCATTGGTGTATATATCTGTTTTGGTACCAGTACCATGCTGTTTTGGTTACTGTAGCCTTGTAGTATAGTTTGAAGTCAGGTAGCGTGATGCCTCCAGCTTTGTTCTTTTGGCTTAGGATTGTCTTGGCAATGCGGGCTCTTTTTGGGTTCCATATGAACTTTAAAGTAGTTTTTTCCAATTCTGTGAAGAAAGTCATTGGTAGCTTGATGGAGATGGCATTGAATCTATAAATTACCTTGGGCAGTATGGCCATTTTCACGATATTTATTCTTCCTATCTATGAGCATGGAATGTTCTTCCATTTGTTTGTGTCCTCTTTTATTTCGTTGAGCAGTGGTTTGTAGTTCTCCTGGAAGAGGTCCTTCACATGCCTTGTAAGTTGGATTCCTAGGTATTTTATTCTCTTTGAAGCAATTGTGAATGGGAGTTCACTCATGATTTGGCTCTCTGTTTGTCTGTTATTGGTGTATAGGAATGCTTGTGATTTTTGCACATTGATTTTGTATCCTGAGACTTTGCTGAAGTTGCTTATCAGCTTAAGGAGATTTGGGGCTGAGACGATGGGGTTTTCTAAATATAAAATCATGTCATCTGAAAACAGGGACAATTTGACTTCCTCTTTTCCTAATTGAATACTCTTTATTTCTTTCTCCTGCCTGATTGCCTGGCCAGAACTTCCAACACTATGTTGAATAGGAGTGGTGAGAAAGGACATCCCTGTCTTGTGCCAGTTTTCAAAGGGAACACTTCCCGTTTTTGCCCATTCAGTATGATATTGGCTGTGGGTTTGTCATAGATGGCTCTTCTTATTTTGAGATACATCCCATCAATACCTAATTTATTGAGAGTTTTTAGCATGAAGGGCTGTTGAATTTTGTCAAAGGCCTTTTCTGCATCTATTCAGATAATCACGTGGTTTTTGTCTTTGGTTCTGTTTATATGCTGGATTACGTTTATTGATTTGCATATGTTGAGCCAGCCTTGCTTCCCAGGGATGAATCTCACTTGATCATGGTGGATAAGCTTTTTGATGTGCTGCTGGATTCAGTTTACCAGTATTTTATTGAGGATTTTTGCATCGGTGATCATCAGGGATATTGGTCTAAAATTCTCTTTTTTGTTGTGTCTCTGCCAGGCTTTGGTATCAGGATGATGCTGGCCTCATACAATGAGTTAGGGAGGATTCCCTCTTTTTCTATCAATTGGAATCATTTCAGAAGGAATGGAAACAGCTCCTCCTTGTACCTCTGGTAGAATTCGGCTGTGAATCCATCTGGTCCTGGACTTTTTTTGGATGGTGTGCTATTATTGCCTCAATTTCAGAGCCTGTTATTTGTCTATTCAGGGATTCAACTTTTTCCTAGTTTAGTCTTGGGAGGGTATATGTGTCCAGGAATTTATCTATTTCTTCTAGATTTTCTAGTTTATTTGCATGGAGATGTTTTTGATATTCTGTGATGGTAGTTTGTATTTCTGTGGGATCAGTGGTGATAACCCTGTTATCTTTTTCTATTGCATCTATTTGATTCTTCTCTCTTTCCTTCTTTGTTAATCTTGCTAGCGGTCTATCGATTTTTTTGATCTTTTCAAAAAACCAGCTCCTGGATTCATTGATTTTTTTGAAGGGTTTTTTATGTCTCTATCTCCTTCATTTCTGCTCCGATCTTAGTTATTTCTTGCCTTCTGCTAGCTTTTGAATGTGTTTGCTCTTGCTTCTCTAGTTCTTTTAATTGTGATGTTAGGGTGTCAATTTTAGATCTTTCCTGCTTTCTGTTGTGGGCATTTAGTGCTATAAATTTGTAGTGCTTTAAATGTGTCCCAGAGAGTCTGGTATGTTGTGTCTTTGTTCTCATTGGTTTCAAAGAACATCTTTATTTCTGCTTTCATTTAGTTATCTACCCAGTAGTCACTCAGGAGCAGGTTGTTCAGTTTCCATGTAGTTGAGCGGTTTTGAATGAGTTTCTTAATCCTGAGTTCTAGTTTGATTGCACTGTGGTCTGAGAGACAGTTTGTTATAATTTCTGTTCTTTTACATTTGCTGAGGAGTGCTTTACTTCCAACTATGTGGTCAATTTTGGAATAAGTGCGATGTGGTGCTGAGAAGAATGTATATTCTGTTGATTTGGGGTGGAAAGTTCTGTAGATGTCTATTATGTCTGCTTGGTGCAGAGCTGAGTTCAATTCCTGTATATCCTTAGTAACCTTCTGTCTCATTGATCTGTCTAATATTGACAGTGGGGTGTTAAAGTCTCCCATTATTACTGTGTGGGAGTCTAAGTCCCTTTGTAGGTCTCTAAGGACTTGCTTTATGAATCTGGGTGCTCCTGTATTGGGTGCATATATATTTAGGATAGTTAGCTCTTCTTGTTGAATTGATCCCTTTACCATTATGTAATGACCTTCTTTGTCTCTTTTGATCTTTGTTGGTTTAAAGTCTGTTTTATCAGAGGCTAGGATTGCAGCCCCTGCTTTTTTTTGTTTTCCATTTGCTTGGTAGATCTTCCTCCATCCCTTTATTTTGAGCCTATGTGTATCTCTGCACGTGAGATGGGTTTCCTGAATACAGCACACTGATGGGTCTTGACTCTTTATCCAGTTTGCCAGTCTGTGTCTTTTAATTGAGGTATTTAGCCCATTTACATTTAAGGTTAATATTGTTATGTGTGAATTTGATCCTGTCATTATGATTTAGCTGGTTATTTTGCTCGTTAGTTGATGCAGTTTCTTCCTAGCATTGATGATCTTTACAATTTGGCATGTTTTTGCAGTGGCTGGTACCAGTTCTTCCTTTCCATGTTTAGTGCTTCCTTCAGGAGCTCTTGTAAGGCAGGCCTGGTGGTGACAAAATCTCTCAGCATTTGCTTGTCTGTAAAGGATTTTATTTCTCCTTCACTTCTAAAGCTTAGTTTGACTGGATATGAAATTCTGAGTTGAAAATTCTTTTCTTTAAGAATGTTGAATATTGGCCCCCACTCTCTTCTGGCTTGTAGGGTTTCTGCAGAGAGATGCGCTGTTAGTCTGATGAGCTTCCCTTTGTGGGTAACCTGACCTTTATCTCTGGCTGCCCTTAACATTTTTTCCTGCATTTCAACTTTAGTGAATCTGACAATTATGTGTCTTGGAGTTGCTCTTCTCAAGGATTATCTTTGTGGTGTTCTCTGTGTTTTCTGAATTTGAATGTTGGTGTGCCTTGCTAGTTTGGGGAAGTTCTCCTGGATAATATCCTGCAGAGTGTTTTCCAACTTGGTTCCATTCTCCCCATCACTTTCAGGTACAGCAATCAGATCTAGATTTGGTCCTTTCACATAGTTCCATATTTCTTGGAGGCTTTGTTCATTTCTTTTACTCTTTTTTCTCTAAACTTCTCTTCTTGCTTCATTTCATTGATTTGATCTTCAGTCACTGATACCCTTTCTTCCAGTTGATTGGATCGGGTACTGAAGCTTGTGCACGTGTCCCGTAGTTCTTGTGCCATGGTTTTCAGCTCCATCAGGTCATTTAAGGACTTCTCTACACTAGTTATTCTAGTTAGCCATTCGTGTAATCTTTTTTCAAGGTTTTTAGCTTCTTTGTGATGTGTTCGAACATTCTCCTTTAGCTCGGAGAAGTTTGATCGTCTGAAGCCTTCTTCTCTCAACTCATCAAAGTCATTCTCCGTCCAGCTTTGTTCAGTTGCTGGTGAGGAGCGCATTCCTTTGGAGGAGAAGAGGCACTCTGATTTTTAGAATTTTCAGCTTTTCTGCTCTGGTTTCTCCCCATCTTTGTGTTTTCATCTACCTTTGGTCTTTGATTATGATGACGTACTGATGGGGTTTTGGTGTGGATGTCCTTTCTGCTTGTTAGTTTTCCTTCTGACAGTCAGGACCCTCAGCTGCAGGTCTGTTGGAGTTTGCTGGAGGTCCACTCCAGACCCTGTTTGCCTGGGTATCACCAACGGAGGCTGCAGAAGAGCGAGTATTGCAGAACAGCAAATGTTGCTGCCTGATTGTTCCTCTGGAAGCTTCGTCTCAGAGGGGCACCTGGCCGTGTGAGGTGTCAGTTGGCCCCTACTGGGAGGTGCCTCCCAGTTAGGCTACTTGGGGGTCAGGGACCCACTTGAGGAGGCAGTCTGGCTGTTCTCAGATCTCAAACTCCATGCTGGGAGAACTACTACTCTCTTCAAAGCTGTTAGACAGGGACATTTAAGTTTGCAGAAGGTTCTGCTGCCTTTTATTCAGCTATGCCCTGCCCCCAGAGATGGAGTCTCCAGAGGCAGGGAGGCCTCCTTGAGCTTTGGTGGCCTCCACCCAGTTTGAGCTTCACAGCTGCTTTGTTTACCTACTCAAGCCTCAGCAATGGTGGATGCCCCTCCCCAAGACTTGCTGCTGCCTTGCAGTTTGATCTCAGACTGCTGTGCTAGCAATGAGCGAGGCTCCGTGGGTGGGGGACCCTCGAGTCATGCGTGGGATATAATCTCCTGGTGTGCCATTTGCTAAGACCATTGGAAAAGCGCAGCATTAGGGTGGGAATGACCCGATTTTTCCAGGTGCTGTCTGTCACAGCTTCCCTTGGCTAGGAAAGGGAATTCCCTGACCCTTTGCTTTTCCCGGGTGAGGCAATGCCTCGCCCTGCTTCGACTCTCATTCGGTGGGCTGCACCCACTGT
Organism: Pan troglodytes; assembly: GCF_028858775.2. Taxonomy (NCBI): domain Eukaryota; kingdom Metazoa; phylum Chordata; class Mammalia; order Primates; family Hominidae; genus Pan; species Pan troglodytes. The sequence continues at coordinate 28,021,687 of NC_072413.2, read as the reverse complement.
CCTGCACCCACTGTCTGACAAGCACCAATGAGACAAACCTGGTACCTCAGTTGGAAATGCAGAAATCACCTGCCTTCTGCGTCGCTCACACTGGGAGCTATAGAATGGAGCTGTTCCTATTCGGCCATCTTGGAACCTCTCGGTCCTCTCAAGATTCTATAAGCTATTCACATCTCTTTCAGTACGTTCATTTTTTTTTCATAAATCAGACAAGAATTTGTTTCCGCTGCTTCCAACTAAGAACCCTTGATACAATCTCTTCTATCGAAACTATTACTAAATGTTGTCATTTTATGCCTCAAAATGACTTCTGCTATACCTGATTGCTCATCTCTTTAGGCATTATAACTACAACTTCTTGGTAAATAGTCTGGTTTTCCAACCTCTCCCCTGATTTGTCCTTCATAGACATCTTCATAAAGCACCACTATTATCATGTTGCTTTCCTGTGGCAGAATGCAAATCACACTTTCTTAGTATCTCCTAACTGTTTTGAAGCTTTGGAATCAGGTGAATGTGAGCAGTTATCCTCTTCATATTAGATTGTGTGACCATGAATAAGGTACTTCATTTCCCCAAAGCACAGTTTCCTCCTCTTTAAATGAAGATAATGACTTATAAAATGTATAGTTGCTGTGGGAATTTAGTTGAATGATATGAAAAAATGCAGAATAATGTCAACTTCTTGTGTCCCAAATTCCAGTTCCACCACCTAACAACTCTGTATTCCAGCAAATTGCTGTACTATGCCTTAGTATTTCCACCTGCAAAATGGTGATGGTAAAATGGTACCTAACTCATGCATATGAAATGCTCAGGAGGGTGCTGGTCATAGTGAGCCCTCAGTAGGTATTATTATTATTATTGGTAAAACGTTCAAGTAATGATAGCACTGATTTCCTCCCCTTCCTTTTCCTCTTCTTTCTCCTTGTTCTGTTCTCTTCCTCTTACTTTGCTACTACTACTGCAAAGTCAACTGATGTACACATTTTCAGGAGGTATGTTTTAATAATAAAGAAAGTAAGAAAAAAGCCATAAAATTATTTCTTAAATATAACCTTGTCCCATTTCACTCTTCCGTAGTGCCCATCCTCCCTCTTCAAGTGCATCTCATTCTCTCCAGCAGGTGCCACACTAGCTTCCTGTCTTTTGTCATTGCCCTGCACATTCATACTTTCAGTGCAGAGAAGGTGTTTGTTTTTCCGGTTGATTCTCCCATGAGCTTATCCACACCCCAGTATTTTCAAGTGTCCATTTAGATATCGTCTTTTCTGGGAGGCATTTCCCATATACTGTAGCTCAACTGATCTTTTCTTTCTTTGATCCAACGTTTATGACATGTAAGACTTAACCCTTGATTGCTCTACTGCTTTTAATGAATGTGTATTATTAGTTTGTATCTAACTTGGAGAATGAGGTCCTGGAGGGTAGAAGCCACAGTGTCACACTCACTACTGATCATAATCGCTTATTTTTATTAACAAATGGTCCAGAAGTAGTAACTTTGGAACTGTTTCCAGGTTGCCTGGGTACATTTCGTTGTCTCATGTGCAGCTTGCAGTCTCTTATGAATTTAATTCTCTCAAAATAGGAAAAATCCATTTACTAGCAATGGTCATAACTAAAGAAAACTTGGATTAAATTGCTGTGTTCTTTTCTGTAGAAATATTGTATCAAATAAGATTGGATTGTATGAGATTATATATTTATATTTTCAAAAGGAATCAACAAACAGATCTGATGAGCACAGACAGCTCATCAGAAAAATAAATTTGAGTGTAATTCATGGATCATGTAGAGTCATATGTGTATACCTACATAATATAATGGTTTTTGCATTGTTTTTACTCTTTTTTTTTTTTTTTTTTTTTTGAGACAGAGTCTCGCTCTGTCATCCATGCTGGAGTGCATTGGCACAATCTCAGCTCACTGCAACCTCTACCTCCCAAGTTCAAGTGATTCTCCTATCTCAGCCTCCCGAGTAGCTAGGATTACCAGCACGTGCCACCATGCCCAGCTAATTTTTGTATTTTTAGTAGAGTGGGGTTTTGACATGTTGGCCAGGCTGGTCTCAAACTCCTGACCTCCAGTGATTCACTCGCCTGGGCCTCCCAAAGTGCTGGGATTACAGGCATGAGTCACCACAGCCGGCCATTTTCACTCTTTTAAAAACTAGTTATGTATAAAAGCGTCGTCTAAAATGATAGTTGGAGAAGGATTTATCAAAAAGTATCTCAGTTTGTTACTGATCCTCTAAAATATTTTCAACAGTGCAAACATTTTAAGATTTTAAAGGAAAATTTAAGAACTAAGAAATCTTAAGTCACTGAGTGCCAATAAAATTAAAATTATTAAAACAAAAAATGAGCCAAAACAACTAGACACTATAAAGTGAAGATAAAGAATGTATTCACTCAGATTTCTGTGGAATAAAATCTTACGAAGAAGAGTCTTGTTATCAGTTGTGCTTTCTAAGGAATGTGTGAGAGCTGAAATTGTGAGGTTAGACATATAGGAGATAATAGAGAAATGGGCATCGTTTTTGCAGGAAAGGTGAAAGAAGCTAAGATTCCTGAGATATTTAATTCTACAGTCTTTGGAGGCAGGGAAATATAATACTTTCTATCTGCTGATCTAATGTGTACAGTCATGAAACATTTTATGTTAGGCAGAGCTTTGCAACCTAGAGGCAATTGTAATATGTCAGTAAAAATGTGATTGACATTAAGTAGGTATCAAGAACATTTCAGATGATAATGGAAGAAAAATGTATACTCATACACATAAAGAAATATAAAATATAAAGTACATACGATATTACCTTATTCCATTTGGGCGGCTATAACAAAATACCTTTGACTGGGTGACTGATAAACAACAGAAATGTATTGCTCACAGGTCCAAGATGAAAGCACCAGCAGATTCGGAATTGGGTGAGTGCTTGCTTTCTGGTTCGTAGATGTTGTCTCCTAGCTGCATCCTCACTTGGTGGGAGGGATGACAAGCCTTCTTGAGGGCTCATTTATAGGGGTACTAATCACATCTTAAAGGCCTCACTTCTTAATACTGTTGCATTGGGGATTAGGTTTCAACATATGAATTTTAGAGGGACACAAAAACTGAGACCATAGTATGCCACCTCTCATCTCCTAAATTAATATTCTTCTCACATGCTAAATACATTCATTCCATCCCAATATCCCCCAAAGGCTTACCTTGTTTAAGCATTAACTCACAAGTCAAAAGTCCAGTCTCATCCAAATATCTAAATCATATATGGCTGAGAGTCATTGTATGATTCACCCTGAGGCAAATTTCTCTCCAGTTGTGAGCCTGTGAAATCAAACAAATTATGCATTTTGAAAATACAGTGGTGGAACAGGCACGGGGTAGATATTCCTCTTTCAAAAGGGAGAAATGGGAAGGAAGAAAACAGTACAAGTCGCAATAAGTCCAAAACAAAACAGGGCAAACATTAAATCTTAAGGCTTGTGAATAATCTTCTTAGATTCCATGTCCTGCCTTTGCAGCACACTGGTGTGAGGGTTAGGCTTTCAAGTTTGCAGGCATTCCAGCCCTCATGACTTTGCTGGGCACAGCCCTTATGGGTTGGAGTGGCATACTCATGACTCTCCCAGGCTGGAGTTCAATGCAAGTTGGATCTACAGTTCTGAGTTCTTGTGGGTGCCTGCACTCCCATGGCTTCACTGGGCATTGCCCAAGTAGGGACTCTCTACCTGGGCCTCAATGCTGTCCGAGGAAGCCTTTGAAATCTAGATGGGTGTAGCTATGCCCCTGCTGCTTGTGCACTCTGTGCATGGGTAGAGATGACACCACACAGACACCACCAAGGTTTACCACCTGTGCTAACTGGAAGAGCAGCCAACATGGGGTGGCTGAGGAGCACTATGCCAGAATGTGGGAGGCAGAGACTTGAGGCAGTGCTAGGCGGCAACTGCCAGAGTCATACATGTGCCCAAGAGCCCTTGTTTGACATAGTTCTGTTCTCCAGGTCTTGGCACTCTGGGCCTGTGATGAGAGGGGCAGCCCAGTGCTCTCCAAAATGCAGCTGGGGCCATTCGTCCATCATCTTGATGAACAGCACCTGGCTTCCACAGAACCGTAACAGTCTCTTTATCAAAGGGTTGCTTAGCCACACCCTTGGTATTCTCTCCTGAACTCGCCTTTTCATTCTTTAAAATGTGGCAAGGCTGAGAATTTTCCAAATCTTTAAGTTCTGCTTCCCTTTTGATTATAAATTTTGTCTTTGAATAGTTCCTATCTTCTCACGTTACTATTTAGAGAGAAGCTGTGTTGTACCCTCAACACTTTGTTTATTCTTTTTCTTTAATTTTCTTCTTTTCTCTTTCTTTCCTTTTTTTTTTTTTTTTTTTTTTTTTGGACAGTGTCTCACTCTATCACTCAGGCTGGAGTGCAGTGGCACGATCATGGCTCCTGGGCTCAAGTGATCTTCCCACCACAGCCTCTCAAGTAGCTGGGACTACAGACGCGTGCCACCACACCTGGCTAATTTAGTTGTTGTTGTTTATATTTTGTAGAGACAAGGTCTCACTGTGTTGTGCAGGGTGGTCTTAAACTCCTGAGCTCAAGTAATCCTCCCACCTTGGTCTCCCAAAGTGCTGGGATTACAGGTGTGAGTCACAATGCCTGACCTCCTTAGATATTTCTTTCACCAGATATCTTGTTTCACATCTCAAGTTCTACTTCACACAAAAATACCAGAACATGGACACAATTCAACCAGATTTTTTGCCCCTTTATAACTTGGATGGCCTTTGCTTCCATTTCCAATACCACACTCTTCACTTCTGTCAGATTTCATCAGAATGGGCTTTGCCATCTATTTCTGCCTAGCATTTTGATCATGACCTCTTAGGTAATCTCTAAGAAGACTGGGGTTTTTCTCTGCAGCTCTCTTCTTCTGAGCCCTCACCAGAATCACTTTTTCTAGTCCTTTTATAGCAGTGTAGACTTTTTCTAGCATTCACTTCAAGACTTTCCCAGCCTTTACTCATTACTCATTTCCAGCACTTCTTCCATGCTTTTAGGTATTTGTGATAGCAACACCACTTCTTGGTACCAATATCTGTATTTGTCCCATCAGTTGGCTATAACAAAATACCTTAGACTGGGTAATTTATAAACAGCAGAGATTTATTCTCTTATACTTCTGGAGACTGGAGAGACCAAAATCAAGGGTGTTGACAGATTCAGTGTGTGGTGAAGGCTTGTTCTCTGCTTCATAGGTGGCGCCTTCTGGCCACGTCCTCACAATGGTGGAAGAGGCAAACAGGTTCCTTCAGGCTTCTTTTATAAGGGCACTCATGAGGGCTCCACCCTCATGACCTAATCACCTCCTCAAGGTTCCACTTCTTAATACTATTGGAGATTGAGGATTAGGTTTCAACATATGAATTATGGTAGTACATAGACATTTAGATCATAGCAGGTATAATGTATATGATTTATAATACGTAATTTATTGCATATTGTATAAGTACATCTACAGTGTTTAATAATGTGTTGTCTGAATTCTGAATGTTTATGTTCATACATATGAGTTTATAATATTCCTTACACTGTTTTTCAATATATTTGTGTATATGCATGTGTATGTGGTATATAGTTTGTTAGTTTCCTAAATATACAGTGGGTTGGGTGTCAAAATAGTTAACTGCTGCCTTTTTCCACATGGATAAAAATGTTGACACACATGGACTGTCTCTCCCTGTCTCTCTCTCTTATTTATTTATTTATTTTTTTCGAGAGACTGGGTCTTGCTTTCTGCCTAGGCTGGAGTGCAGTGGTATGATCATAGCTCATGCAGCCTCAAGTTTCTGGGCTCAAGTGATCCTCCTGCCTCAGTCTCCCTGAACTACATGTGTATGCTATCACACCTGGCTAATTTTTAAATTTTTTGTGGAGATGGGGTCTCAGTATGTTGCCCAGGCTGGTCTTAAATTCCTGGCCTTGAACAGTCGTCCCCCCTCAGCCTCCTAAAGTGCCGGGATTACAGGTGTGAGCCACCACACCTGGCTGGCATGGATTCTTTTATTTAAAAAAGAAAAGAGAGAGAGAGAGTGCGTTACATATGGAAAAGTTACTCTCTGAGTGTGTCCCATGAAGGATAGGTCTACCGTGCTTTGGTTTTCTCCTGTTGGTGATGCATGAATCTCCCATGACCTGTATGTCTGTCTTTTTAACTTTTTTCAGGACTCTTATCTGTTGATGCCTCTGTCGTTTCCTGGTATTTGTGCAAATTACTGTAATGCTTTTAGATTCCTTCTTATAGGCTAACATTTGGCTCTGTTTCAGAATGTGAGGGTGGTGGTAGGGTGGGCAGAAGGAAATGTAAAGTTCAGGGATTACAAGTGACCTGACTTGGGCTCCCGGATGCTGGATAACACACATCATGCTAGTCCTGAGAAGCATGTAACCAAGGATAGTTATACAAGAGAAGGGAAAATCTTTTAAAACTGGCTTTTGAACCCAGTTTCAGAGTAACATGGCCATGGAAAGGTAGGCTTATGTTTGAGGTCTGTTTTGTAGTGTTTGTAGATGACAAAGAGAAAGCAGAATACTCAGTTATTTTGCTTTGATTGCTTTTTTTTTATCAGGGAGAAAGAACCAGAGGTAGAACAAACCTCTGGAGATAACAAATGCTAAGCCTTAAAATATTTGGAAATAGTGGGTGAACTCGTAGGCAATGAAGTAGTTCAGTTTTGAGGCCAGATACACATGTGGGGATCCTGGAAGCATCAGTGGTCATCTTTACAGATTCAAAGAACTGAACAGGTTCTAAGAAATTAAAGATAATTTTCCAAAAGGGATAGTAGAAGAATTTATAAATTACTGAATGGTAAATTTAATCTCAAACTGTAACAAAATTTCAAAACATATTATGAAACTGAATGAGCAGTTACCAAAGTACTAGTGATTAATAGAGGATGAATTAGCTTCCAAAAATGCAAGAACAAATCATGCTGTATTAACTTGACATCTCTTGTTAAACAGTTAACTTGACTGGAAATGCAGGGAAGTTTATGTGTTTGGTGAATTAGGATTGGTTTTTACAAAATTTCTTATGATAGTCCTACAGAGTAGATGGGAAAATGTAGCTTGAAATGATTAGCTTAGTTCTTATAGTTGTGAAATTAACCCATCCAGTGACTGTTAATGGGTCAATGTGTCTTCCTCTGGGAGGTTTCTAGTGATATGTTGCAAGCAAGGTTCCATCCTTGGGTCTTGCTCCGTTCAGAAGTTTATCAATGATTTAGGTGAATACTAGAAACTCTTGTCAATTCTTATCTTTAAAATGACACCCTTGTTTGCTCTGTTATAAAACAGTAGATAATAAATGTTAACCCATTTACCTCTTGCTTGAAACAATGAAGATAAATATTTCAAGCAACTCAAAAGCAACAATTGTTAATTGTTTGGTTTTAAAGCCAAACAACTTTTAAAAAATCTAACATTTACAAAATATTATTGTGATTGAAATCAATCACTTAAAAGTGAAATCAGTCACTTTAAAATATAATTGTGCCTGAGAGAGCGATTCTGAGGTGTTTGTTGACTGATTTTCAGGTAACAATGTGACATTGCTGCTAAAATCGTCTTTATTCCATGCCACATTAATAGGAACATGGTTTAAATATGAAATACTATATTCAGTTTGAACGTTTTAGTTTGAAGAGAACACTGGCTAAAATGGAGTGAGGAATGAATCCAGTGATGGATCCTAAAACCATGTCCTTTGAACAACAGTTGAAGGAATGGAATGTGTTTAACCTGAAAATAAGAAAATAGGACCCTATTCAGATGTATATATGAGAGACCAGCATGAGGTGGAGAGATTAGAGATGTTTTGCATGGCTCCAAAAGGTATAACCAGGGGGCAACTGACACTATTTATAAGCATTAATATTAATATCCTTATAATTTAAGCTGCATAGATTATGGATCCTACCCCATGGGTGGCTGAAGTCATCATTGCTCAGATTTTTCAAGCTGGATACATATTCATCAGAGATAAATTAGGTGACATTAACTGCAGAAGTTTTGGGAGACTCTCAGAATTGTAGTTCTATAGACAGATTAAACAAGAACTCCAGAAACTGGGCAGATTGTTCAAGTGGAGCAGACAATCTGGACAGGTTTTTTGTTGCAGGAGAAGAAAAGATTCAGGAGAGTCTGGCGGCATGAAAATCAGGATTTGGAGGTGAGGGTTGGGGCCTGCAATTAGAAGTAGTAAGATTAACTACAAGAAACTTTCAAAATTTGCACATGATAAGGAATATAAGCCATTCCTTTTTTGAGAGTGTGTCATAAGTAAAAAACAATTCAATTGGGAGAAGAAACAAATTCCTAACCTTCAGTAGAATTTGTCCCTTAAGACAGGAAGTGATTAGTAAATTTCTAAATCCAATGCAGTGAGTGACACCAGAGTGCCTCCAGAGAATATGCAACAATTTGAATAAATATTATAACAAAAGTTTTTGTTTTGTTCCTCTGTCCCCCAAATAGCTATAATCTTAAATTCTGAATTAATGCTGCACATTATGAATATCTCATTTTTTGCATTCTAAAGCGTTATTTCAAAATCTGAAGAACCTATGAATTGGATCATACTTGGTAGCCACATTTTTCCAAATACATTTTAAAAAGATATTTCAAAATTTAGGTCCATTGGAGTATACATACATAAATTACAGGTAGTGCTTCTTCTGCTGCTGAGGTTGAGAACAGTTATGTGACCATGGCGTTGATTAACATATTATCAGCACTGTTTAGCATTGATGAAATTCGTGGGCAATACTCATGAAAACAAAGCCACAGTTGACGTTGTTATCATACCTGTAAGAATGCTGTCTATAAGATTAAACAAAGCTAAGTTGCATTAAGCAAATGTCGTCCTGTGATATCCTATTTCCCTGTTCCTTGAATACTCTTTCCAGCATGCATTGTGTCATGGATTTGCTGGTTGAGAAAGCTATCAAGGAGAATCAAAAGTCAGGACAATAGCCAGATTAAGACTATGATGAACAGTGGGCAATGGAGAGGGTTTCTTGAAAGGCATTGTATAGTAAGAACCAATATGATATTGTGTACTCAAGGGAAAAGATAGTCTCAAGGCTCACTAGTCTCATGAAACTTGGAATTTAACTCAGTGCAGCTCACTTATTCCCCTGTCTTTCTCCTCTCCTTCTCCTTCTCTTCGTCTTTGCTCTTCTCTTCTTCTCTTCTCTTTCTGTTCCTCCCTTTTCTTCTTCTAATATTGTTTTCACTGTGAAATATAACATATACCCAGGAAAGTCTACAAAGCTGAAAGTATGGTTTAATAAATTGTTATAACATGCAAACCCATGCAGTCACCCCCAGGTCTAGAAAAGGAATATTGCCAGCTCTCCTGTTTCCCTTTTCAGTTATAATCTCTCCCAACTCCTTTCCTATTCTTTAAAAATATCACCACCTATATGTACATACCTAAATAATATTGTTTGGTCTTGTTTTTGAATTTTATACAAAAGGAATCATACTGTAGATGTTTTAATGACTTGCTTTTACATTTACTATCATGATTTATTTACATTGTTGTCTATAGTTGTAGTTTGTTTATTCTCATTGCTATATAAAATTCCACCATGTGCCTATATCAAAATCTATTAATATTTATCCATTCTGTTAGTGGACATTTGGGTGGTTTCCAGTTTGAGCCAACAACAATGCTTCTATGAGCATTGTTATGTATGTCTTTTAATGTTCCTCATGCATGATGTTTTGTAGGGTATATGGAGGAGTGGAACTTCTATAGCATATGTGTTTCTTCAACTTTACAAGAAAAAGCCAAATGTTTCTGAAATGGTTTTTACCCATTTATATTTGTACCAGAAGGATAGGAGAGTGACTGTTTTTCAGTTCTCAACAGCATGTCTTGTTCTCAGGCTCGATACTAAAGTATTCAGGTGGGTGTGTTCATTAATTGTAGTTTTATTTTGTATTTCCCTGATTATTAATCAAGTGAAGCACTTTTACATGTGTTTATTTGCCATTTGGATTCCCTCTTTTGTGAAGTGTTTATATAAATCCTGTATAGGATTTTGTCTTCTTGATACTACTCCTTTGTTGTTATCTTCTGGATACTAGTTATTTGTCTGTTATATGTGTTCAGATTTAGTTGAGTTCTAGAATGAAGGTACACTCCCACAGAGATAATCTATATTTGCTTCTGCCAGGCACCTGGAGACACTTTGAGTCTAACAGCAACCAAGTTCAAGGCTTGAGTTTCTTTGGGGGTTTTAGTAATGGGCCGCCAATTCATTCTATTTCACTTGTACCTGAGTTTATGTTGGGATTCCAAAAAGAATCTATATTTTCTTCTACCAGGGTGATCTCCTATTAGATCCCCTACTCTTTGTCAGTCTGAGACTTTAATTTTGGTCATCTTCCACTAGTAAGGCCATCCAGGTAAAAGTTCAAATCCGCAGGAATTTTGAAATTTGTCAGAATTGGCAAATGCAGTTGCTATGATTTAAATGGTTTTGTTCCATCTAAAGTTCATATTGAAACTTAATCCCCAATGCAAAACTCTTAAGAGGTGTGGCCTTTAGGATATAATTGATCATGAGAGCTCCACCCTCATAAATAGTATTATATGCCTTTATAAAAGGGCATGTCAGAGGGAGTTAGCTTGTTTTTGCCTCTTCCGTTCCTTCTGCCCATGAGGATGCAGCTACAAGGCACCATCTTTGAAGCAGAGAGCAGCCCTTACCAGACATCAAACTGCTGCACCTTGGTCTTGGACTTCCCAGCCTCCAGAACTGTGAGAAATAAATTTCTATTACTTATAAATTACCCAGTCTTAGGTATTGTATTATAGCAGCAGAAATGGAATCATAGAGAGGTGTCTTCCATTCTAGCTAACCTCTGTCGTTTCCAATTTTTACTTCAGTATTGACCTAATATTTCCCTCTTACCTTGTCAACTCTTCAATGATTTAAAGAGATTTATTTTTTTTTAAATAATGCTTTTTAGATTTTTTTTCCAGTGGAGAAAGATTGTTCTGAAAATTTAGTTCATCATTACTGAAAATCGGCAGTTCTTCAATGGTTCTTTACCAAGCATGTACATTAAAACCAAAATTCTCCCCAAAGTAATACTTGGTACCCTTGCAGAGATTTTGACTGAGTCTATCTCTAGGATAAGACCCGTATGCTTTTAAAATTCTCCCCAGGTGATTCTCTTCTGCAGAATGATTCAAGTATTGTAAAAGAAAAAAAAAAACTCTATATATACACACACTTACGTATGTACATGCACAAAGAAATAATACAGACAATTCTAATTTACAAATTTAGAGCAAATTATAATCAATAAATCAGAGTAAGGGAAAGGTAATTTAGGCTGCCAGGATTGCTTTGGATCCAGGATGAGCCAAAATCAAACAGATAGTATATCCTAAATAAAGTAGGAGCTGCTGCGGCTAGTTCTGAGCTCTGTGTAGATTCACAGACCACAGGAAAGAGGGAGGAGAGAGCAGAAAGAATTGCAGCTGCAAAAAGGGGAGTCTTTAAGTGCTCAGTTCCCCATCCAGTATCCTTTCTTGTGGCTTCTATGAGACACAGGCCAAATCCTCAGTTACTTTGAACATCTGTGGAAGACCCTGGGGCAGCACCCAAGGTTATAGGAGCATTTCCTGGCCTTGAGGCTACTTCTGCCTTTCTTTCTCTGTCCTTCACCTACCACCAGGAACATAACATTAACAACAATCACAAGGCCTCTCTTCTTTCTTATTACTAGTCTGTTTTTTCCTGTGTTTACCCTTCCATCCCTCCCTTCCTCCCTCTCCTCCCCTCCCCTTCCCTCCTTTCCACTCCCCTCCCCCATCCCTCCCCCCCTTCCCCTCCCTTCTCCCTCCCTCCCTCCCCCCTCCCTCCTTCCGTCCTTCCTTCCCTCTTTCCTTCCTTCCTTCCTTCCTTCCTTCTTTTTTCTTTTTTTGGCTTTTTGTTTTTTTGAGACAGGATCTTGCTCTGTCACCCAGGTTGGAGTGCAGGGGCACAATCACAGCTCACTGGAGCCTCAACCTCTTGGGCTCAACCGTTTCCCCCAACTCAGCTTTCCAAGTAGCTGGGACTGCAGATGTGCCTGGATAATTTTTAACTTTTTTTTTTTTTTTTTTTAATTTTAGAGACAGGGTTTTTCTGTGTTGCCCAGGTCTCCAACTCCTGGGCTTCTTATTTACTTTTTAAACACCTTAGCATAGGCTGGGTGCAGTGGCTCATGCCTGTAATTCCAGCCCTTTGGGAGGCCGAGATGGGTGGATTGCTTGAGGCCACGAGTTCAAGATCAGCCTGGGCAACATGGTGAAACCCCATCTCTACTAAAAATACAAAAATCATCTGGGCGTGGTGGCATGTGCCTGTAATCCCAAATACTTAGGAAGCTGAGGCACTAGAATTGCTGGAACCCAGGAGGTGGAGGTTGCAATGAGCTGAAATTGTGCCTCTGCACTCCAGCCTGGGCAACACAGAATGAGACTCTATTTCAAAAAATAAAATAAAATACCTTAGTATAGATAGTAATATATGTGTATGCACACGTTTATTTTCCACCACAGGCATAGTGAGTTATATAGGAAGGGCCTTAGTGGGAGTCTACAATCTAGAAGTGGTCACTAAGACATTTCAAATATTGTCACGTAAATATGACCATGAAATTCATTTATTAGTGAAATAGTTGTCAGAAATAATTCTTAAATGTTGAGATGAATGTTGTCTGTTAGTAATTATACAGGTGCCTTCACCCTTTGCATGAGAGACATATAAGAATCTTGTAAGTAGAATAGCTAATACCTTCAGAGCAGAGCCTCTAAGTTGAGAATTCCAAGGGGTTCACTCAAAGAAGCATCCTGTCTTCTGATTTGACTAGAAGAGTAGCTGGTCCTTCTAGAATGGTGACTCTTTCATGCAGAGTGGTGGCTGGAGTGCCTATGAAGACAAAGAGAGTGGAGTTCAAGAGTCTATAGTAATAGGTAATATGACAGTATTTATGCCTACTTTCTAATGTGTGTTTGAACTTGTTGCCAAGTTCAGTCTAGAGCTTGATTTCATTACACACATAGTGTCCTGATTATACTATAAAACTAGTGTGTTTATCCAAAGAATTGTACAGTTGCAATTGGCCAAATTGGCTTAAGTTACTTTGTAGCACCTCTTCTTCCCCCATCTTCTTTCAAGAACCCCACCGTTAAGAGCCAGGTGCAGTGGCTCACACCTATAATCCTTGTGCTGTGGGAGGCGAAGGCAGCAGGATTGTTTGAGCCTCAAAGTTCAAGGCCATCCTGGGGAACATAGTGAGACCCCATCTCTACGAAAAATAAAGAATAGCCAGTCTTGGTGGCATAATACCAGCTACTTGGGAGCTGAGGTGTGAGGATTGCTTGAGCCCAAGAGTTTGAGGTGACAGTGAGCTAGGATCATGCCACCGCACTCCAGCCTGAGCAACAGATTGAGACCTTGCGTCTCAAAAAAAAAAAAAAAAAGAAAGAAAGAACATCACTGTTACAGCAACCCCACTTCTCCTCTTAAAGGGTAAAAAGGAAGAACTTTTTCTGCTTTATGCAGGGAGGATGCTTTTCTAAAAATTGTATACTGTGCTCTCTTTTTTACTTATTAGACCACTGAGTAACATAAGTGTATCAGTGATAATAATCAGCTTATAGCACAGGAAAATAGACAATAATAATAACATCAGGCATGAGAACTTTAAATGTGCACTGGTTTGGATCTGTCTAGAGTAGAGGTGGAAGTCTCATCTGTCTCAGCAGATACTGAAAACACCTCAGCCTTCCAGATGAATGACACAAACTTACCCTATTTGAGTGCTATTAGTAATCTAACAGTCTCAACAATTAAATGAGAAATGTGCTTTTATTCCCATTTTGTAGATAAGCAATCCGAGACTCAGACAGTCCCAAGTCACTTATGAATTTGGGCATTGAACTCGGGACTTTTAACATGCTTGTTCTTACAATGCTCTACTGTGTCGCTTCCAGTAATTGTTGATGTTCATTGTGATCAGTTTGAGCTAATGTTCAAAATTTAAACTATCTTTATCAAAATATACTTAAGGGGGCAAGGAAGCATGTCTTCTATATTAGAAAGATTTTAATACTGGTTGCTTAAAATAAGGGAATAAAATGGTAATTAAGAGTGAAAAATTAGCTGAGTGCAGTGGTATGCACTTGTAGCCCTAGCTACTTGGAAGGGTGAAACAGGAAGATGGCTTCAGCAGGAGTTTGAGGCTGCAGTGAGCTACGATCACACCAGTGCACTGCAGCCTGGATGACAGAGCAAGAAACTGTCTCTAAAAAAAGAAAAAAGTAAAGATTTTGGCTAAAACGTAAAGAATCTGGCTGACAAAGATATGCCTAAGATGATCAATTCTATTAGGATAAACTTTTATTATATAACTATATAAATGTAAGCTACCCAAACATAAACAAGAAGATTGTTATTATCAAGGCAAATGTGTTTAAAAGGGTTTAGAAAAACTGAAGAACAAAGTGAAGTGACTTGTGTTGTAAGGCCTGGTAGAATGGAGCTACTAGGTGTAGTAATCTAGAAATAATTCATTAATATGCATTTTAACTGGTATGTTTAAGAAGGTGAGAAAAGGCCAGGCGTGGTGGCTCATGCCTGTAATCCCAGCACTTTGGGAGGCCGAGGCAGGCGGATCAAGAGGTCAAGAGTTCGAGACCAGGCTGGCCAACATGGTGAAACCTCATCTCTACTAAAAATGCAAAATTAGCCGAGGGTGGTAGCACAAACCTGTAGTCCCAGCTACGTGGGAGGCTGAGGCGGGAGAATCGCTTGTACCAGGAGACGGAGGTTGCAGTGAGCCCAGATCGTGCCACTGCACTCCAGCCTGCACAACGGAGCAAGACTCAGCCTCAAAAAAAAAAAAAAAAAAAAAAAAAAAAGTTGAGAAAATTTCAGATAGTGAGACTTAGGTGTCATCTGAAATTGAATTCAAAATCCAGACGCTGTTTTAATGAACCAGTGGTACAAGCAGGATTGAAATGTGTGTGGTTTTTTATTGGCATAAAGAAGTGACTATGCAAATTAGAATGCAGAACAATTTCTCCAATATGAGTAAAGAGGGAATTTAGAGTTGGCTGAATGGAATGCTGTGTATTAAAAGGAAAAATAAAAGAGCTATTGAAAACTGCCATCATACAAAAGTAGTAAACAATGATTCTTGCCCATTAACTGGACACAGTGGCCTCTTATTTAATAACTATGGGGAGCTCTGTATTTCTAAAGCCTTTGCATGTGTTTATAGTCAACGGTATGGCTGGCCAGACTATTTTAACTTTTGACCATAAACCTCTGAATATGAAAAAGTTGACATTACTTTCATAAATAGAAAATATTTTGCCTGTGACTGATATGCAGTCTCCCTTAGTCAAAATGAGAATATACATACAGAATGTTCCATATGAATGCTCTCTTGAGAGTTTTCATTTGACGATTTTTCACTTTCATCTAAGGCTTTCACTTAGATGAGCCTGACGACTTACTGCACACAATGCCAATTTCTGCCACCGTGCCGTGACTCTCACATTTTCTGTTTGCTTGGTGAGCTCTCATATTTCTTGCATCAAAGTACTGTTACACATTTTAATAGAAGCTTCCCCATTGTGCTCAAATGACACTCAAACTTAATCCAAGAATCACTAAATTGCAAAACTTTTAAACTACTGCTAAGAATGTGGAGGGATAGTGATGTAGTTACTACTCAGGCTATGGTGGCTTCTGGAACATTTACATTTTCGTATTAATGTTATGACAATGTTTAAGGTTATCTGAAGTATGAATATACTTAGCACATTTATCAATATGACCAGTTTAATGAGTGAGCTTACTTTCACACTAATAGAAAGATTGCTGTTTTTAAATTAATTAGAATCTATTTCATGGGTGCTGTGCTTTCCACACACCAGGTGATTGACATCCTCTTTCAAGTGTGCACATGGAATATTCCCAATTACTCTCTTTGTTCATTTTTTCTCTTCTTTTTTTTTGCATCCTAATAATATACTTCTTCTTACTAGCACTCACTGCCTATGCACCTAATCCACATTCACTGCCTATGCACCTAATCTCAATATAATGTGTTAACAGTGATTGTACAACACCACAGAACCCAGCAAAGTTACAACAGTCTCCTTAGACTAGGGAATGCTTTGATGATGGTTAAGACCAAAATGATCACATGTGAGTAACGGACACTGTTTCTAAAATGTTGAGAGACTACTGCTTTGGAGCACAGCTTTCTTCTTATATATGAAACACAATAAATTGGGAGTTCGTAAGTATAGAAACTCTCTAGTAGAAGTGAATGTGCTTATACCAAATAAATATATTTGCAGTATGGAAAATAACTGATGTGACAAGAGAATTCTTGAAGTGTGATAGACTGAGGCTCCAAAATTTGCATGTTCTCCATCTGGAGACAGGGACTTCTCTAATCCTGGCTTTACATGTTATGGAGGAAGGTGGGCTTTATGTGGCCAGATCTTGTAATTTTTGAAGACAAATCAGCAATTATGTGAAATCTCCCAATTTAAAAATAATGGTTGAAAAATGAAGTATAGACTAAGTATAATATCTTTGTGGAGTTTTTCTCTTGTGCTCTAGAGCTCAATTGAAGAATTGACCTTTTGCAAATAAGATATAAATACGTCCTGATATTTCAGTTAAACTTCTCTAGTTATATATTTGCCAACTGACTACATCTGTGAAAAGAGGAGTGAAATATGCCCTGCGCTATCCTTTCTAACTTGGCTCAGAGGGAGAGAACAGGCCTTTACGTTATATCAACAAGAGGTGCCTGAGTTCTCTGACCTCCTGCTGAACTGCCAGGCATCTCTGGAAGTTTTAGTTTTGGGTTTCCTGGGTCAAAACACTTTTGAAAACTTTCACTGTATCCACCTCTCGGTCAAGTCTGTATGGTTGCTAAGGTTTGGCTCAGTCTTGCTGCTGATAATTATTCTCTCTCCACCTTCTGTGGTTACCACTTCCCTCTTTTTCTTCCGCAATGCACACTCCACTCATTGAAGTAGCTTTTTTTTTTTCTTTCTCTCTTCCATGCTTTAATCTCCCTCTCTTGGTAGGGAGAGATTTTTATTTACTCCGTTAGGAAACTATAATTTTGGCAGAAAATTACTGGCTTCCATGCAGTGCAATCAGAAAGAGACACACCCAGGAAACAAATCTTGCGTCCTGCATTTCATAGGTCCTTAGAACTGTTCCTCATGTTTTCCCCTATGTCTACTATTCCTCCTGTAGTCCCAGCTTTAGAGAATGTCAACATGATCTGGTGGATGAAACCCCAGATATGAAGGATGTCCTGTCTCTGTCATTTCCTGGTACACATTACACCCTCCATATCAAATCTGCTGCCATTCCCTTTATCCCTACTGGCTCTGACTTTGGCAAGGTCCCCAAAACTCCCTATTTGGATTACTGCCATTCACCCCTGTCTCCATTCTCACTCCCTTTAAACCAGTCTTTGAAAGACCTCATCTATGATCAGGCCCTGTTTTATTTTTTTTTAAATTGGTTTTTAATAATTGGTTTTATTGTGGACAGAAAAATTAATTGGTTTATTTTTAAAAACCAATTAATTTTTCTGTCCATAATAAAACCAATTAAATTTTATGTCCACAATAAAATGCAAAGTCTTTGTTGTGACACTCAGAACTATTCCCAGCCACCTTTCCTGCCATTTTCCTGCAATATGATTTATCCTAGGCATACTGAACCGTCAGTCAGTCTCCTGGATTGCTATGTATTTGCACATGCCTCTTCTCTCTTTGCTCAGCTACATGTCATGCTTCAAACCTCAGGTGAGATGATAGTTTCTCCATGTAACCTTCAGGTGGGGCTAGGTACCCTGCATCTGTGCTTCCTTGGCACCTTGCATTTAGCTGCATGGCTCTGCAGCTCTTTCACTAGACTTGAAACTCCTCAAAAACAGGAAATAACTTTCATCCCAGAATCCTTTGGGTTTAGCATGATGTTTCTCTGCATGGCCAGGCACTGTGTTAGACTCTGAGAATGGTGATAATAGCTAACAGACTTCAGTTATTTTTTCCTTCAGGGTATAGAGCTGCTCCCATTACTAGCAATATGATGTGTTAATGCTGCTGATATTTATTAAGAACCATTCACACATGATTGATTCATTTAACCCATAGTACAATTAATTATATCATTGAAAACTTTGGATTACAAATAAATGATACTTACTCTTTTAATTACACCAACAAATAAATCTAAAGTTAAAAACACACAGTTTATAAATTACTCCAAAGACAAATAATCTGTTCTAACCAGAGGATATTAGAGTAAAAGACACATAGAAAGAGGTCCTAGTCACTCTGCCCTTTTCATAAAGTTGAGAATAGCTAACTGAAAGAGCAATTTCATATGAGGAGTCCTGAGCCTTTCAGATAATTTTTGAAACACTGTATCCCCCAATCTGGGGCTACCACCTTGGCTTTGCAACCATGCAGGCTCACATAGCTCTGTCTGTAGGACCTTGAACTTTCTGATTGTGTAGCAAAGCCCCTAGTCTGCTGTGGAGCACAGGTGGGACTACTGTCATTGCTCCTGAAAACACATGAGTACCCAGTGTCCACACTGGTTCTAGTGCCATCAAGAGGGATCAAGGACAGACATTGGGCAGTTTCTGGTGGGAGTTTTGTCTTGCT
The DNA here is from genome assembly GCF_028858775.2 of Pan troglodytes. Taxonomy (NCBI): domain Eukaryota; kingdom Metazoa; phylum Chordata; class Mammalia; order Primates; family Hominidae; genus Pan; species Pan troglodytes. Next base: position 28,002,888 of record NC_072413.2, on the reverse strand, counting down.
TTTTACTTTACGTTCCAAAGAGCTAGCTGTGCCATTAGTGTTTTTTTACACATAGCATTTATTCTTAAAAGTTAAATTGCAGAGATGAACTATTAAATATGCATGCATATTTAAAAATTCTAGACACACACACATGCACACACAAAATACCTCAAATTTTTGAATACACCTTCATGACTGAGTAAATTTTGATTTAAGAACTTAGAAAGTCTTTACGCATAGTACAGAGAAAGAACACTTCAAACAGACTTTGGCAGCATGTGTCATTGTTTCTAAATGTAAAGTTTTTAAACATAGCTTGGTACAACAGTTTGTTACAGTTAAAATTCAGTTTGTGTCACTTTTGGAAATCTAAACATTGTTTCTCTGTCATATGTCTTTGAAATGATATCATATGTTCTGGAAACTCAATGGGGGTATTGAGAGTGCCAGAACTTACTAGAGGAAAAATGCATATGTATAACCTTATAGATATAGATATAGATATAGATATGACTATATATAAACATGATTTTTTTTTCCTATTTCTTTCTCATTAGGTTTATGAAACAGGAGTGTCACAATTGGGGAGTAGCTATGAGAATTAAGTGATGAATGTGTGTGGTAATAGGTAAATCTCCATGTTACCTGCAAATCAATGACTGTGTGGCCTGGGCTGATTGGGCAGAGAACTAAAGAGAAAGCTGGTTGTTCACAGGTTCCAAAGAAAGTCAAGTTTAAACAAAGTTGAAAGTGAGATCAAAGCTACTGCATACAGTGCCTTGTCTAAGCACATATGAGAGCAAGTAGAAAATGGGTTCTCCTGATATCAAGGCAAAGGCTACAGAGTTAGCAATTTCTCTCTAGTCAGAAAAAGGGCAAACTTTTGGAGGGCTGGAGGGCAGTGACCCATGAGCCAGGAAAGATCTATTATTCAGCCAAGGAGTTAGGAGCAAAGTTTTAGAAATCCTATGATTACAAGTGACAGAAACCAGCTGAAAAATGTCTCTTGAGGGACTATCTTGGTACACAAAGCCGTATCAACCAGGGGTAAGTTTGTTTTTTTTTTCCGGCACTCTGTGTCACCAGGGTTTGTCTCTTGGCTTTGTTGACTTGGCATGTGACTCACAGGTTTGATAACTGTTAATGAAAAATGTATCTTAGGAATAAAGGAATAGAAGGCTACATCATTAATTTAGAAAATGTGAGGTACAAGAAACCTAGAGAAATGCTTATATTTTATGGAGAAATTTAGTACATGTTTTTAAAGCTATGAAACAAGAAAAAAGTGATAGATATGGGAAAGCACTTTTAAAAAAGAAAAAAATGGAAGGATCAGAATGGGAGAGATAAGGCTCTAATTATTTGCAGATGAAATGACCACCTGTCTTAAAAAGCAGACACAGAATTCATAAATCAATGGTTAAAAGCTATGAAGAGTTAAGCAAGGTCTTAGATCCAAGATCAACTTTTAGAAATCAATAATATTTTTCTATACCAGGAAAAATCAACTAGAAATTTTAATGGAAAAAACACCACTAGAAAGTATAAAGTATGTAGGAATTAACATAATTGAGTTTATATACGATGTCTGTGTGAAATATTAAAACCCTAATAAAAATATAATAGATAATGTATATAAGAAGAAACTACCCATGCTTTTGGGATGATATAAGTTAGTATCATAAAAATATCAATCTCCCTAAATTAACCTTGATCTCAATATCAGTTGGATAAAAAATACTAAACTTCAAAAATTTTATGAAAGAATTCCACAAATAGCTGAATCAGTCTCAAGAAGGGAAAGGCAGAGGTATTTGTTCTTTAAGTATTAAGATGTAATACCAAGTCATAGTAAACTTTTTTAAAATAGTGTTTTACTTGTATAAGAACGAGAAATATACTGAAGAGATTGAATAAAGGACTTAGAAATAAACTGATGTAAACAGGAAAAATTTATATATGATAAAGAGTTAAACCATAATCAATAGAGAACAGATTGATTAATAGATAATTGGAAAAATTGGTTTACTGTATGGAAAAAGTAAAACTGATGCCTAGTTAATACAGTATACAAAGCTGTATTTCTAGTAGATGAAAGACTTAAATATGAAAGCTAAAATTGTAAATTGAATCAAAGACCATATAGGAGACCACCTTGGTAATGAAGTTGGAAGAAGGCCATATTAAACAAACTTTGTAAGCAAAATTATAAAATACATAATTGATGAATTTGATGACATCACTTATAGAACTTCTGCTCATCAAAGGACAGCATGGACAACATTAATAAGCATATGATTAAATGGATGGAGTTATTTGTAATATCTTAAAATAAGCAGTGAATATGAAAAGCTAATTTATAGAAGAAGAAACTTTTAATGCCCAAAACCTCAAATTATTTTGTAGTTAGATAAATGCAAACTAAAGGAATTATGGCATGTCATCTCTCATCAGTTAAGCTGCAAAAAGTTGGAAAAGTTGGGTAATAGCCAATGTTGGCAAAGAGTTTTGTATTTAGGAAGCCTTAGGCACTGCTGGTAAAAGTGTAAACTGTTGCCATCATCCTACAGAACAGTCTAGCACTATTTAAGATAAATGAATACTGTAACTCAGCCCTTTTGCATACATATGTTCTCAAAAAAATTCTCACACAGGTACATAAGGAGGCATGCATCAGGTTATCCGTTGCCACATTGTTTGGGCAGCAAGTTAGTAGAGATCTAGGTGTACATCATTGAAAAAGTGGGTAAGTAGAATATACTAGACATCAAGGTATATGATGCAGCAGGTAGAGGCTATGGACTTATGTACCTATGGCAATTTGGATACATTCCAAAAGCTAAAAAGGAACAAAGTGGTATGTTGCATACTGGTATTTATGTAAATCAAAATAAATGCATACTCATACAAACAAAAGATACACATGAAACATTATGATGGCTTGCTCTGGACTGGGGAGGAGAAAGGATATGTAGAAATAAAGGAGAAAAATAAAGGCAGTAGAGTAGGCATGGACACCATTTCCAAAAGAAAGGGGAATGAGTTCTGTCTGGCCAGAAATGGCAAACATGTTGTTTCACTCATATTCAAGAAGTCAAAAGTAGACCTAAATAGGCAGAGTATGTAAGAATACTGTGTGAAAAACCAGCCTAAGGTACATGATGTTGACTTCTTACCTAGAGTTACTGTCACATATAGAGCCACCCAAGGACTGGGGCACCAAAAATGTGGAGAAAATAAGCAGCTACTTAAGTTTAAGGTAAAGGTTTGGCAAGCATTGCAGATAGTGGATACTCATTATGACATAGTAAACCCCAGCACTGTCATCATTTTTACAAGCAGAAATTTCTTTCCAGCTCTGTAAAATTTGTTTCATTGTGATTGTTTCTTTCTCTTTGTCTGTTTTTAATCTCATTTGCCTCTTCTACACCATCATTCACATTTCTTGGTTCTCTCAATTTTTTAAACCATATTGACTTGCTTTTCCATTTGCATTTTCCCCCTTTCTATCTATATTTTGAAAATTCTATTGTCTTGTTATTTCTCTTTCAATACCCTAATTTCTTTCTACTAAGAGATTTTCTTCAGCCTGCAGAACTATCCTGCACACCTCCCACACTCTGTTCCTAATATGACTTTGGGAGGAAAGTGGTAGGAGTGCAAAAACTACTAGGTTTTTTTATCTTATTTTCATGCACATATTTCAGCAACAGAAAGTAAAGGTTATGAAAAAACAGGAAATCAGAAAAGTTCATTTCTAAACATATTCTTTTTACTTTTTTTTATGTACCGTAGGGTGCTCTTTGATGATTTCACACAAACAGAAAAGTGAAATTAAATCGCTGTGTCAATTGCATCACTTTTTGGCCTTTGACCTCATCATATTAAGTTGGTGATGCCCTCATGGGTTCTTAAAAATGAATTTTGCATAAGAAAGTGTTATCTGATTCCTATTTCTAATTGGTACAAACATTTCAGAAATTATATATATATAATAAGATATATGGATATAATAATAAATATTTGTCCACTCAAGAGGAGGAATGCAAATAAAAAGTGCTTGTATGTGGAAATCCACCTACTGACTTCACCTCCAGCCATTACTTTATCTTTCCCTGCAGGTGTATAGGGAAGTTACAACCTACTTCCACAGGTTATGTCATTCTTTTCCTATAGAGTTGAGCAGCATTCTCTCAGGGAAAAAATAATTTATTATCCTTTTGTTAAATGGAGAACTGGAAGAATCACTTCTCTAGCTCAGCATACTGGCCCTTGAGGGAATAAGTGTTTAACAACTGACTCTCTGAAAAAAATGTTCTTTATAAATTTTATTGATATAAGAGGTATGTAGCATATAATTTACAAATATTAATAAAATGTGAAACATTTATTGTAAATTCTGTATAGCTAAATATATCTCAGGGAACTTTTTTTCTAACATCTTGTATCTGTAGGTAACCTATGATTGCAAGTATCAATTAGTGTAGTTCTGACATGACTATTGGTTGATAATTTTATTTATGTTAAGAAGTAAGAGGAAAAGGAAACAGCAAATATTTCTGTCAGAACTTCAAATGTTCCTAAGTGACAAGTGAATTCTTGGCTCACTTAAATTACAGCTTTGAATACTGGAAGAAAATATCCCCATTTATTTGTGTGTACACATGTGTATGTGCTGTTTACGTAGTAGTGTCAGGTTTTAAGAGCATCAAGAGAGACAAACCTAATCCGTGGAGCTTTTCAAACTTCTATTTGAATATTTGCTTATATCCCATTAGTCAAAGCAAATCACATGGCCAATCTCGAAGTCAGAGTGAGAGGGCACTTAAAATTACAGGGTAAGGGAACCAATATGGATACAGGAAAGAAATAATTCTCTGCCATGTATATATTCAATCCATCATAGATGCCTTCAGCCATATGTCATAGAAAGCTCACATAACAATGTTAAACTATAAAGATACATAATGTATTTCACATGGAGTTTGTAGGTAGGAGGTTCTAGAGTGTCTTCTTCAGTGCCACAATCTTCAGTTGCAAGGTTGGTATCTCTGATTCCCTTGACTTTATCCTCTTGGTCACAAGATGGCTGCCAACATCTAGACATCATGTCCTTATAAAACTCTAAATAAAGGCAGAGGCATCTGAGGCATCAAGGCAGTGAGAGAGCTTAATGTGCATGCCTCATCTTTTTATCAGGAAGGAAAAAGATTCCCCAGAAGCCAGCTGTAGACTGACCCTTATGTCTCATCAGCCAGAACCAGATCACATGGCCTCCCCTACTTTGGGAAACTAGAATAGCAGTTTTCAGGCTTTTTCAAAGAAGCATTGGAAATACCTGATGGATATATGTCAACTAACAGTGTTTAAGAAGGACTTGAAAATACGCTAGGATTCTGTAATTGATCAAAAGTTGAGTCAGTGTCCCCTCTCATGCCTTTCTGTCACTTAGCTCAAGGATTAGAGACACAGCAGAGTTTAATTTGCGTAGCCTGGTTCATGTTATTACCTTGACCATAGAGAACAAAGTTCCAGGTTTTTACATTCAGTGGACAACAGATGGAAGAGTAATTCTCTCCACAAAAAAGTGAAATGCCAGTCCCCAAAAGAGGAGTGGATGTAAAATGGCAACAATAAATGTCCACCGTCATGGGGAAACACATCTTTTGAATGGGAATATACATATTTTAAAATTACTTGCAAATATCTCCTATGCTTCATTTCCTACTCTCCTGGCCCAAAAGTACTGCAGATCCTCAAATAACATAATTTCATTCAACATTATTTCATTGTAATTGTGAGGGAAAAAGGAGTCAATTCCCAGCCAGGACCACTGTCTATGTGAGTTTTCTCCAGGTACTCCAGTTTCCTCCCACATCCCAGAGATGTGCACATTAGGTGAATTAGCATGTCTACATGGCCCCAGTCTGAGTGAGTGTGAGTGTGTGTGTGTGTGTGTGTGCGCGCGTGCGTTCATGCATCCTGGGATAGGATGATGTCCTGTCCAAGGCTGGTTCCTGCCTTGGCCTTGAGCTGCTGGAATAGGCTCTGGCCATTCGTGATCCTGAACTGGAAAAACTGGGTAGATATATATCTTACTTGTTTTTCTTCATCTTTCTTAAATGTATGTATAGCTCGCATTTAATTCAATGTTTAGTATTAGGAGTGTTTTTATCTTTACTTAGAAGTTTGGTGATGTTTTTGTAACCAGAAATATGCTGTAGGAACTTAAGTTTTGTTTATATCAACTAGCTTATGGTAAAATTGGTTTTGTTATACATTATTTTACATAAAGTGGCAGTTCCCAAGAACCTACCAATGACATTGAATGAGGAGTTACTGTATATAATTTGGAGCTCTGGCAGACTTAGTATTTTTTAAAAATTCATAGTTGATTTTTTTAAACAAATTTGCTTTACTAGAATGAATGGATCCTCTTATGAAATGTCCTTTGTTTCACATTTCATAGAATATTGATCCTGCCTCTGAGGGAGTGAGAGTCCTCAAATAATGACTTGTGTTGCAGTGACCCTTCTTCTACTCAGAGCAAGGAGGAGGAGATAATTCCCTTGGCCATTCGTCAGCCTCTGTTCTGCGATACTTCTTTTATTATAATCTTGAACACATTTTTCTAACGTTTTTGCTGTGTAAATGTTCATGTTTGTATGGCATACATCCCCAACTAATTCTGCTAGCAACTTACATTTTCTCTGAAGCAACTTGCACATGCAGTAGGAAAATAAATATTGGATTTATGATTAAATAAGATTTTGGAGGTATAGGGTTTTATCTATTAGTCACTGATTTTTTTAAATATCCTCTCCTTGTCTTATATAATAATTATGAAAACAATGGTTACTTATTAAACTTTACTGTGACCACACCCTGTACTAATAACTTTACAGATGTAAAGCTGTACCCACAACTTTACGTGATTTATATACACATGGATAAGGAAGGTAACACCCAGCATGGATCAGTAACGACCCATTAAGTAAACAGTTGAGTTAAATGTGCCTGACCTGCTCTGCCTCAGCCATATTCTTCCCATGATTGCATCTTGGTGCTGGTGACTGTGCTGTGGGTGGAGGGAACACTCCAAAATGTTGGTAGGAAATGAGTCACTGGAAGAGTGACCCCTGTGTGCCGTCCCCAGCACAGACACACACACATACTACAGACATATCCGGCATATATTCCAACCTGAATAGGCTACAAAACTTCTATCCTGGGGTTCTTGCCTGTCTCTGTAACAACTGGTTTACCACCCCTCCTTTTTTCCCTACTTCTTTCATGCTTTTTTGAAGAATGGGGCTACAGACTAGCATATAACATGGTATGAACTGGCTATCTGAAGAGTGAGAGAAGAGATAGTGTAGTAGGTCTAAGATAACAGCAGAATGAAGTCCTTCTGTTGTGCAAAAGCTTATTCCCTCTCCTTAATTACAGAGGGGTTACATATATGTAATGGAAAGTTTGAAAAATGCAGAAAAGCATAAAAGACAATACAGTCTTTTTTATTCCACTCCTACTTATAATCCCACTCCTACATATACTTATAGTTAACATTTTTTATTTCAAGTCTTTTATCTATGAGTGCATTTGTTTTTTAATAAAATTTGAACTCCAAAATCTATATAATTTTATAATTTTATTTTTACTTACTGGAATCTCATGACAAAACAACATTAAGGATTTCGTTTTTCACCACTCTCTCATTTACTCATTCATTCAGAATGTTTTAATTGAAAACTTAATATGTGATAGGTACTGGATTTTAAAGATGGCATGGTACATTAAGATGATTCATCTTTATTTCTTTAATTTTCTATTGATGGCTATATTTATTCAATTGTCAAATATTTACTGAATACCTATTATGTGCTTGGCATGTCCTAGGTGCTGGATACAGCAGTGAATGTTGTAGACAAGATCCCTGCTTCCTGGAAGCTTACACTGAGGGAAATGGTAGACAGGGGCTTCAAGTAAACATATGCACAGAAGAGCTGAGGGCCTATGTGAGATCTTATTCCATCAGATTTCCATGTTCTTAATATCTATCAAAAGTTTTGGTCAGTTGATAGCTCTCTCCACTCCCACTTCAGTGGTGATACGGATTAATTCCCTTTGTAATTTACTGTTGTTTCAGTCGTGGAAATGATGAAAGGTTAATGTTTATGCTTCATCTGCAATTTTGAACCAGAAGGCTTCTTGGCTTATGTGATTTGAAAAGACTTTCACCAATCAGATAAATAAATTCATATTTCTAATTTATTTATTTAGCTATTTATATTTAATTCATTTAGCATGCATTTTGGTTGGTTGTAGACATTAACTTTATTTTTCCCCAAATATTTTGAAATCCCAAACCATAGCACATTGCATACATTCAATAAATTATAGCTGCGAATCAGAATATTTTCTATTGGGAAAATATTGCAAATAATAATTCTTCAGTGAGATTGCATGGTGCTCACACACATGTTACAAAAAGTATATTGAGTGCTTTTGGATATTTATTTAAGAAAAATCGTAAAGTTTTTGGCCGGGCGCGGTGGCTCACGTCTGTAATCCCAGCACTTTGGGAGGCGGAGGTGGGAGGATCACTTGAGGTCAGCAGTTTGAGACCAGCCTGGCTAACCTGATGAAATCCCATCTCTACTAAAAATACAAAAATTAGCTGGGCGTAGTGGTGGGCTCCTGTAATCCCAGCTGCTCGGTAGGCAGAGGCATGAGAATCGCTTGAGCTCAGGAGACAGAGGTTGCAGTAAGCCAAGATTGTGCCACTGCACTCCAGCCTGGACAATGGAGTGAGACTGGGCTCTCAAAATAAATATATTAATTAATAAAGTAAAAAAAGGAAAAATTGTAAATTTTTTGACATTTCTATCTTGCTTATTTTACTTGGCCTAGTGTTTCTGAAGTTCATCCACATTGTAGTGTGTAGATCAGTACTTCATTCCTTATTATAGCTGAATTATATTACGTTGTATGTATATACCATAATTTACTTATCCATTTATTTGCTGATGGACATTTGGGCTATTTCTACCTTTTGCCTATTGTGAATAGTGCTGCTATGAACATGTGTGTGCAGTATTTGTTTTTGTGCCTGTCTTTAGTTCTTTTGAGTATATACCTAGGAGTGGAGTTGCTGGGTCATATGGTAATGATATGTTTAACTTTTTGAGAAACCAACAAATTATTTTTCATAATGGTTGGAACTATTTTACTCTTCTATCAGCAATGTACAGGTGTTCCAACTTCTTTTCATCCTAATACCTGTTACTTTCCCCTTTTTGTTTTTATTATTGTTAGAGCCATCCTAGCACTGTTAATGGGTACCTTATTTTTAAAATTTTAATTTTTAATTTTATGGGTACATGGGAGGTGTATATATTTATGTGGCACATGTGATGTTTTCATACAGGCATATAATGTGTAATTATCACATTTGGGTAATTGGGGTATACATTACCTCAAGCATATATCATTTCTTTGGGTTAGGAACATCCTAAGGATTTGTAAATTTTTAATATAATGTTTTAAAGCTACTTACGTTGAAATTACTTACAGTATGTTGCCGATAGAATCTTGTAGAATAAAATTAGGAAATTATTCCAGAGAAGTAGTGAAACATAATCACAGATGCTTAAAATATGTCAATTTACAAATTAATAAAATATATTAATATTTGTTAGCTGAGAGTAATATTTATTTGCATTCCAGTCATATTCTCCAAATCAATAAAGTGAATCATTTTATAACTGAGAAAGGAAGTTATATTCTAATGTTGGTATCAAAATAGGCTGCTTTCTGAATTAAATGAAAATTCGTTCACTGAATAATGAACAGAATTGGGAAGGGATGATGAAAATATGCTAGCTACTTATTGAGCATTCATTCGATGACTGTTTATTGACTGTCTGCTCTGAGCCTGGGTACTGGGGATACAGTAATGAACCAAAGCACACACAGTCGCTCCCCAAATGAGCTCACATGTTAATGAGTAGAGGGATTATGTGTGTGTGTGTGTGTGTGTGTGTGTGTGTGTATATATATATATATATACACACAATGAGATAAATAATAGAAGGATATTTAGACAGAAACCTGAATCAGATGACAGTGTGTACCAGTGGACTTTTATGTGGAAGAATGTTCCAAGCCAAGGTAACAGTAAGAACAAAAGCCATGAAGCCAGGTGCTTGGTGGTTGAAGGTTCTGGAGAAGAGTGACTGAGGGGATAGTGGCAGGTGGTAGTAGATAAATTAGCGAGGTGAACCAAGCCAAGTTGGTGTGGTTATCTATTGATATTAGGAATAAGCGCATTCAGTTTTCCCTGCTTAACTAAAGTTTTCTAGAGGGGTAAGGTCAAGATACTCTGATAAGGCAAGGAAGGAAATTCCCACAGTGGCACCAAAAATGAGAATTAGGCCCTCAGAGACCTGGAGGTTCCACACTGGGGAAGTGTGCTGCTTTAGTGTGAGTAGTCTCCCAAAGTCATCGTAAACATTTCAGTGCTCAAGTGTGTCTGAGCTGTAACCTCTGTAGGAAAGGAAATCCTGATTTCTAAAAATAAATACTGCTTTTATTTTAAGAGTCAAAGGGGAACAGACCGTCCCAGTAAATACAGGTCATTGAAATGTTTTAATTGTGGAATTGGAATAGGAAGAGAGATAATCTGTTCAAACCTATAGATAGTTAGATACCATTTTCTTAAAATGTCTCCAGATACAAGGAGCCTGAACCCTCCATTGATAAATCATTAGTCTGTTTCCAGTGTTGCTTTGGTTGATAATGTTTTAAAAAATGGGCTGGGTGCAGGTGGCTCACACCTGTAATCCAAGTGCTTTGGGAGGCCGAGGCAGGAGGATCATTGAGGCCAGATGTTTGAGACCAGCCTGGGCAACATAGTGAGACCCCCTGTCTCTACAATAATAATAATAATAATAATAATAATAATAATAATTAGTTGGGCATGGCGGCATGTGCCTGTAGTCCTAGCTACTCAGGAGGCTGAGGCAGGAGGATTGCTTGAGCCCAGGAGTTCAAGGTTGCAGTGAGCTATGATTGCACCATTGCACTCCAGCCTGGGTGATGCAGCAAGACTCTATCTCAAAAATAATAACAATAATGATTAACTAATTCCCTTAATACTTTGTGAGATAAAACAGCTCACATTGTGACTTATTCGTTCATTTATTGATTCAACAATGTATACTGAGCATGTACTGTGTACCAGACGCTGTTGTAGTCTCTTGGGATACAACAGTGACTAGGATGGAAAAAGTCCCCACTCTAATGGACCCATATTTGAGTTAAGAGACAGAATTCTTTTTTAAAAAGATAGATATATCATAGAAGTAGAGGTAGTGATGACTTATCTGATTAAAAGGAAGCAGGACAACAGATATGAGTAAGAGGAACTGTTATTTTCCTTGTGGATGGTCAGAGAAAGCCTCTCTAAGGAGGTGACACTTGAGCAGAATGAGGAATTAGCCATGTGAATGTAGAGGAAAAGCATATTGCAATCCTGGGGTGGTGGAGGAGCCACAAGCACAAAGGCCCTAAGGTGGAATTGCTTATTTGAAAAACAGTAATAAGGCCAGAGTGGAGGAAAAGAGGTAGAAGAAGATGAGGTGGCGATGTAATAGTTTGGATGAGAGCCTATGAGCTCTGGTTGACTTTGGGATGATTCTATGTGTGAAGGGAAGCTGTTGGAGGGCTTTGATCTGACACATGTTTAGAAGAATGACTCCATGCCAGGCACAGTGGCTATGGCTGTAATTCCAGCACTTTGGGAGGCCAAGGCGGATGGATCACCTGAGGCTAGGAATTCAAGACCAGCTTGGCAACATGGTAAAACCTTGTCTGTACTAAAAATACAAAAAAATTAGCTGGGCATGGTGGCGGGCACCTGTAATCCCAACTACTCGGGAGGCTGAAGCAGGATAATCACTTGAACCCGGGAAGTAGAGGCTACAGTGAGCTGAGATCACGCCATTGCACCCCAGCCTGGGCAAAAAGGGTGAAATTCTGTTTTGTTTTGTTTTTTTAATAAAAAGAATGATTCCAATTCCTCTTTGGAGAGTAGATTGCTGGGGGCAAGAGTAGGAGCAGGTGGCTTGTGCAGTTAATTCAGGTTTTGGAGAGGTTGTGGCTTGGACTAGGGAGACAGCAGTAGAGATGGTGACAAACTTTGGATTTGGAGTATATTGTGCTTTTAATGTACAGGCAACAAGATCTGTTGACAGATTAGATATGTGAGAGAGAAAAAGAAAATTCAAAGATAAATCCAGGGTTTCTAACTGAACAACTGGATGGCAGTGACATTTCTTGAGATGGGGAGCAGCAAAGAGGGGCAGTGGGGGCTGATAATTAAGAGTTCTGTTCTGAACATGTTAATATGTGATACCTTGTAGATACATCTCAGCAGAGATGGTGTATCAGTTAGATAGATGAGTCCGTGTTTTAAGGGGAGGCTCAATGATAGAGTTAGAAATTTGTGTCACCTGAGTATAAATGATATTTGAAGTCTGGAGACTGGATGAGATCCTTTAAGAGCGTGATGATAAACAGAGAAAATAAACTTTCTGAAGAGTGAGTCCTGAACACTCCAGCACCTATCTAGAGATTGGAAAGAAAAAGAGGGTTCAGTAAAAGTGACTAAAAAGTGATAGCCAGTCAAGTGGGAGGAAAGACAAAAGAATACACTATTCTGGAATCCAGAGAAGAAAGTGTGTTGTTTGAAAGAGGGAGTGATCCACTGGGTCACATGCTGCTGAAATGTCTGTGAGGAACTGAGAATTACCCATAGAAGCTGGCAATGTGAAGGGCATTGATTGGCAGTTTAAAGAGAGATATTTGAGAGTAGAGGTTGGGCAGACAGCCTGCCTGGAGTCGATTCAAGGGAGCGTGCATGCAGGAAACTCAGATCCTTCTTGTGAGGCGTATTTCTATAAATGGGGTGGAATCTGAAGTGCAATATATCTTGAATGTTTTGTCTGCAATCTGAATTTTGATTGTTGTGTTTGAAGTTTTGTGAGGCAAGATGTTCTGTTTCCTAACATGTTCTTGTCTCCACTAGTGAATTTTATGTTCTATGAATTTAGAGTGAGACATCAAAATTTTTTTTGGTTCTCTGCTTGGTTCTCTGTGTTCAAACTAGCTTTCTCTCTCTTTCTCCATATATATATAAAATACCATGTTTAATTCAAATGTTTCAGTTTTAATTTTTATATATACCCTTTCTCTCCCTTCCAGTGAAAAGGCATGTGAATTAGTGCAGTGACTGAATCTAGATGAAATGACACACTCATGCAGCTAGCCTCTTCTGCACTCCCAGTTTCTTCTAGAATACAATAAAGATTTTTGAGAACCTCTAGTTACCGGCCTATTCACAAGCTGAGATTTCTCAGGTACCTTGAGTGTAAACTAGATTTCCCTCAAGAAAAGTTTGTTCTGCCCTTTTTTAAAGGCAAAGAAACTCCTCTCAAAGTATCTTGCTTAAAACATTTCTCACTCTGACTCCTTTATAGTCTTGTGATTATAAGCAAATTGGACTACAGAAATATAAAGGGAGCAGGATGAAGAATGTCAGGATGTTAGCTTTTTGGGGATTGACTGTGACAATCCCATGAAACTCAAGAATTTTAGGCATATCTCAGACCTTCATGGGGGTAAGGGCTCTTTGTATTGTTTACTACTGTGTTCCCAGTTATCCAATAAAATGAAGATACAAACTTGTACTGAATAACTTATGTGACAAGGTATTTATCTAGCTCTCAGTAGGTAAGCTGCCATTGTTTCTCTAACAAAATTGAAGTTATTTCATATTAGCATAGATATATATTGATCAATTATATGCATGAAAAATGAAAGCGATTATTTTATGCATAGTCACAGTATAACATTTTACCTTGATATTCATTTTTTATGGTATCCTAAAGCAAAGAACATGAACACCTATAGATTTTTTTCCTCAATATCTCATTTTTTATTTCAGCCTTTCATGGGGTCAAGTGTAACTTGCTATTTTTTACTGTTCTTTAGATTTAGTCTTTGTAAATTATATCTGCCTTTAAGAGAGACAGCAACAGACCATTAGTCAGATTTGCTGGAAGTATGATACATTTCTCTATGACCTACTAACCTGAATCAAGATCCCAAACATCACAGATACGCATAGAACCTTTGCAGATACCCTTTTAATACAAGCATAGAAAGGTCTTTGTAGGCGAGTCCAAAATCTGCTATTGGCTGTCAGTTCAGCTGAGGACATCTGGCCACTTGGGAGTGAACGGAAAGACCAAAATAATAAACGTCACTAATGTTGGGGTGGCAGGTGGTTTTATTGTCTTTGGCTCTCCTTTCCTCTCCTACATACTACAGCATTTTTTTTCCAGAAGCCGTACAGCATTTTACAAGGGGAGAAGAAATTCTTTCCTATCTCAAGGAACATCAAAGTAAATGAGAGAAATTGTTTTGATTTTGATCCTTTAAATCAGATGCACTGTCCACTTATCAGTACAAAGAAGAAAGAAATACACCACTTCCTTGGGGATTTGGCTTTGGGAAATGAGATTTTTGTCCTTGGAACCAAAGGATCATTTGTAGCACAGTCAGAACAATGGAATTCCACTGAATCCATGCCAGCATCCAAATCTATGGCCCTTGCTTGATTCTAGCACAATACATGGAATTAATGTAAAAATGTCATAATATTAATAAAAGAAAGGGAGTTTTTTTTTTAAAAAAAATCAGTTTGTCACTGAATATAGGTTAATTTTGAGGAAAAACAAGATATATAGATATAATGAATATATGTGTCAGTAAAATTAACAAAATGGAAGTTAAGAAAACCTTAGTTTTTTGCCTTTTTAGTTTTTAGGACTTAGGTAGAGCCAATTAGAAATCATGTGGAGCTGTATTGAAGTTATAGAAGGCAAGCAGAAATTGCAGACCACTGAGTGTGCATGATGTATGTGTCTGTGTTGTTCCTTATCTGACGTTTTTTAACTAGAACAGAGTGGCCTAGAAGAACTTCTCAAGGTCATGGCTACTTAGAATAACAACAACGAACATATATAAAGCATTTGCTATGAGTCTGGGCCAATAGTAATTACTTTACATATGTTGGTTCATCTAATCTCTGCAGTGGTTCTGGGAGGTAGTCAATGAAGTAATAAACATACAAACAAGTATAAGTATATATGCAAGTATATACACATGACATATGTCATATATGGATACCTAAACGTGTAAAATATAGAAATATGATTGAGAGGCAAGTTTGTAAACATTAATTATGATAATATTCATGGTGAACTTTATTTTTTAATTTTTATTTTAGGTTCCAGGGTACATGTGCAGATTTGTTATATAGGTAAACTCATGTTATGAAAGTTTGTTGTATAAACAATTTTATCACCCAGGTACTAAGCCTAGTACCTAATCGTTATTTTTTTTCTGCTCCTCTACCTCCTCCTACCCTCCACCCTCAATTAGGCCCCAGTAATGTCTGTTGTTCCTTTCTTTGTATCCCTAAGTTCTCATCATTTAGCTCCCGCTTATAAGTGAGAAGATGTGGTATTTGGTTTTCTGTTCCTGTGTTAGTTTGCTAAGGATAATGTCCTGCAGCTCCATCCATGGTCCTGCAAAAGACATGACCTCATTCTTTTTAATGACTGCATCATATTCTGTGGTGTATATGTACCACATTTTTAAAAATCCAGTCTGTTATAGGTGGCCATTTAGGTTGATTCCATGTTTTTGCTATTGTGAATAGTGCTGCAGTGAACATTCATGTGCATGTGTCTTTATGTGGTTGAACGTTTTATAGTCCTCTAGGCATATACCCAGTAATGGGATTGCTGGGTCAAATAGTAGAATTGAAGATAGCCAGGAACAGATGCTACAAAGCTCATTAAATCATTTACTTTGGTTTTATTCAAAATCCAAAAGCCTGGGTCCAGGGCTTTCTGGTAAAGAAAAGTGCTCAGGGATTTCAGTTCTGAATCACTGTTTGCTGGATATTTGGCCATTCTTTCTGTCTTTCCTTTCTAAGAGAAGCAGAACTGAGAGGAAAGATCAAGGAGTAAAATTCAAGAGACTAGCTCTTAGCTATTATTCTGGCACTACCTACCACTGTGACCTTGAAAATATTCCTTAATATGTTCTGGACATCAACTTACTCATCTCTAAAATGAGTTTTTCTTCTCTAAAGTTAATGATTCTTAACTTTTGGTTAAACTTTTTTAGTTGCTGTCATAGCCTTCATTTTGTTCAGTACCTGTGTCCATTATTTTTAATTTGTTAAAGTAATAAACATTTAGCCTTTATGAAATATAAAAATCTTCATTGTGCTATAGTGACAGTTTTATTCAGAGTGAGACAAATAGTGTGAAGTGTGAAGTACATTTTTTTCATTTCCAAGCTGCACATCCACACGCCTAATTACTGTTGTGTGAATAATTTCAAAGTGTCTACTAAGACTTCTAATAGCTATCACTAACTAGTAATCTGTCAAGGTATAATGCAAGATAATATGTTTTTACACAACAATAGTGAGGCTCTCATTAATTATTACCTCCTGTAATTGCTTGATATGAACATTTACTTTAAAACTTAAAAATTATATACAACAAAATAATGATTTAAACTACCTCCAGGAAGTCTATACACAGAAATTGCTGCATTAGAGTTAATGATTTATTAAGTCATATCTTATTGCTTTTATCTTAATAGATGACATGTTATTCAAATTAAAATAAAAGAAGGTTTTTGCCAACTATTAAGTATCTCACTGAGTCACATATCCCTTAAAGAGAAACCTGTAGTTTATTAGACTTCTTTAGCAATACTTGATACAAAACATCAATATATTTATATGCCCAAGGAAGGAGGATTTATAGTCTAGCTTTATTCCCCAAAGGTTAAGCGAGTTCCAGTTATATGTGTATTTCTATATTTTGTAGGACAACAAACTTTAGAATCTCATAGCCAAAATCTGCCATTTCACATTCAAAACTTTAATTTCAAAAGATTCCAGGCAGACTTTTCTTTAATTAGATATATTCCTTTTTGTCTTAGATATCTTTTCCCATTTATTTTATTTTATTTTTGCTGTAATTCAAATAGAGGGGATAAAGTTAAGGTACAAATTTAAAATTATGAAGGAAAACAGTTTTTTAAACAATCAGATTTTGAACTCAATAGAAAGGAGAGTGGCTAAAAAAAAAGAGAGATCTAAGCAGAAGATAGCCTATGGGTCAGATTCTAGCCCTGCCTTTAGAAAAACAGAGTGGAATAAATTAAAGTCTTGTCTTGAATGAGAAAAGGAAGTTATTTTGTCAATACAGTGTAGAGAAGAAGACTAACCGGAGTGACTTTTGTGTTTCTAAATTTGGACCTTGAAGATTTCTGAAGTTGGTAGACACCTGGTGTTAGGCATTCCTTTACAAAAGAAGCATTGGGGCCACACAGTGGCTCATGCCTGTACTCCCAGCACTTTGGGAGGCCAAAGCTGGAGGATCACTTGAAGCAAGGAGTTTAAGATCAGCCTGGCCAACATGGTGAAACCCTGTCTCTACTAAAAATACAAAAAGTAGTCAGGCATGGTGGCACACACCTATAATACCAGCTACTCCAGAGGCTGAGGCAGAAGAATCTCTCACTTCAACCTGGGAAGTGGAAGTTGCACTGAGCCAAGATTGCGGCGTCACTGCACTCCAGCTTGGGCAACAGAGTGAGACTCTGTCTCCAAAAAAAAAAAAAAAGAAAAAAGAAAGAGAGACAGAGAGAAAGAAAGAGAGAAAGAAAGAAAGAAGGAAGGAAGGAAAGGAAGGAAGGAAGGAAGGAAGGAAAGAAGGAAAGAAAAAGAAAGAAGCATTGGGCTTGTGGAGCAGAAGGTTACGTGATTGCAGGTGCTAGTGTGAAACAAAGAACTACAGAAGGAGCATTACAAGGTGTGTGATTTTTCTGAGTTATCTGCATTTGAACAGCATGCCCGTGGCTCAGAAAATAACAAAGTAAAATGGGTTAAAAAATAAAAAAAGGTAAAAGATTTTAAGTAATACTTTATGAAAATAGGTATTACAGATTTATCTTCACAAATCAGATTTTCTGGACAGAGACCTCAGTAATTCAACCAAGAATCTAAAGTGTAAGTTGACACTAGGAGAGATAGCGAAGCCCTATCTTCGATGGTGGTTTTTAATTATTGTATGATAGAACATCATTCATTTTCTGCCTACTTTGGCAGGGAGTGGTGGTGGTTGGGAATTGGCATAAGTGAAGGAGGGAGGGAGAAAGGTGAAAGAAAGGGAGGGAAAAGGAAAGTCTTTTTTTTATTTTTCTGGTTTCTGTTTCTTAAGATTACATTCAGAAACTAGACACATAGCTATGTGGTCACAGTGTGCAATTCTTTTTCATGTTCCTCCTTTTGAGGATATAAAATCACTAAATAAAAGCCTGTACCCAAACTTGAAGAAATTTCAGAAATATGTCTCCAAATAATACTGGATTATTCACTTTCTCTTTTCTTCCTTTCATTTATACTTTATAATGTGGTTTCTAAATGGAACTCTAGTGTTAATGCTATTGGTGGGCTTAAACCACCCCATACATTTTTTGTTGTTACAACTATATTGCTACATACGTGATAATCACCCAGTTCAATAAGTATTTGTTGTCTTTTCCTTGATATACTTAAATCTCTATAGTCTGGTGTTAGATGATTTTTTAAAAATTTTAAGGGTGATTAAAAAGGGGATGGTTTTATTTCCTGGGCAGAAGTTAATAATACAAGTTTATGATTGCTGTCTTGGTTCTCTCAAATGATCCAGTAGACCTCAGGATCTACCGCTTTCAGAACAACTTTGGACTGTCCCTTACAGCTGAATGCTAGAACCACTCCACCAAGGGAGCTAAGAGACATTATCACTCAATTTTTTAGGCACTCTTGTTAGAACACTTGATCACACGATGTGTCCTTATCATCCACCTACTCCTGGGACACAACACTTAAGTTGTGTTTCGGCTATATTCGAAAGTGAAAGTACCTTTTAAATTTCTTTGCTCATTAAGGGGGTGCAGTCATGTCACTAATTATTGAGGAAAGGAAGAGTTTTTGGAAAATGACTTGAGAATCATATTTAATGAGAAGGTTGCAATATTCAACTGCCTGATGTATTCCATTATTGACCAGAATAATTTAATTTCAGGACTTTTATTGAATCCTCACCTTTTAGCAAAAGTAAACTGGCAGAGTATTTTCATTTCCTAATTGGGCCATGTCTCTCTTTCCGTTTTGTTCCACTTGACTGAGTCATGGATTAATTTGTTTCTGGTATAGCTTGCCTTTTGTGATTGGCCCAACTATGGAAAAGCACCCTTTGTTCCTTAGGTTTCCCGTTGGCCAGGTCACATTTCAGCTACTCATTAAAACATGTATTTATTCTACTCTGGAGCACATTGTCTGGCCAACCATGAATTTATAGTGAAATGTAACAGTAAATTGTGCTCTGTGGTCAAAAATGCCAAATGATACACACAGCAGCATAAAGGTTTCCAGCATAGGGTAGAATTAAAGAGCTTAGGACCAGTGCCTGGATTGTTGGCCATATTTTCACAGTGGCCAGTTTTGTTAGATTCAAACTTGGAGAGAGCTTGAAATCACTTATCTCAGATGTTTGCACTCACGACCACAAAGCCTCTGAGAAACACAGAACTGATCTTGTAATAAGCTCCAGCTGAGTTTACAAGCCTCTGAGCCTTTCTGAAAGCCTGTTTAGTTTAATGAGGGTTTTCAGATTTCAAAGCTCACACACCTTCACATAAAAACAGATGATTATGACCAAATTAGGGAATGTTGTTCTCTGAGTGTGTTCCCCCAATATCTTCTCTTTTCAGTTGTCAGGCATTGTTTCAGTACACTTTTCGCCTTCCAGACATCATTTTAAAGTACGATTTTGCTAAGTTTTATTGTATATAGTTTCTATTTAGGCAGAATGTTATGTTCAATAAAACGGATTTTTCTCTTAACAGTTGAAGACCAATATGCATATTTTTATCCAGTAATAAAAGGAACAATCTAGAAAAATGTAAACCTTCAGCTTCTGCTACCGTGACAACTGTCCTAAGAGGCTAGGTCTCCACGTTCACATGTGTGACCTACTTCGTAGGGCTCTACAACCTGTTTCTGAATGGCTTGAAGGGAAAGAGCCATGTCTATGAAACAGATGGATATAGGAGAGAGAATATTCATACTTTAGTCATTTTGATATTGCAGATTACCTTTATGATCACTTATAACACTATCTTCATTGAAAAATATAGTGTTTAAATGATAGCTTTAATATGTGCAGCATATTTTGGTATTATTCTACCTAATTTTTTTAATGTCTTCTCAGCCACCCTTATAAAGAAACATAATAACAATTAGGATTTGAGGCATTCAAGCCTTACTTGAACACCAAATTATTTATTACATTTTAACCATCGTTTTACAAAGAGGCATCACACAAAATGTGAGGTTCAAATGTCAGCAGTACAGAAACAGAGAGAAATGAAATATAGAGGGGTTCTTGAAGAAAGAGGCATGTGAATGAGACCAGATGGCACTGGAATGGTGCTGAGCTGGTAGAACCCTTGCCTCCTAAGCCTCTTGAGTTTTCCCACCTGACTCTTGCATCACACAAGCAAATTGACAACACATGAGTTAGAAGTCTTTATAAAGTTGAGCTGTTATTCAGGGAAATGGTTTGCTGTTTCATCTTTCTCTCCAGCTATTATTTTCTTACACGCCCCAGCCCAAACACTAAATCCCTTGAATTTTTCCTCTACTCTTTACATCAGAATTAGCTACCCAAGGTTTAGGAAAGGATATGGAAAGAGGATCTGTGTCTTAATTACAGTCCTGCATTTTAATAAGTATTTGTTTTCTAATCAGGGACAACCTTATAACTGTTAATTAAAGTTCCACCCACTGTAGCTCAAACTGGAGCCTGAGAGTTATATGATAATTCATACATTTTGTATTTTTATTTCATTTTATTGCTTATCCTAAAAATGCACTCTTACCAGTTATGGAGATTACCTTTTTCTTTCACTTTTCTTGTAAAATGCAGTTTACATAGAATTAAATAGTCAAAATATTAAGTAGACAATATTACTATTCTCTATTTTAAAAGTGCATGAGGAGTAACTGGTTTGAGACATGCCCTCTTGCTCTAAACAAATAGGAAAACAATACAAAATTTATAAAATACTGTTTTAGACATTGGCCAACACACCGTGCAGTAATGTGATCCCTCAGAAAAGGGAAACAAACAAGGTAAGTACTACAAACACCTGAGCTTCCTGCCTAGCAGCAGGACAGGAGTGTAGTATAGAAAGGGAGAACCCAAGCAGAGCCTAATTGTCTCGCTGCTTAAAGAAGACAGAGATAAGAGCTCAGGGAGGCCAAGCCAACAGGATTTTGGGGGAATAATAATGGAAAGGTTGGACTTATACAAAGAAAGAGCTCCAGAAATCTGTGTAAGGATCTGGTTTAGTATTTGACTGAATACAAATCTGTGCATGCATAGGGTAGAACTCTAAAGCAGGAGAAAGAGCAGTTGTTGGTAAGCTGTGACATGCCCACTTCCTAGGGCTCTCATAGGGCTGAGAGACATTCGCGTTTCTATCAAGCAAATAGGAGAAAGTTCACCAAACACTTGGGAGAATATTTAGAGATGTTCAAAGAATCGTTAGTACTAGGAATGAACTATCCCCAGAACAAAGACTGCTATAGAGCTGTCCTAACAAAGCTTAAACATAGGCCTTGAAAGGATAAAACTGATCTGCAATTAACTTAATGTTCTGCCAAGACGAATGTCAATATCCATTTAAAAAAGGCAACAAAGTCCAACTGCTCATATTAATTTATAATATCTGGCATCTAATTTACACATATAAAAAAGCAGGAGGCTGGGCGCAGTGGCTCACACCCGTAATACCAGCACTTTGGGAGGCCAAGGCGGGTGGATCATGAGGTCAGGAGTTTGAGACCAGCCTGGCCAATATGGTGAAACCCCGTCTCTACTAAAAATACAAAAATTAGCCAGGCGTGTGGTGGGCACCTGTAATCCCAGCTACTCGGGAGGCTGAGGCAGGAGAATTGCTTGAACCTGGGAGGCGGAGGTTGCAGTGAGCCAAGATCGCGCCATTGCACTCCAGCCTGAGCGACAGAACTAGACTCCGACTCAAAAAAAAAAAAAAAAAAAAAAAAAAGGCAGGAAAGTATGACTCAAAACCAGAATGTGAACAGTTAATGGAAACAGACCAGAAATGGTAAAGGTGATAGACTTGATGGAAAAATAAATCAAGGATTTAAATGAAAACATGAACATACTTAGGAGAGAAATGGAACACATATAAAATAACCAAACACAGCTTTTAGAACTGAAAAATATAATATTTATATGAAAAGTTTACTGGGTATATATGGTTAGGCTTTGTGTCCCCAACCAAATCTCATCTTGAATTGTAATCCCCATAATCCCCATGTGTCAAGGGGATTATCTGGTGGAGGTAATTTAATCATGGAGGCAGTTTCTCCCATGCTATTCTCATGATAGTGAGTTCTTATGAGATCTAATGATTTTATAAGGGTTCTTCCCTTCACTCAGCACTTCTCCTTCCTGCAGCCTTGTGAAGATGGTGTCTTGCCTTCCCCTTCACCTTTACCATGATTGTAAGTTTCCTGAGGCCTCCCAAGCCATGCTGAACTGAGTCAATTAAACCTCTTTTCTTTAGAAATTAACCAGCCTCAGGTATTTCTTTATAGCAGCATGAGAACCGACTAATAGCATATATTTAAATGGCAGATTAGACATCACAGTAGAAAATATCAGTGAACTGGCCGGGCGCGGTAGCTCACTCCTGTAATCCCAGCACTTGGAGGCCGAGGTGGGTGGATCACGAGGCCAGGAGATGGAGATCATCCTGGCTAACACGGTGAAAACCCGTCTCTACTAAAAATACAAAAAATTAGCCAGGTGTGGTGGCGGGCGCCTGTAGTCTCAGCTACTTGGAAGGCTGAGGTAGGAGAATGGCTTGAACCTGGGAGGCGGAGCTTGCAGTGAGCCGAGATTGCGCCACTGCACTCCAGCCTGGGCGGCAGAGCGAGACTCCATCTCAAAAAAAAAAATAAAAATAAAATAAATAAAAAGAGAAAAGAAAATATCAGTGAACTCATAGCAATGGAAATTATCCAAACTGAACCTCCCCTAAAGACAAAAACAATGGTGAAAATTTTCTAAATGTCATGAAATGTATAAATCTATAGTTCAAAGCACAGTGAACCTCAACCAAGATAAACTGAAAAAAAAAAACAACACTTCAAGGCACATCACTATCAAATTGTTTAAAGTCACTGATGAAGATTTAAACTGTGAAATAATTAGGGAAGAAAAAACATTGCATACAGGGGAACAGATAACACATACTTCTCATCAGAAATAATTCAAAGCAGGAGACAAGGGAATTACATTTTAAAGAGCTAAAAACATTAACATACAACTCTATATACAACAAAAATAGCTTTCCAAAAAAAGATGAGATAAAAACTTTCAGAGAGAAAATCTGAGAAAAGTGTTTGCCATCCAGCTTTTATGAAATACTAAAGAAAATTCATCAGATGGAAGAAAGTGATACCATGTGAAACCTTGGCTCTATACAAATCCATGAAGAGTGACAGAAATAGTAAAATTAGATACTTTTTTATTTTAAAAATTATTTTAAAGGTAATTATTTAAAGCAAAAAATACCATTCTATTTTGGTTTTTCTAACATTTGTGTATGTAAAAGACATAGAAAAATGGCATAAAGGCAGGAAGAGGAGAAATGGAAATATACAGCTTTAAGGTCATTGTGTTTTGTGTGAAATAGGATAATTATACAAATAAACCAGGAGAGAAGATAAAAAGAAGTATCAACAAATAATATCAAATAATATAGAAAAGGAAAAAAAGTAACAAAAAAAAGATGTAACAAACAGAAAAAAATTGGTAAGCTAGTATCCTTAATTGCATATACATTAAAATATAAATGATAGAAACAACTTAAAAGGTAAGGATTGTTGGTCGAGCGCAGTGGCTCACGCCTGTAATCCCAGCACTTTGGGAGGCCAAGGTGAGTGGATCACCTGAGGTCAGGAGTTCGAGACCAGCCTGGCCAACATGGAGAAACCCCATCTCTACTAAAAATACAAAAATTAGCTGGGTGTACTGTGTACGTCTGCCATCCCAACTACTCGGCAGGCAGAGGCAGGAGAATCACTTGAACCCAGGAGTTGGAGGTTGCCATAAGCCAAGATCGTACCATTGCAATCCAGCCTGGGCGCCAGAGTGAGATGCGGTCTCAAAAAAAAAAAAAAAAAAAGTAGAGATTGTCAGACTGCACAAAAAGATGAGGTAGTCATATATATGTGTGTACAACAACTTTATAAAGACACAGGGATTTAAAGAATCACAACATAGTACCATGGAAACATTAATTCTAAGAAGTTTAAAATGGTTATATGTTCATGAAGGACAAGAAATAATGCCAGATATAAAGAGGGACACCACATATTATGAAATGGATAAATTCTTCAAGAAAATGTACCAAGTTTCATTGTTTATACACCTAACAGCAGAGCTTCAGAATACTTAAAGCAAATAATAGAATTGAAAGGAAAAAGAGAAAAAATCCACAAGTATATGTGAAGACATCAATATTTCTTTCTCATTAATTTATAGAACAAACAGAAAATTATTAAGCAAATAGAAAATCTGAAAAACTATCAGTCAACTTAATCTAATGGATATTTATAGAACTTGCCACCCAACAACAGCAGAATACACATTATTTTCAAATGCACATAGAATATTCACCAAGTTTGACCTCCTGGGCCATAAAACGTCTTAGGAAATGTAAAAGTGTCAAATTTATGCAAAGTAGGATTTGGACCTTAGCAGAATTAAATGAGGAATTAAGAACATAAAGATATCTGGAAAAATCTCTGAGTATTTGGAAATTTCACAACACTCTTCTGAATAACCCATGGGTTAAAGAGAAATTCACAAGGGAATTTAGACTACATATATTTAAAATTAATTAATGGTTTTAGTTGACAAAACTTATGTATATTTACCATATACAACATCATGTTTTGAACTATGTATACATTGTGGAATGGCTACATCAAGGTAGTTAACATATGCATACCTCACTTACTTACCTTTTTTTTGTGGTAAGTACACTTAAATTTTTCTATTATCTTAGTGACTTTCAAAAATACAATATAATATTATTATCTATAGTCACCTCATTATACAATAGATATCTTGAACTTATTCCTCCTAACTTAAATTTTATATCCTTTTTCCAACATCACTGACCATTTCTCACCCACCGCTTAGCCCCAGTAACCACTGTTCTACTCTCTGCTTTTATGCATTCAGGTTTTTTAGATTCCACATATGGTAGATGTTTTTATGTGCCTGGCTTATTTCACTTAACGTATTATTCTCCAGGTTTAATCATGTCCAGAATGTTAATATTTCTTTCTAAGGTTGAGTGGTATTCCATTCTGTATCAATACACCACATTTTCTATATATATTTATTCATTGATGGACACTAAGGTTGATTTCATATCTTGGCTATTGTGAATAATGCTGCAGTGAACATGGGAATGCAGTTTTCTCTTTGAGATCCTCACTTCAATTCCTCCGGATATTCCTTATGGATACCCAGAAGTCAGATTGCTGGATCATATGGTAGTTATATTTTTAGTTTTTTGAAGAACCTCCATACTGTTTTTATAGTGGCTGTACCTATTTGCATTCCCCAGAGTGTACAGGGTTCTCTTTTCTCCATATTTTCATCAATACTTGTTATCTGTTCATTTTGTTTTTATAGTAGCCATTTTGACAGGGTTGAGGTAATATCTCATTGTGTTTTTAATTTGCACTTCTCTGAATGGTGATGTTGAGCAATTTTTCGTATACGTGTTGTCCATTTATGTGTCTTCTTTTGAGAAATGTCTATTTTTCATATACCTATTGGCCATTAGTACATCTTCTTTTGAGACATGTCTATTCAGATCCTTTGCCTATTTCTTAATTGGACTATTTGTTTTCTTGCTATTGAGTTGTTCCACAGGTGGTCTCTTCACTCTGTTGATTGTTTCCTTTGCTGTGCAGAGGCTTTTTAGTTTGATGTCTTAACGTTTGTCTATATTTGCTTTTTTTTGTTTGTGCTTTTGGGGTCATATAAAAAAATCATTGCCCATACCAATGTCATGGAGTTGTCTCCACATCTTCTAGTAATTTTATAGTTTTAGGTCTTATCTTTATGTCTGTAATCTGTTTTGAGTTTGTTTTTATATATGGTATGATAGAAAATATTTTGAATTGAAAGAAAATAAAGACACAGCTTTTTCAAAATTTGTGAAATATTGCTGAAGTATTTATTGCATTAAATGGTCATATTAAACTAAGTCTCAAATGTCTCAAATCAATAATACAAGCTTCCACTATAAGAATCTAGGAAGAAAAGAACAAATTAAAGTTAAGTTAAAGAATGGAAATAATAAAGATAGGAAAAGAAATCCATGAAACTAAGTATAGAAAAATAATAGAGAAATTCCATGAAACAAATGCTGGTTCATTACAAGAGAAATTGATAAAATTGACAAGTTTGTTACCAGACCAAACAAAAAAGAAAGGATATAAGAAATTAATGAAGAGACATCACTACAAACTGGATAGTCATTAAAAGGGTGGTAAGGGAATCACATGAATAACTTTATGCCAAGAAACTTGACAACTTGAATGAAATGGATACCTTTCTGAAAATAAACAAACTGCCAAAAGTCACTTAAGAGGAAATTGAAGTCTAAAGTGTACTATACAGATATTGAATATGAAGTTTTAAGTCCTCCAGCAAAGGAAAATCTGGGCTTAACATGGCTTCAGCAGAGAATTCTACCAAACATTTAAGGAAGATATAATACCAAGTCTGTACAAATCTTCCAGAATATGCCAAAAAATGAATCTGAATCCATATATTTTGCCCTATTCAAAACTTACCTTGAAGTAGATCATAGACTCAAATGTAAAATTTTAAACAATGCAATTTGTAGAATACAATATAGGAGAAAATTTGGTTATGCAAGGATTTATTAGCAAAAGCGTGGTCTATAAAGAAATACATGATAGAGTGGGCTTTTTATAAATTCACAACTTTTTGTAGAAATCAACAAAGCATTTCTAAAATGTATATGGAAATTCAGTGGTCCTATATCCGAAACAATCTTGAAAGGGAAAAGACATTGGAAGGCTCTCACTACCTGAATTTCAGGCTTAAGATAAAGCTACAATAATAAATATAATGTGGTGTTATGTTTATTAAGGATAGACATACAGCTCAAACATGAATTTATCATATCACCCAACAATGCTGCTTCTGGGTATTTACCCACAAGAAATGGAAGCATGTACCCACTGAAACACTTGTACATAATGTTCATTGCATTTTTATTTGTAATAGCTGCAAACTGGAAAAAAAAGACTACAATGTCCATTTGTGGGTGAACTGATAAACAATTATGCTAGATCCATTTAATGAAATACTAATAAGTAATAAAAGGAGAAAGAACCCAAATGTATGTATGAATGAATCTCAAAAACTTTATAATAAGCCAAAAAAGCCAGCCAGAAAAGAGTACATATAACATATTTTATGATTTCATTTACATGAAATTCTATGTCAGACAAGGTAAACTAGGGTGACACAAAGTAGATCTGTGCCTGAGGTTAACATTGTTGGTTGCATAGATTGCAATAAAACTTTTGGGGTTGATGAAAATGTCTCATGGCTTGATTGTGATTTTGGTTATATGGGTAGTTATATTTGTCAAGACTCATAGATTTATCCACTTATATCAATTTATTTCATGTAATTTATTCTTCAATGAAGTTGATTTTTAAAATAGTGCATGAGGTATCCATTGTTTTTTAAAGTGAAGAAAATGTTATTTTTATTTTCCCTTTGTTTCCTTGTGCTCTAATAGTATTATTGGAGATATTTCTTTTTTTTATTATTATACTTTAAGTTTTAGGGTACATGTGCACAATATGAAGGTTAGTTACATATGTATACATGTGACATGCTGGTGCGCTGCACCCACTAACTCGTCATCTAGCATTAGGTATGTCTCCCAGTGCTATCCCTCCCCCCTCCCCCCACCCCACAACAGTCCCCAGAGTGTGATGTTCCCCTTCCTGTGTCCATGCGTTCTCATTGTTCAATTCCCACCTATGAGTGAGAATATGCGGTGTTTGGTTTTTTGTTCTTGCGATAGTTTACTGAGAATGATGATTTCCAATTTCATCCATGTCCCTACAAAGGACATGAACTCATCATTTTTTATGGCTGCATAGTATTCCATGGTGTATATGTGCCACATTTTCTTAATCCAGTCTATCATTGTTGGACATTTGGGTTGGTTCCAAGTCTTTGCCAGAACAGAGCCCTCAGAAATAATGCCGCATATCTACAACTATCTGATCTTTGACAAACCTGAGAAAAACAAGCAATGGGGAAAGGATTCCCTATTTAATAAATGGTGCTGGGAAAACTGGCTAGCCATATGTAGAAAGCTGAAACTGGATCCCTTCCTTACACCTTATACAAAAATCAATTCAAGATGGATTAAAGACTTAAACGTTAGACCTAAAACCATAAAAACCCTAGAAGAAAACCTAGGCATTACCATTCAGGACATAGGCACGGGCAAGGACTTCATGTCTAAAACACCAAAAGCAATGGCAACAAAAGCCAAAATTGACCAATGGGATCTAATTAAACTAAAGAGCTTCTGCACAGCAAAAGAAACTACCGTCAGAGTGAACAGGCAACCCACAAAATGGGAGAAGATTTTCGCAACCTACTCATCTGACAAAGGGCTAATATCCGGAATATACAATGAACTCAAACAAATTTACAAGAAAAAACCCCATCAAAAAGTGGGCGAAGGACATGAACAGATGCTTCTCAAAAGAAGACATTTATGCAGCCAAAAGACACATGAAAAAATGCTCACCATCACTGGCCATCAGAGAAATGCAAATCAAAGCCACAATGAGATATCATCTCACACCAGTTAGAATGGCAATCATTAAAAAGTCAGGAAACAACAGGTGCTGGAGAGGATGTGGAGAAACAGGAACACTTTTACACTGTTGGTGGGACTGTAAACTAGTTCAACCATTGTGGAAGTCAGTGTGGCGATTCCTCAGGGATCTAGAACTAGAAATGCCATTTGACCCTGTCATTCCATTACTGGGTATATACCCAAAGGACTATTGGAGATATTTCTAAAAAAAATAAAGTGAACTAAGTTTTTTTTTTTCTTTTAGTTAGCACACTGGAAGCAGTGACATCATTTCAGCTGTTGTGTTTTTTTTTTTTTAAGGAAGTTAACTTTACTAAGTGACATGCAGAAATAGTTTTAAGCCTGGTCATCAGCACTAAGAGCAATAAGATGTTCTCATTATATTTATTTTTAGTTCATACACAAAATGATTCATGTGAATTTAACCCCTAATTCTAAGACTAAGAAAAAGAAAGAGAGGTTTATAATGTATTGTTTTTATCTCCAGCAGGTATTAGATTCTGGACATTTCTCCCCGACAGTAGCTTCTTAAGGTCCACCTGTATTGACATAAGTGTCAGATCTGTCATCAGTTCCAGGATGAAGAAAGATAATTTTCTTTTTCCCTGAGTTTGCATCTTTTCCCACTACATTACAAATGTCAATTTATGGCAGAAATAGCATTCTTTAATAATTATGTGAAAAAGTCATTACAAGAAAAGGGCCCTTTTCATATAATAAATTAGCCTAGGTTGTTTGCTTTAACAGAAACCCTCCATGCTGTGCAGATGGACCTTTTCTTACACTGCTCATGAGATTGTAGATTGACAGACTGCATGAAAACCGCGTGGAATGCAGTAGGGGCAGCAGCAGAAGGGAGAGGTGGGTTGCCTCCCCTGATCTCCTGATCAAAGGATCTAGATAATGCTACTACTCACATACAGAATATGTTTAGATTTATTGAGGCGTCTCTTATTTTTGAATATGCCAAAACAGATAGACCCAGTTTTTTGCAAACAAATTGCCATTATTATGTGTAATAGAATTGGAATAAAGCGACTCCCATTTTTTATGTTATTGGATTGCTGTAAATCATCTGAAAGTGCACACCTCTTCCCACCTATATTTCTTAACCACTTTACTGCCAGAACTTATTTAAATCTTATCTCATATTCTCTTGTTTTCTTGCTGTCTAATTAGAAAACCACTTGACCATTACTGCCCCTGTGATCTATGTGATTTCTTTCCTTCTGATTTGGAGTCTTCCCAATATCAACTCTACCATTTATTTATTTTTTAATTTTAAAATATTTTAATGATCTAGATACTTTGAACTTTTCTAATTAGCTTGTATTTGTGCCCTGAAATATTTAAAACAAAATATTTGGAAGGATTTTGACATTTACACTCTCGTGGTATTTGTATTTGCAGTTCCCTGAATGTGGTTTCTACGGAATGTATGATAAGATCCTGCTTTTTCGCCATGACCCTACCTCTGAAAACATCCTTCAGCTGGTGAAAACGGCCAGTGATATCCAGGAAGGCGATCTTATTGAAGTGGTCTTGTCAGGTAGTATACTTTTATACCTTTTCTTTATCCGTAGATTAGAAGTTGTATTTGAAGAATTCTTGGGCATATGTTTTTAAGGAAACATAAAAAGCATATCTCAAACTCAGCTCCAAGAGAAGATGTTGGAGCTCTGTCCACATGAAAAAGGGAAACAAAAGGTTTCCCTTTAATTGGCTGTGTCCACACCCAGTACTGCTCCAATCACGTCTCTTGACTTAAGGCTTCCTCCCAGCCCCCTCTCAGCTCTAGCAACATACAGATGGCGTCATTCAGCACCTTGAATCATTTGGACAGCAGCAAAAGCAAACAAGAAACTCACCAACAGTGAAGCTAAATTAGCTGTCAGGGCTGCAATTGTACAGAATGTGTGGAAGCCAAGAAATAACACCAGGGCTAAGAAGCCTTTGACTTGCTAAGGTCAAAAGTCCAGTAGCTATGAGGTAAGCCAAGACCAAGGAGGAAGCCAGAGCCCAGGAGTTAGAGAAGGTCAGGTCATGCCATGTGACGCTAGTTAACTCAGTCCCTGAGAAATGGCTACATTTGCCTCTGCTCACATTTTTTATTTCTTGTTTAGGATTTAGCAGTTAGTAATAGGACTGTGCCTAACCAAACAGAAAAAAAGGAATGTATTTAACCTTTTTAAAAAGCACCAGAGAACAACAGCTAGAGTGGAGATCCTTACAATGATACTCAATGCAATGATAATGTATCCAAATTTTTATTGTTTATTTTTGTTAAAAAGAGAATAATTATTGAGAAACTTGGATTGCCTTGCTCTTTTCTCCTCTCATGCCTTCTTTGTTTACCATCTCTTTGAATAAAAGAAGTCCAGTAGCATGACAGAGTCTCAACTTTATTTCCTCAAGTTCCTCAACTTGTTCAGAGCCCAGTACTTGGATGCACTGATTATAATTCAATTTATCTTTGTTTTATTCACTTTGCTTTGATTCAGTCTAGTTCTCTTTTTTATCTTTATTGGTTGCCTACAGTTGTGTGAGATCCTGGGATTGCCACAATTTCATTGGGTAGATGGATCCTATAAAACAACTTTTTTGCTAGATAAAGGTAATTATTTTTCTGTTGCCTGCACCTGACCTCTCAAAACTACGGACTAGACATGTTGTTTTCTAAGTTTCCTGTTTCTGAACACTAAATTAATTATTCAGGGAAATCATGCACTGGATCAGTTCTTGCCATAATTCATATTAAACTCACAGCCAGGCTGCTTTGTAAATAATGTAATGTTTTATGAGTCCTTTTGCCTTGTGTCAATGTCCAGAAATATATGAGGACTTTTAAAATTGCATTTCTAAATATAATGTATTATTCTTTCCATTTTACTTTTGTTATCAAGCACTTTAGAGTAGTAGCAGACAGATTGAATGCAACCTGTGTGTGGGTGTATTTATGTAGGAGAGGAGTGCTTATTTGCATGTTATCCCAGCATTAATGAGCCAGACCTGCTCTTTCCTCGTGTTGACCTGATGTAGCCCTCTAGAATTCCCTTGCTGCATGAGAACAGCATTCTGCTTTTCCTCTCCCATCTTTGCAAATTGAGAACTTCATTGTCATATGCCCCACCTCCCCTGCTGTCCACCCTTTATGTTCCATGTCTCCTGTTTTCCTGGCCACAGTTGTTGAGAGGGCATTTAAGAGAAGCCCATTTCCTTACCTGCTTTCCCAGCACCAGACTCCAGAAGGGCTCCCTTACTCTTACCAGCTATTTTGCTGGAATTTAAAAGGAGCTATTCTCTAACAGTTTAATTCTAGTTTTGAACGACATAGTGCCATTTTCCCAATGTCACTGACCCTTTAAATTGTTCAGTTATGTATATCAATTACACACACACACACACACACACGCACACTCAAATTATGTTTAGATCTCCTGCGCTTACCTATAACCATCGGCAGCAGTATTCTCCCAGCTCCTCTCCCACTCTATTGCTTAGCATTGTGATTTGCTCAATAAATGTTTATGTTTACAATAGTTTTTTAAACCATCCCACCCCTTTGTATTACAACCCTGTTTCTTACCCATATCTCTTATCTCTTTTCCCTTAGCCTTTTTAGGCCCGAGTCTATTGTGATCAAATGCCTGATGTTCCTTTCTTTTTCCCGGTCTTTATGTCTTCCTTGCATCCTGACTCTCCTGAAGGTGATGCCCCATTTCCAAGAGGCTTTGCCTCTTATTTTCCTCCACTCTTAGTTGAGGAGTTGAGTGATATGGCCGTCTTCTAATTTCCCATTGCCATTTAATTATTCACAATAGCAAAGACTTGGAACCAACCCAAATGTCCAACAATGATAGACTGGATTAAGAAAATGTGGCACATATACACCATGGAATACTATGCAGCCATAAAAAATGATGAGTTCATGTCCTTTGTAGGGACATGGATGAAACTGGAAAACATCATTCTCAGTAAACTATCGCAGGAACAAAAAACCAAACACCGCATATTCTCACTCATAGGTGGGAATTGAACAATGAGATCACATGGACACAGGAAGGGGAATATCACACTCTGGGGACTGTTGTGGGGTGGGGGGAGGGGGGAGGGATAGCATTGGGAGATATACCTAATGCTAGATGACGAGTTAGTGGGTGCAGTGCACCAGCATGGCACATGTATACATATGTAACTAACCTGCACAATGTGCACATGTACCCTAAAACTTAAAGTATAAAAAAAAAATTATCCAAAAAAAAATTATTTATGTCACCTTCTTTGCAGTGAAGTGATTTATTTTCCTTGAAGACTCATTTCCATTTAAGTATGGCAATAATTGTTGTCAGATTCCTAATTTTACTTTCCATTTTAAGCACCCATTCATCCTTGGTTTTGTTAACATACATATTTATGATTCTTCAGATTCCTTATTATTTATTTTTATTATCAGTCACCCATGGTGCCATTCCTGACTTCACCAATAAGACAAGGCTCCAGCTTCAAAATCTCCACTTGGTAGCACTCCTCTTCTCCTACTCTAGCCTGTCCATCTTGTCCATCTCTACCAAGTGCACATTCCTGTTCCCTGTCTTTTTCACTGTATTTTAATCACTAACTCCCTACCATTTTTGACCATATTTTTCTATTTCTTTTTTCTCCACATAGCATGTGACTTATTATATTCATGTCTTACACCACATTTTGATGGAGTTTCAATGACTTTGTGTACCCGGGCAGGGCCTGCAATACCTGTTAGTAATCTGAATTACTTTACCACCCATTTTTGCCATTCTTTTCCTGAGCCACATAGGACACACAGTTCCCAGCCTACCTGACTAAATGCAGATCCAACTTTCACCTGGCCTAACTATTGTTCAGCAATCTTTCCCCCACCTCTTCCTTTTGTTATCCATAGATATGAGGTTCTCAATAAATATGTATGAGTTCACTTATTAACTACTGGCTATGAGAATAAAGTTACTACATATACACCATTTTGTAAAAATATCGATTTGTTGTAAAATATTATTTCTAGATATATCCTCAAAAATAAACTGAACTTCAAGTCTTCTTGCTATGCATTCTTTTGGCCCACATAAGAGAAATTAGGGCCTATCAAGTGACTAGGATTGTACCATGTTATAATTTGTGGCAAGGCGAGTGATAGCAGCAAGGACACTTCAGGCCATAGGTGCAGGGGAGCTTGGATTACATACTCATTCCTGACCTAGTCCCTGAAGAGGACAC
Source organism: Pan troglodytes (assembly GCF_028858775.2). NCBI lineage: Eukaryota > Metazoa > Chordata > Mammalia > Primates > Hominidae > Pan > Pan troglodytes. The sequence goes on along the minus strand of NC_072413.2, from coordinate 27,968,448 downwards.
GAAGGGTGCTGCATTTTCCTTCTGAAGCCTGTAGTTTTACTGTTAAGTTTTATTTATCCAAACTTTCTTTTTCCTTATCACAAATTAAATTTTACTCTGTAGTTTGATGTAAACATAACCTGGTTGTTTTTATATTTAACTAACAATCTACCAGCAGGAACATTTTCTGACATAGGACTGCAGTAAAAATGAGAGAAAAAATAGGGAAAAATTTCAAGGTTAATTTTGTTTCTTCAGACAACATCAAGATTTTTTTTTTCTTTGCTTATATCATTTTCTGCTCAGACTTTTCATCATCTTTTAACTGCTTTGGGAGTGAAAACTAACCAAGCTGCTTCTGGCTAATTTCCTGATTTTTTTCTCCCTCCCTTTCTTTTTGAAAAACATGACTAGTGTGAGCTAGTACATTTAAACACAGTAAGCCAGGAAAAGATTGCTCATGAGTAGATGGATTGGGTTATTGAGGAAAAAAATAACAACTGCATGAAAGTTCCCTACCCCACCTATCCCCACTACTGGCAAATTCTCTTTGTGTGTTAAACAAAGGACTAGCATTCTTACTATTGTTAAGAAGTAGGAAAACACTGAACATGGAATTTTTTTTTTTTTTTTACCAGAGTCAAGTTCAAGTGTATGGTACTGAACTGTAAAATCAAGGTTATGGAATGTATTTGAAGCCTTCTTCATGATGGGCCTCTATCAAATCCTGATAATTCAGCCTTAGCAAACAAATTAGTAACAGGACTACATTTACATGACTCAAACACTGTTTGTTTGGTTGGTTTTGGCTTGATCTCTAATAATTATCAGTGTGTATATGTGTGTGTTTATGTCTGTATGTGTGTGTATCTTGTAGGTAGTTAAATAGAGACTAGAAAAGGACTACAAGAATTCCTCAAATAAAGTCATAGTTTTAAAAGTTTGAAAGATAAATGTTGAATCTTTCCTTCTTACACTTTAGGTTAAAAAATAAATGTTTTTCTTGGGCTTCTTTCATTATAGATTTACAGTAGATTATCTTGTATTATAACTTTTGCAAAAAGCTATTTCCACATGTAGTTAGTTTTTGGTCCTCCTCACTATCAAGAGAAGGGAGCCTCATTAGAGAGCTGGCACTGTAGTCCAGGCAGAAGAGGCGTGGGCCTATTCTCGGGCTATGACAGAAGAGCTGAAAATGAGGCAGAGAGGTCAAAAATATTTTAGAAGTAAAATTGAACAAACATAATAACCATTTTGATGTAGTTGATGAAGGAGGAATGAAAAAATCAACAGAACTCTCAGGAGAGCTACAGCTATGTGAGAGTGCGATGACATTTCCTTTATCCCACCCCAAGTCTTGCCCTCAAACATTGTTCAATGTGTTTGCCAAATGATTCAGGTACTTATCTGAGGGGCTGAAGAACTAATTTCTCAGGAAGGTAGTATCATTGATTTCCTTCGTGATTTTGTACAAGTTGCAAAACCTTTGGGCTTCAGGATTTTTTTTTTTTTTTTTTTTTTTTTTTTTTTTTTGAGACAGAGTCTTGCTCTGTCACCCAGGCTGGAGTGCAGTGGCTCAATCTTGGCTCACTGCAACCTCCACCTCCTGGGTTTAAGCAATTCTCCTGCCTCAGCCTCCGGAGTAGCTGGGATTACAAGCGCACACCACCACGCCCGGCTAATTTTTGTATTTTTAGTGGAGACAGGGTTTCACCGTATTGGCCAGGCTGGTCTTGAACTCCTGATCTTGTGATCCGCCTGTCTCGGCCTCCCAAAGTGCTGGGATTACAGGCGTGAGCCACCGCGCTCGGTTTGGGCTTCAGGATTTTTTTTGTTTGTTTGTTTTTTAATCAAACAAAAAGCTTCTACTAGATGAAAGTATCATACAGTGATAATATTACATGCATTCTATTTTTGTTTTCATTCTGGAAGTAAAGTATTAGGCATGAGGATAGAGTATAATTTCCAGGGCCAGAAAATCTGAGTTCATATCCTTTATCTATTCTTCACTACTTACATTGCCAAGGCTTGTAATCATTCTGTGCCCACGTTTCCTGATCTGTAAAATGGGGATAACCCTAGCACCTATATTGTAAGGTGTTTACATAAATTAAAATAAAATTGCTTGTAAAGCACCTCAGACAGTTTCTATACATAGCAACTCCACAATAAATGCAAACTATTAAGATTGCTTCTTCTCCTCACACTCTAAGCAGCCTTTAAATGTGATGCGTATGCTTATTAAACATACCACAAAAGGGAATCCTGGTCCTTTAACTTTGGAAAATGTTGGGCTAAACAACTTTAAAGGAATTATTTGCTGCAAGACTCTTTAGAACTTTGGTGCATGCTAATGTGAAGCATAACTCTCCAAAATCATGCCCAAGTTCACTTTTCACGGAATACTTTTTCCCCTCTCTGAGCATCTGGTGAGTCCTGGTTCAGCAGGCCACTCTACAGATGCTCCTCTGGGTGATGACCATGGAACAAATTGTCTGAGAGGATGATCCAGTCTCTCTGCACAGAGGGGGAAGATTTGAGCCATAGAAAAGTAGGAGTTAGGAAGCATGAAATCTTTGCTTACATAATATCACAGGTTTTTGAAGCAGTTTATATAAGTAATTTGTTTCCTTCACAATTACTCTGGAAAGTAGAGAAGTCAGATATTTGAAAAGCCATAGAATATAAATTGTAACTTGCCTATGTCCTGCAGAGAGTAGGAGTAACACCAGAGCTTGAATCTAAGTGTTCAGTCACTATTAATACCATTTCAATACCATTTAGCCCTTTGAACTTGAACAAGTAAACAGAAATAGTTGAGGACTTGTTCAAAGAATTCCTATCGCAGTAAGAGTTTATATTTCAGGGACCATTGATGATATTTGTATCAGCAAAAGTAGCAGTGGGCTTCAGGAACCATTGAGATGATGTTTGTCATAGACCATTATCCTCTTCCTCATAAAAATGTAAATATTTAATTCATATACTCAAACTTTAATGAGGTTAAGAAAACCCTGAAGGTTCTTCTCTATAGTTATAATACAAAATATAAAGCAATATAACAGTGTCACTGCATCACCAGGATCCCATCATAAGTTCATAATTCTGATCAAAATGGAAATAGTGTCTTAGGGTCACTATATTTAAGAAATCCTTATAAGCATGTTTTACTCCTACTACGATTCAATGTCTAAATCATAAACCAGGAAAAAAAATATGGTAACAACATTTTATTAAGCTTCTTTTTTCTTTTATAGAAAGTGCAAATTACTGACTTTATATATTAATTTCTCTTAGATATAATATTATATTAATTTGTCTTAGATATAATACATTGGTTAGCAATGTAGCAATGTTTTATCTTCTGTGAAATTTAGGCAGAAGATAAAAACCCCAAGAGTGATATAGTAAATCACTGTATTATTTCCTCAAAAGTATATTGCATAGATATAGTTTTTGTTTGTTTGCTTTTAAGAAGGCAGAATTAATTGTGGGCAACACCTTCTCAGCCCTACTACTACTTGGGCAACTAAGGTTTTATAAGACCTGGCCTACAATGCTCAATTTATATTTCCTTGTGTTTGTACTTGGACATCTAAGTGTCACAGGCTGAATGGAGCCAACTCTTCTCTAACTTCAGTTGCAATTTTCTTTGCAGGTGGTTTTGTAACAGTGGAAAATTTAAATGTGAAAATACACGTCATTTCTCTTTTCTCCCAAGTATGGCTTATGTTAAATGTGTCTTCAGCGTTTCCTTTTTGTGATTGTTAATATTCTCTTTCCATTCTTATCTTTCAAGTAAACCTGTGTATTAGTCCATTTTCACACTGCTATAAAGATACTACATGAGACTGGGTAATTTATAAAGAAAAGATGCTTAATTGACTCACAGTTCCACATGGTTGGGGAGGGCTCAGGAGACTTGCAATCATGGCAGAAGGTGAAGGGGAAGCAAGGACCTTCTTCACATGGCAGTAGCAGAAGTGCCTGTGAGAGCTCAGGGAAAACTACCATCTATAAAACCATCAGATCTTATGAGAATTCACTCACTATCACGAGAACAGCATGGGGGAAACAACCTCCATAATTTAACCACTTCCCTGCCTCGACATGTGGGGATTACAATTCAAGATAAGATTCGGGTGGGGACACAAAGCCTAACCATATCAACCTGGTTTTAATTTCTTTTTTTTTTGTTTGTTTTGTTTGTTTGTTTGTTTTTAATTATACTTTAAGTTTTAGGGTACATGTGCACATTGTGCAGGTTAGTTACATATGTATACATGTGCCATGCTGGTGCGCTGCACCCACTAACTCGTCATCTAGCATTAGGTATATCTCCCAATGCTATCCCTCCCCCCTCCCCCCTCCCCACCACAGTCCCCAGAGTGTGATATTCCCCTTCCTGTGTCCATGTGATCTCATTGTTCAGTTCCCACCTATGAGTGAGAATATGCGGTGTTTGGTTTTTTGTTCTTGTGATAGTTTACTGAGAATGATGGTTTCCAATTTCATCCATGTCCCTACAAAGGACATGAACTCATCATTCTTTATGGCTGCATAGTATTCCATGGTGTATATGTGCCACATTTTCTTAATCCAGTCTATCATTGTTGGACATTTGGGTTGGATAGCAAAGACTTGGAACCTGGTTTTAATTTCTTTGTGCCACACTAAACCATTTTCTCAGAGAAGAGAATGCAGACAGCAAGCAGATTGGAATGTTACCATAGACTCCCACTTTTCCCTACTTGTGACTTCAATAGGGATATTGTGCTTGGTGCACTTCTTCCTCACTTTGATAGTTTTCTTGGTTATTTATCTCCTTATAAAGTGGATTCTCCAGGGAGGAGATGGAGAAGCAATGACACAATAGTGCATTGTTTCTCCATCTATTTTTCCTCAAGCACCCCTAAATATCAAGGCAGAGGGAAGAAATTCTGTCCAGGTCAACTGGGGAATAAGACAAACCCGGAAGTGAAAAGTCTTTTGAAGCCTCTTATTTCATATGAAAATTTTATGCATGTTTCCCATTCTGCTGCATTATATTCTTCATGCTGTATACTTTTAAATAAATAATATTTCTTGCCACATATTGTTCTTTTAGAAATAATAATAACAATAGTGATGTTAATATAACAATAGTGATGGTAACATAACAATAGTGATGGTAATATATTTATGATATGTTACACACTGTTCCAAGTGCTTCACATATATTAACTCAGAAATATGCATCATATTTATGTTATATCTCCACATAGCTTCAATTTCATAAGTAGCTGATTTTCAGTCAATACTTTGGTTTCAGTCCCAGAGTTGTCATTTATTTCTTATATAATGTTCAGCAAGTCACCTCATTTCCCTGAATCTTGATCCATCTGCTGTAAAATAACATTAACAGTATCTCCAATATATGGTTGGGCTGTAGAATTCATGAGAATAAATATAAAGCATTTCACAAGATGGTTGCCAAATGTAAAGTACTCAATCCTCTCACCCCACCTCCACCCCACTGCACTACACATTTCTTGAAATAAGAACGATTTATTTTAATATTTGAAACTTTAGGATCTGGTATATCACATGCAACCAATATCTATTTATTGAGTGAAAGAATAAATCCTTAAATCAATGAAATGTACAAGCCAGCAAATACATGAATAATTAAATTGATGTCCTATGTACGATATCCAAAAGTTAATGTTGTTGTATAGGAATTGAATTTTAGTGTCTACCATTAGTTCTTCTTGACATAATCTATTAGTAAAATTAATATTATCATCTGATTAATTCTTCTTTTTCTGGACTCTTGTTATCTCCTAAATATTGTCAAAAATGTCTTTTAGAAAATTGTTTATTTATTTTAAAAAGTCCTGTTTTTAAACATTGCAGTTTCTTTCACAGTATTTCTCAAGCAAAATTATACTTAATTCATGGAATACCAATTGTTTTCCTAATTTCTATGATTCCTGGATTGCGTTCATCACCATGACCAAATAACCCCATTTGCTATTGTACTAAATTCATTCTTCAGTGAATCAGTTTTCCCAACCATTGCTCTTATCTTCCTAAATATTCTTGCTTTCTTTCTGAGATGTATTCAGTAGTTACCCCTTTTTGATGTACCCCCCAATACTCATCTCATTTGACTTCGTCAGTTTATTCATTGTCTTTTTCTTTCTGGAGCCTCTGTGTTTCGTATCTTCGTTACAGCTCCTAAGAGGTGGCCCTGGAGATGGCCTTGGGCTCTGGCCTTTCTATTTCAGAGTCTGGAAGGAAAGAGGATTGATATCCTGAGGTCTGGCTGACCTCTCCTGCTGTTCCTTCTTCCCCTCCTCCTCTGTAGTTTTATCCATTTAGCAGAACAGCTGTCCCTGCCTAAGGGTCAGCTGGCAAGACCTACAGAAAAAGTTGAGTCATGTGCTCCAGAACTGGATTCTAAATCTCCATAGATCTCTGTCAGCAGTACATACCGTGGTTTTCATGGAAGGACGTATCAAGCTTCTCTCTTCACACAGAATTAGCCTAAGGCCTAGTTCCTCAACATCTGGCAAGTGGATTTTCAGCCAGAAATTACTGTTTCTCCTTCTCTTCTCTTTTCATCTATTACTGTGCTAATTGAAGACAGTATTATAACTGTCACCCATGTAAACAGGAAAAGAACACGAGGGCAATGAAAACCACACAAAGGGGACTTTTGTCTCTATGCTCTGGTTACTGTGAAGCTAAAAATTCCTTATATTTGCTTCTTAGAATGGAAGTTTAACGGTCTGGTCTAATTTATGGAAGTGCCATTTTAGGGCCTTGATGGCACAACAGGACTTGGATATTAAGAATCATTCTAAAAAATATGGTAAGGCATTAGTTTGTTATTTTTGCCTTTTTATATAAATTGGCTTCTAAAACGCATGTGGCTTATTTACTAAATTTGACTCTGGATTACTTGGGGTTTATTTTCAAAAATATCACAATCCATGTCAAAAATGAAAGCTTGACACATAGGATATAATGAAATGGATGAGTTATAGAATCTGACAATACTATGAAAAATGTTTTAGACAATTACAGTATCTTGCAAAGAGGGATTATTTTGGCTCACTTTAATAAAGAGGTGATAGGATTTGTTTTTAGTTAGAATGTTTGAAAAAACCTTTGGTTTTCTGCTGAATTGGACAGCACAGATTTCTTGTGCTTGAGGCTTAAACTAGAGAATAACAATGTTTGGGTTTTTATTTTGTCTATTTGTTACAGAAGTATGAAATTCCATTGATGAGAATTGGCTGAGAGATATGCAGTGCAACCATTTATCTAGGTCTGCACAGTTCATTGTGGTAGCTTTTAACCATATGCGACTATGTACATTAATTAAAATTAAATTAAAATGCAATCCCTAAGTCACAATAGCCACATTTCAAGTGTTCAATAGAGACATGTGGCTAATGGCTGCCATATTGATATAGAACATTTTCACTATCCGAAAAAAGTTCTATTGGACAGAGCAACTAGATAAATCAAATTTTACTCCAAAGAGTGTACAAACCTGGATCACACTGTTTACACACATGCACATCCTGCAGAAATACTTTTATTAAAATGACCTTCAATGTGACATATTGAATGATGTTATGAATAACACACTTGTAAATTTTGGTAGCATATTTATTTATTTTATTATTATTTTTTTAAATTATACTTTAAGTTCTGGGGCACATATGCAGAACATGCAGGTTTGTTACATAGGTATACATGTGCCATGGTGGATTGCCGCACCCCTCAACCCGTCATCTACATTAGGTATTTCTCCTAATGTTATCCCTCCCCTAGCCCTCCATCCCCCAACGGGCCCCGGTGTGTGATTGTTCTTCTCCCTGTGTGCATGTGTTCTCATTGTTCAACTCCCATTTATGAGTGAGAACATGTGGTGTTTGATTTTCTGTTCTTGTGTTAGTTTGCTGAGAATGATAGTTTCCGGTTTCATCCATGTCCCTGCAAAGGACATGAACTCATCCTTTTTTATGGCTGCATGGTATTCCATGATGTATATGTGCCACATTTTCTTTATCCAGTCTATCATTGATGGGCATTTGGGTTGGTTCCAAGTCTTTGCTATTGTGAACAGTGCCACAATAAACATATATGTGCATGTGTCTTTATAGTAGAATGATTTATAATTCTTTAGGTATATACCCAGTAATAGGATTGCTGGTTCAAATGATATTTCTAGTTCTAGATCCTTGAGGAATCACCACACTGTCTTCCACAATCGTTGAACTAATTTACACTCCCATCAACAGTGTAAAACTTTCCTATTTCTCCACATGCTCTCCAGCATCTGTTGTTTCCTGACTTTTTAATGATTGCTATTCTAACTGGTGTGAGATGGTATCTCATTGTGGTTTTGATTTGCATTTCTCTAATGACCAGTGATGATGAGCATTTTTCATGTTTGTTGGCTGCATAAATGTCTTCTTTTAAGAAGTGTCTGTTCATATCCTTCACCCATATTTATTGTGGAAGCATATTGTGGAAGTCTCATGGAAGAAATTGTTCACTATATCACCCAGCGATTTCCTTACAGCACAAATTCCTCGTAACTTAGTACCCCAAACAGCTCTATTTTATGAGAAATATTACTCTTATTACATCTAATGTTTGTTTTTGCTTTGGTTTTGGACTCTCAAATCTAATTTGTAGACTGCTTTTAATACTGGTGTAAGTCAATACTGCATTTCTTTTATTATACTAACCTTTTGTATTTGGCATAATTCCCAATTTCTCCAGGGTTTTAAATTTTCTATATCTTATTTAATTGTGTGTTACATAGAATACCCTACTGATTAAAAGAACGGGTCTAGAAGTAACCGGCCTGAGTTTAATTTCAGTAGCTGCCACGTTTACTAGCTGTGTGGCATTAGGAAAATTGTTTAGTGTTTGAATACCACAGTTTCCTGAACTTCAAACTGAGAACTGGTCATGGTTATGATATAAAGTATATAGCACATTGCCTAGGACATAAGGCTTTTGTAAAATCATCTTAGAAAGAAAGGATACAGGAAAAGTAGAAAAGAGAAAAAGAAATAGATCAGGAAGAGCAATGCAGTATTATGAAAAAATATATAGACTATTTGTACCATTTATGAATGGCTTTGTTTCCCTGTTTTATCTCATATTTTCCCAAAATACATGGTGTAAGTTTTGGTGGCTTACAGAAACATACAAAATATAATGAAATGTCAGTAACTGACAATGGACGTTGTCTAAGTCAGAAAAGACAACATTTAGTTAAGTATATAAATTCTAGAATATCCATTTAAAAACAGTCATATAACTTTATTGTTATACTTCATAAGCTGCCTTGAATCATATAAAAACCTGCTCTTGAAGGCCAGATCTTTCTTTGATGGATTCATTGATGTTTATTCACAAACGAATCATCTAGATTTTGGGTAAATGTACCTAGTAGCATTCTGAATGCAGGTTTAAAAATGTGTTAATCAGGATTGGTCAATGAAGGTCAATATCGATCAAGATTGTTTTATGGTTTTATGTGGATAGATGCTCTTTTTTACTAAGAGGTCATATTGGAATGCCTTTTGATTTCTTCCTATGCAGTGATGAAAAATCATAACAAATACTTTATTTCCATATTCAGTTCTCTCTTTCTCTGTATACACACACACACACGACAAAAGATCCTAGAGGAGAAAAGGAAGGAAAGGCAGAATACTTCATACCCTCAAGATCAGTGATCATTAAAAGTCACTGAAGGCTGCCTGCTTTAACAAAGCCAACTGGAGAATGGCTACTAAATGGCTAGCTGAAGACTTCATGGACATTAATTATTTTTGTTGGAGGTAAAAGATTGGGCTTCACTTGAAAAGCTGCCAGATATTCCTTTTGTTCCATGATTGGTGGCGCATAGCACTTCAGTTCAATAACTCAGCCATGCCACCATCTGCCCAGCACTCTCATTCTGCTGGTTGGCATGTCATTTATTTGCTTTTAACATGCAACCCATATAAAAATCCCTCATAATCTGCCAAAATTAGAAATGCAGCTGTTTTAAGTCTTAAACAGCAATAGCACTATTCATTATGCCAGTATGGAGGAATAAAATAGAAAAATGTATTTGGAAAGAGCAATGCTACACCAGAATGTATTTGTACCTTCACTTTTTTAACATTCAAGACATCTATAGTCTGCTACCAGTGCTGACTTCAGGCTTAAAGTTGACACATAAATATACCAAATAGCTTCTTTAGTACATACATTTTAATACAAGAATTGGGATTTGAATCAGCTCTGAATTATTTTTCATGTTATAAAGCAATTTCAGCCTTTCAGTTTCTAGAAAATGAAAAATTTCTGGCTAACCCTGGGTCTCATCTTATTCTATTTTTATTTTCCTCAGAAGTTTCTTGAGGTTCTGATCATTATAACTTGTTAATCCAGAGAAAAACTGATCATGTAGAGCTGTGTGGAGAATTCTCAATGAGGCAAGCAGTTAGTTAGTCCCCTATTTAGGGGAAAAAATGATGAAGAGAAAAAACAAAGAATTTTCTCTCACATACTAATCTTGTGGTGCTGAAAAATGAAATCCAAAAACTACCTTTTGTTTCACTGTGCTCTCTGCAGTCACATTATTTGGGAATGATGGATGTTAGGAAACAATAAAGATCTGGTATTACTTTCCAAAGACACCTTTCTTCAGAGTGAGTAGACATACTTGTTCTGAAACAAAAGTTGGATAGTTTGAAATTGCTTTGCTTAATCCTTTTCAATATTCCTATAAGTTTAAATGTCTAAGTTGAATTCATTTGTCTATTTGTTAATGGTGATCCCACATGAGATCTTTCATCATGTGAATTTCACAGACTTAAAAACGTAATTTATATTTGTGAGAACTGACCTGTAAAAAATTATTTGCTTTCTGTGAAGTCAGGGCATGAAAAGTAATAAAAGTAATGGTTGAGCATGACACAAACTTACTAAAATAGATTTACTTGATAGGCCTTTATTTACCTTACGTCTCCATCAAGATTAACAGTACTAAAGAACAAGGACTGTAAGCTGTGGTTCTTAAAAGATCCATATGACAGTTAGGTCACTACCAGATATAAGGTAGTCATTCTGAAAAGACTTGTTCATGATTGATACGTTTTGCTTGGCAATTTAAGATTTCATAATTGGATCTCAATTTTTAAAAATTTAAATTTGGTTTTAAGTAGTTAATATATTTGGAAAATCCCAAAGTTAAAATTCTGTGAATCTCCCCATTTCATATTGCATGTAGTGGTTTCTAACCACCAATGAAGGAAAAGAAACCCCACAACATTATTCCACTGTCTTATTTACTTCTGTATTTGCATTGTATATTGTGTTGGATCTAGTTTATAGCTGTGTGATTGTCAATTGCTGTCTTAACTACCAAATAATGCAGTGTAGTTTAAGTCCATGTATTCTTAGGTTTCTAAAGTTAAAATATTATTCCCTTCCTTTACACTAATTAGCATAGTCCTGGCCTCTCTTACTCTTTAGAATGCATTGGACTTTCTAACATGTTATAACATTGTTATAAAATTTTAATGAAAAATATTTAATTATGTAGCCTCAATATACCACCTTTTCCACCCAGGACAAATGTGTAATGTTTATCTATTGAGTCAAATAGATTCATCTATTTTGTCCTTCAAGGTCAACAGCAATCTTGGGCTTATCTCATGTATAAATCTCTACTCTTGTTGGTTCTTTGCTTTTAAAAACTTTTAGTGCTGAGCAGAGGTCTTGGTTTGCCATCTCTAATGACTGAAATCTATTCTTGGTCTCCTGGAGTACTTAACATGCAGAACGAGGGAGACAAGCACAAATGCATCTTTCTAGTTTTGAAATCAGATTGTCTTTCATAGATGATACGACCCTAGCAAGGGTTTCAGTAGTCAACCTAATATATATTTTTTAACAAACTTGTATTTTGGAATAATTTTAGATTTACAGAAAAGTAGCAAAATATACACAGTTTGTCTCACCCAGATTTATTCTCCTCTAATATTATTATCTTACATTGTCATGGTACATTTGTCAAAACTAAGAAATTAACATTGGTATATGATTTGAACTTACCAATCTTTTTCATTAATGTCCTGTTTCTGTTCGGGACTCAATCTCTAGCACATTACATTTTGTTCTTATATTTTCACAGTCTCCTCTGGCCTGTTGGGGGTCTGGTCTGTGACAGTTTCTCAGACTTTCCTCGTTTTTCATGGACTTAACCATCTTGAGTAATACAGGCCAGGTATCCTGTAGAATGGTCACCAATCTGGGTTTATTTGACGTCTTTCTCATAATTAAGCTAGGGTTACAGATTCTGGGGAAGAATACCATAGAAGTGAAGTAGCTTTCTTATCACGTCACATAGGGGTACATGATATCCACATGACATCACTGATAATGTTAACCTTTATCACTTGGTTAAAGTCGTGTTTGTCAGGTTTCTCCACTGTACAGTTTCTATTTTCTTCCTTTGCCCAACTCTGTCACTAAATCTGTCTCACCCTCAATGCAGGGAAGAAAAGCTCCACACTCTGGAGAGTGGAGTGTCTGCATATATTAAATGGAATTCTTCCATCAGGAAGATTTGTCTCTTCTCCATTTACTTATTCAAAACCCAATTTTAGGTTTTTATTATTTTTTACTGCATTTGATAACATGGATTCTAGTGCTTCTTGCCATAGTTCTGTTTTTTAATTCAACTTTCCTTCTTAAACATATAAAAAGAATAAACACACACTCTGTGTGAAGAAGTAATTGTGAACACTAGTGAATATCAGTATAACCAACTGGGATTGCTAATTTTTTGTCAACTTGACTGGGCCATGGAGTTTGGTTAAAGGTTATTCCCGGTGTGTCTGTGAGGGTGTTTCTGAATGAGATTAGGTAGACGGAATAAAGTAGATTGCCCTCCCTGATGTGTGTGGGCATCATCCCATAAATTGAAGGCCTGAATAGAATAAAAAGAATGACTAGGGAAATTTTGCTCTCTCTCCCTGTTTCCAAGCTGTTGCATCAGCCTTCTCCTGCCTTAGAACTCAGAGTTGGACTGGAGCTATACCATTGGCTCTCCTGGGTCACCAGCTTACCAACTGCAGATCTTGGGGTTTCTCAGCCTCTATGATTATTTGAGCCAGTTTCTTGTAATAAATCTTTTTATGTATCTGCATCTGTATCTATCTATTTCTCTTATTGGTTCTGTTTCTCTGGAGAATCCTAATATAACAACCGTCCCCCTGAACAGTGAGAGCAATGCTATAATCCTGAAAAACCTTTGCGTGCCCCTTCCCTGACTCTGTTCCTTCTCGCTGTCTTGAAATTTGTGTTAATCATCTCCTTGGATTTATTTTTTATATGGTGGGATTTAAAAGCTTATAAATTGGAATTCTGGTATGATTAGGTATGGTTCTTAATACAACAAAAACTGTAAAGTAATTCTTCTGTATTTTCCTATTTTTCCCTTTTACTTAAGGAAATAAATTGTATGTCTTTTAAAATTCTTTACTAGTAACAATAATGAAACATACTCTGTTTACTGAGTGAGCTAACTTTATGGGACAACTTTATTCCATAACTAATCTGCTTCTGAAACAGGTGCTAATCAATAGATATAGGAAGCTCTTCTCTTTAGATCTGAATTTGCCATCAACAAAGGGAATTTGCTTAATAACAATTTCCAAGCATGCAGTACATATTGAAGAAACTTGGCACATTAATGCTATAGTAAAAGTTAATAAGGTACAACAAAATATATCTTATAATAAATATAAAAAATTTTGCTATCTTGGGAGTGGTTGTAGCTTTATTTTTATTTAAAGACCTAAAGTTTTGTTTGTTCGTTTGTTTGTTTTTGAGACAGGGTCTTGCTCTGTCACCCAGGTTGGAGTGCAGTGGTGTGAACATTGCTCACTGTAACCTCTACCTCCTGGTCTCAAGTGATCCTGCCACCTCAGCACCCTCCCCACTTCCGTAGCTGGGACTACTGGCATGCGAGCCACCATGCCCGGCTAATTTTTGTATTTTTTGTAGAGAGGAGGTTTTGCCATGTTGCCCAGACTGGTCTCGAACTCCTGAGTCAAAAGGATCCACCCGCTTCCAAAGTGCAGGGATTACAGGCGTGAGCCAGTGCGCCCAGCCTAAAGATTTTTTTTTCTTAAATAAATATTCTAACTTGTGAGGATGCTTGATCCCTTTACCTCACTGAGACCAATTAGTAAGAACGAAATATCTAGACAAACCTTTTATTTAACGTCATGGCCATCAATACATTTTGAAATTAGTTTTTCAAAAAATTCAGATGCTTATGCACTTAAAACAATACATATTCAGTCACTAAAATGAAGACTTATAAATTCAAATTCTAATAATAGTTTCAATTGTCTGTTTCATTATTGGCTCCTCTGAAGATATGTAAAATTATCCTAATGCCACTTTTTAATGTCATCCTTTAAATAGTCAATGCCCTAAAGTCTTATCATTTCTAGGCTGTGCTTTCTTAGTTCCTTCAACTCCCCATTGCCTCATGTGCGGACTTGATTTGGACATCTTGTTAAATTGTCCTTCCTAATGTCATCTTATCTGCTTGATGGGGACATCATTATGTGTTAATTCCTTAGGTAGGAATGATAAACACACTAGAATGACTAACAGCATTTATTAAGCAACATTTGTGTTTTAGATAAAAGGTGAGCCTCCAAATATAAGGTTGACAAAATTACCTTTGATGGTCAAGGAGCTGCTGTTAGAAGAGATGTGCAGTTAATGAAGGTTGATATGTCATTAGCCAGATATTTTTGAGAGGTCTTGGAAGGGTCAGTAATCTATTAGCCTGAAAGATGTATCCCAGGGGCCATCTTATGATGATGAATAAAGAATGAGTCCAGGATGGAACATCAACATTCATGAAGCCAACAGACACAATCTAGAGTCAGGAGTCAGTGAAAAGTTACTAATATCATGAAGTAATCCAGTAGTGAGTTTCATATACAAACAGGGAGTTGAGCTCCAGAAACACAAAAAGTGCCTGAATTGGAGGTTCTGCCCTAGTTTGGAGGTGGAAATGGTTAGCAGTTCTTTTGTTGCATCAGGGAAGAAACTGATAGGAGAGGTGGGTGATACTGGACTTACAGATGTGTATCATAAATTATCTATTTGGCTATTATTTATATTTCTTCCCCACTCGAATATAATTTCCACAAAGGCAGGTACATTATCTTTCTACTTTATTGCTATATGCTATATTCTCAGTGCCTACAGCAGAGCCTGACAATAAACACAATATATATAAATTAAATGGACAATTGAAGGAATCTAATGTATCACAAACTTCTGTTGATATTACCTTCTATTAAATAACTACATCCCTTACTATCTGCTAGTTCAAGTACCATATTCTCCCACCTTTCTCACTGGAATAGTTTCCTTGTTGGTTTCCTTGCCTCCAGTTTTGTTCCCTCTCATTTCATTCTTTTCTATTGCATAATCCTAGTAACTTCTAAAGCCTAGATTGGATAACAACATTTCTCTATATAAAATCCTTCAATAGCATAAGGCTAAATTCTCCTACATTATTTATGAAATTGTTTGTGATTTGACTTCTACTTAATTCTTCAGCAATATGGCTTCCTGTTCTACTCCCTACTCTACCCGATTCTAGCATATGGAACTGCTCCCATTTCTTTTAATACATTAGAAGAAATGCCTTGCCTTGCTTCCAGTTCCCTTTTACACCTGCTAGTCCTTCAACCTGTACTATTTGTATGCATTTTCATCCTCATTTGATTTGCCTGGCTAATTTCAATTCATCTTTCATGACTCAGCACATATATCCTTCCCTAAGAATCTCACCTGAAATACCACATTTGGGTGAGGCTACTTTTTCTACCAGGTGTTCCCTTCAGTAACATTTATCTCACTTTGTTTATAATTACACTTTTGCTGGTTTTAAAGTAGAAGATACTCTGTGAAAGAAGGGACCATGATTATCTAATTTGTAAGCGTAACAATAATATCATAGGATTTTTGGTAAAGATTATATGAGATACTAAAGCCACTTACATGTTTTAACATTTTTTCTTCTTCTTATTATTATTATCCCTGGTGCCTTGTGCAACATCTGGCAATGAGTGTTGCTAAATTATTATTTTTGAATATATTAAACTTTCACGCTGATTGTTGTCATGGGCACTTAAGTCAGATTTGAATTTAAATTTGATATGGATGATAATCAGTTTAGAACATTATCATTATTACTTGTCACTCCAAAGACAACATTCTTTTAATGGATGTTAGTGTGGGTTTTTAAAACTCATAATTTTAACAGCATCTAACAAGATTTCCTGGAAAACACTCATCAGTGAACAAGAATAATGCATATGGATTGAATTTCCATTGAAATTCAAAGACTTAAAAAGAAATGGGGAAACCAATTTTATAAAATGGGCAAAGAATTTGAATAGACACTTATCCAAAGAAGATACACATATGACCAGTAAGCACATGAAAAGTGCTCAGCATCATTCGTCATTAGGAAAATGCAAGTCAAAACTACAGTGAGATACTATTTCACATCCAGTAGGATGGCTATAATCAAGTAGACAGACAGTAACAATTTTGACAAGGATGTGGAAAGATTGGAACCCTCATAAATTGTTGATGGAATGTAAAATGGTGCAGCTGCTTTGGAAAACAGTTTGGCAGTTCCTCAAGAAGTTCCCAGCAATTCTACTTCTTGGTTTATACCCCAAAGAATTGAAAACATATGTTCATACAAAAGCTTATACACAAATATTCATAGTAGCATTATTAATTATAGCCAAAAGTAGAAAAAACGGATGTTCATCAACTAAGGGGTGGTTAAAGAAAATGTGGTATACCCATTCAGTAGAATATTATTTAGCTATAAAAATGAAGTAAAGATACTTGTTACATCATGGATGAACCTGCAAAACATTATGACAAAATGAAGAAGCCAGTCACAGTTTATATGTTATTTGACATTTATATGAAATGTCTGGAATCAGTACAACCATACAAACAGAAAGTAGATTAGTGGTTGCCATGGGCTTGAGGGAGGGAAGAATGTGTCGTGACTACTAATAGTGACAGGGTTTCATTTTGCAGTGGTGAAATATTTTGGAATTAGATAGCAGCGATGGTTCAGGAACCTTATGAATATTTTTAAAACCACTGAGCTATATACTTTAAATGGGTTAATTGTATAGGATGTGAATTGTATCTCAATAAAGACAAAAAAATAAACAGAATCTGGCTTTTCTGTTCATCGAGAGGATAAAGGTTTGATAAAGGGAGGGTTAGGTTGGTGCAAAAGTAATGTCAGTTTTTGCCTTTACTTTCAATTAATCTCTGAAATGAAAGCAGTGGCAAAAACCGCAATTACTTTTGCAGCAACTTAGTATGTTAAAATAACGTGGAGGTCATTCATAATTTTAATTGCTTAAGTTCTGTGGAATATAAGGATAAGAATGTCAAGAAGCTCAAATACATTTATTTCTTGGGAATAAGTTATTTCAGGGATAAATTTCAGGGATAAAATAAGGATGGTGGTTATTCAGATCATTGTCTTTAGAGGATAACATATCGACATGAGTAATTCAAAGGATTTGGCTATAGTACCTTGCAGTCCTGAAGTACAGTTACGCTTTGCTTCTGGGAAGCAGAGATTTTACACTCTTGTCAGGGCAGAGCAATCTAAAGTGGCATTTTATGCAGTGGTATTTTTGATGGAATAACACTACATCTTTAGCCTTGATAGGACAAATATCACATGGACCGAATTGTGTGTGAGTCTATTTGTGTGTATATGTGTGTGTGTGTGTATGTCTGTGTGTGTAAAAGAGATATACCAAATCCTTCTAGATACATGCATCTGCTGTTTCAACTTATTTAAACTTTTTAATTATGCCATCTACACAAAAAAATGAGAAAAAAATAACTCATTTAAAATACCTGAGTAAATGTGCATAAGTATGAAGTCATTAAACATATAGAATGGAAGTTTGGGGACTCAAACAAAACAAAACAAAACAAAGAAAACCAGTTACCATTGAGGGGATACACAGGCTCCCACGTGAATGCTCTTGAGATTTGTATCAAAACAACATTGAAATTGGGGCAGGGGGTGAGTGGAATTATTGTGCAGTGGTAAGGGCTTTGGAGTCAGATGCACTTTGGTCTGATTCTCTGCCCTCTTTGAAGGCTTTTTGAAGGATTCCTTAGAGTGTAGTTCTCCAATCAGAAAATAAATTTCTTGTCATTCGAAGTAGGATGGTAATGTATTGTAAATTAGTGTTTTACTTTGGCAAGAATGATAAAGAGATTAGTCAGACTAGATACCAAATGCTGTTATCCACATAGCCAGGTATAAAGGATGAGTGGCTAGTAGTACACAGATGAGAGACCATTCCATAGGAATTGAGTAGCCCTTATTTTATATTTTTCTCATGGTGGGTCCTTTCTATGGTTATGCCATAATTACGTGTTTTATTTCTGAGTCATGGGTCTTCTTTTATAAACAGGCCTTTCCCCTGGGTCTCTGTCAGATATGGCAAGGAACATGACTGTCTCTTCACTAGATACCCCTTCTCAGCCTCAGTGCCTCACAGTCCAAAAACTCTTTGTCAAATGGTTTTGTCCCGTGTTCTGTTGTTTACATTTCTTGTGGAAATATTCAGTATTACCTATCATAAGGATATTCAAATATAAGATCTGTGTTTTCCTAAATATTTTGATTCTCAGAATCCAGCACCCAATGAAAGCACTGGCTTGCCCACTCTGATGTTTTTACTTCAGAATACAAACAACTCTGTATGTGTTTTGGGGTTTGTAAGAGGCCACGTGAAAGGCCATGGCCACAAATATTCAAATCTTGATTCATAGGAAGGAGTTTGAGAGTATCCCTTGAGCTTGGACCTTTGTTCTGAAGCATCCCTAGAGATGTGTATTCCCTCTGTATTGTTTATGTTTGCATGAATGATTAGTTGTCACCCCAAAGATATATTCATTAACATATATTTATTTGTGTACATAGACTCTAACATGAGGTGGGAAAAAAGATATACACGTAAATCTTATCATCTTCCTTTATACCTACATCTTCCTTTTCTACTCTCCAGTATATGCTTCTAAATTCTTATTTTTTGATTGTGAGATGGTAATCATCAAAACCCTTCTAAATTTGTTATTTCTTTCCCAAAGAAGAATAAAGTTATGTTCAATGTCTCATTTTCTGACATAACACATAACATCTAATACTACAATCATTTGAGTTAAGAGCAGTAGAAACTGTCCCAAAACCCAGTGGAGTATAATGATTCACGGGTAGCACCAGACACAGTCTGCCTACCGAACAGCAGCCCTCAAATTTAGTTGTCATACCCTGTGCAGCGTAGGGCTTAGTACAATTGAAGTGGATTCCTTGAAGGCTGAAAGGGGAGAAAGTAAAAAGGAGACATTAACTTTATTCCAAAGTCTAGTAGGCATAGTTAGAGATGTTACCACTGTTTTTGCATGGAAGGTGATAGGAGATGCTGGGATTTAAATAGGAAAGCTTCTTGAGTTGAGGGTTGGTAAATATTGACGAGGTAACTGAGAGGAAGGCATAGACAAAGAATGGTCAAAAACCTATGGTGAAAAAAAAATCACAGATTTGACCACGTGGCAAAGAAAATCTTAATAAATTCCTCAAAGTAGAAACCTCCCAGGCTATGTTCCTCAACCTTAGTGCAGTAAAATAAAATAAAAATACAAAGGACAAACAAAATTTATTATCTTGGAAATTTTAAAATATCATTCTAAAACTTCAGGTTAAAAAGAACAAACAAATCATGAAATTGTAGCTAATTTGAAATGAATGATGAGAGCACTATTCATTATGCACTTTTAGGATATTGCTAAAATGGTCTCAGGAAGAAAATCAATACCCTTAAATGCATTTATTAGTGTACAAAAAATATTTAGAAGTAACGAATTAATCACTTCGCTAAAGGACATTTAAGAGAACAATAAAATAAGGGAATTACAAAATATTAAAGATAATACTATGCATAACTTTTTATCAATACCTTTGAAAATCTAAATGCAGTCTGTTCTAGAAGTCAAGGGTAGTACAGTTTCCATAAATGTATTATTGCAAAATTCTCACGTTAATAGATTAAAAAAGAACACGATATGATCATTTCAATAGGTATTGGAAAATTTCGCATCTATTTCTGAGATAAATGTGTAGCAAGTTAGGAATAAAGATAAACTTTCTTAACCTGTATCAAGTACCTCATATAACAGGGAAGTGAGAAAGAATTATTTTCATAAATGTCTGAAATAAAGTAGAATGGTCTAATATCATATTACTAAATACTATACAGGAGGTCTTAGCTAATGACGTAAGAAAAAGAAATTGTATATAAGCATTAGAAAGGAGAAAACCAATAACTGTTTTCTACACAGTTTGATGGTTAAACCTAAGAAATTAAACTGAAAAGCTCTTACAAGCAATTAGAGGGGTTGATAATAAACCATAAATCATCAGAGAAATTCATAAAATACTTAGGATTAAACCTTAGAAACATCCATACTTCTAGAGGAAAACTGTGATACATTCTTGGATTACAATGAAAGAAGAGCAAAGGAACGATCCCATATTTCTAGATAGAGAGGTTCAATAACATAAACATTTTAGTTCTTCCCAGATTAATCATTAATTTATTGCAATCCTAATAAATTTCAAAGGAATTTATTTCATTTGATAAACTGATCTGAAAGGGGAAATGTGAAAGAATATCTTCAGTATCCCAATTTTGGGCTCTTGTGATTCTGAGATGATAAGAGGATTTAAGTCTGAGACCAGAAATATAGAATATCGGCCTCAGGTCATATTATGCTAGGTAGCAAATAAATTATCAAAAACTGAGTATCATCAAAAAGATATAGTTACCAACATGAAGGATCACCGACTGAGCAAATGTGGAACAATTTAAGCATCAAAAAGACTAAAAAGTTCAATTGCTGGAAACATACTGAATATATAAAAATCTGTGAGCTCATGATGTAAGAGTTAAAAAAGAAAAGAAAAAGTATTGACTACCACTGGAAATAATTAGGGTACCAACTAATTATTGAAAAAAATAACAAGTAAAAGTAAGGAATTCAGAATTTATGTAGCCTTTCATGTATGAACTGAATTGCAAATAACCAAATAGCACTAATTTATGAGGAAAAGATATTCGTTGTGAAAAAATTTCAGCTAGTAATGTGGAATGAATGGGAGAAAGAGAAAGTCATGCTTTTGCAGCCTTTAATAAAATCATTGATCTAGGCAGTGTTCATCAATGGATAAATCATTACGGCATTGCTTCTCAAGTGTACTGTGCATCAGACTCTCCTGGAGGACTTGTGAAAACATAGATTTTTGGGCCTCACTCCTATAGTTTCTGATTCAATATGTTTGGGGTGTGGCCAAGAACATACATTTCTAACAAATTTCCAGGTGATGCTGATGCTGCTAGTCTGAGGATCATACTTCGAGAGCCTCAGTTTTAGATAAAATTTTGGTAAGGAAGTTCAAAATGAAAAGATCAGATATAACCACCTGAATCTACTTATCAATCAGTACTAAAGTAGACATTGTGGGCCTCAAGATGTTATGCTAAATGAAGTACACAGTTCTGAACTCTATTGAGTAGGATTCCCAGAGTTCCCACACACAACAGGGTGTGTGTGTGTCTGTGTGTGTGTGCATGTGCATGTGCACGCGTACACACAAATGCCTTGGGAGGAAGGGGAGGGAGACAGCGAGAGAGCGAGGGGAATTGGTACATGTGATTGTGGAGGCTGACAAGTCCAAAATCTGTAGGATAGGGTAGCAGAGACCCAGGGAAGAATTGATCTTGCAGCTGGAGTCCCAAGTCTGCTGACAGAATTCCCTCTTCTTCAGGGGCGGTCAGTCTTTTTTCTGTTAATGCCTTCAACTGATTGGATGAGGTCCTCCCATATTATGGAGGGTACACTGCTTTACTCAAAGTCTACTGGAATCTCATCAAGAAATACCTTCACAGAAATATCTAGAATAATGTTTGACCAGATATCTGGAGCATAATCTAGCCAAGAAGGCACATAAGATTAACCGTCACACAAACATAAAGCATTCTTACCCAAAAAGTTGAACCTGAATTTAATTAGTCCTCCAGAGGTAACTTTCTTTTACATGAAATACAGGAAATATAGGAAGAAGTTAAATGAAAAAACAAGGAGCAGAAGTGATTAGACGACTTCTACGTGTCAGCAGCATTTTAAAAATAAAGAAAAAGGAGGTGGACTTCTGTAGACCAAAAGAGATTTAAGAGACATAATAACCAAATGTGATATATTGAATTCATTCAGCTCTTATTCAAATAAATCAATTATAAAAACAAGTTTTAAAACTATTGGGGGACATTTGTTTATGGAGTAGAAATTAGGTGATATTGATAATTGAAATTGTTTCAATTAATATGATTATTGCATTTTTAATTATGTATGCGAATGTCTGGTTTTTTAAAGAAATGCACCCTAAAATTTGTAGGGGAATAATGACAAAATATCTGGAATTTGCTTTAAAATACTTCAGCAAGGGAAAAAAAAAGAAGGGATAAGCTAAGCAAATATAGGAAAATCTTGATAATTTTTGAACCTAGTGTGGGAAATGGGAGCTTACTATACCTTTCTTTCTTTTGGTTTTAAAACCTTTTAAATAAAACTTTAAAATACCAAAAAGAATACATTCCAAAAGAAGAATGATAAAGGAGCACTTACTCTTCCAGATATCAAAATGTACTACACAGCTAATAATTAAAACAATGTGGTTTTGCCTTAAAGACAGATCTGTAGCCTCCAGAAAGAGATATATTTGTGTATAAAAATGCAGTGTCACTTTGA
Organism: Pan troglodytes; assembly: GCF_028858775.2. Taxonomy (NCBI): domain Eukaryota; kingdom Metazoa; phylum Chordata; class Mammalia; order Primates; family Hominidae; genus Pan; species Pan troglodytes. The sequence goes on along the minus strand of NC_072413.2, from coordinate 27,945,489 downwards.
ATCAGTAAAACAAAGAATGTATTATACCATAGGCGGGGTTGGAACAACTGGATATCTATTTAGAAAATAAATTCTAAGGAGTTAAGAACTAAGAAACAAAGTCAAAACTCTAAAATATTAAGAGAAATCATTGCTTTATTCAAACCTACTCAAATATTTAAACTGCTAAACAATTAAAAATACCTTAAATATAAAGCTTTAGCATAAGAATTGGAGAAAACTTTGCCATAAAAGGCAAAGGATTAACAATTAAGATACACATGGAGCCTCGTTCAGAAATAAAAACAAGTAAATTAATCAAAGGAAAAATTTGCAAAGGTCTGGACAGTTTACAGAAGAACTAAAAATATGTGAAGACAAATGGAAGATGAATACGCAATTGAAGAAAAAATGGTCAACCTCATCTGTAATCTACAAAATGCAAATTAATCTTTCACCTAGCAGACAGTCAAAAATTAAAAGCCCGGTATTGGATACAGTACTGATGAGGGTGCAGGGAAATATGCAGCCTCACAAACTGTTGGTTGGAAGGTAAATTGGTAAAGCTCTTTTGTTAGGCAACTTGATTGTACTTTTCAAAAATTGTAAAACAAAAAGTCATTGACCAAGCAATTCATTTTTACTCTTTAGAAATACTTTCACATGTAGAAATACTTCTTATAAGCATATTAGCAACAAATTAGAAATCCGCTATGGTAAGTACCCATTGGTAACCAAATTTTGATATGTCATTGCCATTAAATACTATATAATAGAAGGAAGGCTGAAGGAAATCTGTAGTGATTGACATGGCAATATTCATGGCATTAAGTGTAAAAAAGTAAGCAGACTGTATTCGGTGGATTGCACCTTGTCAAAGGCTATACTTAACCACGCAAATCTGTTTTTGCACTTTAGCATCTAATAGGAAAAGGCATTCTTTACTTCATCCCAAACACAGTTTCTTTTACTTCATGAGGTTAGTGCAGGCTGAACGTTGTGATGTATTTTTAAATAGGATCCTGGATGCTATTGATTTTTGCCCTTAATTTTAGGGAAAAGAGACCACGATTAAGTCAGTTGTCAAGACTCACAAACCAGCAAGCAGCTCTGTCACACACTGCATGGAGCTGTGTCCAGGAGGCGCTTACATTATCAAATGGCTTTAAATGCAAGCAGATGAAGGTGTAGGATGACGTTCTATAGAGGAAGGCCAGCCCTTTCCCAATTTCGAGAGTTTTAGAGTTTCATTATTAGAGAGCTAAAAAGGAATTGGAAAAGTTAGGTTTTTCTGTACTATTTAAACTTATATGACAAACTGGAAAGCAGAAATTAAGTTAGAAGGCCAATCTGTATCTACCGTCTAGGATTTTTCCTTAAGAAGTCATTTTTAATATATCTTTTCTCTCTTGTCAAGCTTGATAAAGCTTGCTTTGTGAAATTTCAAAACTGTAAAAAAAAAAAGCTTTCCTTATAAATAATACTGTTATACTTGTTACTTTGCTCTCTTCATTAAAAAATGACATCCTGGAGAACCATCCATAGTTTGCTTAATTTTAGTAATTTAAAAAGTTGTATATCATATGTGATTATCCAGATAATAGTGATTATAAACATTTGTTTATGTTTCAAATGTCATTTTTCAGTTTTTCCAAAACTTAATTTCAAATACCCAACTCTTTGAAATGGGGAGACAACAGGTTAGTGCTGTAAATATCTATGCATTGACAGATTCCATGTGAATACTGATAACAGTGTTTGGGAAAATTTGAAAGATAAGATGTAATCAGAAAAACACACTTCAGTAAAGTTTATTTGAACATCTCTTGTTTTCTTGTGAATTTTGACCTCAAGTTACTTTAGAAATGCATAGTGCATCTTCAGATATTGCTCTACAAGTTTGAATAGCATTTATTCTCAGGTGCTCTGTCTTCTCTGGCATATAAAATTACAGGGTTCTTATATAATATCAAAAAAGCAGAAAGTCGTGGGAGTTATAAAATTTCATTATGTCAAACAGGAATACATTAAAGCTTACTGTTTGTTAAAGTTAAAAATACATTTGCTGAAATTGCTGGAGAAATTCATGCACAATCATGTCAAAAAAAAATGAAAAGGAACTAAAGTGTGATCTTCTAAAATTTTCTTAGTCCAATTCATGAAACGACATTTTATATTACAACATTATTGCCTTTCCCAAAAAGTGATTTTGCACATAGATTTTAATAAAATAGATGTTTGCAATGGGTTAACATACTGCTAAGCAGTGACTGTCCTGAAACTACTTTGTGGAATTTAAAATGTTAGTAAAAGCAAATCTGCATACATGATGCATACCACACTGATTTTAGAAAATGGTAATTTGGATGAAATTTTAGCTTTTAATTAAATGTTTAATCTTGTGTACATGTATTCATTTATGCTATAGAAACGTTAGGAGTTGTGCTAATGCTGTTATTTGCTCTCTGAGTATAAGAGGTCATCTGCCTTGGAACATGGTATAAGAAGAATAGTTTTCAAAAGATAAAACTGTATATATTAGTTCATGACACCATGAATTTAAATTACATTGACAGAGTAGGAATGGATTTAAATATAGGTACATTTTTGTTGTTGTTGTTGTTGGTGGTGGTGGTGGTGTTTGTTTTTTTTTTTTTTTTTTACTATGTTTTGAAATGTGGTTACAAACTGTCGGTACATGGGCCAGATAGGACCTGTAGATGTGATATCTTGGGCCCAACCAGCTTCTTTTTCTAGAAAATCAGGGAAGACATGAAAAAATTATAGAGATTTCACATAAAAAACTGGACTCCAGGATTTTCTTGAAAATCCAAAGGAAAATGGCGCTCAAGCACGGCATCCCATGGTTGTCACTATGTGAAGTAGGTGGCCTCTCTTCTGATGGTTCTTGAACTCCTCTGTTCAATACAGTCACCTCCACTGCAGGGTCTTCCTTCCATGGAAGCTGAGTGTAAGTTACCACTCATTTTCATAATTACAAATTATATCTCTCACTATCCAGACATATTTAGCAGAAACTGAATGTCTAGGAAATGAGAAAACAAAAAAATTGAGATGACTGAATATTTCAAGCAGAATTGTTGAAGTAATAGAAAGTGATTTACTTCATTTATTTTGGTTTATTTCCTGCCAAGTTTTAGAGACATTTTAAAAATATTTTATTGGGATAGAATTCATATACCATAAAATTCACTCATATAAAATTTACAAATCAGTGGTTTTTAATGTATTTTACAAAGTTATGCAGTCATCACTATCTAACTTTAGAAATTTCCATCATCGCAAAAAGGAACCCATAATGATTAGCAGCCTTTATAGGCATTTTAAAGTATGAACCTAGTAGAAAATGTGAAACATAGGAATCAGCTCTAGTCTGTAATCCAAATGATATTTCAAATTTGGGAAACTTGATTTTCATATCTTATAAACAACTGTCCTTTTCTAGCTTTGCATATCCTTTATGTTTTATACTAAATAGCATTTTATCTCTTCAACTAAGATACTGATTTGAAAAATAAAAAATAAAAACTTTGTACATATGCACATATATAGGCCTGACTCTATTACTAGATAATTTCATGGAGATAGACATAAATCAGTTCATTAGCAATTCATATGTGTAATGTTCAGCTCATGCTTTGTTTTGTTTTTTAACTTACTAGACTATCCCGAGTCACTCTAACATGCAATTCGCTGAAAATGCAATGCTTTATTTGCTAGTTATTGCTTTATCTTTCAGAAATTGCAAAAGAAGACTAATGTAAGACTCACTCCTAAGAAAAAGTGATTTTATCTGGCTCAAATGGATCAGCTAATTAGTATTTTTTTGCCTAAATGCTCTCAACCTCTGATATTCCAAAAATTTCCATTTTACGTTTGTTGTAAAATGCTATCAACCTCTGACATTCCAGATATTTCCATTTTATATTTATTGATCTATCATTTTCTCTCTTTCTTTCTCCTTTTTAAAATCTGCAGTAGCACTTTCCAGTTTGCCTTGGCTGGCACTCTTCCTCTTTTCTGATATTTCCCTAAAGATTAACTCAAAACTCTTTCCAGTTTAAAAATGTCTCTCCTTAGCTCCAGACTCTCATATCCAGCTTCCTCTAACTCAACATCTCCACTTGGAATGTCTAGGAAGCTTTGCAAAGGCAAAATACCCAAAACCAAACTGCTCATAGTTTCTTCCAGACCTGCAGCTCTTAGGTTCTTCCCATCTCAGTAAATGGCCCATTCATGCTTTCTGTTGCTCAATCTACAGCTTTGGAGTCATCTTTGCTTTCTCTTTTTCATACTCTACCTCTGCTCTGTTATCAAATTGTATCTACTTTCCATTCAACATATCAGTTCACCCATCCTCTACTGCTTTTACCCTGGTCCAAGTCAGCATCAACTCTCACCTGCCTCTGCCCTTGCCATCAAGCACATTTCTCCTGATACAACAGCTAGAAGACCTGATTAAATTCTACACTGGGTCATATCACTCTTTTGTTCAAATGTCTACAGTCATTTTCCACCTCATTCACAGATATATCAATTGGTAGTCCTTTTTTTTTTTTTTTTTTTGAGATGGAGTTTCCCTCTTGTTGCCCAGGCTGGAGTGCAGTGGCAGGATCTCAGCTCACTGCAACCTCTGCCTCCCGGGTTCAAGTGATTCTCCTGCCTCAGCCTCCTGAGTAGCTGGGATTACAGGCACCCACCACCACACCTGGCTAATTTTTTGTATTTTTAGTAGAGATGGGGTTTTGCCATATTAGGCAGTCTGGTCTTAAACTCCTGTACTCAGGTGATCCGCCAGCCTGGGCCTCCCAAAGTGCTGAGATTACAGGTGTGAGCCACCGTGCCTGGCCCGGCTGTCCTTTTAAGACTGTGACTTCTAAGGCTTTATATTCTTTCGTTGGTCTCTTTGTTAATCCTTGAATACACCAAGTCTGCTCCCACTTCTGGGTCTTTGTGCATGCTATTCCCCTTACCTGGAATGCTCTTGCCTCAAACATCTACCTGGTTCACTCTTCATTTTCTCACTCTTACTGAAGTGGCACCTTCTCAGTGAGTCCTTCTCTGGCCACCCTTTCCAACATTTTTCTGTCTAAGAGTCCCTGATACTTCCCATCCCCCACTTCTTGCTTTATATTTTCTCCTCATACTTATCACTACCTAACATACTACATGATTTATTAATCTATTTTATTTTCTGTCTCCTCCAGTGGCATGCAGTCTTCACTAGAGGAAACATCTCTATCTGTTATTTTTCACTGCCTTATCTTCAGTGCTTCACAGGTTTTGGAACATAGTAGATGATCAGTAAATATTTCTTGCTTAGAAGAACGCAACCTTTTCATCCTTTAATATCAGAACATTGAGAAATGGTCCACAAGAAATTTCACTTGTGGCATATTAAGCTGCTATTAAGCAAAGTCTTTTCTATCTCATAATTGGGCAAGTTAACTTTTTCAGCTGAAATGTGTGACAAATAAATAGTGGGTTTAGTTGACAAATATTCTATATGAACTAACAGTGTGATATGTCTACCTAGAAAATTAAAGTGGTTATTTGTTAGCAATAACAATTTTACTGTATTCTGCATAGTTGGAACCTGTATTATTTTCAGTTCTGGGCACCATATTTTTAACATCATTTCAATAAATTGTAGTATTCTAGAGGATGCTTGGCTGGCAAAAACCTAGAAACAGTAGGAAGAACTGTTGGAGGATCTAGAGTCTCCTGTCAAAGGTAGAGATTCAGATTGTAGAAGGTAGAGGGTTCCTATGAAGGTTGATGCATATTTTCAAATATTTGAAAGATTTATTAAAAAGGGTAAGGATGAGATTTAGCTTCTGTAGCTACAACAAGAACAACTAAGACCAGTAGGATGCGGATTTTGGCTCAGCCTATGGAAAAATCTTACTGAAAAGACTATCCAAAATGGACTAAGTTCTCTTTTGAGCAAATAAATTGCCTATTGCAGGAAACCATCTGGGTAACAGTCTGTGAGTGATAATGTTGGGAGGTTGGATTGGGTGACCTATAAAGTCTTCATCCTCAGACAGTAATTTCTTCTTACAAGATAATATGGATTTGAAATTTACTTGTCCTTATTGTAATGATACCAGGATTTTTAGCCATGGTGTTGGTTTTTTTTTTTTTTTGACTGAGGTCATAAAGTGCTTACAGTCCATGGAAGACTTGAATTCGTGCTTGAAATTCAGAATTGATTATATCAAAGCTTCTTTCTTATGTGTAACAGTTTACAAGGTCATTCAAACTTTCCAACAATCTCAGTAGCAACTTATTTTTCATAGTTTACACTGCTATTTTTTTGCATTGATTTCTGGGTTCCATGGGATTTGTATTTGTTATAATGTGGAAATTTACATTTTTTACACCTCTAGGGAAATAAATGGACTGATATGACCCAAACTTGCAGCAAAGAATATGAGATTTAACAGAGTTCCCAACAATCCTTGGCCACCGAAATTGAGACCTGATAGCCTTTAGAACACAAAGTACTTGAAAGTTCAAAACTTCCGACTTAGAAGAGGTATTTTCTGAATATCAACATTAAACTGTGACAACATGAGTTTCAACATTTTTAGAATTTAACCAGTTAGTAAGAATACCAGAATTGCACTGCTTGTTGAGTTCAAATACTTTGCAGAAGTTGTTTCTAAGTAAATAATAGATGTTTCTCATTTGCATCAAAAAAATGCCCAAATTCTTTACCAAGTAGCAGATTTTAAAATATATCACGCATTGTATTACTGAGCAATTGTTTAGGAAATGTCAAGGCCATAGAATAATTGCTTTATTGCATATGGCCTATACTTCACTTCTTTATATGTGGATATTTGTTGTGACTTACAGTTTAGTTACGATGAAATGAATCAATATTAGCCAACACATAGAAAAGTACTGCGGTTATTTGGCCAAGTTATATCTCAAATAACTTTCAAAGTTGTAAAATTTTTATTTATCAGTCCCCCTATAAGGACATGATGACATTTGTTTTTTGAAAGGGCAAAGGGGAAGGATGAGTGAATTAAGTGTCTGTGAAGTAGCATTCAGAGTAATCTGAGTTAGTGAAGATGAGGATGGTGATGCCATCTTTTTTTTTTAAATGGGTACATAATGTTTCCTGTAATACACATTCAAACTGAACTTTAATTACAAAAGGAAAATATTCAGATTTCTCCCTCTTACCAAACAGTTTTACATTCCTCTTTCTGGTGGCCACCAAATTTTGCAATTCTTTTCCCTCCTACCTGTAAATAAAAGCAATTCCTTCCTAAAAAGCAACTAAGAGAATAGCCATTCTGAAAGTTTCTCCTTCATTAAAACCCAGTGCTTAAGTCATAGAGTTGTCTGGCTTTCAGTATTACCACTGAGGTCAAATGCTTACAAAATCTGAAGTGCTGGGGCATTTAATTTTGTATTTAACTGTCTACACAGTAAGATTTAATGGCAGGAATGGAATCATCCAACAGGTGCACTTGGACTAAAGTCTCCAATGGAATCATCCAACAGGTGCACTTGAACTAAAGGACCTCTATATTTAAAAAAAAAAAAAATGAACAGGAAGTTTTTTCTGAACTCCATTTAAAGAGATTTTTACATTTCTAAAATGACCCACTTTTATAAGGGGGGTAACTCATAAATTAATGACTCACACATAGGAATATTTAAGTTGGACTCAAAGTATGTGTTAAGTTTCACATTTAAAATATTGAATTTATACACATCCATGAAAGTTTAATATGCTACTTGTTCTGTGGAGCACTAACCTAAAATTGTATGTTCACATCTTCAAAAACTCTGGAAGAAGGCTACCTCTTCACTAAAGTAGTTGGTGGGAGGGGAAAACCTCCTTTTTTTTAGCTACCATAACTTGTATTCCAACTTAGACCATTCTAAATATATCTTCAAAGTTTGTGATATGGTGACGACAAATAGCAGGAATCTTTGTTTTAATTATAGAATTTTTTTTTTTTTTTTTTTTTGAGACGGAGTCTCGCTCTGTCACCCAGGCTGGAGTGCAGTGGCACAGTCTCGGCTCACTGCAAGCTCCGCCTCCCGGGTTCACGCCATTCTCCTGCCTCAGCCTCTCCGAGTAGCTGGGACTACAGGCACCCGCCACCACGCCCGGCTAATTTTTTTTGTATTTTTAGTAGAGACGGGGTTTCACCGTGGTCTCGATCTCCTGACCTCGTGATCCACCCGCCTCGGCCTCCCAAAGTGCTGGGATTACAAGCGTGAGCCACCGCGCCCGGCCTAATTATAGAAATATTAAGTGCTGAAAAAGTGATCATCACTTTTTACCCTTTGTACATACCTAATCCAACTAATTCTTCCCCTCAAAGCACCAGCCCTAGTAGGAGATGCTGTTATTGTATTAGGTTGTTGCAAAAGTAATTGTGGTTTTACTTTTGCACCAACCTGATTACTTTTGCACCAACCTAATAACTTTTGCACCAACCTAATAATTGTTACTTTGGGTGCAATTAGTTTTGCACCAACCTAATAATTGTTTTAGCCATCCTCTGCAAGGCAATATGGACTTGGAGCTGTTGAGATCACTGTAGACCACATACTCTCAGAAAGCCCTTAATGTCATGGGAGTATTTTAAAATTACACATCAGTGGTTTTTAACTTTGGCTGCTCATTACAATCACTTGGGGAACTTTTTAAAATACCTATACTTCCCCACCCCCAGACATAATCAATTTCTATAGGTCCAGCATGGATATGCTTTAAAAGTCCCTCAGGTGATTTCATTGTGCAAACACAAGTTAATCACGAGTGGGCTGTATAGAACCACTGGCCATGGGAACTGGCCTGGTGTTCTACATAGTTTGGGTGTGGGTTTTAGGAACTCGGAAAACTAGGGACAACCAGATGTATGAAAGACCCCAGTAGAATTGTATTAAAAATGAGTGGGCCCTTTCTTGCCCTGCATTTGAATTTGGAACTTAATATAATTGAACATGTCATTTATTCATGTTACAAGTGTGTATTGACCATGTACTTGATGCCATGCCCTGTGCTAAGCATGAGGATAAAATGGTGCTCAGGACAGCCCTGCAGTTGTTCAAGTCAAAACTAAATGATTCACCAGTTATCATACATTACCACGGAAAAGACAAGCACATGGGGGAGATATTTATCCAGACGGAAGAGAAAAGGGAAGTTAAGAGAAGTCCAATGAAGTTTAAGCTGAAAACTGAAGGATGACTAGGATTTAGCCAGATGAGAATGTAAGAATGGGGGTATTCTGAGATATTGAAATGCCAGAACCAAGAGAGTGCACATACATGTCACAAAGTAGGAGAATTCAAATTGTGCTGGAGAGAGGAGTCCCAAGGTTAGAAGAGTCAGATGAGTTTAAACAGATAAACAGATTGGAGGATTACATAAAGGGTCATGCCATTATCCATGCGAGCATTGGTTCAAGTTTTGCTATAGCATTGAGAATATATTGGAAAAGGAAGAAGAGTGAAGCAGGGGAAAGAGACACTGAAGCAGAAATTTAGGTAAGAGATGATGGTGGCTTTATTCACAGAAGCAGAGTTGGAGAAAAGTAAGCCGATTTGAGAAGTAGGAGTTTTAGGTACTGAATATTTGGAGACAGAAAAGTGGAAAGAAGCAAGGATGACACCCATGTTTTGGGTGTAGGAATATGACAAAATTGAAATAAGAAGCATAGAAGAGAAACAGGTGTAGAGAAGTTGTTGAATTTGGTGTTGAATATATTCCATTGAAGGCTCTTGTGAAATGAACAGACAAACTGTGCAGTAGACAGCTGATAACACAAATCTAAAGTTTGTGGCAGATATTGGTGGTAGGGATGGACTTGGGGAGCATAAACATTCACGGAATAATTAAACCATGGGAGTGGATGACCTTATCTAGAAAGTGAGAAGAGACGGAGACCTCTCTTCTTCTTTTTGTTTTTTCCTTCAACTTTTAAGTTCCGGGATACATGTGCAGCATGTGCAGGTTTGTTACATAGGTAAACACGTGCCATGGTGATTTGCTATATAGATCAACCTGTCACTTAGGTATAAAGCCCAACATGCATTAGCTTTTCTTCCTGATACTCTCCCTCCTACAACCCGGTGACAGGCCCCAGTGTGTGTTATTCCCCTACCTGTGTCCATGTGTTCTCACTGTTCAGCTCCCACATATAAGTGAGAACATGTGGTGTTTGGTTTTCCGTTAATTAATTTGCTGAGGATAATGGCTTCCAGCTCCATCCACATCCCTGCAAAAGACATGCTCTTGTTCCTTTTTATGGCTGCATAGTATTCCATGGTATGTATGTGCCACATTTTCTTTATCCAGTCTATTGTTGGTGAGCATTTGTGTTGATTCCATGTCTTGCTATTGTGAAGAGTGCTGCAATGAACATACACGTCCATGCATCTTTATAGTAGAATGATTTATATTCCTTTGGGTATATACCCCGTAATGGGATTGCTGGCTCAAATGGGTATTTCTGCCTCTAGATCTTTGAGGAATCACCACACTGTCTTCCATAATGGCTGAACTAATTTATATTTCTACTAATAGTGTAAAAGTGTTCCTTTTTCTCTGCAACCTTGTTGTTTCTTGTTTTTTTGTTGTTGTTGTTTCTTGACTTTTTAATAATTGCCGTTCTGACTGGCGTGAGATGGTATCTCATTGAGATTTTGATTTGTATTTCTCTAATGATCAGTAATGTTAGGCTTTTTAAAAAATGTTTATTGGCTGCCTGAATGTCTTCTTTTGAGAAATGTCTGTTCGTGTCATTTTCCCACTTTGTAATTTTTTTTTTCTTGTAAATTTGTTTAAGTTTCTTGTAGACTCTGTATATTACCCCTTTGTCAGATTGGTAGATTGCAAAAATTTTCTCCCATTCTGTAGGTTGTCTTTTCACTCTGATGATAGTTTCTTTTGTTGTGCAGAAGCTCTTTAGTTTGATTAGATCCTATTTATCATTTTTTGGCTTTTGTTGCAATTGCCTTTGGCATTTTCATCATAAAATCTTTGCCTGTGCCTATATCCTGAATGGTATTGCATAGATTTTCTTCTGGGGTTTTTTATACTTTCGGGTTTTCTTTTTTTTCTTTCTTTCTTTCTTTTTTTTTTTTTTTTTTTTTTTTGAGACGGAGTCTAGCTCTATCACCCAGGCTGGAGTGCAGTGGCGTGGTCTCTGCTTACTCCAGCCTCTGCCTACTCCAGCCTCCACCTCCCGGGTTCACACAGTTCTCCTGCCTCAGCCTCTCGAGTAGCTGGGACCACAGATGCACACTGCCACGCCCGGCTAATTTTTTTGTATTTTAGTAGAGATGGGGTTTCACCGTGTTGCCCAGGCTGGTCATGAACTCCTGAGCTCAGGCAATCGGCCTGCCTTGGCTTCCCAAAGTGCTTGGATTACAGGCGCGAACCATCATGCCTCGGGTTTTAAATTTAAGTCTTTAATCCATCTTGACTCAATTTTAGACCTCTCTTCTTAAAGTTTAAGGAATAAAAGGGATCATGGTAGGAATACTAGGTTACTACACTGGATATCACTATAACTAGTTTGTAGTTCTGATTTTGCCACTGCCTATAACTATGTCATGGGTAAAGGATTTAATTGTTCTCATTTCATTTTCCTAATCCATACCAGGAGAAACTCCCGCCCCCACCTACCTCATAAAGTTGTGCAGTGGGCTGAATGGTGGTACCCCAGAGATGTCCATGTTCTATATCCTGGAACCTGTGAAGATGTCAGGGTATATGAAAAAAGAGAATTAAGGTTGCAAATGTGATTAAGTTGCTGTCAGCTGATGTTAAGATAGGGAGGTTATCCTAGTGGGCCCAAAGTAATCACAAGGTTCTTAAATGTGGAGGCAGGAGGCAGAAGAGAGAGAATCAGAGGGACGATAGGGTGAAAGGGATTGGCCTAACGTTTTTGGCTTCCAAGGAGGAATGTGCCATGAGCCAAGAAATGCAAAAGCTGGAAAGGCAAGAAAATGTATTATTTCCAGGAAACTCCAGAAGAAATGCAGACTGCTGACAGTTTGATTTTAGCTCACTGAGACCCATTTTGGACTTCTGACTTCCTGGACTCTGTGATAAATATGTGTTATTTTAAGCCACGGAGTTTACAGTCCTATTGCTGTAGCAGCAATAGGAAACTAATACAAGTATTAGGTAGATGAAATCAGATTATGGATATGAATTGGTCTTGAAGACAGCAAATGGATAGACAAATGGACATGCTTATGAGGGCATGTTTATGTGTTCATCTACTCATTCCAGTGACAGATATTGAGCACTAGATGTGGGTAAATTGTTGTTCCAGGTGTGGTTGGTTTTAACATTAGACTCTTAAGCAGTTACTGTGTAACAGGGAAGATGATCAGAAGACAAAGCCACATAAATACTCATTTAACAAAGAGAATGCTGGTATTTAGATATCTCTGCATTTCTAAGTGGTGTGTCAGAGTGGTTGTAGTAACTAAAGACAACTTCTCCACGCCAAGTAAGTTCGGCCCACATTCAGGTCCCCCTTCCAGACAATCAAGGTCCTAACTCTCTCTGCAACAACTTGTGCTGGAGTCTTAGATGAGCTTGAGCTTCAGGCTGTTGACCTTGAAGAAGTTAACAAAACTTTTTGAGTCTCTGGTATACCTAGCTGATAGAGCTACTGTGAAGAGATAAGTATATATTTCATTATTTTCCCCTTTTCTCTTCTCTCCACTCCTAATCTCAACCAATTTCTCTTCCTGTCAAAAATCTGAAGATTCCTGGTTTCAGCTGGACTTTAGTACTGCTGGTAGAATTACCGCAAGCACTTTGCTTTTCCTCATACATCATCAGAAGAGATTACCGCAAGCACGTTGCTTTTCCTCATACATTATCATAAGAGATTAGAGAGTGTTTTCAAATACTATGCAAGTTCTCTGTTCTGTTATTTTCTTTTTTTTTTTTAAGTTCATAGTATTAAAAGAAATATGTTGCAGACAATACCCGACACCAGACCTTAAGAAAAACAGAGTTGGGGTCGCTGACCTGAGCATGACCTTTGCCTCAGGAGGACTTAGGCCAGCAAGCCACAGAACCTGGGCAGGATATGGAGAATGAAGTAAAACAGACTGAGCTTTAGAAACTAGGTGGACGAAGGCTCTGACAAAAAAGTCATGGTATGTTGTTAATAGTCAGGTAGTGGTTAAGTTCTGTGCCGTGATCTGCATCAACCCTAACCTCAAGTAGCGAGAACGGCAATGAAAATAATGTATTTCCTTCTACAGTACTTAATTATGTGCCAAGGACTATCTTAATCATGTTACAAGTAATCCTCAAAATGTTTCATTAAGCAAGTAATGTGATTATCACTCCCACTTTACAGATGGAGAAACTGAAGTATAGAGCAGTCTACTAATCATCTAAGGTCATACACCTGGTAGGGGGCTAGTAGAGTCACATGGAATACTGGCAAAGCCCTCAACCTGGAATCTAAGAACTGGCGTTCTTTAGAGTAGAACGTGTATCAGACAATAGCAAGGCCCCAGCCCCAGTTTTGTTTCTGAGGCTGAACCTCCAGAAGGAAAGCTGACATCTTAGCACTGACAATGGGAAAATAATGCAGGCATCAGAATTGGGTACCTGGAGCACCCTGAGTGTGGAGATGATAGCTAAAGAAGCACAGTTGTCAGTTGACTAACAAGAGTAGCTAGATAACATGCCAGAGTGTAGAGCTTAAAGCCCCTCACTCCCAACTGATACACTGCCTGTGGTCATTCCCCGAGACGCTTCCACCCCAGGCCTTGTTTGAGGATCCTGGTGCTCGCGAGTCCATCCAGTCAGAATCGGGCACGTCAAATGTATCACCAGCCAAATTGTGGAGCACTCTCTCCATTTATACAAGGAAGAACCCAAAATGATTCAAATTAAAAAGAGGAAGGCAAAGAGAGGTTTCAAGCTATCAGTGGGACAGGGCCTCTGTATCCTATTAAAGGATTTTCACAAAACTATTAAAGAAAGTAGGAAGCCTTTTATAAGAATTGTGCAAACTAAATCCAAAACGGCATCGTGTCTTCCCCCCTTATAATACTGTTACTATGGAAAGATATTATATGTGCGTTTTTGAAGACTTTAAAATGGAAATAAACATTTTCCCCAAATCAGCTATCATCATCAAAATGAGAATCTGTCTTACTGTTAGAAATTCTGAGTTAAAAAAGTTTCTATTTCTAAAACTAAATGCTGATGAGAGCTTATACAGTCCAAAATAGAAATGTTTTTTTCCTAAGCATAAACATCTGAACTTGAGTTATAGTTAGCTGGTCCAGTATTGCATAGAAAAGACTGTTCACACACACACACACACACACACACACACACACACACACAGAGATGAGGATAAAGATACATCTTTTGCTCATTCTTTGAGTTATAATTGCTCATCTTTCTAAAATATTAAACCAAAGATCCACAAAGAATGCTATTTGCCTCCAAAAATGTATCACCTTTACTGGAAAATATGTTAGAATGTCTATCTCAAGATTTGGAATTTTAACCATCCCCATTTTTGTTCAGTTCAAAGAATCTCAAGGTGAGGCCAAAATTGAATAATATGCTCCTCTTATCCTAAAAGAGTTTTGAAGATCAGCTTCCCTTGCAGTGGTCTTTGTTTTTTCACCAATATAAAGATTTTCAGATGTTTCAATGTGCTATTCTATCCCTTTTATCAGAATGAAGCTTCCCTGCAGATGATGAAAGGAACACGCTTTTAAATGCATTTAGTTTGGCATTCACTTTCTCAAATACATTTGGAATAACATAGTGGAGCATACTTAATCAAGCTGAAAACAAGCACTCAATGCGGGGCAAAGACATACATCCTAGCAGTCATCAAGTTAGATGTTCTGTATACAAATAAGGTGCCCCTAACCCCAAGGGCAGTCAAGCTTCTACCAAGTGGACCACTCTTTGCACTTTGAATGGGAAATGGCAAGAAGCCACATTGGCCCTGCAGCCTGAGAAATGCTGCCAAATAGATATAAGCCAGGGAATCTGAGGGATTACATTTTAGAGTTTGTCTAAACATTACACCAAAGAAGCACTCCATCCTATAAACAATAATAATAGTAAAGCTTTGTTTGAGATATGCTTTTTGTAGAATACTCTCTATAAAGGGGGAAAAAGGTCTTTTGGAATTTAGAAATCAAAGCATGAAAAGCAAGAAAACCATCTAAAATAAGCTTAAACTGTTAGTCCACTGGAAAAATTGCATGCCTTAATTTGCTAACAATCTCAGGGATGTGATAACTGCAGGAGAAGCCAAGTATATTTTCAGAACTTTTACTGAGGAACAGCCTGCCTTAGCCCTACCCAATGAACACTGTCCTTCCTAGTCATTGTCCATTCAGGCCTGCACATTTTAGCAGACTGAGACTATCCTTCTGTTGTCTTAGAATTATCTTGGTAAACACATATAGCTGGGGACATTTCTGCCTGATTAACCCTCAGTGCAATTTTGATTTCATTTAGAATCTGAAGACATGAGTTGATTCAAAACAAATATTTCCTCACTGGGCATGCTGTTTCACTCACTGACAACAATTTGCTATTTAGGATACAGAAGAAATATAAAAGGTGATAACAATGTCTGAAGGAGATAGCTATTTAGTTCAGAAAAGAACAATAGACTTAAATTACTGGTACAAAATATAGGACATGACATATAACTAAATGTTCATCTATGTCTCAAAGACCAAATGCTGTAAACATTCTGCCTGGCCAAAATGGTGAAACCCCATCTCTAATTAGTCAGGCATGGTGGCACACACCTGTAATCCCAGCTACTCGGGAGGCTGAGGTAGGAGAATCGCTTGAACCCAAGAGGCAGAGGTTGCAGTGAGCCGAGATGGTACCATTTCACTCCAGCCTGGGCGATAGAGTGAGACTCCATCTCAGAAAAAAGGAAAAAAAAAAAAAAAAAACATTCTAAAGAAAAAATACTGGAAGAGTCTAGGGAGACTTCCTGGAAAAGATGGTTCTTGAACTAGACTCTCAGGGCTGGTTTTGAAGAGTGTGAGGGACATTTTAGCTAAGGAAATCCCACGGCATTAAGACATTTGGGCATAAGGGGTTTGTTAATTGTTGTTAATTGTGAGAAAATGGCCATTGGGTTCAGATACCACTAGGCTCATTTCTGCCCTGTCCATATTTATAACACTATGTCCTAGGACAGACTCTTTAAATTCCAAAAGCCTTAGATTTCTTATTTGTTGTTTGACAATGACACAAAAATCAACCTGGCTGTGGTCTGGGGTCAGGATTAAATAAGATCTAACATATAAAGTGTTTAACATAGGGCCTGCATTTTCACTATGTAGCCATGCCATGCGATATGCGTAATAATGTTACATTGTACTATTTTTCAGTCCATATTTTACCCAGTAGTCATCTTTTCCATATTTGATAGTATTTTTAAACCCTTCTATTTGGATATTGCTTCTCTTTTATCATCCCTTGAATTCTTGCCTCCTCTTTTATGGCTCTTTACTTGGCTCAGAAGAACTTCACTTGGCTTCTTTCTTCTTTGTATTGGTGATTTTTTCACACACATGTCTTTAAGAACAATTTTCTCTTTCCCCAACCCCTGTCCTGAATGACATTTTTAGCCATCTGCTGGACTTTTCCACTTGGATATCCCACTGGCACTTGAGCTGAACATATCTAGAACAGAACCCATCATTTCTTCTGCTCAACTCACATCTCCTGCTGGTGATTTCTCATCATTAGTGGTACCAATTGGTTCCTGGTCAGTTGTAAGGGCTCATTGTCACTGTTGACCGCTTTTTTCAATTCTCGCCATATTAATCGTCAAGTCTATAGCTTGCATTTATTTTTCTCTTCTCTGTTTCTATTGCTACAGCCCCATATGGTAACCCTATAACTCTTTCTGACCAGTGTCCTCACTGCTCTGTAGTCGATCTTCTCTGCAATCCTTCCTCTCTACAGTCCATCCTGCACATCAGTCTTCCAGTAACCTGGCCATGATCTCACACCATCTCTACTCAGAAGCCTCCAGTGCTTTCCCGTTCACCATCTGCTGAATTATTTATTTAAGCAGGCACCCAGGCCTCTCTACACAAGGCCTGGCTCCTCTTCCGGCTTTGCTCTGGCACACTTGCACACATATCCTTTGGGCATTCTGTTAACCAGCCAAACTGAATGACTGACACTCCTTCAACTGCCCTTTGCATTTTGACTCTGGGCATGTCTTTCTGTCTAGAATGCCTGCCTCCTCCCAGCTTTGCATTTTAAGCACCACATTTACCCTTCAAGACTCAGCTGAGAAGCCAAGTTCTGCATGAAGTTGCCCCTTTATTCTTACAGAATTTGTCCCATTCTACCTATAATTGTGTTTATACATTTTTTTTATCTTCTATTAGGTCCTAAGTTCCATGAGCACTTGAACGGTATCTTATTTCTCGTTTCCCTGCTGCTTCCTAAAACTGTGTCTTTCCTGTAACTGCTGTTCAAAAAATGTTTTTTGAATGAATAATGCAGTGGGAAACATAAAGCCATTTAATAAAGCAAGGAAGGGATATTGATGAAGTGGGATTCGGGGAAGGTTAGTCTGGTACAATTACATGAAGGATATAAGCTAATTTTTCAGAATATTCCAAAGTTACAAAAGAATAAAATTATGTTAATGAGACTCTAAACCTGATTTATACTGTAAGTAGTAGGGAGGCTTTAGATAAAGTCTTTGATCTTTGAGATAGAGGTTAAAGGAAATTCTTCTCATTTGTATCTTCTCTCCTACCAAAGTGCATAGTTCAGTATACCCACTGTAACTGATGCTAAGTAAATAAGTGCATCATAGTCACCAAGCCACGTTGATATTCCCAGATGTGGCATTTAAATTTTTGGATGACCTAGTATAACAAAAACCAGGAGTCAAACTGCATACCTAAATTCTTAATTACAAGAATACTAGCACATACAGACACATACACTTTATGATTCAGTCGATATCAAATTATGTGCAATCATCCATGGCCATTTTTCTAGTTCTCACTTTCTACTTCATTATCTTTGGATGCAGTGTACATTTTTGCTAGGGAAAATGTCATTGGTAGTGTAATTGAGAATTGCTATCTATACTCAGCAATTTTGAAAGCTTAACTGTTCATTTTCTCAGCATACTGTTAGTATTATTGGCTTGTACTAATCCTTTTAAAAGCATTTTACCATTAAGTATGTGAATTCTGAAATATAAATTGCATATTGGAATCAAAAGAGCAGAATTAAAGCTGTGATCCATGAGAGTGAGCTTGGGTTTTACACAGGACGATGTAACTATGACAATGTAACTTTCTCAGTTTATTATTTTATTTGAAGATATTTAAGTGTATAGTTACTTAACATATCTAAGTGCCCTTCTAATAATTTCAGCATAATAAATGCCTCTACTTGGTTCATATTCCTCAGGATGCATTGGCGAATAATGCTGGTCATAGGCCATTTTAAACAAGCTTTGACTGGTACATGAGGGAGGGAGAGTTGGTCCCATGCAGACATTCTTTATAACAGTGACACAGACAGCTTATTCATTCTTCCCTTCATCCCATGTGACAATATTATCCATCTCAGTTATGGAAACACATAAATGTAATAAAACTGTGATTACTCAGAAGCAAAATAAATTTTCCAGTAATCTAACTTCTCCTATTTTTTTTCCTTTTGCTTCTTGAGCTTTTCAACTCACCACATATTCTCATTTTCATGAAGTGACAGAAAGGGCCAGGAAGCTCACTTAAAGACACAAGAAAACTTTGTTTTATTTGCACCAGGAAATTTGTCCCAGAATACCAATATAGAACTCGACAGAGCTAAGATGAAATAAATGAAACAGTGCTTGTCTATTTTAATTTTCTTTTGCTGCTTTTACAAGTGATGAGAAACTTACTGGCTTAAAACAACACAAGCGTTTCTTACAGTTTTAAATAATGGAAGAAGTTCCTAGACCATTTCTTATTCTCGGTCACCTTTTTTCTTTCTCATTTGCAGTAAGCTGGATTCTGCTCCTTCGCTCCCTTTTACAAGCGTCTGTAACTAACCAGATGGTAAAAAATATAGAAGTGTTTTCTTAGGCCACTCAATTCATCTCTTTCCAAAGGCTTTCCTCTTTCTTTACCTGTGACACTGAGTGCTCCTGGTTCTCCTCCTCCGCGTGTTTTCACATCTTACAATCGATTCCTCCATCTACTTCTTTCTTAGCCCTCCAACCTCAAATCGGAACTCTATGCTTTACTTTTTACATCTCAAAAGACTCATTTGTCTCATTTTCATCAACAGGCAGTTTTTAGAAATTGTTTCTTGAACCCCTAGTCTTCACCTTGGCTTCATTTTAAATTTGCTTCTGCCGATGGAGTTTTCACACTTAAATGTCTTACTCCCTCAACTGTGGGTCTGAAACTTGGGCTTTCCCTTCAAATGTTCCTCTTATTTCTGTTAGTAGTACCAGTATTTTGTTTCTTTCATGCAAAAATCAGCCAACCTAAAACAACTCCAACAATAAACAAAGAGGCAAGATAAACAACAAACGGAGTCATATTTGCCTTTCTGTACTTCATAATAGGGCGTTGTAGGTTTTTTTCTTTCTTATATATTCCTCCTGTTGCTTTCTTAGTTTAACCATCCAGGGTACTTACTAGTCTCTAAAGTGTGTCTGTTCTTTCTGCACCTCCCATTATATCCTCCTAAACAATACTCACTAGACACTGACACTTCTCTGTTTAATCCACGTAGTTGGGGAGGGGATCACAAGTCAGCTTCAAAGATAATGGTATGTCCTTTACTTTAGTGGTATGGACAGTACAATGGGGGTTATTATTTTTTTAATTGCACATGTTACATGTGCTCTTTAACATGGGTGATACTTTTAACTAAAATAAATGACAGTACATTTTTAAAGACTTCCGACTATGTTATTGCATTCTAGAGCCTCAACTTGAAATACTAAAGTTGTCCACCAGTGACTTCCAAACGACTGAACCACAGTCTTTACCACTGCTTAGCTTCATTAACCTTCCTTTGCAATGATGTTGATTCCTTCAGTACCCCTCACTTCCCACATTTGTTTCTTCTTCTGAGCCTTATTCCACTGTGTTTCTACCTAAGAAATTCTATTTCTTGTTCAAGCCAGGATTTGTACCTTCCATACAAAAAGTAGCCAGGTGTGGTGTTGCATGCCTGTGTTCTCAGCTACTCGGGAGGCTGAGGCAGGAGAATTGCTGGAACCTGAGAGGCAGAGGTTGCAGTGAGCCAAGATTGCACCACTGCTCTCCAGCCTGGACAACAGAGTGAGACTCCAGATCAGAAAAAAAAAAAAAAAAAAAAAAAAAAGATTTGTACCTTCCTTCATCTTTTACAGCTAATCTTTCTCTATACCCTCCCTTTTCTTTGCCTGCATCTCTTCCTGATGTTGACAGTCTCCAAATCCGTGTTCACTTATATTGTGTTATAGTTTACTTGACCTGTCTTGTTTGTTATTAGATTTATCACAGCTCTTTAGCTAGAATATATAATCCTAGAAGGTTGACTATGAATCTACTAAATAAAATATGAATTCCACTTTGTTTTAAATATGCTGGAGGATGCTGTATTTGTTTAGTTTTATCATGCTGAGTGTCGAAATAATCCAGAGAATGTCACTGTAAATGTGGAAGGAGCCAAAAAAATTGAAGGTTAGATACAATCTTTGAGTGCTGAGAACAATGGCTTTTGAAAATGACTTCAAAGCTCTACCAAATGTAAAAACCCACAGGCAAAATCACCTTTTGGAACATTTTTGCTCAGAATCGTTTATGCTAATGTTATGTTTACAGCACACTTTAGGAAGATGGGCTAAAGTTGCCATATGGTACATGTTTAATCTGTTCTTTGCTTATTATCAGATAAATTTTCTTCCATCTTAAATTTCCATTTTTAGGTTCATTTTTATCAGCTTTTTACAAAATAAATGAAGCACATGGTTTGGTTTCAGAGTTTTATACTTTTTTTCTTTATCACTTTTGTCTAGGACAAATACTTAAAAAGAGTCCAAGAAAGTGATTGCCCTGTGGCCTTCTGATTAACAGGCAGCTTTTAATAGTGGCTGAAACTTTTTACTTACCTAAAGCTGGAAATTAGTATACACATTGTCCCCTGTTTTTAGTATTTATTTTAATGCTTATCATTTCTAATAATATTTCTGCTTTAAAATTAGGATTGTCATGTTAAATGTGTGCTAATTACATTGTGACTCAAATAATCACGGTTTATTAATTTAGACCTGCATATATATGTTAAAATGCATTTTTTATCAGAGATGCAATTAAATTTAGTTAAGTATTGAAATATATTTTATTAGAAACATACCTACTTTATGATTTAGATTGTGAAAATTTATTGGAATGTCCTCTTTACCCTAATATGTGCACACACATACTCTTTGAAATTTGAATTTGAAACTTTTGAAACACTTTGAAATTGGAAATTTGTTTAATATGTACCCAGTTCCCACCTGCCCCTCCCACCCAAAGAGCATTGTTTCAGGAAATCTTAGGTGAAGTTTCTGTCAAACACAAGCAGAAACTGTTTCAGAATGCATACAATTTAAAAAAACTTGTCTAATAAATTATTCAAACATTCCAGAATTTTACTATCAAAAGCTGAAAAAGACTGTACAAGAAAAGGAAAGAATACTATAGATCCTTCCACTTAAGGAATGGCTAATGTTTATGAGCATTTAGTATTCACTAGGCATGATAATGAGCCTTTTACCAGGATGTAGAGACATTAAGGAATTTGCTACTAACTCCTCAAGTTAGTAGCAAAATTGTACATAAATTCCAGGGATATCTGAATTCAGAGCCTACATGCAATTAATGATGTTTTCTTTTTGTCTCCTGGATGCAAAAATTCTAAATAAAATGTTTGGAAAAAATGCAATCAATAAGCTTACGAAAGAATAATATAAAATATCCAAGTAAGTTATTCTAGAAATAAGATGATTTGACATTATTAGTGAATCAGTTTTTATAATCTATCATGAGTTTTATAATTATTTATAAATTCAACATCAACTTCTAGTGAAAAATCATTGGTTAGAAATAAAAATGTCCCCTTTTAAAATAATAAGGAATAACTAACTCAAATCAACAGCATCATATTTAACTAGACAATGTAAGGCACAGTCCATTCAAGGTTAAGAAAAAAAGAACTGGGCTGGGCACGGTGGCACAAGCCTGTAATCCCAGCACTTTGGGAGGCCAAGGCTGGTGGATCACCTGAGGCCAGGAGTTTGAGACAAGCCTGGCCAATATGGTGAAATCCCGTCTCTACTAAATTAGCTTGGCATGCTGGCACACGTCTGTAATACCAGCTATTCGGGAGTCTGAGGCAGGAGAATCATTTAACCTGGGAAGCGGAGGGAGGTTGCAGTGAGCCGAGATTGTGCCACTGCACTCCAGCCTGGGTGACAGAGGGAGATCCTGTCTCAAAACAAACAAACAACAACAAAAAACAGGACTGCCTTTACCTTTACTAGTATTTAACATTCTTTAGGTAGTTCTTTGCAAATGGAGTTAACACCACAAAATGAAATGAAGTAGAAATATTGGAGAAGGACAAAGTGATACTTATTTGCAGTTGATATGCTTACTTAGAAAATTCATGTGTAGGCCCGGATTCTGATTGATCTAAATTATTCTCCAGAAATTCCCTATTATTAGTTTGTAGCCTAATTTATCCATACTGAAAGCCTTAATTTCATCATCTATAAAAAGGGGAAAACAATCGCACTCATTTTCAGAGTTTGGGGGTTTAAATAAAATTAATAATATGTTTAACACAGAATCTGACTAAAAGTAAGTGCTCGATAAGTGTTAGCCAATTTCAGTAAGTACAATAATAAAATGTAAGAATAAAAATTAAACTGAGCTCATCAAATAAATGGAGAAAAATTAATATGTTGTATATACCGGCTATATGGTCCAATTTTTTTATTGTTGTTAAATTCTCTCTTTAGAGCAGTGGGGTCCAGTTCAACTTTCTGGAATCATGGAAATGTTCTGCACTCTGCAATATAGTAACCACTAGTCACATGTAGCTATTGAGAACTTGAATGTAGCCGGTGTGACTGAGGAACCGAATTTTTAATTTTATTAAATTTTAATTAATTTAAATTGGAATAACAACATGTGGCCAGTGGCTACCATATTGGAAATGAGAGCTCTAGAGGGTCTCATAAATTCACATGGCTTTATTTACTATTGTGACACTGATGACTCCCAAATTAACTCTACAGTCCATGTCCTACTCTAAATCTAAACTTCACTGTGTATCCTATGTATTTATTTGCCTACTTTTCATCCACCCCTACCTTAATATCTCGGTTTTCTCAGCTGCACCTTGTACTAAACAGGTCAAAAACTGAACTTGGCCGGGCGCTGTGGCTGATGCCTGTAATCCCAGCACTTTGGGAGGCCAAGGCGGGCAGATCACGAGGTCAGGAGATGGAGACCATCCTGGTCAACATGGTGAAACCCCGTCTCTACTAAAAATACAAAAATTAGCTGGGCTTGGTGGCACATGCCTGTAAACCCAGCTATTCGGGACGCTGAGGCGGGAGAATCGCTTGAACCTGGAAGGTGGAGGTTGCAGTGAGCCGAGATCTCGCCACTGCACTTCAGCCTGGCGACATAGCGAGACTCCTTTGACCTCCACCTCTTCGGAGCCTACTACTCTTGACTTGATCTCCACTTTCCACAAATCCTAGCTGACCGTCTACCCTAATTCCCAGGTGAATGAGTAAACTGATGCCGCTGAAAGAATTCAGCTGCTGAATGGATGAGCAGTGGAATCTTAACAAAATGAAATACAACTCAGCAAAAAAAAAAAAAAAAAAAAAAAACACGTAATGAATTATGCATGCCTACAGCAGTGTAGATGACTTACTTTTTAAAAAATTTTTTATTATACTTTAAATTCTAGGGTACATGTGCACAACGTGCAGGTTTGTTACATATGCCATGTTGGTGTGCTGCACCCATTAACGCGTCATTTACATTAGGTATATCTCCTAATGCTATCCCTCCCCCCAGCCCCCAACCCACGACAGGCCCGATGTGTGATGTTCCCCTCCCTGTGTCCAAGTGTTCTCATTGTTCAATTCCCACCTATGAGTGAGAACATGCAGTGTTTGTGTTTTTGTCCTTGTGATAGTTTGCTGAGAATGATGGTTTCCAGCTTCATCCATGTCCCTGCAAAGGACATGAACTCATCATTTTTTATGGCGGCATAGTATTCCATGGTGTATATGTGCCACATTTTCTTAGTCCAGTCTATCATTGATGGACATTTGGGTTCGTTCCAAGTCTTTGCTATTGTGACTAGTGCCACAATAAACGTACGTGTGCATGTGTCTTTACAGCAGCATGATTTATAATCCTTTGGGTATATACCCAGTAATGGGATGGCTGGGTCAAATGGTGTTTCTAGTTCTAGATCCTTGAAGAATCGCCACACTGTCTTCCACAATGGTTGAACTAGTTTACAGTCTCACCAACAGTGTAAAAGTGTTTTGCATTATACCGAAAGAAGCTAGACTCAAAAGGTTACATGTCTATCATACATTAGATAAGGGACAGAAAATAAATTAGTGGTTGTCAGAAGAATGGGGATGGGGAAGCGATTGTCTACAAAGGGGCACAGAAAATTTGGGAATTGTTCTGTATCTCAATTTTGGTCTTGAGTTGTATGTATGTGTTTGTCAAGAATGTACACAAAAAGGAATACATTTTACTTTATATAAGTTATTATCTCAATAAACCTGATGGAAAAGCAGAAAATCAGATTTTTCTTAAAGTTCTTCTTTTATTCTAATGAACCAGAGCAGACCAACTGAATCAGTCAGCTTCATGAAGTCATGAATCTTCATGAAGAATAGGGGGAGTCTCTAAGTACCAAGTTCCCTCCTTGCAGTGCCCCTGAGCCACAGCCGGGACAATTCCTGCACACAGCAGGTTCCTTGGCCAACAGCGCTGAATTGGATTCAGCAATTGTTGAACTGTTTCTTCATCTGGAGTGGGTATACCCTGATTATTTCACAGCTTTTAAAGGTTTTGTTGTTCATGAATCAAAAGTAAGCATCTGTTTCTATGAAAAGTACAGTGAGACTTAAAGCAACTTGAAGTAAAGCACATAGAACCTCGTCCCTGTGTCTCTAACTGCAAATGTATTGTATTTGACAACAGTGATGCTATTTGTCCTGAGAAGCCCTGCTGCCTGTCAGAATATTTCTGAATAATACTGTACCTAGCCTTTGTCTACCAACCTTTTGTAAGAAGTTTAAAGGTAATTTGTATGCTGGTGTTCCTCATGTAAATTAGGTCATTATCCTTTTAAAGGTATAAAGCCTCCTGTACACGATGGAGCTTTCTAAGAAAAATAGATTTGACCTTTCTTTCCCTCTATTCAGGGTGCCTGCAGTGCTTGCACTCATTAGCTAGAATTTGACTCCATGACATTTTTACTTAATTTTCTTTTTCTTCTACGTTGGACACATGGGGCAACCATTTATATTCTTTCTTGACCTGAGATGCTCTCTAATCTCTTTCCAGCTGTGGCATTTGTCATTCAGTCACATCAGGATATGGTGACCCTTCTTTCCCCACTGCAATTCCCAACTGTTAATTGATTCATTTTAGGGAAGGAACTAGACACAGCCCTATGGACCCAGCTCCGTTTAATTAGTGTTAACCAGAACAGTAGATAGGAAAGCAATTTCCTCTGGAGTGGAAACATAGGCTTTATAAGGTAGTAGAAGAGACAAATAATACTAGTTTTTATAGCCCTTAGTTTTTAAGGGCCCTGAATTGGCAACAGACTTAGAAACAGCATTCCTCTCCATTAGTAATGATGGTTGTGACAATAATAATTATTATTAATAATAACTGTGATTCAAACCCAGGTCTTTCTGACCACAAAGCCCTACACTTCATCCTTGCGCTAAAAACTTTTTGTGACAGCTCCCACCAGTATGCCAAGGACTATACTAGTTACTTTGTGTCCTCCTCATAATCCAGTGAGATGCATCACACGAAGCCCATTTTATAGAAAGGGACACTGAGGTTCAGAGAGGTGAAGTAACTTCCCCCAGGTCATGCATTTGCTGTGACCAGGATCAGAGTCCAGGTCTTCCCTGGCACTCAGTCCATGCATTTTATCACTACTGACACCATATTGCGCTTAGAATAAAAAGGTACTAGCAAAAACATCTCTGGAAAGCACTGCTAGACACTTTGTAAACTGTGATCCAAGATATTATTCTGATGGAATTTACTTTTGAACTTGAAATACTGTATTTACAGATTATAAGGACTTCAATAAAATGTAGAGCCTTAGAACTGCAGGGAAGCAACATGTTTAACTACAAGAATTAATCACTTTAATATGTGCCTGCACAGTTAGAGAAGTTGTGGTCTTGCAGTGTGTAATGTTATGTGTGAACAGATAAACAATTAAGGGGTGGCAATATTCAGTGATACATTTTATGACAGAAGTGTCCAGGACGCTATGGAAAAGAGAAGAGGGCAGTCTTTTGCAGGTGGGGGTAGGCATATCCCAGAATAGGTGACACTGAGCTGAGGTGTGGATCAGGTGGAACCTGGCTACCTGAGAAGTACGTATGCAAAACAGAAGGAGGGATTGACGTGAAAGATGGTAATGCATTCTTAGAAATGGCTGGAGAAAAAGTATGTTGAGCAGAGTATCCTTGGCCAACTCAGTATGGAGGTAGATGGCATAAAATAATCCCATTTTCTAGCTCTCTCGTCCTTTACTACATAAAGGCTCCATTTTGTAAACATACCTTTATTTTTTATAAAGCTTTTAAAAATAAATTTATTTATTTTAATGGACAGATAATAATTGTTCATATTTTGTATCTATTTTGTTCAAGCAACATCTTCCTGGCAGGAGGCGTTGCTGCTTCTAAAGCAGATGTTTTGCAGCAGCCATAGAGCTCAGCTGCCTGGAAAAGAAATAAAGGATCCTTCACGTGTTAACTGTAGCTCTGTGGGTTCATGAACAGATCCTAAGCTATTTCTTGAGCAAGGCTTTAGCCCTGCCATCAAGCACTCCTACTGTCCTGGTGCATCCTTCTGGTTTAAAAAAATGAAGAAAAGAATTTCTTTTTTTTTTTTCTGAGAAGGAGTAAATACATGTTAACTTTCTTAATTTTCATAATAGAACATAGGCCTGGTTACCTGCTTGTCTGGAATCTAAAACTGCCTAGGGATCTCTCCTTGAATGTTAGTAATTCTGTTCTATATACCTGGAGTTATTAAGCATAATTAGATTTCTGTGACCTAGAATATATAATTATTATAAATAAATCTACTGTAACTATGCTGAATTAAAGAGACTATTATATGACTCCTTGGCAAGTCAACCAGTAGTGCCTACATGGTCATGCTAATGAGTCTTTCTCATTTGATTTCTTCCATCACTGCAGATTTATGACCTCTTGTTTCTAAGTCATCTTGTCACCAGAGATTTAATAAGGATTCACTCTGTTCTCTTCTAGTTTTTCTATGATTTTGTGTTTTTATTTAACTTTTTGCTCAGCAGGTAATTATTTTAGTATAAGAGAGGAAATATTGTTTCAAGTAGTATTTTCCCCTATGTTGCTAATCGTTACTAATTGTTAATTTTATTTTATTTTATTTTATTTTTTGAGACAGTCGCTCTGTCACCCAGGCTGGAGTGCAGTGGCATGATCTCGGCTCACTGCAAGCTCTGCCTCCCAAGTTCACGCCATTCTCCTGCCTCAGCCTCCCGAATAGCTGGGACTACAGGCACCCACCACCACGCCCGGCCAATTTTTTGTATTTTTAGTGGAGACGGGGTTTCACTGTGTTAGCCAGGATGGTCTCAATCTCCGGACCTCGTGATCTGCCTGCCTTGGCCTCCCAAAGTGCTGGGATTACAGGCATGAGCCACCACGCCGGCCAATTGTTAAATGATATCTCCACCTTTGACATTGATTTCTGTTAAGACTTACGATATTTTAAATATATACATAGGGTAGATTTCTGGGTCACTAATTCTAGCCTGCTTATCTCTCTCTTTTGTCTTTCACAGCCACCCATATTTTAAAATATCAACGTTTTATAGGGTATTTTGATATCAAGTAGGGCAAAATTTATTTATTACTCTTCTGTTACATTTTTCTATTCTTATTAGAATATGTTCTGTTCTTCTTACAAAAGGGCTTTAGAATAATTTCATTAAGCAAACAACATTCTGTTAGGATATTGAGATAGATGTTTTCTTAAAGTTAAAAATAAGCTTTTAAGTACTCATCTATAATTCATTTGGGCCTATTGAAAATAATTTCTTTAAAGCCCCTTTCTCATCCATCCTAGACTTTGTTTTCTTCTTGATATGTTACTTCTTCCTATTTTTTTCTTTTAGTTTAAAGATGGTCTATTTTTCTAGAAAAGATAAAAACAAAAATATAATTGAATAGCTTTTTCTATTTTGTCTGTTAGCATTAAACTATTTATTTCTGAGTTTGAGGCCTATCTCTGCTTCATTCTTTCCACATGAAACACCCAGCTGAAAGGCCTTCTGTTCTCTTTTAGCTTTTAAAAAGCTTCAGCTTTTCCTTCTTTTGGCCTTCCTAGGGTGGTTCTCTGGCCGGAGCCACTTACTTGCATTCAACCTGACTCTGTGCTGGTCCTTCTGCTGTTGATTCTTTACTTTTCTGAACATGAGCTCATCAGACAGTTCCCTGGGCAGTCACAACATTTATCTAGTTACCAGTCCCTTTTCTTCCTAATTAGGGCAACTTGCTATTGTGTTCTCAGTCTGGCTTGTGAGACCTTTTTCTCTTGTAGCCATATTTTTTTTAATCTCTAACCACAAACTTAGGAAATAACTTCCCAGAAACTTCTGAGCTGCCTAGTCAACCTATCTAAATACATTTTTTTCTCTCTTGGCTACTATGATCTCTGAGATGATATATTCACAGCCTCCCAAATTCCCATCATTGCACCTCACTAACAACTTTCTGGTCAGATGTTAAGTCAAAAATGGAGATTCCCTTCATTTTCAGCACCCATCTGAAAGATGTTATTGCAAGTCCCTCTGCAAGAATTTATTGAATGTTCTTGTTGTTGGAGAGCTGTGGGTCCTCACAACTCTAGATGTTTCCAGGTATCACAAAAATGTGAAATGTGGGATTAACTTGAACAACGGTTGCATGAAGGGAGAATCTGATCTAAAACTGGCTTGGAGAGACTGGGACCAACAGAGAAGCAGGAAAAAACGACCAACCTTGGGGGTTAGGTATATGTGTATTGGGTGATGGGGAGGGAGAATGGACATGTGCAAGCTTAATTTTACAAACACTCACACACCTGGGCCACAATAGTGTGAAATTGATCTGTTGTCATCTCTCAGTTCCCTGCCTCATGGACAATTTGTAGTCATTCTTGCTGATTTCCCTGACAGTGCACCAAAGATGATAAAGTGTCAAGAACCCACAATAATTGTAAAGAAATATATAGACAATCCTATGTTATATATAATTAAAATAAGACTATATAAAAATGTTCACTCTTTTATCCTGTTCTCTGCTTTTCAAAATACTCTTCAACCTTCAGGATTCTGTACAATTCCTCTCTTGGATGAAGTGTTCCCTGACAGACCTAGACAGACTTAGCCACCCTTTGTCTTCTGTTCCATCCCTGCATTTGGTATTATAAATATACATGGGCCTGTCATCCTCGTTTTGACTTTGATCTCTCAACTACAGATACCGTTCCTTAGTCCTTTTTTTATTTTCAACATATACTATATTACCTAGGAGGTTCTAGATATATTAATAACACATAACATAAACTATGTTAGGTTGAAATTATTAGGACTGCTTTACTTACATAAGCTCATTTAAATGCATAAAAATGCCTTATTTTTAAAGGCTTGCTTTTAGCATTATGATTACTAAGTAAAAGTTACAGAAGTGTATTGGGGCCTCAATAAAAACAACTTTCTAATAATTTGAGATATTCACAAATGCAATAAACTGATTGTGAGTAGTGATCATTCCACCAATAATGTGTGTTTATGGGTGAATGAAAGGAAGTTTAAAGAAGATATTGGTTTTTGTTTTGTTTTGTTTTTGTTTTTTGTTTTTTGTTTTTTGAGACACAGTCTCACTCTGTTGTCCAGGCTGGAGTGCAATGGTATGATCTCGATTCATTGCAACCTCTGCCTCCCAGGTTCAAACAATTCTTCTGCCTCAGCCTCCTAAGTAGCTAGGATTACAGGTGCATGCCACCATGCCCAGCTAATTTTTGTATTTTTAGTAGAGATAGGGTTTTACCGTGTTGGCCAGGCTGGTCTCAAACTTCTGACCTCAGGTGATCCACCTGTCTTGGCCTCCCAAAGTGTTGGGATCCCAGGCGTGAGCCACTATGCCCAGCCAATGTTGTTTTGTTTTGTTTTTGTTTTTGTTTTTAATCTACAGAATACCTTAAAAATAGCAAGTATGTGATTTTGTGTAGGAGTGGTATCCAGAAACTATTTTCAATATTCTAGACAGTAAGGGAAAAAAAAAAATGCCCACAGCAAAGCTTCACAGCTTTCAGAAACTTCAAAATGTTTTGCTTTGGGACGAACTAATCAATTCAATGTGGGGACATGTTATCATGTGGACACAAAGCTCCAGTTGGCGTTTAGCTCACCTATGCATCATTACCACTGACTTTTGTAAAAGTTGAAAAACCAATGACTTTTCCTTAATTTGTTTGGAAAGGAGGATTTCTAAACATGCAGCTCATGCAAAAAGCATACTAAAAGAATTTTTGATCTTGAGAACTGGATTAATTTTTTTCTATCCTTTATTTCATGGCTTCTTATTTTCCCAGCATTGTTATAAGGTAATAATGCATGTTACAAGGGGTTGTGTGTTATACGTATTTAATTGTACTCTTTAAAAAATATTTCTCAGTGATACATAAAATAAAGGTGCAGCTTATAATCCATAGTGTTTAAATAGTCAAAGAAATATAAGTTGAGTAATGGTGGCTGAGAGAGTTTATATGGTTCTGGTGTCAGGACTGCCTCAGTTCAGATTCTGTATTACCTAGTGTAGCTCCTTAATTTCTGAGTATCAGTTTACTCATCTGTAAAATGGGGGTAGGCATAATAACTACCTTAGAGATTGCTTAAGCATTTTCTCTCATTATATCAGTCCCAACTTGTCATAGCCAGAAAGAGTTTATGCTTCTCCCATTGCCAAAATTACCAGTTTTTAAAAAAAGTACTGAAAATCTTGGAAGATCTGACGTTATTTTATTTTATTATGCAAATAATTTTGACCTCCAGAGATTATTTTGCTTCAGAAGCCTTATTTCTTCTGTACTGCTAACCAAACAGTTTACTCCATTTGTGCAACAATTTATAATGAACCATAAAAGAACTGATTATCTTAGGGTTTTTGGCTCAATTACCTGTTTCAAATGCTCAATGACTAAGAAAAGCATGTCATTTTCTCTTCTCTTGCACACTGGAGTATAACAATAGGCTGTGAATAGAGCAAATCAAAGAGACACAAATACCAGTATAAGGGGCCTATTGTGTTTAGTTTGTTGCCCTGTCATATGGTTTTAATTTAGGTTGGCTGATTGATTATGACAGACTAACAGATAGCCCATTGTTCCTCTCTTGGAATCTCTAGACACTTTAATATTCCTATTCTTATCTGTCCATTTTGATTCCTAAACTTAAATGAAATGGAATTACAGCATTCACTTTGTTTTCCTGTGCTAAGTGATTATCTCTGAAGTGCAATTTTGTGATTAGGCGAGATGGCATGCATACACTCAGCTAATGCTGATTTCCCCCAGGGTGCAGAACAGGTAAATTCATAATGAATGGATGTTTTGCTTTGATTTCAAATGGATGTAAAAACCTCACCACACTTCGTAGTTTTATTTTAAAAATGTATTTAATTATTCTAAAATTAACAGGAGAATATTAAAATTGAACTTTAGAAATATGGCATTTAAACATAAGTCAAGGGTGCTAACTGCTTATGAATGTTAATCCTCTTCAAAAAATGAAAGAAAAAAAACAAATTTACCTAGCATAAATTGGAGGAGTGTCACTGAAAATCCTTAGTTTAATTATTTATATTCCTTCTGATTAATTCCAAAAATGTCTGAATCCAGCTTGGCATTTGTATTGTCAAATTCTAATGTGGCTTATTTTGAATACAAAGTAATTATTCAACTAATCGTTGTGATAGTATTGTCATAGTTGTTTGGTCTGGAGGGGTGATCTTGGGGCTGAGGGGAGAAGCTAGAAGTTAAGAATTGACATAAAGTTTTCGCTTTAATTATTTTCTTTGATATTTTAAAAATAAATTTTCTACATGAGTATGAGAGACCAATTTTAAAAAGAATTTATTCTTCTCCCAATTGGACACGTTTTGACCAAACCACCAAAGTAGGTGATTGGCGCCCAAACCACACTTTTTTTCTGATCTACTTGGATTAAGCATTGACAATTATATTGTGGATCTTGAAGTGGGAAATGTGATATGAAATTTCTTAAACTTATTTGAATTGAGGAGGAAAGGAAAGGAAGGCAGAAGACAAGGAATATATTGAAGGCCTCAGTTTTCCCCAAAATTCTCTTAAAATAAAATCTTACAAAGTTAAGTTCATATGGTTCTGTTCTTACATTAATGGAAGTTTAAATTTTAAGGGACTGGAGAAGTCATCATCAGACAGACTGTCTCTTTTTAGGTATGAGAAACTGAGGCTCGTGCTTATTGAGATGTCACTCCAGTAAAGGTCAGGCCTCCCCCAGGTCTTCTGCCTGCCAGGTGCTGTACTGTGCTATATTGTGCAGCCGCAACCTCAGGCTTACTGTGTGCACATAGGTCTGGAAAGATCCACCACTTTCCATTAGGACGCTGAGAAAAAAGCTCATCTTTCCGCTGTCGATACCTTTCTATTTCTTGATTTCAGCAACAACAAAACAGCACAAACCACTTTTATAATATAATAAAAATATCATATGGAAAGATGTAATAAAAATGGATTTTAATATCCTACATGAGTACCATACAGAATAAGCAACAGTAAGCAACACCAAAAAGTTCCCTACAACATGAATATGGTTGATTAAGGTGTATTTCTCGGAATGGACTGCAGTTCACCAGCGTATGTATTAAATCCCTCTCTTTGGCATGTTGGTGAAGTGGCTGCTTGGTTGTTGCTCAGTCATGATTTAAATGCTTAGTTATTATACATTGCCCAAGAGTTCAAACAGCTCTATCCCTATATAAGGAAGCCACTCATATTTTGTATCTATCTTTCAACTGGACCCTGTAATGTACTTCTTCATTGTCAAACTCAAGGATACTATTTTTCGGATCTGTCTGAATTCATCAACTTTTTTCTTTTCATTAATATTTTTGAATACCTTTCTCATTCATTTAAGTAAGAGAAAAAGTAAAATATTTTTTAAGTATCATCAGGTGTTTGTAAATCAGGTTTACTTATACTTTCATTCATGCTTTCTGCTATTTTTTTTGGCTGTTTTTAAAGTGGTCTGAAACTTGGTCAAGCAGGAAGAAGAGAAGAGAGATGGTTGCTGTGCCACCAACTGTAAAACTATGGCTGGGAATAATGTCTAATGGCTGAAAGTGCAAGCTGTGTTGCATCTTATCTTCCCTAACTTTGGCTAGGGAGTTATATCTGTACTGGCATATTTATTATCTTGCATACTTTTTATTTACAGATCAGAGTGCCTATTCAACTTACTTTTCAACATCACTATTTTTACAGCTTCCGCCACCTTTGAAGACTTTCAGATTCGTCCCCACGCTCTCTTTGTTCATTCATACAGAGCTCCAGCTTTCTGTGATCACTGTGGAGAAATGCTGTGGGGGCTGGTGCGTCAAGGTCTTAAATGTGAAGGTAAGTTATTTTCTTCCCATGCAAGTTAAATGTGTGCTGTTCTCCTATGTTTATCGCAGCAGAATTCACAATTGCAAAGATACGTAAAAGCTAAGTGCCCATCAACCAATGAGTGGATAAAGAAAATGTGGTACATATATACGCACATATATATGTGTGTATATATACATTTTCTTCATCCACTCGTTGGTTGAGAAAATATAGGTTTTTTTTGTGTGTATACATACATAGATCTATCTATATATACACCTATATACATAAGTCTATGTATATATACACCTATGTACATAGATCTATGTATGTATACACATATATACATATACACACATATATACAAACGTGTATATACATTGGTGTGTGTGCGTGTATACACTCCACATTCTCTTTATCCACTCATTGGTTGATGGGCACTTAGGTTGATTCCATACCTTTGCAATTGTGAATACAATTCACAATATGCATTATATATATACACCATGAAATACTACTCAGCCATGAAAAAGAACAAAATAATGTCTTTTGCAGCAACTTGGATAGAACTGGAGGCCATTATCCTAACTGAAGTAACTCAGGAACAAAAAGCCAAATACCACATGTTCTCATTTATAAGTGGAAGCTAATCTGTGGGTACACAGGGGCACACACAGTGGTGTAATAGACATTGGAAAATCAGAAGCAGGAGGTTCAGAGGTGGCTGAGGGATGAAAAACTACCTATTGTGTACAATGAACATAAACCATTTGGGTGACAGCTACACTAAAAGTCCAGACTTTACCACTATATAATTCATTCATGTACCGAAAACCACATGTACACCTAAAGCTAATGAAATAGTAAAAAATAAAAAATAATGCATGATGGAGCTATCTGCTTATGTTGTGCCCTCTACAGTAGTGTAGCAGTATCTCCTCGGAAGTATCTTCCAGGCATTTAGGGGGTACATGGATTCTCTTCTGTTCATTTCTTTAAGTTTCCTGTCTTGAACAAAGTTGGTCTGACCTGGGAACCCTTATTCTCACATCTTTTCTCCCTTATCATGTGGACATGTTTCACCCCTATATGGTGCTCAATATTTTATCAGCCGACTAAAAATAAAATTTGCCTAGTAAATAAGTCAGAAATTGGAATAGTAGACATTGAATACACATTTGTTGAAATGAGCAGAGATTCAGGAAATTAAACCGTCTAAGTTCACTCAGCTGTTGAGTCGCGAGCTGGAACATGTATCTGCATTTCTGCACCAACAACATAATTTTATCATAATGTGGAAAGAACACTTTGAACTGCACAATTCAAGGTGCTAGGACACCATGATACAATCTTTAAAACTGGCGCAATTGTACTCTATTCTCTTTGGATTGGGAGGGCAGGGTTAGAGTTCTTTGAACTTTGACAAATATAACTGAGCATTTATTATGCAACCTACAAATAAACTATCCACAATTTTTGAATTTCTGTCTGTGAAGAGGGAAGCTAGCAGACAATAATCTGGAAGAAGCTCTGCCTAAAATGTGGTTTTATGAAAATTTATCTGTCCGGACTGCTGTGTGACACATGGAGAGATTCTAAGTAATGGCCTCCAGCTACGTGGGGAATATGAATATTAAAAATATTGAAAAGAAACTGACACTTGCCTAGGTGGGAAATCTGTTTCCAATTATTGATCACCTACCATGTGGAAACCAGCATGTGAGGTACTTTATATATCTTCTTAGTAATTCTACAAGGTAGTTATTATCTCCATTTTAGAGACGAGAAAACTGAGGTGAAACTTTGTTCCAGGCCATGTAGACAAGCAAGTTATGAGGCCCAGATTCAAATTAGTGTTGTCTAAATCTTGTGATGTGCTGTGATTAATATTCCTTTATGTGTCCACTCACATTTGAACTTACGGCAGCTAAAAGTGGCTCAGATTATCTAATTTGAGTTAATTTCTATATCCCTTCAAGCCTAAGACTGTTATATCACAGAACATTTTTAAAAATGATACCTAGCATAGTTCCTGAGCTTGTGCAATAAGATCAGAATTCAAAACCCATTAACAAATTGGAAAAAAAATTCAGAGAATGTTCAAAAGAAAATGTGAATTTCCAAATACTCTCAAGGAAAATGGAAGCTGTAATATTTTTTAAATTTCTACTTTACACTAATATTGGAATCACTTTTTAATTTATGGTTCAATAAAAATAATTTTTATTTTCCCTTTCCAGGGTGTGGTCTGAATTACCATAAGAGATGTGCATTTAAAATACCCAACAATTGCAGCGGTGTGAGGCGGAGAAGGCTCTCAAACGTTTCCCTCACTGGGGTCAGCACCATCCGCACATCATCTGCTGAACTCTCTACCAGTGCCCCTGATGAGCCCCTTCTGGTATGGCTTCCTGTTTACCCATTTCCCCATTTACATGAGAAATCTGTGGGGTGATGTGATAGTAGTGTCAATCCAAGACAGGGCACTAGGAGGGAGAATGCAGCCAGGGTGTTAATGACGGTGTTTCTTCAGGGCTTGTGCTGTAGATTGGTCAGTGCCTCATCAAATATCCAACAGTTTTGCGTTTGCTTTTATCTCTGAGCTTAGTGAAATGATAAAATATGTGAGGTTTTATCGTGGTCACAGGGCCAGAGCAGCACGAACTAATGTGTTAATGTTGCAAAACAGCGCTTGTCAAAATTTGGAAACCAGAGAGATACAAAATGTTCTCTGAAGATTATTAGAGGAATTTGTGGCATGGCTGAATATTTATTTTGGGAGGAAACTTGAAATTTGCTCTTGTGAAACCATGAAAGTCTTTATTGCTTGGCATACTGGCATACATGCCAGCTTATTGTCAAAAACTGATTGATAAGTCCTGTGAGAAAAATAGGACTTAACACTTTAAATATTTCCATTAGCTCTAGAATATATATATATATATATATATATATATGGAAGAATATTAACTATATCCATAAGATATATATTTTTATATATTATATATAATATAGTATATATTTTATATATATTATATATATAAAATATGCAAATAAATATATATGTATCTTATGGATATGGTAAATATTCTTCCTTAAGAAAGTTAAATTTGGATTTTCCAAACATTCGAAACAAAATAAAAATTGTGGTAATTATGTGAATTATTTAAAATAAAAACACATTCTGAAATACGCTAATAGTTTGAGGATTTAAATTTCCCGTATTTACCCCCTCTATCTCCCGATGGATATTACAATGATGCTTTATAATCCTGTTACTGTAAAAATCAATTAGAGAGAAAAAAATTTTGAAAATACTTAAACATTTAGGTTGAATAGATCCCTCTTGGAGTGGAGAGTGGTAAGAAATTCTGAAGACATTTATAAGAAGTTGTATAAATTACTTGTTTGGAAAATATTTTATTGTGATCACGATCTTTATATCACCAAAATTTTTTTACAGTGTAAACCAGGAGTATAAACGAAATGAATTATTTTAATAATTAGGAAAATCCCATACTCTTTTATAAGGCCCTTTTTTAGGGGTTTCTTGTGTTTTCAGTACATCACTAAGTGAACCTAGTTGGAGAAGGCAGGTACTAAATTTCACCAATAACTAGAAGAACATATTATAACTTCATACCTATTCAGAATATGTATGCGTGATCATATATTATTCCATGAAGTTCTATTAATTGAAATTATGATATTCTTACTGATAAGTGCTTAAGTCAAAGTCTGTGTTTTAAAATAATCCTATGCCATCTTCTCAGCTCAGAAGTTCTTTGAGTTTGAATTTTTGCAATTAGTGATTTTACAAGTTACAGCAATTACTCTTGCTTTTAAGCATAGCTGCTGAGAGTCATGATGTTTATAAGATAGACATTTAAAAATAAGTTTAAGAAACAACATTGTAAATTATGCATATATGTATATAAATGTATGGTTTCTATATAAATCTAATTTAGCTTATGTAAGTATAATTTAACACAGATTTTTGTGTTTTTAAACCAACTTAAAGCAATAAAAGCTTAAAAGCAATAAAAGCAATAAAGCCAAATTAAAGCAATAAAATAATGCTTTATGTAACCAAATTAAATAACCACTAAATTATTTGAATTATTTGATACGTTACATAAAATGTTGAAATTAAATGGTGAATTAAGATTTTTTTGTAAAATGCTTAAAATCTATTTTATAAATACACATTTTTAAAATTAGACTTTGTCTGTCAAGAATGCTTGTAAAATTATGATCAAATCAGATATTTATTAAGTGAGAAAATATTGGAGCCACAAGATACTTTTTAAAGCTACTGGGATGGGAGTCATAAGCTTTCGTAAACTTGTGTAAAATGCCTTCAGGTAAACTTTAAATGAGAAATGCGTTTGGAAGTAATGTTTGTGACACTATTTGACACACTGGTTCTCAGAATCATGTTTTAAACACAGCAAAGCCCTTTGTGTCCTTATGGGGTGCCTACTTGTCTTTGTTTTTACCCAATCCCTGAGAAAGTAGGAAACATTGGCCCACCTTGAGGAGGACACCTATTTCCCTGTTGCCTTTGTTCCCTTTCATGTCTTCGCTTCTTCATACGGGAACAAAAGCACCCTGCTTGACCAAGGCACACGGGGAGTACCATGCCTATATCCCTTTTCACCCCAGTAACACCAATAACTATAGTTTAAAAGTTAGAGTGGGTGCCTAATAAGAGGTGATATTATAGCAATAATAGTAAAACCTTTGGGTTCTATATACATTAAAGAATAATTTCCATTTCCAAAAAGAATGATGGCCTGACCCTTGTAAAGACAGCATTGCTCATTAAGGCCACTAGACCATTCATTTTGCAAGTCTGCCATGGTAAGTATATTTTCTCTCAAATATAAGAAAGTTATATTTTCCATAAATGATTGCCTATTTTGACTATAAAGTTTCTTTTTCAGATACAGATTACGACATTGGTAATTCTGTTTGTTTATCCATTTGGGCACAGAAATTCAATCTCAGATTTCTCTAATGTTAAGATAGAAAAAATATTATAATAGCATAGATCACATGACAAACTTCAACTGTCATCAACTTTGGCAGTAAACTATCCATTATGCTATCCATAAAACAGTCCATCTTTAAGAAATTCCAAGATGTGGTCAATTTATACCAGTTCTGTGGGCATGGATTTTTTTTTGTAAACTATCATCAGTATTAGAAGGAAACAAGAAAATCTCAGCAGATCCTTAAGTGGAACACATTAATACACTGTATCATTATCTATAAGTATATTTATCAAATTATATCAGTTTTATGGACTTTTGGGCAACTGTAGAAGAAGTTAGTATTAAATGATTCTATTATTTCTGTATGCTTTACTCATCTTTTTATTTTATTTACATGTGTTCTTGTGGTATTTGGGAAAAGTCAAAGCCAATTGAACCCACACCAGGCAAGGGTTAGTCTTAGGCAAAAAGTTATTATAATATAATAATCTGTTGTAGAACGTCTGTTCCTAGGTGGAAAACTTTAATCAGATAAACTCTCCCATGAGGGACAATGATAAAAGCCGAATAAAATACAACATAACACAACACTATTTGAAGGCACCCAAGAGCAACCAAGGCAATTGGATTTGAGTGACCAATCACAGAGAGGTCAGTACACAGGGCAGCCTCCTACAATGGAGAAGTATCCAGCCCAAAATGTCAATAGTGCTGAGGTTGAGCACCCCTGATGTAGAACAAACCAGAGACTTGCCAAACACATTATAAAGGCACAGTAAAGGCAAGGTAGTATTATACAAAGTTAAGTATAAAGTATTAAGGCAATGTGCTGTTACACAAAGACAGAAAAATTAACCGATGAAATAGAGTCCAGAAACTATGTGCATACACAGACCAACTGATTTATGACAAGGGAAAAACTGCTGTGAGAAAAGAATGGTCTTTTCAGCAAACATCTCTGTGACCAATTGGATAGCTATATGGCAAAGAAGAATCTTGACCCTATCTTATACCATACACGAAATCAATTGTAGGTAGATTGGAAGCTTCTAGGAGGTAACACAGAAAGTATATCTACAAGAACTTCGAGTAGGAAAAGCTTTTTTAAACAGGATTTAAATCACTGATGACAAAGGAAAAAGATTGATAAATTGGGCATCATTAAAACTAAGAAATTATTTTAATCAAAATATGTCATTAAGAGAATAGAAAAGTGAGTGGGAGAAGACATTTTCAATACAATATATCATATAAAAACTCATATTCAGAGCACATAAAGAACATTTACAAAAAAGTTAGAAGACAGACGTTATTTAAAATATAGCTATATACTTAACCAGCACATTACAAGATAGACAATGAACATGAAAATGTGCTTAACATCATTAGTTATCAAGGACTGTAAAGTTAAGTCTGTAATGACCTATGTCTACATCAGAATGTCTGACATTGAAAGAACACCTGTTAATAACAAGTACTGGGGAAGACACTGAGCAACTAAACTTACATACACTACTACTGGGATTGTATATTGGCCCAAACGACTTTGGAAAACTTGTTGGCAGTTATCTTGTAAAGCTAAACATATGCATATGGTGTGACTCATCAGTTCTACTTCCAGGTATATATACAATAGGAATATATAGAGTCATGCCAAGAAGGATATGTTATAAGATGTTTTTGACATCTTTATGCATAATAGCTAAAAATTAGAAACCAGTAGTGGTGTAGTCATACAATGGATTGTATGAATGATACAGCCATGGAATTAATTAACTATTGATTCACTCTGCAACATTGTTGAATCTCACAAAATGATATTTAAAGAAATAAGTCAGACAAAGGGTACATACTTATGAATCCAGTATATGAAGTTCAAATCAAGCAAAACCAATTTATGGCAAGATACTTAAAAATAAAACTAAGGTGGGATATCAACTGGGAAGGAGCAGAAGTGAGCTTTCTAGGATGCTGGCAGTATTATATATCTTGATCTGGGTAGAGGTTACATGGGTTTATGCACATGCAAAACTTCGTCAAGCTATACACCTAGAATGGTGTTTACTTTATTCCATATGAATTGTACCTCAGTAAAAATGTTTTAAAATGATAATAGCAATGGATCTCCAAATAGGAAGTTATAAAGTCATTGAGATTCAACACAGGTCATGTGAGAAAAGAATGAAATGTTATGTCATAATAATTAATACATTATGTCATGAGATTCCTATCAGTCAATTAAAAGAAAATGGAGCTATAAAATTTACATTGGAAATAAATTATTTGGGTGCTAAATTAAAAGTAATATGCCACATCATTCTGGGATACTAGTATTCATTTGCATAATAAACATTGTCACCTGCAGTAGTTTCATCACAGATACAAAACTGTAATTATATGATCTTCCTTTAAGGGAAAAACCAAACAAAAACAAAACTGTGGTATAATTTACAACCAACTACCAATGAAACAGGTCGCTCTCTTTTCCTTGGTGATTTATAGACATTTCTGGTGATTCTAACTTGATAACAGGATGAAAAGATAGAGCTGTCTCTGTGTTTCTCAAAGTTTTTCTTAAAAATAATGGCCCCATAAAATATTCTGAAAAAAAATTGGTCAAATAAGATTAGGAAATGCTTCTTGGTTCATCCAAATTTTGGACATCCTAGGAGTCATTATGCATAATTAAGGGCCTAAGAAGTCTGACAGTGGTAAAATTAGTGTTCTTAAATCCACTCTAACATGGAACCCTTTTCTCATAAAACGCATTAATATTGTGTGGGAAGTACATGCACTTTGGGAAACAATAACTTAGAGGAATGAGTAAATGAATGCACGTTGCATAGACCATCTTCAAATATGAGCTGAACAGCATGCAGCTGAAGTTGAATTGTGACGACGGCCCAGAAAAAAGAGATTCAGGGCTACTAACTGGAGGAAAAACATACACTTTGGATATCAGATATATAGATAGAAAGGATAATACTTTACTTTGGAAATTGAGAAATTGATTTCCTCTCCCAAAGAGCTAAATTTGCCATTTCTGCATGCAAATGTGCCCTAAGAGTACCTGCAAACAAAGTTGTAATTTTTCCCTGAAACTCATGTTTGGTTCTTTTCAAATGAGTGGTCGTTGCCCTTGAGCTCTGCACATGCTTTATGTCAATCCAGAAATGTGGCAGGTTTTTTTCTTTTGTTTGTTTGTTTGTTTTGTTTTGTTTTGTTTTGAGATGGAATCTTGCTCTGTCACACAGGCTGGAGTGCAGTGGCGCGATCTTGGCTCACTGCAAGCTCCGCCTTCCGGGTTCACGCCGTTCTCCTGCCTCAGCCTCCGGAGTAGCTGGGACTACTGGCGCCCGCCACCATGCCCGGCTAATTTTTTGTATTTTTTAATAGAGACGGGGTTTCACCGTGTTAGCCAGGATGGTCTCAATCTCCTGACCTCTTGATCCCCCTGCCTCGGCCTCCCAAAGTGCTGGCATTACAGCCGTGAGCCACTGCGCCTGGCCTGTAGCAGGTAATACTGGATAACCAATCAGTCTTGGTAGAACCTCAGCTCATGACTTTCCAAAGTTTCTGACAAGATGGGTTAGCTGCAGATTGCAAATGAGGACTGAGGATTCAAAACAAACAGATAGTAGGATTTTTCTCAATGTGAGGTCTTTTATTCAACACTGCAAAAAAATCACATTTCAAAGCTCAGTCATGCATTTTTGTTAAGAAAAAGAGTGAACTATATTGTAGTTTTGATTTGGTTTCTAGTTATCAGATAGAGCTGCCCCCAAAAAGCTTGAGAGAACAGAGATGAAAAAGAACATATTCAATATAAATTACCAGTTAAGTGTTATCTACTTAATTAAGCTCTGTCATATTTTTCATTGATACTACCTCGTCTTTTAAAAAATCATTAAGAGTAACCTTACTGCTTTTGAATTATATTTCAACCTTGAACGGAATCAGATAGAAAATAATAATATGCAACAAAGATTCTAAAATGAGCAAAGAATACATTGTAGGCATATTTTTCTCCTTAAAACTCTAACCCGCTATTGGACTTTCTAGGTTTGGAAACCACTGACTGCTACTGATTATTCATTAGCTTATTCTTGCTTGCAAGCAGATAACAACTTTGTATCATTTGATTACTTTGATGACCTTTTTCTTTCTTTTCCCATTGAGAATATGAATTATTGTGAAGAAAATCTGATCTTTCACTT
The DNA here is from genome assembly GCF_028858775.2 of Pan troglodytes. Lineage (NCBI taxonomy): Eukaryota > Metazoa > Chordata > Mammalia > Primates > Hominidae > Pan > Pan troglodytes. The sequence continues at coordinate 27,902,279 of NC_072413.2, read as the reverse complement.
AAAGGTCAAAAACGCTTCATTTTGACTATAATTTATTTTCAATGAGGTGAAAGAACCATCGTTCATCACTGAGACCATGACAAGTAGAGTTGTTTTTTTTAACATCTACCGACTCACAATTATTTTTGCAATTTTTACTTAGTGTCTATAGTTCCATTTAAATATTAAATGTAGTTTGCAACTCAGATATCTCTGTAGTTATAAAGACTGTTTAGTATAACATTTTGCTTTTTTTTGAAAGCATGCCTATATGAAGCATTATTGAGTAATGTGCTTTGCTTCCATCCAATAACGTTGTTTTCCTGTCTTTTTCTCCTTTGATTCTGCACCTTTGCCTGCTTTTTGCTCTTACAACTTCATATTTCAGTCTCCTGTGAGTCCTGGCTTTGAGGTAGGTACTAATGCTACCTGGCACTAGAAATTTGCTTCACTGTCTTTTTCAAACCAGCATATTACGCTGACATCAGACAATTGTCTGTACTGACTTTATGAGAATAATCAGGTCAGAGTTTAGCTCAAAATTCAACACACTGACCCACAGAAAGTCCTCAGGTTTTCCTTGCTTTTGTCCTGTTATGTTTAACTTTTCACAGTCCCAATAAGCCAAAGAGCAATGAAGTCATTAGAGTAATAGAATTAGGTTTTTCAGGTCAGATTTTGCCCTGTGATTGCTTGATTTCATAACATTGGTGTTTTGTTTTGTTTTTTAATGAAACTGAGCAGACACATTGAGAATAAAGAAGAATACATCAGCCCTCACTTATGTGATGCTATGTTAAATGAATCTTATGCACATTGGAACTATGTCCTGATCCCAGGTACCACAGAGGCATGCAAAGTGAGGACACCATCCCAGTATACGGCCTAAAGATGGCTGTAACTGCTTGTTTACAGTTCCTGAACTTACCTTTTCTTTTTTTTTCTTTTTTTAATATATATATATATTTTTTATTATACTTTAAGTTCTAGGGTACGTGTGTCATGTTAGGGTGCTGCACCCATGAACTTACCTTTTCAATAAAGGATCTTTCCATCCTTTTGTGTTATCACAATCTATTAATTATTTTTTAAAAATGGTATACAAATGGAAATGTCAGTCTCTCAATCCAGACAGAAATTATATATGGAAAAAACACAAATTTCCTTTAAAAAAGGTTTTAGTTAAGCCCTCCTCCAAAATTGGCCTTTTTTCTATCTTAAGCAATGAATGATGTGAACGTGGAGGAGAAGTATTTAGGTCAAGTATTAGAGCATACAACAGTGCTCTTCTTGTGATGGTTTGTTTTGGTCAGTTGACTTGTGAATGTTTACTGTCTTTTATTCCTGTACCTTGGTCAATTGAGAGTTGACATACTGTTATTTTCCCTCATGGGACTATAAATTTCAAATATTATTATTAGTATCCATTCTAAGATGGTCTTGTTACGGTAACTCTAACAAAGGAAGCTAATGAAAACACAACCAGAACATGTTCTGGGTTAATTAAGATGGATGAGTCAAGATTTCTGATTCATAAGCTGCAGGATGAAGACATCTGCTTCAATAATAGTAAATTCCTATTTTTGGAAAATCATTCTTATTCAAAAAGTGTCCTACTTAGAATAAGTCCAGTGTGAAAGCTAGGTGAGTGTAATTTTTTATAGTCTTGTAAATTTGGTTTGTAATTTAAAATGCCTTCTAGACATAATTTTAAATGTGAATTAGTATCTTTCCTTTCAAATAATCCTTTGGGCATGAAGCCAAAGAAGGACAGGAAACATTTTTCACTTCCTTCTCCCACATTGCAGTCGGGAACAGATTGCATAAAGGAGGACTGAAGAGTAGTCTGATTTTCTGTGCAAGTTGTACAAATTAAAAGCAACCAGGCCTTCACAGGCTAGCTCCTGATGGAAATAAGATGTGTTTTCGGCATGAGCTATTTTTCTTGAACTTTGTTTACGTCTAGTTTGTCAAAAAGATAACAGACTTTTCTCTTTATAAATGTCTTGGAAGAAACTGATGCATGAAATTCGACCAGAATTTCTTCAGAGAAATGTTTTAGTGACAGTTGTGCAAGTAGCAGAATGGTTATAGAAACCTGGCCATTGCTCCATGTTCAGCATGTCCTGGTCAGTTTACACTTTTATGTCTGTAACCCTGAGGTGCACAAGTATGCAAAAATAGATAAATTATCCGCCTTCATGGAGCTTGCATAGGTAAACCATATACCGACAAGTAGATATAGTATATGTCTTTGTATAAACTTCCTGGTATTATATTACAATGAAATATATTGATTTATGTAACCAATCTCTCCTCCTGTTTCCATTTTAAATCTGAAATAATGCAAAAAATAAGCATCTCTATTTTTTGCGTATTTGTAAAAGCACTAGTAAATTCTGAATAAATATTTATTTGGCCAAGCACAGTGGCTCACACCTATAATCCTAGCATTTTAGGAGGCCGAGACAGGCAGATCACTTGAGGCCAGAAGTTCGAGACCAGCCTGGTCAACATGGTGAAACCCTGCCTCTACTAAAAACATACAAAAATTAGCCAGGCATGGTGGCACGCACCTGTAATCCCAGCTACTCAGGAAGCTGAGGCATGAGAATTGCTTGAACCCGAGAGGCAGAGGTTGCATTGGGCCAAGATCATGCCACTGCACTCCAGCCTGGGTGATAGAATGAGACTCTGTCTCAAAAAATGATAATAAATAAAATAAAAATAAAAATTATTTACTGAATGAGTTAGTAGATAACATTATTAGAATCCAAATAGGTTATACTGCTTTTTTTTTAAAAAAATAGTTATTCAAAAGTGTAAAAGTTTACATTTTTAACTCTACTGAAAATAGTGTATGAGAGTTTCCATTTCCTTATACTCTTCCCAACAACAGGTGTTGTCAATATTTTAAAAGGCTTTTCCTCCTTGTTAATTTGAAATATATCTATATAAAATCTGTGCCTAACTATATATTTCTTTGTTGGGGAGAATAAAGGCTTTTCATATATTAATTGGCCATTTGTATTTCAGCCATGGTGAATTGCCTTTTTCTTTTTCCATTGAGTTGCTTATTGGTTGCTTATAGTCTTTATGTATTATTACTGTTATCCTCTATTAATCTGTGATCTGTATGTTTTTCATGTCTTTTCCCATATTGATTTTTTTAACATGGAGAAGACATATTTTCATTCATTCTCTTACTGTATAGAGACTTAACCATATAGAGACATGTTGAAAATAAATCAACATGGCCAGATTAAAGATAATATTTTTGTCAAGCAATTGAGGAGAATGATCTTTTCTTGAGGTAAAAGAACTGAAGTCAAGGTGGAAAATGAAGCAGAATTTAAGATATTGGATGACCTGTGTGACCATAGGATATAATTGATGACACAGCATTTTTTACATTATGGATTTTTTAAAAAAAATTAAATAACTTTACTAAAGTTATCTTAAATGTTTTTAAGTGACTTTAAGGAGGTATCTACTAATTTAGCTTTGAAGTTAAGGGGCTCTATAGAGAACTTATTTTTTCTTGGAATTAAATGCTTCTAGCCTAATCTTTTTGGTTATTCTTAACATTCAGGCCACCTTACAGAAATCATTAGGAAATAAATCGCTCATTCTAAAAGCTTTCTCTGCATTTGACCATTTTATATCCTTTAATTTTATGCAATTTGGACAATATTCAGTTTAACTTTTTATGTGAGGTTGCATATTTTCTAAATAACAATTGGCCATAAACTGCTATTATTTTCATACAGGTTTACTGACTCACATGTAATGAAGACACGGATTGTACTAAAATGAGCTCTAGGCTGCATACGTTCATAGAACATCTCCCCTCAGAAATGATTCATTTAGTTACTGTTTTCATTTATTTAAAAAATGAAAACGAGATTACCAGCATTGTATTTTCTATCTATAATTAGATATGATCCTGATACATTTTATAATAGTCAAAGTAGTTTCTTTTCAAATAAACAAATAATGGACAAAAAGCTATTTCTTAACTATGATGATACTTACTGCCCAGATGAACATTTGCCAGGATATTTTTCAATGCAGCAAAAGTCTATTTAGAAGTAGAGACTTAACTCTTGTGTTCTGGAATTCCAGGAATCCTGGTGATTTCTCTGAAATAAAAAGTCATTTTTCCATTTAAATATGCACCATGACACTCATGTAGTACATTTGCCAGAAATTGCAGGTTTTCCTTTGATGATTCTACAAACTAGTTTTTCAAATTCAAACCTGGGCAGTGTGTACTTTCAGTGAGGAAAGATGTCCAAAAATTTTTTAACCAGAACTTCCCTGCTTCCTGAGACTATGTGCAGTAGTGAGTTTCTGGGGAAAGTGTCCTTCAGTAAAATTAATAAGATTGTGAGGCCTGCTTTGAGTTACTGTTATCTGATTTCATTCCACAAGTCTGGCTTATCATATATGTCCATTCTTAATTCATGCTCTGAACAAAACCTTGCAGATATGTGATTGTAAATGTGAATACTACTGGAGAATTCTTCATGAACCCTGCTGGGAGGGGGTGGCATCATATACCAATTGCCTCACACTTACTAATATATAGGTCTTAAAAACAATTGGATTTTTAGTAACAGCTCTGAAAATCCCGTGCAACTCTCAGGCAACGTACCGTGACCTCCACAGCACTCCTGACAAGACACAAAACAGAGCCTTCCACTGTTAGGAATTGCAGGCATTTACTTGTGGGCATCTGCGTCCATCTAATATTCTAGGCTGGGATAGATTTAAGTTTCTGCTCCCTTAATTACCGACTGCTCATAACTTCTGAACTGCTACCTGAGAAATATGAAAAAAAGGGCCAGGCACGGTGGTTCACGCCTATAATCCCAACACTTTGGGAGGCCAAGGCGGGTGGATCACCTGAGGTCAGGAGTTCGAGACCAGCCTGGCCAACGTGGTGAAACCCCATCTCTACTAAAAACACAAAAAATTAGCTGGGCATGGTGGTGCATGCCTGTAATCCCAGCTAGTTGGAAGGCTGAGGTAGGAGTATCACTTGAACCTGGGAGGTGGAGGTTGCAGTGAGCAGAGATCACAGCCATTGCACTCTAGACTGCACAACAAGAACAAAACTCGGTCTCAAAAATAAATACATAAATAATAAATAAAAAATATGAAAAAAAGGTTACTTATGTTCACTTCAACAGTTTATATGTCCTCATGAATGTGGCTACCCAGGAAAAAAAAAAAGAAAGATTTCTATAGAAGAAATAATAATGAGAAGGAGAGAGGAGAGTAGAAGATTGGAATTGGTACTATAAATTAGACTTCTAGAAACTAGAGAAAATTCAGCCTCTAAAATATTTGTGTCTTTTCAAATATTTAGATACATTATTTTACTCAACCCCTTAGACATGGTATTCTGATACTTGATTGAATCTAATCAGATGAATTCCTTCTTGCCTTCTCAAAAAGAGTGATGATGTTGCCATTTTAATAATAAATATAGTGAAATGTAAGATGAGACAATGTCAGGGAGTTATGAACAAATATGCCTCTTTCTCTAAATAGCCCAGTTTTTAGTGGTATCTATTTTTGTGTAGCCATGCACTGAAAATATCACTTGAGTGATATAATTTCATTGAGTGAGTGCTTTTCTGTATTTTTAAAACCCAAGGCTCTTTTAGGGGTGTGGGATAGATAGAGGAGAAAAGTCTCTTATCTTTTGTCTCTTTCTCTTTTGTAATTAAGTTGCATTAAAATCTAGTCTTTGGTCTTACCACGTTGTTTCAGAAGCACATGAGCATGTACACACAGACACACAGCGCTACATGTTTGACATTGAGTGTTATGGGCTAGGATTCTATAATGTACTATTGAAGTAGAAAAATTAAAGAATTGATTGTCCTTATGAAATAGAAAAAGTAATAAAAAGTTTAGCTGTAATAGGCATTGATGAACCCCTTGAAGTAAAAGTTAGAAAAGAATATTAACTGCTTTTCTGTAGAAACTGTAAGACACCTTATCTGTTTCCCACATATATTGTAAGGTCTCTAAGTTTCTGTTTTTCTTCTTGCTGTGCAGCTGCAAGGTCACAAAATAGATAAGCATAAGTTACAGGACATGTTTTTCCCAAGATGTAAGCTGAATCTCAAGAATGTTGCCTAATGATTAACTGCTTTAGTTCTTTCTTCTGTAAGCCTGATTCCTGCATCACATAGTTCCTGCCAAAAACTGCTTAAAAGGCAACTTCTTTCTTTGTCTAGTGCTCAGTCTTTCAGGACACATGTCCACTAAGCCAGTGTACACCTTAAATAAACTCTCCTGCACCCCCATTCAGTCTCTCTGGTCCCTTAATTCGCTGCAACATTTCTGGTGCCGAAACCCGGGACTGGAGATGGCAGATTTCTGTCTCCTTTGCCTGTGGGACTGAGGCCCCGGGACCGAGGAGACCTGGGAACCTTGGTGCCAATGGGAGAGCTTCAGCCCTGAAGGAGATAGGCCCTCCCATGTCCCGGTGCCCTTCCAGACAGTGCAACGGAACCAGTAAAGGGGATTCCTGGATGGCATCAGGAGCACTGCACAGACATCTGAACTGTGGTAAGGTTTGGGCCCTGAGGCAGGACCCGTCCCTAAGGACAGAAGGGAAGCCTGATCACCTCCAGGGGAGTGACAACTAATCCGACCCAGAGGGGCTGGGGACAACAAGAGTGGCTCATTGATTTGAATGAAACTCACACCCCAACAGAGACAGGACAGGAGAGTGGCTCGCTAAGTCAGCTAGGAAAAGAAAACTGGAGGTGGCGAGAGTGGCTCACCACCCCAACTAGGAAACTGGAAGTGGCGAGAGTGGCTCGCTACCCCAACCAGGAAAGGGAGCTGGAAGCAGGGAAGTGTGTGAGTGTGTGTGATAAAGACGGTTCCAGAAGGAAGCAACGTGAGGAGTGACATACAGAAGGCTACAGGTCTCTTAGTAGAGGCTGTATGCTCTAAGCAAAGTGTAAGGCCAACCAGGTCTGATTGGTCTAAAAAGAAAGGAAAAGTGAATGTGCTGTGTCGTTACTGGGAGGAAATGGGAGGAAAATCGTCAAAACCCACTCCACTGGAATGTATATTAAAAAACTTTAAAAAAGGCTTTATGGGAAATCAAAAAGTCAAGTTAACCCCTCAAATGCTGAAAACCCTGTATGAATTAAAATAACCCTCTTTTAATGTTGAAGGGCCAGCCAAAGGCACTATAAATAAAAACAAAAAACAATTAGCCATGTATTTAAGGTAATAACCAAAGTCAAAAAACAGTCTAGACATTCAAACCAAATTTCCTTTTATTAACTCATAGCTAAATACAGCCCTGTTTAACAGCTTATTACAAACTCTCGCAGCTCGAGCCAAAAAAAAAATCAACTAAACTAGCAACTACAAACACAAAGTAAAAACTTCACCAGTAAACACAAAATTAAAAAAAAAATTACAAAAACTTGTAACATAAACCAAACCACAAATAAAAACTTCACCAGCAAACACAGAGACAAAAGGAAAGCCACAGGAAAAACCGGTTTTGCAAGAACCACTGGAGGGAATAAAGACCCCTCCTCCTTACAATCCAATTTATCCCCCTTTACCAAGGCTACCTGCCTCTAAAAAGTAAAGCTCAAATAAATACACGCCGTCAGTATCACCTGTGAAAAAACAATCAAAACTGCAAGAAATTAAAATAAATGGTTAAAAAAATCAGGCAGGCCATCTCAAGTCTGGCCATGCCAGAGTCATACAAATAACTCAAGGAACAAAAGGACCCCCACTGGGACCCAAATAAGGCAGCCCAACTACAGCAGCTGCAGAGATACCAAAAGATACCCCTGTGAAGTTTAAAAAATGGCAAAAATAAAAGCAATCAATATAAAAAAAATCTCAAAGGTGCTTCAGGGTGCAGATAAAAGCCCCAGCCAGGCCGGGCATGGTGGCTCACGCCTGTAATCCCAGCACTTTGGGAGGCCAAGGCGGGCGGATCACGAGGTCAGGAAATCGAGACCATCCTGGCTAACACGGTGAAACCCCATCTCTACTAAAAATACAAAAAATTAGCTGGGCATGGTGGTGAGTGCCTGTAGTCCCAGCTACTCAGGAGGCTGAGGCAGGAGAATGGCATGAACCCAGGAGGCAGAGCTGGCAGTGAGCCGAGATCGCACCACTGCACTCTAGTCTGGGCAACAGAGCGAGACTCCGTGTCAAAAAAACAGAAGCCCCAGCCAGTTTTATAAAAGACTTTGTGAGGCCAGCACATGGTAAACACAGCATTTATAAGGCAGGCCCAGGGAAAATGGCTAAACTTGCTCATGTCCCAGTTCAAACCTGGAAAAAATAGTCCCCAGATTCACTTTTTAGTGAATGGTTGTCATGTTTCAATAATTTCAAGACTCTAATAAAAAGCTTTATAGTTAAAAGATGTCTAATTCTCCCTTGCCTCCTGCCTCTATTAATCAAAAGTATCCAGTCAACTGTAGAGGCAATGGTAACAAAGCATACTACTACTCAAATCATGGCCTTAACCAAGTACCAGGCCTTGCCTCAAAAAAAATGTGTAGCCACTCAAAAAAAAAAAAAAAAAATTGTGGTGCTCTTTATTAAACATCATTTATACAGAGCACCAAAGGGGGGATTGAAGTAGAAAAGTTAAAGAATTGATTGTCCTTGTGAAATAGAAAAAATCGTAAAAGTTTAGCTGTAAGGCATTGGTGAACCCCCTTGAAGTAAAAGTTAAAAAAGAATGTTAACTGCCTTTCTGTAGAAACTGTAAGACATTAATTAACCTTATCTCTTTCCCACATATTTTGTAAGGTCTCTAAGTTTCTGTTTTTCTTCTTGCTGTGCAGCTGCAAGGTCACAAAATAGATGAGCATAAGTTATAGGACATGTTTTTCCCAAGATGTAAGCTGAATCTCACGAATGTTACCTAATGATTAACTGCTTTTGTTCTGGTTTCTGTAAGCCTGATTCCTGCAACACTTAGTTCCCACCATAAACTGCTTAAAAGGCATCTGTTTTCTTTGTCTGGTGCTCAGTCTTTCAGGACACATGTCTGCTAAGCCAGTGTACACCTTAAATTAACTCTCCTGCACCCCTATTTGGTCTCTCTGGCCCCTTATTTCCTGCAACACCATAAAGTTATCCTTATGGGCCATTTTTGAAGGGAGAGGCTCTCACCTTTGTGGCCTAGGACTGTGTTTATGGCATACTTTCCCAGCTGCTTGGTGTCTCCAAGGCAGTAGTAATCAGTGTCACAGTCTCTTTTCAGACTATTTCATTCAGCTTTCCAGTGAGACCATAAACCCAGGCCAGGTCCTTGTCTATTCAGGCAAGGTCAAATACTATGGGAATATTTACCTCTAAAATTACTGTCCTTGGTTTTCCCACATAATGTGTTTACCCTCCATTTCACTTTCTGACACTTAAAGTCCCAAAGTGGAAGTTGTTGACATGCAGTTATTTTCTTCTTCGGTGGAAATGTACATGTAATTTGCAACAATTTTTGAACAGTTCTGGTGCTTTCCCTGCAATGGGTAGATCACTTAAGAAAATATCACGGTTCCTTTACCCTTCATTTTGGTTTACTTGAAAATAGTGAGGCAATATAAAAGTTAATATAACTTCCACGATTACTTTAGCACTCAGCAAATCTAGATCACCTTGTATTTTAATAAGAGATTATATATGTTATTACTTTGAAAGCTTTCACAAATTGCTGTAAACATTTAAGAAATGGATTCTCCATGGTATAACACAGTATCTGTCACCACTAAGCAGTGGGCACATATTTTTTTTTGCTTGCCCTGTAGCCACCGTTTCACTGTTGTGAAAAGGTGTTGATTAGCTTTTATTTATGCTATATATTTAGGATATTTGACAGTTAGCTCAAGGAATAGAGAATCTGAATACCACCAAACAACCTGAAACTCAGCAAACACCCTACTCTCTACTGCCTGAATTATAGAGCCTGGAAACATGTGCGTTCCTATATGAACTCCATTTCTCAAGGGTTTTCATATTTTTCTGTTGTCAAAGAGCTCTGTGCTGGAAAATCCCCACTCCTGTGTGAGAGGTAATATATTCATGTAGTGTTGTTGCAGATGACTGTGTGGGGTTTTTTTTTTTTTTTTCGTTTTTTGTTTGTTTGTTTTTTGCTTCAGAAAGTAGCCTCAGACTGAGCATTCACCACTGTGTTTTCCTAACAGCAGGTTAGGTCATCATCCCTAAGTGAGACAGACAGTTTCGAAATATAAAAAAGAAATCTCCGGACAGTTTGCAGATTGATAGGACTGAATTGTGCTGAAAAAAACTTATCTATCTATCTATCTATCTATCTATCTATCTATCTATCTATCTAATTTTTGTGAGTACATAGTAGGCATATATATATTTTTGGGTTACATGAGAAATTTTCATACAGGCATGCAGTATTTAATAATCACGTCAGGGTAAATGGGGTATCCATTCACTTTAAGGATTTATCCTTTGTGTTACAGACAATCCAATTATACTCTTCTAGTTATTTAAAAATACACAGTTAAATTATTTTTAACTGTAGTCACCCTGTTGTGATAGCAAATACTTGGTCTTATTCACTGTGCTATTTTTTTGCACCCATTAACCATCCCTCCTTCCTCCCCATCCCACACCCAAACAAAATTTTAATTACTAATAATGCACAACATAGCCATGGTATGGCAAGACTCACCTTGGCGTCTATGCAAATGTCTTTTCTTCAGGAAACCCCCTTTCTGAATTACCCCTCGCCTCCACCATGAATATGGTTTATCTTTCCTTTGAACTTTCATATATGTATATATCAGCAATTATTCTTTGTGACACGGTATTCCAGAAATTGGTGTTACAATGATGAACAAAATAATAAAGATGCTGCCCTCCTGAAACCTATATTCTGTTGAAGGGAGACAGTAAAAATCCAGTAAACAAATAATGAGGTAAATAATACAGTTGCATGCTGCTTTAATGACTTTGGAGGAGACAGGATGATGTGAGAGAGTAATAGAGTATGGAGTGGGGGTAAGCAATAAGTTAGGTGGTGAGGAGGCCTCTCAGAGAAGGGGGCATGGGAACTGAAATCTGAAGAATAAGGAGGAAACCATCTATGAAGAAAGGGAAAGAGTAAATATAAAGGTCAACAATAATAACAGTTATGCTGTGTCTAGGATTCTACTGGCTAATAAAGTAATTGGGCACAGAGAATTATTTCCTCATATTTATATGTCCTGAAGCATCTGAATTGAGCTTTCAGGTAAAATTTGCCCCAGGAAACACTTGCTAAATTAGATAGATCCATCTCGATGGCAATAGGAGAGAACTGTCTTAAGCTGTTACTCTGCACTGTTCTTTGAATGATAGTCCAAAATGCTAGATCTCGAAACTTCTGGAATAAAAGATTAACATTTGCTTGCATCTATTTTTGCATAGTTATGCTAGTATCTTTTAAGCATAATAACACCTGAATAGGAAAGTAGGCAGCCAACTGAGTGATGTTTATGCAATAGCAGCTGTTTATTCCACTAGTTATTGTGTTCTGGAAAACATGCATGACTCAGGTCCTATCATCTAAGCACAGACAAGCTGGTTAGAAATCTCTTCTGTAGGTCAAGGTTAAGGGGTTCATGATATCCTGCATATCATTTTTGGCACATAAAACACACTACTGTTTGATAATTCTTGTTGTCTTATTGCCTCTTATGTTGTCCTTATTGACTAACTGAGAGGAAGAAAATACTTACTGTTTTCTATATTAGCATAAAATCAAGGAATGTGAAAGCTGGGGAGGATCTAAGGAGAAAGGAATCATTGTTATCTGGAGCAAAACTACCTGAATTCATAGTTCTGCTACTTACAAGTTGTGTGATCTTGGGAAAATGATTTAATCTCTCAGTAACTCAGTTTCTTTAGGTGTAACATGGAGGTATAAATAAATGAAATCCATGTAAAGTGCTATGAAAATAGTTGTATAAAATGTGTAAATAGTTGTATAAAATGTATAGTTTATTTATACATGAGGTATAAATAAATGATATCTATGTAAAGTGCTATGAAAATAGTTGTATAAAATGTATAAATAGTTGTATAAAATGTATAGTTTATTTATACATGAGGTATAAATAAATGAAATCCATGTAAAGTGCTATGAAAATAGTTTGGCATATATAAAGGTCTTTGGCTGAACTAGATAATGATAGAAAACACTTTTTATAACCTCAAAGGTCTCCATTTCAACTAGATTTAGTCCCCAGATAAATTGACTGGCACAAAGTTTTAAAATTTTTTTTTTCAGTTGCTGACATCTAGATCAAGTTATTTTATCACACACCTAGATTCCCTGCTTCTTTTGAAAAACTAAAAGATCCATCAACAATAGGTTCACATGTTCACATGGCAGCTGTTAGAACTAATTGAGCTGTAGCTATCCCTTTTACAGTGACGCTGTCCTCTCCAAATTACTATAGTCTCAACCATTCCTCATTGCATCCTTGATGCTGAGGGCCACCCATTAATATGAACAGCCTATTAAGTGTTTGAGTTTGGTAGCAGAAGAGTTCTGCACAGATTTTCATGTTGAAGTAGGGGCAAGGAGCAGGCAGACAAGTACAGAGCATTTGCAGTGGAAAATATTCCTTAACCAGGTGTCCCCTCTTAAAACTGAAATCCTGAAAAGCAAATATGTCAGTGTTAACAGTTTATGTAACTTTAAATTGTAAAAATCTTTTATTACAGTCTGTATATTAAATATTTCTATTGAAACATCTCATCCACTAATCCTATGCATTTACTTCTTGAAAACATACACTTATCTCAGGTGAAACTGCTTACTGTTTGTCACGGACTTTGTTCTTCCATAGGAGCTTATTATCAAATGATTCAGACAAATCCATAAAGAGATGTTGGCGTGTATGCTAAAGTAGTCTCTTTCTATTTCTCTTTAACTCAAAGGGAGTTTGTCTCCCCAAATCCAGACACAGTGAATTGCTGTGAAATGAATTTTAGTTAACACACAGAAATATTTTAATAATGCACACATTTTCATTTGAGCCATTTTTTATTGTCAAGTGACTTTTATCTCAGAGAATTTTATGTTTGATTTTTTACGCAAGTGACAATAAACAAACCACAAGTAAAGGCAACTTTTCCTCTGTGTTTTCTAGCTTAACTAATGAAGAGAGTTCATTGTGAACTGCTAAGTGGAATATACCTTGTTGGGAAATTATTTCAGTCCTATTAAATGTTTAAAGACATGCTGGCAGTTGGAGTTTCCACAATGTAATCTAAGCAATCATTTCCTGGGAAGGTTGCAAACTTGCTGAGTCATTAATTTAGCACACTAGGTTAAAAAACAAATTCAGTCTCCAGAAGAGCAGGATACATTGTCTCTCTGAGTAGGTGTTCAGTGCACAGAGTTCCAGCTTTGGCAGTAATTTCAAATGAAACACTTGGTGTAAGAATGTTAAAGATGCTTTGTGAAACCACAAACTTAAAAAAATTGATCTTCATAATTTTTATTTTATTTAATTTCTATTCCTGGCTTCAAAATACAACTTTCATCATTACATTCTCATATTATCTCCCATGCATGATATGTTAACTCTTACACTTCTAACACAAAAAATACCTTTATGTTTGTCATCATATATAATTTGCCAAATCAAATCATTTATATGCATCTATCTCAATACCATATTTTACAGTGATGTCAGTTCTTACAAAAGTTCCACACCTGTAAGTTGATCCAAACTCCTCCAATTCATAGAACATATGGCTAATATAAAAATATAAAATTTTAAAAAATGCATTCTCTTATATGTGTTGCCCATAGTTACAAAACATGAAATTTTAAATGTGCTCTTTAAGTTTTGAGCCATTTTTTTCTCTGAACATATTAATGAAGCAGAACAAAACAGACTTTCCAAAGCATTTCAACTTTCCCTCCTCTTCTCATTAAAAAAAAAAAAATCATTCTGCAGATTTTTCAGGTTCACCAAATACATGGGGCCAAATTGGAATAGAGACTAAGAGTGAAAATTAATTTAAACACCATTTAGTTAACCTAATAAACCCAGTAAAACCTTCAATAGTGTTGACGGTAAGGAAGAATTTTCACTTTATTATAGTTAGCTTTAAAGAAAGGTGTTATTTAAAACTCTAAAGTACTGTGCACATTGTAATTAAATATACAAGTAAGCCAAGAAAATGTAGTAAGTTAATGAAGAATTTGAGTTTTATTTATGTATAATAAACATACAAAGTTGTTATAACATGTAAACTTGATATATAATGAAATCTCTTTACTTTGTATAATAATGCATTTCATGCAAACATTTCCAATTATTTCTGTCAGCATTATGATTCGAACTGCTATCTAGTTTCCCCTTGAAATTATCTTAAAATGCAACGATCAATGAGTTTTTTTTAAAGTATCATTTCCTTTAAAACTATTAATTTCTGAATTTTTGCCTGCTCTGTAGCTTGATATATCAAACAAAAACATACTGTAATTATGCTTTATGTTGTACATGCCTTCACATAAAACTTCACATAATAATTGGAATTTTATATTTTTGCTTAAAATAACAACTGATTATTAATTATTAATGACAAAATATGTCATTGATTCTGAAAATCTTTAAGTCTTAGTTTGTGATCACATCATTAGAAATACTTTTGCCGGCCAGGCGCAGTGGCTCATGCCTGTAATCCCAGCACTTTGGGAGGCTTGAGGCAGGTAGATCACCTGAGGTCAGGAGTTCGAGACCAGCCTGACGAACATGGAGAAACCCTGTCTCTACTAAAAATACAAAATTAGCCGGGCATGGTGGCACATGCCTATAATCCCAGCTACTTGGGAGGCTGAGGCAGGAGAATCATTTGAACCTGGGAGGCAGAGGCTGCAGTGAGCCGAGAATGCCCCATTGCACTGCAGCCTGTGCAACAAGAGTGAAACTCCATCTCAAAAAAAAAAAAAAAGAAATATTTTTAAAGGGATGATGGCAGGATTACAGAAAGGGTGGTTCTTAAACAGTTAGGTAAATATTGATAAATATAGATAAATATATATTACAGGGTCATGGCCTTATTCCATAGCCAGTTGGTTTTTTTAATAATCTGTTATGTATCAACAAAGTCCTTGTTTTACATTTTTGATTGAAGGAAAGATAAAAACCCTATAAGCGCTTAGGGAATCATCAGATAATGACCCAGTCTTCCTTTTTTGTTTTCACACTTCAGATTTGCCTCATGTTAGGGAAAGCACATGCAAATGTGTGTGTATACACTCCCAGAAACATAGAATTGAATACTGAAAACAGAACTTCAGTCAGCTTCTCCACTCTCGCTTTCCCAAGGTGTTCGTTATCTAGTACAATTAAACAACTCAAACAGTCTCCTTCCAGCAGTAAATCAATTTCTACAAAATAAGTTACTATGCATGCACCCTGTGTCAAGATTGTAAAGCTTTACTTTTTCATTTAGAAATATGGGCCATATTGAAAATAATGACATATTTCAGACTGTAAGGAAAGGTAGTGATAAGTCTGGTTGGACTGCTATCTGATTTTGAAATTTAAAATGGCATGAATGGTATGAGGGCACTCTTTATTAATGCTATTAAAATCTTAATTTCTGACACTATAAATTACATAGTTGACACTATAAATTACATATTCTGTGCCAAGGACACATGTGGCTGGCTGTGTAAATCTCATTATTGCCTGAAAATGTGTTTGGTATAGTCTCTGGGCTACAGAGTGACAGCTAATTTCTTTTTCCTAAACTTGGAATATTTTTAAATTTCTTATATAATCTTGCCTTGAAGGTATTAAATGAAATGACCTCTCAAAAATAATTCTAGTTCTTGTAGTTTATGGCAGTGTTTATGTTGGATGAAAAGAAAATATTCAGTTTACTAGATTCCCTCTTGCTTTTCTAATGAATTTGCACCATGGTATAGTAAATGTCAAACTGGCTCTGTTAGCACAGCCTACAATTAGGTATCTTAAATTAAGGAATGTAACTGAACAGTGATTTGTCCAGCTTTTCATAGGATTTTCCAAATCTGAGAACATGTTAAATCTGCTAACAAAGTGTGACATCAGGTTATCTTTTATTCTGAGTGTTAAAACTTTTCAACTATGGAAAAATATTTTCATTTTAGTCTATGCTTAAAACAGGCCCATTGGCTACAGTTACTAGAGGACACTGGAATAGGGAGTTTACCCTGTGGATTTAATTATTCTTTAATTCCATTGAAGGTATTTATTCAATATATTCATGATTCTGGTTTGGCAAACCTTTGGATATTTTTATAATCTCCCTAGACTTATCTGCAAGAGTTGAACCTTTCCAGAATAATTATGCTTTACAGTTTTTCTTTATGGAATTGTAATTGTGAATGTAACTGTAGGCCTAATATTCCTGTGTAGAACTTCATTTTAAGTTTCTTTTTACTGTAGCTAGTGAATCTGGAAATAATAGTTTTCACTTTTGGTAATAGTATTTAACCTTTTGGTGCAGATAGGGATTGAAAGGGATAGAAATTTTTTGTAAATGTGATTTATTGCTGTCTTATCAGTAATCATTTAAAATTAGAAATTAACTGAGTATGGTGATAAAACAAGGGCTCTGGAGGCAAACAAATGTAGGTTCACATTTTGGCTCCACTATTTACTAGCATTTGACCCAGGGGTATGTATTTAAACTTTATGAGCTTAGATGCCTCAACTGTAGATAATAAGGCCTGTCTTTTAAGGCACCTAATACAGTTATTGCTCTAGAGTAGCAACTTAATAACTAAGATATATAAATGAGATACATAATTATAACAATGATTCAAAAGTAATTCGGTTTATCTTATTCTGATGCTTTCTAAAATACATTTATTCTGACGATTCTCAAATATATCCCAGGATATCAAAGGTACTGTGAAATTATCCAAAAACGTAGAAAACACGGTTAATTTTAGTTAATTTAATTTTTTAAAATCTATATACTGGGCTGATTAAATAATTCCAAAATTATGGACAAGAGTACACAGAGATAAAATTATATCCAAAACATCCACTTTTATATTCCTCTTATAGTATATTCGTTCTGTTTCCAGTAATATAAATCTTTTATTGTATGGCTGAGGAAAAATGTAAAATCATATTTATTTTTTTCTTTAGGTAATCCAAAGGAACTGTAAGGCATTTTTTTCTTTCTTTCTTTCTTTTTCTTTTTCTTTTCTTTCTTTATTTATTTATTTTTTGAGATGGAGTTTCACTCTTGTTACCCAGGCTGTAGTGCAGTGGCACGATATTGGCTCACCACAACCTCTGTCTAGGTTCAAGCAATTCTCCTGCTTCAGCGCACCGAGTAGCTGGGATCACAGGCGAGCACCACCACACCCAGCTAATTTTTGTATTTTTAGTAGAGACGGGTTTCACCATGTTAGCCAGGCTGGTCTTGAACTCCTGACCCCAAATGATCCACCCGCCTTGGCCTCCGAAAGTGCTGGGATTACAGCATTTTTTCGATGAAGTACCATGTAGGGCAAACAGGAGGCATTTACTTTTCATTTTCTGTCTTTCGTAAATGCTTGCATTTTCTAACCATGTGAATGTAATCCTGTAGAAAATGTCAATGATATAATATTTGCACTGTTTATTTGACTCCAACTTTATATTTCTGTATTAAAACCACTTTTTTAAAGCAAAAACTTATTTGAAAGACCTAGAAATCATGTTTAAACATTCTGATCTCCAATTCTCTTTTTTTTTTTTAAGATTATACAAGCAAGGTAACTCAAATAGAAATGGAGAAAGCAAGTAAATTATATTAATTAACAGAAATACAGTATGATTTCATATTATTAAACATCAAAGTACTAAATACAAGAGTAAAACGATATCTTAAAATATATAAATATATAAATCAAATAGCCTCTTACATCTTGCTTCCTTTATTGTTTTCCAAAATGTAGCAAAAATCACCATCAGAGTCGTTTATTGGTCGAGAGAAGAGGTCAAATTCTCAATCATACATTGGACGACCAATTCACCTTGACAAGATTTTGATGTCTAAAGTTAAAGTGCCACACACATTTGTCATCCACTCCTACACCCGGCCCACAGTGTGCCAGTACTGCAAGAAGCTTCTGAAGGGGCTTTTCAGGCAGGGCTTGCAGTGCAAAGGTAAGGATGATTTTGTCACCTGTCGAACTTTGATCACCCTCATTCATCTGACATAAGTATTTTCTGGTTACCACTTTTCTTTCTGACAAATTCTCATTTTGTTTTGTTTGAAAATCACTGGGATTAGATTGCAGATTCAACTGCCATAAACGTTGTGCACCAAAAGTACCAAACAACTGCCTTGGCGAAGTGACCATTAATGGAGGTAGGTAAAAGATCAGCTGTCATGTCTGTGCTTCTTCCATATTAGAGAGTGTGGTGATGTGATTTTAGTCAGGGTTTTTGGTTTTGGTTTTGGTTCAGATATTTCAGACACAGTCCAAAGTAAATTATGGCCAGTGTTTGTTCTACTTTACAATAGAAAAGCATCCATGGAGTTTTGATAACAGTCAAAGACCCTTTCATGATCTTTACATGGTGAGCAGCTAATATTGAAAACTTGGGTAGCCATAATTTATTTCCCAGTTTTATTATCTTGTATTCTTATCCTAGTTTGCCCAGAAATGTGGATTTTGTTGGGCTGCCTACAAGTTATAGCTCTCAGTCTCTTTTCCTCTGTCCTTCTCATTTCAATCATCTTTAATAATAAAAGGAACTTTGTCAGCCAAAAAAAAAATAGATGTATTTTCTATTTGGCAATATTCCTTCAAGAAAACTCTAACTGTATAAATTAACTTTGAAGGACTGCTAAGAAAAATGCCATATCTTAAGCAAAGAGCTTACATTTTCTTCTTGGGTAGCATTCTAATGGATCACTACCAAAATATTTGACTTAGAATCCCAGGTTAGCTTTTTCTGCAGTTAGTGGTCTTTATACCTTTAGCCTGATACCAGTTTTCCAATTCCTCTGGAAAGGAAAATGGCTATAAAAGATCACAGATACTTTCAGTTGAGTATTTTTGTTGCTAAGAAGCTGAAGAATGACTATCTTTGCTCTAGAACTTTCTTCTCTAGAAGAAATATATACTGTACCTAAAAGAAGAAGAAGGAAGAGCTCTCCAGGAAAACATTGTCACACTTGTTTCTGGCTTGGAGATTCATGAATTAGCTGCCAAAATTGAAAGCTTGGCGATCGTCCCACTTTCTGTGGCATGTGGTGTTGACTTTGTTCAGGCTCAGGGAATGTCAGTGTGTACTGGATAACTATAACTAAGGGGAAACAGAACAGTTTTTGATGTTGTTGATTACTTTGAAATTCTATTTTCTCATACATTCAGAAAAATCTGGTAAAATGTGAATTTTCCAAGCTTGGCAGGCTAGAGTCTCTCATTAATCTGTATTTTCATTTTAAAATGAGTACTTTGCATTAGTAAGTAATTTTAATTTTTGCCATTACCATCAACTGTATAATGACAGGTTCAATATTACTTCAAATATCAAATGTCTTATTTAAAAGCTGCAGCTATGTGACCAATTTAATATATTGGAATTCGTGATTTTCAAAGTTACTCCAATAGTAAGAATCAGTGGCTTGAATCTTTTTTCATGTGAAAATTTCTGTCATCCTCTTACATACTTTTTTTTCCCACCAGGGCTGTGTTTCTAAAATATGAGCAGCTTCCCAGTCACTTGGGCCTGGTATCACTTTGCCTTCTAGCATTTTACTTCTATCCCAGCCTTGGCTTCCTTCCAAGGTTTTTCATGACTTTTCATGTTTTCAGGCTTGGGAAAACGGAAAACGAGCATCTACCTATAAAATTACATGTTCAACCTCTCATAAACTCAGATGCATATAAACTGAAATAAAAAAGGAAATTAAAAATCATGGAAGGATCTGGAGGCCATTATCTTTAGCAAACTAACACAGGAACAGAAAAGCAAATACCACATGTTCTCACTTTTAAGTGGGAGCTAAATGATGAGAACACATGGTCACATAGTGGGGAATAACACACACGGGGGCCCTTCGAGGTTGGAGGGTGGGAGGATCAGGAAAAATAACTAATGGGTACCAGGCTTAATACCTGGGTGATGAAATAATCTGTACAACAAACCCCCATGACACAAGTTTACCTATGTAATAAACCTGCACGTGTACTCCTAAACTTAAAATAAAAGTTAAAAAAAGAAAATAAACTCATCACAGAACTACCTCTTTGGGGCTTCCAATTGATTTGTTTTAGGATCACCTGACTGTCTCTTAAGCCCTGGCTCCAAGATTCCAGGCTTATCTTCATGGGTGAAAATAATTTTCTAGATTTGCTTAGCCCTGGGGCAGAGTCTGATGTGGTCATGGAAGAAGGGAGTGATGACAATGATAGTGAAAGGAACAGTGGGCTCATGGATGATATGGAAGAAGCAATGGTCCAAGATGCAGAGATGGCAATGGCAGAGTGCCAGAACGACAGTGGCGAGATGCAAGATCCAGACCCAGACCACGAGGACGCCAACAGAACCATCAGGTGAGAGCAGCACTCCCAGCCTCAGCCAACAGGGGAACCCCAGGCGGTATTTTCTCTTTAAACCTCTTTGATATTTTAATAGACTATAGTAGAAATGTGAAGTGCATGTTTACTTTTTTATGAATGAACTGCGTGCTGTAAATGAGAGCCTTTGAAGTTAGGAGGTCTGGGTTCCCTGGGAGAAGTGTGGTTGCCATTCTTTCCCAGCATCACCTCATTCATTGAACCATTTTTTTTTTTGCATGTGAGAGATGCTCATGTTTGCCATCCACAAGTTTATTACTAAGTTAATATTAATTTGAAGCTCATTGTGTAGAAACAACAAAAATCAAGATCAAACTCAGCAGAAATCATCTATTTTATTAGCTGGCTCCTGTTACAAATATCATAGTCTGTGTATACTTCACTGTTGTTGATATTATTTCAGAAGTATGTGCAATTTTATATCTGTTATTTAATTATGCTTTTGGTTACTGGATGATCCCCACTTTTTATATCAGGAGTCAGCACAATGTGGCCACCAGGGCAAATTGGACTGCTGCCCAATTTGTAGTAAAGTTTTATTGGAACATAGCCTGTCCATTCATATTGTCTGTGGCTGCTTTTGCACTATATTGGTAAAGTTAGGTCTTTTGCAAAAACTAAAATATTTATTACCTGGCCCTTTACAGAAAATGTTTCCTAGTCTCTGATTTATATTATAAAGCCTATTGAAACTTTTGTGTCCATTTTACGAATGCCATGTTTATTGACAAACAAATTGTTCATGAGAGTAGAGCAATAAAATGATTTTTTTTTCCATTTAATGGCATAATGAACATGTTTTAAATAGTGGGAAATAATTGTCTTATGACCTGTCTTTTGAAGACATACACTTCTTTAGTACCAAAGAGTTTGCATGGTGCCGGGGGGCAGTGGTGGGAATTACATATATATTCATGTTGTGGGAAGGGGGACAAGGAGGGAGGGATGAAGAGAGGAAGAAACAGAGACTAGCAGATTCCAATTTTTATGACATTATGCAGAGAAACTAAAAATTCATGTTGAATAATGTAATCTCTAAATGATTGATAATGTACCTATAATAGGAAATAAATAAGCAAATAAGCTTTCATGTGTGAGTCTGAATAGTGTGGCCTCAGTAGACTAAGAAGTACTCTACCTCAGGTTTACCTGAAAACTGAACACCATACAGTTCAACCCAAAATATGAGGTGCTTATTACCCAGCCTTGGGAATTTTTTTTTTTTTTCAGATGGAGTCTTGCTCTGTCACCCAGGCTGGAGTGCAGTGGTACAATCTTGGCTCACTGCAACCTCTGCCTCCTGAGTTCAAGCAATTCTCTGCCTCAGCCTCCCAAGTAGCTGGGATTACAGGTGCCCGCCAACATGCCCAGCTGATTTTTTTTGTACTTTTAGTAGAGACGGGGTTTCACCATCTTGGCCAGGCTGGTCTTGAACTCCTGACCTCGTGATCCACCCGCCTCGGCCTCCCAAAGTGCTGGGATTACAGATGTGAGTCACTGCACCCGGCCAGGATTTTTTAAGGTGTACAAACAATGTGCCTATCACTCTTCAGAGTAACCCACTTTCAGAACCATGGTGCCTGACAATACGTTTTTCTAAACATGAGATGTAAATTTTGTAAAGTTTCACTTGGATTAGCTGACATAAGGTTTTATGCATGAAAATACATAAAATGTACCTGAAAACATTTTTCCCCACAATATTTTGACTTTTCAAGTCCATCAACAAGCAACAATATCCCACTCATGAGGGTAGTGCAGTCTGTCAAACACACGAAGAGGAAAAGCAGCACAGTCATGAAAGAAGGATGGATGGTCCACTACACCAGCAAGGACACGCTGGTAAGATCCACAGGGAACAATGTTCTCTTGCCTTGCTAGCTTTAATTAGAGGAGTTGCTAATGTCCCGTGAGGACTGTGAGATTTCTGCATTACTCAGAGTAAACCTCAGCACAGGCATGACACGGGATTAGGTAAGGTGCATTACAGTCTCTGGGTGTCAGATATAGTTGAGCAAGCAACGGAGTTAGGAAAAAATGTGGAAAGCAATTTCAGGCAAACAAATTCATTGACCTTGATTACCTAAGATGTCTACCTGCCATTTTATAGGACTTGTGGAAGCAACAGTATGTGCTTTCAGAATGCTCCACTGCAATTTAGAATTTTATAAGAAACACTGCATTCTAGGCAGAGAATAAAACAGTGATAACTATTTTATACTTCATAAGTCCTTAACTAAGTTTTCCCTGAAGAACTGACCCATTCAGGAACACTGGAATCCTGTACCCTGAGATTTTCTTAATAGTTGATGAATGAGGTTGTGTATGTACGTAAGAGAGAACAACTTGATTCACGTTTCAAAGTTAAGTTGACAATTGGCTGATTTCTGTTGCTGTATTGCTTTTCTCATCTCTTACCTATAGGATCACTACAGATAAGCAGACACCTATAACCTAATTGATCTGTCTATAATTTTGACCATCTGTGTTAGAGAGAGAAGACTTACCTGATATTATAGGGCTCAATTGAATACCACCTAGTTCTTTTTAGACATGGTGTAATATATTTAATATATTTGACTGGTCTAAAATTGGTTGTGGAGGAGAAGAGTGGAACCATAGAGCTTTGGGGTCTTTTATAAGATAAAAATACACACACACCCTAAAATCCTGAAAGATATACCTACAGTGAAGAAGGACCTGTTCATCAAATCATAGTGGTTAGATCTGTAGTGAGCTGGAGAGAAGGTAGAGTTGGTTGTTTGATGCATTCCCCTGACTTTAAGTTGATGTCATGGAGTCAAACTTATTGTCCAACAAAATATTCTTTACTTCTACTCTAACAATCAGAATTTTCGCATTGCCAATGGAAGCGAGAATACCTGGCTCCATCAGCATGGGATTTCTTACGTCCTAAAATAATGAGCATGCATAATAAACATTGCATCTCCTAGTAAACCTTATTTTATTATAGACTATACATCCACCTTTAGCCCTTCAAGCAGTGAAATAAGCTTAAAAATGATGTTTTCTGTTTACTATGCACTTGCTAAATGCCAGGCTCTTACTGGGTGCTAATACTTCATCTTCTTTATTACTCACGACCCTGTAACATAAATGCAGATACTTATCAGACATGTGCTAAATAGTCAACCTCTAGAGCCTGAAATTCAGCATGAGTCTGCCTTTCCCAAAGCCCATGCACTTTCCACCCTCAAATCCCATGTCCCTATTGGGGAAATCTATTTATGTTATCAATTGTGGATATTTTTAAAGTTTTTAAAAAAGATCTTGGATCTAACTTCTGTTTCAGCGGAAACGGCACTATTGGAGATTGGATAGCAAATGTATTACCCTCTTTCAGAATGACACGGGAAGCAGGTACTACAAGGTAAGAGGGGGCTCGCTCTTTGTAGTTTCATACCTCTTATTGCTTTTTTATGGGAATGTAGAGTATAAGAAATAGGAAATACATCCAACAAATGTGGCTATTTTTGTGCTTCCTCCAGGAACTATTTTTTTTTCTTCTCTATAGTCTACAAATTTCTTGGGATTCAGGTTGGGACCTCTTGATTCTTCTGTGAATTTTAAATTTCCCTGGGGGGTGTTTCTGGTACCATGGGATGATGGGAGAGGGAGGGAGGTGAAGATTAATTGAATATGTTAGCAGAGAAGTGTGATTTAACTAGAAAATTAATGGTCACAGCAGATCAGCTCAAAGTAAACTCCTGATATCCACTGCATCTAGCACACTGCTAGGAGTGAAGAAACATTGTATGATTTCTCCATGCTTGTCAATATTCACAAAGAGCACTTTCCTCTAGAGAAAAAAATGGCAGCAATTTTTATTCTGTCCCTCTACATTAAGTAATACAGATGTGGCATACTATATCACCCAGTAAAACACAACTCCAAAAAAAACTTCATAGAGAAAATAATAGATACTTGCTCCTTCAAAATGAATGCAGACTCTGGAATAGTTGATTTGATTCTCCACAGCCATTTTACACAGCTGTCACAGAAAATGGAAACCTCACTAATTTTAAAATTAAAACTTTGTTTTAAAAGTTATTATTTTTTAGTCCCCGCATACTTCCTGGAAGACGCAGTAGTGATTTTTTTTTTTTTTTTTTAGTATGAATTGCCTTAAAAATGATGACTATTGGCCAGGCGCAGTGGCTCATGCCTGTAATCCCAGCACTTTGGGAGGCCGAGGCAGGTGGATCATTTGAGGTCAGGGGTTCTAGACCAGCCTGGCCAACATGGTGAAACCTTGTCTTTACAAAAATACACAAATTAGCCAGTCGTGATGGGATGCACCTGTAATCTCAGCTACTCAGGATGCTGAGGCAGGAGAATCACCTTAATCCAGGAGGCGGAGTTTGCAGCGAGCCAGGATTGCACCACTGCACTCCAGCCTGAGCAACAGAATAAGTCTCTGTCTCAAAAATAAAAATAAATAAATAAATAAAAGGCCAGGCGCGGTGGCTCACCCTTGTAATCCCAGGACTTTGGGAGGCCGAGGCAGGCAGCATGAGGTCAGGAGTTCAAGACGAGGCTGGCCAACATGTTGAAACCCTGTCTCTACTAAAAATACAAAAATTAGCCAGGTGTAGTGGCAGGCGCCTGTAATTCCAGCTACTTGGGAGGCTGAGGCAGGAGAATTGCTTGAAACTGGGAGATGGAGGTTGCAGTGATCCGAGGTCATGCCACTGCACTCCAGCCTAGGTGACGGAGCAAGATTCTTTCTTGGAAAAAAAAAAAAAGACCATTTTAAAACCAGTCTCTAGTTGTCCTCACTTAAACTATTCACTTAGCTATGTTATTACATTAACATGTATTGAGTGCCTTAAAGAATAGGTTAAAATTTAAAAATAGCCATGTCTACCTAAATGCATTTCAAAAGTGTTGTGATTCTACCTCACTGTTATAAAAATTATCGCTTATTTTCTAAGTCTTGGATTTTTGGTGAAGATTCAAAATCATTATTCCTAACCATACTGATTCTCGCCACATGAACATAGCATAAAAAGTCACATTTTCTAGAAAAAGGAAATAAGGTTTCCCATAGTAAAGGTATTTTTTTTTTAATTTTGCTTAGCAATATTCTGTGTTTTATAGTTTAAAAGTATTTTATTTAAATGGTGGTTATTTGTGATGTCATTTTTCACATGTTCTTGGCATGAATTTTCTTTGAAAGTTTACATACTTTTGATAAACAACATTTAGTACTTTTTTTCTTTCACAGGAAATTCCTTTATCTGAAATTTTATCTCTGGAACCAGCAAAAACTTCAGCTTTAATTCCTAATGGGGCCAATCCTCATTGTTTCGAAATCACTACGGCAAATGTGGTGTATTATGTGGGAGAAAATGTGGTCAATCCTTCCAGCCCACCACCAAATAACAGTGTTCTCACCAGTGGCGTTGGTGCAGATGTGGCCAGGATGTGGGAGATAGCCATCCAGCATGCCCTTATGCCTGTCATTCCCAAGGGCTCCTCCGTGGGTACAGGAACCAACTTGCACAGTGAGTCTGCCAGTTTTCTAACCAGCCCAAAGCTCATCATGTGCCTACCCCTTGCTTAGTAAACATGTGCCCTGCCCTTCCTAAGAACAGAATGAAGAAAGACTTCTTGGGGATGACTTAGTTTATTGTAGAATGTAGGGTGTCTAAATAAATGCTGCTGCACATACTAAGATGTTTAGTTTGTTAAATTATCCTATTTTATTATAGCTATTTTATATTAAAATTTAACAAATTCAGGTAAACACTATGTATTAGGCAATTACAGACCTCTAGAGCTATTGGTTATAAAAGAAGAAGTAATCTGGCCGGGCTCAGTGGCTCACACCTCTAAACCCAGCTTTGGGAGGCCAAGGTAGGTGGAGGACTTGAGCCTGAGAGTTCTAGTCCAGCCTGGGCAACATGGGGAAACCCTGTCTCTACAAAAAATACAAAAATTAACCAGGCATGGTGTCATGCGCCTGTGGTCCCAGCTACTCTGGAGGCTGAGGCAGGAGAATTGCTTGAGCTCAGGAAGCATAGGTTGCAGTGAGCCAAGATCAAGCCACTGCATTCCTGCCTGGGCAAGAAAGAGGAGGAGGAGGACGGGGAGGAGGAGGAGAAATCTAGCCAGCTTCAGCTTGACATGGAATGCAAGAGAAGAAGAAGAAAGGAGAAGGAGATGAAGAGAAAGAGGAAGAGAAAGAGAAAGAAGAAGAGGGAGGAGAAGAAGGAGAAGGAGAAGAAGAAGAAGAGGAGGAGGAAGAGGAAAAGGAAGAAGGAGAAGGAGAAATCTAGCCAGCTTCAGCTTGACACGGAATGCAAGTCTTGTTATTTGCAAATCTGAATTAATAAGTTTCCCTAAAAACACCTCACCTAGTATTCTGTGCAGGGTATTGACGTGCAGAGTACATGGTAATTGGTAATTCTTGATCACTTTATCCCAGGAAGAATTCTCTGTTCATTAGTAGAATGAGATACATTTGCTAAAATGCAACCTAGATTCAGTATTGAGGATGAATTTTAAAGAAATTTTAGAGGAATATTTCTATAAAAAAGTCATTTATTTTTAAATTTCATAATAGTTACTCATAATGAAACCTATGAATTAACCTCTGGTTTTTTTACATTATAGTGTTATCCATTGATCTGTCATAATTTTTTAATTTATCTCTACAGCAAAAATACATATTAATAGAATATATATGCCTATTTTAGTGCTAAGCACTTTACATGAGACCTCTATTTTAATGCCTAATCGAATTCCAACAGGTAGACTTTAACGATTTGCCTGTTTTACAACTTAAGAAATCAGTGTCTCTCGAGCGAGATTAAGTTGTCTAAGCTTGTACCAAAGCTGTGAAGTAGCAAAGCCAGTATTTGAATCCAAGTCCTTCTGACTCCAAACCCTAAATTGACGAAATATTATTTTTCAAAAACAAGTATGTTGAATATGTAATTTTGAAAGGAAATAAATATTCTAATGACATTTTCTTAGAAAAACCTAATTGCTTTGATTTAGTTAAAACCACTTTTGCAGGATGATTTGTAAGCATGTACTTACTTGTTTTGCTATTACATCTCTTACTGACTTTTTGTGTGCATATTGTTTTACATGCATTTCCAGGAGATATCTCTGTGAGTATTTCAGTATCAAATTGCCAGATTCAAGAAAATGTGGTAAGTATGTACCTACTAATATAAAACTTGCTAATGTGATTACTGGAAAATAAAAGCATCATAAAATAGTTTTTTTAATTCATTTTAATTTTTTAGTAAATTTTGGAAAGCAAAATAGAATTTGGATATTTTTTCTGTGATATTTTAGAAATACTAAATTATATAGATTAGTAATTTTTCTATAATCAATTCTGTAATGTAGAGCCAAATATCTGTTTTTCTCAGCTAGGCAATTATAATGTGATGCCTGATTTCTCACATATTTGCCCTTCTTGGTACTGGAAGTTTAATGGTTGATATTACACAGTAAAATAAATACATGAGCAAAATAAAATAAATTTCTTGATTTGCATGAGTAGCTTAAAAATGCCATTGTTCTCATTCCTTAGTTGCTACCTAGAAGTGCCATAATATGACAAGGAGTTGCAAATGCTCTTATAGTCACTTGTACACATCAAGGAGACTTTAAGAAAGTTGCATAAATCGAATCTTATGGGTTCTCATTTTAAGCACCCTAGTGACCTGCACCACGTAACTCCATCCTTGCAGCTCAGTTTTTGAAAATTGTAGATCAGACATATTATGAAATATTTTACAGTCTGTCAAATGTTTGCATTATTTGTTATATTTTATCCCTATGGCAAGTAGCCAAAAAGTAATAAGGCCTTTTCTACCTCCTCCTGTGACCCAGACCCTTTTGTCTATTTTACCTGCTGTATCTATGGCCAAAAGAATGCAGTTTACAGCTTACACTTTCTAAAAATGTGTTTAAGAAAATTAACTTCATGAAACTCTATTCATCCTTATTATATTTTTGAAAACTACATTAAAGTGGCATAAAGTAAACAGCCAAATATGAATTTGAGAGAACTAGTTAAACTTCATAGTGAAGGTTAGATAAATTCTTGTGCTGTCAATCATGAGATAAATTCCTAAAGAAATTTCTTTTCTGCAGATTCCTATTGCCTTTGTTTAGCCAGAGACATTTCAGGAAATACAAGTTAATCTATAAACCTCTTGGGAAATTCCTGATAGCTGTGGAATTGTTCCACTCTATTCAGCCACTGTTGTCCACTGAAGATTTTGGATCGGCCATTGAGTTGTCGGAAAGCCTAAAGAACACTTCTCTTAACAGATGAAGTAGCTTGAAATCAGAATAATAGAATAGTATTAATATTACTTGTCTTGTCCCTAGACAGCCTTGAACTCATCCTGTGGGGACTTTGAAGAATCACAGGATGGAGACAACTTGTAGTTATTTTCTAGGGGGAAGAACAAAGGAAAAAGATAAGAGTTTATAGGATATGGAGAGGGTGGGATTTGATATTAAAGGACTTCTTTTTATTATACTTTAACTTCTGGGGTACATGTGCAGAACATGCAGAAGGAGTTTAAAAAAATAAAGTCAGAGTATAAGGGTAGAAGATAGTTGGAAAATCTGATAGGATGTAATAGGAATATATAAGGGAAAAAAGAATTACCTGGTGATTTCATCAGAATGAAATCACAGACAATAAAACATAGATTTAAAAGATGCTTTATTCAGCACTTATTATTTCAAAGAGAAAGAATTAGACTTTTGGAACTTGTTAGCTCCCGAAGTGATGAAATTGGACGAGTTTAGCTACTTCACAGATGAGAATTTCATATGGGTTGCCATCCTTCTGCAGCCTCTCCAGCTCACTCACAGTGATTCAGCCTCCTCTTCTGTCACTTTGGGTTCTTCTGCATGTGGGTGACTAATAAGGGAGCAACCTTTTCATTCTAGCCATACAGGGAGAAGTGGTTGGAATCAGGATTCACACAGACATGTGGTTGGGAACCGTGATTATTTAATGACATTTCCAAATAGCCATCTCAACAGGCAAATATCTTTTTCAATACTTATAGTAAATCACATTGTATGGTTTTTAGTCATATTTCTTTCTAATGAAACATATGTGCTAGCACGTTAGAAAACCTCTGCCACTTAAGATCAGAACAGTTTTCATAACATTACATTATTACATTAATTAAAGAGTGTGCTTTGAGGCCGGGTGTGGTGACTCATGCCTGTAATCCCAGCACCTTGGGAGGCCAAGGCAGGCGGATCACTAGGTCAGAGGTTCCAGACCAGCCTGACCAACATGGTGAAACCCCGTCTCTACTAAAAATACAAAAATTAGCTGGGCGTGGTGGCGTGTGCCTGTAATCCCAGCTACTCAGGAGGCTGAGGCAGGAGAATCTCTTGAACCTGGGAGGTGGAGGTTGCAGTGAGCCAAGATTGCGCCACTGCACTCCAGCCTGGGCAACAGAGCGAGACTCCATCTCAAAAAAAAAAAAAAGAGTGTGCTTTGAATGTTACAGTCATCTCAGATTTCATCTAGCATTTATAATTTATTTTAAAAATACTTAGTTTATAATATATTTAATGTATTTAATAGAATTATATTAATTTTTAGGACTAATGTTTTGTTCTTCTTCATGTTTTTTTTTTCATTGGGCTTGTACCTCTAGGACATCAGCACAGTATATCAGATTTTTCCTGATGAAGTACTGGGTTCTGGACAGTTTGGAATTGTTTATGGAGGTAGGTTATCTCACTGAGTATTTTTATGAACTTAAAATTTTTGCTAGTTATATTTTAAAAAGCAATATTTCCAGGAAAAACATAGAAGACCTATGTGTATATATTTCTGTGTGTGTATCTTTTTGTGTTCTGCCTTTAAAAATTTTTTTTGAGATAGTTACTACTTGGAAAATTGGGATATGTGTGTTTTGAAAGAGAAGGTTTCGTATTCCTGAAAAACATTTTTTCTTTAATATAGGCAAACTGTACACACAGTACTGAAGAAGTTTGGAATATCAGACAAAATATTGAGAAAACAAGGAAGTTGTGATTTGTAAACAAATTAATTCCATTTTCTTTTGGCATACTTGATCAGAAGTCCATTCATGTTATTAGACAGAACAAAATTTAACTTCCCAGTGTCTTTAACAATATATTTGTTTCCTGAAGGTTTGAATTTTTTTTAAATTTTTGAGGTGAAATATCAAGTCTTTACCTATTTTCTTATTGTCAAGCTCTTTGGTAAGTTTATTATTCTAACTTCTGCTATTTTAGATTTAAGCCAGTTAAAGGGTATTTTTCAAGTCTTTAAAAAATATTTAATATTAATGCTTTACCTGCCCTGTAAAATGACCTCATAACTTTCAGTTCCTTAATATTATCAATAAGAAATTATTTCTTATGGTGAGGTTTAGTGTTCTGAAATAATCACAATGTCCCATTCAATTTTATTTATCACTATATGATATTGTACTTTTTAATTTAAAAAGTAATTAAGTTCTACTCTATTTCACAATGTAATGTTGAGTCTTATAAAATGCTCCAGTGATTTCTTTGATGAGAAACCTATCATGAGCCACTAACCATTGTACCGTTTGTTAATGCGTAACGGTATAATAGAGGGGACCAAATGTTTGATTACTGCTCTACAGTATAATAGTTGCATGCAAAAAAAAATTATGGTAGATAGATCATGGTAAATATACATAATGCACATCGTATAGGGGTGAGACAAGGGTGACAAATGAGAGTAGAGAGACCAGCAGATGCCAGATAATTTGGAACATCCAACACTGAAGACCAGGAATAGGAGGAGGCTGCCACCTGGAAGACTGATACGTTACGATTAGACACAAATGGGGTAAAGTAGATGAGAAGAGTCTCAGAAGAGAGGTCAAGTACTACAGTGACGGAGGAGTAGAGATGAAAGAAGTCATGGCCTTGAAAAAAGTACTTGCAGGAAAATGGCTAAGTTGAAATAGAGACTGCAGTCAATCAAACAGTAAGAAATGATGTTAAGGAAGTAGAGAACATGAACACAAGCTGATTTGATAGTGAAGGGAAGCAGTCTGGAAAGAGAAGGAATAGTGAGAGTGGGATATAAGGTGAGTGAACACTAGCTTTACAAGTGTTGGAAGACTGGAATTTCAAGTTAGTTTGTATGTTACCAAAAAGTTTGAGTAATTAGATCCATTTTCCATTTCTATTTTCTGATTCATTTTCATTTCTTATTTTCAGATTCAATTAACACTACTACATTTTTGTACCTACCACAATGTAGTAGTGTAGAAGTTAAGAACTTGGGGGTGCTCCGTAGAATTCCTGAAAAGTTTGTTATAGTAGTTAAATGAGGTGTAATATACATAAAGGGCCTATTATATGGTGATTATGATGATAACTAACCATTTTTGAGTGTGCATAGTTATCAGGGTATTTTGTACACTTTACATGCCTCCTTTCATCCAATCTTCTCCTCATTGTAGATGAGGAACCTAAAATTCAGAAAGAGTGAGTGATTTGCTCAAGATCACACAGCTAATAAGTGACAGAGCCAAGACTTTAATTCTTTCCCCTATAACATACATTATCTTATCAGGACCTTAAAATTATACTTTCTAAAGGGGAGTTAATTTGGTGGCGATACAAATATTTTCTATATTAAGTAACTCAATATTCTGTTTATAAAACATATATTTTATGAAAAAAACAGGGTGTTGATACGTATAGCTTTTAATGCCCCAATTCTTTTGCGTTCTAAATTATGGCTATTTTTAAAGCACATATTTGATTTAGAATAATGAAATCTTTATATATATATGTAAGTCAGTGCTCTTTAGAAATGTTAATTTATTCAGTGAAATATGTTTATCATTTCTTTAAATGTCCTTGCAAATTTTAGTGTTCTTTAAGATAGATGATATTTAATAACTTACTAATGCTTCCCTTTTTCATTTTAAAGGAAAACATCGTAAAACAGGAAGAGATGTAGCTATTAAAATCATTGACAAATTACGATTTCCAACAAAACAAGAAAGCCAGCTTCGTAATGAGGTTGCAATTCTACAGGTACTTCTTTGGTTCTCATTTGGGGGAAGGGTATAAAAATCCCTCATCCTTTACTTCTGCAAAGCAAATAAATTTTCTCTAAAAACCTGTGGCATAAATATTTTGGAACACTTTAAAATAATTGAAATGGCAGATCAAGTATCAGGACTTGCCTCAATAGTATCTTTCCTGAGTCTAGGCAGCAGTTGTTCTTTTTTATGTATTTAATTGTAGGTTTCAATATATAATTAATATTCATTAAATGGGTAATATTTCAGCATTTGCTCATAGTGGACATGCTGAGACCATTTTATTTTATATTACAAATGACCTTGCCTTCATAAACATGCCTTCTTTATGCTGTGATAATAACATGAATTGGGTATGTAACTGTCAGCATATCAGTCACAGGAGTGAGCTATGTCTGAGAAGCAGATCATGTTGATTTTATTAATGTCCTCTTTGTCTCTCACTGTAAGCCTTTCATTTGACATCGAGCGTTGTCACTTAACTTCTCTTATTAATAACAGTCCCTTTTTCAAACCAGAATTTGATAATAAGATGTATTGTGTGATAAACGTAATTTTTGTAACCATTAAAATTTTTTTGCAGACCAAAGGGAAATAAAGCAGTTATTTGCTAAATGTAGTCATCATGGCTATCTAGTCTACTCAGTTGAGATCATTGATAAATTCCTATTTTTATATACCTGCCATAATTTTTTACTTCTCATGCAAGCATGTCATAATTTTTAATTCCCAGTTTTAACGGACAATTTTTTTCACAAAACAGAACATTTCATTTCTTCATTTATAGTTTCATTTAACTGCCATTTATTGAGTTTCATATGATAAAAACCTGAAAAAGATATGATTTCTGTCCTAAGGGAGCTCATGTGCACAGACAGCCACAAATATTGCCTGCTATACATAGAAAAATAACATAGACTTTTCTGGGACTCAGAATTTCTAAAGATGATGTTTTTGTGTCTCTGGACAACTAATGTAGCACAGAGGACTCACAATGCTCTCTGCTTACATGGGGAAGAAAACAACCATGGATGTGAAGATACTAATTAATGGATTCATGTCTTAGTATCTGCTAATCAGTTACAAACAACTGGCAACATTGAGGTGCAGATGACATCTGAAACTCTAGTAAATGACATCTTTCCTAACCTGGCCCTTGCACTTCCTGTCTCCACGCACTGTGGTCTCCTGAAGGAAGATACTTTTGCAGGGAAGGAATCCAGAGTTAGCATGCGTACAGGAGATATTTATTCTTCATTATAGGATTGGAGAAGAGAGCTTCATGGTTAACATGGTTACATCTTTCTATATTTTACTGCAATTGCAGAAAACTGACTAGATGTTGGGGTTCTAATTTTCTGTGTCTAGGCCTTTTAATTGGCTTTCCCCAAGTCTGTCAACACAGTATCAGCTACTGACTCGAGAGGTAGAAAAATAAAATAAGGCCAGCCGCGATGGCTCACGCCTGTAATCCTAGCATTTTGGTAGGCCGAGGAGGGCGGATCACCTGAGGTCAGGAGTTTGAGACCAGCCTGGCCATCATGGTGAAACCCCATCTCTACTAAAAATACAAAAATTAGCCGGTGTGGTGGCAGGTGCCTGTAGTCCCGGCTACTCTGGAGGCTGAGGTAGGAGAATCACTTGAACCTGGGAGGCGAGGTTGCAGTGAGCCAAGATCGTGCCATTGCCCTCCAGCCTGGGCAACAGAGTGAGACTCCTAAAAAAATAAATAAATAAAAACAGAAGGAAGGAAAGAAGGAAGGAAGGAAGGGAGAAAAATACACCTGAAGTATAAACTACCTCCCTATTCCTCTTCTAAAACAGAGGTCCTCAGTCCCCAGGCCGTGGACCTGTACCTGTACGTGGCCTGTTAGGAACTGGGCCGAACAACAGGAGGTGTGCGGTGGGCCAGAAAGCATTACCTTCTGTGTTCTGCCTCCTTGAGAATAGCAGCAGCATTAGATTGTCGTAGGAGTGCAAACCCTATTGTGAACTGTGCAAGAGAAGGATCTTCTGGTTGTGCACTCCTTATGAGAATAAAATGCCCGCCCCCTCCATGCTCCCATGGAAAAACTGTCTTCCACTAAACCTGTCCCTGTTGCCAAAAAGGTTGGGGACCATGGCTCTAAAATATTAGATGCAGACAACTCAGATGCAATAAATATACATTTGGAAAATCCTTCATCATAATAAGGTTTTCTAAAGAGTTTGGTTAGGTTGAAAGTCCAGTTCTGCTCCTGGAACGTATGAAAAGGTCAGACATCTCTGATAGCCTGAAATCTCAAACATCTCCATTACTTATACTCAATCCCACTGCCCCTAATCATTCTTTGCCTCATTCATCAAACTAGTATTTATCGAGTACATATTATGAGCCAAACACTGTTCTAGGTTCAGTAGATACAGCACAGACAAAGGCACACAGCTCTTTGCTGTCATGGGTCTTTAAATTATATCACTCAGCTATGCTCAGTTATGCTGAGTTGGATATTTGCAACATATTTATGTACTGAATTTTCAGTCACATAACCTGCACAGTGGGTCATGTCTAGGCTTGGTTTAATCATATACAGATAATAGGTTCAGTAGTTCATACTTTATTATAAAACTGCCAATTATTTTAAAATATGTTCATCAAGAATAGGAAACTAATCATGTCCCCCAAATGAAAATGAACCAAAAAAGAAGGAAAAGAAAGGAAAGGAAAGGAAGAAAGAGAGGGAAAGAAATAAAGAGAGAAAGAGAGGGAGAGAGAGAAAGTAAGAAACCCTTTTTTTATTATTATTATTTACTTTAAGTTTTAGGGTACATGTGCATAATGTGCAGGTTAGTTACATATGTATACATGTGCCATGCTGGTGTGCTGCACCCATTAACTCGTCATTTAGCATTAGGTATATCTCCTAATGCTATCCCTCCCCCCTCCCCCCATCCCACAACAGTCCCCAGAGTCTGATGTTCCCCTTCCTGTGTTCATGTGTTCTCATTGTTCAATTCCCACCTATGAGTGAGAGCATGCAGTGTTTGGTTTTTTGTCCTTGCGATAGTTTAGTGAGAATGATGATTTCCAATTTCATCCATGTCCCTACAAAGGACATGAACTCATCATTTTTTATGGCTGCATAGTATTCTAGTCATAGTATGGCTGTGGTGTATATGTGCCACATTTTCTTAATCCAGTCTATCATTGTTGGACATTTGGGTGGGTTCCAAGTCTTTGCTATTGTGAATAGTGCCGCAACAAGCATACATGTGCATGTGTCTTTATAGCAGCATGATTTATAGTCCTTTGGGTATACACCCAGTAATGGGATGGCTGGGTCAAATGGTATTTCTAGTTCTATATCCCTGAGGAATCGCCACACTGACTTCCACAGTGGTTGAACTAGTTTACAGTCCCACCAACAGTGTGAAAGTGTTCCTATTTCTCCACATCCTCTCCAGCAGCTGTTGTTTCCAGACTTTTTAATGATTGCCATTCTAACTGGTGTGAGATGGTATCTCATTGTGGTTTTGATTTGCATTTCTCTGATGGCCAGTGATGATGAGCATTTTTTCATGTGTTTTTTGGCTGCATAAATGTCTTCTTTTGAGAAGTGTCTGTTCATGTCCTTTGCCCACTTTTTGATGGGGTTGTTTGTTTTTTTCTTGTAAATTTGTTTGAGTTCATTGTAGATTCTGGATATTAGCCCTTTGTCAGATGAGTAGATCGCAAAAATTTTCTCCCATTTTGTAGGTTGCCTGTTCACTCTGATGGTAGTTTCTTTTGCTGTGCAGAAGCTCTTTAGTTTAATTAGATCCCATTTGTCAATTTTCGCTTTTGTTGCCATTGCTTTTTGGTGTTTTAGATATGAAGTCCTTGCCCATGCCTATGTCCTGAATGGTAATGCCTAGGTTTTCTTCTAGGGTTTTTATGGTTTTAGGTCTAACGTTTAAGTCTTTAATCCATCTTGAATTAATTTTTGTATAAGGTGTAAGGAAGGGATCCAGTTTCAGCTTTCTACA
Source organism: Pan troglodytes (assembly GCF_028858775.2). NCBI lineage: Eukaryota > Metazoa > Chordata > Mammalia > Primates > Hominidae > Pan > Pan troglodytes. Next base: position 27,865,574 of record NC_072413.2, on the reverse strand, counting down.
TATAGCTAGCCAGTTTTCCCAGCACCATTTATTAAATAGGGAATCCTTTCCCCATTGCTTGTTTTTCTCAGGTTTGTCAAAGATCAGATAGTTGTAGATATGCAGCATTATTTCTGAGGGCTCTGTTCTGTTCCATTGGTCTATGTCTCTGTTTTGGTACCAGTACCATGCTGTTTTGGTTACTGTAGCCTTGTAGTATAGTTTGAAGTCGGGTAGCAGCGTGATGCCTCCAGCTTTGTTCTTTTGGCTTAGGATTGACTTGGTGATGCGGGCTGAAAGAAACCCTTTTGAAGTCCTTTTTACCATTGTCAGATATATTAGTCTCTCAGGAAAAATAGTAATTCAGTATCCTGAGACAGTGAAGTTAAGCTCACCTACTTTGAGTCCTTGCTCAAATATCACTCTCTACAGATACATGAGCACTACTCTAACACCCTATTTAAAATTGCAGTCCAAACCCCTTTCTCCATACTTCTCTTACCCTGATCTGTTTTGTTTTCTGTAGCAGTTATCACTTTCTAACCTACTATAGAATTGTATTTATTATATTTGTTGAAAGTTCCTCTCACCACTCTCAACCTTGGCTCTACCACTAGAATACACACTTCAGGGGGACAGTTAACATTGATTTGTTTACTAATGTATCCCCACTGCCAGAAATTGTTCCTGGCATATATTAGCTGCTAAATAAATTTTTGTTGAATTAATTAATTAAAGTTGTACAGAAACACCATCTTATAAGGTAACATCCATAGTATCCAACCAGGTAGCAAAAGGCTGGTTAGTTAGTTAAAAAGGATTATGTGTGTTTGCTCTGCAAAAACCCTCATTGTGTCATTTTATATTTATTATTAAAACTAGACCTCACCATCTTGAACCTGAAGAGACAAAATAGTAATGGGGATGGCAGTGGGGGTTGGCTTGCAACTCACTAACTCTCATCTGTTAAAAAAAAAAAAAGTACCGTGATTGAAGTCAATTGAATGGAGAGGAAGATTTTCTTTTACTAATCTTGAGAAATAAAATTCTGTTCCTCTGCATATAAAAGCAATATCCAGAAGCATTTGGTATCTTCTACTTTGTGGTCCTCTAGCTTATAGAAGCTGGTGCCCTAGTAGGGCCTAACAAGTTTTGCCCTCCCCCTTCCTCCTCCTCATTCTCCAGAGGGGACCATGTGGGTTGAAATGCCAATGGGGCAAAATCCTCCTCAGTCAGCTCTGCTAGGTCCTCAGATCAAATTTTGATTTGTTTCTGTTCTTGGGAAAAAGCACCTGAGCTTATAGAAGACTTCAAAGTTGTGTAAATAGGGAATGTGAGAAAAGGTACAGCTCTCCTTTTTTTTTTTTTCCATTTCATTTTCTCTATATAACTTAGGTGGAGGCTTTCCAAGATCTGATTTAATCATCAAAACACTAAGCTCTTTAGATATTTTTGAATAATTGAAGTTAAGGCAAGTCTAAGTCTTATGGCATATCATTTACATCTCATACCATTTGGAATAGCTCTATTTTCATTATCTGTAAATACTTCATTATTATTATGTTTCAGACGGGTGTTAGTTAATGTAGATATTGGCCAGGTGTGCTGGCTCATGCCTGGAATCCCAGCACGTTGTGTGGCTGAGGCAGCCGGATCACCTGAGGTCAGGAGTTAGAGACCAGCCTGACCAACACGGTGAAACCCCATGTCTACTAAAAATACAAAAATTAGCCGGGTGTGGTGGTGCACACCTGTAGTCCCAGCTACTCAGGAAGCTGAGGCAGGAGAGTCACTTGAACCCTCCAGGAGGCAGAGGTTGCAGTGAGGAGAGATCATACCACTGCACTCCAGCCTGGATGACAGAGTGAGACTCATCTCAAAAAAAAAAAAAATGGATGTAGATATTAAGCTTATTTCATAAAATTTCCATCATCCCATGTATATTGTTTTTGAATTTTCTGTTATTCATGTCAAGATAAAAATAAAAGGATGTTTTGTGATTATTAAGGATATCACAGAAAACTGACCTTCATAAGGACATGCAAATATATCTTCGAGCACCTAAAAGCTTTTTTGTTTTTTGGGAGAAAGGGTCTTACTCTGTTACCTCATTGGAATGCAGTGGCATGATCACAGCTCACTGCAGCCTTGACCCAGGTTCAAACAATCCTCCCACCTCAGCCTCTTGATTAGCTGGAACTACAGGCATGCCCCACCAAGCTTGGCTAACTTTTTTTTTATTTTTGGTGGAGATGGATCCTCTCTCTGTTACCCAGACTGGCCTTGAACTTCTGAACTTAAGTCATCCTCCCACCTCAGCCTCCCCAAATGCTGGGATTACAGGCATGAGACACTGCACCAGGCCAGTTATAAGGTTAAAATCTAAAGCAAATAACACTAGTATGATATATTTAATGTATTTTATAATTTAAATCAACAGACTTGTTCAGCCGAAACTAATTTTTATTTTCTAACTTTAGAATATCACAGTGCATATAAAGGTTAAGAAAAATATGTGTACATATAATTCTAATGGATTCATTAATATTTTTCTCCTTTTCTTGTATTGCAACTTTCATTTATCAATACTAGAACAATACTAGAGCTCCTATTTATAATAAATGAAAGCATTTTGGAATTTTAAAAGCACTGAATATAGAATACAGAATATAGAAAAAATGAATTTTATGGGTCATAAATTATTCTCCTGTATTTATCTCATAAAATTACCTCTACTTTTCTGGTTTATATTCTCTTCTCATCCAAGTCTGTCTTCATTTAAAAACAGAACAATGGCTGGGCACAGTAGCTCACACCTATAATCCCAGCTCACATCTATAATCCCTCTCAAAGTGGAAGGATCAGATGAGGCTACTAGTTAGAGACAAGCCTAGAGGTAACTCACAACTCACAATAGGAAAGATACAGAATCAACCTAAATGGTGAAAAATGGTAGACTGGATAAAGAACATGTGGTACATAAAGACCATGGAATACTATACAGCCATAAAAAAGGGAAATCATGTCTTTGCAGCAACATGGATAGAGCTGGAGGCCATTTTCCTAGGCAAACTAACACAGGAACAGGAAACAAAATACTGCATGTTCTCACTTATAAGTGAGAACTAAACAGTGAGTACATGTGGACACAAAGAAGGAAACAATAGATACTAGGTCCTACTTGAGGGAGGAGTATGGGAAGAGGGTGAGGTTTGAAAAACTACCTGTTGAGTACTAATGCTTATTATCTGGATAATGAAACCAAGTGTATACCAAACCCCTACAACACTCAATTCAACTATATAACAAACCCTATGTAACATGTATCTCTGAACCTAAAAGAAAATATTTTTAAAAGGTTTGAAATATTCACATTAGCATTTTTGGTACTCAAATTCAAGGGAAGAAAACAGATCCCCCTCTAGAACCTCCAGAAAGCCACACAGCCCTGCCAACCCTTTGCTTTTAGTCCAGTAAGACCCATGTTTGTTTTCTAATCCCCAGACTGTAAGGTAATAAATCTGTATTGTTTAATAAAAAATTAAGTCGGTTGGTAGTGTGCACCTGTAGTCTCAGCTACTTGGGTGGCTGAGGCAGGAGGATCACTTGAGCCTGGGAATTCAAGGCTGCAGTGAGCTATGATCACACAACTGCACTCCAGCCTGTGCAACAGAGTGAGACCCTGTCTCTTGGAAAAAAAAAACCATAAACGATAACAACAAAATGTGGTCTTGATTTATCTAGGCTGCGTCTCATAGCTATAGTCAAATCTCTCCCATACTTCAAATTTGTGCTCTGCTCCTCTTTCATTTCTTGTTTATAAATTCCCCTCTTGTCATTGGTTTCTACACCTTTCTTAAAGAAAATACATGGCAATACATGGCTTTTTTTTTTTTTTTTGGCCATACTCTTGATTTCTAAGGCTCACTTGATCCTTTTTAAATCTCTCTTCTCACTTCATCCCTGTACTTACAAGATCCAATTTTTCCTTCCTTGCTAGCTTCTCTATCTTCCTAAACTTTTCCCTCCATTTATCTAAAGGATTTACGCACATTTGAAGCTCATTTCCAGAGCGAGGTCATCCATTTTGAGAGAGTCACCTGTCTTCCCTTAGGCCATTCCTTAATACAGCTCTTGAAGTCCAGCCTTCCACAGGCACTTCAGTCTCACATTTCCATCCTTAGGACATCTCCACTTTGCTGTACTGCCCCCACCCGAAACCAATCAGCCTAAAGCCAAACACGTAACCCTAATGTTTTTCCCCACAAGATACTCTCTCCCTTTGTGTATTTTGCTATCATTCTTTCAATTTCTTAGGCAAGAACTCTTCCTTCAGTTAATGAAAATATTAAGTCATTCAACAGTACCTGTGAAGCCCTTCATTCCTTTATACAAAGTGATTTGCTGAGCCTTTGGGCCGTATAAACATGAATAAAACCCTTTAAGATGTTCATACTCTATTTGGGCAGTCAGATACAAGTAGTTAGAAGTCAGAATCGCTGTGGAAGCACAGTGGAGGAAGTCATGGATTACCACAGATTCCAGAGCGTTGGAATCAGGGAGAGCTTCGAAGGGAAGCCCGGCATTGGCAAAACCTGGGAAGATTCATAAGCTTTTCATAGCCAGAGAAACGGTGGAAAGGGCCATTAGGTCGAGCAACCACCTCAGCAACATAAACAGTTTTTAAAAGCTGAGCCTCAAACTTTGGATTATTTTAAAAGAGTGATCTTCAAACATTTTTCTTCATTTGAACTCAAAAAGAATTCTGAAACTTTGTACCTCCTTCTGTATTTTTAAGTTGGTATCTAGCACTATTTTGTCAAAAATTGGTTTAATTTTTCTAGTGGATGGAAAATATTGGTATTTGACAATAAAGCTGTCATATCACTCCTTTAAATGTACCCATTGGAATATAAATATTATAGACATTTGATACCCTTTATTAACTATTCTTTTAAATACATGAATAGGCTTTTCTTTAACAACAGTACATTTTGCAACATTCCTTGTTTTCCTTGAGCCTATTCCACTTTCCCTACAGAATTATATTTCAATGTAATGTGTTTTTATACTTTAAAGTCTTTTCTTGCTCTACCTTTCATAATTCTTTGCAATAAAAATATGTGTATATTGGCTGGGTATAATGGCTCGGGCCTGTAATCCAAGCACTTTGGGAGGCCGAGGCGGGCAGACTGCCTGAGCTCAGGAGTTCAAGACCAGCCTGGGCAACATGGCGAAACCCTGTCTCTACTAAAAATACAAAAAAAAAAAAAAAAAAAATTAGCTGGGCATGGTGCTGCATGCCTGTAGTCCCAGCTACACAAGAGGTTGAAGCACGAGAACCTTGGAGGCAGAGGTTGCAGTGAGCCAAGATCGTGCCAGTGGACTCCAGCCTGGGTGACAAAGTGAGACTCTGTCTCAAAAAAATATATATATATATTTAAATATCTTGATGGCAACATTTTAAATGTCTAAAATATTCTCCATGACTAATTTATTATTATAACTATTGTCACTTATTACTTATATAACTATATAGATATTATTCAGTAAGATAAATATTCTGTAAATCTTTATGCTTGTATAACATAAAAATTAAAATATTACTGGAAATACATTATTTAATGAAATTGACTTAAATTTAGTTCATAAATTGGTGAGTGAATATTACTTATTACTCAAGTGAGATAGGGTTCAGAAATAATTTTATTCCTTTTTTTAAAATGTAGGAGCTGAGTTGTAAGCAAAAAGAAAAACCTCAGTGATTTATATTTATCTTCAGTAGTTCATTTTTATTCTCCCTCTGTTTATAAATCCATTAAATCCTTATTATTGTTGAAAGCACGAATTAGAAAGTAAGTTGCAAAAGAATTGATTTCCAATTCATTGGGGTCATTCACTTCATACCAACACAGTATTTCAAATTTTCCCATTATTGTTCTCCCCATGGAAGAAAGTATTTTTCTCCCCATGGCAAAGCACCCTAGTAATATTTGGAATGTATGACATCCATGCTTTCCTTTTAGAAAATTGGAGAAAAATCATCATGAAAGCAAACTTGGGGATGGAAAATTTTCAGACCACAGGATATTCTTAGACAGATCTGTGTTAGAAGAGTATGTGTGGACTGTTAGGATTCATTCATGCATTCATTCATTCAAAGTATAATTATTGAATGCCCAGCATGTTCCACATAGTAGGGATACAAATGTAAACAAAATAGATTTTCTTAAAACCATCTCTGTGCTCACATATCTCATAAAAAATCTTTTTGCTCTCCAAGAGTATGCCTTCCTTAGATTGGAGACTGTTTTAGTGGGACAAAGCCTGCAATAAGACCAGGAAATGGGCTTACTGTGAGTTCATGGAGAACCTTTGATATGTTACCAAGTGAGTTGGATTTTATTGTGCCTGGGCAATGATGAATTATTGAAAAGTTTTCAAAAAGAAATTGCTATGATCAGATCAGCATTTTGGGTTTATGTGTTACACAGAAGAAAGTTTAAAGGCAAGAAGAATTTTTAAGTGGAGTGGGGCTGAACATGCCTTAGCATAATGCCTGGCCCCTGGAAGGCACTCAGTAAATATTTGTTGAATGAAATACGTAGCCACAACTGAAGAAACCAGAGGATACAGATTTGCAGGGCATGGCAATAAGAGAATAAAGCATTTCTTACCATCATTTTTTTTTGTTTAAAAAACATAGTAACTTGTCTTCATGGAACAAGATTAAATATATATCTTCTGGATGATCAGGAGTAAGTAGAGAGGAGATAATTATGACAGAAAACCAGAGAATAATGTTGCTAAGTGTGCACAGGAAAATGAAAATTTTTGGAAACCGGAGACTTCTTTTTAAATCACAAAGAAGTCAATTATTTCTCTAGAGGAAAACGTGCAAAATGTGAGTGCTTTCTCTTTCAGTGTGTATTGAGATGTTGGCTTATATTTTTGTTGTTTCATCTAATATGTACTATATTTCTTCAAATATTTCTTTCCTTGCATTATATTACATGAAGAATTTTTTTTTTGAGACGGAGTCTCGCTCTGTCACCCAGGCTGGAGTGCAGTGGCATGATCTTGGCTCACTGCAAGCTCCACCTCCCGAGTTCATGCCATTCTCCTGCCTCAGCCTCCCGAGTAGCTGGGACTACAGGCACCCACCAGCAAGCCCAGCTAATTTTTTTGTATTTTTAGTAGAGACGGGGTTTCACCTTGTTAGCCAGGATGGTCTCGATCTCCTGACCTCGTGATCCACCTGCCTAGGCCTCCCAAAGTGCTGGGTTTACAGGCGTGAGCCACCGCGCCCACCCCACATGAATTTTTATGAAACTATTTCTATAGGCAAGACATGTTTTGGAGCTCTAAGGAAATCATACTGTCTTTTGCATGTTCCAAAATAAAGTGTATAGGTTATGTATATATGTCTAAAATAGGGAAAACAACTATCTATTATAAGAAAAAGAAAATTAATTTAGAAAATTTTCCAAATAGATATTCTGTCAGAAGTTAAATCATCGTAAAAAGTGAGTGTCAAAAGGCTAGGTTTCAAGTAAAAATTTTCCATTTTTTAGTAAATCTCTTTCCACCCTGGTTTCCTTAACTGTGCATTAGAAATCATGCTGACTTGGTCTATTTCCTTCATAGGAGTGTTTTGGGGACTAAATTAACTCCTATATAAAGCATTTTAAAAATCATTATTTCCCAGCATATTTTTCAAAGAACGCTAGTCTTTTGAACCCCTTCACAGAAGAGGCAAAAACACGTTTTTTCATCAAGAAAATTTGGAAAATGTTGTGTATGTACTGTATCCAGGTCACTCACGTCTTAGAAGTAAACATAGCCTTTTACTTATTAACAATTCTGAGAAATCCCATAATTGAAAACTTGTTTAATTTTAAGAATATGTTAGTTAAACTCATTTTGCCACAGAACCTTATACAGATGTAAGGTGTTACCATTTGACTTTTTGCACATGATATTCTGTCATCTAACCTTGTCCAGTAGTACCTACATGCTCACTTTAGTTATCATTATCTGGTATATAATACATCCGAAGGATTATGTGTCTGCACACATTATTTAGCATATCATGGAATGTTATGCTTTTTGGTGTGCTGACATCTAAATATAGAAGCTGTACTACAGTAATAGGATTTGTCAAAAATTACACTTAAAATCTAATGCCAAGCCTAGATTGGATTTTTGTGTTACTGTTTCCAGCCAGGTAGATTAACAGGAAATAAAAAGTTTTCCATATGTCTTCATTTCCAGACATTTGATGCCAAGTAGAAGAAAAATCCAGATATTTTCTCCATTTTTCCATTTTTATGAACCATTAAACAGCTTCATGTAGATTCCAGCTTTTTTTTTTTTTGGTAATAATTCACACTTTTAATATTGTCTTTCTCCTAAACACAAACCCAATAATGGTGTGAAGGGAAGGGGGTCATACTTGAAGAACAGAATGTCTGTAACACTGATTTTTTAGAAATATATGGGTTAGTCATTAATTTTCTGTTTTGTGGCCTTTTTATGCTGGTTCTCCAACATTATACTCTTTTAACCTTGGTTGGGAGTTAGAAGGTGGGTACTGGGATGCATGCATACAGGATCCCTGCTATGTGAGTCTTTCTTTAGTTCTCATTCCCCCCACCCCCTAAAATCACAGTATCGAATTCAAACATATACAAGCATTAATGCCAATGATTCCCCAGTGTATGAGCCCAGATGATGGGCTTAGAGCATCTAGATTTCGTTGAGGTTTTATTGTTTGTTTTATTTAAAGAGATATTTTTAAAAGACTTTATTTTTAGAGCAATTTTAATGTCACAGCAAAATTAAGAAGAAGATACAGTGATTTCCCATATACACCTTGCCCCTACACATGTGTACCTTCCCCCACTATGAATATCCCCCACCACAGTGGTACATTTGTTAGAGTGGATGAACCCACCTTAACACATCATAATTACCTGAAGTCCATAGTTTACATCACGGTTTACTCTTGATGTTGAGTATTCCATGGGTTTGGACAAATGTGTAATTACATGTATCCATCATATAGTATCATACAGAGTATTTTTCTTGCCTTAAAAATCCTCTGTGCTTCACATGTTCAACTATCCCTGTCAGCCACTGATCTTTCTGTTGTCAGCATAGTTTTCTCTTTTTGTCTTTTCCAGAATGTCACATAGCTGGAATCACATAGTATGTGGCCTTTTCAGGTTGCTTTCTTTCACTTAGTAATGTACATTTAAGTTTCCCCCAAGTTTTTTCATGATTCGAGAGTTCAGTTCTTTTTAGCACTAAATAATATTCCCTGGATGTACCACAGTTTGTTCATTCACCTACTGAAAGACATCTTGGTTGCTTGCAAGTTTTGGCAATTATGAATAAAGCTGTTATAAGTATCTCTGCAGGTTTCTGTGTGAACGTAAGTTTTAAACTTCTTTGGGTAAATACCCAGAAGTATGATAGTATATTAAGTATATGTTTGGTTTTGTAGGAAACTACTAAATTGTCTCCCAAAGTTGCTGTACCATTTTATATTCCCACCAGCAATGCATTAAGGTTCTTGTTACTCTACATCCTTGCCAGCATTTGGCCTTGTCGGAGTTCCAGATTTTGGCAATTCTAATAGGTGTGTAATGGTATCTTACTGGTATTTTATTTTGCATTTCCCTGATGACACCTGATATTGAGCAATTTTTCATGTACTTATTTTCCATCTGTATAGCTTCTTTGGTGAGGGGGTCTGTTAAGGTTTTTGGCCCATGTTTAAAATCTGGCTGTTTGTTTTCTTGTTGTGTTTTAGTAGTTCTTTGTATATTTTAGATAATAGTTCTATATCACAAAGACATTTGTGTCTTTTGCAAATATTTTCTCCCAGTCTGTGGCTTTTTTTCTCATTTTCTTGATAGGTTTTGTTTTTAAAATTTTCCATTCATCTTTTCTGAAGGATGCCCTATGATGGGTAGAAAATGTCAAATATTTTTATACTATTTCTATGTGGAAAAGTCAAAAAAGACTAGAAAAAAATGAAAGATGATGAGAGAGTATTTATAAGTGTTGCTTTCTGCATACTCCTCTCACCCCTCTACATTTAGCTACTTCTCCTTTTATAGGGAAAAGAGAGGACTCATTACATTTATCATGTGTCTGCAGCAATCCTGGATCTAAATCTAGATTGAATCATTTCTAGAATGTATGAAATGAAGAATGACTGCGAGGTGTGTGGATAGGTTTTTGAATATACATGGTTTTTGGCCGGGCATGGTGGCTTATGCCTGTAATTTCAGCACTTTGGGAGGCTGAGGCAGACAGATGACTTGAGGCCAGGAGTTCGAGACCAGCCTGGGTAACATAGTGAAACCCCGTCTCTACTAAAAGTACAAAAAAAAAAAAAAGAAAGAAAGAAATAGCTGGGCGTGGTGGTGCTTGCCTGTAGTCCCAGCTACTTGGGAGGCTGAAGTGAAAGAATTCCTTGAGTCTGGGAGGTGGAGGTTGCAGTGAGCGGAGATCACAACACTAGACTCCAGCCTGGCTGACAGAGAAAGACTCTGTCTCAAAAAATTAAAATATATATGTGTGTGTGTGTGTGTGTGTGTGTGTGTGTGTGTGTGTGTGTGCATGCATGCACACACACACAAATAGATTAGTCCTCCTGTGATTTCTTTTGCTATGCAAACATTGAATTGATCCTCACCTCTCCCCAACACTTGGGGCCAATTTTACTTAATAGAATGCACAAGACTACAACTAATTTATGATGAAAAAATTGTAATCATACATTGTGCATTATAAGCTAGCCACCTCAAAGTTGACTCCCTTTCTTGATATGAGGGCACAATATATCTGTTGTCATTAGCAGTTAATGGAGATGCTTCAACTTACTATTGTTTCTACAAAATTTTGCACTATATTAAACCAGGATAAATCTCTGCTAATTAGTGGCACAACAAAAGTATAATTATACTCTAGTTCCAATGGATGGTATGAGCAAACAGTTCTTAATAGGAATGATTTGAGAATTTCTGAATCCTCAGAGTCCAGTGAGTTATATTTGATCATGACCTCATTGATATAACGGTCAACCAGTGGCACCTGTTCACAAGAGGGTAGATTGTTCTATTTGGTCTTGTTGAAGTCATGTCATTTGCATTTATTCCTCTGACAGTACATATTAACATAATTTGTTCTAAGTTAATATCAATGTGAATTTCTAAAATATTGTAGATGAAAATTTTCAAAACATGGTACCCCCAAAAGATGATTAATGAAGAATGAGCCTGTTTTAATTGCAAACTTTTTGCCAACTGAAGATGAAATGGGGACATGTTCATAGGCAATAACCAAATGATCTCTGTTCTCACTTTAGACCAGGAGAACTTTCATGTGATACAACACACAGCCTTTCCCTTAACTGACCTTAGAGTAGAAGCACCTCTGTCATCACTGAAGTCTGAAAACACAGCAAGGTACTCCATGATGGGAAATAATTATGTTATTATAGTAAAACATCTTCATAAGTAAGTTATATAGTATCCTGAAAATACCTTAGGGTTGGCAACAAGAAAAAGGGGAGAAAAGTAAGCATCCTTGAGAAAAATGTATAATTTGGGCTTCATTTTTTTAATTCTCTGAGAAAAAGCAGCCCACCTTTCCCATTCCCTTTCATTCATCTTTCCCTTATATATCAGCATAAGAATAAAATAAAAGACTTTTATGTTAATATAAAATATTAATGAACTATAATGGTAATATGTAAGTTGGGCAAGATTTTAATATCTGAAAGTTTATTTTTCATTCACTAAATGAGGATAAAGTATGAGTATTCTTTTTTTATTGGTATCCTTTTGTTCTTTAATTTGTATTATTTGAAATGATTACAATTTCCAATAAAATATGAAGCCCTATACATCTTCACAAATAAAGATACTGCCTTCCATTTGTAGATACATCAAAAGAAAAAAGCAAGGTGTGAAAAAGTAGATGCATCCAGATTGGCAAAATGGATGCATCCAGATTGGCAGATACATGGATGTCTTTATAGTGTTCACTTTACTTTTGAGTATATTTGAATATGTTCATTTATAAATAATATAACTAATAAATAAATCTTATTACAGTTGTTTGTGAACTCTTTCCCTCAGTTTCAAAGGACAAAGACTTCATATTCCTGCCCTAGTATTGAGGAATGTGTTAGGCAGACCAAATAGTGGAGTCTTTGTATGGTGTGGTAGGCAGAATGCCCCCCGACACACCCCGGCCCTGTTAAAGATGTCTGCACCCTAATCTCTGACACCAGTAAATATGTTACCTTAGGTGGCAAAAGGAACTTTACAGGTATAATTAAAGTTGCAGACCTTAAAATAGGAAGAGTCGTTTGGATTATTCAGGTGTGCTCAATCTAATGACATGAGCCCCTAAAAGCACAGTACCTTCTCCCGCTGGAGGCAGAAGAGATGAAGTAGTCACAAAGATTCAAAGTGTGAGAAGAACTCCACATGCAGTAGCTGGTTAGATGTGGGGAGCAACATCATGAGGAATTCAGGCAGCTTCAAGCTGCTGAGAGAGACGCTTGGCTTACAGCCAGCAAGGAAACGGGGACCTCACCCCTGCAGCCCAAATAACTAGATTCTGTCAACAACCTGAGTGAGCTTGGAAGCGGTTCTCCCTCAGAGCCTCCAGATAAGAGAGCAGCTTGCCAACAACTTGATTTCTGTCTCTGAAACCCAGACCAGAGAAAACAGCTGAGCTCACCAGACTTCTGACCTACAGAACTGTGAGATAATACATTTGTTGTTTAAAAACACACACACACAATAAGGGGAAAGACGGGGATTGACTAACTAGAAGGTGCAAGTCTGTGGCAGTTCATACTTAATCTGATAGAGCCTCTGTTGGGTGAAAGGCTAAAGGAAGTTTTCTTCTCTGTGGCTTACTGTAAACTTTCAGTTATCAAACAAAAGGGGGACATTGGGCCCAAATCATTTTTAAATGCCATAAAATTTACCCAGTAGTAATAACTAACCCATACTATGTGCCAGGCACAATTCCAAGTATTTTGTTCCATTAAATAATGAGACCTGACTGTGTTATGAGTTGACACATTACTATCATCCTATTTTACATAAGATTTGGAAGCACCTCAGAGAGTTTAGATAACTCACCTGAAGGCAGAAGCTGGGAAGAGGCAGAACTGGAATTCAAACTCAGGCCATCTGTCTTCAGAGAACTTGCTCCTGAAATTAAGCTCCAGGTTTCCAGGCTTTCCTTGTAGTCAAACCTGTTCTGGGTTAAATAAAAAAATAAGAGGAGTTGAAAGACCTTTTCTAAGTAAGAAGTAAAAGAGGTACAGTGGTCATTATCATCTGAATAGCCCATTTTCAATTCTTTATTCTCATCCTCAGGACAATGATGGAATCATAGTAAGGTTTTCACAATGTAAATGAGGGTTGGCATGGAGGGAAGGGAATATCCTGACTGTGCTGCTACTTTGCTTATCTCTTGCTGATAACTGTTTCCTGGTGGCTTTTGAGAATGATCTGAATCTAAAGTATCTCCTTATTAAGAGCTAGATATTAAATAAATACAAGTCTCCTAGAGAGTAGGAAAATCATGTTACTTCCTATCAAAGATGTTGAAATCTTTACAAAAACACTGATCAAAATTGGTAGATTTTGAGGGGGTTGTACCTAAAAAGTGAAAGAGACTGTCTTTATCATATTCTTGGTCCTAGAGAAATCATTGCAGCTCATCAGTAGTGGCATCTCTGAGAATCACATCCATATTATTAGTATTTATCAAAAAAGTCATTATTGGCCAGGTGCGGTGGCTCATGCCTGTAATCCCAGCACTTTGGGAGGCCGAGGCCAGCAAATCACTTGAGGTCAGGAGTTTGTGACCAGCCTGGCTAACATGGTGAAACCCCGTTTCCACGAAAAATACAAAAATTAGCCAGGCATGGTGGCGGGCACCTGTAATCCCAGCTACTTGGGAGACTGAGGCAGGATAATCGCTTGAACCCGGGAGGGGGAGGCTGTAGTGAACTGAGGCTGCACCACTGCACTCCAGCCTGGGCAAGAGAGTGAGAATCTGTCTCCAAAAAAAAAGGAAAAGAAAAAAAAAGTCATTACTTATGATCATATTTGTCATCAGACTCCTGAAATTTCCTACTAACAGATTTAAGAGAACTCAATTAAAAAGCCATGTGCTGTATTTTTTTCTGAAGAGAGGCTATCACTATATATCGTGTTTGATGCAAAATGTACTATCACTAAATATGTCGAACACGTACTAGCATATCTAAAAGCCATGGAGATCTTAAAGAATATTATTCACTTAATGAAAAGTAAGGAGAAGTAGAGACTCTTCATCTTTCAATCAAATTTAGCAAATGTGTTGAATATTTAGTATGTATCAGGCACTAGACTTATATTGACTGGGAATACAAAATGATAAATTATAGCTCTTATGGAGCTTGTAGCCTTGTAAATAAGACAAATAGGTTCACCAATAACCAAATATGGTAGGATAAGTGTTATGAAAGGGGATTATAGCAAAGACTCTGAGAGTAGAGAGACATCCAAGACAGACTGGGAGAGTCAATAAAAGTTACCTGACAGCTGAATATTCACACCCGATAAATGTTCGTGTTCAGGCTGAAGGGTAGTATGTATGAAAACATAGAAAGGAGAGAGTGTGGCTTGTTATAAAAATGGTTTTAGGGTGGCAAAAAGGGTGGATATTTGGGTGAAGAGACGAAGCTGGAGAAATACTTAAGCAGAGAGAGAAAAAGGAGCTGATTTTGAAGGGTTTTGTATGCCTTGCTAAGGGTAGGCACCTTATCCAGAAGTTGGTGGTGATTCATTTGTGGGCTTGAAGCAAGATGGTAGCATCAGAATCACCTTTGGGAAGATCACAGTGGCAGCCTTTTGAAGAATGGATTGGAGAAGAAGACCTAAGGCAAGATCAGTTGGGATGCTGTGGCGGATCCCTGTAAAAGAGATGAGGGCTCAAACCAAGGCAGCAGAGGTGAGGATGAAGGTAAGGGATCAGTGTGAGAGATGAAGGAGGTGGGCTCTATTAGTTTTAGAGACCAGTGGGTTGTTGGAAGTGAAAGAGAAGTTAGCATTTAGGATGAGCTCAAGGTTTCTGACCTAGGTGATTCGCCATTCGCCAAGCGAAGAAATACTAGAAGAATAAGTTTGGGTGGAGAGACGCTGATGTCATTGTTGGACCTCTTCCATTTAAATGAACATACCCCAAAGACAATTGAATATAAGATTGTGGAATTTAGGAGATCTTATCATATCAATTTGGGTATTATCTTTAACAAGTACTTTTATAATTGTCTGTTCTCTGCAAGATGACTTTTTATTCTCTATCAGGTAAGTATAGTCTGTTTCCCTTTAATAAGGCATTTAAGGATTGTGATTTCTAAGACCTTGACATGAAGCATAAATTATAAGAGACAGTAATTAGAAAATGGATAAGAAGGTGTGCTCTTCTCTTGACCCTGGCAAACTGGCAGGAATGAGAGTCGACAAGGCCACTGCTGCAGTACTGTACCTCATGCCCCCCACCCATTCCATTGTGTGATGGAATATTCTTCCTTCTGATTTGCATACCATTTAGAATTTAGATCCTAGGCTCATCACTTTTATATTTAGTTTTTCTATCTCATTATGAACTGAATCAGTTTGTTCTTTGACAGAAAATTAGTCAGAGGTCCCCATATTAAGACTGCACTGCTCCTAAAGACCTATTGCAAAGATAGGTTGAATCTAATTCTCCTCTTTCCTACTTCTCATATGTTTGAGTAGAATAATCCTAAAGGTAGAAGGTGGAAACTACATATATGGAATAAATTATAAACTCTAGATTTACAATAAAGCAACAATGTTAGACTTAAAGAATATTAGTACTTAGATACCAATATTAAAGAATATCCTTTAACACAAATCAAAAAATGTAAATGAGAATTACATAAAAACAATTAGAATTAGTCAATTCTTTACTTTCTTGAGATATTACTTTTATAAAAGCTTTTGATTCTAGTGACTAATTTCCATTGATTATATACACATTTTCTAGGCAACTTGGGTCAGGAGAGTTTTTGTCTTGATCTACAAACGATATTTCCTCCCAGGCATCGAAACAACTTATATTCACCCCGTGAATATGTCATCAATCTGTTATGTGTGAATGGACACTATTTTTTCCTGTACTTGGCCAAATGTTTCATTTCCTGAAAATTAAATTGCTTAAATGCAACAAACAGATGGCCAGAGAGTCCTGTAGTAGCTTGCTCTGCCATGAAATTTATCTGCATTTCTGTGGAAAGCCTGAGAAGTTGGGCAAAACTCTTTTTGCACACTACTATGCCATAATTGATGTTGCAGTCTTCTTGCCATTTTAAAATTATTAATAATTCTGTTACTTTGGACATTAGGAGGAAATGGTTTAAAGGCTATTTCATATTTTATATGAAAAATTAAAACTGTTCATGAAAAGTCACATGGACCACTTTGGTTGAACTTATCTTAAAATTGTACTTAAGGTATTAAAAAATAATAATTACACATGAAAATGGAGAAATAATAGCTGGAACTTTTTTCTTATTTCCAGTCTTCTAATGTATTCTCCAGGCTAACGACATATTCTTATCAGTGCAGTATAAGAAGTTTGACTAAATAAGGCATGATCTATGTAGTCTGTTTTATTTTCTTTTGTTACTATCAAATATAAAAACAAGTTTGGCCATTTGTTTCAATGCAAGAAAAAATACAGTTCATAAGTAAGTATCTATGATGGCCTTGTCTCAACCATATACAATAAATGTTAAAATAAACTTGTTGTATATCAACTATTCAGATAAAGCAAAATCACTTCGCTACTGAGAAGATTTTTCAGCTGTCATTCAATATGTACTTTGGGAAAACTGTAAAGTATAAATATGCTCATAAAAGAGCAAGGGCCAAGTGAAATGAATTTAAACTTTAAGACTTCTTTTTATCAGTTGTGTATACTTAGCCTTGAGTCTGATGCTTTCATTGAACATGTATTTTTAAAAATTTGTATATCTAACCACATTCAAAGCCCTTTATTGGGAAATAACAAAATGTTCCCTTATCCTTTACATCAAGATTCTATTAGAGAACATTTGTAGATCTCTTCAGAGCTGACGGTGAACGTGGCACAAAATAGTTGACAATGAACACTGTCATTAATCTGTCCCTTACTTTTGATTTAGAACATTCTGTGAATACCCCAATTCTGGAAATAAACATGTATTAATGTTCTACCCTCTGTACAGGGGCACCTCAGGTCATGTTGTGGAGTAGGAAAAAGGAGTAAATTGAGTGAAGGACTTTAGTACCTCTAAGAACTCATGTACTGGCCAGGTGCAGTGGCTCATGCCTGTAATCCCAGCACTTTGGGAGGCCAAGGTGGGCGGATCACTTCAAGTCAGGAGTTAGACACCATCCTGACCAACATGGAGAAACCCCATGTCTACAAAACATACAAAATTAGCCAGGCATGGTGGTGCATGCCTGTAATCCCAGCTACCCGGGAGGCTGAGGCAGGAGAATCGCTTGGACCTGGGAGGCAGAGGTTGTGGTGAGCCGAGATTTGCCATTGCACTCCAACCTGGGCAATAAGAGTGAAACTCCGTCAAAACAAAACAAAACAAAAAGGAATACAGGTAGAGGCACATAAGGATTCACATCATTCAGATAATTTAGGTAGGAGGACTCCCCAGTCATTGCATCTTTCCCCTCTTCTCCAGCTTTCAGAATCTAAGATCAGCAGAAGCAGCAGGCTGTGCAGCTCCAATACCACTCCCGTGATCCCTGCCCTCCCTGGGCCCCCGAGGTCACTCTCCCTTAATGCTTATCTCTTCTTCCTACTAGTTTTTCCTCTGCCTACACACAGAGGACACCTACCCTTCCTGTCTACTTCTGTTGCTCTGCTCCTTTCTGATTCATTGCTTCTGCTTCCCACCCATACTGCAAAACTTAGCCATTTAAGGAAGCCAGACTCCCCAGAACACTGCTTAAGTGCTTACAGTTATATTAAATAGAAAAATAAAAGAATCAATGAAGATGCTCAAAGAGGAATGTGTACTTTGCACATATCATAGTGGACTTGTCCTAGGAGAATCAGAACTGTAGCAGAACTCATGTAATCCTTAAAGCTCGTGCTGTGATTATTGATTAAAAGAGAACAGCTGAGACCTTTGACACTTCAGAGGCCAGTGGTCTGTGCAGTCAGTCTGGCTTCTCTGACAGGGAAAGGCATGTAAGGAAAAGGAAATGAGACAGCCTGGGACACAAGTTCAAGTATGAACAATACTATCACATGTTCCATGGTGCCTATCAAACAAGTGTATGTGGTCATATTAGTCTCCTCCTTAGCATCTCGCCCTCCCATAATACTCAAAGCCATCTGGCTATCTGCTCTTATTTGCAAGTAATCAGGAAAAGTAAAGTAAGAGGGTTGATAATATGAGCTTTGTGAACCCCAACTATCTCCATGTTCTTCAGCTCTGACCAGGAGAGAGCAACTTGGGAGGTGAGGTCTATCCGAAGTTGCCAGACTTGACTAGTTAACAGTGCAACGGTTTGAAGAATAATGACTCTAGCCCTTTAGAGGTTAAAGGCTGTTGGGTAGATGTGTAGTCATCTGCTGAGATCACATTCATAATAAACTTGCAATTCCATGACTCCATTATGCTGTATGATTTGACCCCAAGGCATCAGAATCAAAGAGACCCATCAGATGCCTGAGGCAGAGATCAAAACAGGCAAAGTAGAAAAAGGACTCTCTAAGAAACGAGTTATCATCATCAGAGCTCCTGGTTCTATATCCAGTTGATGCCAGGCTTTCCTTGCAAATGGGTAGTGAGAGGACAACTACAACAATGTAGACTCACCCACAACCCCTTCTGCTGCTCACCACCCAGCATCCATCTGTGAGGTTTCTGAGCAGTGAGCCATTTGAGGTTTTAAATTTCATTTTACGTACAATTTTATCACTGAGATTTTTTTTCTAAAATAAAGAAGCATTTAATTTTTTTCTCTCTTCAGCTGTTAGCACATTTAAGTTAGTTCCTGCTTTTTTTTGTTTAGGTGGTTTTTGTTCATGATGATTTTTCTTCTCTTGCTCATTGGGATATAAGTGGAATATATAATTTTTTTTGATGTTAGGATTTGTTGTTGTGCAGAGAAAAAAGGTAAAGGTCAAATGATCAAAGGCATTTGTTGATGAACCAGAAGAACATTCAGATTTAAGCATTATTACAAGAGATCGTCTAATGCTAAGCGTAATTTTACTTGACACATGTGGCAATTAATGTGTCAAGCAAAATGCTGTTTACCATTACTAGTCATTACTTTATTGTGGAAAGACAGTAGTCCCTTGGTATCTGCATGGGATTTGTTCCAGAACCACCGCACCAGATATCAAAATCCACGCATACTTACATCCCACATTTGGCTCTGCAGAACTTCCCTCTAGGAAAAGTTGGTCCTCCTTATCCTCAGGTTTTTGGATCCGGTGAACACTGTATTTTCAATACTCACTTGGTTGTGGATGCTGAACCCACAGATACCAAGGGCCAGCTGTACTTATCGAAAAGTATCCACATGTAAGTGGACCCACACAGTTCAAATTTGTGTTTCTCAAGGATTAGCTATATTTATTGCATGCTTGAAAACCAAGCGGGTAGGATGGTATTGTAGACAAAGCACAGGCTCACTTTTTTTTTGTTGCTATTTTTATGATCTTCACTTAGTATAAGAGTTTCTGTCAAAAACTGCAGCCTCCAGTACCAGTAGCAAAGCATTTCTAAAAGGTTTTGACTAAGGTACTTAATCAGTGCATGGCCTGATGCACTACATGTATGAATTTCATCTTTACTACATTAGATTTCTACCAATTGGATATAAATAGCCTAGTATGCTTAGTTAGGACAATATGTTTAATATTGGGGATGATCCTAAGAAATTATAGATTTCTCAATATGGTATTCTAATTAAAACCTAATTAGCAATTCACTGTGCTAGAACTTGGATTTTTTTCACATAGAAATAATTTCACTACGCATAGAAAGTAAAGATGTATTTTTTGGAGACATTAGAATTTCAAAAATATAAGGCAGCACATGTGGAATGTAGAGGTGTTAAAATCTTAAGTGTGGGTTTCTCTATAGCTCTAAGCTTGAACAGTTTTGTATAATCAGCGAGCTTGCCAAACAGTATCAAAAAACTCATTTTCTTCAAGTGCTTTATTTATCTTTAATAGAACCTTCATCACCCTGGTGTTGTAAATTTGGAGTGTATGTTTGAGACGCCTGAAAGAGTGTTTGTTGTTATGGAAAAACTCCATGGAGACATGCTGGAAATGATCTTGTCAAGTGAAAAGGGCAGGTTGCCAGAGCACATAACGAAGTTTTTAATTACTCAGGTAAGAAATCAATTAGAGACGGGAAAAATACAATATTTAATATCAAATGTTATCACTGTTTAACTACAGCTTTCTAGCCTTGTTGTTTAGTCCCTACCTCCAGTCTAAACTACACTAGAAAAGGTTGTAGTGGCTTTATTGTATTATGTGATTTATATCTATATTAATCAGAGTCCACAGTGTACCAAATTAGTAACATGTTTGCAGGTCCATATATTCAAACTTTTCATGAAATTTTAAAATGTACATTGGTTTAGTTTTGGTTCTTTGAGAATATTTAAGAATGGGTGTCCCTGTTAGATATAGGTCTTTTATCTACATCTGTCTTGGCCGCTGTGTGAATACCATCATATGGTAATTTTTTCATTGAAATTTCTTTAGAAGCCTGTGTTAATCTAGCTCATTTCAGTGTCTTTAACATAAAGAAATTTGAATGTCCATTGTCAGTTTTTTTTCTTGGCCTTTTAACTGGTAGAAGACATTTTGAAATTAATAAACTAGAATGAAATTTTGGTGATTCTTCTTTACAGATACTCGTGGCTTTGCGGCACCTTCATTTTAAAAATATCGTTCACTGTGACCTCAAACCAGAAAATGTGTTGCTAGCCTCAGCTGATCCTTTTCCTCAGGCAAGTATAAAAGCATCTCTCAGCAAAAAGCCAGTTGGCAGCATTGCTAGCTTCCATGTAGCATCTTGTCACCTTCCATTTTTTCCTTAAAACCTTTATTTGTTTCAAGTGTTTTCTATCCATATTTATTCATTTGTTACTTTGGGACTATGGCCTTGTTACTCTGGCCTTTTGGTGAAGCATGCCTTAATTATACACAAAAGTGCCTTCTCATTCTGCCTTTTGGCTTTTCCGGAAGTGGCCTGAGAGTGACAACACTTGAGAGTCCCAGAGATGTTACCTGCTCATTAATGGGCAAGATATTAAACCTCACTGTTGTTCTCAAGGACAAGGGCAAAACTTTTTTCCTTTCCTCAACTTAGAGAGTGGGAAATCAGCTATCTCCTCAGGGAATTATAGGTCTGAAGTGACTTGACTGATGTGACTGTCCTGCCTTGCTTCCCTAACACCTTCCGGTCCTACCTATATATGTGCCAGTGCAGATCTAATTTTGAGGATTATTGTGGATGACATGACACATCTCTGTACTTATCCTTCATCTTCTTCTCATAATAAGCCCTTGAGTGAAGGTCATCACTTCCCAGATTTGCATAATGCTTTCCTGCCTTGTATACAATATTACCCACTTCTGAGTACACTTGTCTTCATATTTGTCGGTTTTTGGAGGAGGGAGACTGTTTTTATTTTTTCATTTATTTTTATTTTATTTTATTTTATTTTAGACAGAGCACTCTGTTGCCCCAGGCTGGAGTGGAATGATGCAGTCTCAGCTCACTGCAACCTCTGCCTCCCAGACTCAATCAATCCTCTCACCTCAGCCTCTCAAATAGCTGGGACTATAGCCACACATCACTACGCTGTGCTAATTTTTTAATTTTTTGTAGAGATGGGGGTCTCACTATGTTGCCTAGACTGGTCTTAAACTCCTGTCCTCAAGCAGTCCTCCTGCCTCAGCCTCCCAAAATGTTAGAATTACAGGCATGAGCCACTGCACCCTGCCAAGGGAGACTGTTTAGATGATATTTTTATGAATGAAAACATACTTTTGTATCCCTACATAAACCACTGTCTTCAAATACCTAAAATGGAAAATAGCTATTACTTTAAGAAATCCATATCATTTAATGTAAAGGTAAAGTATTTAAAATATTATGGTTGTATCTGGTGAATCTGAACTAAGACACACAGACACACAATTGTGAACGGAGTATTTCTGCAAATCTTTTCATCAACAGGTGAAACTTTGTGATTTTGGTTTTGCCCGGATCATTGGAGAGAAGTCTTTCCGGAGGTCAGTGGTGGGTACCCCCGCTTACTTGGCTCCTGAGGTCCTAAGGAACAAGGGCTACAATCGCTCTCTAGACATGTGGTCTGTTGGGGTCATCATCTATGTAAGCCTAAGCGGCACATTCCCATTTAATGAAGATGAAGACATACACGACCAAATTCAGAATGCAGCTTTCATGTATCCACCAAATCCCTGGAAGGAAATATCTCATGAAGGTAATATCTTCCATTCAAAAATGTTAATAATCTAATCCTTATTTGTTTATGTTACTAATTTAAATTAATATAATTGTAAATTATTAACTTAATAAATGCTCATTGTAAAGTGCCCACCAGAGTGGAGACACAAAGACACGAATTAATTTGGGTGGGACACATACACATAACAGAAATTGGGTTATATATATTAAGAAGTAAGTGAACAACCAGAGAGAATGTATTTTGGTACATTTCATTAGAACTTATAAATATTTATACCTTAATATAATAGTAATAATGAATTATTAGTAAGGGCTTACTTATATGTGCCTAGTTCTGTGTTAAAAACTTTTAAACTATTATCAACACAAGAATGTTATGACATTGATATTTTAATGATCATATAACATATATTAGTATACCAAGTTCTTTGTCTACTGGTTTTCTTTGTGTGGCATTAAAATATGTATAATATTTTACTTGGCCATTCCCCTGGAATTTTTAGGTTATTTCTCTATGTTTAGTATTAGAACATCCTGATGTATCATTCCTATATATATCTCTGATGATTTCTTTAGAATAGATTACCTTGACAGTGTTGCATTGTTTAGAGTTATATTCTTAATAAATATATCCTTCCTCTTAAAGGACAAAAGATTGTTTAAAAGAAATTGCAGGGGCTGACAGGGCAGAGAAAGTGACTCATTCAGTACTTCGGAAAGGAGTTCCTCCTTTAACATACATTGGAGTGTATTTAATTCTCATAAAAATTCTATAAGATAGGTGTTACTATGATGGCTATATTTCAAGTGTGGATCACGAGGTCAGAGGTTCAAGATCAGCTTGGCCAATAGGGTGATACCCCATCTCTACTAAAAAATACAAAAATTAGCTGAGCGTGGTGGCACGTGCCTGTAGTCCCGGCTACTCAGGAGGCTGAGGCAGGAGAAGTGCTTGAACCAGGGAGGTGCAGGTTGCAATGAGCCGAGATTGCACCACTGCACTCCAGCCTGGGCAACAGAGTAAGACTCCATCTCAAAAAAAAAAAAGAAGTGACACCACTGGTCAAAATACAAAGCTAGTAAGTAGCAGGGGCACAATTCTTACCCAGGTAGTCTGAACATACTTTTTTTCAGTACTAGCCCTACGTCTTTTCTAGTTTACAGGCAATATCTAGTTCTAGGTTCATTCTTTTTGTTCAGATGTTCACCATGTGAAAAGGCTAGTACATTTGTAAACATCTCTTATGTGATGCCTGTTACTGCATATGTTGGTATAGAAATGAGAAAAGAATGTACAAACTGCTTAGGAGAAATTAAGTTATTAGACTGCTATTGGTATTAAATGCCAAGAGCTATCCATTATCAGAGCTTTAAGTTACCATTAGCAACAACCTTTAACATCCTCTAATTAGTTGTAAATCATAGGTAGATGGATATATCTTAAAGGAACCTGTGGCCTACAAAAGAGCTATCATGTGTGCCAAAGGAATAATTAAATATTTTTCATAATTCAACAAAGATGAAAAGTAAAGTGTAATTAAGTTTCTTTCCCAGGAGACAGAGAGAATTATCAAATAACCTTGTGACCAGTACCCTTGTTAGGAAACATTACATCTAAATAGAGCTAACCATTATGCTTGATATTGCTCATCTAGAAATCCAGTAAAATAACTTGATCCTGTTATCAGAATGCAAATCCGTAATACCACTGAAGCCAATCAAACACTTTCCTGTTACACAGGAATTGGGTGTGGGGAAACAACCTTCATGTCTTTAAATCCTTTTTCTAGGAGTAGTGGAACAAATGATGCCCCGTCTCAGCTTTCATGAAAATTTGACTTGCTATGTAACTATAGCCTATTAAGACAAAACCTATTCATGCCAGAAATGAATAGTTATAAATTATGAACTTTTAATTATCACTAGTAATAGACACCGGAGGACTAGATAGCAAAGGCTCAGGAAACACTTGTTGGGAAATCACAATATACGTACACAGTAGGTAATACAAAAGTAGAGGACAGAACATTAGATGTGCTTCAAAGAACTTGAATGTTAGTTGGGGAGACAAGTTATGTGATGTTGGATAAAATGATAATATATTTCCTTTAATTGTTACCTAGGTGGAAAACCAGGGCCTCCAAGTTCAGGGGAAGGAGAATCACTTTGGACTTTACCAGTTAGGACTCCACTTTCAGAGGAGATAGAATTTAGGCCAGTCAGTGAAGAATGGAAAGAAAGAGACATAGCATTTTAGCAAGAGGGAATTATACAGGATAATTCAAAAGGCATTTATATTTGACTAGGAAGTACACATTTTACTTGGCTATAGAAATGTCTAAGCACTAAAAATTTCCTACCACTCAGATGAAGTGATATGGAGACCAGCTCAGATGGGAGATAGAACCCTCACTTTTCCAAATGACTCAGTACCTCCTTATGGCTCACTCTTGCCTTTGAGGCACAGGCATTTTACTGTTTGCGAACTAAAGCTCTGGATGGCAAAAAAAAAAGTTAGCTAGCTGCTGATGTATGAACAGAACTCATGCTTGAATATAGAGAAAAGTTAGTTAAATTACATCATGATATCAGTTAAGGTGTCACAAAAGTAGTTACTGGCCCACGTTCTATCCCATTATCTTATTGAGAAGAAATAATTCCATCATTAGAAGTTTTAATGGAGTTGAGACCAAATAGTTTTAATTTTAAGCTTGTAGGACCTGACAAACACACCAGCAAAACTATTAATCGTATCTGGCACAGGGTGGTCACAGCTGATGTTAGATTAATTTTTAGTCTAGGATACTTTAAACCACACCAGAAACACTAAGAATCCAGATCCAGGGAAATAAAAACCCAAGCACCTCCATGATTTTGACAAAGATAAAATGTCAACAGTCAAGTAGTTTGAGATAGAGAGTCGTATCTGCCATTCTGAGGAGTCATCACTTACCTTCTTTGGGCTTCAGTTCCTCATCTGTAAAATGGGAAATGATTCCCACCTACATAATGAGGTTTTACAAAGATTGAATGAGATAAAGGTTATGAAAGGCATCTATAAAGGCAGGCGTGGGGTGAGCCAAGAATTTGCATCAGAAGGAGGACAGCAGAACACCAAGCACTTGCCCTGGCTGGTAACCAAAGATTGATCGTATCATTTTAGAAACGATGTGCAGGATTCCTTAGTGTTCTTTGGACATATTGCTAGTTGTAATGTATTTTTTTTTCCTGGCATGAAAAAGCAAAAGAAAATGTTATAAGGTACGATCTTAATAACATGCATAGATGTGTCAGAATTACAAATTTCTTTATTATGTATTTTTTCTGTTAGTGTAGATGTTGACTTGTACAATATAATACCTATATCTTGGGGTGCTTGAGTAGTCATTGCACTGCTTGATCCTCACAGCAATCCTCTGATAAGTGATTTGCTTTCGTCTCTGCATTAGGGAGAACCCAGAGAGGTTTCATGATCTTGAAATCAAGGGCTTAGACTGGAAATCATTTATAATTTGTCTCCATTCTTTACACTGTACATTGTTGTATACCAAAAGGGTGCTTATTTCTTATGGCTTGATATTTAGGAACCTATAGAAATATTTTACTCATTAATTATTCCTGCTAAGATGATTTAGTAAGCTGAGTGCTGGCATTCTGCATATATGCCTGCTAATACTTTATCAATGAATTAACAGGACTCTTGTGTTTAAATAACAGAAACCTATCTGTAACTTAGGCAAATAAGATACTTTATTGGCTCACACAACTGGGAAGTCCAAAAGGTAAACCTCTGATTCAGCTAGATCTTAAAGCTCAAGTGTTATTGTTTCGCCATCTCTCAGCTCTGCTTTACTTTAAGATGACTTCTCAAAGCAATGATACCCTAGCAGCTCCAAGCTTATGTACTACTTATTGTCCATGAATCAGAATGGAAAAGGGATCAGCTCTCCATAGCTGTAGGGTCTCTGGAAGGGGCACTGATTGGCTATGGTTAACTCCCTTAACACCCAGGGAACAATCATTCGGCAGCCCCAGGAGCCTGGCTCTGATTGGCCATACGGATGATGATGACAACCTCCAGGTGGAAGAAGGAAGTTCCTGCAAGGAAAAGATGCTAGGCTAAAAACAATCACAAAAGCATTAACAGATGTCCTTTATAAAAATAGATGTTTTGTGTGCAAAGTAAGGTATGATTTGAAAAATAAGAGAAAATTTGAAGAAAACTTAGCAAATGGTGTTTCCAGTAAAATGGAGATAGTAAAATTAATTAAATATTGAAAGAAAAAATATGAACAAATATGAATAGCTCACACTTTTACAGCATTTGCCCTGTAGCCAGGCACTATTCTAAACACTCATATGTGAATTCGTTTAATCACCCAGCCTTTGAGTATTTACTCAAAGGATTGTTTTATTATTGTTTCCATTTTGAAGATTAGGTAATGCAGGCATAGATGGTTAAGTAGCTTGCCTAGGTGGGGCCAGGGTACAAATCCTGTCCGCTGGCTCCAAGGCAGATGCTCTTATCCAGGATATTGACAGCCTCTTGATTATCTTTCTAATGGATTTAGCCATGCTGTCACATTAAATTTTTAAAATGCTTTCACAGGCATAGAGCTAGAGTAGTAACACAAATTTTAATAATTTCTAAAAGTACTGGGAAACAGGATCACACTGTGATCAAGAACTGAGTTGCAAGCTGTACCATTTAGTATCTTAGTGATCTCATCCACATTACTTGTTCTCTTAGGTCTCAGTTTTCTTTTCTGATATGGTGATGCTAATTCCTTCCTTACTGGGTTATTGTAAGTATTAAATGAGATTGTTCTGGAAACTGCTTAGCACAGTGATTGGCATGTCTATATTAGTTTAAATATTGATCATTTTCCGTTTCCCAGTCACTTTATAGTCTTTTCTTCTGTCTATCTGTATGTATGTATTTAGTTTTTTATAAATGTAAGCATTCATATATATAAAACTACAATTGTGTATAAAGATATGTAACTGAATGCATTTATGTATAACTTACAATAGTTAAGTAATATAAATTATTATAAAATACATTATAAGCAATATATAACAAAGTACATACATACATCATATATATAGTTATGCATACATAACTATATAAAAATGCATGCCTACAAATGAAACATTCCAGCATGAATTATATATTTACAAACAGTTGCACAAAAGGAGAGTCTAGCTCATTATGGGGAAAGAGTGTGGGAACGTTTCAGTCTATCCTAAGGCAGTGTTGTATGTTCTCCCATATTTCATTTCATCATTATGGCTGTGTCGGTGGTCATGTGTTATCCTCCAGTATATCCCTCGCTACCCATCAGTAATTAGACATGGTCTTGCTGTCATCTCC
The DNA here is from genome assembly GCF_028858775.2 of Pan troglodytes. Lineage (NCBI taxonomy): Eukaryota > Metazoa > Chordata > Mammalia > Primates > Hominidae > Pan > Pan troglodytes. Next base: position 27,837,630 of record NC_072413.2, on the reverse strand, counting down.
AACTTTATCTCATACCGGATTAGGCTTAAAGGTCAACACATTCATTCTGTTACCCTTCTCGGTTCCTTGAAAGAACTTGTGTACCTATTTTTAAATATTTGCTTTAAATTTACTTTATCTATGGAAGGGCAGCTCAGTATCACTTAAACATAATTTTAGATGACCAGGTACAACTAAGGAGAATTGCACCTTATCATTTACCAGTATGGCCCTCCTTTCATTGTATTTTTAGAAACAAGAACAAGAAATAGATCAAGATATCCCTCATGTTTCTAGTGTCTGGTATGTCATAAGGGTGAATCCCAGACAGTGCTAAAAACCCCAGAAAATTGCAAGCAAGACTCAGTCTGTGAGTTAAGAAGTAGGTCGCAGGGGTGTGGAGCTTAAAAATGGAAAATGTAAAAACTAGCTATTACTCAAAGCAAGAATATTTGTAAGGCAGGAGATTTCTAGTAATTTTGCCAAAGAGCCTCTTTGATAATGGCTTATTTTAAACAACCTGTCATGGCCTAGCTATAGATCTATAGCAGGCATTTTTTAACTTTAGCACGCCAGCAGTTAATTAGAGGAGCTAGTTAAAAATGGAAGTTCCCAGGCTCTACCCCCTTAAACCGCCGTTTTGCACTGAGAACATAAGAAGTCCATGGTCCATGGACTACCCTTTCAAAACCGCTGCTCTGGAGCCCAGATCCCCAGAAATAACTTACAGCTGATAGAGCTCTAAAACAATTTTGAATTCAGTTTCTGATATTCAAAGGTAGATACATTATAAAATTTATAAAATCATTTATAAATTTCTGTCATTTCTAAAATATTTTTGTATATTTATCATCTTCTTTATCAGATATATAATATCAGGACATGTAACTTGTTCATGTTACAGATTGCCATGAAAATAGTGAGAATAAAAAAAGAAGCACAAGTATCTTTTTTCACGAATAAAGAAGAAACAACTATAAACTCCAGGGAAATACAAAAAGTTGTATAACAAAGTCGTGTATAATAAAGATGCAACTAACCTATGTGTCATGATTTTTAGCAATTAAAGGAATGCAGGGGCCAGGCGTGGTGGCTCATGCCTGTAATCCCAGCACTTTGGGAGGCCAAGGCAGGCGGATCACCTGAGGTGAGGAGTTCAAGACCAGCCTGGCCAACATGAAACCCCGTCTCTACTGAAAATAACAGAAATTAGCCAGGCGTAGTGGTGCACACCTGTAGTCCCAGCTACTCGATAGGCTGAGGCAGGAGAATTGCTTGAACCCAGGAGGCAGAGGGTGCAAGTGCCTCTGCACTCCAGCCTGGGCGACAGAGCCAGACTCTGTCTCAAAAAATAAATAAATAAATGAAATAAAGGAATGTAGGAAAAGAGAATCTCTTTAACACTTAAATTCTCCTTTGGGTATAGGTTTGAAGATATGGGGTTACAGGCTATAGGAGATATGGGTTATAACCTAGAATTTATCAGTTAATGTTTATAAATTACTCCACATATTGCTGATTAATTTTGTTTTATATGACCTGTAAACCAAGCGTGTCTGAGTTAACTATAATTATGCAAAAGAATATGCATAACGAAGCTTCTACAACACCAGGAATAAGGAGAACAAAGAAGTGAAGGGAGCCGTAAAAGCTCTCACATCCACCAAGTTCATAATGGGATTCTGCCAGAGTGAATGAGTGGTGTTATGTGTGTTTATGTGTATCATTTAACATACAATTTAACCATCAAAGCTTAAAGTTTTTAATAAATGTCACATAGATTATCTAAGATCCTCCATACTGTGTGCCAGGCACTATTCTAAATTACAAAGGTGGCCAGTGCTATAATTTAACATATCCAGATTAATTGGGAGAAGGAGGAAAACAATAAGATAGAGAAAACTGGAATGAAATTATTCATCTGTGATGGAAAGAAATCACACTTTTTCAAAGTGATTCTTCTCAAACTATCTGTGATAAAGACCAGTTTTATCTTATTTCAATTTCTAAACATATGGACCAGTACTTTGTAAAATGTACTTAAAATGTGACTGCAATGTTAAATAGCTATAAAAATTTCCAAAGACTTAGTCTCACTTTATATACTTATCTCATCGTTGACTGATTATAAACAATTCAGACCAGCACTGATTCATAGATCACTTTAAGCAGCACTAGTTTAGGGTCAATGAAACAAGTATAGAAGATACTGCATTTATTATTTAGAGGTATGGAAATAATTAGAAGAAAAATGTTAAATATTTAAAATAGGTAGTCTCCGGAAAGCAGGTCTAATAATGAGATATAAGAGGCTTTATTTATTTATTTATTTATTTATTTTTGCTTTTGTACATGTCTTACTGATTTAGATCTTTTATCAGGTGCATCCAATAACTTTCATAAAAAAACTAATAAAAATAAAAGGGCATGGCGTGGAAGATAAATGGAGTAAATAGAGTACAACGTTTTGTAGAACTATAATTCTTCCATGCATGGTCTAAAAAGTGTCTAAAATTTGAAATAAATAATATATAATATTTATATGTAAATATTCACTCAGGAGCTGTGGATTACAGTTCTTTTTCTATAATTGCTGCAATGTGACTGAGCAGTTGAAGATGCAGTCTTAAGTCACTCAACTATCATGTCCACACAAAGAATAGTCAAGTGTGAAGGTCAAATGAATTCTGTCTTCCTACATTCCTTTATTTGCTCAGAATTATAACACATGTAGTAAATGATTCTTCTCTACAGCTGACTTGATGATATAGCTGTTGTTTTCCACAGAGTTTATTCTTAGAGGAAAAGAAATGACACAGATAACCAAGCGATATAAATTGTATAGTTGGTGAAGTGAGATATAATTTGCTTCAGTGCAAGTCGTTTCACTAGGAAAATGATGACAGACCTGTAGCGATGGATTGGAAAGCGTTTGTTAGCGTCATAGTACATTTCCATTATCAAATTGAACTGATGTGTTCAATTAGAGATATACAGTAAATTTGAGGAAGGTTAGTAATGGGCCATGAAGATTCCCAGAGAAGTTGCTATTTTTTTCCTTCTCAGTTTTCATATTCCTTTATATGCCATTAGAGAGGCAAACAGGCAGTAATCAACACAGAGGCAGCCTCGGAAATTGTCTCACAATGAGCCCCTGACCCCTGCAGACAGAAGATCATTTTCTGTGTTCACAGGTGAAGTCTGAAGAAGCACCTATTCCCGAGTCACCTGCTGGGTTGTTTCTGCTCAGCTTCAGAGTCACATGGTTAGTCGGTATTCTCAGGAATTGAGACCAGACGGGAAGCCTTGACATTTGGTGACACAAACACACACACACACACACACACACACACAAAACTTTAGGAATAATGCAAAGCATAGGAAATGCCTTTAGTGCGTCACAGTCTGATAATTTTGCCTTTAGTGCACTGAAGACACTAAAGGCAAAATTATCAGATTACGATGGTGCAACCAGTGACGCGAGTTTCTTCCACTTGTGTGCTCTGGCAACCTCCATGGTAGTATTTGTGCTTCTTTTTCCTGATAAGCACAGCTATAATTTATTCTTCCAACTGGTCTCAATCCTCAACTATACAATATAGAATACACGGTATCTCAAGGCATAGAATGGCTATCATAATATACCACTACATTTATCAAGGCATCTAAATTTTTAAGATATTTTTGCCATTCAACTTGGTAAATTCAAATTAAATTGGTCACAAGTGTGTTTTTTCTCCAGAAATTGGAGATTGAAAAATATAGCCAGTACAAACACAAAGCAAAGCTAAATAAAAGCCCAGCACCATTACCACATGGTATGTTTTCAAAATCCAACAGTGTTCCAGAACGCTAAACACTTAAGTTGGAAGTAGCACTTTACCATGAAAAGGAACCAGCTGTAGGTCCCTCTTTCACAACATATTGTTCAAAACAAAAAAATAACCCCATTGAAAATAAGCCTCGGGTAGATGAGACCCAGAAATCCAATGGTACGAGAAACAAAAGAAAGACAATTGTCATTTTAATAATTAAACTGTGTTTGTAACAGTTTATGAGCCTTGCAGATCCAGCGAGCCTGCTGAATATTAATGAGTAGATTGATTTGTCAACATATTAACACACTGTCAGACATAACGGCATGGAGGAGAGGCGAGGAGACTAGCCAGTGAACTGCTTAGAAATGCTGACTGGGTGCCAGGAAATTTAATCAGAATTGATAAGATGAAGTGAATTATGGTGGTCAGAACCTCCACTGGGGTTTAACATTCTAAACAATCTCAACTTAAGATTCTGGAATTAATTATGTTTAATTTTAATAAAAGAATATTAATCTTATACAATAAGAAGGAACTTTCCAATTATGAGCCAAAGGCTTAAAATGACTTGAAAAATATCTACCAGTAGAGTGATTTTTTTACATATATACCTATGTATACATATTTCAAAATCCAAATAAGGTAGTATCTGCAAAGCATGTCCCATTAGGAAAAGAATCATTTATTTTGATAGCAAGCAAAATACAGTTCATGAGATTTTCTCTAACAAATGATATTTATAGAGAGAAGCTGCTCAGAGGTTTTAGCAAGCACATTGGCATTGTAAATGCTCAAAATTGGCTGTTTATTTGCCATTCAAAATAGAAATATTTCCTGTATATTTCAATTACAAAGTTAGTTTCATTTCTGAATGTACATCATAGTTTAGTTGAAATATATAACACCTGAGTTGTGTGTGGAGATGTCTGAATAGAGGATCAACAAAAATATTCTGTAAGTTTGCTTTCTTCCATAACAACAAAGAATAATACTTCAAAATACAGGATGTTAAAAATCTTATCTAACCCCTGTACTGCTCCCAAGTGCCAATCCACTGAGTAATTATCTAGAATATTACCAAATTGTTCTAGTAATGGAAAATACACAATTTCATGAGCAGCCCAGTTTCTTTTTAATTTGACCCCAAAACAATGAACAAAAATGTTCATTTATTTATACACACTGATAGAACAAACCCAATCCCTTTCCAAATAAAGACTCATCTCAGAGGTTTGAAAGCCATCATCACGTCTCCCCCAGCCTTCTCTTCTCCTGCACAAGTCAGTTCTTTCTTCACCCTCCTGTTCACTGTGGCACAAGCACTCTCTGCTTTATCTACGTTATCTTATAGTCAACCCTCAGGACTGATCTGACTTAAGGGTCAATGAGTCTAATTAAGAGTAAAGTGGGCTGGGCAAGGTGGCTCACACCTGTAATCCCAGCACTTTGGGAGGCCAGGGCGGGCAGATCATCTGAGGTAGGGAGTTTGAGACCAGCCTGACCAACATGGAGAAACCCCATCTCTACTAAAAATACCAGGTGTGGTGCCTGTAATCCCAGCTACTCAGGAGGCTGAGGCAGGAGAATTGCTTGAACCCTGGAGGTAGAGATTGCGGTGAGCCAAGATCACGCCATTGCACTCCAGCCTGGGCAACAAGAGCAAAACTCCGTCTCAAAAAAACAAACAAAAAAAAGAGAGTAAAGTGAAACGACTACTTCCCTCATTACAAAGTACACATTTCTGTTAGCACAACATAAAATAATATTTGATTTGGGGATAAGAAATAGGATCATACTGAGTTTACTGTGGATTTAAAACGCAGATTTCATTCTTACATATATTGTTGATAAGCCAGATTTTCCAATTCTGTACTTAGTCCTTTTGAGGAGGTTGAGAGAGAAGGACCTAAATAGAGGACATAGTTTCAATTGTCTCCTTTAAGTTATTTTACCAGCATGGCCCATAGCTCCAGTCTGTAGTTATTTGGGAAATTATTTGTGTAATCCAATTTGTTTGCTCTTCCTGTTGGCAACTTCTGAACAGAAATTATCCTTAAACCCTTCTATCTCTGCATTCCGGATACTGAACAAGATGGAGCTGAGGACAGATACCTCTATGATTAGATACCTTTCTGTATATTTATGTCCATCTATTCAAGGACCCTTTGGGCAATATTAAGCCAGTTTTTAACCACTATCAATGTTCTCATACCTCTAGCTCCTTGCTACTCAAAATGTGGTTTAAAGTCCAGCAATATTGGATTGCCTAGCAGCCATTAAAATACAGACTATCAGGCCCCACCTCAGAACTACCAAATCAGAATCTTCAGTTTAAGATCTCTTAACTATTTTTCATATGTATGTAAAAGAGAAGCACTTCTTAGCACAGTCATGCTCAACTGTAGCTGCACAGACTTGAGGCACTTCTGCAAATATTGATACAAATATCAATATCCTCTCCTAAGGATTTTCACTTGACCTTTGGTTTGAGTATCAACATTTAAAAATAAAACTTCCCAAAGGATTTTAGTGTGTAGTCCATTAAAACGAACATTGTAAAATAAACATAATCTGCATGGCAGTTACTCTCAGCATCATTCTGATTTTCTAAAAGAAGTCACTGATCTTATGATCTGTTATATTTTGTAAGGTTGTGATGCTCTACCATCCAGAAATATTTTTAGCCAAAATATACAAACCATATGCCTAGTTCATTAAAATGAAACCAAGTCCAGTATGAACATGATCAGAATAATATAAATATATTTTGATTTCTTCTTTAAATTTTGAATCAATTGGGCTTCAGTTTGGAGGCTGCTGTATGGGTGTGTTTAAACAATTTATGATTTCCAAGATCATATCCCCAGTTTTCAGGAGGAAATGAAATTGGATGAAAAGCAAAGGAGTAACCATTGATAGAATAACTTTCTACAGAGGAAAGAAGTGAAAAGGAAAGGTGCCGACTCGAGTCTCTAAAGGTCTTGCACTTCATTGGATTCCAGTAATTGACTCCGGAGCGAGTGAGACGATGATTTCCAGTGGCCTTGTTTGCAGCCGGCAGCCTCTGGTTTCAGTCCCTGAGAGGAGCGTCCCAGTTAGTGTTGCTGAGCAACAGCATGCTGGGTTGAGAGCTGGAATGTGAAGGGTTGCAAAACGATTTTTAAAATAAACACACAACTTCCCATCAGCATGAAGCAAGCCAAAGGGAGAGAAGTACTAAGCACTACACTGTGACAGGTGGTGAGGCAGAATTGAAAGGGAAAAAAAAAGAGAAAACACTTGCCTGAAGGCAAGGAGCTTGAAGGTTGATTGGCGAAGGCTCTATCACCAGAATGATTGTTCTATCTGGTTTCTATTTTGAAAAGACACCTGAATAATTTGGGGTGGAGAGAAGTCGGGGGAAAATGTACTGTGTCTTGACAAAAGAGATCAGCCTTGAGGTTTCACAGGTGATTTCCCGCCTGAAAAATACACATTGTAAAATAAACATAATCTGCATGGCAGTTACTCTCAGCATCATACTGATTTTCTAAAAGAACTCACTGATCTTACGATCTGTTATATTTTGTAGAGTTGTGATGCCCTACCATCCAGAAATATTTTTAGCCAAAATATACAAACCATATGCATACAATATGGGTATTGAAACTTAGAGCTAAGAAAATGGCGATTTAAATTTCTATTTAATGTATTCAGTCTGCCAAATTAGCAAGCATTTTTCTAATGCATTACAGTTTAAATATATTTTACTTTAAATATTTATAAAACTTACGTGCAAAAAAAAGGAATACCCAATCTGTGTGACCTTAAAGGAGCTAAAATCTAATGATGAGAGTGTGGGGAGATAGGCATGTATTGAAATAATAAAAGGAAATAAAATGGGAAATGGAACATGATTGAAAGGTGTGACCTGGGGAACCTATTAAGAATTTAAATATGTCCAGTTACAGTCTTTTCTTAGAGTTTTCTGCAAGCTTTGGATGCCTTTCAGTTTAGCCACAACAATGACACCTGTAAATCTACCTTCTGCATACAAAACACCTGTTGTATCTACACACTTGGTATTTGCTTTAAAATGGAGAATGACTGCAATATAGTGTGTGCAACTTCAAATATAATTCTGTATTTTGTTGTTATTGTTAGAAAAAATGGAATCTATATCATATTCTGATGGAATGCTTCTTTTCATATTAGAACATAAAGCCCTCTGCACCTGCATGTACCATTTAATTTTGTCTTTGTTCAGGTATCCTTGTGCACCTAGCAAATAGGCTGCACAGAACTTCGGCTATCCTAATAGCTGCTGAAAATCGCATTCTGCTAAAAGATAATGTTTGATAAAATTTTCTCTTTGCTTTCCTGACTTTTTTTGTCTCTAAACTGATAGGGCAAGGAGAAAAAATGCTGTACAGGAAGTTAGAAGGAGAGTAACTGTGTTAGCCAAAAATTTATTGTAGCAAAAGAAACATTAGATTTCAAAAAATAAATATTTTTTTTATAATTTATAGGGAACATTATTGTGAATCCATGGCTAGAGACATTTTATAAAGCACAAAACTCTGCTCATGAGGAGAAAATTTTAAAATGGAAATGTACACCATACAATTGTTTAAAATTTTTCCATAAGAAGAGAAAAAAAAGACTTCCCACATGCCCGGTTGTGGCTATTTAAGAAACTTTAGATTTAAGACAAGGTATTAAAAAGATGAAAGGAGAGGATTGAGCTTAAGCATGAATAAAGATAATCAAATTCTCAGAATAATGTTAGAAAGACTCACCCCCCAGAATAAATGAGGAGGTATAATCAGAAAATAATCATACCACTTTTCGAAAAGGTTGGTGTCGTGTTTACTGCAAAAAAAAAGGAGGAACTAGCCACTGCCTGTTTTACTCCTGTGTCCTTCAGGAACAAAGTGGTGGGAGGTGGGGGTATTCAAACTGAGAAAATAGCAGGGGAAGAGGGTACAGGGAACCCAAGAGAATAAAGGATTCTCATTTCCCCTACTGCTTTGGCCCTTGTTCCATCTCTGCTATTTAAACGGCATCTGTTTATTGCCTGAAACCACTGAAAGACCGCACTATGTTCCAATATATCTTACCCCAAGAAACCTAGGTATTTGGATATAGTCCTTTTGCTGTTTTTATAGAAGGAGGTACAGGGTACCAAGAATGTCTGAGGCATTCTTCCCGAAGTATCTCTTTTGCACAGGGCTCCAGATTTCTGAGGGCCCCAGCTCCTTGTGGAGCTGCAGGTAAACTGGAGTTTCGGCATTCCTCTACACTTCCCCACTGGGGCACGAGCATCCTAATCTGCAGCTGTGCCAGATTATGACATTTCATTCTGCTCCACTCCTTACTTCCTTCCCTCCCACAGCCAGACCATGTTCCCTTTCTCCTTTACTTTGTTTTTGAGAGGAATTCATAGAATGGCCCAATTTTGTATGTCTCCCACATTGTCCCTCTCACTACTCTCCTGCAGTTCCAAAGGCATGTCCTACCACCTTCACTCTAGATCTAAATTCTGAATTTTGATGTTAGTTTTGGAACTGGACTCCAGACCCCAGTTGGGCTCTTTTTTCCCTCATTGTTGGCTCTCTTCTGGGACTGCTGTGACTTCTCCAGCTTTACTAGACTGACTGTTCCTTTACAACTGGCTTCCCCTTTCCCTTGTCTTAGTGTCTTTATCCTTGATAAATTACACATGGCAGTCTCTGCTGGGAGCTGGCACCTATGGGAAATGGAAGTATCACAAAAGTGCACTCAATAGCAGCTATGAGATGGGTAAATGTTCAGAGCTGGACACACTACATATTGAAGAAACTAACAGATGTGCTTTTAGAGCCGTGGTAATTTTTAATAAATCATAGATAAAATGAGAGATACCAAGGTATTTAAGACAAGTAGAATTTCTAAAAGGGGGAAAGAATGGATTCTGAAATTATTCAACAAGAAGCTCGATAAAATGAGAGAGATACCAAGGTATTTAAGACGAGTAGAATTTCTAAAAGGGGGAAAGAATGGATTCTCAAATTATTCAACAAGAAGCTCAGTATTTATCCTTGACAAAATTCTAGAATGAATGAATGATTAAATAGATGATTTGCAAATATTTAGAAAACAAATCTTGGCCCTGAGAAGAAAATGACTGAAAGTCAGTATTTGTCAGTGTTAATTTACTTAAAATGTATTATTCCAGAACAACTGCACTTTTTTTTAAGTAGGATTACCAGATTGGTAGAATGAGTCTTACCAAGAACCGATGTGTCTCAATGATAAAGCATTTGAAAAAAAAATAGCCTAAAATAGCCTTTGGAGAAGATGGTAAATATGAGCTACATAGGAATAGTTCTAGGAGGAAGCACTGCCTGCTTTTAAGACTTGCTCAAAGAATAATTAATAGGCCTGGCAGTTGGTAATGTGTTTTGTGATAGAGTCAGAAAGCCCTATGTTTAGGCCTTATCCTGAAAAAAGTTCTAATAATTGTATTAATACATAGCAGATAGGGTTATTCGGTGTGGACATGACAGAAAGCTGGGAGAATTAACGATATGAGGCAGAGCTATGGTCACAGAGATGCACATACACATATACACACATCCTTGCATTCAAGCACATAAAAGTGTGGTGGAAACATAACTAAGAATTTAATTATGACTGTAAAAATAAAATATTAGTTAATTTTTGAGATAATTATCCACTTATAATGATAAGTTAATGGCATAATATGGCCGCAGTCTGCCATAGTGTTTAAGAGCACAGGCTTTGAATTCCAGTCCCCCTGGGTTTCAAATTCAGCTGTATTGCCTAGGAGCTGTCTGACTTTGACCAACTTACATGGCCTTTTGAAGCATCACATTTTCCTTTTATTAAAATGGAGATTAAAATAATAACTACTTTCAGGGGGTTGTTATAAGGACTAAATAAGAATATGAATGTAATTTTTTAAAAAAGAATGAAAACTCCTCAATCCTAGGCTATATGAATAATATATTTGCGTATAATTCAAATTGGCAGTTAGTGAGGAAAATGTTGGTCAGTGATGATCACTGAATTTTAACAGGGACATTGAGTAGAGCTAGTGAATATTAAAATCGAGGTGTACAGGAGGACTAAGCAGGCTGAAAGATCTGAAGGAACTACAGAGGTGAGATTAAGGGGAATGAATCACTGTCTCCAAAGATGTAAAGAACTGTCATATAGAATAAAGTTCTCCATTGCATCTAAAACATAAATAGGACTAATGACAGTAAGTTATAAAAAGAAAACACTTTTTTTTTTTTTTGCTTTGAGTAGGATATGAATTAAAGGTCAAAGATTCAAAATGGTGTATTGTGTCATGATGTCATCTGTGGTCTGGGGAGGGGCATGCATGTGCCTTTGCAACTAGATTGTGAGCTTTTCAGGGTCAGGGCTTGATCATTAACTTTTTATTTCATAAGTAATTGCCAACAGGAATTAAGGAAGATTTGATGAATGAACAGATAAATGAATGATTTATACATACATAATACATCTGAGGCTATTTTATTACATGAATATTGTATCAATGTAGACATGGCCAGTAAAGAGAATATTGGAAGGAAAAAAGCCTCTAGACTGTGTTCAAAAATGTTTAGTAAAATGCATTTTGGATGGTATAGTTAATGCTGGATTGTATACAACTTGATTAATAAAAAGGATATTTTAAGAGTTCCAGAAAAGTAACAAGCAGAACAGAATTCTCAACTACAAATGACGGACCTATTTTCTCACTAATACCATGGTCCCAACATTTAGCTATAGGTGCTAACATTTAATAGTTCATTATTTCTGTTGTGTGCTTCCAAAAGCCACAAAATGTATGTATACACACACACACACATTTATTTATACATACACGTTTCTCCTCTAATTCTCTCCTTATATCCTTAACCATTTTCTCTTGGAGGTAGTTGCCATTGCCTTGTTGTGCTTACGCAGGTCACTTGGGTTGGGTACTGTGGCGTAGTCAGACTAATGATTGTATGCTTCATTCAGCAGAACAATTTTTTCATTTTTACTTATTCCATTCCCTTCAGACACTTCTAGTTTCCCCTCTGATAGTACTTCCCTCCCCATTATGCAGTGTGGTTCACTGTTGGGGCCCATTTGGGCACAAACCAGACCTTTTGTTGAGTTACTGTACTCCTGCCTTTCTAATTACAGAATTCCAAACAGAATGAGTGAATTAATGACATGAATTTATTTCCTGCAGTGTCTAGGGCAGCGTAATGCTGCAGCAAGCTTGCAATAGCACATAAGCTCTCCCTTCACTCCTTGTCCTCCATTTTTGCCGTGTGACTTCACAGCAGCAAGAATGGAAGGTGCACTTTACTCACCAGTGAGTAAATCATGTGAATGGATATTTTAAAGCACATGCCCTATACGCAGTTCACAGAACTATACTTTAAAAGCTCTCTGAGAACACATGCTTGGAATATGAAAATGTACTGAGTACTGTATTTCTTCAGGTATCCTAGGTAAGGCAAGAGTGTATAGGCATAGGCAACATTTAAATGTGTGTTGTTGCATTTCATTTCTCCAAATAATTGTTTGATATTTGACTCTACAGCCCTTCAGGGCAGGCAAATACTTGGAACATTAGCACCATACATATATGATTCTCAATTACCAAAAGACTGTAGAAGTCACTTTTCCTTGCCTGACACTGGGAAGGATTCTGATTGAAGGAAGCAGTCTTTGTTCCTCTGGTCTCATGTGACAGTCTGTATCTTCAGGTCCATACAGGTTGATGCACACCAAAAAGTGGATTCAAAGCTGCCTATTCAAGACTTGGTGATAGGGAAAGATGAGGAGTTAATTTTCATTTTCGTTTATCAGCTGCCTGTTTGATTAAGATTTTTGGTAGGAAGAGCCATCTTTCAGACATAATGCCTAGGGTAGGTTAAGGGCAAAAATTAACTCTTTGAAATATAAATGCTTCCATTAGGTTGGCAGATTTCACTAAGCTCTTTTTAGGAAGAAAATGCTAAAATTCAAAAAAAGAAACATGGAAGTTATTACAAGAATGAGAAGTGTGAGGGAATGACTTTAATAAATAATGAACTATTAATGACGTATACTGAAAATATAATGTCCAGAAAAGGAGAGTGAGAACTCCATCACATGGTACTGTGGGTAACTAGGATGATTTTCAGACTAGATAACGATGAGTATTACTTTTTCTTCATAAATTACACTCACAGACTCCCCAGTCACAAGCAGAGTACTAGGCCAGAGGGATTGTGGTTCTAACCCCTCACAGAACATTTCTTGTTAAATAGACTTCTTTCCTGTCTTCCTCTAGAAAGTCTATGAAGGCTGATATAATTCCAATACATTGGTTATTTTTGAAAGCAAAAGCAAAGTGAAAGCAATTCAAGTGTTTTCTTCTTGGGCTGTTGGTTTTCAGGCTCCAAGTTTATCATGAGATATGATCCATGTTATGATGTATTTTTTCCATACAAATATGATGTTCAGATGTCTGTCATTTTAATTCAATACTGTGTGAACCATTGTGTGTATTCAAACGTCTAGCATGTTTTATAACAAAATTAGTAAATGCTTTATCTTGAATATTAGTTTTATCCTGCCCATATTGTAAGACATATTTAAATGATGTACATATAAACAAAATTTCTAAACTAAAGAAAGTATTAAAGAGTAGACCAATTGAAATTCATATCATACAATAGACTCTAATACTTCTTCCATAATTACTTCCAACTTCTTTTTTTTTTTTTTTTTTTTTTTTTTTTTTTTTTTTTTAGTATCCAAAATAAAATGAAGGCCAAAGTTTCAGTATTCTTAAGAGGACTTTTTTTTTGGTTCTAGTGCCTTGTCACTATGCTGCATTTAACTGTGTGAAATAGCAGATGTGAAATAAACTATAAATGAATTATGCATATGTTACAGATTTGTCATCTATTTTTACTGATAATTTTTTTCAGCCATTGATCTTATCAACAATTTGCTGCAAGTAAAAATGAGAAAGCGCTACAGTGTGGATAAGACCTTGAGCCACCCTTGGCTACAGGTAAACAATAATCACTGAGTTTTCTTAGTTGAATGAGCTTCTAAATATTTATAGGATTTTGATATTTAGAAATCTTTTGCAATAATTTTTAAAGTGTGATTATTCTAATATCAATTTATTTGCTCAAATGCATGCAACTTCATAGGATTTAATAACAATTTAGTGTTTCTAAACATTTTTCTCTACCAGGATAATTTGATAGAAGAGATACACACACGCATATACACACACACACACAGCCCAAAACCAAAAGGCAAAACCAAAAATAAATAAATAAACCAAGGATCATAACAGACCTCAGAGGACCAGATTTCAAAAGCATCTGTATGTGTAATCCTGATAAATGTACAAATAGATGCCCATCTGGTCATGCACTGTACTCATTTAGAAGCTATATTTTTAAATGCTAGGTTATTATGTATGGAACAAATGCATGGCAAATACAAAGTATATGGATGTGCTTTATTATTTTCACATAGAATTTAAACTTTAGGAAACTAATACTCTGAAATACTGAAAGATTATTTGTAGGCATTAAATTTCAAAGGAATACCGGCATTCCTGATTGCTTGACTGCAAACATTAATTGCCCACTCTTTGATCCATGCTATCATATAAACAGTATGTATTTGCAAAGGTTAGACAAATAGGATGGCTTTGGTGCTGACGCTGTCACTTGAGGATGCGTGATGAAAGATTCAGCGCTGTTAGAGTGGAAGGAAAAGGGTAACTCGTAGATTGCAGAAACTGACATCATATGAAACAGTATGTTGAGTTGTAATGATCTCTATGGTAATATTTTGGAATTTCTTCTTCAGGACTATCAGACCTGGTTAGATTTGCGAGAGCTGGAATGCAAAATCGGGGAGCGCTACATCACCCATGAAAGTGATGACCTGAGGTGGGAGCAGTATGCAGGCGAGCAGGGGCTGCAGTACCCCGCACACCTGATCAATCCAAGTGCTAGCCACAGTGACACTCCTGAGACTGAAGAAACAGAAATGAAAGCCCTCGGTGAGCGTGTCAGCATCCTCTGAGTTCCATCTCCTATAATCTGTCAAAACACTGTGGAACTAATAAATACATACGGTCAGGTTTAACATTTGCCTTGCAGAACTGCCATTATTTTCTGTCAGATGAGAACAAAGCTGTTAAACTGTTAGCACTGTTGATGTATCTGAGTTGCCAAGACAAATCAACAGAAGCATTTGTATTTTGTGTGACCAACTGTGTTGTATTAACAAAAGTTCCCTGAAACACGAAACTTGTTATTGTGAATGATTCATGTTATATTTAATGCATTAAACCTGTCTCCACTGTGCCTTTGCAAATCAGTGTTTTTCTTACTGGAGCTTCATTTTGGTAAGAGACAGAACGTATCTGTGAAGTAGTTCTGTTTGGTGTGTCCCATTGGTGTTGTCATTGTAAACAAACTCTTGAAGAGTCAATTATTTCCAGTGTTCTATGAACAACTCCAAAACCCATGTGGGAAAAAAATGAATGAGGAGGGTAGGGAATAAAATCCTAAGACACAAATGCATGAACAAGTTTTAATGTATAGTTTTGAATCCTTTGCCTGCCTGGTGTGCCTCAGTATATTTAAACTCAAGACAATGCACCTAGCTGTGCAAGACCTAGTGCTCTTAAGCCTAAATGCCTTAGAAATGTAAACTGCCATATATAACAGATACATTTCCCTCTTTCTTATAATACTCTGTTGTACTATGGAAAATCAGCTGCTCAGCAACCTTTCACCTTTGTGTATTTTTCAATAATAAAAAATATTCTTGTCAAAATATGTGTCCACCTCATTGAATTATTTTCATTCATCATTCACACTAGGGTTTTCAGGCCAACTAGAAGCAGAAGTGTCTGCTCAAAAAGCAGGAAAAAAGCTCATAGTGTAGAATGTAGTTTTATCTACTCTGAAGCAGTAAAAGTATGTTTCAAAGTGGAGTGAGGCCTTCCTGTCTTGCATGTGGTTTAATGTCTAATAGAAAGGAAGGCTTTCAAAGTGAAAAGTGACCAAAGCCAAACAGAGTGCTTGGAGGCATAGTTAGGATGACTCTGAGTAGTTGGAATATTGCAAATAGCATCTTAATGTAGCTTCCTGATTTAGTCAATATAAGCTGGAGATTTATTAGAATACCAGATCTGGTTTCTTTTCATATGATCTAAAGATGGTTCTGAGGTGAACCAAAAAATACTAGAAAGTAATCCCTAAACAGGAAGGCGCCTCAAGTGAAGTTCTACAGCCTGGAGAAGACAAATTGGCCCTAACAGATTTGAGGTATATAATATGAATAATGTGGGCTGTTTTCCTTAGTAGCAGGATGGGAATAGCATACTATGTAACAGAAAAAAAATTGTAATTAATGTTTGGAAGAATGTTACAAGAGTTGTGGAACACTTGAATATATTAGATAAGTATGTTAAGACTGTACTCTTTCCACTTGGAGGAATGAGGGGACAATAGATAATCTTTCCAATGATTAGTCTCTGTTTTGTATTACTATTGAACTTTAACAAGCATAAAAATTTTAAAGTTCCTTCATCTACTTTTCTCTAGGGGTAAGGTGTGTGTGTGTGCGTGTGCTCATGCATGCACAAGTGAATTTGCATACACAAGCATACATGTACCACCAACTTGAAAGAATAGAATGTAAATCAGTAAGACAATAACTCTCTCGCCAACCTAGGAATATAACTGACACCTTTTCTATGATACCTTTTCTAAGCAATTTCAGGAAAATGGAAAAGGAGTGGAAGCATATAAAGTTTTTCCCTCTTAATATGTGCATAATATAAATTAGAGGCTTATTGTTTGAATTATGATAATTTATATAGTTTATATGCCTATGTTTTATCAGCTGCAGTATAAAATGTAATCAATAACTTTTCTTGCTTGATATGGGATTCTAAAAGGATTATAGGAAAAGAAACTATGATAATATTATCCATATAGCATAAAATATCCTAGAGTCCTTGATGATTGGCAAGAGTAACCAAATATTACTGTACATTATAAAACCACACAGAAGTTGATTATCCATGCAGCAAAAAATTATTTCACATCTGTTCTACACAGCTCTTTGCTAGATTCTAAGATTTTGTAATGTGAATAAGACATGGTCCCTGCACAAAATAAATTTATTATATAGAAGTGAGTAAACAAATTTGGTGCTTTTAGAAAATAAGATGTAAAGGTATAAAGCATCATGGAGAACAGTTAATAATGGAGAAAGAAAGCAACAGAATGATGTTTGAGCAGAGCTAGAAAAAATCATAGGAATATACCTGGCTGAAAGTAGGAGAAAACAGCATGAACGAAGACATGAAGGTCCAAAGAGGACTGTTAGAAAGACAAAAGTACTTCTTTATAACAGAAGAATAAAGGTAAGGAAGAACTGAAGAAGTCCATCCAGTAGAAATGGGTGATGATCTTGGTCTGGAGGCCCTTGTGTGTTATTCTGGGTATTCGGGATTTATTCTGTGTAAATCCCAGGAAACCAACATTGTTTAAGCTGAAAGGAAGGATTAATCAGAAGAAGTTAGAGATGTAGAGTGAGTTCACATTTTAACATTTGTATATGAAGTTCCTGTAGGACACCCAAGTTTGAAATGTTCTAAAAGTAGTTAGCTATGAGTCTGGGGTTTAGGAAAGAAATCTGGAATTGAAGATAGAGATTTGAAAGTCAACATCCCACAATATGTTAATGGGGAATGACTCATCCCTGGGGGAAAATAAATATAATGAAAGGAAAGTGGTCTTAGGGCACAAACCTGAGAAGTATTGATTTGGAAGCATCCGTCAGAATATGAGGAAAATTGAAAAGGAATTTTCAGAGGTAGAATCAAATGGAGTAATATTACAGAAATCAAGAGAAGAAATAATTTCAAGGATTAAGTAGGTAACAGCAGAACATGTTATGGCAAGATCATGGATTTAGCCTTTTGGGGGCACCCTTAGCAACTATTTCAGCAGTTTGTAGTGAACAGGCCTTTCCTGCTGCATTCAGAGTAGCTATGTCTAAAGAATTTCTACATGGCAATGATACTGACACAGCCTATACTGCAGTGTCATCAAGCAAAGGGGTGAGAAAACAACTGCCAATGTCAAGGAAAAAAGTGGGCCACTAAGAGTCATGCCACTTTCCGCCACCAGCAATATTAGTGAAGATGCAAAGACTCCAATTTTAGTAAATCAGCACCCACTTCTGTGCTAAATACCAGCAATAAGTTTGCCAAGACTTCACATCCATGGTATATTATAAAAAATAACGTGGGCAGGTGAGTAGTTTATATTTAATACAAGATGCAGATTAGCATTTTTGATGCAGAAAAGGTATCTTTTATCATTATGACAAAAGTAAAAGAAGTGACAGAAACTCATTTGAGGAAAGATGTGTCCTCTATCATTGTCACAGAGGCAATATTTCTTCAAACAACCATATTATTGTCAGCTCACCCAAGATGCTATGAAAATTGCTAGTCTCTATGTATCCAGAACCATTAGAGCAAACTACCATGGTTCTTGCTTTTGGCCTGAGCAAGGGGACAGCCTTGAGAGAAATGTTTTCATCAGTGATGCTTTTTATATGTCCATTATCCCTAAGGAAGAAATAATCTTTGAGTTTAGTGAATACACACTCTGATAGAGACAATTTTGAGAAATCTGTGGTCAGCCGTTTCATTGAATGTATATAATAAGTACAGTGATTAAAATAAGAAAGCCATCTGTCCCCTGCTCTCTTCATTCATTATCCAATCAATATTCAGTTTGACGACCTTCATAAAGTAACTAAATTTTGCATACCCTTTGTTTAGGCCTATCTTAAGGAACCAAATACTAGTTCATCTGAAGACACATTAAGGCCCATGGAGAAGGGTCTGCTTCCTTTAATTGCCAAAAGGTTGCACACTCTTTCATCTCTGATCTTTCCACATTGCCTGAAACATTGTTCTCTCTGCCCCCTCCCTCTACTGTGTTAATGCCTATTAATCCTTTTGCCATTTGTTTGGCCTATGTCTCCTGTCTTTTTTGTTCCCCTGCTCCTCTTTAACTGCCTCTTTTGTGCTAGATACATATTTTTAGTGTAATATTTTAATTCCTTTGTTGAATTTTTACTTTGTTTTAGTTATTTTACTGATGATTCCTCTAGGGATTATAATATGCATATTTACTTATCGCTACTTCAAATTAACCCTAACTTAATTCCAGTGAAATATACGAAATTTGCTCCAATATAGCTCCATTCCCACCACCCTTTTTTGTGATATTATTGTCATATATATTACAGTTGTATGTATTGGAACCATTTTGTAATAGTGTTTTATGCAATTATTCTTTAAATCAGTTAAGAGAAGAAAGGAGAAAAATATTTTTTCCTTTACATTTACTTACCTTTTCCATTGTTCTTTATTTTTTTCATGTAGATTAAAGGTATTATTTATTGAGTGTCATTTCGATTCTTCCTGAGTATCTTTCTTTAGTGCTTCCTTGAGGCAGGTCTGCTAGCAACAAATTCCCAGTCTTTGTATATCTGGCAATGTTTTTATTTCACCTCAGTTTTTGAAGTAAAATTTTGCTGGGTATAAAATTATTCATTGACAGATTTTTTTCCCTCAGTATTTTAAATATGTCATCCTGCCACCTTTTACCCTCTATTATCTCTCATGAAAGATCACCTTTAATCTTACTGTGGTTTCCTTACATGTGATGAATTGCTTTTCTCTCACTGCTTTCAATATTTTCTCTTTGTCTTGCAACAGTTTAACTATGATGTGTCTAGATGTTTTTTGTTTGTTTGTTTGTTTGTTTGCTTTTTCTTTGCGATTAGCCTACTTGGGTTTGTTGCAGTTCTTGGATGTGTAGATAAATAGTTTTCCATCCAATTTGAGAAAAATTAGGCCATTATTTCTTCAAAGACTTTTCTCTCCCTTCTTATCTTATCTGTCTGGGACTCACATTACATATAAATTGGAGTGCTTTGGTGAGTGGCAAAGGTTTCTGAGGCTCCATTCATTTTTCTTCATTCTTGTACTTTGTGTTCTTCAGATTGGTTAATCTATATTGATGTGTCTTCAGCTTCATTGGTTCTTCCTTCTACCAGAACAAATCTGCTGTTAAGTACCTCTGGTGATTTTTTCTTTCTTTCTTTGGTTCTATTTTATTATGAAATACACTTATCTTTTTTAAGAAATATTTTATATTGACCGAGTCACTGTTATTATACTATCCTTTAATTCTTTACATGTGTTCTCCTGAGTCTTTAAAGCATATTTTTAACAGCTGCTCTGAAGTCTGTCTATTAGCTCCAACATTTGGGTCTTCTCCCTCTCTTTCCACCTCATCACAGACAATTTCCATTGAAATCCCCAAATTGTGATGTATGCATTCACACTTTGTTGTTGCTTTTTCATGCCTTGTTGAAAACTGGATGTTTTAAATAATGTGTCATAGCAACTCTGTATTGTGATCCATCCCCCCAGTAGCTGTTGCTGTTGCTATTTGTTTGTTTAGTAACTTTCCAAAATTATTTCTCTAGAATCTATCTTCCGCATAGTAGGCAGCTGCTGATGCCTCTGATGGGTGTTTTGTTTTTTTAATTTTTTTTGTTGTTGTTGTTTTTACTTTAAGTCTGCCTGCCTAGGAGCCACCTCTGTAACAGAAGAGCTTAGTGGTCAAACAATAATAGTTCAGACATTGTGTTTAAGTACCTTGAGCCAATAAAGCTTCTACCCTTTTCTGATGTATCTAAGTGTGAGTTAAGTTCAAACAGTTAATACATTGCCCCAGCTCCTTTTACTTTGTGTGTGTGCAAGGCCTTACATTCAGTCAGGGAAGAGTAGATGCCTAAGGCTTTCTTCAGTCTCTTCTGAGTGTGTATGGAGCCTTATAAATACATGTAGCCTTTCAGCCACCAGGGATATGTAGAAACTTTCTCTGTATCTTCCTATTAAATTTCTGATTGTTCTACTAGTCTTTTCATTGCCCCAATCAGTATTCTAACCTAACAGAGTTGCAACACTGGCCTTCCATGCATCAGTATTCCAACTTAAAGAGAGCTGCAACATTGTCCTTCCATGACTGTTTGCAACCGACATTGCTATTGTCAGCCCCCTCCATTAGCAAGGTTTCTTTTTTCCCAGCCTGCCTCACTCTAGTAGAACTACCTTTTCAGAGGGCAGATAATAGGGGATAATGGGAGCAAGCTAAAAGGCCATAGATTCCCATTATTCTTACTTAGTTTTAGTAGTTTTTCTCAAATAAATGCTTAGTAATTTCATGTCTGCTCTTGGCCAATTTCTAAAGTCCTAAATTTGTTGTTTCAACAACTTTTCCAGTTATATCATTGCCCTTTGGGAAAGGATTTGCTGAGGGTTTCATGTTGCTATTCTAGAAGTCCCCAGAGATTAAACTAATTTAAGAATGTTCATAAGACATTAAACAAAATTTATATAATCTATTATAAATAAAAATACAAAATGAGTTAGAAACATTCAGAGAATTCCAAGTTTTCTCTTGTTTTCAAATTTCTTATGATGAGCTACTAAACTATCAGGTCATTAAATGTTAATTCTCTTGAGAGTAAAACATCTAATTTAAAAATTACATTTAATCCATTTCTTCCTCTTGTGGGCTCTGAGTGTCTGAACATTATGACTCCCTGTACCCAAATGGGTAAAAGCATTCTCTATCTCTTTAACAAAATATGAGTGGGTGTAGATGTAGCCCACATAAACCTTTAAACCCTAAGAGCTAATCTCATCTAACAGCAACATGCCATTCGAGGAGGACCTGCCAAATTGTTTTTCCATATACAAAAATGTAGCACCAGGGATAACTATTCTGCATAATTTCCTCAGCATTGTGAGCTCCTTTGTTTCTTTGTCCTTCTGATTTGAGTTGTTTATTTTTCAACTCACTCTAAACTTTTCTTGCGCTTTCAGTGAACGAACTGTTTTTTGTTTTGTTTGTTTGTTTGTTTAATTTGAGTAACCTTCTAACTGACTCTTCTCCTTATGCTTTCTTACCTCCATTGAAACAGACTCCACCACCACAGTCACCAGTTGTTCCTGGTGTGTTTGGTTTCTAACAACAAATTATTGTTTGATTTTCTACAAGCTCAGTCAAACACACACACACACACAGACACAGACACACACACACACACATATATGTATATATGTCAGCATGGATCTTCTTTATCCTTCTAGCAAACATTTTCTATATTTTATTTCTCTACCAAATTTGTGACATTTTTTCTCTTTGCTTTCTGTGTGTATATCCCATAAAATAAAATCCTATTTTCGTTTAAGTTTTACTTTGGGTTTGGGGATACATGTGATGGTTTGTTCCATAGGTAAATTTGTGTCACACTCAGGTCGTAAATTTGTTCTACAGATTTAAAATCCTAATTTTTATCACCAATAAATCTCTTCTCATAAGAATGATCAATGGCCTTTAACTTAATATTGATCAATTCTCTCAATATAGTGTAGAGGTTAAAAACCCAAATGTGTAGACAGACAAAACTTGGCTTGAATTCTGGGTGATAATGAAAACATTGTACTATCATGTCTTTTTCAGGGTGTTTAAGAGATTAAATGGAATAATGAATCTAAAACAGTGAATATTTGTCCCATGGCATTGATAACAGATTCAATAAGTAATATTTATTATTATTTAGCCATTCAACAAATATTTTCAACCACTTTTTATGTGCTGGCAATATAGTAGATGAAAATATTGATGTGGTTACTTCCCATATTCCCTATGGCCTTCCTTCTCTGATGTCCTGCCTCCATCTGTTTTGGTGAGGTAATGAAAAGGACATGAACTTTGAAGCTGGACAGGTGTGGATCCAAGTCCTACTCCAAGACTGGCGTGAACTTAGGCAAAGTACTGTAAAGTCTCTGAGCCTTATTCTTCTCAGGAGTAGGACTATGATGATATATATTTTCCAGTGCAGTTGGGATAGCTAAGTAGACACATATTTAAATTTCTTAGCCAAAATCCTGGCATATATTGCAGTTCAACAAATGCTAATCTACTCCTCACACCTACCTCTGTATGTGGTTCCTAATGTTTTCTTATTTTGTCTGTTAATATTTTTCCCTCTGAAATGATTTATTTCCATGAACTCAGCTATTACCTTCACTCCCAAAAGTACAATCCAATTTCATCTCTATGAATTGATAGAACATTTTTTATCTGAAGGTCCAACCATGTTTTAAATTCAACAGATCTAAAATCACAATTGTTATTTTAGCCTCAAATCAGCTGTACTATATAGACTTCTAAGTGTAACCTTTCAGGCTTTTCTTCCTCTAATGCACTCTACACTCCACAGCCAGATTTATCTTCCTCCAAATTGCTTTCATCATCGTACTCATGTATTTTGAAATTTTCAAAGACTTTGCTCACAGTTATCTACAAGATAAATGAAAATGTCTTCATGTTACAAAAACTGTGGGGTCCAAATATTAATAAAGTACTGATATGGCTTGGCTGTGACCCCAACAAAATCTTATCTTGAATTTTATCTCCCATAATTCCCATGGGTTGTGGAAGGGACCTGGTGGGAGGTAAATGAATCATGGGGGCAGGTCTTTCCTGTACTGTTCCCTGATACTGAATAAGTCTCAAGAGATCTGATGGTTTTATAAAGGGGAGATCCCCTGCATATGCTCTCTTGCCTGCCACAAAAGATGTAACTTTGCTCCTCCTTCCCCTGCCATAATTGTGAGGACTCCCCAGCCATGTGGAACTGTGCAATTAAACCTCTTTTCTTTATGAATTACCCAGTCTCAGCTATGTCTTTATTATCAGCATGAGAGCAGACTAATACAATAAATTGGTACTGGGAGTGGGGAGCTGCTGTAAAGATGCCCAAAAATGTGGAAGCAACTTTGGAACTGGGCAGCAGGCAGAGACTGGAACAGTTTTGAGGGCTCAGAAGACAGGAAGATAGGGAAAAGTTTGAAACTTCCTAGAGACTTGTTGAATGGCTTTGACCGAATGCTGACCATCTCAGAGTGAGATGAGAAACTTGTTGGGAAGTGGAATAAACGTGACTCTTGCTGCATTGTAGCAAAGAGACTGGCAGCATTCTGCTCCTATCCTAGAGATCTGCAGAACTTTGAACTTTGAACTTGAGAGTGATGATTTAGGGCAGAATAAATTTCTAAGCAGCAAAGCATTCAAGATATGGCTTCGGTGCTGTTAAAAGCATTCAGTTTTATGTATTCACAAAGATACAGTTTAAGATTGGAACTTACGTTTAAAAGGGAAGCAGAGCATAAAAGTTCAAAAAATTTGCACCCTGACAATGTGATAGAAAAGACAAAGCTATTTTTCTGAGGAGAAATTCAAGCTGGTTGTAGAAATTTGCATAAGTAATGAGGAGCCAAATGTTAATCACCAAGACAATGGAGAAAATATCTCCAGGCCATGTCAGAGACTTTGTTGGCAGCCCTCGGATCACAGGCTTAGAGACCTAGAAGGAAAAAATGGTTTTATGGGCCAGGCCCAGGGCCCCCTGCTCTGTGCAACCTTGGGACTTGGTGCCCTGCATCCCAGCTGCTCCAGCTGTGGCTAAAAGGAACCAAGGTATAGTTTGGGCCGTGGCTTCAGAGGCTGCAAGCCCCAAGTCCTGGCAACTTCCATGTGGTGTTGAGCCTGTGGGTGCACAGAAGTCAAGAACTGAAATCTGGGAACCTCTGTCTAGATTTCAGAGGATGTATGGAAATGCCTGTTTGTCCAGGCAGAAGTTTGCTACAGGGTTGGAGCTCTCATGGAGAACCTCTGCTAGGGCAGTGCAGAAGAGAAATGTGGGTTCAGAGCTCCCACACAGAGTCCCCCCTGGGGTACTGCCTAGTGGAGCTATGAGAAGAGGGCCACTGTCCTCCAGACCCCTTAATGGTAGATTCACTGACAGTTTGCACTGTGTGCCGGAAAAGCTGCAGACAACACCAGCCCATGAAAGCAGCCAGGAGAGGGGGGTGGGGGGCACTGTACCATGCAAACTACAGGGGCAGAGATGTCCAAGACCATGACAACCCAGCTCTTGCATCAGCATGACCTGGACATAAGACATGGAATCAAAGGAGATCATTTTGGAGCTTTAAGATTTGTCTGCCCCACTGCATGGTTCCTATAGTCCCTTCATTTTGGCCAATTTCTCTCATTTGGAACGGGTGTATTTACCCAATGCCTACACCCCCATTGTATATAAGGCGTAACTAACTTGCTTTTGATTTTACAGGATCATAGGTGGAAGGAACTTACCTTGTTTTAGATGAGATTTCGAACTGTGTACTTTTGAGTTAATGTTGAAATGAGTTAAGACTTTGGGAGACTGTTGGAAAGGCATGATTGGTTTTGAAATCTAAGAACAAGAGATTTGGGAGGGGTCAGAGGTGAAATGATATGGTTTGGCTGTGTCCCCACCCAAAACTTATCTTGAATTTCCATCTGCAAATTTTCTGAACTTTCATGCTCTGCTTCTCTTTTAAACTAAGTTGTAGTTCCCATAATTCTCACATGTCATAGGAGGGACCTGGTGGGAGGTAATCAAATTATGGAGGTAGGACTTTTTCGTGTTGTTCTCATGATAGTAAATAAGTCTCATGAGATATGATGGTTTTATAAAGGGGAGTTCCCCTGCACATGCTTTCTTGCCTACCACCATGTAAAACATGACTTTGATCCTCCTTCACCTTCTGCCATAATTGTGAGGCCTCCCCAACCACGTGGAACTGTGAGTCAATTAAACCTCTTTACTTTATAAGTTACCCAGTCTCGGGTATGTCTTTGTTAGCAGTGTGATAACAGACTAATACAGTAAATTGGTACCAGGAGTGGGGTGCTGCTGTAAAGATACCTGAAAATGTGGAACTACGTCAATAAAAACTCCAGGTATCCCATGGATTTCTGGACCATAGATATGAATGTCAGGGCTTTGATATAATTTTCACCTCATTGATTTCTCATTTTGATATCAAGACAAGAATCTGAACAAGGTATCTTCTAACATATGTTTTAATTCATAGATTTTTGCAAAAGCCATGGTTTAATTTGGGTGGGTCCAAGTCCTAACTTCAAGACTTGTATGAAATTAGACAAACTACTTTAAACTCACTGAGCCTTATTCTACTCAGGAGTAGAACTGCAATGACAATAACTGCAATGAAATAACAGTGTATCAATAATGCATACATTTTATCAACTCTTTTAATATAAATGTATCTATTTTTAATTGGCAATAATTGTGTATATTTATGGAAAACAATGTGATGTTTTTATCTATGTGTACATGGTAGAAAGATTAAATCAAGGTAATTAACACATTCATCAACTCACCAACGTATCTTTCTTTTTAGTGGTAAGAATGTTAAAAATGTATTCTTTTAGCAATTTTGAAATATACAACAAATTATAATTAACTGTGGTCACCATGCAATGCAACAGATCACTAAAACATATTCCTGTAGTCTGACTGAAACTTTGTAAACTTTCATCAACATCTCCACTTTCCCCATCCTTCTACTTGCTACCTCAGCCTCTGGTAACCACCTTTCTACTCAGTTTCTATGACTTTGAGTTTTTTAGATTTCACATATAAGTGAGATCATACAATATTTGCCTTCCTGTGCCTGACTTATTTCACTTTTATAATATCCTCCAGGTCCATCCATTTTGTCATAAATGACAGCATTTTCTTCTTTTCTCAGGCTGTGTAGTATCTCATCATGTATATATACTGAGTTTTATTTGTCCATTAACCTGTTGATGAATACTAATGTTGCTTTCATATCTTGGCTATTGTGAATAATGCTGAAATGAACATGGGAGTGCAGATATCTCTTCAACACCACTTTCAATTCCTCTGGATATATACCCAGAAGTGGGATTGCTGGATAATATTTTCAGTTTTCTTTATGTTTTCTAATTCTCTAAGATAAATGCTGTTTTGAAAAAGGAAATGTCATATCCTTATGTGGACCTCTTTTGTATCATACATTGTGTTTAGGAACTTCTGAGAATAGACAGTTTCTTTAAGTGAATATGGACTACGAGCTACTCCCTGCTGCAAAGGGTGAACATTTTTTGTAAATTCATTTCTGTACCTTAAGTGAAATAGTAAGATATTGAATTAAGATTTTTTTCTGGGAATGGAAGAATCTTCACGTCTTACGTGGTTTTAAAGAACGTATTGGGTGGGGATGGTGGCTCACATCTGTAATCCCAGCACTTTGAGAAGCTGAGGCAGAAGAATCACTTTGAGCCCAGGAGTTTGAGACAAGCCTGGGCAACAAAGCAAAACCCTGTCTCTACAAAAAATAATAAAAAAATAAAAATTGCCAGGTTCTGGGGTGTGCACCTGTAGACCCCAGCCATTCAGGAATCTGAGAGGGAGGATCCCTCAGTCACAGGAGTTTGAGGTTGCAGTGGGTTATGATCACACCACTGAACTCCACGCCTGTGTGACAGGGCAAGACTCTGTCCCCACCACACCCCAATTTTTTTTCTCCCACCTCAGGCCCCTGAGTAGCTGGGACCACAAGCACACACCACCTCACCTAGCTAATTTTTTTATTTTTTGTAGAGACAGGTTTTGTTGTGTTGCCCAGGCTGGTCTCAAACTCCTGAGCTCAAGCCACCCACCCACCTTGGCCTCCCAAAGTGCTGGGATTACAGGCGTGAGCCACCATGCTTGGCCTGAGTCTTTTCTTTTTGGGATATTGAGCTTGGCTTGCTCAGAGAACTGAGGTTGAGGTTTATTTCAGTTTTGAACACTGAGTGATCTCAATTATCAAGGAACTTCAAATGGATTATTTTTATTTTCTCCTCATAATTTTGTCTCCACACTTGAAGGTAGATAATATCTAGTATTGGTTGACTGCTGGATTCCACTACCTTCCCAGAAACAGGGATTGCTGGAGACAAATACCTGAGTGTGACCCGTATATGTAGGTCTCATATAAAATCTCTAACAAACTCGATTTTTTGCAGTAGTTTTTGCTTCTCTGGATTGAGGCAGAGAAGCAGGAGCATCAGTTGAATGAAAATATAGAAGGAAGAATGAACCTAACATGCATGGGGGAAAAGGTCCTAATGAAATACTGGGTTCCTATAGAGGTAGACTCAGGAAATAACATTGTCCAGGTTAAACAGAGATAGATTATCAAAGGCCTCAAATATCAGAAAGAACCGTTCATTCTTGGTCCCAAAATAAGTACTGGAGATCTATGACAAGAGGAATTGTGGATTTTTTTAAATTTTGTTATTAACAAAAAGGCTATACAATTTTGGTTTGGGGTCCATGAATTTAAATAATATCTTTAAGTTGTGCTTGTGTTCCTAAGTAGATTAAATGATTTAAAAATAGTAATAGAAGCAGAGTCCAAATTAAACTGACTGTATTTTTTTTTTACTTTCTTTTGAAGGCAGTGCACTGTTTTATTATCAGACTTTCATTTCTTCTTTATACTTGATTCCCTCATTCAGAAGCCCAGATAAGCTAAGGACATCTCAGAGGAGATACGAACTTGAAGCATGTTCTTTAGGCAAAACTGTGAAGAATAAGCCACATTTGGACTTCATAGAATCGTAGCTTGTGTACATAGAGAAATAATCATTAGAGCCAATTATCTTTAGACAGACTGATATTTCAAATTCTAATTACAAAGTTTTATCCTCATTAACACATGAGTTTCATTTTATATCTTGGCTACCACATTTTATTGTTACAATTCATTAAAAATAATGTGAAAAATGAAGATGATCATAAGCTTCAGCATTTAAGCAAAAGAAAAAAATAGTGCCTGGGTAATAACAACACTTTATATTTGCATAGCAACTTCCTTTTAAGGAGTTCAAAACATTTCACAAACATTATCTCATTAATCTTATGAGTACTGCAATAAAAAATAATTTCTTAGATCTCTGAACAAGGGAAATTGATAAATGAAATGGCCACAGTTTGCTTTCATTGTTGAACATTAAATTACGAACATATACAGTATTCATATTTATTTATCATTATTTTAAAATTTCAGTAAAATTGACCTCTTTCAGTATACACTTCTATGAGTTTTAACACATTTAGATTAGTATAACTACCACCATATTCAGGACACAGAACAGTCCTATCACTCCAAAAATCTTTGTACTACTCCTTAATTATCAAATATTTTCCCACATTTACTTCTGAAAAACATTGAACTGCCCTACATCCCTACTATGTTGCTTTTTTCAGAATCCCATATAAATGGAATCACATAGTATGTAACCTTTGGAGGTTTGCTTCTTTCTGTCAGCATAATGCCTTTCAGATCTACCTGTGTTGTTTGTGGATCAATAGTATATTTATTTTATTGCCGAGAAGTATTCCCTTGTATGGATGTATCCAGTTTGTTTATCCTTTAACCAATTAGAAGACATTTAGGTTATTTCCAGTTTGGATTGATTATTAATAGAGCTGCTATATATATTTGTATACAAATTTTTGCGTGGCAATAAGTATAACTTCTCTAGGTTAAACACTCATCAGTGGGATTGCTGGATTATTATATGGTAAGTGCATGTTAACTTTATGAGAAACTAACAAGCTGTTTTTCAGAGTGTCAACATCATTTGGAGTTCCCATCAGCAATTTATGAAAGTCCCAGTTTTTCTGCATGCTCACTAGCATTTGGTATTGCCACTTTAAAAATTATTATTTTAACTCTTCTAATCAGTGTGTGGTGGTATGTCACGGTGACTTTCACTTGCATTTCCATGATGGCTAATGACACTCAATATCTTTCATGTGTTTATTTTTCATCAGTATACCTCCTTTTGCGAGGTGCCTGTTCAACTATTTTGCACTTATAAGATCTTGGAGCTTTTTGTATATTTCTTAGAATATTCTACACAGACAGTCATGTGCATGTATAGTCAACTTTCTTTCTTTCTTTTCAATTTTATTTATTTCTTGGCTAATTTCATCTAAGTTACTGTGTGCATGAATTTAATGCACACATATTTGTCTGTATTTTTTTCCTTGTTATGCTTTTAATATGAGGAGTCTGCAATGATTTTCTGTTTTTCACTCCTGATTTTGCCAATGTGTCTTCTCTGCGTTTTTTTGTTAGTTTAGAGGTTTATCAATTGCATTGATCTTTTCAAAGAACCAATGTTTAATTTAATTGATTTTTTTCTACTGCTTTTTTTCTTTTTCTTTTTCTTTTTCTTTTTTTTTTTTGAGATGGAGTCTCACTCTGTCACCAGTCTGGAGTACAGCGGCCGATCTCGGCTTGCTGTAACCTCTGCCTCCAGCTTCAAGGGATTCTCCTGCCTCAGCCTACTGAATAGCTGGGATTACAGGTGCATACCACCACGCCTGGCTCATTTTTGTGTTTTTAGTAGAGATGGAGTTTCACTGTGTTGGCTAGGCTGGTCTCCAACTTCTGACCTCAGGTGATCCGCCCACCTCAGCTTCCCAAAGTGCTAGGATTACAGGCGTGAGCCACCTCGCCCAGCTTGTTTTAAATTTTCTTGGCCAAGCTGTATTATTCCCTTCCTTTTGCTTGTTTCAAGATTATTTGTTATTCTTTTTTCTAAGTTCTTATGCCAGGTCTTACGTTTTTGGTTTGAGACTTTTATTTTTAATATAGCATTTTAATGCTATAAATTTCCCTCTAAGCACTGCTTTAGCTGTGTGTCTCAAATTTTGGTATGTTGCATTTTAATTTTTTTATGTTCAAAACATTTTCTAACTGTTCTTTAGTCTTTCTTTCTGACCCATGAATTTTTAGAAGTATGTTCTTTACTTTTCAAGTATTTGAAGACCTTTCTGTTATCTTTCTATTATTGACTTCTATTGTAATTCCATTATGATTAGGCAATGTACTTTGTATAATTTTAATTCTCTTGAATTTGTTAGTATTTATTTATGACCAAGAATATGACTGACCTTGAGAATGTTTCATGGGTACTTGAAAAGTATATTTACTTTTGTTGGGTGGAGCACTCCACAAATGTTACCTAAATCTAGTTGATTGATG
This sequence comes from Pan troglodytes, assembly GCF_028858775.2. Classification (NCBI taxonomy): domain Eukaryota; kingdom Metazoa; phylum Chordata; class Mammalia; order Primates; family Hominidae; genus Pan; species Pan troglodytes. The sequence goes on along the minus strand of NC_072413.2, from coordinate 27,806,724 downwards.
GTGTTGTTCAGTTTTTCTATATTCTTGTGGTTAGTGTTTGCATGGAATAGTTTTTCCATTCTTTTATTTTAAACCCACAAAAATAATTATATAAAATGAATTTCTTGTAAATAGGTAGGTCTTGGGTTTTTTCTTCTATCTGCTATAAAGGTATATTTTTTAATTCTTATGTTCAGATCATTTAAATTTAGTATCATTATTAATACTTTTAGATGTTGGTTTACCATTATATCATTTTTTAAATTTTATTTCTCTCTATTTTTTATTCCCTTATTTCCCCTGTCTGTCTTCTATTGAATTATTAGAATATTTTTTAGTATTCTATTTTAGTTTGTCTATTGAGAATTTTACTTTTTTAATTGTATTTTTGGCTAGTGGTTGATCTAAGGATTATCAAATACATACTTAATTTTTCAAGGTCCATGTAAAACACGAATATCTTACCATTCAGGTGGAATATAGAAACGCTAGTAGCTATTAGTTCCCTTTACTCTTCTCTCTTTATGTGGTGGTTTTAATAGGCATTATATGTACATATATTGAAAATCACATATTATTATAATAATTGCTTTCAATCATCATACACATTTTAAGAGTTTAAGGGAGGGATTTGCCTACTATAATTACTATAATTCTCTGAAACGTAGTGTTTCTATTATCCTTCTGGGATACTAATAACACAAACTTCAACCTTTCGCTATTGTCCCACATATTCCTTAGGCTTTGTTGTTGTTGTTTTTAAATCTTTTTTTGCTATTGGCCTATATTCAAGTTTCCTGACTAATTCCTCTGTCCCATTCTGTTTTTTGTTTTTTGTTTTGTTTGTTTGTTTGTTTTGAGATAGAGTCTCGCTCTGTTGCCCAGGCTGGAGTCCAATGGTGTGATTTTGGCTCACTGCAACCTCTGCCTCCCTGGTTCAAGTGATTCTCCTGCCTCAGCCTCCCCAGTAGCTGGGACTACAGGTGCATGCCACCATGCCCAGCTATTTTTTGTGTTTTTAGTAGAGATGGAGTTTCACCATGTTGGCCAGGATGGTCTTGATCTCCTGACCTCATGATTCACCCACCTCGGCTTCCCAAAGTGCTGGGATTATAGTGTGAGCCATCGCTCCCGGCAACCCCCATTCTGTTCTTGAATCCATCAGGTGAGTTTTTATTTATTGTCATTTTTCAGTTCTAAAGTTTACTTTTGGTTCATTTTTATGTTTTCTATCATTCTGCTGAAATTCTATCTTTCCATTTTGTTTCAACAGTATTTGGCATTATCTCAGAGTGCACTTAAAATTGCTGCTTTAAAGTCATTATCCGTTAATTCCCATATCTGTGACACTCAGGATTGACATCTGTAATTTGTCATTTTTCTTGTGTGATGTTATTATTTCCTTATTTCTCTGTATGTTGAGTAACTTTTGGATTTTTATCCTGAATTTTCAAGTATTATATTTCTTGTTTTGTTTAAATCTTACGGAGAATATTGATTGCTTTATTTGTTTCTTAATTTTAGTGGTCTTTAATTGATCCTGTTAAATTCAGCCTGCAAATTTCTACTTGCCTTCTGTGGGCTGTAATTCTGAAAAAGGGTTCAGTTTTTAAAATCTTTGCAGTGCTATTTGGATCTGTCTTTTGTGTGCACCACCCAGTGTCAGTTTAGGACCCAGGTAGTTTACCCATAATCTAGTTCTCAAAGGCTTTGATACGCTGTTTAGAGTCAGATCTAGGTATTATAACCTGAGACCGAGCCCAAAAGTTTACACCCAACTTTCCAGAGTTACTTTCTTGAGCTCCCTCCTCTCTGTGATCTTCCTGATACATTCTGTTTTTCAGAAATCCCTTTTGTGATCTTCTGGCTAGAAAGCCAGGGATTTAGATTTTCTGCTCCTCTTCATAATTACTATGACTCTGAATTTCTCCAGGACCAACCAGCAGGATACATAGAGAAAAAGAAACAATGGGGCACCTTTCATACTTTTGGGACCACAGTTCATCTGGCAAAAGAAAAGGGTTCCCTCATTTAGAGTTGTTAGTGACTGCCTGACAGTCACTGCCACTGCTGTCACAGCTGTTTCAGGATTGCCTCGGTGGCTCGGGTGAAAAACAACAGTAAAGGGAGAAAAAATGACAACACAAGATCTCCCCAGTCTCTCTCACCCCAGTGGGCCTCCTTTCTGCTCCTTGGTCAAGAAATAGAGTTTCTCTTGGAGGTTTTCCTGCTCGCATTCAGTGGGCACTCCCACATTTTAGGCTGTCCTTGAGTTCATTCCCAGAAGATGCTAGAGAATTAGAATGGGCAATTCTTGCTGATTTGGTGATGATTCAAGTTCTGGTTTCTTCATCCAGTAAGCCTGCTACCATTTAATCTTCAGTATCCTCGGATAGCTGCCCTGTGCAGTATGTCGAGGGCTTTTAGTTGCATTTGGGGGAAGAGACAGGGTGGAATGTGTTTACCTCATTTTGATTGTAACCAGAAACCAAAGTTTAGATTTCTCGAGTCCTAGTCATCAAACCAATCTTGAAAGTATGCTTTAGTCTAGAGCCTAATATAAATGTCCAAACAATAATTATATGTAACACTTAGGTAGCTAAGGTGCCAAAAACTCAAGCATTTCATTTAACCTCTGTCATAATTCTATGAGAGTTTGGTAGACGTTCTATATATTTCCACAAAAGATAAGTGAACTCTGGTACAAAGATATTAAGTAAATTACCCAAGGTCACATAGCTAATTGCTAATGGGGTCAGAATTTGAACCCACGTACTCTGCCTCCAGAGTCCAAAGTGTTAATCACTACACATGTTCTAAGTTCTCTATTTTGTTTTGCTTTGTTTCAGCATACATGATGTTGCACACTTCTGGAAAAAATTTGAACCTAATTGTTATTGTTACTGGCTTAACTTGTATTACCCCAAGTATAGGGAGAAATAAGGATTAGTTGACAATGAGGTGATATTACTACTTCTGAGATGGGCCAAGGAAATACTCTGGGAATCAAAACAATTTTAAAGCCCCATTGATACTTTTTTTTTTTTTTTTTTTGATACTGAGTCTGTCTATGCTGCCCAGGCTGGAGTGCAGTGGCGCAATCTCTGCTCACTGCAAGCTCCGCCTCCCGGGTTCACGCCATTCTCCCACCTCAGCCTCCCGAGTAGCTGGGACTACAGGCTCCCGCCACCTCGCCAGGCTAATTTTTTGTATTTTTTTAGTAGAGACGGGGTTTCACCATATTAGCCAGGATGGTCTCGATCTCCTGACCTCGTGATCCGCCCGCCTTGGCCTCCCAAAATGCTGGGATTACAGGCGTGAGCCACCGCACCCGGCCGCCCCATTGATACTTTAAAATGTGTGTTATATCAGCTGAATTTATTCACACAATTGTCCTCCTCCCAACCCCCAGATTTTTAACCTCTAACGTTAAATAGAGACGGTCATAAAGAGAGGTTTGTGCAGGAATCATTCACTGCTGAGGAAAAAAATAGTTTCTTAATTAAAACAATCAGTAGCTTTCACGTATTCATAAAATTAACTTTCTAATCAAGACACTAAACTAGTGTTATACAAAGTGAAATCTATGGAGTAGGGCTGGTCATTGGGCACTACAAAATAAGTACAAAAATTGAAAGTAAATGCTTAGGAATATTTAAAACAATTTAGTAGAGTAATTTTATGCTGTTGAATATAATAATAAAAAAATTGGAATTGTATTTTATTGTCCTTTTTATTTTATTCTTATAGCAATTCATTTTAGTATGTTTTCCAAAAGTATAACTATGCAATGAATTAGAAACTTTTTTAAAAGTGATTTTTCACCACAACCAATTTGAGTCATGCTACACCAAAGCACAGGGCCTGCCTTCCTATTTTAAGAGATCCAATGGCAACATTAATTAGAACACAGGATCCTTGACATGGTTTTCTTTCTGCAACTATTCTTAACATTTCTCAAAAGTGTGCAGGGAATTTTAAGTAAGACTGTGTTTATTTGTAAGAGACAAAGTTCTGGCGAAGGATCACAAGAGCTCATTCTGAATCTGCCTCAAAGCTGGTGTTTATACTCATCATTTCTTCTCCTTCAAATTTAGGCTTGGAGAGTAAGTCCTTCTAGTTGCGTAGTAAGGGCCTAACAGCTGCTGTAGCAGGTGTGAAACACTGAGGCCCAGAAAGGTCCCTGCCTGGGGTTTGTGGGGAGCCAGAATATGCCACCCTAAAATATGAAGAATAGGTGAGTTGAAGACAAAAAGCAGCAGATGCAAGAAAGCTCTCTGCTCTCCTCTATTTGTCTAAAAGCATGACACACATTTACAAACACAAAAGGTATCCTGCCGCCTCTTCTCCCAGAGAGAACAAGATTAACCACTGAAGATCACTTTGGACCTTTATGGTCCTGGAGATAGCACAAGATACATCTGCATTAACAAGCTTCACTAACTTTTATCTGCCAATTACTTGCCTTCCCACAAGTTGTTGCCCCAAGAAACTCAAAGTCTTTTTCCTTTGCCTTGTCATTTATCTACGAGTTTACTGTTCTTTGTTGAATTTGCTATATAAGCTGGAATTCAAAGCCACCTCTTTGAAAACTACTCATTCTCTGGATGTCTCCTATGTATATATAAAATATACATGTTAATATACTTCTGTGTTTCTCTTATTAATCTGCCTTTTGTGATAGGAGTCCAGTCCAGCTAAGAACCGATGGGGATTATGTTTCCCCTACAGGTTTCTCAGGCGGTTGGATGTCCCTTTGGAGCACCATAGCGCTGTACTCTCAAACCTTGCAAGATAAAAAGGAATGAAGACAAAGGAGAGGGAATGGAAGGCCAGTGCAACTCAGTGCGTGTTCACTATTTCCTGCTATCTCAACCCGGCCACTAACAAACAGCTCTCACTCCTTCAATTTAATCTGCTCAACTAATACCCATTAATAGTTTTTTTATTACCCATATAGTATATGAATGAATAATAAACTCAGCTAATACCTACTAATAGTTTTTTTCACCCACATATTATATAAACATTGGTGTCTGGTTAAACATGAGAATCAAGTCACTTCTCTGGAGGTTCCCTTACGTATCTAGAATTAGAGCTTAATGTAAAGTAATGTATTACTGCAAATATGAGATGTGTTTTTAGAGACAAAACTCACTCTGTGGAGACTGTGTTCCTTGTAAAATTTTTATTTATTTATTTATTTATTTATTTATTTTTAAACAGACTCTCGCTCTGTTGCCCAGACTGGAGTGCGGTGGTGCAATCTCGGCTCACTGCAACCTCTACCTCCCATGTTCAAGCGATTCTCCTACCTCAGCCTCCCGAGTAGCTGGGATCACAGGTACACATCACCACGCCAGGCTAATTTTTGTATTTTTAGTAGAGATGGGGTCTCACCATATTGACCAAGCTAGTCTCAAACTCCTGACCTCAAATGATCCACCCGCCTCGGCCTCCCAAAAAGGTGAGATTACTGGCATGAGCCACCACACCCGGCCACTTGTAATAAAATTTTACGACAACATTTAATTGGAAAAACCTTATCAAAATTTGTTCAAGATTTTAAAAATTCTAATTGATTCAAATCTCTGTACTGTAAAAAAAAGAAAAATTATTCTCAGAATTGGGGAAAAATGAGATGTATAAATGTATCAATCTGCACTGGCCAAAATACTAATAAGAGTCATAGAATACCAAAAAGAAAAATAATTCATTCATTATATATGTCATATCCTATGAACTAGTCCATTGATGTTGCTTTAGAGCCTTCAGATATCAGTTGCCTGAATCTATTGAAGTCTTTCAGTCTTCTTGAGCCACTCTATCCTGCAAAAATTAAGCACGTATCCTTTTTAAGATAGGAAACACAATGTTTCATCTAGGATTTCTTGGGGATTCTTGGGGTAGTCTGATATTTCTCCCACTGTGACATATCTTCCTGCTTGCAAAAATAAAATTATCTCCCTTGTGTTTTCTCTAATCTTTATTTACCCAAAGGGAATATATTGCCCTTCATTTCCTGACTTACCACTTCCATGAGGCATGTGCATTTTGTAAACCTTTCCTGATGATCGGGATTCATAATAGTTCGTATCTCATAGAACTGTTAAGAGGATAAAGTGAAATTATGCATATAAACTGCCTATATACAATAAACATCTAATAAGTGTTAGCTGTTATTATTTGTTCAAGGATAATGATATGGGCTTATGTGACAGCAGACAAAATGATATGAAATATTAGACATCCTGTTCTCTTTGAAAGTCCTTTGGCTTGTTCAATTATGGGAACTGCTCATTAGGTCAAACTTGCTTCCACAAACTTCTTATTTCTGTTTTCATCTAGCTGTCCACATCTCAATTCCCATTACTTTTCTCAGACAAAGGAACTCAGCATTTCTCTCTCTCTCTGTCTTTCTCTCTCCCTCTCTCTCTGCCTCTCTCCCTGTTTCCCTTCATCCCTCCCTTGTCTCATGGCAACCTATGTCCAATGGTACGGTAGGGAAAAAAGAGGACTGGGGTCAGAAAAGGAGTCAATAATCTCTTCGTGGACCCTCTCATCTTCCTATGAAGGGAGAATCGTTCTACTACCCTAACAGCTGGGATCAGCTAGGCCAATCAATGGTGAGGTTAAAGTGATATCGAAAGTGGTAACTTTGTCTCACCTAAAACTGTTTTTAGAAATGAAACATCATTGAAGAATGGAGAATTGAACAGAGTAGGGAATCACTCTTAGAAAACTAGTTTCAAATATTGCTACACATTTTATCTTGTAATAAGCTATAAGCAATTTGAATATGGAATAAATATTGAATGTATTTGTAATCGATTCAGTTAACATTTCATTGAAATCATTTTTTCGAAGGATATCTGATATTAACAGACTTTTAAGTAAAAAGACAATCTTTAAATATATAGCCAGACTAATTCTTCTATTTAATTAATTTTTAGAAATTGCTTTTGTATTCATTCCCGAGGTTGCCTTAATGAATTACCACACCCTTGGTTTAAAACAACAGAGGTGCAGGGTCGGGGGTGGTGACTCATGCCTGTAATCACAGCACTTTGGGAGGCTGAGATGGGCGGATCACCTGAGGTTGGGAGTTCGAGACCAGCCTGACCAACATGGAGAAACCCCGTCTCTACTAAAAATACAAAATTAGCCAGGTGTGGTGATGCATGCCTGTAATCTCAGCTACTTGGGAGGCTGAGGCAGGAGAATCGCTTGAACCTGGAGGTGGAGGTTGCGGTGAGCCGAGATCACGCCATTTTACTCCAGCCTGGCCAACAAGAGTGAAACTCTATCTCAAAAAAAAAAAAAAAAAAAAAAAAAGACATATTCTCTCACAGTTGCTTCAGGCCAGAAGTCCAAAATAAAAATGTGAGCAGGGCTGTGCTTTCTCTGACAGCTCCAGCATAGAATTATTCCTTTCTTCCTTCCTCCATCTTCTGGTGGCTCCGAGAGCTCCTTGGCTTACGGCAGAATAACTAGAATCTCTGTTTCAGTCTTTACATGGCCCTCTTATCTGTCTCTCTTCTGTTTGTCTCTCATAAGGACATGTGCCGTTAAACACAGGGCCCACCCTGCCAGAATGGCCTTATCTTGTAACCTTTAACTAAATTACATCTGCAAAGATCATTTTGCTAAATAAGGTCACATTCACAGATTCAAGTGGTTAGGCTGTGGATACATCTTTTTTGAGAAACACAAATCAAACCACTACAGCTCAGAAAATGGATAATAAACTGAGTTGGAAAAATGAACTTTTCTCGTGAAGTTTTACTAAATTGGTGGAATTAGGGTAAGTAGAAAATAATTTTTAAAAATCTGGTTATATTTCAGTATATATAATAATTTTAACAAAGCTAACAATCTATTAAGTGAATTATAATAGTGAAATGAGAACGGTGTCCTACAAATTTGAAAGCAATCTCTTTTTTTTCTTTTTTTTTTCCTTAGGGATACCTTTTAGCAAATATTTTTTCTTTTTTGAGACAAGATCTCACTCTGTCACCCAGGCTGGAATGCAGTGGCGTGATCCTGGCTTACTGCAGCCTTGACCTCCTGGGTTTAAATGATCCTCCTGCCTCAGTCTCCCAAGTAGCTGAAACTACAGGTTCATGCCATTACACCCGACTAATTTTTGTATATTTTGTACAGATGGGGTTTTGCCAAGTTGGCCAGGCTGATCTCAAACTCCTGAGCTCAGGCAATCTGCCTGCCTTGGCCTCCCAAAGTGTTATGATTATAGGTATGGGCCACTGTGTCTGGCCGCAAAAACTTTCATCACAGGTAAAATCAATTAGAGTTGAAACCTTTTGAATAAAATAATCACAAATAAGTTTAGTTTTAATTATAAAATATAATGCATATATTTTAAAATTAAATGAGAAAGTCCATAGTTAAGTAATTAAAACTCACCTGAATTCATTTGGAGACTTGCTTATTTCAACACAAATTTCTATAGGTTAATATTATTTCCTATACTGGCAGAAGTTCCCATTTTGATGAGATTAAGAGGGGATAAGAGAACATTAAGTTCTTAAATCTTGATTTACAATATCACAGATATATCAGAATATCAGTAATTTCAGAGTGTTGGCTAATTAAACTAAAATTGATTGCCTTTTATATTATAATATAATTCACACAAGCAACTTGAAGTCTTTCAATGCCTACATATGTAAGTTAAGTTTTGGTCTAAAGAATTCTCAGCCACTCTCAGAGTAAATCAGTAGACGATCATAATGTGCTTTTAATTATATCCATTAATATTCATTTGGAAAAAGTATATCATAGTTTCTATTTCAAGAACAAAAGCTGGAACATTAAATCTTGCTTTTGTTTAGAACATTCAGTTGAAGATTAATCTTTTCAAGACCTTTTCTCTGAGGAGATCATTGTGCTTTAATAATTCCACTACTAAAATGTAATAGATTTGCTCTATTGAATTATGGACCAGTTCTCTAGGGAGTGTCCTATTTAGACCAAAGGTGAGTGATTTTAACTTGGTTTAATAATTTGCTTCATCATTTTCCTGAGACTACATGAGCATGGGGAATTAACCAAAGGATATGATCAAAACAATAACCAACATGGAGTGTCCATGGTTTAATAGCCACAGGCAAAATCACGGGACCCCCCACTTCTGACTTCCACCCATCAATAATGTGTGCATGCTTTTATTTAACTCTTACTATGTGCCAGCCACTGTCAGCACCCTACATGCATTAAGTGTTGCAATATTCATAACAGCTCTATCATTTTCATGTCCATTTTATAGATGGGAAAACTGAGTAGAGAGAATAAATAACGTACAGTGAGAAAGTGACAACACCAACGAGCTGGTTTGGATTCAGGCTCCTTTCAAGCCGTTTATGAAATCTCAGAAGGTTTCTCACGTTACCTCCTCAAAAGTCAGACTTGCTTTTTAGGAGCCTCCTGGGGTCTGTCTCTGTGGAGGCCCCCTAAAGGAGACCTCCTGGAGTCTCTGGGACTCTGTATAGTCTCCCTCATGGAGACTAGGAGGCTGCATTTTGTCAGTCTTCCCGGCGTGGCTACTTCTCCTGTTGTCTTGAGACAGAGGCAGTCAAGGTGGGACTTCTGCTTTACCCCAGCGTCCTTGGCCACTAGCAGAATACCTTCTCCTCATTCCAGTTACATTCACTTACTGAGACATAGTGTATCTTGTGCTCTAGTTTCTACCCAGCTTTTGTTGTATAACGTTTTCCTTTGGCCCCACAAGTGCTCTTAGACCCATCACTCCGGGAATAAAGGACGGTCACAATGGAGGTAACAGGGGGGCAGTAAATAGTGTAGTGAAGTGTGGGGGAGTGAGAGGAAGGCTGGGATGGTGGAGTGAGACGTAGAGAAGTCAGGGTGAAAGTGGAGCAAGATTAATTATATAATGTGCTCCTCAGTGTGCTAGCTGCTTCACACAGGTAACTAATTTAACCCTAACATTCTGTGAAATAGCTATGCTACATCAGTGGGTATAAATGAAATCACCAAGATCACCTAATAAAGCTAGAAAAAGGCATAGCAAAGTTCCTGACAATTTTATGGGTCTGGCTAAATTCTGTAAGTTCAGAATTTGAATATATAAAAACAACAACATATTGTTCTCATAGAGTGATCCATAGACTATCTGTTTAGGAAGAATGGTGTGAGAAACATTAAATAAAAATGAAGATAATTATAATACCATGTGCCAAGTGCAATTATGCTATTGGGTTAGGTCTAGGTGTGAGGGTTGACTGAGCTTTCTTTGTTAGGGGGGATAAAGCAGATCACATTTAACAGTTTTATTCTAACATTGCTTTTTACTTAATATTATATCACAAACATTTTCCATGAAAGTATTTATTTGAAAATGCCATTTACATAGCTGCGAAAACTTCTCTCTCTCTCTCTCTTTTTTTTTGAGACAGTGTCACCTGGCTCTGTTGCTCAGGCTGGAGTGCTGTGGTGGAATCTCGGCTCACTACACTCTCCGCCTCCTGGGTCCAAGTGATTCTCCCGCCTCGGCCTCCCAAGTAGCTGGGATTACAGGCCTGCGCCGCCACACCTGGGTAATTTTTTGTATTTTTAGTAGAGACAGGGTTTCACCATGTTGGTGAGGCTAGTCTCAAGCTCCCAATCTCAAGTGATCGGCCCGCCTTGGCCTCCCAAAGTGCTAGGATTACAGGCATGAGCCACCATGCCTGGCCACTGCAAAACATTCTTAGAGTTTTAAGTTTTCTGTTTTTTTTCTATTATAAATAATATTTACAAAATGTTAGATCAACTTTTTCACGACTTCATTTTTAGAAATGGAGTTGACAAATACAGGAATATGAATTTTCTAAGGTATTTAATACATTATGCCAAAAGCTTCCAGAAAGTATGTCAATTTACAACCCCAGGAGTAGTAGCCGGATAACAAAAAGTAGCATAGGCCAAGCCAAAGAAGGGTGGGAGAACATGGTTAAGTTTGGGGAAAGGGAATGGAGAAGTAGAGACCAAAGAAGTGGGTAGGATCCAGATGATGAAGGGTGCAGAGAAACAAGAGAATAGTTACTAAGCAGTCCCAGGTTTCAGCCTTGGGTTAACAGGAGAGAAATCGGATGAAAGGGGGAGGTCTTTTGGGAGAAAAACAATGAGCTCAGTTTTGAATATATTAATTATAAATTATGTATGGCACATCCAAATGGATATTTTAGATTTTCTTATCTAGGACTCAAGAGGTCAGGCCTTCGGATGTAGATTATTAAATATTAGATTGAAAACTGGCCAGGCACGGTGGCTCACACCCGTAATCCCAGCACTTTGGGAGGCCAAAGCGGGTGGATCATTTGAGGTCAGGAGTTCTAGAACAGCCTGACCAACAGGGTGAAACCCTGTCTCTACTAAAAATACAAAAAAAAAAAAAATTAGCTGGGTGTGGTGGTGCACGCCTGTAGTCCCAGCTACTTGGGAGGCTGAGGCAGGAGAATGGCATGAACCCAGGAGGCAGAGGTTGCAGTGAGCTGAAATCATGCCACTTCACTCCAGCCTGGGTGACAGAGCAAGACTCCATCTCAAAAAAGAAAACTAATTGATCTCTCAAACTACATTATAGGGAAAAGAAAAGATCACAGAGTATTGGAAACAACAATATTAAGAAGAAGTCTTATAATCTAGCTGCTCCAAACTAAAAATTTTTGAAATATAAATAGCTGTAATTTTGTGATAACTAGTACTAATCGTATAATCACATAATGGTTCTGAATTTGTAAAGCAATAACTCCCATTTTCCGATTGACTCGTGTATACATATCAAATGAATTTAAAATGCTGTGAAAGACACCCAATAATTTTGATTTTAAAATATATATTTGGGATTTAAGAAATTCAATTTTGCTCTAAAACAGAAAAATTTATAATAAATTAGAATAGTAACATGATACATACATCATTTCAAGTACTAGGAATTTGGGGTAATTACCAATTTTTGAGAAATTAGTATAATTTTGCTATTCTCTAGCCAGCAGACAATCATAAAAAAGCTCCCCCCTCCCTCCCCAGCCCCACCCGCTTGCTGCAAGACACTTTCTCTTCTGGAAGAGCCCATCTGAATGATGTAGATTTGTATACTTTGCCACCTTGTGGTCATTTTAGTTATTTGCATGACTCCATCTGTGTTGTGGCCTAAAGATGTTCCTGTTAAAATGGCTCCATGTTCTTATATACAGTATTTAATTAACAACAATACCAGCAAAACTATATTAGAATAAACTTGAACAACAGTGACAAAAAGTTGATGATGGCCAAGATGAATGCCTATCTGATGGCTTTATTATGGGCTGATGTATCTGCTTGACACCCTTTTCTGAACCATTCTTAAGTATTTTTTCCACATATTGCTATAGTCATTATTTTGGCACTGAATAAATGTCAGTAACAATAAGAAAAAGGCATAATCTCCTTTTGAAATTCACTAAGGTTTTTTTTTCACTACAGGTTTTAAATAGAAAAGCTCATGGCTTCATATATATGTAGCATATTGTTAATAAATTAAGAGAATATTCTGCAAAACTCAAACTAAAGCATCAATGAACACTTAGGTTAATCTGTAGTTTCCATGTTTTCTGATTCAATCCATATGAAACAAATGTGCAGGGGAAATGCATTTTTGAAATATTTCTAGTGGTACAGTGGCCATTGCCAGATAACTAATGTGGACAGATGCATTTTTAAAAGGTTTGGGCTACTTGCAAGATAATAATTACTGCATGTTTTATATATTTTTGTTCCATTTTCTGATTGTTTTTCACAAGATATTTAATGTTTTCTTTCTTTTTCTTTCTCTCTCCTTCCTTCCTACCTTCCACTGTTTCTTTCCCTTTCTCTTTCTTTTTTGATAGCTTCTCGCTCTGTCACCTAGGCTGAAGTGCAGTGGTGCCATCACAGCCCACGGCAGCCTTGACCTCCTGGGCTCAACTAATCCTCCTGCATTACCCTTCTGAGTAGTTGGGATGATAGGCATGCATCACAGTGCTTGGATATTTTATTTTATTATTACTTTTTTATGTTTTGCAGAGATTGAGGTCTTGTTTTGTTACCCAGTCTCATCTCTAACTTCTGGCTTCAAGTGATCCTCCCACCTCTGCCTCCCAAAATTGCTGGGATTACAGGTATGAGTCATCATGCTGGCCTGATATTTTCTATATTTGAAAATCTACAAAATATTCAAGCATTTGTCTTAAAAGCTACTCAAAGAGCATCATCTTGGTTTTATTGGTCTTTCTAAAGTATAAATAGAGAGGTTTTCACAATTCGAAGTCAATAGTTCCTTGTATCTTAAGGAAATAAAGTGGGTTTGAATAAGAGTTTCATAGTCAGGTCATTCTTTTTTTTTTTTTTTTTTTTTTTGAGGCAGAGTTTCGCTCTTGTTGCCTAGGCTGGAGTGCAATGGTGCAAGCTCGGCTCACTGCAACCTCTGCCTCCTGGGTTCAAGAGATTCTCCTGCCTCAGCCTCCTGAGTAGCTGGGATTATAGGCACCCACCACACCCAGCTAATTTTTTGTATTTTTGGTAGAAATGGGGTTTCACCTTGTTGGCCAGGCTGATCTCGAACTCCTGACCTCAGGTGATCCATCCCAAAGTGCTAGGATTACAGACATGAGCCACTGCTCCCAGCCAGTCAGATCATTCTCAAGCTGAATTTTTTTTTCTCACAATACAGGCAATATTAAAATTTAGTAAGATGAACTGCTGGACTTAATTTTTTTTTTTTTTTACTTTTTATTCATTATAAAAACTGCTTACACTTTGGACTCATTTAAGCTTTGGTAACAGGATTGAAATAAAATATATTTACTCATGTTATTCAGTTGAAAGGACTTGCCTTAAAGTTACACCAGTAGGCGGGGCGCAGTGGCACATGCCTGTAATCCCAGCACTTTGGGAGGCTGAGGCAGGCAGATCACCAGAGGTCAGGAGTTCAAGACCAGCCTGGCCAACATGGTGAAACCCAATCTCTATTAAAAATACACAAATTAGCTGGGTGTGGTGGCAGGCGCCTGTAGTCCCACTACTTGGGAGGCTGAGGCAGGAGAATCGCTTGAACCCGGGAGGTGGAGGTTGCAGTGAGCCGAGATCACGCCACCGCACTCTAGTCTGGGCAACGAAGAGTGAAACTCTGTCTCAAAAAAAAAAAAAAAAAAAAAGGTACACCAGTAGTATGGAGCCATGCACAACTCTTGAAAACACACAGCCTTGCCTACAAAAGTTAAATATTGGGAGAGAGATTGTCGTTTGCTTGCTATTACTAGAAAACCAATCCAAATTACAGGTGCTAACAATATTAGGTCCATAGCACCTATTATAAATGATAGGCTCTCAAGAATTACTTTGGTTCAGGTGTCCCGTAAAGACCGAATTCTCATCAGAATCATCAAGTAACCAAGATATATGGGCTTTTGCCCCTTATTTGTTTCCAATTACCCCCAGGCTTTAATTGGAATGGGGAGAGAGAGTTCTTCTTAGAGGACAGATTGTCTTCTGCTACATATTGGAAACAAATTTTAGTATCTTGTTTAACTCTGTATTGGGGAGGAAGGATTTTTCCTTATAGAATAAGGAGGCTTTACTTATGCAGTGAAGATGGCCATAATGGGGATACATTGAAAAACATAAGGATAAAAAGGGATAAAAGGAATCAGTTTTATTCACATACTGGGCAAATTTTATGCAAAAATAGTAGCTTCATTCACACATAAGTCACATTACATATGATATAAGAAATACTTTTAATTCAAAAAATATCTTGGTTCATATGACAGCTGGATTTAAATCCCAGCTGGACTTCTTTCTATCCAGACAAGTTATTAAATCTCTTCAAGTCTCAGCTTTGTCATATGTAGTATAAAAATAATGATAAATTACCTCGAGTGAACTCATAAATACACAGATGTATTAGTCAGGATAGGATAGACTGTGCCATGGTAACAAATAAAACCCAAAGTCTCAGTGGCTTAACACAAAAAAGCATTATCCCATTATCCTTTCAAAATTCCAAAATCCTTTCAGACTTTACACACACATGTTTATATAAATTTAAATGATTACACAGGTTTTCAATAAATGCTGTTTTCTTCTCCTTTGAGACTCTACTCATTTCTCTTCCACTCAAGTAAACATGCAAATTGGGAACAAGAATGACACTGTAGAAATAAACTATTCTGTTCTAATTTCTTTGAAATGTAAACCATTTACCCATGTAAGTAATCATTGGCAACAGATCACTAGTGATACAACTTTGACCTATGTCCGTGAGCCGGTGTGTTTAGATTCAGAGAATGAGAACCCCTTACTCTGCAGAACTTGCCAGAAGAGTTAGGCAGTGCTGGAAAAAGCCATTTAATTTGCACTATATTTCCCCAGCTAGCCATGTTGCTACCTTAATGTTACATGACAAAGTGGTGTATGTGAATTTTCATTGTTTCCTAATGATATTTGTATATGCAGTAAGTCAAATTACAGCATTCAATAAATCCTACGTTCTTGTTCAAAACAAATTATAGTGCACCCAAGTTTATTTTTCTTTCTCTGGTCTCACTTCAAATCAGGTAGCTATTATAAATAATACAAAACAAACACTTTATTTTTGAAAATTACAGAAAATAACATCACTGCTTACAATGTTACAGAAATATGTGGCTATTTAGAAACCCTAAATCACAACTCTTATGAATTATTATCCAATGGACATAGGAGAATTAAGATTGAGTTTTTATCACTTTTTCTGATTTTTAATGCTAAAGTAGATTTTTGTTGTATATTAAACATGACTATAGACTATATATTACTGCCATTAGGACAGTGAGGGTAATTGTTAAATGGTTTTAGCAGTTTATTTCTTAATAAAAAAATTAAGTCCTGAATGACAGACTCAGAGCTAAGAAAACACAGTTAGAGTCATAAATTCGCCCATCAGAATTTACTTAAATGTTCTTTTTTATTGAATTTAACTCCAAGTAATAATAGCAATAGATGCTGTTGGTTATCTGTCTGCTGCATACCACATGGGAGCTACTCAGTGCTTTACCTCACATATTCGCAAAAATACCCCAGCAATATAGCTGTTAGCTTCGTCTTACAAATGAAGAAACAGAAGTTCAAAGAAGTAAATATAGAATGTGATAGAACCACTCTTGAAATTCATGTCTTTTTGCTTCCAAAATTCCTCTTTTCCACATGTTTCCTCAATAAGCATTTTCAGGTCCCTATTCCAGGTGGATGGTAATTCTTGACATTTTTATGTCTATAATTTCTCCTAACATTATCTAATGCAAGCCTCTTGCTGTACAGATATGAAAACTGAAGACATGTGAGGTTTCCTCAATATAACACAGCCACACATCAAGAGAGCCATACCTAAATTCTGGAGTTACAGGTTCCCCACACAATGCTCCCTTATGGTTATTGCAAACTATGGGCATCAAGCAACTGAAGATAAGAAACTCACGAGGTCAGGAGATCGAGACCAGCCTGGTCAACATGGTGAAACGCCGTCCCTACTAAAAATACAAAAAAATTAGCCGGGCTTGGTGGCATTCGCCTGTAGTCCCAGCTACTCAGGAGGCTGAGGCAGGAGAATCACTTGAACCTGGGAGGTGGAGCTTGCAGTGATCAGAGATCGCACCAATGCACTCAAGCCTGGGGGACAGAGCAAGACTTTGTCTCAAAAAAAAAAAAAAAAAAAGGAAGAAAGAAACTTTGTAGCTAGAATTCAGGACTAAGGCATTCATAGAGTAGACAGTGTAAAAGAGAGCCAGGTGGGGGGATTTGAGGAAGTGTAAAAATGATCAGAGAGGTGCAGAAATGGCAGATAAACTGAGAATGAGGTACAGGCAGAATTTTTTCTGACTGTTGAGACTTGGACATGATGCAGAAAATAGAGGAGAGGCTCATGGTCTGAAAATGGGAAGACCTGGACAGCGCTCACCCTTGTCAGTCATGAGAGGCCATCAGAAGATTGGGACTAAGGAGATCAACCTGCTGAGCTTACCCAGAATTCTGCGGTTTTGTGGTCAGTCACTAACAGTACTAAGTGCAACCTACTTCCCCCTCTTTATATTCATCTTATCCTTGACTCCCAGTTTCCTGGATTTGCATCTTTCTTGTCTTTGTCTGGACAGTGCTATTCAGGACCATAGGATTCATGATCTGTATTTAAGCCTAGGTACAAATTATTTCTCACATTGCTGTTGGAATGACCATGATCCTAATGAGATTGTGGAGTCCCCTCAGCTTTCCCTAGGATGTCACATGGGGACATCCATGATCTGGATTTTGCCTATTTCTCTAGGTTCCCTTGTACCATACCTGGCTATCTTGAAGGCTTCCTGTAAATATTCTCTCTCCCTTGAAACCCATTAAAACGTTCATTGCCTTCTGCCCATATGGAGATGACCATTCCTGCATTTTAGTCTTCCCTACTGCCTGTATCTTCTGCAACATTGTAGAACATTATCTTCTGCATCGCTGCAGAACACTGTATCTTCTGCAACATTGCAACTGGTGCTGAGTTGTCCTTGTATATCTATCATCCTATCCCTGCTGGTCTCTAAGCTCACAGGACAGGGACATTGTCCTATTCATCTTTGCACTGTCATCCCCAGTGCAATTGATGCATAGGCTCAGAGGGAAGCAGAACAGTCAGGATAGAAAGAGAGAAAGATACTTACAGATGAGAGAGCCTGTGTGCATTCAAAGAGGAGAGAGTAGCTTCAGATTGGTCTCCTTCCTCCATGAGGCTAATCTCAAACAAGATTCTTGAGAGTTCTTCTCCAATTTTATTATCTTTTCTTTATTAACACTGTGCCATGATCATTTTTTTTCTTTTGTGTTACCTTGATTGGCGTCTGTGTTACTTGAGATGGAAGAGCCTTGGTTAGAATTGGGAGCCTTTGAGAGATGACTGAAAATATCCACAATTATTTTTCTCTGAACACTCCATGAGGCAGGACCCTTTACTTGGGAACTTGATCGATATTTGAAAAAGCTTCAAAGCTGATTATATATCTATTTAAAGAAGGATTTATTATTATTATTATTGTTAATCTAGAGTAGTAATTTTTATCCCCTTTGCAGTCTGCAATCACTAGGTGGTAGAGAAGCAGAGGTGAGCTGGGAGAACAGTGCCTATTTGACCTGGCATGGTTTTATTCCTTGATAGTGAAAATATTTCAACTTTTAGTGGTCTAAAAAAGTAGGGTAGAAGACTGAGCTTGAAGGTTACAAATTTCCAGTTCCAGATACTGTGTTCTTGCCTTGGTATTATAATTTAGGAACGTATGAGATTCCCTTGTTCTGTTTGTGTGTATAGTATAAACCCAGAGGTGGGCTGGAGTCATTACCTTTCACGATAAAGGATTGATATGAGTCAGGGTCTGGAAATAAAGCTATTTTTTTTAATAGAAAGATGAAGGTTTCTGGGACCTGGAAAAAAATGTGTCCTGCTACAACAGTATTAGAATTAAGGATATACTTTAGGAGGTTTGGCATAAATCAGTGACAAAACATTTGCAAACTGTGGGAAACGACAATATATATTCAGGAAGCGTAGCATTTAACTTAAGCAGTAGGTGAATATAGAAGAGAGTGAGAGAATTATAGAGAAAGGAGGTAGCAAGGGAAGGAAAGAGAGTTGGGGAAAGATAAACAAATATGAAAAGCCAAAACAGATGGACAAGTAGCTGCTTCGATTAATGAAGAGGTTTCTGTCCTAGTTTCAGGTTGCATATGACTTAGTTGTACTCCATTTTGATGAGCTTATTATATTATTATAATAAGCATTTTTTTCCTGAACTAGTTTAACTGGATTTCTCATCTTTGTAAACACACACACACACACACACACACACACACACACACACACACACAGGCCTAGATACATGCATTCATTTTCTAGGTATTTTGAGAAAACCTGTTATGTGTAACAAAGGTCATATACTCTCTGCAGAGGGTATGGAGATAAACAAAAGTTTAATTCTGCTTGGTATGTTTTGCTATAGCCAAGATAAGACCAAAGGATGTGTTTATTCTTTTCTTTTTGTTGTATAAAAGATGAGTTTAGGGCCAGGCACAGTGTCTCACGCCTGTAATCCCAGCACTTTGGGAGGCTGAGACAGGTGGATCACTTGAGGTCTGGAGTTCAAGACCAGCCTGGCCAACATGGTGAAACCTTATCTCTACTAAAAAATACAAAAATTAGCCAGGCGTGGTGGTGGGTGCCTGCAATTCCAGCTACTCTGGAGGCTGAGGCAGGGAGAATTACTTGAAACTGGGAGGCGGAAGTTGCAGTGAGCAGAGATCACACCATTGCACTTCAGCCTGTGCAACACAGAAAGACTCTGTCTAGGAAAAAAAAAAAAAAAAAAGAAAAAGATAAATTTATAGAGAGCCCATGTTCTCTGGGGATTCTTAGAGAAGCAATAACAAGACAATTTCCAGCCTGGACAAGTTTGAGTCCAGCAGTGGAGGTTCACAGTCTGGCAAACCCTGGAAGGTTCTGCTTTGGTTTGGAAATCTCTGCCATTGGATAAATTCATCAAGCTGTGGGTTGCCTAGAGTTGGTAGTGTCTGCTTTTGGTGTCAGTATTTCATGTGTCGGCACTCTGTCCTCCATCCTCCACCTACCCCCTACCACTATCATTATTCTTATTCATTTATTACAGAATATTAGATTTCTTATTCATTAATTACATGTATAAAGGAATTCATTATTAACCCTGAATTCTTTATCAGGAGATTATTTTGTTTGTGAAGAGACCAAACTCTCTTGCACAGGGTCACCTTTAAAAAGGTTATTTGTTAAAGATGAACAAAGTGTCTGATTTCTTGGTAAAATTTTAGCTAAAATATGAAATGCAAACATGTTCTTTTGTGCAATTGAGCTAAACATACTTGAATTCTCTTTCCAGAAATCTAATCAAATGGAGAGTTCTAACCCTGGCCAAGTTTCCTAAAACATTCAATATACTCCATTGACCTACATCTTTGTACATTGTTAGCAGTTGAAAACATAATATTGTAGTGTGCTAAGGCTAGAATCACAAAGTATTTCAAAATAGTTCTGGAGACCTGGTTATCCTTAAATAGCCCTGCAAAAAAATCTGTCCTATATGTATTTATTGACTTTCTACACGCATTTTGCTGGCACTGTGCTGGCGTTTGAAAATAGTCTATACTATGATTCTAAATGAGAAAAGACAAAAAGTTAGAGAGTGAGGATTTGGCCCTCAAGTAGATTTTAACCTAAAAGCTTCAAAAAACAAAGGTACAGTAGGTCAGAACTATCAGAGATATGGCCATTCATATGAGCATTGTTTATTTGTCAGATAGTGGGTGCATGCCATAGATCCTCAATGTATACATTGATTTGTTCTGGGAACTCATTTACATTCATTGTTTTCTTATTTTTAAAAGGAGTCAGAATCTCACAACAATGAATATTGTGAGAATCTAATTTCAAAAATGAACAAGACAATTCTAAGAAAAATGTACAGTACCAAATTTATAAGATATCATGTTTGTTCTCAATATGTTTGTATTTTAACCCCTAGAAGGAAAGCTGTCATCTAAGCTGGTACCCCCACAATGTGGAACATGATTGGTGTTAAGTATCAAACTATTAGAAAAACTAATTAACATTTAAACTAGGGACAGGGAAGTGTAAAGGTGGGGTTTCAGAAAGAAGGAACTAAATTGTTCTCAAAATAAGTTTACCTAACAGCAAGTGTATCCACCTGAGTTATAAATGACTGAAAATAGTACTTCCTGTGAAAGCATAAATCTTATGTTATAGTAGCCTTGTCAAGCAAAATTCTAATAAGATTTTCAAGGAAAATGATACAGCCCATGACAGAAAAATGGGTGGTATGATGCAGAGGTTAATGCAAGGTCCTTGCTTTTTGTGCTTTTGGATTTCAGACACACTCAGATTGAACCTCCACCATTAAAAAGACATCTTGATCTCTTCAAAGGTAGCCCTGGGACCTCAGTAACCTTTTTCTGTTTCGATGTAACTTTCCCCTGGCCTACTCCTCGGGCCATGAGCTACAGCACAGACCCATAACTGCATCTGCAGCAGTTCCAGGAGGGCCTCAGAAATGATGGAAATGATTGGCATCACCAATAGTTCTTCCACAATCACAGAATTTCAAATCTTTTTTTTTTCCTTTAAAAGTTCTGAAATGAGCCTCAAAGGCACAATCTAGAACAAATTTCTTCATTCATATTAGATTGCCTAAATCTCTCATTTGACCAAAAAAAGCCTTCAAATATACAGAACATTAATATTTGTTTAAAAGGCGTGGGTTTATAAAAATAAGCCCTAATTTCCCACAGGTGCAGCACACACACACACAACGCCAATTATTTGAACAAATACTTTATTTATTTATTTATTTTTGAGACAGAGTCTTGCTCTATTGCCCAGGCTGGGGTGCAGTGGCATGATCTCGCCTCAGTTCAAGCTCCACCTCCTGGGTTTACGCCATTCTACTGCCTCAGCCTCCCTAGTAGCTGGGACTACAGGCGCCTGACACCACACCTGGCTAATTTTTTGTATTTTTAGTAGAGAGGGGTTTCACTGTGTTACCAGGATGGTCTCGATCTCCTGATCTGCCCGACTCGGCCTCCCAAAGTGCTGGGATTACAGGCGTGAGCCACCGCACCCGGCCCTACAAATACTCTTCATTTACAAAATAATTCAGAAACTAAAAGAAAACAATTTAAGAGTTCTTATCAAAATTGGTGCTGAATATTTTCCATTTGTCCTTCCAGATCCACTCTGCTGATCCTGACCCCTATATTGGGCTGCAGGAGGCTGAGCTATGTAGACTACTTTACCTGGGCTTCCTGCCCTCTGACTTCAGTTGACTTCAACCCATTAAGGGAAACAGCAGGAAAAGGAAGGAGGGAGAAGCAAGAGATGTCTGAGTTGATTTCCTGGGTCCCCGCTCTTAGAGGACACTGCATGCAGACTGAATCCCCTTAATGAGGGCCAGGGCTTCCACTAAATGGTATTCCCCAGACAAACACCTTGCTACTTCTTCCCTTTGACTCTAGAGGCAGGGAAAGTAACAGCTCCCCTCCTCGTGAGCCCCAGGGTGCTGCACTCTCTCATGTCGGTTTTCCTTCTGTGGCCTTGAACAGAAACAGAAAAACTGAGGCAAAAACATAGAGTGAATTAAACTCAATAGAGTCAGGAATTTCTGTCTGTTTTGCTCAGGGCTTAGAAAAGTACCTAGCAGAAAGTTTGTACTCAGCCCGTATCTATTGAATTAATTATTATGCATTTACATTTTTATTACATTATAATTGTTAAGTAGATAATGATCTAGAAGCTAGGAGTATAATGATCTATTAGCTAGATCCTACCCCTTCCAATCTGGAGTAGATGGAGTACTGAATATTACTGGAGCCCATGAAAGGGATTATCTTATCCCTATGTTAAGACCTCCTTTTTTTTTTTTTTCCTGAGAAGGAGTCTCGCTCTTGTTGCCCAGGCTGGAGTACAATGGTGAAATCTTGGCTCACCGCAACCTCCGCCTCCCAGGTTCAAGGGATTCTGGTGTCTCAGCCTCCTGAGTAGCTGGGATTAAAGGCTCCTGCCACCTGCAGCTAATTTTTGTATTTTTAGTAGAGACTCGGTTTCACCATGTTGGCCAGGTTGGTCTCGAACTCCTGACCTCAGGTAATCTGCCCACCTCGGCCTCCCAACATGCTGGGATTACAGGCGTGAGCCACTGTGCCTGGCTGAAGATTTCTTAACATGGAAGCTGAGAGATAAAGAAGGTATCAGCTAGTGACAGGTGACACAGCAGCCAGGGAGAGAGGAGAGGTGTTTCAGGCAGAAGAAATAAAAGCATGCACAATGGCCTGAAGAGTGAAAGCATGATTCACTCAGGCAACTGGGAAGTTCATTATGGCTGAAACACAGTATTTGAAAAAGAGAATATTGAGAAATAAAGGACAAGAAGTACACAGTCAGATTATGGAAGGGTTTATACAAAATTTTAGGAAGTTGAGATTTCATGTCAATTAAGCACTCATAGAATGGGACAGAGGGAAGTAAGGAAAATAATAGTGTGCTCTTCTACTGCAAAATATAAACACACACACACACACACACACGTTCATTTTGTATCTCTCAGTCTAAAGAGGCTGAGAATCCCAGGAGTTACTGTAAAGTTATGATTCTCTCATTAATAGTCTTTGACATGCTTAAATAACAACTGTGACAAAACAGTTAACAATTATTGTGTGTTTATTATGTTATGACAGTATTCTAAAAACTTTATACCTGTGATTTCCTTTAACACTCAGAATAACTCCTTAATACTCTGGGGTGATTGCTATTATCTGCAACTTACAGATAAGGAAAACTTAGCCACAGGGAAGTAAATGACTTGCTCAAGGACATATAACTAGTAGGTGGTAAAGGTTTTTTTTAAAAAGGGGAACAGTTGCTTTTCCTTACCACTTATAGAGGCAGGTGGGGAAAAGACCAGGGAACGACATTAATATAGAACACAAATGATAAAGGCTATGCTGATAAGCTAGCTTTATAAAAAAGCAACAAATTGTGCATGCACCTTATGCTATGGCATAGAGACCAAGTTTAGCAAATGGATGAATAAAGCATGTTGAAAGCAATGTAATCACAAACACAGCAATTAAATTGCTTTTCTGTAGGGAAAATTTAACAAAAAAAAAATTTTAATGTCAAAGGAGACATAGAAACTAAAAAAAAAAAAAAAAAAAAAAAAAAGAAACTTGAATCCAAACAGGTCAGGAACCAGTAAGTCAAAGCAATGCCTTGTGCCTCCATTTTCCTAAATTAAGAATAAAGTTATACCTTATTTTATTACCATATTGGAGTGTTTAAGAATTATGCATCAGACAACCATTTGAAAATAGTCTATACTATAATTCTAAATGAGAAAGGACAAAAAGTTATTTGAGTCAAATTTCTAAGTCTAGTTTAAATAGAAAAAATAATTAATTTTTAAGAAAAAATATGCTCTGGTTGTTTGATACCAGCAGATGGCACCCTAACAAAATAATTTGTGTGCCATATGTGAACTTTTTACAGCCCTCTGTACCCTCAAATATCAGTCAAGTTCACTGTGTCCAGACAGGGTAGGAAAGAGAAAAACCAAAGTCAAAACTTCCTGTTTTCAAATCAAATAATTTTTATTTTGGGAAGAAAGAGTAGAAAAAGAATTTTCTGTATTAGTCTTCATTTTGTGAATACCAAGTTAGCTTGAATCACTGTTGCAAGAAAATCCCCTATAAATCTGCATTAAAATCCCATTATAAAAAACAACAAGACTACATTTAAAGGAATAAAATGGGCTGATCTATATATTTTCCAGCACCACCCCCCAATAAAAGGATGTTAGAGAAACAAATAGTCTTTCTGAATGCTTCAGCTGTCAGAGATGAAATAATGCTGGAGATTTTTTAAAAACAGTTTGAGAAGGACTTAAACATTAAGTTTGCATTAAGACTACTGCCACAATACCCATTTCAATTTCAGGCCTATTCAATTTGAATTGTTCAAAACAGATAATGGGTGTTTGAATTTCACACTCTTCTCTTCTCCCGCTCCCCACTATTCTTGTGATTATTGTTATTTTTAAAGCAAATATAGGATATTATGTCGAGATCATGAATAAGTGGGTCTACAAGGGATGAGTGTGATCCTGTTTTGGCGAGAGTCAGGGTTACCACTTTTTCTTTCTTCTTCTTTTTGTCTCCACTTTCTTAATTCCTGGCACAGTTATGTGCCATCTAATGAATGACATCTTGGTCAACTACTGACCACATATACTACAATGGTCCCATAAGATTATAATATCATATTTTTACTGTACCTTTTCTATTTTTAGGTATGTTTAGATAAAAAATACCATTACATTACAGTTTCTTACTGTATTCAGTACGGTAACATAGGCTATTTCATATAGCCTAGATGGGTCCTAGGCTACACCATCTAGATTCGGGTGAGTACAAGCTATGATGTTCCCACAAGGATGAAATCACCCAGTGACGCACTTCTCAGAACATCCCTGTAGTTAGGTGACACATGACTACATTTGATTTAAGAATTCAGCCAGATTTGACAGGGCGTGGTGGCTCATGCCTGTAATCCCAGCACTTTTGGAGGCCGAGGCGGGTGGATCACTTTATGTCAGGAGTTTGAGACCAGCTTGGCTAACATGGTGAAACCCCGTCTCTACTAAAAATACAAAAATCAGCTGGGCGTGGTGGCAGGCGCCTGTAATCCCAGCTATTCGGGAGGCTGAGGCAGGAGAATCGCTTGAACCCAGGAGGCAGAGGTTGCAGGGAGCCAAGATTGCGCCATTGCACTTCAGCCTTGGTGACAGAGTGAGACTCTGTTTCAGAAAGAAATGGAAATAAATAAAAAGAAAGAAAGAGAAAGAGAAGGAAGGAAGGAAGAGAAAAGAAAGAAAAAGAAGAAAGAGAGGACGGAAGGAAGGAAGGAAGGGAGGGAGGAAGGAAGGAAGGAAATCAGCTAGCCAGATTTGCAGTTTTCCTATCATTATTATTATTATTATTATTATTATTTGTTTTGAGACAGAGTCTCGCTCTGTCGCCCAGGCTGGAGTGCAGTGGCGCGATCTCCGCTCACTGCAACCTCCACCTCCTGGGTTCACGCCATTCTCCTGCCTCAGCCTCCCGAGTAGCTGGGACTACAGGCGCCCACTACCATACCCGGCTAATTTTTTCTTTTTTTCTTTTTTTTTGTTTGGACTTTTAGTAGAGACGGGGTTTCGCCATGTTGGCTAGGCTGGTGTTGAACTGGCCTCAGGTGATCCGCCCACCTAGGCCTCCCAAAGTGCTGGGGTTATGGACATGAGCCACCGCGCCCGGCCAGTTTTCCTATTATTTTCTGTTATTTTCTTATAGCTGAGGAGTAATGACCGAAGTTATTAGCCCTTTTTAAAATTAAGCCTTCTCATGTACTTCACTCTTCTAACAAATAGTTGTTACCTTCTAAAAAGATGCCAGTTATAATTAACTTTCAGGAAACTGTAAGAAATGAACTAAACTTTGGTATAAAAACTACCCAGGGTCGGCCAGGCGCAGTGGCTCACGCCTGTAATCCCAGCACTTTGAGAGGCCGAGGCGGGCAGATCACGAGGTCAGGAGATCGAGACCATCCTGGCTAACACGGTGAAAACCAGTCTCTACTAAAAATACAAAAAAAAAAAAAAAAAAAAAAAAAAAATAGCTGGGCGTGGTGGCACACATCTGTAGCACCTGTAGTCCCAGCTACTTGGAGACTGAGGCAGGAGAATCGCTTGAAGCCGGGAGGCGGAGTTTGCAGTGAGCTGAGATCGCGCCACTGCACTCTAGCCCAGGCGACAGTGTGAGACTCTGTCTCAAACAAACAAACGAACAAAACAACAACAACAACAACAACAACAAAAACGACCCAGAATCAAAGATGAGCCTTCGCTCTAAGACGGAAACTCCAGATATGAGGCAGCAGCAAAACGCAACATTCACGAGCAATCTACTTTCGTGGTATACTAGCTACAGAGAAAGAAGAAAGACAAGGAAGATTGAGGACGCTGATTCCCAGCGCAGGCACGAGATGTGCCAAATTGTGAAGATCATAACGATGCAAAAGGGAACTGCAGCTTCCTGTTCGTTTTCTCTGCCTTCTAGGTCTGTTCTAGGATGAAATCTTCTGATCTTCCAGAAACGGCTGAAATCAAATACATAATTTCATCTTCTTTATGATCTTGAATGAGGAAAGAGAAAGAATAAATAGCCCAATCGGTTATTTTAGAGATAAGAGTGGGTATGGGAGAAATCAGAGTGATTTTCTTGCTGAGAAGATGGAATGGCTACTGGAGGCAAAACCCTTTGGGAAACCCAATGAAAAGAGAAGCTACTTCCCCAAACCTTTGGGAAACAAGTAAAACCAGTGCTTTGTAGATGAAATACATGATGAAGGCAATGAAGCTCAGTGCATTAACAGCCAGCCTTGACTATCAAGTTTGCAAACAATGATGGTTAACATGTATTGAGCACAGCATACGACTTAAGGAGACTTCTACACTTTCTACATTAATTAATTAATTGTGTATAAGAATCCTATGATCTTGTTGCTCTTGCACATACATTTTAAACCTGAGAACTCTGCAGCACAAACAAGATTTACTCCAAATCACTCAGGTGTTCTAGGCCGACCTTCAACCACTGATCCATACAAACTCTCTAATAATTACACGGGAAATTTTTGTAAGCACTAAGTTTTTTTTCTGGGAGAAGTCGATACCGTACTCCTATTACCACTGTCTGAACAAAGATGAAGAAAGATTGGGCTTTTATAAAGCAAAAAGAGAAGGTAATTTTCTTTCCTTAATTTTGGCACAATGGAACTTTTTGGGCTGATGACAAAGCTCAAAACTACCACAATTTGACACCGCCTGAAAATTTGGGTCAGCTGTCTTTATTTCACAGTGCGTGGTCAGCATAACTGATTGTCAGTGTCTGCAGAAAGGAGTTCCCACTCCTCACCAGAATGAGGTCAAGGTTAGGAGGCACAGAGAGAAAGGTAACAGCAGGTAGAGATTGAATAAAGGACACCAGTGCTTTCAGTAGATGCAGGAAGGCTGTTTTGGAAACACTGCAGAAGAGCAGTCAGCAAAGGAACACATCACAATGGTTTCAAGCCAATGAGAGGGGCCTCAAGACTTCTCTCTCTGTCCAAAGAGACCCCTTTCTGGGGATAAGAGAGAAGTTCTATTAGTTTGGAGTCTCCCACTCTCTTGATGACTAGTCTGGCATTCTAACGTTAGAATCACGCCTGAAGACTCCTTGGTCAAATGTAAAGTTATGAGTGCCACTTGAGAGTCTGTTCTTCCTCTAGAAAGACATAATAATGCTCATGGAATACTACTCAGCCATAAAAAAGAATGAAATCATGTATTTTGAAGCAACATGGATTGACCTGGAGGCCATTATCTTATGTGAAATAATCCAGAAACAGAATGTCAAATACTGTATGTTCTCACTTATAAGTCGGAGTTAAATAATGCATACACATTGTCATAGAGAATGGAATGATAGATACTGGAGACAAGGAAGGGTAACGGGAAGGTGGATGAACAATTACTTAATAGGTACAATGTGCACAATTCAGGTGATGGTTACACTAAAAGCCCTGACCTCACCATGTCCCATATCCATGTAACTGCACTTGTACCCCCTAAATCTATTAAACCATTAAAAAAAAAAAAGACTTAATGATGGCAGGCCCTGCCAACTAACTCCTTGATGAAGGAGCAGCTCAAACCCATTCACCTTTCTTTCCTTCTTGGAGTTCCACAATGCAGGTGGTTCCAGGGTCTTCTTAACTACTACTATCTTTTCACACTCACTTCCCATCAGCCCAATTTGTTTTTCCACTTTATACTAAAGAACTCCAAAGAGAGAAGCTAACAAAACCTATTAAAGGTAAAAGTTGAGTAAGTACAGTCATTAGCTTCTCTGAAGTTATTTTCCCCCTTCTGTGTATTATCACCATCAAGGCTAGGCTGATGTTTAGCAAAGAGCACCTGTCAAAACAAAAGAAGAGTTTCACACCTCACAATTTTAAGCCCCAGGTAAGAAACTCAGCCTGGTGGATCCGCAGAGAGGAAGACAAGAAACCTGAAACTCCAAGACTTGAAGTAGAGTTAAATGAGTTTCCTCTGGGTACCAACAGGCTTTTGTTTAACACGATTAAATCCTCTTTGTTTCATTACAGACATCAATGTGAAAACAAACAGTGTGATCAAGATAAAGGCCTGGAGGAGCATTCTGTTTCTCTTTTTCGATCTTTTTCTTGGAGAACTATCACCACCTCTCAGTGGATAGGCTTAAAGGAACTTAACTGGCTCACAGAAAATTGATGAGCTGAGTAGAGCAGGTGTACAGGAAAGCTTTGAGCTGTGGGGTTAGGGAATGGAAAAAGTGTGAAGCACTATGTCCATGACCAGATCGGGTGATAAGAGGACTGGCTTCCTTTGCTATCTAATTAATTGCCTTTCTTTTCAAAACAAGTCTTTGATTTCAAGAAGCACCTGCAGAAGATAAGAATGACTCCTACTGAAATGTAACAACCAAAAAGCCCATTTTGGGGTTGGGGATTGAGGGTGGGAGTGTAGAGTCGGGGAACAGGAGAATGGAGATGGAGGAAGGAGAAGTTACAGCCAGGGACCAAAACAAAAAAATATCGACGAGTCGAGACAGCAGTCAGCTAAATCCTATCAGGGATGCGACAAAATTGAAACTAGTGTGCGTTTCCAAAGCAATTCTTTCTATATTATTAAATTGCTTATTTCATTGTTTTTAGACAACACTAACTCCTCTTCCTAAACAAAACATGGCCATTGTCAGCATAACAGCTACACTGAACTGACAGAAGCTGGGGTCATCCATATACACATTTTAATTACCTCTTTTCAGTCAGGAACATCATTAGAAGTTTATTATTACCCGCCACTATCTTGTGATCTTAATTGGCTTCCTTCACAGACGACACCCTGAAGCCAATGCAGAAGCTCTGGCAGCCTCCCAGAGACAGTGACCAGATCGGTGGCACTTTACACTGATACTGTCTTCAGCTGAATAACAACCATTGGTTTAAGTTTTATGCTAGACATGAGGTGGAAGCTTCTTTTAACACCTGTATGCAGAGATGTTCCTGATTCAGTGGTGTTGAAACACACACTGAGAGGCAATGACTTTTCACATACCTTTCTTAGGGTTATAGAGAAATAACCAAAATGGAGGAAAGGGATATGCCAAGCAGCCAGTGCCAGTTATTTCCTGTGGCTTTCTTGGAGTCTGGTAAGAAAAGAAAAAAAAATGCTTACCAAATCTGGATCTGTTGATACTCAAATTAAATCTGCAGCATGGGCCATGGTTATCTGGCTGCTTGCTGCTCAGAAAGTGTAGAAACACCCTTAAGTGAATAGTTTGCATTGGACCCAAATCAATAATAGTTATTAAGTTAGTTTCCAAAGGGGTCTTAGAGATAATGTCAAAGTTTGAGGCAAGGGGAAAAAGAGAATGATTTATGAAATAAACATACTGTGATGTTTTATGGCGGAAGGAAAAGAGAAAAAACTTTCTGTGAACAGAATTAATAATTTTGTCTTTGTGAAAGGAAAATAAGTAAGTTCCAAAATTTTAAACGTTGGGGTTCAACTCCTAGAAGATCAGGCTGATGATACCTCTGGGAATGTTACCTGGATACCTTTCTACGCATTATTGATTCCTGGTTCTGTGTCTTCAGGTATTCACAAAAAATGAGCTAAGTCACAAATATGCTCACATTGAATAATCCTCACAATTCAGCTAAATTTTGAGCTCCCTCAAAGAGAAAATAAGTTTTTAGAGTGCTACATATATTATTGTATTACTTATGCAGGATAATAATGATTAGAAAGTTTGTTTATGCTTTTATGGTTGAGTCAAATAATATTTGTATTATTAATATATTCCTGACATTCTTTTAAAAGTTATTCTTGTCATTCATTGTGATCTGCAGCTCTGAAAGATACACCTACAAACATGTCCATAGAAAGAGCATAGTATTATAAATGGCTAGACTTTTAGAAGTAAATTTTTCATTCAGTGACTTGAACTAGTGTGGACATTAAAGTATTTGGAAAGAATCACCAATTCGCTTTGTTATCTCCTCAGGTTTTTGGCTATCAGAGGATTAATACATCTGCTTTATTTCTGGCAATTACTTTCCAATAACCCTGAAACATAGGTCAACTTTTCCAGAACCTTATATTTCACTATTATAGCACTCAATTATTTAATTATAAGTGAATGCTATAAAAATATAAAATATAGGCTGGGCACGGTGGCTCACGCCTGTAATCCCAGCACTTTGGGAGGCCAAGGCGGTAGGATCACGAGGTCAGGTGTTCAAGACGAGCCTGGCCAAGATGGTGAAACCCTGTCTCTACTAAAAAAATACAAAAATTAGCCGAGCGTGGTGACAAGTTCCTGTAATTCCAGCTACTCGGGAGGCTGAGGCAGAGAATTTCTTGAACCCAGGAGGCAGAGGTTGCAGTGAGCCGAGATCGTGCCACTGTACTCTAGCCTGGGCGACACAGTGAGACTCAGTCTCAAAAAAAAAATAAATAAATAAAATGAAGATGATAAAAGCTACTTCAGTTTACGGAATTCATGAATGTGAAGTTTTGTTATCTATATGTAAGTATAATTTCTAGGTCATACATATAGGTTTAACTTTTAAAATGTGTCTTTTAAGACATGATATTGACATGTTCTTTCCTCAAATACGGCTGAATTCTGAATGAGAAGGAGCTTAAAAAATAAAAAAAAATTGGATGATCAATTTAAATCACTGTGATCATTATGAGATGGCTAAATCTGATTTAAACCACACGCGGTGAAATAGGGATTAAATACAATTCCTCTCTTCCCTTCACTACCAGTCATGACCTCTTGGCGGCTCCACTTCTGCTATTGGCGTGGTAGGCCTTAGCCTTCAGAAAATAAAGGGTTTCCTTCACATGTTCGTTTTGTGTTTACCTTACGGATTTCCTCTTTTAGGAAGATAAGAAAATTAGTTTTGTATTTCAACTGCTTCTCTGTATTGAAACAGAATGGTGAAAATACAGCTGTTTGAAACATACTGTGAGCAAAAAGGCAATGAAATATTATTTTTAAGAAGAGTTATCAAAATCAGGGTGCCAATCACTCTTAGAAGCAGGGTAAAAATTACTTGCACTTCAATATTTATATTTATATTTATTATAAGAAAAAAGTTTCTTTTTGTGGAAAGAAGGTGCAGAAAAGGGCACAGTATTAGCTAAATATTGTACCTTAGAACATCAGTCATTTCCTTCTCAATAGTACTGAAAGGGTCTAATTTATAAGTTTTTCCATCTCCCTGTTATGCTGGTTTGTAAGTTCTGACACTGCTACTGGTATGTTAATGAGAAGCTAGCGTTCCATTAAGAGAAAACCATATGCTCTGCTGCCTACTGTGAAAGAGAAAGCATGTAATGTGGCTGTTGCCTTAGTAACACATTAATTCATTTTGTCAGTGTTGGCACAGATCATTTCATTTATAAGAAAACAAGTATAATAGTTTACCACATCTATAATATTTACAGTGTTTCTGTTACAAAACAGTGACAAAATGAGTTTAAAAAATAGAGTTGGTATAATATCATTAAAATATGGAATTTGTGGTAAAATTTTCCCTGTAAAAATGAAAAAAAATAAAGATTGATGTAAAATTTCTTTTCACAATTCTACTTAAAACATTTTAACACCAAACTGTTTGCTTTTTAGCATATTTGTATTATACTAATAACGTGCGTCTGCTGCAAAAAATTTAGTCCATGAAAAACACAAGTGCATTAACAGTTTTTAATGAATGCTAAACAAAATATTTCATACAACAGTTTTGTTAAATTACAACCATTATAAACCTAATCGTATGCTAGTGTGTTACTCATAACAAGGCTAAACATTTATCTAGTTTTATCTGTTCTTCCAGATGTTTATTAGTATTCTAGCACTCCTAAAATATTTAAATTAAACCACTCCATTTTCTCATGTGAATGCATTTTGGGTTTTATTCATAGAAGATCTAGTCACATGTATACCTAAATAAATATAGTACACTGTATATGCTTTATGCACAAGTGATACTTAATGTGAATTGAGATAATCCAAAAGCATGATAAAGGAGAGAAGTGATTAGAGGAAAGACAAGTTCCTGTTTATTAAAGTCTGCACCTGCAGCAGGGTATCAGTTCTACCCATCCTTAGGGTATTCCACACCTGTAAACACACATTCTTAACAACAAACATTTTGCATCTGTGATGTTCACCTACATTTTTTTAACCAATAAAAAGCTAACTGTGTACAAGATAGCGAGCAACTATCATTTATTAGTTTATGGAGTGATTTAGGTTTTATGTCATTTCAAAGGAAGCATTTATGCATTTACTTAAGTTATACAAATGGGTGCAAACCACTTTGAAGCTGGCCATCTAAGTAATGAATGGCCAATTATACTTTCAACAGTAAGAAATACTTTCCTAAAATATCAGTGTTCAATGGGTTCATCCAAAGCTTCATGAACCAAATGTGAGTGTTTTTGTTTTTGCTCTCATGACTATGATCACAGCAATGCTCCCACGTTTGATGGGATTCTTTCTAATTAGAACCCAAGACCGGAGAGTACTTTTAAGAGTCTCCTTTATAGACCTGCAATGTGAATACTCTGGGAGACACTTAAGAAAATAAAATTTATGATTAGCTTTGATGAAAATGACTTTAGTTTTAACTTCATAATATCTCTGCTTTGATATGAGTAAAATAGTTTGAATGGCTACATCACCAGAAGAGAAAATATAACCAAACATCAATGTGATTTTATATGATGAAGAATTAAATGTCTCTAAAATGTAATCATATCACATTGACTTACCCAATAAAAGTAACTTAATGAAGTATTTTATCTAATTCATATGTTTTTGCTTATTAGTTTGTGGTGCTTGAAAAAAATAAAACTGTAAACTTCTGAAGATCCTTCTTTTAACTCAAGCTATTTCTGTCAATAAAACTGGTTTGTCAGCAGTTAAATGACACCACATTTATGTTTTAAGTACACTAAATTATGGGTAGCTTTATAATGAGATTCACTGATTAGACTTACTATAAATAATATGATACATATTACTGTGATTTTGGTTAAATAAAAAATTATCTTAAGGTGTATAGCACCTGAAATTTTAAATCATTTTGATCTTAACAGTTTTATTGCTGTCCATTCCTCCCTCCAAAAGCCTTCAATGATTCCAAAGTTCTTAGAATCAATGTCTTTGTTTCTCTATCAAAAATCAATATAGAAAATTAGGTTATAAACTGGGAAATATATATACACACATACATATACCTATATATGTATCTATTTTTCTGCTACTTAATACATCATCTTCTCTTGATAAATAAAACTACATATTTTATATTTAATATTGTCCTAGTGAATTATTATTTTCCCATAATGTTTTCCAAAATCCACATTTAATTTTAAGAGCAAAGGAAACTACTGTTGTACCTACATGACCATGAAAAAAAAATACAAAATTAGAGAAAAAATGATTTATTATGTTTGCATATATTATACCCCACAACCAAGTTAACTATTCTTCCTCTGCTGGTATTATCAATACAGAAGTTATGAAGGCCAAGTATACTCAAGGCCAGAGTGCTCTCTTTCTCTCTCTCTCTCTCTCTCTCTATATATATATATACACATATATATCCACATATATGTGTATATACATACGTATATATCAAAAGATATTTTAACCTGAGATATAACTTATTGTTGCAATTTATTTAACATGAAATATGTAATGTGATGCAAATGATAAACTTTAAAAAGTCAAAATAAAGAACAAATGACCTAATACATTATGGGAATAGAATTAGAGATATGTAAGTGCTAAAGATAGTGACATGATTTGGGATCTGCCGTTTTCTGGGCAAAAACAGATCCGTGTCTTGTTTTTCTTATTTATTTTCCCTTCTAAATGAATAATATGTCCTAATTGAGAAAGATATTAAATTAATATACAAGCTATAATGTTTTAGAAGCTATCTGTAATATTATTAGATTTTTTCTATTAATAGATGCACAATTACTGGTTATTACATAATTTCCTGTTTAAATTCACAAATAAAAATTATATGTATTTATTATGTATATTTTGAAATATGTACACATAAAGAAATGGCTCAATCAAGCTAATTACCATATGTATTACCTCACTTAATTTTTGTTGGGAGAACACAATATGCATCTATCTATTGTTTTAGTAATTTTCAAGAATACACTTGTATGATTCATTGAAATTAACTATTGTCAACATATTGTACTATATTGTACAGTAGAACTCCTGAACTTCTTCCTTCTCTCTAACTGAAATTTTGTATCCTCTGACCAACATCTCCTTAACACCTTCCAAGACAAGCTGCTGGAGACCACCATTCTACTCTCTTGCAATGAGTTAACTTTTTTGGATTCCACATATATGTGTGATCAGGCAGTATTTGTTTTTCTGTTCCTGGCTTATTTCACTTAATGTCCTCTAGTTTCACGCATGTTGTAGCAAATAACAGGACTTATTTTTTAGTGCTAACTAGTACTCCATTGTGATTATATACAGTGTTTTGTTTATCCATTTATTTACTGATAGATGCTTAAGTTGATTCCATATCTTGGCTGTTGTGAATAATGCCACAATGATTTATTAACTTATTTCTAACTATTTTAGTAATTAGAGTATTTTAAAAGATCTAGTCCTGGGATATTGTTTTCTAATCTTAACTCATATGATATAAGAGAACATAGTACAGCCCATGAAGCCCACACTTTTATGGATATAATTAGTATATAAAATGCTTTATTTAGACATATTTGAACTATAAATAGTTATCTTAAGTAATTCTTTAGGTTGACTTAAAAAGAACTTGTTGCAGACAGAAGTTTCTCCAAGTTGATGCTAAGATTGTTCAAACACGCAGTATGAATATTTTGAGTCATCTCTTTTTAACTTTTGGTCAAATTAATAAGTAGCCGCATTTCATAGCAGTATTATGAAAGCATTAATCATATCGGCAGACTGGACTTTTTACTTATGGAATCTTATGTTTCAGCCAGTCCAACAAGAATTTTTATTTGTTTGTTTTGTTTTTAACATCCCAGTATAAGAGAAAAGCTCTTATGCTTCAAAAATACTCTTATGGAGGGAAAAAAAAGTAGTAAAGAAAAATATTGGCAGGGCGTGGTGGCTCAAGCCTGTAATCCCAGCACTTTGGGAGGCCAAGGTGGGCGGATCGATTGAGCTCAGGAGTTGGAGAACAGCCTGGGCAACATGGCGAAACCCTGTCTCTGCAAAAAAACACAGAAGCTAGCCGGGCGTGGTGGTGCGTGCCTGTAATCTCAGCTACTGGGGAGGCTGAGGCAGGAGAATAGCTTGAACCCGGGAGACAGAGGCTGCAGTGAGCAGTGATCCCGCCACTGCACTCCAGCCTGGGAGACAGAGTGAGACCCTGTCTCACAAAAGAAAAGAGGAAAAATATACAATATCAAATTTGAATAATACTATAGAAAAATAATATTTAGACATATAAATAAAATAGTTTTGTGAAGAACTCTGTCTCTGTCGACTGCTCCCTATTTTGCAAAAATCAAATATTTTCATGAACAATATGAAATCGAGGCGACTTATGCCAGAACTGGATTTAAAATTTTAAAAAATTTAAAAAAATTTTTTTCGAGACAGACTCTTGTTCTGTCGCCTAGGCTGGAGTGCAGTGGTGTGATCTCTCCTCACTGCAGCCTCTGCCTCCTGGATTCAAGCGATTCTCCTGTCTCAGCCTTCTGAGTAGATGGGATTACAGGCGCGTGCCACGATGCCTGGCTAATTTTTTTGTAGTTTTAGTAGAGACGGGGTTTTGCCGTGTTGGCCAGGCTGGTATAGAACTCCTGGCCGTCAGCCGGGCGCGGTGGCTCACGCCTGTAATCCCAGCACTTTGGGAGGCCGAGGTGGGCGGATCACGAGGTCAGGAGATCCAGACCATCGTGGCTAACATGGTGAAACCCCGTCTCTACTAAAAATACACAAATTAGCTGGGCATGGCGGTGCGTGCCTGTAATCCCCCAGCTACTCGTGAGGCTGAGGCAAGATAATCACTTGAACCTGGAAGGCGGAGGTTGCAGTGAGCCGAGATCGTGCCACTGCACTCCAGCCCGGGTGACAGAGCGAGACTCCGTCTCAAAAAAAACCTGGAGGTAAGAGATCTGCGGGCCTCCGCCTCCCAAAGTACTGGGATTGCAGGCGTAAGCTACCACACCTGACCTAGAACTGGATTTGCAAAAAAATTACCATAATAACATTTTCTCATTCGTCAATTAATCAAGATTAACATGCATTTGCTATAAATCCACTCTGAGTACCTTCAGGACTATTTTACTGGTCATTTTTCCAAATTGTTTATCACTCATTTAAAAGATTTTTGTTGTTGTTGTTGTTTTTGTTTTGAGAGGGAGTCTCACTCTGTCGCCCAGGCTGGAGTGCAGTGGTGCGATTTCGGCTCACTGCAAGCTCCGCCTCCCAAGTTCACGCCATTCTCCTGCCTCAGCCTCTGGAGTAGCTGGGACTACAGGGACCCGCCACCACGCCCAGCTAATTTTTTGTATTTTTAGTGGAGACGGGGTTTCACCGTGTTAGCCAGGATGGTCTGGATCTCCTGACCTCATGATCCATCCACCTTAGCCTCCCAAAATGCTGGTATTACAGGCGTGAGCCACCATTAAAAAATGTTTTATAGAGACAGGTTCTCACTATTTTGCCCAGGCTGGTCTTCAACTCCTGGACTGAAACGATCCTCCCACTTCAGCCTTCCAAAGCTCTGGGATTACAGTCATGAGCCATAGCACCCAGTCTGTTTATAACTCTTATGCTAAAACATTTAAAAAAGTATTATAATGATGTCACTCAAAGCAATCAATAATTATTTCGAATTTGACATATGAGGAATGGCTAGACTGATGGCCTCACAAAAGAGTTTATTATATCTTGAAAGGTAGGTTCTCTTAGTTCTGCAAGATTAATAGTTGTAAAACAATTAGTGTCTTTCCTCATTTCCTTTTGGTTTGAAAATAGATGTCTAATTTTCCTGCTTGGTTTGCTCATGCTCCAGAAGAGTGGGGATTTTGTCTTCCTGATTTGTGTATTCTTCGTAGTATTAAGTCATTGCTCATTAAATGTCTGACAAATTGAATTGAATTCAATGGTAAGAGAGTTTTCCTTATGAAAGGTTTGCTGCATCTTGTGTTAAAATATTTATTAATTTTATAAAAATACTTAAATAATTAACTTTGTATAATACATTTAGAAAAAAATGTAATTCCTCTTCTTAGTTTTCGTGTTGTAAATGTGAAAGTAACTTTAGTCATAATTGCTTTATTGAACTGTCAGCCTATGTAAAACTTTAAATAATATCCAATTGATTATGTATTAAAGGTTTCAAGAAATACAGAATAATGTAGTATCTCATGCTAAAGTAGCCAAATAATCAATACTCATACAAAATAATTTTAATACAATTAATTTTGACATTTAGGAGTTATTTAAAATACATTTTCTTCATTGTCAAGTTTCCTCAATGAAATTGTGAAATCTCCACATTACATAGGTAAGTTTCCACTCGAATTAGTATCTAGCTTTATGAGTCTTATATGTAATTACAGAAAGATTAGATGATTTATTCACGATCATAACTTAAATATGGCTCATAATTCAAAATTTTCTGTTGCTTTAGAGTCTTTCTACATATAGTTAATTATTTTATTTTATAATCACAAACTTGCAACATTAAGTACAGTATGATTGAGATGAAGAAGTAATAAATCTACTTTGAAAATTATAAAACAAACATTTTCTTTTTACCTTTTTCATATTCATTTTGTTTATTTTATTTTCCTGTTTTTAAACTCACAATAAATTATTTCACTTAATATAATACCGTATATGTACAATGGTCAACCATTACTTAAAAACAGCATTAATTCATTGAGATTATATGTTTGCTCAAGTTATCTGTTTAACTTTATCCCTAAAACAGATGCAGAAGATAATATTACCATAAAATTAGCATACAATCCTATAATTTAAGTTTTTTCAGGAATGTTAATGGGACAAATATAGGCCAATTTGGTTCTGTAAGCCCAATGTCTTTTAGAAAGTTCTATCTTATAAATAATTCCAAGCTAAAATTTGGAAGGCAAATTTCTGGAACTTTGGATATATTTTTTCTACAGAAATACTATAACAAAAAAGAAGAAGGAGGAGGAAAAAGCTGACAGGAAGAGGAGGAGGGAGAAAGAGGAAAAACAAAGGCAGTGGAGAATGTTTCCTGAATGAGTGAAGAAAAGTTGAAATAGAATAAATAGGAAGTTTAGAAGGATGTGTGTGTACATGTAAGAGACACTTAATTATGTGTTTGACTAAATAAGGAAGAAAGGTGAGGAATGTGCACCAGGGGCCTGATTCCCTGCAAAGGAGATGGAGAGAAATGTTGAGGCAGAGAAGAGCCAACAGGTGGCAGCGTTGCATTAAGACAGTCTAGTTGTTTGGCAAGCATAGCTGATTGGTTTGGAATTACGAAGAAGAGGGGGGAAATAAAAATATTGTGTAGGATACATATTTATCCTGAAGAAAGATTAAACACAATGATTTTTCTAGCAGAAAGAAAAAAGCTATTAATTTATTGAGCATCAATTATGTGTCAGGCCCTGTTCTAGGCCCTGGAATTATAGTGGTGAGCAAGTAGATCCAGTCTGAAGGAGCATACACTCTAATGAGACCAATAATAGGTACTTATCAATGGACCATCAAATAAACATTTAAGTATAAACTATTATAAATTGCTTGGAGGAAATGAACCAGAGTACGTTATTTTATAGCACACATTGTACACTTGTTCTGAGGATAGCAGGGCTATTCTCCGGAAGTGATGTTTGAGCTGGGATCAGATGAATAGACATTAGGCAAAAGGTGGTAGAAGAAAAATGTGTGGGAAATCCCAGAAACAGAAAATAATTTAAGGTATTTGGGGGACTAGACAAAGGCCAGTGTAGCCCACGATTTGCTGGGAAGAGTAGATAGACACAAGATTGGAGAAGTAGACATGGAAGGTCGGGTAGATAATTTAGGCAGTTAGGATTAGGCACTTTATCCTATGTGTGATGGAAAATCATTGAAGGTTCCAAAGTCGTGTTCTATTTCATCATATTTGTGTTTTCAAAATATAACCCTGACTGTAGTTTGGAGGCAGAACTCAGCGTGTGTGTTTGGTGGTGGTGCTGGGAGAGAAGTGGTAGTAGTGGGGAAGAGAGTGGATTCAGAAATACTAATTTGGAGGCTCTTTCAGTAATCCACATGGAAGATGATGCAATATTTAATAGGGTAGTATTGGCAAACGTGGAGATAAATGGGAAGATTCAAGGTATATTTAGGAAGTAAAATGTATAAAAATGGTAATAAAGTAAGGAAGGAAGGTGAGGGAAAGGGGGACGTCAAATGCTACACTTGGGATAGGGGAACCTTTTCAAATATCATAATCGATATTCAGTTTTTGGTATCATCCTGCACTCTGGTTTGTAATTCATTTGTGTTTGTGAAATTAAATGACACGATTATTTGCCAGGGCTCCTAAAATAGAAAATCTGATTTCATTGGTAGCTCTCCAAAATATATTGTGTCCATTTCAAAAATGGTGGGAAATTCAGGTTCCATTGCTCCCATGATTTCCATCCTGAATATAACAATGGCAAACATCCCTGTTCCCTGCTTTCTCCACAGTCTTTCTTTGTGTAGGATGTCTCTGAGTTCTTTTTTTTTTTTTTTTTTTTTTTTTTTTGAGACAGTCTCACTGTGTCGCTCAGGCTGGAGTGCAATGGCGTGATCTGGGCTCACTGCAACCTCTGTCTCCTGGGTTCAAGCGATTCTTCTGCCTCAGCCTCCTGAGTAGCTGGGTCTACAGGATGTCTCTGAGTTCTATCATAGATCACTGATTTGTATTCTCTACACCTCTTTCACCCTCTGTTGGTTATCAGAAGACTTTGTAACCGAAAGATTCTATTAGCCAGAGGAAAGAATTTGTGGAACTCTGTTACTTATTGGCAGGTTTTATTATCAAGAGAATTACGTTCAAACAAATTATTTAAGTTAACAAAATAAGTATAAATAATATTCACATTATTGATTTTTTTTATTTCCATGTGCTATAAACATTAAGCATGTTTATATAATTATAGTATTTTAAAATCTGAGGGACATAAAGTGATGAAGTAATGAATAGTTACTGATGTGTGGCCATCTTAGCCACAAAATGAACTTAGATGGCATTTTTTTTAGTCCATATCACAAATTTAAACTTTTTTTTTGTTTTTTTGAAATGGAGTCTTGCACTGTTGCCCAAGCAGGAGTGCAGTGGCGTGACCTCGGCTCACTGCAACCTCCGCCTCCAGGGTTCAAGTGATTCTCCTGCCTCAGCCTCCTGAGTAGCTGGGATTACAGGTGCGCACCACCACGCCCAGCTAATTTTTTGTATTTTTAGCAGGGGGCGGTTTTACCTTATTGGCCAGGCTGGTCTTAAACTCCTGACCTCATGATTCGCCCGCCTCGGCCTTTCAAAGTGCTGGGATTATGGGCGTGAGCCACCGCGCTGGGCCATAAACTTTTTACAAATAATAATGGCTATAGTGTTAAGCTTCTACTAAGGGCAAGGGCTATACAAATATCATGTAAATCTCACTAAAGCTATGTAATTAGGTTACTATTGCTCTCCTTTTTCAGAAAAAGAAACTGATGTGTGTGTGTGTGTGTGTGTGTGTGTGTAATTTTTAAATCTAGTAACTACTTGTCCAAACATAGGTCTGGCTATTTTCATAGTTCTACATTATAGCATCTTCTTAAGAAAAATTTTAAGATTTATTTCTTCATGGAAAGCTGTTTTAACCTAAATTTTGAAAAGAAAACAGTCTTCAACATTCTTTTTGTGTTCTAAAACCAGAGAAAGTTAGATATTCTTGGCATAAAGCAAAGGTTCAGAAATAAACTTTAAGAAATATACACCAAGTGCCCTTTGAAAAGCTTTGCTGTCTTCCGCCTTCTGAATACATGTATGTTTAAAACCCATAGAAAGTCAGTGTTGGCCCATGGATCATACAGTGATGCACTCACTTTTTACTCTGGGCAAGTCATGGACTGCTTTAGTAATTGTTGGTTTTATTTTAAAATGTAAAATTAACATTTGCTTCTGGGAACTCCAAAGATGACTACACAATATAACTGAGATCATTTATTAAAATTATCAATAATTGTGAAGGAATGACTAGGGCTAATTCAATGTGTTTATTATATTTATCTCACTGGAAAATGTTCTATGACCCTGGAAGTTTTCAAGAAAAGATTGAAAAAGAATCTTTTCACATCTAGAAACTCCCTCACCATATACTCCACCATGTACTTACACCACCAAAGTGGAGATCAGTGACGGTAGAAGGAAAGTCTTTCCTAAGCCAGAAGAAATAGTATTGTCACACGTTTTTCTGTCTAAATTGCAATACACCCCATAGCTTATTAAAAATAGATGAGTTAGTTTCATCAGATAAAATATAAAACTGATTTTTTAAAATCAAAACTGTTACACTTTGGATATATGAAATTGTTTTAGAAAAAAAGGAAAAGTGTAGCAAATGAAGGAAAAGGCAGTTGCATTTTTGGAGATTGTCACAAGAGGGCATTTATGGATTAACTCTACGTTTTTTCTACATTTGAAAATACTGAAAGGCATTTCCAATTCTCAGAAGCAAACTAAGAATAATTAATTAATTAAAAATGAAAAGATGAAAACGACAGTCTCTAAAATTTTTCTTTTATATTAATTCTGCTCCAGAAAATTGGTTGTTTTTTAGAAGTTTGCATCAAATGAAAACCGGCACGTATTTATAAATTTTAGATGTGAGGAACTCATTTCTCCAAAATATTGAGATCCTAAAAAATAATATCAGCTGAAAAAACTACTTATATTTTGTTTCTAGCATTTGTTTGTATACCATTGAAAAACAAATATTTAAAATAAATCCTATTATTTCAACTGATAAAGGGTAATTGCATTTTTAAAACATGATTTTCTCCTTTGTGCTGAAAAACAAGCTAATTAATATTCCTAAGTATTTTGAAAACAGGTGCCATTTAGAG
This sequence comes from Pan troglodytes, assembly GCF_028858775.2. NCBI lineage: Eukaryota > Metazoa > Chordata > Mammalia > Primates > Hominidae > Pan > Pan troglodytes. The sequence goes on along the minus strand of NC_072413.2, from coordinate 27,763,845 downwards.
AATACGGGCACAAAAGTCTTAATAAAATAATGAAAATCTTAGTTATATTAAGAAATAGGCAAATTAAATTACTAGAAAGAGAATGGTGTGGGGCTCAGTTAAGGGGAAATAAATAAACTGAAGCAAATGCTAAAATATTTTTACTCATGATCTCTTGAGCCCTTTAAAAGCAAGGCCTCTGATGTATTCATCTTTGAAACCCCAGTCCTAGCATGGTGGTGGGCATGCAGTAGGTACTCAGTGAATATAGTTAAATAAATAAATGAAACCATTTCTTTAACTGAGCATAAATTTAGAGGTGGCAAGGCAGAAGAATTTTCCGTGATTATTAATTAAATCAATGACTTTCTTATTGCATTAATTGATGTGAAAACTTCAAATGCAAAGGGAAAATTTCATTCAATCACCTGGGGCTTTCAAATAACTGCCGAGTTGGTGCCATATAAACAAAACATTAGGAGAGCTAACGCGATCATATTTAATCCTCAAGAACAAAGAAGATGCAAATATGGACCAACACTGTGTTTTATGCAATTTGGGAATCCTGGAACTACAAAACTCTTCATGATTATTCAGTCTATCCCAATAACACCCAACTTATATCTTTATGTAATTTTTACTCAGTTTATCTAATAATTTATAATTTTTTCAGCAAAAACAAGTAATGGGCTATTAGAGTTTTTAATAAACATCAGACAATCATTGTCATCATGTGATTTTATTTAATTTCAGTCAAAAGTAAAGAGAGGTTATATTTTAGATAACCTGCAGTCTTTTTACAGGAAAACAATACAATTTCCTTCAGGCATTTTAACATAATTAAAACACATTTCAGATTTGTTTTCCTACTTATGCTAAAGCACAAGCTTTTGAAAACCATTTTCATTATATCATACTCATGAAAGACAGTAAAACTTGGAGAAACAGTTATTTGGGTTAAATAGCCCTGGATTCAGAGGTCAGCTCCAATAATTGTTGGGAATATGGTTTTCTCTAAACCTGTTTTTCATCTATGAAAAGGGACAACATTGCCTGTTTTGGTAGAACATTCTAGGTAGTAAGTTTTAACATATGTAAATTGCCTGATAAGTAGGAGGTAGTCAGTAAATGCCAGACTTTATAACTAAAGAATCACAAATTTTACAATCCTTGTTGAGAAATTTGAGAGCGTGGCAGATATAGAAATGGTCACATAATATTGTACATACACACCTTTAAATTTCTCATGTACCCTTGCAATGGGTTGGGACCATGAGAACAGTTCTGACCAATTGGCTATGGTTGGAGGGATGTATGTCACATTCTGGCCAAGGAAGTGAAAAGCTATGAGCCCCTTGATCAGTATTTTTCTCTATCATGGTGGCCCTTGAAGCATGTTACCGAGATGGTGGTATCTCAATACAACAAGGCTTTCCATATCTGGGTCACTGATTGACTAAATGCAGTAAAACATTTGCAGACCAGTATTAGACATGTGCAAGATATGAATATTTGTTGTCTTAGGATATTTAGGAATTAGATTACCACTACAGCATACATAGCCTAACCTGACTAATAACATGATCTAACCAAAACACTTCATTTTATTAATAAGGACAGTAACGTCCAGAGAAGTCAGTTTGTATAAAAGCCAGTGGAACCAGGAGACTGAGGCAGGAGAATGGCGTGAACTGGAAAGGCGGAGCTTGCAGTGAGCCGAGATTGCGCCACTGCACTCCAGCCTGGGCGACAGAGCCAGACTCCGTTTCAAAAAAAAAAAAAAAAAAAGCCAGTGGAACTAGACCCTTATCCCTCACCATGTACAAAAATGAAATAAAAATGCATTAAAGACTTAAAGATAAGGTCTAAAACTAAAAGATAAGGTCTAAAACAGCTAGAGGAAAACATCGGGGCAATATTCAAGGCATTAGTCTGGGCAAAGATTTCTCGAGTAACACCTCAAAAGCACAGGCATTCAAAGTAAAAAATGGACAAATGAGATCACATCAAGTTAAAAATCTTCACTAAAGCAAAAGCAAACACATGCACACACAAACTTAGAAACAATCAACAAAGCGAAGAGACAACTTGCAGAATGGGAGAAAATATTAGCAAACTATTCAGCTGACAAGGGATTAATAACCAAACTATATAAGGAATTCAAACAACTCAGTAGCAGAAAAACAAATATCTGATTTAAAAATGGGCAAAAGTCTTGAATAGACATTCTCAGAAGAATACATACAAATAGCCATGGCTTTTATCAAAAAGGCAAGAAATAACAAATGCTAATGAAGATGCAGAGAAAGGGGCACCAAGGTAAACTTATGGTGGGAATATAAATTAGCATAGCCACTGTGAAAAAAAGTATGAAGGTTCAAAAAAAAAAAACCACTAAAAATAGAACTACCACATGACCCAGCAGTCCTACTGTTGGGTATATATCCAAAAGAAAGAAAATCAGTATGTCAAAGAGATATGTGTACTTCCATGTCTATTGCAGCACTATTTACAATAGCCAAGATATGAAATCAACCTAAGTGTCAATCAATAAATAGGCGAATGGATAAAGGAAATGTGGCACATATACAAAATGTAATATTATTCAGCCATAAAAAAGAATTAAATCCTATCACTTGCAACAACATGAATGGAACTGGAGGACATTATGTTAACTAAAATAAGCTAGGCAAAGAAAGGCAAATTTTGCATGTTCTCACTCCTATGTGAGAGCAAAAAAAGAAATGGTCTCATGGAGGTAGAGAATAGAATGGTGGTTACCAAAGGCTGGGAAGGATAGTGGGGAGGTTTTGCATAAAGATGAGATGGTTAATGGGTTCAAAAAAAAAACCCCAATTAGGTAGTAGGGATAAGATCTACTGTTAGGCAGCACGATAATTCAACTATAGGTATCAATAATTTATTGTACATTTCAAAATATCTACAGTAGTTGATTTGGTATATTTCTCAAATAAATTATGAATGACTGAGGTTATGTGTATCTGAATTACCCTGATTTGATCATTGTACATTGGATGCTTGTATCAAAATATTACATGTACTCCATAAATTGTACAGCTATTATGTAGCCATAACAATTTTAAAAGCCAAGACAAAAATGCAAAAATTACATTAATATACAGGTATTATAGACCCTTTCTCAAGTGTTATCTCTTAAAAATCACAGGGCAATTTTAAAAATTCTTCCGCATATAAGTATATCTAATATACATTTCTATATTCCTCCAGGGAAACTGAAATATCAGAGATTTTTTTAAGTCATTTTTTCTTCCTTCTATATATATAATACAAAGTCTTCCTCAGTTGCAATCAGGCCAGAAAATCCTCTGGGAAAATACCTTTTTGTCTATCTATTCTTGTCTTTATCCTTATCCAAATATTTTTGCATGCATATTAGTGCATGCGTGCATGTGTGCATGCGTGCATGTGTGCATGTGTGCGTGTGTGTATCAAAGCCTATTCATTAAGAACATATTTAAAACCAGAATTTGTTTTCCAAAATACTTGTTTTCTGACTAACCATTGCATTTTTTTTTTTAAATATGACTTAATAGTACTTTAAGTTTTATACTGAGTTAATCAGCGATATGGTTTGGCTGTGTCCTCATCCAAATCTCATTTTGAATTGTAGCTCCCATAATTCCCACATGTTGTGGGAGGAACCCAGTGGGAGATAATTGAATCATGGGGGTGGTTGCCTCCATACTGTTCTCATGGTAGTGAATACATCTCATGAGATCTGAGGGTTTTATAAGGGGTTTCCCCTTTCACTTGGCTCTCACTCTGTCTCTTATCTGCTGTCATGTAAGATGTGCTTTATCCCTTCTGCCATGATTGTGAGGCCTCTCCAGCCATATGAAAATGTGAGTCCATTAAATCTCTTTTCTTTATAAATTACCCAGTCTCACGTATGTCTTTATCAGCAGCATGAAAATGGACGAATACAGTAAATTGGTACCAATAGAGCGGGGTGGTGCTGAAAATGTGGAAGCAACTATGGAACTGGGTACAGGCAGAGGCTGGAATGGTTTGGAGGGCTCAGAAGAAGACAGGAAAATGTTGGAAAGTTTGGAACTCCCTAGAGACTTGTCGAATGGCTTTGATCAAAATGCTGATAGTGATATGGACAATAAAGTCCAGGCTGACGTGGTCTCGGATGGAGATGAGGAACTTGTTGGGAACTGGAATAAAGGTGACTCTTGCTATGTTTCAGCAAAGAGACTGGCAGCATTTTCTCCTGCTCTAGAGATTTGTGGAACCTTGAGGGAGATGATTTAGGGTATTTGGCGAAAGAAATTTCTAAGCAGCCAAGCATTTAAGAGGTGACTTGGGTACTGTTAAAAGCATTAGGTTTTAAAAGGGAAACAGAGCATAAAAGTTCAGAACATTTGCTGACTGATGATGCAACAGAAAGTAAAAACCCATTTTCTGAGAAGAAATTCAAGCCAGCTGTAGAAATTTGCATAAGTAACGGGGAGCCAAATGTTAATTGCCAAGACAATGGGGAAAATGTCACCACAGTGTGTCAGAGACCTTCTCAGCAGCCCCTTGCATCTCAGGCCCAGTAGGCCTAGGAGGAAAAAAATGGTTTTATAGGCTGGGCACAGGGTCCCCCTGCTCTGTGCAGCCTAGGGACTTGGTGCCTTGTGTCCTAGCCGCTCTGGCCATGGCTAAAAGAAGCCAAGGTAAAGCTCAGGTGTGATTTCAGAAGGTGCAAGCCCCAAACCTTGGCAGCTTCTAGGAGTTGAGCATGAGAGTGCACAGAATTCAAGAATTGAGATTTAGGAATGTCTGCCTAGATTTCAGAGGATGTATGGAAATGCCTGTGTGTCCAGGCAGAAGTCTGCTGCAGGGGCAGAGCCCTCATGGAGAAGCTCTGCTAGGGCAAGGTGGAAGGGAAATGTGGGATTGAAGCCCCACACAAAGTCCTTACTGGGGCACTGCCTAGTGGAGCTGTGAGAAGAGCACCACTGTCCTCCAGACCCCAGAATGGTAGATCCTCTGACGGCTTGCACTGTGTGCCTGGAAAAGCCAAGGACACTCAACTCCAGCCTGTGAAAGCAGCTGGAGGGAGGCTGTACCCTGCAAAGCCACAGGGGTCAGCCGCCCAAGACCATGGGAACCCACCTTGTGCATCAGCGTGACCTGGACATGAGACAGGGAGTCAAAGGAGATCATTTCGGAGCTTAAGATTTGACTGCCCCACTGGATTTTGGATTTGCATGGGGACTTTAGCCCCTTCATTTTGGCCAATTTCTCCCATTTAGAATGAGTGTATTGATCCAATGCCTGCACCTCCACTGTATCTAGGAAGTAACTAACTTGCTTTTGATTTTACAAGGGCATAGATGGAAGGGACTTGCCTTGTCTCAGATTAGACTTTGTTTTGTAGACTTTTGAGTTAATGCTGAAATGAGTTAAACCTTTGGCGGACTGTTGGGAGGGCATGATTAGTTTTGAAATGTGAGGACATGAGATTTAGGAGGGCGCCAGGGGCTGAATAATATGGTTTGGCTGTGTCCCCACCCACATCTTATCTTGAATTATACCTCCCATAATCCTCACTTGTGGGAGATAACTGAATCATGGGGGTGATTTCCCCCATACTGTTCTCATGGTAGTGAATAAGTCTCATGAGATTTGATGATTTTATAAGGCACTTTCTCTTGTGCTTGGCTCTGTCTCTGTTGTCTGCTGCAATGTAAGATGTGTATTTCATCTTTTGCCATGATTGTGAGGCCTTCCCAGGCACGTGGAATTGGGAGTTCATTACACCTCTTTTTCTTTACAAATTACCCAGTCTCCGGTATGTCTTTATCAGCAGTGTGAGAATGGACTAATACAATCAGGTATGACATTATGTAAAGAATCATTTCATGCCATTTGCCCTTAATGGAAATTTTCACTGTGCTAAGATAGGTGTGTACTGAAATTTCTGGTTATAATTTAAATTCGTTTTCCCAATGTTTTGCTACCTTTTGAAATGGTTGACTTATTTTTGTAATCATAGTGTGGTAATGAGATGTTAGATTATTTAAATTCATATTTGATATACTCTTTGATTTAATCCTTGAACCTCTTAATTTATTTGTCCAATAATTTGAAAGATTAAAAGTAGTTTCTTGAATATTTTATGGCAGTGGGAGTGGCTGTTAAGAATGAAAATCTAGGCTGGGCGCGGTGGCTCACTCCTGTAAACCCAGTACTTTGGGAGGCTGAGGCAGGCAGATCACGAGGTCAGGAGATCAAGACCATCCTGGCTAACATGGTGAAATCCGTCTCTACTAAAAACACACACACACACACACACACACACACACAAAAATCAGCCAGGCGTGGTGGCAGGTGCCTGTAGTCCCAGCTAGTCGGGAGGCTGAGGCAGGAGAATGGCGTGAACCCGGGAGGCAGAGCTTGCAGTGAGCCAAGATCACACCACTGCACTCCAGCCTGGGTGACAGAGCGAGACTCCGTCTCAAAAAAAAAAAAAAAAATGAAAATCTAGAAAAGAAAGACAACTTTGCAGGACACATACATTTAAGGACAAGAAAGATGAAGAGGAGTCAGTGGGAAAAAATTAGGAGCATTCACTTGAGTAGATGGGTAGTCAATAAAATAAGTTCTCAAGAATCATAGAGAAGAAAGAACTTTAGGAAAGATGATAAATGTCACAGGGATCTGAGAGGTAAAAGATGGCAAATGAGGAAAAACATCTAATTTTGATGTTGAAGACATTTTTGGTGGTTTTTGAACATAGTGATTCCAAAACTCCTTTTATTTTGTAACATATGTAACTAATGTATATGTTACAAAAGAAAAGGGAGCTTTGGAATCACTATGTTATATTTAGAATCACTATGTTATATCTTATGTTACAAAACAAAACTCTCATCAGCAACAATATATTACCATGGCAGGAAATTCATGAAAGCAGTTTCCTGTATTAGAATCGCAAGCAGGAAATGTATAGTTTAGAAAGGTTTCAAGTTATTCTGATCCACTGCCCTAGGGACCAAGCAACTCTTTCGTCTACCCCAATGAGAACCATTATTCTAAAGTGGTTCTATCAAAGTGCCTTCTGTGCAGTGCTTGGGTTCATAGATATAGTCTTGGGATCTGTGATTCACAATGAAGTTCAAAATTCTGTGTTTTAAAATGTAAAATATATATACATATATATTTTAGGAAATGAAGAACAGATGTCATCTTCATCAGTACAAGATGTACTCATGATAGTTTCATGGTACCTAATGGGGAGGCATTGGATGGAGTTACAGTATGACCAGGCACTTTAGCGTATAGGCACCTGCACTAGAAAGAAGCAAGGCAGTAGCAGGTCATTCCATATTCACTTTGTGAGCTGTGTTGTACAGATTCTGTCTTTGTCACATCAATGATTAACAGTAATACTAAATCTAAATACCTTATGAAGAACTTTTCTTTTTCTTCTTGTGGCACTAATTAGATCACATATGCATTTAACACAGATTTTGACAATACAGTGGAACTAAATTTATCTTTAAGCAAAGAAGACAAATTTAGAGAGTTCTCAAGGGGCATTTAATTAATATTGGCATTTTAAGATTGCTTTCTCAAAGACTTCAGGTTAAGCACAAGGTCTGATTATCATGAACCAGAATTCAAAGAGTTGATATTATCCATATATTTTCTAAAACTGGACTATATAGATAGGTGTAAGTATTATTGATATCAAAATAAAGAAGCAAATTAGATATAGAAGCATGTATTTTTTATAACTAAATATATCTAAAATATAGATAGAATATTAAATTTATATTATTAATTTATAATTTACTGATTTTCCAGTTTTTTAATTTATAATTTAATGGTTATATTATAATTGATAACAGTTCTAAGGACTTTAAATTAAATTTGTATATACACATGTTTAAACAACCTAACAATGTAAATAATTTAATAATGCCAATGTGTTGGAAGGGTATTCTGTTGCAAGGGGTTCATACCTTCAATATAAGAAAAAAAAATTCAGAGTTCACAGTGTAAACTAATGAGGATGAAAGCAACACTTATTTTATCTAAGGAAAGTCTATAGAGAGAAAATAGTGATTGTGATGATATAAAGCATCCATTAGAGAAATGTGATGAAAAAAGGAAGAAAAAAGTAGGGCTATCGCTAGAGAAATCAGCTTGCTGGAAGGCTGGGTCGTGATAGAGAAGGCCCAGCCATGAATAGAAGACAAAGTGGTTAGACAGACACGGAAAGGGAGAGGCCAGAGAGAGCGGATTATGGTACAACAGGATTCTCTCCTGACCCTTGCCATATGGGAACAGACTGATAACACATGGTAACTTGCCACATGGCTTCAGTCCACGAAGCAGCACTATGCGAAAAACTCAGATGCCATCCCCACTGTCCTTCACTTTCTGCCAGAAGTCTCTTGATGGTAGAGATCCCCAAACTTGCCCTTTGAGAAGAATAATTGAAGATAATTATCAAAATAAAATAAAAATTTTCCCTTTCCATGCCAAATACTGAAACAAAAATCTTCATGAGACTAGTCTGGGAAGCTGTTATTAATAGATTTTTATGGTGTTATGATTATCGGATGCTTTTTGTGACACTGTTTAATACTTTATTTCTCAACATGTGGTCCCCAGACCAGCAGTATTTGCCACAGTTACAAACGTAAATTCTCAGACTCCACCACGGACTACTGAATCAAAAATTCTGGAGGTGGGGCCTAGATATCTACATTTTAACAAGCTAACCAGGTGATTTTGAAGCATGCTAAAATTTGAGAACCGCTGGATTAATGTGGGAACCAATTGAAACAGGACGATTGGACATGGGGCCTAGGTATGGAGGTATTTTAATGGTTCCCTCAGTGGTATTAATGTGTAGCTGTGGTTGGGAAACATTGCAATACATCACAGAATAGACTATCTGAAGAAAATTTAGTTGATAGGGGTGGAGAAATAAATCAACTTACAGCGCAGAGGGAAAGCCTGAGCCTCCCTGCAAGACTCAATATATATATAATAGGCTAATCAAAGCATCTCTTTCTTACTCCAAGGTGCTCCCTCACATCCACCATCTCCTTATTAAGATCATCTCCTTTCTATTCACCACACACACAATCCCATCTCAGTGGTTGCTTATTGATTAAATTAACCATTTAATGCATTAATTCTCAACAATATCTTTCCTATAACAGATACAAAAGATTATGTTTACATGGAGAACCCATGCTTAATTTTCTGCATGTTTTGCTCTAATTTCATCTTTTTCATTCCAGAAAAAATTGAGATACAGATTGTGAGAGTGACATTATAGGTAGGTAACCTTGAGTCTGCTCTAATTTACTTAAAATATAATTATTTGTAAAATTTGGTAATTTATTTGTAAAAATTTCTTCTTTTTTCTTTTTTTGAGACACAGTTTCACTCTGTTGCCCAGGATGGATGGAGTGCAGTGGTGCGATCTCAGCTCACTGCAACCTCCGCCTCCCGTATTCAAGTGACTCTCATGTCTTAGCCTCCTGAGTAGCTGGGATTACAGGTGGATGCCACGCCCAGCTAATTTTTGTATTATCAGGAGAGATAAGGTTTCACCATGTCAGCCAGGCTGGTCTTGAACCCCTGACCTTAGGTGATCCACCTGCCTTGGCCTCCCAAAGTGCCAGGATTACACACGTGAGCCACTGTGCCCAGCTTGCAACAAATTACTTAAGGCGCACTTCATGATTAATCACGGTGCGCTACGATATTCAGCTATTTCAAGATTGGGAACAACAAATTTACATGTATGGAAACTTGTCAGGCCTTCGTAACCAGTTTAGAGGCTTTTAGCCTGAGAAACCCAAAATTATTTGGTTCGGGAAAGAGTAGGTACAGATGGGTTAGGTCCTGGTCTTCCTCTGGTCCTCGTTCCTTGTAGAATCACAGTGGGCCCTAAGGTAACAGTCTGAAGGCTTCACTCATTACCCTCACTTCCATAATAGTTTATTTAAAACGATACTCCTCCATTCTTGAGACTTCTTAGGAGGGCTTCAAAAAAGAAGTTATGCAGGAAAAAGAACTGGCAATTTTCCAGGTAGATAGCATGGAACTATCATGAGCTGGTACAAAGTCTTTACGGGATCATGCATCAGTTGTTGTCAGGATGATATATCTGAGGCCTTTATTTTACACATGAGGAAACTGAGGCCAAGAGAGCTTGTCCTTCCCTGCTCTCCCTTCTCTTGCATGCTATTCTCTTCTATGTCTGAGCCAGCTCACCATAGGTGATGGTGAGCAGGCTCATTTTTTCTCTTTTTAAATTATTTCCTGGGATTCTAGTTCATTATCCAGAGCCCTGGAAAGCTGAAATCTTACTTCTTTTCAGAAGGCAAGAGGAAGACTTGTCACTGAGAAAAAGAAAAATCTTGAATTACATGAAAAAAGGGAGAAAAGGACTGAGATAATGAGTAAACAGTGGGAAGGGAATAAAGACAGAGAAAGACATGAATACTTTATGAAAGGCAGCTGTTTTTGTAATATATCAAGCACTACCTCCAGTTTGTGTGGAATTCTTTAAAAAACTGTTGCAGGAAGTCAGGGACCCAGAATGGAGGGACCAGCTGAAGCCACGGCAGAAGAACTTAAATTGTGAAGATTTCATGGACATTTATCAGTTCCCAAAATTAATACTTTTATAATTTCTTACACCTGTCTTTACTGCAATCTCTGAACATAAACTGTGAAGATTTCATGGAAATTTATTAGTTCCCCAAATTAATACTTTTATAATTTCTTACACCTGTCTTACTTTAATCTCTTAATCCCGTCATCTTCGTAAGCTGAGGATGTATGTCACCTCAGGACCCTGTGATGATTGCATTAACTGTACAAATTGTTTGTAAAACATGTGTGTTTGAACAATATGAAATCAGTGCACCCTGAAAAAGAACAGAGTAACAGCGATTTTCAGGGAACAAGGAAAGATAACCATAAGGTCTGACTGCCTGGGGGGTCGGGTAGAATAGAGCCATGTTTTTCTTCTCATGGAAAGCCTATAGATGGATGTGTGAGTAGAAGAAATATCACTGAATTCTTTTCCCAGCAAGGAATATTAATAATTGAGGCCCTGGGGAAGAAATGCATTCTTGGGGGTAGGTCTACAGATGGCCACTCTGGGATTGTCTGTCTTATGCAGTTGAGATAAGGACTGAAATATACCCTGGTCTCCTGCAGTGCCCTCAGGCTTACTAGGATTGGAAAATTCCAGCCTGGTAAATTCTAGTCAGACTGGTTCTCTGCTCTCGAACCCTGTTTCCTGTTAAGATGTTTATCAAGACAATGCATGCACAGTGGGACACAGACCCTTATCAGTAATTCTAGTTTTGCCTTTGCCTTGTGATCTTTTACTGCCCTTTGAAGCGTGTGATCTTTGTGGCTTACTCCCTGTTTGTACACCCCCTCCCCTTTTAGAATCCCTAATAAAAACTTGCTGGTTTTGCAGCTCAGATGGGCATCATGGAACCTGCTGGTATGTGATGTCACCCCTGGTGGCCCAGCTGTAAAATTCATCTCTTTTTACTCTTTCTTTTTATTTCTCAGACCAGCCGACACTTAGGGAAAATATAAAAGAAACTACATTGAAATATTGGGGGCTGGCTCCCCCGATACAAAACAAGTTAATATCATATACTATTTATTGCAAGCTTCTTAGACCAGAAATTTTGTAGTCAGGTAGGACATGGCTCTTTCTCATTACAAATACAGAAATTGCTTCAGATATAATGCTCAATTTTTTATATAATGGTCACAATTGTATATATTTTGTGGATGTGTTCCCTAAAGTTCAGCCTCTTGGTGTAATTTTTTTTCCCACAATCAGAAAACGTTGATTTTGAAAACTTTCATTCTATAGATCTGCCTATTCCTTCATTTTAGCTTGCTACACTGGTTCCAATATCCTTTTTTTTTTATTTATTATCAAGAGTCCTTTACAATTATTTTTCTGTCGTGTTATCTGTTCTTAAGCCTCATATGTGATAATAATTTTACTTTCTCCCATTCTTTCCCTAAATGGCCCATTTTAAAATTTGTTGAATTTTATAGCTTATTTTGGCTATAAGCCAAGATATTTAGCTCTAAAGAATGGCACATTACTGATACGCTGTCTGACTCCTCTGTGTTACCTTACATCTCTGCGAATATCTCTATTTTGTTTTAATTTTCTCTGTATATGTATGTCCCACTATTATAGCATAAGCTCCTTGTAGAAAGGCAGTGTTTCTTCTTTTATCTCTTTTTGCACAAAATCTTGAACAAAATACATATTTAGTAAGGCTTTTTAATTAATTATCGAAGCACATTTTACCCCTTTTATTCCAATTATCTATTTAATGTGGTCTCTGGTAGTATCCAAGATCCTTGAGGGCAGACAGGACTTTTGCCTGCTTTAACTGCTTGTCCCCATGACCTAGAACCATGACAAGGCATTGTTACAATATAAAAAATGTATTTATTTTTTCACAAACTGCCCGTTATTCTTCTGTCTTTGATTAAATTATAGCAGCTAGTTTTCCTAAAAGTAATAATACCACATTTAACACCATCCACAATTGGAGAGTGTCCCTGAATAAAAGTGACTTCAACTGTCATGTTAGCATTGTTTGCTAGAGAAATAAATGTTACATAATGAACTATAAGTTGGTGTGATGGTTAACGATTTTAAGCTGGAGGGCTCCTAGTTGTTAAGTTTATTTATATGCACTGCATTCTGAATCAGTGTAATACATTTGAGGTAATCTGATCTTTAATACTTTGGAACTAGCATAACTGTGCAAATGCTTCTTAGCCTTTCTTCATTTAGGCATGCCTTAAGTAATTATTGAGCAAGTATATACAACCTGAAGACATAGAAATTATTATGATGGTTTTCCTGCCTCCAAGAGCTCTTAGTGTATTAAAAAGACAGAAGGGCAAACAAATAATTGTGATAAATGCTACAAGATATATAAGTGCCACACATACAGGTAACACAGGCACAAAGGTGAGACAAGTTTGTCTTCCTTGGGAGGTGTTGGGAGGTGAGGGAAAGCTTCTCAGACGAGTGTTGAAGAGTGAGTATAGGAGTTGGCCAGGCTGATGGGGATAAAAGACTGAAATAAAAATCTTAATTGTACTCCCCAACACACACACACCATACACACACACAGGGGGAGAGAGAGAAAGAGAGAGAGAAAAGAAAAAAAGTGATTTACAATATTAGAAATGAGAAAATGATCATAATTATGATAAATATATTACAAGTATTGAATGAAAATATTTATAAACACATGTCTATAAATTTGAAAAGAATAATAACCGTGGGAGAAATTTAAAATGTTATCAAAGATATACCACTAGAAAAGCTTGCTGACCAAAATAACTTCATATGTGCATTATATTTAATCTTCAAAGAGCCTGTATGTCCTATATTATTTCAACTATTTCTGAGCATCAAAAAAGATGGAGAGCTTCTGAATTCATCTTATTAGGAAGTAAGATATCTTTAATGGTAGAATCTCATATGTTTCATTTTCAAACAAAATTCTATAGGCTAATCTCATTTATTTATACAGAACTAATCATGTAAACCATAGAATTATATTCTGTGCTGAATTAAAAGATTAATATATAACTATAAAGTATAGTTTACCTCAGGAATCCAAACATTGCTAAACTTTAGAAATAGGTTAACATTATAGAGGTGGTATTTATAGTGGTGCTTAGTGTAGGCTCTGGAACTAGGCTGCTGGCTGTGAATCCCATTATGCCACTCAAAGCTGTGTGACCTCTGTGTGACCAGCTTCCTCATTTCAAAGTTGAAGATAATGATATGGAGTACCTCAATAAATTAATACATATAAAATGTTTAATTAGCCCTGGCACATTGTGAGAAATACTTAAGTATTAGCTATTATCAGTAATCTGATGGCAAAAAGCACATGATTTTATAAAAATGATCCCAAAAAGCATGTGGCAAAATTCAGTCATTTCTTATAAATCAAGATAAATTTTGCCTTATGGCAATTCTGATAAATTAAATCCAGATAAATTCTGCCTTATAGTCAAAATAGGAATAATAAGTACCCCCTAAATGTTATAAAATATTTATCAAAACATCAAGTATCTGAACTCATATTAAACTTTGAAATACTACACATTTTTCTTTTAGGTTGATATCGAGACAAAATATTCACTACTGTCACTATTATTTAACATCCCCGGAGGTTCCGTTAATGCAGTAAGATTAAAACAAAGCAAAATAGATTAATTACCAGGAAATATTAAAATATACTATTGCTTTTGTTGCTATGAAAGATATAAAATTTACTTAGAATATGTTATAGACTCTACAAAAGCAAGTTCTGCAAAGTTGAAGGATACAAAATAAACATAAAATGGAATACATTTTTATGTATACTGATTTAAATTAGCTAGAATGTATATATAAGCAAAGATACAATGTCTACAAATTTATTTGTATACATACACATAATACATATTTGTGTGTGTGTGTGTATCACCCCAAGACTTTACAAAGGATACATTGATTGGTCTAAGTAAATAGGTAGGTAGAATTTTAAATCTGTAGAGAAAGTAAGGCTTTTTTCAATAAATTGTTTGGGAAGAATTAGCAATCGTTTGGAGAAAATAAACTCAGATCCCTATTTCATTGCATATATGAATTAAAATTCTGAATGCATTAAACGTATAAATATGTTTGTGTATAGTATTTGAAATAAGTGTAAATATTTTCTTTTAAAATTACAGAGGGTTGAGAAAAGAGGCTTTGGTATGCAGATGGGTAAGGGAATACTAAAAGGAATAAATGGAGTCCATAAGTAAACATGAGGGGAACTGATACACCAGAGTTATGAGAGTTCTTCGTTTGCAGCCGCAGGGTTGAGCTACTACATGTGTGGTTATGCTTTAGTCATGAAGAAAAGAAAAAATAAATCGATATATATCTTTCATATTTTTCTCTATGCAAACTAGAGACGACAGGTAAAAAATTCTTGCCTGTGAGGATTTCTCCAGAAAGGCTCTTGAGAGAGCGGCCTTTATCCATAGGAATGAGAAAAGTCAGAAAAATGGGAACATCTGCATAAGAACATCATGGTTTCAATGGTCTAAGGCTGTAAGTACTGTTTTCTAGCTCTCTCTCACTTTCTCAATATTTGCGTGTGTGTGTGTGTGTGTGTGTGTGTTCCAAAGAAGCAAATAAGTAGATATAATTATAACGTCTTCTGCTCCTATCCATAATAACCCTTTTGAGATTTATCTGACCATTTTTTTTAAACATGTTTTCATTTCCCTATTACACTTCCAGCCTATGTACTCTGAAAAAAACTTGCCAGGCCAGGAGTTACTGTGAAAAGGAATGATTACTGTTCCCCCAATATTTTTAGGGTTCTCTTGTAGAGATGGGTCAAAAACTAGCATCAGTGAAATTAGAAAAAATTTTTGATGAATTAACTATTAATATGAAACTCATTTTCTATAATTCATAGCATAAACTCTTTTTGTTTTTTCTTTACAAGCTGGAGAGATGGCCAGCTGACTTCTTTTGGGACAAAATAGCTGGAAGAAAAATAGGAGCTGTTAAGCTAAAACCTCCTATGCCAAGTTGTAAACTACAGCACATTTTCATGGTTGAGTGGGAAAAAAATCCTGAAAGACCAAGCTTATTATAATGGAAGTGCTTATAAAACCAGCTCTAGCAGCAAAAACGGCAGGACTATTACCAGGCCCTTAGGGTGGACTAGTTGATATCATTTGCACTTTAAGCAGTTTAGGTGTTAAATTGCATGCAATTGCACAGTGTGATAAAACACCCTTCAAAGATATGAAATAATCCCTCTTTTTTCTTACACTATTTTCTTACAGGAAATCTTAACTCATAAATGGTAGTATTGGGTAATTTGTTTCTAGTAAAATGCAGCATAATCCGTTTAGTTACAATGCTTATCCCATTCCAGTGGCAAAATGTAACAGGTGTAGGGTATTCAATAGACAGTGAGCCTAATTTCGCAGATCTGAGTTTAGAGTTGGATTTTCATTCTTATTATTCTTTTACTGATTTTTAAATGGTGATTTAAAACCATTTTACCAAAAGAAAATAGGAAAGTAGCCAGAAGTGGATTTTTTTAATGTGAAAAATTTAATGTAACAACTTCTCTATTATGTCGCCTTTTCTAAGATTGAGAACACAATGAAAATAATCTGTTCAATTCTGGGATATATAAGGTTCGCTTGCTCAATTTTGCTCACTACTGTCATTTTGGTTTAATTCAGTGAGCAACAGTTGTCATTGGATGATAAACCTGCATTTGGGCTGTCGATGTATAGCTAAAGTAAAAATTATTTTAGGTTTTTGGTGAAGGCTTCTTGAGAGTGACAGGATTTTGAGGAGTATTTTCTGTATCAGTTTATGGAGACTGTCAATATTGAATTGGTCAAATAAAGACACATATGGCAAGTTTCAGCTCTTTTTTTTAGGGGAGTGTCAAGGGGATGGGGGAGGAAACAGAAGAGGTGAAGAAGCAGAGGCAGGCTTCAGCTGTTATGTTGTTTAAAAGAGTTTTTTAAAACTATATTTTAGAACATTTTTTGAAATAAAATCCTAGAATTATTTGATATCTCTTGTTGGAAAAAACCTGAAAAATAATCTTTTGGAGGATATAAAAGAGAAATAGTAATAACTGATGAAAATGGTTGACCAGAAAGATAGAAATATACTGTGTTTTTCACAATTGGGGTTGCTTATTAATCACTTGGATTAATTGTTTTTTTTCTTGGTTGGAGGGAGTTGAAACCTATGTTTTTACTATAACATATAAACATGGTAGCCAGGACAATACATAATGGTTAGCAAAGGCCATATCCTACACATGATAACCATTATTTTCCCTGAGGAAACAAAGCTGAAAGTTGTAAGCAAATTCGTCTAATCCATCCATCCATCCATTCATCATTCCACTGGCCCATAAAATATTTATTTTCTATCTCCCTATGCCAGACATAGGTAGGAAGATGTTAGGTACTAATGATACATTAATGAATAAAATTTGATCTCCATCCTCAAGAAATTTATAGGACAGTGAGTGAGACCATAGTACAACAACCGTAAATACATTCATAGTAAAACTGAAAAACAAAACTTTTAAAAAGACTATGCATTAAAAAGACTAAGTAACTGGCAACACTGTTTTTATGAATGGATTCAAAGTGAATATGATGTGATTGTTTACATGTATCACTTTCTAGGTAGCTATGTGAACTGCAGGAACTCAGAAATAACAACTCTCTCAACTCAGTGGGCTGTCTTAGGGAACCACAGGGAATCAGAACAATTGCTACTGCTGATTGAGCCACAAATACATGGACATTACAAAGACGTTGCAACAAAATTTTCAAAAACTTTAATGACACATTCATGTCTCAGTGAAGGTACTATAGTGAACTTCAGCTAAGAAACATGGCTGGAAAATAGGACGATCTTTTAAATGATGCTTTCCACTTAATTGATCTATGCAGTGAAACTGCCTCAGACAGTTACCCTGGTTTGAATGCTGGTGCTTGCAGTTTTCACTTGCACATTAATTATGTTGCTTGATTGCCGAGCATTGGGTGTCTGTCTATTGTCCTAGATGAGGCTGGAAATATTCTTCAGCTCAATAGTTTGAGTCGCCATGAAGTTTTGACTACCTCCTTCA
This sequence comes from Pan troglodytes, assembly GCF_028858775.2. Taxonomy (NCBI): domain Eukaryota; kingdom Metazoa; phylum Chordata; class Mammalia; order Primates; family Hominidae; genus Pan; species Pan troglodytes. The sequence continues at coordinate 27,746,116 of NC_072413.2, read as the reverse complement.
GGTAACCAATCTTTACTGCATGTATGTGTCCTTCCAGTTCCATTCTGTTTATTTACACGTGTGCTTGCTCATGGGCGCGTGCATGCATGCACAAACACATGCACATAGTTTTTTTTTTTTAACATAAACAAGATCATTGCTCTGTAATTTGTTTCCAAAGGCAAACTATGCATTTTGTGATTGTTATCAGGTTTTTATAGCTTCATACTTGTGATTAACAAGGTGAATAAGTGTTGAAATAGAAACAAATGTTCATGAGATGTGTTTAGTCATGTTTCTCCTTTCATTTTGCCTAGTACCAAGTGGGCTCTTTCAATTTCAACAATTGAATATTTAGTTTAGAGAAATTCCATTTAAAAATTTTAATTCTTTCTTCTGATCTGTTTCATCTTTCTAGAAAAATATATGTGCATATATATAATCTGTGTATATTATATATAATCTTCTGGCACTATCTTCTTTTATCCCCTTATTTTTATCACTTCATTCTGCTGTAAGAATATATATAGCTGATATCTGATTTTCTTTACTATCTTCACAGCATTTTAAAATCAGTATATTTTCCTTCGGTTTTAGAATTTATTTCTGAAATGAAGATAATAACATCTTCCTTGTAGTAATGTATGAATTAAATTAGAATGCAAAATTAGTGCTTAGTAAATTCTAGTTACTGAATTACAGTAAGAGAATGTGTTCTATAAATGTTCTGTCTTTTGGAAATTATTGAGACTTATTTTATTTCTTAGTAGATGATTATTTTTTTCTGAGTCTTTAGAAAAAAATGTTTTTTAATTAGGTACAAAGCTCCCTCTGTGTATGTTTACTAAGTACCTTTGTCAATAGTTTTTTTTTTCAGTTCTAGTCATGTCAAATTTTAAACTGTCACTCCACAAGTTTCATCAAATTATTCTTATATTGCTTATTTTTTTTTTTGGCTGTAAATACTTGAATGATATATTTATTGGCACATAAAACTTCCTATATATCTTTGAAATTTTTAAATTTTTATTTATTTATTTATTTTTGAGACAGAGTCTCGCGATGTCGCCCAGGCCGGAGTGCAGTGGCAGGATCTCGGCTCACTGCAAGCTCCGCCTCCCGGGTTCATGCCATTCTCCTGCCTCAGCCTCCTAAGTAGCTGGGACTACAGGCGCCCACCACCATGCCCGGCTAATTTTTTGTATTTTTAGTAGAGACGGTGTTTCATCGTGTTAGCCAGGATGGTCTCGATCTCTTGACTTCGTGATCTGCCCTCCTCGGCCTCCCAAAGTGCTGGGATTACAGGCCTGAGCCACCACGCCCGGTCTTCTTTCAAATTTTTAACCTTATGAGGGATCTCCCTCCGTCTTTTTAATTAACTAATTAATTTGTATAAGTCTAAGAGATACACATGCAGTTTTGTTTAATGGATATATTGCCTAGTGGTGAGGTTTGGGTTTTCAGTGTTACAGACATCCGAATATTGTACATCGTATCCATTCCGTAATTTCTGATCCTTCAACCCCCTACCCTCCTTCCCTTTCGAGGCTCCACTGTCAATTATTCCACTCTCTACGACCATGTGTACACGTTATTTAGCTACCACTTTTAAGTGAGAAGACGCAGCATTTTGCTTTCTGTTTCAGAGTTACTTTACTTAAGATAATGGCTTCCAGTTCTTCTATGTTTTCATTTAATGTCTTTAAATGGAATTCTCCTTTACATTTTATTGCTATTTGTGCTGAAAATCTCATGTTTTCAGCCCATATCAACTCTCTGCCCTTTTTTATCCCGCTCTGCTTCTGAATGCTGGTTTGTGGACCACATCAAGAGGTGCTCCTGCCCTCTGGATTCTATTGGATTAGACTAAGGGGGATTACTGGCAGAACATCCCAGGAAGGGCAGAGAATGAATTTGGGTTCCCAATTTTACAGGCTTCTTCCTTGTGGAGTTGCCATGTAACTATATGTTTTGACCGAAGGTCATTGCTCTTGTCAAATGGCCGTCTCTTTATAACCTTGGGGTTTCAGTAAGGTTTCCTTCCCTTTAACCACTGGGACCTAGTGGTGCCAATAATTTCCAGCTATAACTAGTGTTGGTTTTCCCACACCCTACCCATTCTTTGTAAATAGTTCCTTCTTCTTTGTTGGAGTTGGGGTTGCCTAGGCTGGAGTGCAGTTGTTATTCACAGGTTATCATAGTCCACTACAGCCTCAAACTCCTGGGCTCAAGGGATCCTTCCCCCTCAGCCTTCCAAATAGCTAGAACTACAGGCGATGCCAATGTTTGGCCAGTTCTTTTATCAAACTCTCCTCAAGTTATCTAGTTTTTATGTGCTGAATATATTGTGCCGGGAAAGTTGCTGATACATTATTTTCAAGTTTACTTTCTCTTTATTTCTATTGGCCAAATAGATTTTTAGCTTTTATTTATTTTAAACCATTCTATGTCATTTTGTGTATATTTCTATAAAACAGCATTTATAGATTTTCCTTTTTGTTTATTCAAATTGAATGTTTGGTCTTTTAAATATAAATGGCTCTCAGTCCATTTATATTTATATGAGCTCTGAGACATCTTATTCTTAACATCTTATTTTTTGCCTTCTTCTTATTTCCCTTTCTTTAATGTTGACTTCTATGAAATTATCATGACATTGCTCCTTAAATTTTTTAAAGACACACCCATAAAATACATAAAGTATGATTCCATTTATATAAATTTGAGAATAGGCAAAGCTCAACTATTCTTCAGGTATGCCTACTAAGGTAGTGTGACTAAGGACCATAAAAACAAAGATGGTGAGGCAACAAGCTGCAAGTCAGGTAATGGGAATGGTTTTGTTGAGAACACTGGAAGCTGCTAAGGGGGTGGCAATGAAGGTGATTGCATAAATGTCCACTTTATAGTCATCCATTAAACTCTATGTTTCAAAAAAATCTTTAGTGGTTTGGTAGTATACATCCTGTTTCTGTAAAATACTTGATCTTCTGTTTCATTATTAGCAAGATGAATATTAATAACCTAATTCTCAAACAAGATATGACTTTAACATACTTTCATTCATCACCCATGGCTTCCAATTATTTAAGGAATCAGCAAATTTACTTACAAATTGTCATAAAAGTTTATTTTACAGCATTTTTTCATAAGGACAATTAAATATAATGAAATAGCTTAATTAAAGACCATGATCGGTATAGTAGAATTTTATTCATTATAAAGCAATCTTAGTGGAAAATATAATTCATGCTCACATTGGGCAGCATGAATGCTTTGTTTTGTTTTCAAAATGGGTATTGAAAAATGCAATGAACAGCAATGGTGAGAAGAATGTTCAGGATAGTTATAATCTTGGAGGTGCTGAAAAACATGGTTACTCCTCTTGATAAAAAGCTGCATGTAGTTAATATTGGAATGATGTGGTGATATATATTCTTGGCTTTTTTTTTTTCTTGGAAAAAATGTTATTACCTGTTTGAAATTCTGTAGCCCTAGTTCCAGTCACTTTTTTAGTAGTAGAATTGCATTATAATATGGATGATTTTTTAGAAGATTGACCTGTATTTTTAAATATTTATTCATTAATTCAGCATATATTATTGAATGCTTACTGTGTATAATACACAGGCATACATCACCGAACAAACAAGACATAACATTTGTCCTGGGAAGCTTACATTCAAGGAGTGGAAAACATGTAAAAATTATGTGCATAATGAATATAAACATTCTTATTTGACTTCTTCCATAATTATGCTATTTGGAACTATTTGTTTCAGGGCACAAGTGACTCTTCTTGCTTTTCTTAGACTTCATTTTATTTGATCTCATTTGAGGTGTCCAACAACATTGACTTCCCACCTTCCCTTTTTATAAATTTTTATTCTAAGCTGGACACTATGGCTCATGCCTGTAATCCTAGCACTTTGAGAGGCCGAGGTGGGTGGGTCACTTGAGGTCAGGAGTTCCAGATCAGCCTGGCCAACATGATGAAATCCTGTCTCTATTAAAAATATAAAAATACAAAAATTAGCCAGGTGCAGTAGCATGTGCCTGTAGTCCAAGTTACTTGGGAGGTGAGACAGAAGATTCACTTGAACCCAGGAGGCATAGGTTGCAGTGAGCCGAGATCATGGCACTGTACTCCAGCCTGAGAAACAGAGTAAATAATAATAATAATAATAATAATAATAATAAATAAATTCTTATTCTTTTCCTGTCTGAGACTACAATAGCTGGACTCTTCTATCTCTTTTTCTTCTTCCTTTGTGAGTTTGTCTACCTCTCTCTGTCCTTTGGCTGAAGTTATTTTAAAAGGCTAAGGTCTTGAATCTTCTTTCTTTCTCATTTATTCTCATGCTTTAAATGATCCCTTCTATATAAAGTTTTCCAGTCTTAAATTGCCAAGTCTCTACTAGGTATTTCTGTCTTAGGTGATTACTTTCTCCTTCAAACTTGCTGTTTTTCCCCCGATTTTGTCAAAACTATCCTTGTTTTCTTCTTTAGCAAGCCTCAATATAAGAGTAATACAATGGTAATAAAAATAATTGTAATAATAATACTTATTTAACTCTTTCTTTGTGACAAAGACTGTTCTAAGCACTTTACATTTAATAACTCATTCACTCTTCAAAAAGTCCAAAAATTTCATCATTACAGATGTGGAAACCAAGGTATGGAGAGGTGAAAAGTTTTCTAACTGGACTCTCAAAAGCTACAGCATCTACTGTCTTTATCCAGGTCAACCATCAAAAAGTCACTAAATCAGTATTTCTAAAACTTTGTTTTTATTATGTGAAGCTCTTAAACTTTTAATTGTAGACACTTTTAAATGTGTCTGCATTGCACATTTACTGATAATAATATTATTATTTATCATTCATTGAGGGTTTATTATATGTGTTAACAACTGTTCTAAGAATGTAAGCCAAAACTTGAAATTTGCATATATTAGCAAGTGCTTTTTACTTTTTCTTCTTTTATTTTGTTTTAAACAAGTGTTTATTCAAGAATAGTTTTAGATTTATAGAAAATTTGCAAAAATAGTATAGCAAGTTCCCATATACCCCACACTCATTTTCCTGTATTGTTAACATCTCATATTACTGTGGTACCATTGTCACAACTAACAAATAAACTTTAGAACATTATTATTAACTAAACTTCATATATTATTATTATTGATTAAACTCCAACAGATTTCATTAATTCTCCTCTAAAGCCCCTTTTCTGTTCCAAGTGTTTTAGATGGAAAAAATATATAAGGAAAATCTACTTTTCTTTAATGTCTCGTAACCCACATTAATTTACTGTTTTATCAGGCTTTCTCTTCAAGTATTTCTGTAATCCCAAGGGGCATTTATATGCCACACATTTATCTTCTGGTTCTTGTGTCTCCCCTCCCTGAGCCACGTCATTATGAATACTTCTTCACCTGTCCCCTTGTCGTCTGGTAACATGAGCCAGACCTTCCACAATATCTCTTTAGGTTCTGGCTCCCACTGGGGAAGCCAATTCATCTGCCTCTAGTTGGAAGACAACCAATATTGAAAACAGTTCCTTGTGAATCTTTTGTTTCTGTTGTGGCCATGAAGTATAAAAGAGCCACCTTATTAATGGAATGAAGCTAAAATATTAAACAATCTTCAGATCTTCAATTCACCTTCAATATCTCCCTCTTTCTATGTACCCACTCTCCAGATCACCAAATCTTAATACATCCTTTGCAAAATCTTTGGGCTTATCCATCCTTTGCTTTTTATTCTGTTGTGATAATAGACCAAAGTTTCTTTCCTTCCTTCCTTCCTTCTTTCCTTCCTCCCTCCCTCCCTCCGTCTCTCCCTTCCTTCCTTCCTTCTTTTCTCCCTCCCTCCCTCCTCCCCTTCTTTCATTTCATTCATTCTGTCTGTCAGGGATATCTGAATCTTGCTTTGTTTCCTAATCAGATATGACCTTCACCTTTAAAGACATACATATTACTATTGAGCAGTGTGGGAATTAGACATAAATTGTAAGTGGTTGACATAAGTGACTGGAGTTATTATTCTCCTTTTAAAACATAACTTCCAAGAAATAGTCCAGTGATTAACAGTGACCCTTCCCACATTTTCAAGATTTAGCATGGTATTTTCTTCACTTATGAAATAACTTGCACACACAAGATGTATTATTGGCGAGGTAAGCTGGTTACTGGTGAAGTGATAGAACGTCAGCTATCAGCCGGGTTGCCATTGGTTACACTCATGACCCGTTTGAAATAATTAGATGTAAAAGACTAGAACAAGTTTATGCTCACAATCTTGGAATTACAGTCATTTAGATTATGGCATGACGTAAAGAAATGTAGAGTCTTTCTACTTAGGTATTATATTTCAAGGTTTGTTTCAGTGTGTATGAAATGAGCATGGACTAAATATTCTTTGCATATCAGAAGTGCCCTTTGTTATTTCTTTACAGTAATCTGGGTCCTGCGTAATGCTAGGTAGATACACATTCAATCAGATGTAAAAAAAAAATCCTTCAAAATATACATTTGCAGAGAATGAGCATGTAAAGTAAGAGTGTGAAGTCTTATCAATTGTCTCCTCTGCCCTTTTTGCCATTAAGGCAAGTTTATGTCTAGTTTAACCAGAATGACGGAAGTCAGCTTTGGTATGTTTGTGTGGTGTTAGTGGTCACATAATAGACCTGTCGTATGGCACATCTGAGTGCCAATCCTGTTTTGCAAACATCTATTGTAGTTGTAGTTTTTTTCTTTTCTTTTTCTTTTTTCTTAGAGGAAATTACCCGGGTCCTGGTTAGACATCTCCAGTTATTTTAAAACATGATGGATTAGCAGAGAGGAGAGAATTAAAATACTTTTTTGTTTTCTCTGACAAACTTTATGTCCATTTCTTTTAGGGAGGAAGCATTGCTACTGGTCTCTATCAGATTGGTAGGACTTTGAAACACTTTCAAGGTTCACAGAGGTTAGTGAATGGGGCACTGAGGAATAAGAAACATGCACCCTTCCCACCTCTTTTCTTCTCTGATCTCTTCTCTCCTCCCCTCCCTTCCTCTTCTGTTTCCCTTTTCTTTCCTTGTTTTTCTCCTCCCTCTCTCTCTCATCCACTCCTTTCTCCTCCCCCTTCCCTCTTCTCTTTTTTTCCTTTCTTTTCCCCATGCCCCACTTTCTACTCACCCCCACCTTTGTACATTTACTAAACTGGTTTAGGGCTTTCCTTGGGGCTAGATTATTCCTCTTCCTTTTTCTCCTTTTCACATTAGTGTACTAGTCACTGCTTTGAGTTCTTAGAACATTGGGCAGAATGGTCCTGCCAAGATTCAGGTGGGGAATAGATGAAGCTGGTTGGAAGGTAGATAGCTCTTCTCACATATATTCCAACAGATTTTCCAGAGTTCCATACACTGGAGAATTGGGTGCTGGTTCAACTATCATAACAGTGGTCCTTTCATTACCAGTTTGAATTTGTTTCTTGCCTATTGTGCCTACACTATGAGGACAAGTAATTTGTAGTGTAAGATTCTAGCCTTCCTGAACATAATCCCACAAAATTCCTGCAAAATCGTACCTTGTTCTCAACAGTGGGATAATTCCACTTGGTTCCAAGAATCCCAGAGGGAGAATGGGAGCAGGGCAGGCTGGAGGTGTTAAAATAATTTCCCTGGCTGGGAGGTGGCTCACGCCTGTAATCCCAACACTTTGGGAGGCCGAAGTGGGTGGATCACCTGAGGTCAGGAGTTCCAGACGAGCCTGGCCAAAATGACAAAACCTTGTCTCTACTAAATATACAAAAATTAGCTGGGCATGGTGGTGCACTCCTGTAATCCGAGCTATTTGGGAGGCTGAGGCAGTAGAATCGCTTGAACTCAGGACAGGGAGGTTGCAGTGAGCCGAGAGTATGCCACTGCACTCCAGCCTGGGTGACTGAGACTCCGTCTCAAGAGAAAAAAAAAAAAAAAGAATTTCCCTGTATTCTGATTCCATATTAGCCTTCAAACATATACTTAGTGTCTCTGCCTTGTGGGGAAAGCCCAGGTGGAGACTGAGAACAGACTTGTCATGGCACCTCCCGCTCTTATTTTGTTATCTTGAGAATGCCATTCCTCCCACCAAGGAGAAGTGTGATTGCTTGCATATGCCATCTGCTTACAAACCCCTGTGAGCTGAAATTCTCCCCCAAAAGGTTTATGTAAGCCCCCTGTGAACTGAAACTACTATGTTTTGCTCAGCTCAAATAAACATCGAAAAAGTATCTAAGCATTTGAACTTATAATAACATATTTATCCCAACACATGAGGCTACTCATCATTGGTGTATGTGTAATATATAATTGCAGCATGCAGAAAACAAACAGCTCTCGATCAGAGAAGTCTCTGGATCCCACGGGGCACTAATCATCTACCAAAAATAGAGATGGTTGGGGAAAATAACTTATAATTGCATTGGCAATCCACTATTAAAGTATAATTTCATGTTGTTTTCATTTCCAGCAAATAAATAATATAACAACCGACTTGAAAAAATTGCTCATTGCACTTAGTTGCAGACTAAAACATGAAATCTAAAAATTGAGTATGTATACACATTTGACTAAGTGTGCATTTTAAAATTCGAGGAAAAATATGCACATGCACATCTATACATATATGTATAAGAACTTACGTCCTTAATTTATAAGTAAAAATTGACTTATACTCTTTATAAAATTTAAATTATGCTTTTTAAAATAGAAATTCATTCATTTGACTTATAAATAAAATTATGAGTATATATATATAATTTTCTTTAATGGCCTAAAATATTTATATTTTTAAGATCCATTTTTGTTATTTGTTCTCAAGATGGAGGAATTACATGTCAACTGTATTTGCATATATGAAGCATAGAATTGTAGGTCAGCCAGCAAACTGAGACTGAAATTACATAATACTAAGTGAACCTGGCATTATTTGAACTGAATAATTTATGTTAATGAAAATTATATAGGCTTAATCAGAGAAGAATAAAAAAATGATATTATAAGGCAGAGAAAATAAAAGGAGCTTAAGATAAGGGGTGACCAAATGCCCAGCTGTGAATGCTTTGTTCTTGTTTCCTCTTGTTGCTATTTCACTAAAATGTGTTTATGACGTGAGTCAAGACTATACTATGATAGGGAATTGATCTCTCATCTCTAAAATATTACCCATGTAAATTTCATTTAAAGCTATCTACCTCATGGCTAGTTGTAAAGATGAACAAAAAATATGAAGTAAGACTATTTTATAACCACAATAGAATAAAAGGCATCATGCAAAGTTAAAGTAGTAGCTACAGTAATAAATAATTAGAAATAAAATCTTATTTCCCACCTTGTTGAAAGGAGACAAGAGGGCCCTCCAATGATGTTCGTGGAATAAGAGTTTGAATCTAGACATAGCCAGGAACAAATTTCCGCACTCCAGTATGTCACTGCAGAGGTTTATTGTGCCTTTTGGTGCCAGGACACACTGAATTAAAGGAGTCCTTACCTTTAAAATGTATAAGGCAGACTTTCTAGTCGCTGAGATGAACTATCAAGAAAAGACATTCTGCTGAAGCATCCAGCTGCAGCAGGGCGTTAAATCCAGTTGACCCATAGGTTAAGGGAAAGATGCAATGATGACTCCAAGAGTTTTCTATCAATAAAAAAGCAACATTTTTGGGCATAAGTTGCACAGTATATTGAATTGATACACTAGTCAAAAGAAAAATAGACTCCCTAGAGTGTTGCCTTTTGAATTTATAGTTAGCTTGTCAACTGGCAGCAGCAGTAGGTTTTATTGATGAGCTGAGCAGGACTTCCAATGGCTGCTACCTTTGGAAGGTGGGTTACTAAAATAAACATTGCTTTATGGGTGACAATAAATTAGTTAGTCTATAGTTAAATATGGAAAATATAGAGGAAACCCCACAGAAGTTCAACAGGGATAGAGAAAAATTTAAGGCAGCTACTTGTGTGGGTTTTATATAACATGTAACCTTTTAAAATAAAGTGATCTGCATTGGCTCATGTAGACTGTGGGAAGACTTGGCGAGGAACACTTTTGGGTATATTCAAGGCTGTATAAATGACTCCCAATGTGTCATCTGAAAGCTGTTAGGATTGAAAAAGGCACTGGAACCAATTCTTTCTTTTGTCTCCAGGAGGATTCGAACAGCCCACTCTCCTGGACTCAGAGAGAAATCTTTTTCACACCTCTCCCAAAGACACTGGTGCCGGAAGCATGCGCTGGGCCATATGTAAGAAGCAGCTACTGCAAAGGCAGCTTTGCCAGTGTATTCCCACTGGCCCTTAAAGGGCAGGGGAAATGTCACCCTTATACCTGCTCACACTTTGCAGATTCTCCTGTTTATCATGCCACACTTGGGTACCATATTCACAGAGGTTAAGGAAGTTTTATGAAGCAAAACCTCATTGCTACATAGGGAATGCTGTCCCTGAATTTGAATTTCTAAATACAGGATCTTAAATGGGATAAGATTACTCTAAAGCTCAAATGAAATAATACAAATATTTCAAAACTTGTAAAGTGCTAAATATAAGCTATTATGTAGCTGATATAACAACTCAGTTTTGAGAAGAAATTAAAGCCACACTGCATTGTAAAAGGAGTCCTATATCTAACCACTAAAAGTCTGCATACTCTAGCTTTATATTATCACCAGCAATTCCCATCATGTAAGAGTCATCAGATTCCAAGACACTGGACTGGTTTTGTGGCCCTTCAAGGACATACAGATTTATAGAATTCTTACATTTCTTACTTTGTATGCCAGCTTGGGGGCTGTATCCCCAGACCGCCAAATTTCATGTAAACCAAAAATATCTAATATGTGAGCCACACGTAGGCAGCCAGATTTGAACTGCACTGCTCTGAGAAGAGGGTTGCAAAAAAGGAGCAAGGGACTATTGGAAAAAACAGGTCCCAAGCCATCAAGTACTTTGAAGAACTATTTCAGAAAATAAAGAAAACAAGCAAATTCAACCCAGAGACTGGTACTTGGGTGTTTGTGCTCCTAGCGGCTCACCCCACTAAGAAGGTGAACAGCTGCATTCCCACCTGCAGGAAACGCTGGGTGGTCTTGAAGCTAGCCTTGTATAGAGCGCTTCACAACAATTAGCTTGGAGGTAACAAAAGTCTGAAGAGATTGGTATTTCATCAATTTTATATGAATAGTCCCATATCAGATGTTACAGGAAATGTAGAAATGTATATATTTCTAGTTTCTTTCTTTAAATGTCAGAGTTTTGTGTTACTTTATAATTTCTTTCCCATTAAGTATACTATAATGCAATTTAGAAAAAAATTTAAAAACTAAAAGCAAATGCATTGTAAAGGCCTTTGATACATATGAATTTGTTTTTCAGAAAAGTTATATTTTGACCAACTCAGTTTACGATTCATGTTTTTCAATATTGAATATTAGACTTAAAAATGAAAATTTAACAGGTAAAAAATGCTACCTAAATATTTGTTTGTATTTATTTTATTAATGAGTTAAAGATTTTTATGTGTTTACTATTAATTCGTGTTTATTTGCTTATGTATTTGAACTAATTTAAGACTCAGTGAAAAAAATCTGTAATTCTCAGGCTCAGTGACAAGTTGTTGCCAGTAAACTATTATTTAATCCAAACTATTAAAATTAAATCTCACTTATTATCAACAGTAGTGTATAGTATTTATTGAACGCTAACGATGTGGCATACACTCTGGGAAAGACTTTCATATATCACCTTAATTCTCTCCAGTCACTGGCCTACTTCTCAGCTCCTCTCGACAGTAATGCTTATCAGAAGTCCATACTCACTGCCTCCAGTTTGTTACTGCTGCATTTTGCCGTAACCCAAATGAATACAGATTCTGTCTGCCATTTCATTCAGCCGTAGGGACATAATCTCCTGATCAGCAAATTGAAAAATCACTGTATATTTTTAATGTTTCTCCACCCCTCAACAGGCATTCACAAAGTTGAACAGTTGTGAAAAAGGACTTAAAAGGCTGCGCTGCTCTCTTGTCTTCTATGACTGTAATTTCCTGGTTTACCTGCTCCCTTCCTGGTGGCTTTTCTACTGTATTTTCCTGGGCTGCACCTCATCCTGTCATGCAGTCAAACTGGGAATCCCAGAGATCAGTCTTGGATCCTCTTCTTGCCTTCTACATCTTCCTTCCAGGGGAATTCTCATCATAGAATGCAAGCCCTATAAGGGCAAGAATTTTTAGCTGTATTTTTTTGCAGTGTTGTATTCCTAGCACCTAGAACAGTACCTGGTTCATATTAGGTGCTCAATAAATATTTGTTGAACAAATGAATGAGTGACTCCAGCCTCAAAGTATATGTATCATCTATATACTGATGGCTTTTCTTTTTTTTTTTTTTTTTGAGATGGAGTCTTGCTCTGTCACCCAGGCTGGAGTGCAGTGGTGCATCAGCTCACTGCAACCTCCACCTCCAGGGTTTAAGCAATTCTTCTGCCTCAGCCTCCCGAGTACCTGGGACTACAAGCGCGCACCATCACGCCTGGTTAATTTTTGTATTTTTAGTAGAGACGGGGTTTCATTGTATTGGCCAGGCTGATCTCGAACTCTTGACCTCATGATCTGCTCACCTCGGCCTCCCAAAGTGCTGGGATTACAGGCGTGAGCCACCTCTCTCAGCCATGTTAATGGTTTTCAAATGATAATCAGTTGCTTGACTTCTTCAGCTGTGAACTCTAGACCTGTGTTTCTGTTCACCTATCACACCTCCACAGGGATGGGTAAAAAGTGTTTCCAGCTTATCATGTCTGAAGCACAACTGTAAATAACTCTTACTTTTTTGTGTTCTAGTCTTTCTCACCATATGACATAGTTACTCAAGTGAAAAACCTAGGATTTTGCCTTCGTTTCCTAGCTCCCCAATTTAGTCCATTGGCAAGTCCCTTTAGTACTATTCCCAATATATCTCAAATCTTTTCACATTTCACCATCTTGGCTGCTACCACCTTTGGTGAAGCCACCCTCATCTCTCATCTGGACTAAAACAGAGTCCTCCCTCCCCATTCGCACACTTATCTCTTCACCCTAATCCACATGGGATCCTGAAGGGGCATCATCTCACTACCCTGCTTAGTATTTTCCAATGGCTCTTTGCTCCTCTGAGAATACAATCTAGGTATCTTACCAAGACCTGTAAGATTTGAATCATCTTTAGTATCAATTCAGAATGTGAACTGGATAACAGAGTATGTCAATGTCTACAAGACTGGAACTTGTTTTTGTTTGTTTGTTTGTTTGTTTGTTTTGAGACGGAGTCTCACTCTATAGCCCAGGCTGGAGTGCAATCGCACAATCTTGGCTCACTGCAACCTCTGTCTCCCAGGTTCAAGCGATCCTCCTGCCTCAGCTTCCTGAGTAGCTGGGATTATAGGAGCCGCCACCACGCCCAGCTAATTTTTTTATTTTTAGTAGAGACGGGGTTCTACCATGTTGGTCAGGCTGGTCTTAAACTCCGACCTCAAGTGATCTGCCTGCCTCAGCCTCCCAAAGTACTGGGATTACAGGTGTGAGTCACCACGCCAGGCCACATTTGCTATTTTTTAAATGAAATGAAAAATTTTTGATATTGAGTCTCACTCTATCGCCCAGGATGGAGTGCAATGCACGATTTTGGCTCTCTGCAACCTCCGCCTCCCAAGTTCAAGCGATTCTTCTGCCTCGGCCTCCCAAGTAGCTGGGATTACAGGTGCCCACCACCATGCCCAGCTAATTTTTGTATTTTCAGTAGAGATGGGGTTTCACCATGTTGGCCAGGCTGGTCTCGAACTTCTGGGCTCAAGTGATCTGCTGGCCTTGGCCTCCCAAAGTGCTTGGCATGAGCCACCGTGCCTGCAGAAAGTTTGTTATATTTTCAAGTGGAAGGTGGCGATCTCTCTCCAGAATAGCCAGTGACTAACTAACCAGATTTATTAGTTCCAGATTTTATTTCCTGAAAGCTAGTGTTTTACGAGGAGAAGGATGTGGGCAGAGAGCACTACACTGCTATTAGGACAGGTACTGAGTAATACTTATTGTAAATGAATATGTCAGTACTGTAGTACTTAAAGCAAATGCTTGAAGAAAATATTGCATTTAATACTTGAATACTTAGGAAAACTGCAGCATCAGAAATGACCACAGGCTGTTGCTATTTATCCACAATTTGGGTATTAGGTAGCACTTCTTATTATATGATAATTCTTTAAGATTGTCATTTAATTGGAGTGTATTGATTAGTTTATTACACATATTTTATGTATATAATTATGCATATTGAATGTATGCATAAACATACATTTCTCAACTTTGTCCTATTTTGTGATTTTTTTTTGTTTATTTGTGAAAATAATGAAATTTCCTTATTTTAACGTGCAAGTACTCTAGGAGAAAATAGTGTAGAATACATGATTTTTACTTTTTTCATTGTTGGTAGACTATTTAAAAATATAGTTTAATATTTTCTCCTAAATATTCACAATTTGACGTGTATTTTATATACTCTTAACTCACTGAAGAAAATATAGGCATATTATTTTCAAAGGTGTATATATTCACATCCATATGTATCCCTACAGTATATTTTTAAGACAGCTCCAATTAGGAATTTTTAGTTCTACTTCTTACTGTTACCTACTTTGTTTTTAAATGATATACACTTATTCACATTGAAATTGTCAATCTCTTCAAACATTTTTAGCTTATTGTCTCTGGATTTTACGTTTTAATATATTTGTAAAAAATAACTAAAGATTTAAAGAAATTAATCAATTCATTAATCAAGCCTGTCCACTTCACATTTTGTAGAGATAAATTAGCACACTATTTCAGAACTCAGTATCATCTGTTTTTAAATCTCTAATATTAATATTAAAAATAAACATTTTTGTGTTTGATATTTTTTTCACAGATATTAAACACAGATATTTAAATGGTTTTAAATAAAAACTTTCTATTTGCTTTTAATTTGAATGTCTTTTCAAATCAATTCCTTAACTTTCTCTCATGTCTGACAATCTTTTAGACTTTTGAAATCTTTGATTAGGAAGTGTATGTTAAAATAGTCTGTCATTAATTCCACATCAACTTATTGGTTTTTATCTTCCACCAACACTAAAAAAATTAAAGGAAATTAAAACTTAACAGTTTAAAAAATAGGAACATCTAACTCCAATGTACACCCTACATTTTTATTTTTTATTTATTTTTATTATTATTTTTTTTAGGGTCTCACACTGCTACCAGGGCTGGAGTGCAATGGCACGATCTCGGCTCACTGCAACCTCCGCCTCCTGGGT
Source organism: Pan troglodytes (assembly GCF_028858775.2). Classification (NCBI taxonomy): domain Eukaryota; kingdom Metazoa; phylum Chordata; class Mammalia; order Primates; family Hominidae; genus Pan; species Pan troglodytes. Next base: position 27,730,795 of record NC_072413.2, on the reverse strand, counting down.
TCAAGCAATTCTCCTGCCTCAGCCTCCTGAATAGCTGGGATTACAGGTGCCCGCCACCGCGTCTGGCTAATTTTTTGTATTTTTTTCTTTTTCTTTTTTTTTTTTTTTGGTAGATGTGGGATTTCACTATGTTGGTTAGGCTGTCTTGAACTCCTGACCTCGTGATCTGCCCGCCTCGGCCTCCCAAAGTGCTGGGATTACAGGGATTACAGATGTGAGCCACTGTGCTCGGCCCGTACACCCTAAATTCCAAAAACATATTTGACTCTTAGGAAGACTCAAGCTCCATATTAAATGCAATAGAATCTAACTGAGGGTTCTGTAGAGGGCTGATAGGTGGCAGGTTGTGAATGCCACGGCTTTACTGCACTGGCATGAAGTAAAACATTATAAAAAAAATCTATTGTTGATATGAGTTTTAAAATTGTAATCAAGTTACCTCCCCTTCTGACCATTTTATACTTAGTTAACAAATATAAATAATATATTAAATATAATAATAGTGATAAATGCAAAAAAAAACAACCATAGCCTTTAACTGGGTGTACTTTACTGGCTTAACACTGCCTAGGAATTTTTCTGTTTTTCCAACTTTATTGAGGCACAACTGACAAATAAAAATTACATATATTTGGCCAGGTTCGGTGTCTCAAGCCTATAATCCCAGCACTTTGGGAGGCCGAGGTGGGCAGATCACAAGATCAGGAGTTCAAGACCAGCCTGACAAACATGGTGAAACCCCGTCTCTACTAAAAATACAAAAATTAGCGGGCATGGTGGTGCATGCCTGTAATCCTAGCTACTTAGGAGGCTGAGGCAGGAGAGTTGCTGGAAGCCGGGAGGTGGAGGTTGCAGTGAGCCGAGACCGCACCACTGCACTCCAGCCTGGGCGATAGAGAGACTCCTTCTCAAAAAACAAACAAACAAACAAACCCCAAATATATATATATATATATGTATGTGTATATATATATATATGTATGTATATATATATGTATGTATATATATATGTATGTGTATATATATATATATATATGCACACACACACACACTTAAGGTGAACATGATGTTTTGGTATACAGTATGTGTATGTTGTGAAATGATTACTATAATCAAGCAAATTAACCTATCACCTTACATAGTTGCTTTTTAGTGTGATGAGAATACTTTAGAGCTACTCTCAGGAAATTTCAAGAATTTTTTAATTACTGTACTAAATTGACTTTCCCTCAAAATTTGAAGAAAACTTTAAATTATGAATATGTTTAGCAAACACAAAAGTAAAATGTATTATAGAAAAACAACTGTATTTTCACTATCAAGGTTTATAATGATTTTTTAACTCATAGGAAGAGTAACTATGGAAGAAGTAGATTTAAAAATTATTTTTTGGCCAGGCGAGGTGGCTTATGCCTGTAATCCCAGCATTTTGGGAGGCCGAGGCGAGTGGATCACGAGGTCAAGAGATTGAGATAATCTTGGCCAAGCTGGTGAAACCCAGTCTCTACTAAAAATAAAAATTTTAGCCAGGCTTGGTGGTGTGTGCCTGGTCCCAGCTACTTGGGAGGCTGAGGCAGGAGAATCGTTTGAACCTGGGAGGCAGAGGTTGCAGTGAGCCGAGATCCCGCCACTGCACTCTAGCCTGGCTACAGAGCAAGACTCCATTTCAAAAAAATGTATATTTTTTATGATAATGAACAATTATTTTTACTTTATAAAGGCTATATAAAAAAGTCAAAGACAGCCAGACGCGGTGGCTCACGCCTGTAATCCCAGCACTTTGGGAGGCCGGGGCGGGTGGATCACCTGAGGTCAGGAGTTGGAGACCAGCCTGACCAACATGGAGAAACCCCATCTCTACTGAAAATACAAAATTAGCCAGACGTGGTGGTGCATGCCTGTAATCCCAGCTACTCGGGAGGCTGAGGCAGAAGAATCGCTTGAACCCAGGAGGCAGAAGTTACGGTGAGCCGAGATCGCGTCGTTGCACTCCAGCCTGGGCAACAAGAGCGAAACTCCGTCTAAAAAAAAAAAAAAAATTCAAAGACACAAAAATTACTAGTATTTGCTTAAATTGAAAGGGTTGGGTGATTAATAAAGTACAGAGTTTATGAAGAAGAATAAAAAATTCTGGAGAAGAAATTATGGAAATAAATATTTGATTGCTTGTCCTTAATTTTCAAAATTTTGATTTAGGTCTATTTTAAATTAGAAAATAGAAAGATCTAAATATAGACATGGAGGCAGAGACCTAGATGCTTGAATTTTAAGTTATGACTGATGTTGACATAGAGTAAAACTTTATTGATTTAAATTTCTCTTAATCTTTCTCTTAAGAGGAATATTGCTCTTTCTTTGTTATCAGAACATTCTAGAGAGGTGATGGATGAGTGCTTGTTGTGTGTTAGGACTCATTATTAGCGGTATCTTTTCATAAACATGTGTTTCATTTTGTTTTACCAAATCCAAATCCTTCTGTCAGTAGTACCAGCTATCGGTAAAGTGAGACAAATATGTTATTCAGCCCTAGACTCTGGAAGTTAAGTAATTTATTTTTAAGATGATTGATTATTATAGAATCTAAATTTTTGCCCAAATTATGTTTTTATGAAGGTTTTCTCAAAATAAATGTTCTAGGATAAACCTCATAGGAAAGACAAAACTCATGCAAAAGTTATTTTTTCTATATTGGATATAAAACAATAATTTAAAAATTATGCAATTTCATAGAATAATTTTTCTGATAACATTATTAGACAAAATATTTTCAATATTGATAATGTCTCAATAAGTGTTTCTGAAAAGTTATTATAAAATCTATATGGAGGTATCACAATAGCTCATTGAGTTATGAAGTACTAATACAATTTTTGATATCAAATTCTACTTTTTAAATTACTGACTCTTTCAAAACTTTCTTGATTTCCAGGTCACATCTTCCATTTTCTGTCTATTTGAATTTCTAAGGTTTAATTTATGCCAAGCACTAAGTACTTCGCATGTATTAACTAATTTATAGTTCTGATACTCTGTAAGTTACGTGGTGGTGCATGCCTGTAATCCCCTTTTTTATCCTTATCATCCCCTTTTACAGATAAGGATGTTGAAAACAGGTGAATAATTTGCCACGTTTGGGTACCCAGACAGCCTGGTTCCAGCACTGACATTCTTAATTGCTATCCCTTACAACTGCTAGCATCATATTTTCTAGTTTAAAGACGAGGCCAGGCTCATTGCTTATATTAAGGAATGGAGAATTTTATGGCATAATCCACTCAGCAAGTCCTTCTGTCAGTAGTCCTAATAAGTAACAGTTATTAGTATTTACTAAAGTGCCACTGTGTATGAGTCTTAGAGCCAAGTCCTGGAAGGATGCAAAAATAGACTGTCCTTAAAGAAATCTAGACACTTAAAGAGAAGAGAGATGTGCTCACCAATAGACATATGAGCAAAATATTGTGATAACACAGAGAAAATTAAAAAAATAATAATCTGAGATGGTTAAAGGGAGTGAGGAGAGAAAAAAACAATCATTGTTAAGAGGGTCTGGCCTAAAAATTGAGATAAGATGCATATTTGACATCAATCAGAGTTATTTTTTAAAGCAAGAAAAGTAGAGCAAGCATAAGAAATATACGCATTTATGTTAATTAAATTCTTATTTATCTTCCAAAGGACAAGGGTCAATGAAACTAAAGACAGTTCCTTTCCCTGTCCTTGAATACATTCACATAAATACATAAAGAGAAATAAAAATCACCATTACTTAAGATGAGCCAGGGCATACATCCTTTTAGGTTAATTCACAGGACAGGGACAAGCTCCAAACCATCAGGTAGAGTGGGTGAGGCATTTCTAGTATACAGTCAAGACCTGTCGAGACTCTCCAGCCTGTAGGACACTCAGATGTCAACTTGAAGTGGTAGAAGTTTACTTGAGGTCCAAAGAGCAGAGCATAACTACTTTCTGCTTTGTTAGGGTGTGGAAGGTGGTTTGCTGAAGTAATAAGTCTAGAGGTCGTTAGTCCCATTTCTTCCAGTTTTGTGTATATGATGATAGTAATTAAATTTAAAACTTATTATTAAAAATCCTCTTTGAAGTAGTGTTTCTGGTTTTTTAAAAAATAACTTCAGCATTAGCCTCCAGATAAACAATATAAGTTTTTTTACCTTAATTTTGAGAAAGACTTTTTTTTATAAAGCTTTAAAAAATCACCTATTTACTTTCAGAATGGATTGAGGAAAACTTATTTAAAAAGATGTGTACACAAAAAGGCTTATTTATTTATTTATTTATTTACTTATTTATTTATTTTATGAGTAAGGGCACCAGGACCAACAATCACCAGTGATATGGTTTGGATCTGTGTCGCCGCCCAAATTTCATCTTGAATTGTAATCCCCAATGTTGAAGGTGGAGCCTGCTGGGAGGCATGGGTCATGGGAGTGGATTTCCCCATTGGTGCTGTTCTCATGATAGTGAGTGAGTTCTTATGAGATCCAGTTGTTTAAAAGCATGTAGTACGTCTCCCCTCTCTTGGTCTTGCTCCTGCTCCAGCCGTGTAAGAAGAGCTGCTTCTCCTTTGCCTTCCGCCATGAATGTAAAGTTCCTGAAACCTTCCCAGAAGCTGAACAGAAGCTGCTGTGCTTCTTGTACAGCCTGCAGAACCATGAGCTGATTAAACCTCTTTTCTTATAAATTACACAGTCTCAGGTATTTATAGCGTGTGAGAATGGACTAATACAACCAGCTATCCACCTGCCAAAAAATTATACTTCCAAAATTCCTTGATGTCAATTCTGCACTAAGAGCAATCAAGTTGCCCTGCATGTATCACTCACAACAGCAGCTTTTTTTTTTTTTCAAAAAACCGTTTAGAATAGAGAAAAAAAATGCTTTTTTTTTTTTTTGGAAGTCGAAAATATATGATTACAGGAGCAAATATATTAACTGTGATTAAACCCACACATAGAAATTCCTGATAGCCAGTAACAAGGTAAACAGAATGGATTTTATAACTCCTATAATCTTGTAAAAGATGTGGATTACTTTTTCAAAGGAAAAAAATTATGTGTAAGGGACATTGAACAAAATATGTAGATGGTTTCCAATGATAGTTTTATATGGTTTGTCCTATATAGACTCTAGATAAAAATCAAGGACATCACATCAAAATTCTAGTACTTGTAAATTATTTGCAATATTTTTTACTTGTCTTTTTTTTGTAAATAATTTGTAAAACATTTACTTAGTAAATCTGTTATCGTGGGAGGCTTAGTGAATGTGGTCCAAGTTTACAGCTTTCTGGTTTAATTTGCTATGAGGTAGTTCTTAGTCTATCAGACAAACTACTCATACACCCCTCTAAATATTCTATTTTCTTTTGATATGTACCACTTAGAGCTTTTGAAGGGAAACTAGATAGGAGAATGTGTTTATATCACTAATAAAACACGGTTTGCTTATAAGTTCTGTGTTAGGAATTAAAAATGTCTAGCTCTCAAAGGTTTATTGTAGCAGTATAAAGTGCAGCTGTAGAGACAAAATGCCAAGGTTCAAATGCAAGATTCACCCTCTATTTAGTTGCAGTACTTTAGTGCCTATGCATCCTCTTCTATAAAATGGAGTTGAAACTAGAGACAACTATAAGTTCTAGGCAATGATTAATGCATATATCACACCTAATCAGCGCCATCTAATTGAGTGCTTTTATTGTCTTAGATGAGATAAGTTTCACATGCTGTTATGACATGAGTCAGACTGAATTCTCTTTGTAGAGAGGAGTTCCCTCCTGTACAGATGTGAGTAAAAGCCCTCAGGGCTTATCTTTTCCTTTAAGAAGTAGCTTGTGAGCTACTCAAATTCCTGAAGATGCATTTGAATAAAGTATAATTACACATCAAAGTACAGGACAGAAATAATTTTACACCCACACTTTCAGGATAAGTCATCTACCTCAGTTGTGCGGGAGCTATAGTTTTGAAATATTTGACTTCAAATTGTATCAAAATTACCAGCTAAACTAGCAAAACTTAGTCATTTAATCCATTTCTAGAAAATTTAAAGAAATTGATGTACTGGATTAGGTAGTTTAATATAGGAAATACCAATTTTAGGTTTGGCAGAGTTGATATCAGAAATGTTTGAGTTAGCTATTTCAGAACCAATGACTTGTGTGTATAAACACACATACATTTTGTATATAGATACACACGCATTGGAATATATATGTGTGTGTGTGTATATATGTATATATACACCAATTATATATATGTGTGTGTGTGTGTGCGCGTGCATGTATGTATGGAGATTTATCACATAAATTAACTCACACAGTTATGGAGGCCAAGAATTACCATGATCTGCTGTCTGCAAGCTACAAAGTTGGTGGTGTAATTCATTCTAAGTGTGAAGGTCTGAGAACTGGGGGGCTAATGGTATAAGTCCTGGCCTGAGTCCAAAAGCCCAGGAGCCAGGAACACCGATATCTGAAGGGAGGAGAAGATGGATGTCTCATCTCAAGCAGAGAGAGAAAATTTGTCCTTCCTCCACATTTTCTTCTATTTGAGACCACAGTGGACTGGATGATGCCCACCCACACTGGTGAGAAAGGATCTTTTTTACTCAGTCTGCTGATTTAAATGTTAATCTCTTCTGGAAACACCATCACAAACACATCCAGAAATAATGTTTTACCAGCTGTCTGGGCATCCCTTAGTACAGTTATGTTGATATATAAAATTAACCCTCACAGCTATAACAAGGCAAGAGCTTGTGAAATCTAAAGATTTGAAAAGCCAGGAAAAGGATAATTAAGCCTATTTTATGACCTTTCAGTGGGGCTACTTAAAGCATTTCAGAAATATGGGAGTGGGTCTCACTGTTAACATGGCTTAGGTGAGAAAAGATGCAATACCACTGAACATAGAGTACCTCTATAAATTTCCTAGTATGTCCACTGGAGAACCCCAGTCACTCAGCAGATCCTTCTCTTCTTTCTTTCTGGACTGAACTGCTCACAAAACTCAGGGGCACAATAATTAATTAATAAGCACTGTCTCTGGTAGATTTCTTAATTCTGTCTGATATAATCTCCTTTCTGAAGTTGCCTGCTGTGACACCCATAGTGACCTATATTAAGTTAACAATAAGAAGAAAATCATTATATCTTGGATACCTGTTTATTAAGCATGGATTTTTAATGATTGCCATGTTTTATCTGACTTTGAATCAACCCATTGGACCTAGAACATATTCAAAAGCTATTCCCAGGCACTAAGACCCAAAGGAATTCAGTAAGTATTAACTATTATTTGAGTTTGATTGAGAGGAACTAAGTAAAATTCTAAATCATCTATTGAAACCTTCTTTGAAGATGATAAATAATTTGATGTTTAAACATCAAGGACTTTGGGTGGATGGCAGCAGGAATAGTGGAGTAAGGAACTTCAAAAATTCACTTCTGCATCAAGGAATAAAAACATTGGCAAAAATGGTCTAAATATCTTTTTTAGAACTCTGGAAATTACCTAAAGACTTGCAACAATCCAAGACACATCTTTTAAAGAAAAATGGCTGAATCTGGGTAAGAACAGCAAACTTTGTGGTATTTTAATTTGTCCTAATTCTACCCCTCTTTCTCCAGCTCTGCACTAGCCTTGCGAACCAGCAGCCCCACAATCACAATGAAAACAAGGCAGTTAGCAGTCACCAGAAGGGTCACAATGGGTTGATGCCTTTTCAACGCTCTATTCTCAGAGAATTGTCATTTATCTTGTAGTTCTCTGAAACTCTTCACTTGTGGGAAGGGTTTGTCTATATGTGAAGCAACTCAGAAATCACTCTGAACAAATCACTTTTCCCCTGGGAGAAAACTATCAGTTGCAATTATTTGATATCACCTCTGTCTGAGGCAGCAATAACAGTTGGAGCAAACAAGAAGCTTGCCAAAGAAACAGCTAGAGATGAGATGTCTGTAGGGCACTTTGAAAAGCTTCTACTAATTCCTGGGAATCAAGGAGTCCACAGGGCTACGTACATGCCCAGGAAACACCTAAAAAGGCCCTAACCTCTCATCTCTGGCTGACCCTGAGGCTCTGTTAAAACAGAAAGTGAAGGCTAAAGCAGAGTTGAAAACTGACCAGCTGAACAGTTAAGGGATGACCCAACATGTACACAGAGCAAAGGCTGGACGACCTATTGCTTTCAGGAATTTAAGGAAATCTCTGTCCAATCATTAGCCAACCACTAAGCTAACTAATCACGGAAACAACAGAGAATACAAATTTTAAAGGATCAGATTTAGTTCTGGAAAGTCACTGAAAAAATATATTGGAACAGCAGCAGCAAGAATAATAAACCATGGGATAGAGAATCTGATTTACAGAGCTGTCACATTATATTATTGCAGATGTCTAGGTTTCAAGAAAATAACTGTGAGGCATGTGAAGAAACAAGAGTATGATTCATGCACAAGAATAAAAGCAGTCAATAGAACCTGCCAATGAGGAAATACAGATGTTGGATTTACTATGCAAATACTTTAAATTAGCAATTTGAAATACGTTCAAAGAACAAAAGGAAAGTATACATAAAGAACTAAAAAAAGTATTAGAATGGTATCTTATCAGATAATATCAATATAAATATAGAAATTATAAAAAGACAGACATTTTAGAATTAAAAATTAAATTGAAATGAGAAATTCACTAAAGGGCTTAGTAGCAGATTCGAGATGGCAAAAATAAAATTTAGTGAACTTGAAGATAGGTCAATTGAGATTATCCAAATCCAAGAACAAAAGACGGAAGAAAATAAACAAAAATCTCAAGAGACCCAAGGGATAGAACCAAGCGTACTAACATGCTCATAATAGGAGTTCCAGAAGCAGAGGAGAGACAGAAAGGGGCAAAAAGAATACTTGAAAAAATAATGGCCAAAAATGTCCTAAGTTTCATGAAAAACAACAATCTGTGTACCCATGAAGCTCGATGAATTCCATTTAGGATAAACTCAAGAAGATCCACACCTAGATACAACATAATCAACTTCAAAAGCTAAATAAAGAATTTTGAAAGCAGAAAATTAAAGTGACTTTTTATGCCCACAGGATCCTCTTGTTATTACCTTTATGTGTAAGTTACCTCTTGTAACAGACAATTTCTCAACAGAAATCACACAAGTCAGGAAAGAGTGAGATGACTGACTCAAGGTGCTGAAAGAATAATACTGTCAAATGAGAAATCTATATCCACCAAAGCTACCCTTCAAAAATGAAGGGAAAATTAACATATTCTAAGATGAATAAAAACTGAGAAAACACATTGCTAGCTGACTTGCCCTAAAATAAATAATAAAGGAAGACATTTAGGCTGAAATGAAACGAGATAGTAACCTGACTCTGCAAGAATAAAGGGCACCAGTAAATATAACTGCATAGATAAATGTAAATGACAATATTAACGTAGTTTTAAATTTGTAGCTCATTTTTAATTCTACCTAATTTACAAAGAAAACTACATGAAACAATAATTATAAATCTGTGTTGACGGGCATATAGTGTTTGAAGGTTAAATTATATGACAATAGCACAAAGGAGCAGGGAGTGAATGGAACTACATAGAGCAATTTTTTGTGTACTATTAAAATTAACTTGGTATCAATAAGAAATAGATTGTTATAAGTGAATATGTTAATTGTAAATTCCAGGACAGCCACTAAGAAAATAAATGTAAAAAATATAGTAAAAGAAATGACATTGGATTTAAATGGTACACTAGAAAATATCTATTGACACAAAAAATATTCTTGTAATAGAGAAATAGAGTAACAGAGAAATGAAAAAAGACATGACATGTAGACATAAGACATAAACAAATAGTAAAATGCCATATGTAATAATAAAATATGGGCAATTACATTAAATATAAGTCAATTCAATTCTCAAATCACAAGGCAGAGATTGGCAAACCAAGAAAAAAATTTGCATTTCTAATGGCATCAAAAGGAATGAAATGCTTAGTAACAGATTTAAGAAAAGTGCAAAACATACACTTAAAAAAATAAGAAGCCTTAAAAAAATTTACACCCATCTTTTATGAACTATTCCAAAAATAGAAGAAGAGGGAACACTTTCCAATTCTTCTATGTGGCCAGTGTTCCTCTGACACCAAAATCAGACAGGAATATCACAAGGAAAGAAAATTACAGACCAATATTCCTTATTAATATAAACACAAAAGTAGTCAGTAAAATAGTAACAAACCTAATCCAATTGTCAATATAGAAAATTATATTATCTGTGAATACATCAAAGACCTAATAAATGTGAATAAATTAAAGACCTAAAAAATGGAAAGACGTTCTGTGCTAATAGATTTGAATATAATGTTATTAAGATGGCAATACTCTGTAAACTATTCTATGGATTTAATGCAATCTGTATCAAAACTATCAAATGAGAGCTGACTTTTTTCAGGAAATAGAAAGCTAATCCTAAAATTTAAACAGTAGAATATTATTCAGTTGTGAAAAGAAGTGAAGCTTTGATACATTCTACAAGACAGACGAACATTGACAACATTATGCTAAGTGAAAGAAGTCAGACATCAAGGCCATGTATGGTATGATTGCATTTATATGAAATGTTGAAAATAGACAAATCCTGTTAGTGGTTGCCAGGTATTGGGAGAATAAAGCATGAGAAGTGACTTCTAATCGGTAAACGGTTTCTTTTTGGGTGACAAAAATGGCCGGAATTAGATAGTGATTGTGATTGCATAACTTTGTACATATACCTATTAATTTTAAAGAGTAAATTTTATGGTTTATGAATTATAATTAAATGAGTGAATGAGTTGAATCACTAAAAAATTTCCACTAACCTTTGACTGGAGCTTCCCTGCCATTTCATATCTGTTTTCTGACAGATAATAATCAATGATAAAATATAATTGTTTGAGTCACAGGTGATTACAAATGACAGTATATGTTAAGTCTGCTATGTGCTAGATTAAATATTGTATTTATTTTCATTGGGAATTGACATAATACAATTCTAAGAAGAATGTCTTGTGCTTAATTAGTATTTTTTTAAATCACTGAATTGTTAAAAACTTTTAAAGCTCTTATTATTAAGTTTTGTGAAAATATTTTTTTGGTAACTATTTTATTCATTAGCCCAATTATTCCCAGTAAGGGCATCTTCAGGGCGGACTCTAAACCCAATAATACAAAACAAAACAAAATGAAATTTCTGTATAAAACAATACTCACCTCATTAGTAAACTCTGAGCTAAATTCAAATGTAGTCATTCTGATAGATTAAGTTCATATTTTGACAATCATGATTCATTGTCCTTTTACAGCAATTAGGGGGTAGCCATGAACTATTTCACGTCATCAGGGAACTCAATTATTGGGGCCAATTATTTGCCAAATGTTAGTGACTTTTCTGTGTGTTTGCATAAGGAAGTATCATGTCGTATTTAGAATTGAAATGCTTTTTCCTAGTCAAATGATAGTGTTGTACAGTAGTCATTTACGGACTTTTTGGTAGATTAATGTGGAAAACAGCAATATAATACATCTATACAACAACACATTTCTAGATGAAGCAAGCACTTCTGTTGATTTTTCTGAATAGTAGCTTGTATTAGAACTGGTGAACCAAATGAAATGTTCCCTTGATCTGGATATTTTCTAACAATGCCAAATTAAACAAATTCAAGTGAATTTTTTTAATCTGTACTTCTAATCAAGGCAAAGTTTTTAACCTACAAACCTGAAGATTTTCCTCTGTGAATTCGTTTTATGTTTACCTTTGTTTACTTACAGAGTGACCTGTTGGTGGATATAATAGATATTCATAACTATAGAGAATATTAATACTAATTAATCAGAAATAGTATATTTATTATTGTGGCTGAATGTATGCTTAATATAATTTAAATAGTAATAATATGTCAAACAGTTGTTGAAGTCTTTTTCAAAGTGTTTTGCATGTGTTGATGTCTTAAAGGTGAGTAACTAAGTTGCAGAGAGGATAAGTAAGTTGCCTGATGTCATCCAGACCACCAGCTAGTAAGCACTTGAGCTGAAATTAAAATTTCAGTAGTTTGACTTCAGAGGCTATTCTCTTAACTATTTTGCAATGCTGTTTCTCAATTAAAAAAAAGTTGGATAGATTATTATGTACTAGTTACTTTGGTGAAGGAATAGGGGAAATATTAGGCTGAAAGGGTTATTAAAGATGAAAGTTCTGTGATTATTTGTGAATTTCCATAGTTATCAGCCCTTAGTGTGACAGCCATTCCCTACCTCCAGTAATAGGACTTGAATATATAGAAGTCATATCTGATATGTCAGGCATTTGGTCAACCACAAACTCAAATATTAGCAGACATAATCTGGTATGAGTATTAGTAAGAACAGATTTTCCACTGCTTTACAAATTATTCCACCCAAGCACCTCAATCAAGAGAGCAGAATGAACCAGCACTTCATGAAGACTTAGGGAAGGGCTATGCTACTGTGCTTTCAAACGGAAAGTTTTATCTTAACAAATATATGTGATTAATTCTTTTGCAAAATGGATTTAATTCCAAAAGCTCTATTGTTTTAATACAAAAGTAGGTTTTACCATATTTTGCAATAATTTGACATTCTAGAAATATGAGCTATGTTGACTCTAGATATATAAATTGTAGCTTAAGAAACACAGGATTCCACTCCACACCCATTAGGTTGACTAATATCAAAGAAGCGCACAGAACGGAACTAGTCACCAGAGCTGTTGACACTGTGGAGAAATTGGGACCTGTGTGCACTATTGCTGGGATACAAAATGGTGCATCAAACTGTGGAAAACAAATGATGTTTCCTCAAACAATTAAAAATAGAATTACTACATAGTCCAGCAATTCTGCTTCTGAATATATACCTAAAATAATTGAAAGAAGGGTCTCAAAAAGATTATTGTACACCCATGTTCATTGCAGCATTATTTGAAATAGCCAAAGGGTGGAAGCAACCAAATAGTCACTGATGGATTAATGGGTAAATAAAGTGTGATATATACAGATAATCAAATACTATTCAGCCTTTAAAAAAAGTAAATTCTGACACACCCTACAACATGCCTGAACTTTGATGATGTTATGCTAAGTGAAATAAGCCAGTTACCAAAGGACTAATATTGTATTATTCCACTTACATGAAATACCTAGTTAAATTCATAGAGATAGTCTTATGGTGGTTGTCAGGTACATGAGGAAGAGGTAATGGGAGGTTATTGTTTAATGAGTATAGAGTTTCAGTTTTTTAGGAGAAAGAGTTGCCAAGATGGATGGTGATGATAGTTGTGTAAGAATGTGAATTTACTTAATACACTAAACTGCACACTTAAAAATGGTTAAAATGGTAAACTTTTTATTGTACGTATTTTACCACAAGAAACAAAATGCAAGTTAAAAAAAAGGAAATGTAGGATTATGTGATAAGTATCATCTCCTGTACAGAATATGCTTTATTTCACTGCTACCTCCATGATCCAAGCTACCTGGATCAATATCTTACTGCCTTACTTTTATAGTCTTGTACTTTAGGGTGACCATATATTTGTCATTCATACTGGGGCACTTTTGAGAGTGAAAGGGTATACTCCAAGACAACTGGTATAAACTTGATTGTGCTGATCTCAACAGAGAAGCCATAGTGGTCTTTGAAAAATATCACATCGTATTCTACTGAAAACCCCCATCACCCCCCTATTTTCCCAAGTGACTAATGACTGCCATATTGGACAGTGCTGATCTAGATAATTTAGATACCTGAGCTTTCTATTTTTCCTCAAACATTGGCTATTTTGCCCCCTTTAGAAGGTTTAATAGCTTTCATAGTTTATAGCTAATACGTAAGCTCTATGAGAGCAGGGAACGTACTGTTTATTCACTGCTACATCCCAGGCACTTAGTCCAGTGACCGGGATGAGGCAAGGACTTCATATTTGCAGTATTCAAGTAAACTATGATTTTTGCTGTAAGACCAGAAAAATGTTTAGAAATTCAACAAATAGTTTGAGAAATTATATTCTGGAATGATATTTTTTATTTCCATTTTATCTGATAAATATTGTGATAGGTAATGTAGAAATGTTTGAACCCAAAGATAAACAAGTAGACACTAGTGTATCAAGATTATGTCAATGTAACTGATGCATCCTGTTGGAAAAATGAACAAAATTTTTGAACTTTGTCTTTTCTTATCCACTACTAAGTTGTTAATTTTGTGCTAATTTGTTTTATGAACCAGAGCTATCCATTATATTGCCTTTTACTTGAAATATGTCTATCAACTGTATCATATTTTACCATTCACCACCCGTTGTTACTTTCAATTTTGGGGAGGTAGGTGAAGTGAGAAAGGAGAATATTGATGGCATTCAGGGCTCACAAACATGTACAAAGAAATACTTTGTGAAATCATGCTCCTTTTCTTCATCTTTATTCAACTGGGCTCATGTGAGGAATGTTTAAAGCTTTGTGTGTGTGTGTTTGTGTGTGTGTGCGTGCGTGCACATGCATGTGCGTAGAAGAGGGAAAGAGAGAGAGAAAAATGCATGACAGTGCTTACCTATGAAAGTTAGAACATGACAGTATGGCACAGAAACTTCTAACATTCTGACTATATTATATCATAAGCAAATCATGAGTCGTGTCTGTATTTTGTTTATTTCTGCATACTTCACAGTGCCAAGCCCTCAGTAGTCTCTCAGAAAATTTATTCTAAAAAATAATGCATTCCCAGTTAGCATTTGTTATCAACCAGCAGCAACCAAAATTACATTTTGATAACAATATGTGGATATTGCCCAAACAAGCAGATTTATTGGATGAGCATTACTACAACCATAGAGCATTTTAATAGCTTAAGATTTTATGTATGCAATGTAAATATCTTCTTGATACATTGAATATTATGACAAAAAGTTTTATTACTTCAGAACAGATGAATAATGATGCAAGGATGAATTTTGAAGAACATTCTTGCTAGATGGATAGACAAAGTGTTCAAAAGCATTTGAGAAAAGAATTTACTAAACATTATCTGCATGTGACCTCAAGCAATTTGTGATGAAACGTGTATGTGTGCACATGTGTGTATGTGTAGGAAATAAACTCAAATAGCAAAGATATATATATATATTTATATTTTATATGTATTTATATATGTAAATTGATATATTATTTATATATATTTGTATATTTTTATATATTATATATTTATATATATTATATATTATATATTTATATATTATATATTTATATATATTTTATATATATATTTTATATTTTTAAATATATTTATATATTTTTATATATAAATTTATATATTATGTGTATATATATTTATGTTATATATATTTATATATTTATGTATATAAAATATAGATATATTTTAATTCATTGCATTAAATTCATAGTTAGCTCATAGGCACAGAGAATTTAGTCTCTTTCTTCTCTGTCTTTTTCTTCTTTTATAATTTGTTTTACCATAAAGAGATCAGAGAAGCCTGTTATGGTACCGTGGCAGGAGAACAGGAGATCTCAGGAGAAATGCAATAATTAAACCACTTTGCCTGGCAAGTAACCCGTTGGAAGGTAATGGTTCTGGAGAATAAGTTGGTAGGAGCACTTAATTATGGCAGCCTTTAATTCAATGTGAGCTGCCTGAACACTAAGAGTTTGATCAGTATGTGTTAATCTAGTTAAAATAAGCACTTTTTTCCTCAAAGTAAACTGGGTACCTAAATGTATGCATCTCAAAAATCTGACTTATAGTAACTCCATATTTTAGAGATAAAGATTTAGGTAGGGTTGCATTTAAAACAAACCACTTGCCATTATCTGCAAAAATGTGGTTATTCTAACTTAAGGATTTAGTCTTACCCAAGTTTTTTCTTTTTATATACACATGTACTCACACATATATGTAGTGAATGATGATGACATGTAATGAAATAATACTGTATTTTCAAAGCCACCTACCTTTTAACCCACTCAAAACAGTGCCTGTGCATGTTGATTATGTGGCAGTTGAGACCAGCTGCCCTATTGCTTCTTTTCTATTGAAGTTGCGTTCTAGAAATGACAGAAGCCTTAACCTTTATTTAGCGGGAAAAGCCATTAATCTGTCTTCAGACTTTCCCCTACCTCCCACAGAAAAAACAACTTGCTCTTCAAAAGTTTGTTTGGAAATGAAACCGAATTCTGTGTTTCCTCTACAGATGGTTGACCTCTTTCAGCTGGTGACTGCATTACTCATTTAAACAATTATACAGGTCAGTATAGTGTAATCTAAATTATTTAGTCTCTTAGTGTTTTTCAGACACTACTGACAGTTGGAGAGCCTCCAGCTGCTGGTGGTACCTGGATTTGAACTCCACACAATGATAACAGAATTTGAGTCTGAATTCAAGAGCCCATCCATTGACAGTGCCTACTAACTCGCTTGACAAGCTTGCACACTGGTCCCAAGGGAGTTATAACTTAAGTATCAATATGTCAACACATAAAGATTTTCAGAAGAAAAGTTTAAAATATGTGTGATTTTAAAACAATCATTACTACCTGGTTGAACTTTCTTCTGAAGCCTAACCTTGAAATACCTTTCTTTTTTGTTTGTCCCCCACAGGGAACAACTCTAATCTACCAAACAGATTAGCAAAATATTATGATAATCTTTTCCATCTTAATTTGAACTGGAGACTGAATGTGCCCCAGTATCAACCTTAATTACTGTATAACATTTCAGCAGTGTAGTTCATGAAAATGTCAGGGAGTTAGCTAAAGGGGACTTGGGGTCTTGGAAACATCAGCGGGGGACTAGTAAGAGAATGTGTGCTCCACAGGACAGTGGAGATTCACAAACACAAAATTTAGGACGGAGATGGAAATGAAACCTAGGGCTAAGGTGTTAACACCAAGCAAATCCAATAAAGTTTGAGTTTCTCAAGGTAGAGAGAAGGCACAATGCAATACAGTCTGGTGGTCTTTCTAACACCTTTAAATAATTTTAAAATTAGTAAAATTTAGGTTCCAGCAGTTAACACAACAGCTTGTAAAATGACTCTTTATAATGAGGGATCTAGTATGTTCAAGTTAATATATCAGTTTGAATTAATGAATTTTTAATTCAGATTCCTTTTGCAGCTTGAATTCAGACTAATTACAGGTTTTAAATTGTCACTAGTCGGAGCTCAGCCAAGGCATATTTCCTCTCTTCTTTACTTGCACCCTGAGAATTCATGAATCAATTTTTTTCTGGGTCATGACTTTGCCCCACCAGGAGCAGATAAAACCCTTTAGTGAGAAGAAAATGCAATGGCAGGGATCCCAGTCAGTCAGAATTTGTACGCAAAATGCAAGGAGGTAAAAATGACAGAGGAAATTTCCCAGCTATGAGGAAAAAATGCTTAAAAATCATGTATATAATCGAAACAGTAATGAATTTAGTAAATACTTTTAAGCACAGCAGTATCCACTTTTATCCTTGTAATTTAAGATTATTGGATATTTTAGGAGAGGGACTGCCTTTTGCAAACCTTATTTTTAAACAGCAGAGGTCACCTTAGTACAAACCTCTTTGGGGGGGAAATGCTTTCTGTTCAGTGGTGATAAATGAAGTACTTTTAAACGATCAGTAACCCTTCTCTTATTTCATTGAAACCCAAAAATCAAACTCACATGGTTAGTTGGGAATTTAAAAAAGTTGAGCAAAATGAAATTGTTTTAAAGTTCAATTACTTTTTATTTATATCCATTTTAAAATGATTCTTTTCCAAAAGGAGAATTACATGAAATAATTTAAGTAATCATAGGGTCCGATATATTTCCAACTTGGTTAACAATATTCCATTTTGTGTTTACTATTAAACATATCCAGTAAATCATTCTGGCTCAACCACTATGGCTTATTTTTAAAGCTAATTGTATCTGTCAAATATACCTCTTAGGAAGGAATGGCTAATAAATAGCTCACTAAATGTAAAATCTTCCAAAAGGCAAAAAGTAAAAAGTTATTAAATAAAACTTCATTTAATAAAACATAGATCTGTTTAGATAAAGTGATAATATTCTCATGCTTTGTTTTGTGACTTTCGTAGCTATAAGCTATAGTTCACCTAATAATGTGTGATAAGCTAGTTTAGGCATTTGCTTTTCAGATGTTTGAAGACCAGAAGATGTGAAGTGGAATGTTTCTGTTTTACAAGACTTGATGTGAAAATATTCTTTTTTTAGTAGTGGTAAGTTCATTAGAATACACCTTTAATTAATAATTATATCTGGTTACATTATATGATCTTTATTGAATTCATATTTTAAGTAAATTGACCTATAAGATATAATCAATTTTTGATAAGTAGTTCAAATAATCCTTTTATTGAATATGCCAATATGTCATTTTCATGTTATAATGAACAACAATAACTATTCTGACAATAGGAATAAGATTTATTAATACTCCCTCCTTCCTCTGCCTTTTCCTTCTCTCCCACCAGATGACAAAGTTGCGTAACTTTCACACTGACTGCTGGGACAATTGCCCTCTTACAGGGAATGGGAGGGAAATTCAAAGAAATAAAAATTCCCAGGAAATTCTTAAATGCTATTTTAGATTTTAATCACTTTATTAGATTTCTTGCTTGAGTGATTTGCACAGAAAACATTTTATCTATTTTGTTTTCCTCTGATTACCGAACTGTGTTGGACACAAAAGTCTACTTGGAACTAGCTTACAGTTTAAAGACAGGTTTAATAACAGGTGAACACTGGAAAATATGCAAACAAAATGGCAGACATGAATGACTTCATTTAAAGCATAATTGCTTCTCATCAACCCAAGAAATCATGCAGAAACAGTCTCTGTTTTATCCAGCCAGGAAGAGACCAGAGAAATCACTCAGGCAGGGATACTAAAAGGAAGGTCCATTCTTGGGTCTCAGCCAGACAACCACTCTACACACAGATCCAAGCTTAAAGACAATAATCCTTAGAACCACAGTTCATCATAACAGATAATTATACAGCAAGTAAGACAATAAGGTTTTTTGGCCTCTGACTATATAGACTAATTGCTGGCTATGGAGCTCTGCCTGGAAGGCATAGAGCACAGCCTCTGCAATGTCTTCCTAATATGTGGGGACTGGTGTAATTTCGGTGGACAAGAGGTTTACTGTTTAGTGAATTCCATATGGTGGGTCTTTCTCTTTTGCCGATTTTTTTCCCCCCAACAGACATATAAGTATTTCAAATGATTCCTGACATATCTACCTGGAGAGAGTTTAAAAGGAAATAATCCTGCCTAGTATTCCAAGGAAGTTTCCCATTGATTTTTTAAAAAATCATTAAAAAGGATGCCAAAAAGTCTGGCCATTTAACTATAGTGTTTAACATTGCACATTCCATTCCAAAATATTAAAAATTAGGATATGATATCAACTTTTATTTAAATGCATATGGATGTCAGCACTTTTGCTTGATAATATAGGCAAAACCAAGAGTTAACGAACATTGCTTTTGAATATGCACCTGGAAGGAATAAAGTTCCACTCTCGTTTTGGTTTTGTTTTATTCTTTTTAATCTTTAACAGAATCCATCATGATTATACTTGTTATTTATTTATTTATTATCAGGAAAGATGAGAGGTATCAGCTTTGAAGATATTTATTCACCAGAGAGAGTTCCTGACAAGCTAGCAAGAGGGTGCAGAGACTCAAGAACAGTGATCCTGCCTCTCCCCATCAGAAACAAATATGTCTCTCTTCAATTTGTGTAGCCCCAAACACCAGCCAATTAACTTGAAGCTGAGTTTTGACTCAAACTCGTGACCCTTCAGGCCATAGAGCCCTGTTCTGCATCTGGTGTCATTGAACCAAGTTAGGATAAAAATAATCTCTGCTATTGTTTTTGTGTGTGTGTGTTGCTTCTTTTTCCTTGCTTTTAAAAATAAATAATGCTTTTAAGACCTACTGAGGTCTTTACGATTCCTAAAGCTTTCTACATGATATTTGTATGTTTTCTCTTCTTTGGAAGGAGAAAAAAGCTGGAACACAATCATTTTTATTGAACAAAGTTTGCAGTTCATTAAAGGCTTTCTGGCTCCCATGTGCAAGTGCTGACCATTACATCACGCGCCCTGAGGGTTGTGCTAGAAAAGAGAAAAGAAGGCGAAATCAGCAAAAATAAAAGAGTCTTCCTGACTTGAATCGAAAAATGTGCTTGTTTTTTGTTAAACACCACAAATTTGCAGGAAGGCTGGCAAGTGTAATAGCATTCTGAGCATATGCTACCTCGGAGGCACAAAGCCCTCGCTTAAAGAAATACACTCAAAACGTACACTTTGATCCCCAAGATTTGATCAAATAAAACAATAGTTTCCAAGCTGTGTCATCTATTACTAAGTTAGTTTAAAGATTCTGTTAAATAGGAATGAATATGTACCACCGAAACCATTTTCATTTCATTCATTTTTTTTTGTAAAATAATTTTAAAAATTCCAGTGGAAAGAAAAAGATGGATATCTTTCGAAATAAGGTGAACTGAGAAGCAAAACAAAAAAGAGGGGGCTGAGGATAGAAAATTTGCTCTTTTATTCTATTTAACTCTTGTTTTCTAAGAATTCAGCAACATTTGGCTATTGGGGATGTCTGGAACGTAGGACTATGTATAAAATATATGTTCAGATGTTATAAGTTATATCATAATAAAGGTCCAGAAGTGTAATGAGGTGGATGTGTACAAAAGGGGCTTCAAGTAGTGTCTGCAACCCAGTGGCCATTAAATTCTGATATAATTTTGGCCCTAAATAGTGTCTATTTTTTTAATTGCGAGTACAGTGAATTCACCATTTCTTTGTGGTTTGATATTCAGAAGAAAAAAGCAAAACCAAGCCCAACAAGGCCAATATCATTGCTATTGAGGCGATATTTTAATGTATTCTTTTATTGTGTGAATACTTTTTTGAAAGTACACAGATCTTAAATATCATAGCTAGAAAGTTGATATGGCTTAGATTTCAGATGATAAACACTACCACACGGTGTCATATTAAAATGTAAAAACTATGTATGCACGCCACAGCCTCTGCCTGCTATGAGTTTGGTTGTACGAATGTTTTTTTGACTTCTAAATCACACATTTGCTAAAATGAGCTCTGGTAGATATCAGTTTGCGCACAGGCACAATGTGTCTCAGTCAGATTCATAAAACAGAGAGCTGAACTATACTTTGACTTTTGACATCAACAATCTGACTTCAATATTTCTCCACAAAAAGAGACTCCTGACTCTGTGCTGTTTCAATGTGATGGATAGCTTTTCAGCTGCTGACAGCACTGAACATAATAAATGTATTCATCAGCATCAGGGGCTGCATATCCCCATGTCTTAAGTTTTATAGCTAGTGGTTTTGAAATGCCACCCAGAAACACCTGCAGCACTGCCTTGTTTCTGCAGAACTGCAAAGCCACTGTGAAAAAATATTATTGTAAAGTTGTCTGTATATCAGCATTTCTGTGCTAAACAACCTTTTAATTGCCTACCCTCTAATTTTTCTTTGCCTTGAAACACTTGCAGACACATATTTTAATTTAAGCCGCTCTGTTTGACTCCTCTGATCATCTGGGTTTTCATTGTCGTTGCTTCACAATAATTTAATGTCATATATAATGGCATCAAATTGGGGAAAGCCCTAAAAGCTGCCAATCCAAAGTGATCTGAATGTTCCCGAGTACAAGTCTAGATAAGCTTGACTTGTTTGTGCCAACATTATTCATCACATTCTGTGTCTAACTGGGCCAGTGTTCTCTTGCTATTGCATTTTTAAATCCTCTTTCAACATACTCTGAAGCTCCTTAATCAGTGTGCTTTCTATACTACAGTTAACAAAATGGTTGCAAGTATACGTATGCACTAAAAATAAAAGAAAGAGTATTATGACGATGCTTCCTACACTACTATCTAAATGTTTTACCATATTGTTCTTTAACTTGGTTCTTGTTTAACAAATCGCATTTTGTTTGCCGCTAGAAGAGAAGAGTTGGACCACATGTGCAATTCCACATTGGTTTTAGATTTTAATTTAATAATATTACAGAGAGCTAACTACTATTAATGAAAACTTATTTGTGAGGCTACTCCAAAGTTGATCATATATGTCTTCTTGGGAGGAGAAGAGTTTTATTTTATAGCTAATTAAAAGTTTCTAAAGATGCTGTGGATTTTTTTGTGCAAATTAAAATTAATTAGAGTTATTAAGGAGCCATGAAAAGAAGGATTTGAGAAATAGTGAGAAATATTATTTAAACCCTAATGGAATTCAGTGAAACCCACAGGTCTATTACAGGCCCCTGATTTGCCAGGATCACTGCAGGGAATCTAACATTAATAAGCACACTGGTAATTAAATCATTTGTTACTTTGTCTGTAATGTTGTAATGTTTCACTGATACTCTGTCAGAGCTCTTTGTGCAGATCAGAGCTAATCAAAGGTAATCAATTTTCAGCATTTGAGAAATCTGTAAATGATTATACATTCATCAGATCATTTAGTGGAGTGCAAGGAAAGTGCAATGCAATTAATCTTCCTGCATGAGGAGGAATTACCACCACAGAATTCAACAGTTATAATTAATTTCATTGTCTTGCTGTGAATTTTGATTGCTTTTCTTTGGACTGTATAGTACAAATGATGATTCATTGCAAAGTATTTGCAAAGCAAACACACCAGTGTGCTATGCAAATTAAAGTAGCTGTATAACAGATAGGTTTCAAACTTCCTATTTACTCAGGGTTGTTGAGTACTAATTTGGCAAATAATAATTGCTTGTTAACTTTATACACTCTTCCCTTGAATATCAAGATTGGTAACCAATATAAATAGAAAGCACGTGCTATTTTGTATCTTATGGTATGTATGCAAAATACTAGTTAGCACTTAAACTTGTTCGCTTTACCAAATAATTTAGGCATTAAAATGGTTATTTACTTCTGAAATCATTTGCTATTTATTTAACTTAAACAAAATATCAGGAATAGATTATGCATAGAAGTGGGTGTTGCTTTTCCCATTAATTGTAACTAGAAATGTTTAAGAGACTTTCACTTGAGACATTTGATTTTTAGAATCTATTTGTAATATAGAATGTTGCTATTTAACAGAAATATGTAATTTTTGGTACATAGTAGGGTGTTGCTAAAACACACTCTTCGTCATTTACAGATTTCCTACATAATCTCCTTCAGTTTCCCAATATTCTGTACATTTAAAAATATGCTTGTGGAAATAAATACCAATTCACAAGTGATCTAAAAAGTTCATCTCTTATTTTGTGATAAATAAAATATATATATTTTTTGAGACAGTGTTTCACTCTTGTCAACCCAGGCTGGAGTGCAATGGCGTGATCTTGGCTCACTGCAACCTCCACCTCCTGAGTTTAAGCGATTCTCCTGCCTCAGCCTCCCAAGTAGCTGGGACTACAGGCGCCTGCCACCACGCCTGGCTAATTTTTGTATTTTTGGTAGAGATGGGGTTTCACTATGTTGGCCAGGCTTGTCTTGAACTCCTGACCTCAAGTGATCCACCCACCTTGGCCTCCCAAAGTGCTGGGATTACAGGCATGAGCCACCGCACCCAGCCAATAAAATGATTTTTTAAATGAAGTAAACGTTAATGATAAACAATAACAATGTGCATAACTTTAATGTTAACTGTTTGTGAAATGACTCCAATTCCTGTAATAATTAAAACGTGAATCATGATTGTTTTTCTTTAAATCACTTTGTGAGATCCAAGTCTCTAGTGTTTTTCCCTAAACTAAACTTATCTAAGTGTTAAAATCAGCTTCAATCCTTTACATACATATACATCCAAAAATACGAAGCCTCACTTTAATATTTCTTAATCAAGAATTTGAACTATGTACTTAAATGTCAATTGAAAACCAATATAAGATGTTATATTTTCCTCAGATATGTTCTGTGTGTGATGTTACTTTTGTAACATCTTTGTTGATTGAACGTTGAGGAATAAGTAACTTTTTTCACATGTTAATTTTTAAACCTGTGAATTAGTTTAAGTTAGTTCAGTTACCTGCTAAAATCAGGAGTACTATAAGTCTTTTCTGTTCTGAAAAACAGAAACAAGAACAAAAACCTGAACAAAACTCTAATGGGTTAACTGACTAAATTAACACATTCCAAATCATGTGAAATTAAAAAGTCAAGATATCATCATTTAAAATTCATGGTAAGGTAAATAATACAAGATGTAGACTAAAATAATGCAAACTTAATGGTAAATTGGTACTTTTTTTCTGAGAGAATAAATTAAACTGTCTGGAAATCCAAATAAATATTCAAATAATAAATGAGGCCCCAAACCACTATTTTGCTGTCAAAATCCATAGAGCAACCATGGGAAAACTCTTTATAGCATCAAATCTGTCATATGCTTTAAAACCTTTGTCTAATGTTTTTGCAATGAATGCAATGAATGTTTCATTTAAGATTTTGATAAAAGACAAACAATAAACAAGATAAATAATATACAGGTATACTGTATAAAATTTTCCTATTTCTTAACCATAAATGTATTTATATTATCTTTTTTTATAGGATTTTAAAAACATTTATTCAAGTTACTTCATTTTAATCTTTGCTAATATTTTTCTTTTAATGATTTTTCCATTGTTGCCGGCATCGTAGCAATCCTGTTTTATAATTCTTTCCAGTTTTCATGTTTGATACACCATGCTGATTTTTGGTATTGAAGTTGGTTCAAGCAATATTATGTGTTAAATATAGTTCAACTAATTTAAAATTATTGGACTATATTTAAAATTATTTCTGCCAGGTTCAGAAAATTTACTTAAGGAAAACTAGTCTTTTCAATTGATGCATTCCCTAATTTATTTAAGGTTGGATCAGCAGGTACTAACTCACTTGATCATTTTGACTAAGTTTGCCAGTCAAATCATTAGAAAAATATAGTTAATAGAATAGAGATATAAACACAAGATAAACCAAAGATGTAAAAAGAATAAAATACATAATATAGAATGTTTTCTATGAGGATCATGGGCTTTTGAGTGAAAAGACTTGGTTTAAATCCTGGGTCAACTTCTTTCAGGTGGTGTGACCATGTGAAATTTTCCTCACATAAACTTTCTATGTCTTGTTCATAAAATGAGACTAGTACTCTGTTTTGCAGAAAGTTATTGTATTGGAAATGCATGTGAAACAGTCTGGCACATAGTAGGTGCTCAAAGAGTGAAAGCTATTATTATGACCCACAGAATGAAGAAAAGACATGTGTTAGGTGATGGTGGCAATAGAGGAAGAGAGAGCCATAACTTTGGGCTTTTGTAGGAATGTAAAACAAATTTTTCCAACATATTGGCCTGTTTGTTACAAAAATCAGACAATGAAAAATATACCGTTATTGATTAAAGAATTTGAAACACATGGTTCGGGTTGGGGATATAGATGTTATGAAGTTCTTCAGTAATTGTTTCTGAAAAGGTTTTCTTTTATTTTTAATTAATATACTTGAATTACTTCAATAATCTATTCCTGCATGTCCCTCAACTTACATCTCTTACATATCTACTTTTAAAAAAGTTTCTATAGAGTTCCTGAATTATGACCTCCTTTTTCATTTCCATTAAATGGCAAAAATATTTTGATAATTTCTACTAGCTTGTCTCAGCATTATTTTTAAAGTAATAATAATTAACAAACTTATTTATTAGATTTATCTTCAATTTAGCTAAGCAATTATTTTCTAGGTAGGATTGTAGAATCCAAGACATTCAGAAACTTTTAGTTTACCACAAGTCAATTTGAAAAACTGAGTCAAGGGTCAATATTAAAGTATCAAAATGCAACATAAATATTTTTTAAAGTAAATGTATCTCTGGAAAGATCAATTTTCATAGTATAATTTTCCCACAATTCTTGGCTGGCTCTTTTCTAAATCTCCTATTAAGTATAAATCAAAATATTTTGTAAGTAAAAAATAAAGTCAGGGCTAGCTTTATAAGATTGGAAAAACATGTTTTATTTTTATTTTAGTAACTACAAATTCAGGACATGTTCCTTATATAACATTTAATTAATCATTTGATGAAACTTGATATTTCACCTAGTGTACATTTTAAGGAAACTTTTTATAACTCAGTAAATATATTTATTAACTAAATATGATTGTTGAATATATGTTTCTGCTGGTGAATTCCATAATCCGTCTACTAAGTACTAACACTGTTTTCTCTTTTCCTATTCTTAACATTCAGAAATTCTAAATTTATTTTGTTGGACATCAAAGTGGCCTTGAGAAATTCCCAACTATAATAATGAATGAAATGGAATTGGTGAATGAGCCATATATAATGTTGACAGATTTCACAAGTGTTGTTCTGTTATTTTAAAGCAGCAGTCTTTGAAATTTTCCTTTAATGTAAGATGGAGAGCAATATAAATAATACATCTGACTGAAAGGACATGAAAATAAGAAAAAAAAGCTGATAGGTTCTTGCAATATCATAATTTATGTGAAACATGTAAAAAATGCATACATAGCACCTTTTCTGTCTGGCTTCAACTGCATTCATTTGTTGTCAAAACAGGTTTCCATATTTAACTTCTTTTTTTGATTATGCCTTTTCCTTTATTTCATGGAATGATATGTTATTATCTCTGAAGTGTAGATTTCTGCCAAGTTCTATGCACTTCAGTGTTAAGAGTATGGCCCACAACTCTGGGAATCTTTGTTGAAGCTGTAGAAATAAAATGAATAGTATCAAAGCTTGATGGCATCTGTGGATAGGAAACTCATTAAAGGCCCCAGCCCTCTGTTTTATTTCTAACCACATTTTCCCTGTGGGATTTCAATGTCTTGCAGGATGAAACCAGCAGGACTCATTACTTACAAAACAATGTTTAGAGTCCTTTCGTGGTGCTGGAATGCTTCTGCCAGTCAGGTAAAGAACCTAGGCCTTTATCCTTTTGGGGACAATGCCGGCCAGCTCACAAACTGCTTGGAAAAGTCATGCCTTTGAATGTAACTGCAGGTGTTGCTCCCCAAAGGCTGTTGGTTGGTACCCTCCTATGCAATGTACAATGGGATAATAGAAAATTCACTTTGGATTTCAAACAAAGTCTTAGAGAAATGGAAATAATAGGAACACAATTTTGAGACTTCCTTAGTTTTTCCCACGAACTATGGACCATGACTAATACCCTCGGGGCAAAAAACATCCCTTTGCCTTTAAGGGACGTATACAATTCAGTGTTTCAGATAAGTAAGTTTCATGACCTCATCAATTTTGTGGCTTCTATTCATTTACTAGAAAATAAATTTAAGCAAGAGAAGAAAGCCATGTTATGGGATAGAACTTTAAGACACCAAATCTAAAAAAAGTTCAATGCATTTGAATATAAAGTACAAAATATAGCTTTTTTTTTCCTCCTAAAAGAAATCATTGCTTTAACTAGATTCACTAAATCAAATTAGTATAGTTCTGAGTGAATTGCCTGTCTCTCTTTGGCAATGTGGCCAGTGGCATTTTGGAAATATTCTTAGAACTTGTAAAATTCCTGCAAGAATAATAAGGACCTTGCCATTGTGGAATCAAAGAGATTCAATCACTTAAAGTAGTACTATAGGCTTGTCAAGTGGAATTGCTTTAACAGATTTGCTGAATAACTCATCCATAATGGCTGAAAATTTCAGCCATTTTGTTAAAACATCCAAGGCAGGAGAGATTAGTGCACACTATAGAATAGCATATGTATAATCACGAAGAAATTTAGACCACGTCTGCACTGTGAAGTACCATTTAAACATCCCAAGCTCTAGTCATTGCATTATGGAAAACAATGTGAGCTATCTAAAAAAATGAAGTGTGGTTTGTCCTTTGCTAGCTGATGAGACTTCAATAGCGTTTAGGCTTGGTAAAATGTATTTCTAAACAAAGTTGCTATCCTTACAGCTTGTCCTTACAGATAAGAAGTTCATGTAGAATTTAACTGGAGGGATTATAAAAAACAGTTAAATGTGGCAACCATAGAGAAGAAGTTAATCAGTGAGAAAGTGCTAACCTAGTTGTTGAAGAATTAGTATCAGTTAGATTCCTATTAATAATAATAGGATGAGCTGACAACAAATATCTGGGTTGCTAAAATGAGAAATCATTAAGCCTTTCTCTTTTAAACACATTGTTGACAATGGAGACATGCATGTTATTTGTCAATGGGCAAGTTTCAACTTGCAGATTTCAGGTATTTGTTTTCACAATTTTATCTTAATTCTGAAACTGAAATCAGCAAATAAACTGCCATTTTAAAGATTGTCCTTCAAGCTTGGTGTGCTTTGCAGAAATGATCATGAAAGTAGCTGCTGGGATAGGAAGAGAGAATCATAATTTAAAATGTGAAATTCATCTCTTATTTTCCATGCAGAAAATGTCAAAAATACGATACTTGATTTTGTACAAAGGTGAAAAAAAATCTTAGTTGAGAATAAATATTTTCCCCACCTATATTTCGAATTTTACATTTTGAGGGTTATATTTGGCTTGAGTTGCATATGGCATTCCGTAGAATAAAAACATGTCTATAAAAGTCATCTTCAGCTTGAATTTAAATTCATCTGCTTGTTACCTTGTTTAAACAATAAAAAGGGAAAATATTCACCAGGAAAGATGTTTAAATACCAGGATGTAAATAATGATGTAGCCATGTAATTTGAATAAAATTTTAATGGAAAGAAGAGCAGATGAATATCAGAATATGTTATGAATAGAATACATGCAACGGAAGGGTATTTCCTATCAAAAGAAAAGTGGTAAGAAATTTAATAGCTATAATTTATAGTCCCAAAACTAATGCATTTGGAATAGGATATATAGAACTCTTTAAGCTTCTCTCTTCAAGAATCTCAAGAGTCTATATACATGCAGATTATAAAATTGAGTCAGAAGGATGTTAACACAATCAACAATATATTTTGCTTTTCGCTGTTTACATAGCTTTTGCCAGAGACCATGGGATAGGTCAGCTGCACTACCAGAAATCAAAACTTTAATTTTAGCATTTTTTTCTACAACACTTCTGTATTCTCCAAAGCAAAGTTGCTAAAAGGATTAGAAAATTCCTCTTAAAAGCACACAAAGCTTTTTGGGAAAAAAAAAAAATCAACTAATTAACCAATCTAATGAGTCATTCAATAGTAAAAGCAGGATTTATTTTACATGTTCCAAATATGCCAGCAATTGCTGCCTCTTCTTCCAAATCATATTGAATCCGTCTTTACCAAGCTTTCCCATCCCAGTTGGCTGTGCTCAGGGACTTAGAGAAAGCCAATAAATAACACCCTTTTTTTCCTCCTAAGTTTAAGATCAATTAAAAGATGGGTAGTAGAGGAAGCAGAATGAAACTCAAAATGTCAGCTGTATTACCGGTAAATGGTGGAAAATAGGACTTGACTAACAGGTAAACCACTAAAAACATAACTGTATAAACAAACCTCCCACATAGCCACAGGCAAAGTCCCATACCTGCAAACACCCCTAGCAGGGCTGGAGCCTCTTGACTATAGGAGAGTGAACCTAGACTTATTCTCCCCATTGGCAGACAGATCTGAAGGAGAGAAATGCAGAACTGTCTCCCTCCTAAAAGCACCTGTACAGAAGTTGCTCTCCCTCCACTGGGACCCGAGAATGAAGGCGATATGGGTCCTCTTGGACGTTTGTCCTTCTAAGAAATAAGAATAAATAAATCAATCAACAAATAACTAAAGTAAGAGGATACTTCTCTTCTCTTCTTAGGAAACAAGAGGAGTGGGGAGTAAATATGCCCTTAAAAGCTGTCAGATAAATCTTTTAGTTTTGCTACTGAGTTGAAAATCTCATTTGTTCTGTGTACTTATTTTCTCTTTCTTTCCCTATTCTAATTTTATTTATTTTGTGCCTTTTTTTTCCCCTTCCACATGCACATTTTTTCAAGTAGCCTAGACTGTTTTATTATGTAGCTGTTTGGGGACTAGAGAGGAAGGTTTTATTTTTTAAAACCTACATATAACTTCCTATTCCTCACTCCACAGTATGGCTTTCTATAAGAGAATGTCTGAGTCAGATACTGTAGTTGAAAGAGGAGTGATATTAATAAGACCAATGAATTTTCTTTTGAAGGGACTGAAGTATTTAGGTGCCCATATTTATAACTTAATAAATCCTAATTTACCTTTCCGTCTTACTCATATTTTTATAAGCTCTTTCGTTTCATTTCCTACTGGTGAGTGACCCTGTTGCACCAATTAAATAAATCTGTTGTTTTAGAAATGTAAACTTATATGAGAAGGATGTGGATCCCTGCTACTTAAACAAAAACAAAAACAAAACAAAAACAAAACAAAACACATCATTAGATCAAACCACTGCATGCCACTACAAACATGCACTGAATAAAACTGATTTCTGTTTTTCACACATAGAGAACCTGTTATTTCTACTCAGAGCATGGTCCCCGGGCTAGCAACACCAGAATCATGGACAGCTGTTAGAAATACAGACTATTGGCCGGGCGCAGTGGCTCACGCCTGTAATCCCCTCACTTTGGGAGGCCGAGGCGGGCGGATCATGAGGTTAGGAGATCGAGACCATCCTGGCTAGCACGGTGAAACCCTGTCTCTACTAAAAATATAAAAAATTAGCTGGGCGTGGTGGTGGATGCCTGTAGTCCCAGCTACTAGGGAGACTGAGGCAGGAGAATGGCTTGAACCCGGGAGGCGGAGCTTGCAGTGAGCCGAGATCGCGCCACTGCACTCCTGCCTGGGCGACAGAGCGAGACTCCGTCTCAAGAAAAACAAAAAACAAAAACAAAAAGCAGAATGTTGTGTGCCATTCCAGCTCTCCTGAACTAGAATCTGCCCTTTTACAAGCCCTCCCAGGTGACAGGTGGGCACGTTACCTTTAGAGAAGCACTGGGTTAGGTAATTATTATCTCATCTCAAGAAGCTCTTGTTACTCAAACTTTTTTTGGAGCTGTGCCGTAGAGAGGTAATGGGGATTTGTTCTGTTCACATCGTTGCCAGGAGTGTCTTAGTCCAGTAGCTGAGACAGTGGGTGGGTAGGCAGGGCCCTATAAAAGAGGCCCCTGACCCTGAGCTACTCCAGGGCACCACTGACGCAATGTGAACTGTGGACTCAGACCTGGGTTTGAGCCCCAGCTTCACCACTTACCAGCACTGCAAACCTGGCAAGTCCCTGGACCTCTCAAAGCCTCATATTCTTGTGTGTGAAATTAGGAAAATAATACTGATTTGTTTAGATTTATTGTAAAGATTACATTACGAGACATATGGTAAGTGCATGCCATACAGTAGGGAAATAATATATTTTAGTTCTTTTCCCTCATTTCCTACAAGTGATAGGTGTCCTTATTTTAGTTTTAATAGTCTCAGATTCAGCCTCATGATTCTACACTAGCCAATGGGAGAGGTGGGGAGGGAGGAAGGTTTTCCCCTCCCTCTGCGAGGCCCTTCATGGTTGAGTGATGATTATCATATTCTATTCTGATCTACCACAAATAGCTCTCGTGCACTGATCACCAACTCTTCTCACAACCATCTTATTAAGTGGGAACTGTACCTATATCGCTTATTCATAGGTGACATACAGGTGCAACAGTTATGTAATTACCCAAGGTCACACAGCTTGTAAGAGTTCAGACTGAGATTCAAACCTGTGCTCTTTCTAGGGACCATGTTATTCACAAGTGTGTTAGACATAGAAGTGGAATTATTCAGTCACTTTCTTTCATGCGGTTTCATTAATGACCTAAGGGCATGTATTTTTAGGTTAAGGGTAGAGTCCAAAATCTGTAGGAAAAAAAAAAACGGAAATTAACTGGCACACGCAGGAGAAGCCATCTTAGATGTTGGCCTCATTTTTCTAGGTAAGAGTCACACTGTTCCATCAAGCAGCAAAAATTTCTCTACACTGAAAAGTTAAGTCATCTCATATTCCCTATTGTCTTAGGAAATAAATAATTCTGGCTTCACATAGCTACTTTAAAGAACTCTGGCTCAACAATGAATGGTGGTGGAAGAGAAGATGGAGTCAGCTGCCTACCTGGCTTTCTTTCGTGGTCAGCAGGAGGCTGTAACCAATGCCAGTTTTTCACACATAGAGAACCTGTTATTGCTACTCAGAGCATGGTCCCTGGGCTAGCAACACCAGAATCATGGACAGCTGTTAGAAATACAGAATATTGCCCGGAGAACAAAAGTGAATGTGAGCTCATCTTACTTTTTAGACCCCTTTATGAACACCATTCTTCTTTTCAAATTTTATTATAGGCAATCATAACATTTATGAAATATAACTTACTTCTGGTCTCTTGACCATTTTAAAACTGTACTCAAGATGATATTATTTTAAAGAAAATCTAAAACTTCTGAATTTAATTAGTGTAATTCGTTCATTTATTCATTCACTAATTCATTCAAGAAACGTATATGGTATATCTTCCTATGTGAGCCTCAGCACAGTCACTGATACATCAATGAGAAAGACAAGATGTCTACTTTCACAGAGCCTGTGTTCCAGTCAGAGGGGACAGAATTCCTGCTCTAGTGGTAAAGCTGCCCCATTTCATCTATCTTGATGGTTTTTAGCTGGTGATGGGGAAAAGACATAGAACATTTAATTTAGTGAAAAACACCAAATGTTTTGTAATTACACAAACAAAAAAATTAGTTGTAACCTTTCCTGGTGAAAACTAACCCATTTCAATATGCATATATCTTACCATAATCAGGTTCTGTCTCTGAAAGCATTGAATGATGATGATAATTTAAATTAACAATATCATTTGTAACTGTAAGGTAAATTGATTAATACCTAAATATGGAAATTTCAGTTTCTAGAAACATCTCAAATAATGTCCAGAAAATATGGTACATAGCATAAAAACATCTATCTGTCTATCTATTTATCTAACTATATTCATAATATCTAATAAGTTTACTATTTTTGATACAACTGGATTCTTTGCCAGGTGCCATTACTTATTCAATTAAATGAATATCTTAGACATCTTTACTTCAGTAACAACTTTGGGAGAAAAATGTGCCTGGGAATTTTCCAGATTATTGTTATGCTGTGGAAAAGTAGTATTGCACATTGCCCGAAGAAGATGCTCATAGTTTAATTCTCATGCAAGACCCCGAAATTTTCTATTTTAAACATTTCTTTTCCACCATTCTTGACATTTGAATTCATCATTCACGTCTGTGACATGTTTTCATATTATCATTTAATACTGATGTCAGTACCAAACAGTAATAAGGGTGCAAACATCTGTTGTTTACTCTGAAATGATTAGCTTCCATATATAATAATAAAAATTTACCCCATTGCAATAATGTTTTAAAAAACCTTGCAAACATTTTGAACTCTGGTGATGCCTTTCAAAAGGCAATGGAAAATCACTTATATAAAGTTTGCTTTCTATCCACTTAATCGCAGAAAAATCTAGGATGGATGGGAATAAGGTTCATTCCCGAAGATGTTTATATTAAGAAGAGCCTATTAAATATATTCTTAAGCCTCCTTGCTGTTGCTTAACTTCACTGAGACCTAGAAACAATGCAACTGAAGTGACAAAATCACCTTGACATCTGGTGAGTCAGGTCTATTATTTTATTATTTTACTGTCCTGTCCCAACTTTGCTGGTTGTTTCTTTGGTGACATTTAAGGACAAGACACAGTTGATTGATAATAATGCTGACTTAAAGTAGAAATGGAAACATCTGGAGGAATCACATTTCTTTGCCTGGATAACCTTTATCTGTCCTTTGAATTTCTGCTTAGATGTCATTTTCTAAAGCAAGCTTTCCCTAAACCCGTAAATTAGCCTAAGTGTCCCTTTTTGGAACTCATGGCACTTAGTGTGTACTCCTGGTTCAGTGTTAGAATTATATCATAGCTGAAAATCCTCCCTATTAGACTGTAAGCAGAGCAGCACCAGCCTTATTATCTTTGTACTACTGGTATCTAATATAGCAATATACTGCCTGATCATGCATAAGGAGCCAGAATTAGGACACAATGATGAGAGTTAGAAAATAGCATCAGGCAATATATTAGGTAGGCAGAGGATGAACAAGATATTTTGTTTCCCTCAAGATCTAATTGGATATAATCTGTACGTAAATAGATACTACCATGAGGGTGTGCACAGGCTACTACAGGGATTAAAAAAGGAATTTAATCAGCCTAAGGGGAAAGGAATGCCAAGGAAATCTTTCAGAAGAGCTAATGTGGGAACAAAGTGCTCATGGATCGCCTCAAGCATAAGTGAACAAGACAACTTTCGGAGCTGCCAATAGTTAATGGTGTTTTGAATTTAGGATTTTAAAGGTAGAAGATTGTATTAGAAAAGTAGATGGGAGTTAGGACAGGATGATGTAAACCGAAATACCAAGTACTTAGTTTTGTAACCTGCAAAATGAGAAGCCATTGAAAAGTTTTAAGCAGGGCAGTGCTATGGTAAGATGTAAATTTGAGAGGGCTAATCTAGAGTAGCATGATAGAAGATGAATATGGGGGTGCACAAACTGTGACAAAGAGACAGTGAAGAGGTATGACTCCAGAACTGAGGTATAAGAGTCAGGGATAGACTAAAGGCATATTAAATAGGCAAAATTAAAAGGACTTGGTGAATTAAAAGATTAGGTGTCTGGCAAGGTGAATTGAGTTTTCTGGATTGGCCATAGTGGGTACAAAGGGGACATTCATTGAGAAAAGTACACGAGGATAGGGAGGAGAGCTCAGTTTTGGACAGGGTGTGTTTGGGGAGCCTGTAGATGAGAAAGTCCAAAAGGCATTTAGGTGTGTGAGTCTGGAGTTCAAGGGCAAGGTCTGTGGTAATGATACAAGTTTGGAATTTGTCATGCTGGTTGAAGTTGTGGGGATTATAGAGGGCATTGATATTTTTAACACAAATCCCTTGGGATCCCTTTTGCCCTTTGTTTTCTATCCAGCTGCTCCACCCCACTCCCTCATGGTTTTGTATCTACTGGTGTGGAGGGCTGCCCTTGGGTATGGTGGCTGCTTCATCTGCAGGTTCAGAGAGCTGAAAGCATCTGGTTATTCCAATCCTAGAAGCAGACATTAGACAAGAACAAACCAGTACAGGAGTATGAGCTCAGCTCTCTTGCCTCTTGGCAGGGGCAAAATGTGAGTTGTAATTTGCCCTCCAGGACTTTACCCAAAATTGCACCTTTGCTTAATTTTTTCCCATTGCTTGTCCTGCTTCTTCATTCCCTTACTAGTCTCCTTGGGAAGAACTTCTCTAATGAATCACTGGAACACACATTCTCATCTCGGGTCTATTTCTGGGTATGTCTACTTAAAACATATTGTGAGTAAGACCATCCAAGTGGAGTATTTAAAATGGAAAGGAAACATGTCAAAAAAAAAAACAACCCCCAAAAAACCCACAGGGATATCACTGGTCAAGGATAGGCTGTGAGACTCATGATCTTGGATTGTGCGACTATAGGTCGGGCCATCTTAGGTGTTGAAAAATATCCTTTCAGACCAAGTGGTGTTTTCATCCCTTGCTCTATTTCTGGCAGGATGAATTCTTGCTGCTGGTAAATGTGAAGAAATGCGGGATTATCTGATAAGGGTCACAATGACACTGTTAGGAAGGATGCTGATAAATATATCTTGGCCACAACAAAGAATTAATCCTAGATTGGGACCAATTGGATATTGTGGACTGCTTCATACATGAGAAGGAATTGTAATTTCACCCCCGTTTTCCACCAGTGTTATGCGGTGACATCTTTCTATGGACTTAAATATATAGATCTACATCATTATTTTTAATTACTGCATTGCATAATGTTGCATATATGAATTATGGTCGAATAAATAACTCATCTTTCATAGATATCTTGTTTTTCCTCATGTTTTTCTTATTATACATGATGCTGTGAAGAACAACCTAACACACACATCTCTTTTTGTATAGTTGATTATCTTTTTCTCAGGAAATATTTTTAGAAGTGAGATTTGTTTGCTAAATGATATATGTGTTACACATTTGGACACAGGTAGTTCTATAAGTTTTTTAATTAACATGACATATATTTATGCATACAAGTTATAACTTTATTTTCTCATAATTCAACAACAGCACCTCTATTGTAAACCCCCATTTCCAATTGACAACAGAAAATCTTATCTAATAGTCAATTTTAGGTTAAATCAGTCCAATAAAGTAACTTTAAACTTAGTTAATGCTATTTAAAAATGCCACCATGTGGAGGTTTAAATTTTCTGTTCTGGGCCTCTCCTACTGTATCTTATCTGGGGCCAGTTCTTAGTTCCAGGGTGCTTATGCAACTGTCACCCGGGTCTGATCTGGCTCTGAGTTGGTTCTGCACTGGCAATTTCCCCAGATGTGATTTATCAAGACTATCCTTTGGCACTAATGGCATACAGTGTTTCTTCAGTGATGACGTGTCTGAAGTTTGAATGGAACGCTGCTTAGATGTTTGGCCCAGCTGATTTTTCTGAGATGCAGCCTTGTTGTTCTCTGGTTTCTGGTTGGAACAGTAACCAACTCTGTGTCCCATCATCCCAGCCCTAGGATTCCTCAACTGACCGCTGGCTCTATCTCTCAGCAAATCTTCCCGTCCCACTGGACACATGGAAACTTTGGATCTCTATGCAACTATCAAAGGGAACAAGCAACTGTAGGGAAAGTAGGAAGTCCAACAATTTCTTCTTCATAGACCGTTTTGCCTAATCTTCCTGAGGAAAGAGGTAATGTCACTAGGTAATTCTGAAGAGAATGAGGAGAGTAGTCAAGCTTTGAAGAAGCAGCTGAAGAGAAGAAGCTAACTATGGGAAGAAGTGTCAGGCAGTGTTGATAAGCTCCAGACTATAAATTTCTAGTAGGCAAACATGGGCAAATATGTTACATTTTCTCCGTCACTGCCCAGTGATAATAGCAAAGGGTTGAAGACTTGCAGGACATCCAGGGGAGGTAGGACGGGGAGGTTGAGGATGTCTAAACATAGTGGGAATAAAACAATGAATGAGCTGGACAGATACACGGCAGGCTGTGGTCAGATAAGGGGATAATGGGTTTTCATAGTTTAAAGGTTGAAAGTTTTCAGGAGATGAAAAACCTTGTAGGGGAGGATTAAAGTAAAGGAGTCAAAACCAATAAATTTAGAAAGTCAAATCACTGTGAGGCTGGGGATTTGCTTGGAAATTGAAGCTGGTTAGGATGAAGGTTGAACTTGGGGTGAAGAGGAAGACACATTTTCAGGTTCTAAAGACATGGAGGGAAACCACTGGGAGTTAAATAGAATGAAATTAAGATAATGAGCATGACAACAGCAAGGAGGGTTAACATATATCAGAGGGCAAAAGCCTGAAAGGAAAACAGATTTGAGAGGAGTTAAGAAGGTAATGGTCTGAAAAGGAAAACCAGGACAACGGAATACTAACCATTCTCTCTATCTCTCTTCCCCAACTGCAGAGCTAGAAGACATAGACAAGGATGAGAAGAGCTATTCTTAGGGGAGAGCCAGATTTCAGGTAAGGAGATAGAGGTAGTTCATTTGGCAGATGATTCAGAGAACAGGAAGAGCGAAGCATGAAGAAAGTGAAAGCACAGTAGAGAATAAAAAGCTAGTGAAGCTTGCGTTTTGAATGACAGGCAAAGCAGAGGGGATCGGGAGAGAAATTTAGTGGACTGTTCTGAAGAAAGCCTTCTGAAGAGAACTTTGGTACATAACCGCTTGCTGTCCCTGGCTGAGGTCGTCAGAGTTTGTAGCCCTATTCATTCTCTCTTTGTGTCTTAGTCGGCAGGCGGTGACTTAGCTTGAGGTTCCAAAAAGAATATTGATTAAAATACATTTTGAAGTTTACACCCGGAGTTGTGTGCTGCTGTTAAGTGTGAATATGCTTAATGTTTTGAATAGAAGTAAAATTCACTTGTGGACAAAGTTGAAATTTGCATGTGGACCTAGCCAAAATTGATTTGAGTTGCTTGGGTTGTGTGATATAATTAGCAAAAATATTATTAAAGCCTTTAAAGTCATTTTTCCCAAAGCAGATGCTAATGGCAGCAAAAAAGCAGTCTCTATCATCTAGAATTTGAGAATTATAAGCGAGGGCGAGGTGAACAGAAGCCCCGAAAAACATCACAGCTAAATTTGACGAATTCTATTGGTATCTTGTCATCCTCAATTCTTATTGTTTTAGTTATCATAACAAAACTGAACCCTAAATATCAAATTAGGAAAGGAATTTTTAAAAACTGTAGAGAAAGATAAATGACAGCAGGCCCGTTATTTTCTTGCTATCATGCCACTTCTCCAAGAGAGTGGCAGTAGCTATCAGGCAAGTGTAGGTGCTTTTTCATGTTACTGTTCGGTCATACCAGGGCACAGCTAAAGATATCAGACTGGAGTTGGATCCTGGCTTTGCATTTCTTTTCTGTCTTTAATCAGTCATTTCCTGTTTGGTGTGAGTTAACAGTTCCTTTGGTGGATTTTTTTTTTTTCCTCTGAGTCATCTTACTTGATAATGTCAGCCATGGACTCACTGGCACATGTTGTATTGTCAATCTGTGATTCTCACTTTGGGCCATTTCTGTTGCTTGTGTCTCTTCTACTTTCAATTTCCCTTTGGTTGCCATCCCCTATTTTAGGAGAACTCAATCCACGTGCAGAGAAATATTATAGGTTAATCTCAGCAGGATGTGTGAGAAAGAGACCTTGGAAACAGGATGAAACTTGGAGTGTCATAATTCTATTTGCAGAGACTTGATCCTTGCTTACATGGACTGATCACAGTTGCTGAAAAAAAATAACTCTGTGATATTTTCATGGATTCAGCCATATGGCACCGCCCTACCTGAACCATCATTCTGTTTTCCCTTACAGACACTGAGGAATGCAATATGGACATCCCGTCTGACTACACAGTATACAAACTCTTTACCTAATGTTGCAGATGGGTTTCATATATCCGAGGGGCTGTTTATTAATGTGGATATTTTTTCTCTTGCTTATTTACATATTGCTCAGAAGCCTGCCTACAACATGGAAATGATTTGCATGCATCTCGTTTCTTAGGAGTAAAGCACACTCCTACACAATAGGGCGCATCATTTCACAAAGAGGCAAGTCATTTTGGGGTCTCCATTTTCACATTTTGTGGGGGCAGTGCCATAAAAGCACTCTACACAAAGCGATCTTTACAATTTACTTGGAATGTGAGCAGATATAAAGAAGGGCTTAAATGCTTGGAGACAGTAAGGTATGGTAGAGAAGGTGGTAGAAGGACTGAAGGTATTAGAATAAGGCACGCTGAAGAAATATTCCTGATTTTGCTATTTACCACCTGTGCAGTCTTGGAAAATATTTAACCTGAATCAACCTAATTCCTCATCTATGAAATAGGAAAAATAGCATATCATGTAAAGTTTTTGTAAGAATTGGACATAATGCATGTGTTATTAATAATGAAGTTGTTAAAATTAGTTAGGAATTATCATTATTATTGTTTTCCCAGGACAGGTATGTTGATGCTTTCAGGAAGTAAAGATGATTTTTCTTTGATTATTTGTCTTTACTCCACAACAGTTTTTGAGGTGTATATTCCTATTACCTACAGAAGTGCCTGGAACATGATCTGCCATGCTCATGGATTATCAATGCATGTTAGTTTACTTAATTGTAAAATAGATCCGTTCAAATGAAAAACATATCCCTAAATAGGCACTCATATTTAGAGAGATGGAATCAAAATTTTATAGACGATTACTGGATAACTTGTTGGAGAAAAAGATGTAAAATATAAAAAGAAAGGTTGAATTATTTTCTTTTTTTACTGTTTACTTGACTCAAACTCTTTGGTTTAGAAGTGGAAACTTGAAACTTGGAGAACAACAGCAACAACAGCAATAGCAACAACAACAGAATAGGAACATCATACAAGGCATTTCTTCATTTGTGTGTACTGTCTTCCACCAGCAGAATGTTAACCTGCCTGAGAACAGGGATTTTGTCTGTTTCCTCGTCTGGTAAAAACCTGCCCACTGCCTTGAAGAGTGTCTTGAACACAGTAATTGCTCAATATGTATTGAATACATTTTCATTTCTTCATATCTAATATCTAGAGAGTTCATAATAACACATTCTTTCTGCTCTTCATACCTAGGATGAGGAAATCCATTTGTCTTTAAATACAGGATTTTTAAAATTTCAGTATTCATTTTCATTTTTAACAGAAGTATTTATTCTTTGGCCATTAATTTTTATTTCTATCACTTGGCAAAATGGTTATCCAAATAATTTACCCTACGTGCCTAAATTTGTTTCAATCAAAACACTTAAATTTGGCTACCCATAACAATCATATTATTATATTTTATTGTCTTTGTATTTCAGTCATGATATTTCAGGTATTTATATATGGAGAAGACCTTGGCTAGCACAGCAAGCTTTGTGGAAAAGAATGGATATTAATTATTCTCTCAGAAATTAATTTTTTTATCAGATAAAACTTCCAGATGGATGGCAGATCATAGAATCACATTTTTATTTCCTGCTATCTTATGGCACACTGAAACACTGATTTGCAAGCTAGAACATGATGCTCTGACCATGTAATTGTCAATAGCATAACCTGTTTTGCACCTTATGCCTGGATCCTTTAATTTTCACACTTATTCTGACACATTTAGAAAGCCTATGGTCTGAATTCTTCAATTCATGTTCACTGAGAAGTTAGTGAAGTTCTCACCTGTAATGCCAGCACTTTGGGAGGCTGAGGCAGGAGGATCACGAGGTCAGGAGACCGAGACCAGCCTGGCTAACATGGTGAAACCCCATCTCTACTAGAAATCCAAAAAATTAGCCGGGCGTGGTGGCACGTGCCTGTGGTCCCAGCTACTCGAGAGGCTGAGGCAGGAGAATCACTTGAGCCTGGGAGGCGGAGGTTGCAGTGAGCCGAGATCGCGCCACTACACTCCATCCTGGGCGACAGAGTGAGACTCTGACTCAAAAAAAAAAAAAAAGTTAGTGAAGTTCTAAAGTACAAAAACTCTAATAGGAACTTAATGAAAGCCAATAAACAAAATCATAGATTATTCCCCAAGACAATTATTATCTTCTTCTGGAACTAGAGTAAGGTTCCACGTAAGTTGAATTTCTTGCTCTTCTTAAGTTCTTTTTACAGTAAAATTTCCGGTAAGCATAGCTGGCCATAACATGAGAAGTCAGACACATTAGCAGGGACTTAAAAATGCAGCAGAAATGTGGACTCTAGGTCCCTCTTGCCCATTTTTTGGTTGTGTGACCCTGGGCAAGCTGTTTAAACTTTGTGACCACTGATTCCTCACAGAAAAAAAAGCAAGGCTCTCAGTAAGATAGCTTTGACATCCTTTGTGTTTCTAAAATTTTTATAATCCACAAACCAGGTAGGCTAACTCCAAATTATTGAAAAATCAATACACAGTTATATGAAATGAAGTTGGTCTTTTTTTTTTAATCACAATGAGTTCTTTGAAATAAAAGCAGACTCCTTAGTTTTGTTTACATTTATATGACAAAATACCATCTCAGCGACAGCCTTGTCCTAGATGTTGTCATGCATGAGCAATAAATTTTAAAACGTTCGAGGGTTCAAAAGATCACTCAGAATTCATCTCTAACAATTTGAGGAAAAACAAACTCTGACAAAAATAGGTTCCAAGGTCTCGGTTAATGTGCTCTGGAAAATGTTAAATATTAAAAAGATAGCAATAGCAAATATACCAGTAATTTATAGATCATGATAGAACTCAGGCGTGTGTGTGTCTTATCTCTCTAAATTAACATGTTGACAACAGAGCAATAATGATGTTTAATTCAAACAATCTTTTTATGGCAGGCAGTATGTGAGAAATATTTTTGATGTATTCATCATGTTTTTGTGTTCTGGGATCATCTTGCAAAAGCAGACTTGAATCTTTCCTAAATGCATGGTCCTTCGATTTCAACTGATAGAATATTATGACTTCCTTTGTCTTCTGTTTTGTGATTTTGCCAGTAGTTGAAACAAGGAGAACAATAGAGTGTACATGAATAGAATTGAGCATTACGGAAGGTGTAAAGATACTGAAAGCTGACAAAAGAGGAACACTAATGAACCAAAAAAAAAAATTGGCTTAATTTTTTTGAGTTAGGAATTTCTACATCTATATCTCTGTCTTTTGTTTTCCTTTAAAAAGAACAAATAGTTTATTTAAAGGGAATTAATTCCTTCACTAATAGCTATATATGATTTATTTAAATTCACATGGAGTTTCTTTAATAAATACCTAAAAGGAAAAGATAAAACGCTGCTAGTCTTTGTGGGGAAAGGGTTCCACAAGAAAAACAATGAAAAATTGTTTATTTATTTATTATGCAAAATGATTTATTG
This sequence comes from Pan troglodytes, assembly GCF_028858775.2. Lineage (NCBI taxonomy): Eukaryota > Metazoa > Chordata > Mammalia > Primates > Hominidae > Pan > Pan troglodytes. The sequence continues at coordinate 27,688,229 of NC_072413.2, read as the reverse complement.
ATTTATTTATACATGCTTTCTATGTATAATGTAATTCTTTCTCTAGTCTTTGCCATTATCAACCTTTAGCAGAAAGTCAATTGCTGCATCAAAATGATCTTTCATAACATACAAGCAATTTGCTCTAGGAATCCAGGCACAGTGGTCCATGGGAACCTGAATTTTGTCTTAGATGCTCTCCCTACATTTCTTGATCTTTCTCAGAGCACCATGTCGCCTCCTACTCTCTGTTAACTGGGAACTTACTGTACGTTTCCCTGGAGCTCTATGCTGCCAGTTTCTTCAATGAAGTACTCCTTTCTCCAGAATTAACACTTCAGACTCTTCTCCACAGTCAGTCTATCAGTTTGGATATATTAATGTATGTTGAAATGTGATTAGCTTTAGCTCTGGTGTAATTTGCATTTTTAATATTAGTTTTTTAATGGAAAGGGATTTCTAATTGTTGGATTTGCTTGATTCCCACCTTCAACCCCTGTTAATTCTCCACCTTAAACTTCTCATCCTGCTAATAAAAGACTTCATTTAGTTACTGTGAATTCCCATATTTGTTGAAAAATCGTTTATTTCTTCACAAAAATGTATTTTTCAGAACATTCAGAAATGTTTTCAGAACATTTTTATGTCTTACCCCTTGGGTTTACATTGCCCCCAGTTTTTGCTTTGATGTTTCTATCTGTCTGTTGTTACACTAGATCCCACAGCTAATGGGTCCTAGGTGAAAGCACTTTAGTTATTTGTTCCCAGGCACCATGGTTCAACTGCTAAGCAGAGCAATCCTTCCTCATCTTCTTTCTTGTGAGATCTTTGTAGGCATTTCCAAAGGAGGTGAGAAGACTCAGCATTTCATCCCCAGTTTCTGCCTTCACATCTATTAGCCCATTCTCATGCTGCTAAGAAAATGTGGCACATATACACCATGGAATACTATGCAGCCATAAAAAAGGATGAGTTCATGTCCTTTGCTGAGACATGGATGAAGCTGGAAACCATCATTCTCATCAAACTAAGACAAGAACAGAAAACCAAACACCACATATTCTCACTCATAAGTGGGAGTTGAACAATGAGAACACATGGACACAGGGAAGGGAACATCACACACTGAGGCCTGTTGGTGGGTGGGGGTCAGGGGGAGGGATAGCATTAGGAGAAATACCTACTATAGATGACAGGTTGATGGGTGCAGCAAACCACCATGGCACATGTATACCTATGTAACAAACCTGCACATTCTGCACAGGTGCCCCAGAACTTAAAGTATTAAAAAAAAAAAAAAGAAATACCTGAGACTGGGTAATTTCTAAACGACAGAAGTTTAATGGACTCACAGTTCCACATGGCTGGGGAGGCCTTGCAATCATGGTGGAAGGCAAAGGAAGAGCAAAGAAACATCTTACGTGGTGGCAGGCAAGAGAGCTTGTGTAGGGGAACTCCCCTTTGTAAAACCATCAGATCTCATGAGACTTACTCACTTTCATGAGAATACCACAGGAAAGACCCACCCCTGTGATTCAATTATCTCCCATTGGGTCCCTCCTCCAAAACCTGGGGATTTTTTGTTTGTTTGTTTTGTTTTGTTTTAAGATGGAGTCTTGCTCTGTCACCCAGGCTGGAGTGCAGTGGCGCAATCTCAGCTCACTGCAACCTCTGCCTCCTGGGTTCAAGCGATTCTCCTGCCTCAGCCTCCCTAGTAGCTGGGACTACAGGCGCGTGCCACCAAGCCCAGCTAATTTTTTGTAGTTTTAGTACAGACGGGGTTTCACCGTGTTAGCCAGAATGGTCTTGATCTCCTGACCTCCTGATCCACCCGCCTCGGCCTCCCAAAGTGCTGGGATTACAGGCATGAGCCACGGCGCGCCCAGCCAAACGTGGGGATTATTACAATTCAAGGTGAGATGTGGGTAGGGACACAGAGCCAAACCATATTATTGCCTCTCTCTTCTCCAGCTGTGCCTTATTTCTTAGCTTGCCTCCCGTCTCTCTCACTTTGGCATAGTAATGATGGACCTCTCCTGATTTACTATGTTTCAAAGTGTCTCAGAGGCCACTTAGGGCAGCTTCCAGCTGCCCCTACATATCTGATCTTTGGTAGTAAAGTCTCAGTCACTTTCCATCCAGCAGGGGAACATCTTCCTTTCTAGGTCCAGATTTTGGTGAGGCTGGTGGTCCCATGTTAGTGAGACTAGGTCCAGAATAACACTGAGCTTTCAGTTTTACTGTACCAATGCTCTGTACCTGAAACTCCATCCCATAGATGTGGTGCTGAATTTGCCTGGCAACACAAATGTTGAGCCTTACTCAGGATACTTTTTCTCTTAGAGCACTCATTGTTTCTGTCTGTTGTCTAGCCTCTGTTTTCACCCCCGTTAGTCTATAAGACATATTAGTATATGTTTGGAATCCTGTTGAAAACTGGGTTCAAGTTCTTCCCCACAATGTTCACGCAATGGCTTACAAATCAGAGGATGTGGCTGTTGACCTCTGCTTAAGTTTCTGTAAGCAGATAAGAAAGCTTTGTCTTACCAGTGTCAGCTCTGGCCCAAATAAATCATGTTACACCACATTTCTTCATTTGGTCAGACTAATTTATTTATTCAGAGTACAGAAGGGAGAAAGATCTTTTTCTTCACGGTTAGTCTAAATATTATATTAGCTGCGTCGCCTGCTTTGTTACTGGCTTGGGGAGAGTGAATGGTAGGGCATGTGGGAGTTAGCATGACTCCATGTTTTTATTGTAAAACATCAGCTGTACATTGTAGAGCAACAGGTAAGAATGGAACCCTCCTCCATAGCCAGGATCCGATGAGAAAAAAAGGGGAAAACATAGTAAATACCAAATAAGTATGAGTTTAGAAACAGGAAAAGAAGTTTTGCAAGCAGAATAGAATTTTGTGGCATTCAAAAATGGAAAACTGAAAATTTAGAAAGCTGCCCTTAGTATGAGTTTGGGAAACAAAATGAAACCAGAGAAGGTTTTCATAAATCATACCCCCAAAGAGCTTCATCTCCATCAGCAGGTATGAAATTCATGGCAGCTTAAGAAAGCAGGGCCCAAAGGAATAAAGTCTAGTTGGCTAGAAATAGAAGCCTCCAGTGGTAACCCAGAATATTAAGGGTAAATAGAGGAAAGAAGCTTTAAAGTTGGAACTAACTATTCCTGAAACCTACCTTCTTTTAAATTCTTTTCTTATTTTAAAACCTTTATACCCCAAATTTTCTGTACACTCATAGGGAAGCTGGTGTTTACTGGCTTGCCACATTTGGCCACTGGGCTGCAGTGAACACCATGAGAGAAAGGAAATATAAGTTACAGAAATAATTTAGCATCAAGAAGTGGGCTTTGAGAAAGGGAAAGGTGGCACTAGTCCTCAGACACTGAGATGGGAACTCTGATCTTTGGATAAAACAAGAGGTTCCAGGGCAAAATGCATGTATACAAAATCTCCTGCATACATTACAAAAATGTTCTTATTAATCTATAAAATCTCTGTGAATTAATAATTTGTGTCTCTACAATTTTCTTGTGATATTATTCATTTTTATATAACCTTCAGTGAATTTTTACCCTATAATTAAATTGTTGGTAAATGTGGTCAGAAGGTAATTATGACTACCACAACCAAGAACAGGAAATTTTAAGATTTTAATTTATTTAACGAGAGAATACTCAACCCACAGAATGTATTTCTTCAAAAATGATTTCTTTTGCTAAAAATTTAGTGAGGTTATTATATGCATATATGTGTTGCCAGAGAACGCTTATTAATAATTAGAGATCCTTAGGTCAGGATCAATACAAGTTTCAAGTAATATTGTTTCATAGAAGTCCTTAATCAGTGAGTTATTTTCCTGCAAGTGGTTCTGGAGACTCTGAAAAACAAGGTCTTGAGTGTTCATGAATGTGCCTCTGATTGTAGTCCCTGTGTAATTTTATCAGTGTTTCAAGCCAAGAATCACAATGGTGGGGTAACTGTCAAAATTGTTTCATAAAATTGGTACAGGTGGGCCCAGCATGTTGGTTCACACCTGTAATCCTAGCACTTTGGGAGACGGAGGCGAGGGGATCACCTGAGGTCAGGAGTTCGAGACCAGCCTGGCCAACATAGCAACCCCCTATCTCTACTAAAAACACAAAAATTAGCTAGGTGTGGTGGTGGGTGCCTGTAATCCCAGCTACTCAGACGGCTGAGGTGTGAGAATCACTTGAACTCAGGAGAAAGAGGTTGCAGTGAGCAGAGATCGCACCACTGCACTCCAGCCTGGGTAACAGAGCAAGACTCTGTCTCAAAAACAGAACAAAACAAAACACTGGTCCAGCTGTCCTCATTCTCCAGGAAGGTTACATCTTGGTGTTTCTATAATATGAAAGCCTCCATATCACACTGATGTGGAAATCAAAGCTCTAACCTGGTTGTCTTCTATCTCAGAGTGGGCATAAATAGTACTGCCCTTACTGTGCTAGACTTGTCTGTAATTTGAATAGATTCAACTGGATCTTTAAGGTCATTTCCACTTGCAAATTCTGTGACTTTTGGCCTGAATCTTTGCACTGACTTTGTCGTTATTTGGAGGTGGGACGTGATGGTTGACTTGACGTGTCAATTTGGCTGGGTTAAGGGACACCCTGATAACCGATAAAGGACTATTTCTGGGTATGTCTGTGAGGCAGTTTCTGGAACAGACTGGCATCTGAATCAGTGGATTGAGTGGATTGAGTAGAAAAGATCTGCCCTCACATAATGTGCGATCTCATCCGACTGGTTGAGAGCCTAGATAGAACAGAAAGACAGAGGAAAGGCAAACTCTCTCACTCTCTCTTTTCTGAAGCTACGGCACTCTTCTTCTTCTGACTTTGGACATCAGAATTCCAGGTTCTTCTACCTTTAGATTCCAGCACTTGCACCTTTGGACTCCAGAATCCCTAGGATTTTTGGCCAATACTGTAACTCTTCAGCCTTGGACTGAGAGTTGCAGTATTGGCTTCTCTGGTTCACATGCCTTCAGACATGGACTGAGTGATGCCACCAGCTTCCTGTGTTCTCCAGCTTGTAGACCACATATTATGGGACTTCTCAGCGTTCATAATCATGAGCCAATTCCTCTAGTATATAAAAGGGGATTTCTCTATACACATATATCCTATTGGTTCTGAATTCTCCTATTTTTTTCTGGAGAATCTTAATACATGGAGAACTTTAAAATATTGAACTTTTCCATCCAATACTTATTAAATTTTATATCATTTTATTAAAGTTCTATAGTTTAGTACCTATGTAGTATTAATTTTTTAATTTGATATTTTAGTGTTTTATTGTTTGCTGAGGACAGGAAAGTCAATATGGTCCCACCATTGCCAACCTCTCTCAGAAATTTTAAGAGATTTTTTTGTTGACAGTCTAAAATTTTCTAGGTTGACACAGAGGCATACCTCATGGATGTGACATCTAGAATGGATCATTTTTGAGCACTCCATCCTTTATGTAACAAAATTGTTTTCAGTAATAATCATGAAAGGAATCAAATAATAATAATCCCCAGAAAAGGAATGCAGATAGATTAGTAACTCTCTTTATTTAAATTTCATATTCATATAATGCTACTTAAAAATTAATATTAAAAATAGGCCAAGTGCGGTGGCTCATGTCTGTAATCCCAGCACTTTGGGAGGCCGAGGCGGGCGGATCACAAGGTCAGGAGATTGAGACCATCATGGCTAACATAGTGAAACCCTGTTTCTACTAAAAATACAAAAAATTAGCTGGGCGTGGTGACACACGCCTATAGTCCCAACTACTAGGGAGGCTGAGGCAGGAGAATTGCTTGAACCCAGGAGGCAGAGGTTGCAGTGAGCTGAGATCGCGCCACAGCACTCCAGCCTGGGCGGCAGAAAGAGACTCCGTCTCAAAAAATAAATAAATAAATAAATAAATAAATAAAATAATAATAATACAAGTGTTACAGTACATAAAAGGAAAATGTTATAGATTAGCACTTTCAATTATACTAATGTGTTTTTTGAAAAGGGAAATTGATATTTACAATGGTCTGTTTCAGTAATAACTTTATAATTTTTATTTTCAAATCTTAACTTCTGTACATTATTCAAGGACTTTGGAAAAATTAATCTTTACTAACCAGATTAATCCATCTTTACTCACAGTAGATAGAACATTTTTCTTACTTTTAATTATTTTTTTTCACATGAAGCAACAGATGTATAAATATGAAAAGTCTTAAATATAAGGATAAAATTGTCAGTGATTCACAAAAATTCTATTTCTTGAGAAATTCCAGAAATTATAATACTGTCAATTTCTTTTTTGAGAACAAATTCTGTGAATTTCATTATTGATAGTGTTTTAGAATTGCTGACACATGGGAATAATAAAAGCAGACCGAGTTTTAGCTGGCCCTGCTCTTGTTTTAAAAATGTCTACAGATAACATAAACCTTCGTGCATCTCAAGTCCACCACTCTTATCACTTTTCACTTGATTTTTTTTTTCTATAACTTTCCAATATCTGTACATTTTGTTTATTCTTCTAGGCTGGCCAGGCTAGAATACTATTACATTGTAACAGTGATAATGAGCATTTCTGACTGGATCCTGACTGATATGAAATTGTCTCTAATTTTTCTATTATATATCTTTTTGACAGCTGTTTTATAAACAACCCATTATTTAGAAGAAGATTCCTTATATTTCTAACTTACCCATTTTTTAAAAAAATCGGAATTGCATGTGGAATTTTATGAAATAAATTTCTGTATGTATTGGGCTGATCATTTGGCTTTTATCCTTCTACTTATAAATTTCACATTAATAAGTTTTTTTAAGTTTGAAGTATCCTTGAACTTTTGGAGTAAAAGTACTTTTTGTACTTTCATGATGTACCAGTATTTTGCAGAATGCTTTTAGATATGTGCTGGTATTTTGTTTAAAAACATTTACAAATCGTATAGGTCTAGAGGTTGTTTTGTATGTATTACTCTTAGTTTTGATATCAGGATCACAAAATATCATAGGATGAGTTTGGAAATTTGTTTTTCATAGTCTTTAGGAATTTACACAAACAGTAATAGTCTATTCCTTGCAGACTTAGTTATTTTCCCCCCTTTTAAAAGGAGTATTTATGTATTTTGTTATCTTATTTATATCAGTCTCGGAATTGTTTATGATAGTATAATAGGGAGCCTATCTTGATTTTAAACATAGATGTGATATCCCCTTCAATGTTTCTCTTGGAGACATTATTTTAATTATTTTAACGTTATCAGTTTCCTCTATTAGCACTGTTTTATTTGCAGTGGAGTTTAGCACTTTTCTGTGTTAAGTTTAGTTTCTCTCTTGCTGGTGGTTTTCCTCAAATGCCTGCCAATTCTTGGTTATCTCTTTTCATGTGTAAATGAGGTTCTAGGTTGAACAGTACTGGTATCTGAGACAGAGTTTCAAGATATCTCCAGACAGTAAAAATGTTGCTAATGGAATTTGAAAGCCCTCCTCATCACTTCACACTTTTCACTCTCCAACCCTGAGAAGAAACGGGCCCTTAGAGACACTTAGAGGGAGGATTCGAGTGGATAAAAAACAACTGCTGCTTCCTGGTGCAGAAGTATTCATTCTCTTTTTTTTTTTTTTTTTTGAGACGGAGTCTCACTATGCGGCCCAGGCTGGAGTGCAGTGGCGCGATCTCGGCTCACTGCAAGCTCTGCCTCCCGGGTTCACACCATTCTCCTGCCTCAGCCTCCCAAGTAGCTGGGACTACAGGCGCCCACCACCACACCTGGCTAATTGTTTGTATTTTTAGTAGAGACGGGATTTCACTGTGTCAGCCAGGATGGTCTTGATCTCCTGACCTCGTGATCCGCCTGCCTTGGCCTCCCAAAGTGCTAGGAGTACAGGCATGAGCCACCATGCCTGGCCAAAAGTATTCATTCTTAAGGATGAGAGTAAGTAGTGGGGATCCATCTCATATCTCTGTGTGATGCTGAAGACCTATACCATTACAAAAATCTAAGTTGAATTCATCTTACTTTTTCTCAGTGATTCAGAGATAACAGGATTTCTAGATGTCCTTATACACAAACGTGGAGAAGAATTTTCCATTTAGGTTGACATATCCAAACCTAGGCACCTGCCCTTGGAAAAGGAGTTAAGCTGTTTCCAAATTCTCTGTTGTTCCAGATAGAACTGCAACCTATTTGCTACAAATCTTGGATTAATGTCTGTGTCATGGGATATATAGGGGAAACATATTAAAAATAAAAAAATTAAAAAATAATTAAATCAGGGATTTCCTTTGAATTGCCTGGAGAGGAAGACTCATCATGTGGAGGCATATTACAGTCAGTTCTCTGAGTCCCAATCTGTGCATTTAAAAACATGAGTAGTTCCCTAGGGAATGTGAGATTCATCTTTTTTAAGGTGAATGTCGGCTCCAGATGAGACCTCTGTGGAGGCTTTGGAATTTACCTAGAGTTGCTGTAAAGCCACTGTTTAACATTTCAGATGGCCGTGAACCTGACTTTTACCAGAAAGACGTCTGTGCTGCTACATTGGCCAGTTTTTACATTTTTGTGGATTCTAAGATACCAATATTGATTATTCCGCCGATGCCATCCTGTGTTGTTAGTGTCTTAGAAATCTTTCATTCAAGCAGGTGTTTTAGATTTTTGTCCTAAAACTTGGACAATCTGGCACATATCTCTCAAATACTGGCCTAAAACCCTTGGATCTCTCTTGGGTAATTCACTGACCTCTAAAAGATGAGGAGTGCTTTTATAGTAAGTTCCTAGGTCCTTTCTGCAAATAAACCATTGGCAGATCTATAAAGTTTCCAGATACAAAGTTTTCTTAGTTGTAGAGTGCAGACAGTTTAGTTTGCCTAGCTTGGAACCAGACAAAAGGATGAATAAATAATAGTGAATAAATAATGTTCTGTTTTTAAAATATGGGGCTGGAGTAATGAATACAGATGTTCATGATATTTATCTTTTATAACTTATATTAAAATGACATATTAATTCATACATACATATATTATATTTCAAAAATAAAAACAAAATAGGCTAAATGAACCAAATTTATATATCATTCTAGGACCTCTTCTTACCCCTAAGAATTAATTTTTGAAATTTCATGTGTTCAGACTATGACTCTGCTGGTAAGTGTATGTAAGTGATGGTTAGTTTACACGGTACACCTTCAGAAGTCTATTAAATTTCACCTATTCTTTAGATTTCCCACTCTGTTTTATATTAGAGTTCAGAATTATTCTACCTTAAACTCACCTCTCACATGGGCCTTGCCAGCAAGAGAGGGAATTGAGGCTGAAGTTGACCCCTTCAGTTTAACGAATGTGTTAATGTATATTAAAGCGACTTTTGTTAATTCTCCTTTTGAAAGAGACCAATTTAGGAAAAGTCTGAGACTAGAGGGGCATAGGAGGAGCAACATAAGCCTGTAGGTTTCAGAGGAGAGAGGGACAGCAGTCAAAAGTATCTAGTCCTTGTTGGCTGGGAGGGAGGCAGGAGTAAGAGTGCGTGGGAAGGAAGCCTGTGAATTCTATTTCTAAAAAGTTTCTTGGCTGGGCGCAGTGGCTCACACCCGTAATCCCAGCACTTTGGAAGGCCGAGGCGGGCGGATCACCTGAGGTCAGGAGTTTGAGACCAGCCTGGCCAACATGGTGAAACCTCGTCTCTACTAAAACTACAAAATTAGCCGGGCGTGGTGGTGCATGCCTGTAATCCTAGCTACTCAGGAGGCTGAGGCAGGAGAATAGCTTGAACCCTGGAGGCGGACTTTGCAGTGAGCCAAGATTGCGCCACTGTACTCCAGCCTGGATGACAAGAGCCAGACTCCTTCTCAAAAAAAAAAAAAAGTTTTCTCACATCCCTGTCATCATTGTATCATTGCTTTGGTTACTCTTTCATCACCTCTCTGTCTAGATTATCACTATTATTTCCTTATTATTCCCCCTGACTAAAGTCTCCGCTCCACTCTCGTCCATCCTCCATGTTATCTTTCTAAATCACAAATTGGAGCAGCCATGTTTCTTCTTAAAAACCTTCAGTGGCTACCCATTATTACAGAATACTACAGAATAAAGTTCAAAGTTATTGGAGTGACCTCATTCTGTCATTTTTTTTTTTTTCAGTATGTGCTCATGTTTGGGAGCTTATGCTCTGGAATCACCGGCTTCAGACCTTGACTCTACCACTTGATGTGGGGTGAGATACCATGTTCTTCTCTCTCAGTTTCCTTTTCTAAAATAACGGCAATAATCCTATTTTTCATGGGTTAGTAATAAAGGTTAGTTGAAATAATACTTGTAAAGTACTTAGAAGAAGTGGTACATGCTAAGGACTCATAAGTGTTTGCATTTATTATTAATTATTATTAATAACATGTTTTGCCACTCTCCTAGAATAGGCACTGTCTATTCTACCAGTGCCATGACTTTGCTTATTCTATTCTGGGAGTTGAAAATTTAAGTATTTTGTAGGTGTCTGGTAAAGCACAGAAAGGAATCATGTGAATTGAGAGCATATGTCCTTTTCCCACAAAGGCATGCAAATTAATTTTTTTTTTTTTTTTTTTTTTTTACTGCTGTGCTGACAAAGGAATCATCTCTGTGATTCCTCCTCTACATTTGCAGCAAATTATGACCCATCACCTAAGGTCAGCAGTAAATAATGTCTCTTCCACTGATTTCTTTGACTTCTTCCCTCCTCTGTACTCACAGAGTATTTATTCTCCCATTCCATTGCTTACCATGCAATCTACCATAATTCATATCTTCATTATTGCATTGAATATGTTCATTTTCCCATTGTCATGCTTATTGTATTATCACTTAGTTATTTACATAATTGTCTGTCCATTTGGATTTTTTAGGTCCTCGAAAGCAAGCAAAATGGTTTTTCCATTTGTATATTTTCAGTATCTAGCCAGTAATTATTACTTCTTTAAATAAATGGTTATAGATAGTATCTAGGAGATTTGCAACATAGAAAACTAATAATAAGTAGGGATAAGAAGATTAAAAAATAAAACCGATGGGACCATGAAGGCAGACTTAAAGTACTTTACATGTTTGTATTGGCTTTAGTTAGAATCTCTGTCATGGATTGTTGCCCTTTACTATTTGGGGGCAAATATCATTAAGGATACATCCTCTTTTGAGCCTCTGCCAATTCAACAAGGCAAGAAATTGAGAAAGTAATCAGCTTTTACTTCCTAATGGAGGTTGGCTGGTTCTTACATAAAAATTATTGAGTTATCAGTCATTGATAGAAAACACTCAGTAAAAGATTATTTTTGACATGTGCTAAAGGGGGCGATTTTCTTCTGTTTCATCAAGATAGTTTTTCTAAAACAAAATTGCTGAAACTGAAATGCCAATAATTTACCAAGTTGAAGTGCTTCTTTTTTTATATACAACAAACACACAAGCAGACAAACAAGCAAGCAGCTCCCTCCTCCCACAAACACAGAAACTAAACAAAAAGCAAAACCAGACAAACCGAAGCCAAAACTATCAATGGGAAGGGACATAGCAAGTGTCTTGGATTTGTGGCTACCTCTGTTGGACTGTCCAGACCCCATTTTTAGTTCAGGAGCACGTGGAAGCAGTGTTCAACTTCCACTGTCCAATCCCCTCAAGACTCAACTGCAGCTTCCAGGGGATTCTCACTTCTTTGTGAGGTAGTGTGGTCTTAGCAACTGGATCTGAGTACCATTTCCCAAAGTAATTTTCTTCCCTGTTGACCAAAGAATGCTTTCTTCTGGTTAATTATATCACGTGTACTGATTTTCTATCTATTTAACTTATTTAAACATTTTCTCTCTCATTTTAGTGAATTTTCTGATTTTTTATTTTTATTGGGGGAGAGTCTCAACAAATAAAATATTATTTAAGACCATAAATAAGTGTGCAGTAACAGATGAATGGATAATGAAAATGTGTTTTATTTACCCAATGAAATACTGGGTTGGTGCAAAAGTAATTGAGGTTTTTGCCACTGAGAGTAATGGCAAAAACTGCAATTACTTTTGCATCAACCTAATACTTTTCAGTCACAAAAAAGGATGAAATCTTGTCATTTGCAGCTACATGGATGAGCCTGGAGGACATTATGTTCAATGAAATAAGTCAGTTATATATAGACAAATACTGCATGATCTCACCTATGTGTAGAATCTAAAAAGTTGACTTCATAGAAGTAGGAAAGAGAATAGTGGTTACTAGAAGCTGGGAGGGGCAGTGGGAAGAGTGGGATGTGTGATTGGTCAATGGATACTAAGTTACAGTTAGATAGGAGAAATAAGTTCTAGTGTTCCATTGCACAGTAGATTGACTATAGTTAGTAGTAATATGTTGCATGTTTCAAAATAGCTAGGAGAGAGGAATGTAGATATTCTCCCCATGAAGAAATGATAATTGTCTGTGATAGATATGCTAATTACCCTAATTTGATTGTTACACATTGTATGTATATATCAAAACATCACACTGTACTCCATACATATGTACAATTATTTTGTGTCAATTAAAATAAATTTAAAAATTTAAAAAGCATTAATAAAGACAAGTATTTTAAAGGCCTTCCTTCTTTTCCTTCTTAAACAATTTTTAGCAATGTATTTACACATATTGATATGATCTCAATTAAAAAACAAAATCTTAGAATTGATGTGTCATCAAATTCAACAGGAAAAATAGCGCCAACAAATTTTTGCTGATTCTCCCTGGCCCAAATTCTTAAAATCTGATGATATGAATATAGTTTTGATGAAATAAATCACTTGATAACATAATGCACTAGATTAAGAAAAGAAAGGAATATATTTTTTAAATCCCTATTTTTTTTTTCTGTTTCTAATAAAGCTCTTTTTTTTTTCATCTGCCTGAGACATCCAGTTCTTCCTAGAAACTTTGCTGTCATTATAGTACCTGCAGAGTGATACCACTAACAGACCTGGCTGTTTGTTTCTGAGTAAGAACAGCTGTGCAACAGACTGTCTGAACAGTCCCCATTTCAGGATGCAGCACAGATCTCTGACACTGAGGCAGCACCATACCAGCTGGCTCTGCGCTCGGTGCATTGCTATTCCTGGATGATTTACCTGTTCTCAGTCCTGTCGCCTTACTGTTTCTGCCATCTAATTAAGAACCCATGTTATTGAATTCACTCTGCTGCAAATTAGCAATCCTATCTGTGTTCTTTCTGAGCCTAAACTGACCATTTTTACTTTTATGATACATGATTTATTTTTAAATTCATACAAGATGCTTGATTATTTATTTGTGGTATATTTTAGCTCTCTTGTGAAGTCTCGATCAGAGTAATCCTCTTCTAATGTATTCATATAGCGTGAAGATCTAAATTTCCTAATCAAAATCATGTCAGCAAAAGTAGAGCTGCTCTTATGATAACATTTTAGTCTAGAAAATGATTTTCCTTTAAAAGGGATTCAATGGACATGATGACATAAAAAGAAGTGGCAAAATTACACACAATCAGTTCACATAATCAAAACAGCAATGTTTTGTATTCAGCAAGGATTTCTTTTTACTATAATAAATGGAACAAAATAGTCCTTTTGGAATTCTGCAACCGTGTTACGGCTACAAATGAAATACTACTAGCTTCCTATAGGATTAAGAACAAGCATTTAAAAAACTTTAGCGGAAAGGATCCCATTGAGATATAGTACCTAAATACACGTTTGGATAACATTTAATCACTAACGCTGGTGCTCTACCTTCACTTCAACTTCATTAGGAACTCACTATTAAACCAAGATTAGCTTATTTTTAAAACAGTGCAATTCATGCAAATAGTTCAAATGGTTGCATTTTAATCCTAGTTTTCTGGAAAAGAACTATTATGTTATTCTAATATGTGCTGTGGAAGTGTACACAATCTATGGAGCATTTCTGGATTCATCAGGGAAAGCTGGTCCTGTCTTGAGGAATGCTTTAATATAGCCTTTGTGCATATTCTATCAGTATAGTATTCTGAAATTGTATAAGATGCATTTAGTTTCTCAGAAAGATTGAGGTTCTGTGAAAACAAGTATCATGTATTGCACATCTTTATAATCCTTGAATCTAGAGTTTGGAAGCCTGACATATGGTAGATGTTCCAAAAATGATTGTTGACTAACTTCATGGAAACTGAAGGGACATTAACTAGAGTTTATATGGACTAAGAAACTAAGTTAATTGGCTTCATATAATGTAAAATTATAGTAACATCTAAATCCCCCAAAAAGTAGTCAAGTCATTTACATGAATAGATGTCCATATTTATAATAAAGTTCTGCTTTTTAAAATTCAAGGATCTTTGAAAATTGATCATATGAGTTGGAGACTCAAGTCTAGTCATACTCAAATAAAAAAGAGTTGAGAAGCCAGCGGGGGAAAGCATTCATGGCACTTAACATTGCTCCAAGAGTGTAATTTTCTTCAAGCCTGGCTGCTAAAACTGCATGCTGTAACCTGAAACAATTTTACCTAATGACTTCTGAAACAACCTACTACAACTTTAAGAGTGGTTTTACCCAACATCGTCACTCACCAATCAGAGCTCTCCTTTTTATAAAACTTCCAACTTCCTCTTTGTTCTTTGGACATACCGAAGACCACCTGGTCTGTGTGTATGCCGTGAATTGTGATTCGTATATCCCAAGTAAAATGTTAAATTTAGAGATTTTTCTCTACATATTTTATTTGACATTGATAGGTCTCCTGATTTATAATCACCAATTTATATATGAATTTGATTTGGTCAGACAACCACTTCCTACTCAATGATCAAATTATCCTTTGGTCTTTTAACAGTTTTGACTTTAAATACTTTATTTACACAGTTCATTTCTTCATTTTTTTTTTTTTACCGTGAGCTACAACAAACTGTGTGTGAATTCTGGAACCATTACTTTACATACTGCAGTAGCTATATTTGAGAAGTAGAGATGGAATGACAGAGGAGCCGGAGAATTGAAAAAGTATTGAAGGTATTTCAATACTTTTACAATACTCAGTGGTTAGGCTGCCTTTATTGTGAGAGGAGTTACTTCAATCCAGGATAGATATGTACTGCCACAGCTGGCTACAAAAGCTTTTTTTTTTTTTTTTAAATGAGCCTGGAAATCATCAAGAAATTTTAAAATAGATAGACGAAAACACCATTGGAAAAGGACTTTTTTCTCCAGAGGACAGGCGGCCTCACTTTCCTTCTCTCAGAAATGATTTCTTTCTTTCTCAAACCACAAGGGTGTCTAGAAAAGAAGACTCTGCTTCGTGAAGGCGAACTATATAGATTCATAAAGATTCATAGGTTAGAACAGAGTAGCCTGCTAATGGGAAGTTTTCAGAGACTACTTTGTGAATTGATTACAACTAGCATCACAACTGGCTGAAGTTAAACCAGTAAGTTTATAGCATCTAGGGATCTAGCCAAGGTAGTCAATGAGACAAAAACGTAAGTGAACAATAAAGTTATTGATGACCAGGAAGATCACTGGTTTTGTGGTCATTTGGAGACCTCAGTGGAGAGCCTAAAATGCTAAGGAAACAGCTTAAAATGTGGCCGAAGAGAGAAGAAACATTAAGAACATTGAGAACCTATGTTGACAACAGCAGGAGATGGATATAAAAGAGAAAGCAGAATGTCAGGAAGTGCACAAGGTGAAGAGGATAAAGAACAACACACTAGTAAGAAAGTGCGCATATTGTAAAGAAAGATCTCTGTGAGTGCATAGAGGGAATCTGAGGTCCTTTATTACTGACAGGTAATGTCAGCGTAGGGCCCAAGAACTGGACAATATGATTTGGGAATAAAAAGAAAGAAGATGGGATGGGCGCGGTGCCTCATGCCTGTAATCTCAACACTTTGGGAGGCCGAGATGAGGGGATCACCTGAGGTCAGGAGTTCGAGACCAGCCTGGCCAACATGGTAAAACCCCCATCTCTACTAAAAATACAAATATTAGCTGGGTGTGGTGGTGCATACAAGCTACTCCGGAGGCTGATGCAGGAGAATTGCTTGAACCCGGGAGGTGGAGGTTGCAGTGAGCTAAGACTGTGCCACCGCACTCTATCCTGGGCAACATAGTGAGACTCTGAATAAAAAAAGAAAGGAAGGGAAGGGAAGGAAAGGGAAGGGAGGGGAGAGGAGGGGAGGGAGTGCCAGCTCATTGGTCTAGGGGTATGATTCTCGCCTTGGGTGTAAAAAGAAAGGGAGGCCAAAAATGAGGACAAAGACTATGATCTTGCATAAAATTTTCTTACAAAGTTGTGTAATTCTCTGGAGGGACAACACATGTTTTTTTCTTTTTTGTTTGTTTGTTATAGTAGAAACCTGTGGCTTGTCTTTATGCTTTTTTCTTAATATTTTTGAGCTCAAAAGAGCTTCTGATTCATATTTTTCTGACCCTCATTTAATGTAAAAATTATATTTAATAATATCATGTATCTCTGCTTAAATATTCTTAATTATTATAGATTAAGGTAGACAATTTGAAAATAAAAATAAAAACATGTGTCTAAGTTAATTACATACATATAACAATTTCTTTAAGCACAAACATAATTAATTATACATTTATATTTTATATATGTATATATTTATACCTATATATTTTATATAAAATTTATACTTAGATATAAAGTTGCCCACATTAATATGTACATATATTTACTTAACTGTTAATTTAGACATTTTATAACTAATTATACAAAGTTATAAAATATATTTATGCACTAAAAGTTTTATTTAGTTTCTGAAATGATCTGATTTTTTTCTCCTCTAAATCCTAAAGAACCCCTTCAAATGTTATAAACCATGCACAGCTGAAATTATGAGGGACCCAACCAACATTAGGCATCATGGAATTTATCCAAACTAAAGGACAAATTATTACACCTTACATCACGTATCAGGTAAAAGGAGGCACAATGCTAGGTGAGCCTCACTGGAATTAGAAGTATCATAGTCTGCACATTTGAATGTTATTCTGATTTACATATTGACATCATAAAATGCTGCTATTTGGGGCTCAGTAATAGGCTCTGCATCAGGTCTAAATTTTGGAGGTTTGCCACTTTGTCTATATGTTCTGGTAAACCCCATGGTATTAGATGTATCAGTGGTGGAAGCATGGCATATAGGTTTTATATGTCCCAAAGGACAAATCACAACACAGATGGCAAAGGTTTTAAAGCAAGGGCATCCCTTTTGCAGTGAACAATTATACACCTTGTGAAAAACAGCTAGTTGTATGCTTCTGGCCCTTAGTAGAGAAGATGCCCTACCAGGTTGGTGGACTGAACAGGACAGAACTGGCCATCTAAGAAGGCCTGACCTGTCAGCATTGTCTATTCCAGAGGACATTGCCTTGCACTTGACTCTTTCACCACTAGTCTGATAACAAAGACAAATCTTGAAAAAATAATTTTGAATATGCTAAGTTGAACCATATGAAAATTGTGGGGATTTTTGCAGATAAAAATAATATCCCTAATTTCATATATTTCAAACTAGCAGAGAAAGATTAACTGACATTTATTCAGTGCCTAGCATATGCCTAAGATATGACGCCTTCCTCTTTCCCTCCTTCCTTCCCTTTCCCCTCTTCCTCCCTCCCTCCATGTCTCCCTCTTTCCCTTTCTTTCTTCCTTCCTTCTTTACAATATATTTTTCATCTGTTGTATGGTTTGAAACTTTTATTCCTTTTGAGCTACTAAATGCATTTGTATTTTTGCAGCATATACTGTCTTGTATTTTGCAATTATGGTTCATAGTTATGATTTTAAAATTGCATGAAAATCATAACCATCTCAGTTTTAAATGGCCAGCTTACACATTGATACAAAAACTTCTTTTAAGAAGTCCCCCAAATATATGAGGCACACATCAATAAATATATTATTAGAAACATGAAGGCAATAAAAGCAAATGCTGAGGAATTAGTAAATAAAGTTTCCCCGGGTTGAGTACAATTCTAGCCAACAGCACACATTAATGGTTTAGTTGAAAGCATGCCTGACTTTTGGTTCATTCTTTCTTTTTATTGTTAAGGTGTCCTAAAGACAAAATAACACCTCTCATACCTAGAATTACCACCAACTAAAATTTTGCACTGCTAAAAATGCACAGAATTGCGGGGGAACTGCCCTTGTCATCTGTTAAGTTATACAAGCACGTATGCTGCTGAGAGTTAAGAGACATCTCTCTTCAAAAGAGAAGGACAAGCTCCAGTACAGGGAAAACCAAACTGTACTATTTTTTCCCCCTCACAAATGGTACAATAAGGTTAGCCCAGTGATTTTTTATTTAACATAGTTGGACACATTATTAATATTAAGAGGCTTCTTATTCTACTTTATTTGCTATAATAATTGCAGAAATAACTGCAACTAATAAAAAATTCCAAAATATCCATTAAGGAATTTATCATAGATGTAGGCTTTTCATTTCTTGTTTTTAAAATAAGACCTTAACAGGAAGAATTATATAAGTATGAAGAAAAGGACATTAAAAAGCAGGTAGTCCAAGTTCTTTTATTTTTCAGATGAGAAAACTGGTCCAGAGAAGGGGACTTGATGATGCCAGTGACGGAACCAGGATGAGAACTCGCATCTCCTGATTCTCTTGCGCTTTATTTCATCACACATATGAAAGAAGATGAGAAACGTTCAGCATTCAGTAGTGGGGACCACTTTGAGATTAGTTTGTCAATTGCCATATAAGTATGCTTTTGCTTGGTATATCTGTGTAAAGCAATATGTACTCTATGTACTAAAGGTACATGATAATTATGACTTGAGGACAATACAAAGACTGACTGGTTTGTGATTAAACATTTCACATAGTAGGAGGTGCTTGGATATTATTATCTTTAAAACAAATGTAAAACTGATTTCAAACTAAAGCATGAGTATTTTAACAAATATATCAAATATCAGAGAGGAAGGAGGAAGGATTTTAGAACAATTAACCTGGAAAATGTGATTATTTTTGACATGTTTTCACATTCCTACAATACAAGTCACTTGACAAAAATGACCTAAAAAGTTTTTCTTTTTTTTTCTGTGCCATCTTCTCAGCTCCCAACCATGTCATTTTAACTAACAGAATTGCAGCCTATTTGTACTTTTTTCCTTCTGCATCAGTTTCGATTCCTTTTTATATACTTGCTTTTATCTAGGTGTCACATTCTCTCTAAATGATAGATTGTAATCTTAGCCATAGGAAAAAAAAAGGAAACTTAGAAAATGGATGGATTTGATTTTAAGAGATGTAGGCTAAGCACGTGGCAGCTACCGAGAAGTAAGCCTCTAGTGAATGCTAGCATTATATGTGTTTTATATTAACCCTTGGTTCCAAGCATATAAAAATATTTTGTAAGAAATTTCTTCATGTATTTTGTAAAATTATTGTAAAAGTCCTTCCTCCTCAAGTCTCTGAGGATAATCCAAAACCTTTGGCAGTTTTAAGAATCAGGAATATGAATTTTATTCTCAAATACATTTCATCTCTCACTTTAATTGTGTGTAAAGTGGTCATGTATTCATTTATATATATATTTATATATATAGAAAATTTACTAATGTCATATAAAGGAAATATTTAGCAATGTGAATGAGAAATGAATAAAACTTTCATAGAACCTATAGTCTAATAGAGGAGGCACGGAAGTAAAGAGACAATTATAACATAACGTGACAGACCTTAACCATAGGGGTGTAGAAATAGTGCTGGAAGGAATAAAGTTGTGGCTTCTGTAAAGCAGGGACTGCGCTGAAAACATGTTTTGGTTTTGTTAAAAAGAGCATATCTGCTCACTGAGTTGAAGTTCTGTGCATAGACAGATGATTCAAGGATCCTCATTCAATAAATCAGGAAGGCATCATGCTTTCCAGTTCTTATTGACAGTGTGTAAAATAGATTTTAAAAACAGCTGAATCTAGAGGGGGAATGCAGGGCAAATCAAATTATTTAAATGATTTCTCCACCCCAGTGAAGTTTAAAGAACCATATTTAGAAGAAGAATCTAATTTCACATGCAACTGATTAAGTTTTACATGAGTTTGAAAGGGAAATGGTTTGGGGCATGAGAGAAGTCGGGGAAAATGTCAAATTCTGCTGAACCAGATTTCCCAGTGTGGTTTTATTTTCAGTTTTGTAATGGAGTTTCAGAGTCTCACACTCACGTTTTAGGTATAACTGTTAACACAGAAACCTATTTAATAGTTATATAAAATATTCTTAATAGTATTAACAATGCAGTTTCTTCATTATTTGAGCAGATGATTGAGAGGTGATTGTTTTGCCATGAGAATCTTCCATAGAATACAATCAGTACCAGTTATTGAGACCTGTGTCAGGCACTGTTCTACCTGCCTTATATGTGTTCATTCATTTAGCTTTATAACATCCATAATAAGTACAGGAAAATATTATCTCTATTTTATGGATACCAAAAGTGAGGTCAGAGAAAGTGCTTTCCCAATGTCACACACCTATTAAGTGGTGAAAATGTGACGATCTCTTTAAGGAGTCACTTTTCAATCTCAAATTCAGGAATTTAAATGTTGTATTCAAGCTTCCACAGATCTATTTTTAACAATAGGCCTAGATGTTCAGAGAATATTTTAAAATTTTTATGTTTTCTGGATACACTTTATATTAGGAAACTTTGGATTTAATTATCTGAGCTGATGTAACCCCACTTTAAAATTTGATTTTATTCAACCAACAGGAATAGCAAGGAGACATGTACTATCAGACATATAATGAAAATAATCATTAGAAGGAAAATTGACATATACTATTTTTAAATAACTCACATTTATTTAGTGTATTACAGTTTACAAAGCACAAATATCTGTCTGTGTTAATCTTACACTTCTTCTTGCTACCATATTTTAATTTGTACCAACATCTTGCTTTTACTTTCTCTCCATGTATTTCCACCAGTTACTCTTTTCTCTATTTTTATTTCTTAGAATATTTTGGTGAAAATTTAGCTCAAAAGTTCTAAATGAGTAAGGTCTTTTTTTCCCATATGCTAATCTTGGGGTCTAGTCTTCATTCTGGATCACCATTATTGATCCACACAGTGGTTTAAGTTTCTTTCTGAGCCTGGGATGGAGACAGGTAGGAAGGCAGAATGAAGTTCTATACACACAGAAGCTTACTGCCTTGGTTGCTACAGACTAACACTCTGCCTATGTTCTTTGTCCCATGTCCCTAGCTTCTAGGGATAGTGCTCTGAAGTGCCCTCAAAGTAGTTTTGTTTTAAATCCTATCCTTTCTCCACGTGCCACACAACATTCTGATGTCACTTCTGTTTCCTCACAACAGCAGAGTTGTGACAAGTGGGTATTTGACAATCAAGTGAGACAAGCCCATAAGAGAACTCATTAAGATTTTATCCTGATAATCAGACCTAGAATCTTATTTAAGGGGAAATAAAAAACAATAACAACACACCTATCACATAAGAATCTTAGATCAAAATCATCCAAAATGTCTTCAAACGAGCCACTTATATCCCCAACTTTTTGTTTCGTCGTGTAGATCTTGGTGGGGTATACATATGCACTATGATAGAAAAAATAAGACCTAGTGTTTGATAAATTCGTAGGGTATTATGATTTACAATAATCCATTGTATAGCTCAAAATAACTAGAAGAGAATAATTTGAATGTTTGTAGTGTAAAGACAAATATTTAAGGTGACAGATATCCCAATTATACAAATTTGATCTTTACAAAATTTATGCATATATTGTTATCACATGTATCCTGAAATTATGTACATCTATTATGTATCAGTAAAAAAGAATCAGTTGTGATTTGATCAAGAGGACTAATCTCTTGGGGATTGGAGCGTGGGAGGAGGGAGAAGATGGAGTATTTCTATTCCTCCTCTGAATCAGGTTTGCTGCAGTTCCCACAATAATTGTGTTCCTCCATAGCTTTCACTTTCTCTGCCCTATGGTAACACTCTTCCTTCCCTTCAGCCCTGCAACCCAAGGAGGCTAATGGTTTCCCATTCTTGTCAACACTGATGTGTCTCAGACCCCCAGTTGGTTCCATTAATCCTGTCCATACTTATGTTAAATATCTCTTCATTAAATTCTCAGAATTTCAGCTGAGTGTGTCATCTGTTTCCTTCTGGCATCCTCACTGATGTACACCTATTTTAAAACCCTGAATTTCCCTAGTAAGTATCCTAGAGCTAAAGCCTCAGTGAGAACCTGGCTGAGCAGGCAGGTTGCTCAGCCAGGTTCTCTGAGCACCTGGCTGGAGCCAGGCAACATTTGAAGCAAGTATTGCCTAAGCACATTACAATGATGGACAACCTCACAGCCTGGGATGTAGGACATGTCTTCACTGTATTCAGTTCATTCTATATTATTGTTATTTATATGATGCCCCTCTTAGGACCAGATCCTGTATCAATTTATTTTTTTGTTTTTATTTTGTAAGTGGCAGAAAACACTAACTTAAAAAGCCCTAAATCTTAAAGAAGATGCATTATCTTCTGTAATATAAATCCAAAAGCAGGAAAGACTTTAGTCAAAATTTTATTAGGGCAAAAATTCTGTTATTTTTGTATCTTCCCTCTTCAGTTGTCATGCTTACTTCATTCTCAGGGTGGCTTCCCTCAGGGTTCCAACATGGTTGCCAAGAGCAAACAGGACTACAAGCTTCTTGATTTACACTGGGCAATAGCCCTTGGCCCCTCACAACGATCATACTCATATCCTTGGCTTTATGGTGTATGACTAACAGCAACAATAATTATTTTTAAAAATTAGGTAGGAGACAAAGATCTCATGTGACTTGGTATAAAAATATATAAATTCTGGATATTTGAATATAAGAGGGATGTTTTTATTTTTCCTTAAATATTAGATGATAGGAAAATACATTCAGAAACTTAACTATATTTTTTGTGACAAAATGACTTTTAATATTGTTTCATAACAACTCTTCCAACTTGTGCCAGCCTACACTTAGCCTTTTTACTTACATTAGCATTGAGAGAAAAGCCATCTTGCTCACAGCATCATTGTTAAATATATATAATATAAAATATAAATAAAATATGCTTTCATGAGAATAGCAGTGTGCCAAGATTTTAATTATTTAAAAAAACAGCTATGAAATTAACGCTGCAGGTCGAGTACTTCTAGAGAGTATAGGAAGATGACAATAGACTGATGATATGTCCTGTGAGAAAATGCCTCCACATCTTTAGCTGGGCAGCTTCCCATCCACCACCCACTTCTGCAGAAGATAAGTGTTAGATTCTGTTCCAAAGGGCCATTTCAATTTGTTTCCCAAAGTAAGATTCAAATAACGGTAGTTTTAAGATATGATGGTAAGGTTACATGGTTCAATACATTTAGGAAATGATGAGTTAAAAGCTGGGTTTAAAATGTGTTCATACTTGGATTTCTGAGGACTTTTAATATGAAAATGTGCATTGCAAACGGTTAGATGGTATAGTACACTGTATTTCTCAAATATATATTGACAACGAACACGTTTTTGAGACTGCTGTTTGAAGGAGTGCACTTAGATAAATGATAGGTTAGGTTACTGACATCTGAGTCTGGTTATCTTGTATTTATATTTAGAATTCACAAATGTCTATATGGTTTGAAAAATTATTTATTCATTCGCAGAAATTTAAGACTGCCTACTCTCTCCCCCTGTTTGATACAGTGAAAGGGGATAAGCAGGATTTCCATAGACTTAGGTATAATCATCTGTATTAAAACCACTAACATCACTGACAGCCTTTCTTCCAGTTGATCGAATCAGCTACTGAAGCTTGTGCATTCATCACGTGGTTCTCATGCCATGGTTTTCAGCTCCATCAGGTCATTTAAGGACTTCTCTACACTGGTTATTCTAGTTAGCCATTTGTCTAATCTTTTTTCAAGGTTTTTAGCTTCTTTGCAATGGGTTTGAACTTCCTCCTTTAGCTCGGAGCAGTTTGACTGTCTGAAGCCTTCTTCTCTCAACTTGTCAGAGTCATTCTCCGTCCAGCTTTGTTCCATTGCTGGCAAGGAGTTGCATTCCTTTGGAGGGGGAGAGGTGCTCTGATTTTTAGAATTTTCAGCTTTTCTGATCTGTTTTTTCCCCATCTTTGTGGTTTTATCTACATTTGGTCTTTGATGATGGTGACGTACAGATGGGGTTTTGGTGTGGATGTCCTTTCTGTTTGTTAGCTTTCCTTCTAATAGTAAGAACCCTCAGCTGCAAGTCTGTTGGAGTTTGCTGGAGGTCCACTCCAGACCCTGTTTGCCTGGGTATCAGCAGTGGAGGCTGCAGAACAGCAAATACTGCTGAACAGCAAATGTTGCTGCCTGATCGTTCCTCTGGAAGCTTCATCTCGGAGGGGTACCCGGCCCTGTGAGGCGTCAGTCTGCCCCTACTGGGGGGTGCCTCCCAGTTAGGCTACTCGGGGGTCAGGGACCCACTTGAGGAGGTAGTTTGTCCGTTCTCAGATCTCAAACTCCATGCTGGGAGAACCACTACTCTCTTCAAAGCTGTCAGACAGGGACATTTAAGTCTGCAGAGGTTTCTGCTGCCTTTTGTTCGGCTATGCCCTGCCCCCAGAGGTGGAGTCTACAGAGGCAGGCAGGCCTCCTTGAGCTGCGGTGGGCTCCACCCAGTTTGAGCTTCACAGCTGCTTTGTTTACTTACTCAAGACTCAGGAATGGTGGGCGCCCCTCCCCCAGCCTTGCTGCCACCTTGCAGTTCGATCTCAGACTGCTGTGCTAGCAATGAGCGAGGCTCCCTGGGTGTGGGACTCTCCCAGCCAGGCACGGGATATAATCCCCTGGTGTGCCGTTTGCTAAGAACGTTGGAAAAGTGCAGTATTAGGGTGGGAGTGACCCTATTTTCCAGGTGCTGTTGTCTGTCACCCCTTCCCTTGGCTAGGAAAGGGAATTCCCTGACCCCTTGCGCTTCCCGGGTGAGGTGATGCCTCACCCTGCTTTGGCTCATGCTCAGTGGGCTGCACCCACTGTTCTGCCCCCACTGTCTGACGAGCCCCAGTGAGATGAATTCAATACCTCAGTTGGAAATGCAGAAATCACCCGTCTTCGGCATCGCTCACGCGGAGAGCTGTAGACTGGAGCTGTTCCTATTTGGCCATCATCTGCAAAGTCTCAGGATACAAAATCAGTGTGCAAAAATCACAAGCATTCTTATACACCAATAACAGACAGAGAGCCAAATCATGAGTGAACTCCCATTCACAATTACTTCAAAGAGAATAAAATACCTAGGAATCCAACTTACAAGGGATGTGAAGGACCTCTTCAAGGAGAACTACAAACCACTGTTCAATGAAATAAAAGAGGACACAAACAAATAGAAGAACATTCCATTCTCATGGATAGGAAGAATCAATATCATGAAAATGGCTGTACTGCCCAAGGTGATTTATAGATTCAATTCCATCCCCATGAAGCTACCAATGACTTTCTTCACAGAATTGGAAAAAACTACTTTAAAGTTCATATGGAACCAAAAAAGAGCCCACATTGCCAAGACAATCCTAAGCCAAAAGAACAAAGCTGGAAGCATCATGCTACCTGACTTCAAACTATACTACAAGGCTACAGTAACCAATACAGCATGGTGCTGGTACCAAAACAGAGACATAGACCAATGGAACAGAACAGAGCCCTCAGAAATAATACCACACATATACAACCATCTGATCTTTGACAAACCTGACAAAAACAAGAAATATGGAAAGGATTCCCTATTTAATAAATGGTGCTAGGAAAACTGTCTAGCCATATGTAGAAAGCTGAAACTGGATCCCTTCCTTACACCTTATACAAAAATTAGTTCAAGAAGGATTAAAGACTTAAATGTTAGACCTAAAACCATAAAAACCCTAGAAGAGAACCTAGGCAATACCATTCAGGACATAGGCATGGGCGAGGACTTCATGTCTAAAACACCAAAAGCAATGGCAACAAAAGCCAAAATTGACAAATGGGATCTAATTAAACTAAAGAGCTTCTGCACAGCAAAAGAAACTACCATCAGAGTGAACAGGCAACCTACACAATGGGAGAAAATTTTTGCAATCTACTCATCTGACAGAGTGCTAATATCCAGAATCTACAAAGAACTCAAACAAATTTACAAGAAAAAAACAAACAACCCCATCAACAAGTGGGCGAAGGATATGAACAGACACTTCTCAAAAGAAGACATTTATGCAGCCAACAGACACATGAAAAAATGCTCATCATCACTGGCCATCAGAGAAATGCAAATCAAAACCACAATGAGATACCATCTCATACCAGTTAGAATGGTGATCATTAAAAAGTCAGGAAACAACAGGTGCTGGAGAGAATGTGGAGAAATAGGAACACTTTTACACTGTTGGTGGGACTGTAAACTAGCTCAACCATTGTGGAAGACAGTGTGGTGATTCCTCAGGGATCTAGAACTAGAAATACCATTTGACCCAGCCATCGCATTACTGGGCATATACCCAAAGGACTATAAATCATGCTGCTATAAAGACACATGCACACGTGTGTTTATTGTGGCACTATTCACAATAGCAAAGACTTGGAACCAACCCAAATGTCCATCAATGATAGACTAGATTAAGAAAATGTGACACATATACACCATGGAATACTATGCAGCCATAAAAAATGACGAGTTCATGTCCTCTGTAGGGACATGGATGAAGCTGGAAACCATCATTCTCAGCATACTATTGCAAGAACAAAAAACCAAACACCGCATGTTCTCACTCATAGGTGGGAATTGAACAATGAGAACACATGGACACAGGAAGGGGAACATCACATATCGGGGCCTGTTGTGGGGTGGGGGGAGGGGGGAGGGAAAGCATTAGGAGATATACCTAATGTTAAATGACAAGTTAATGGGTGCAACACACCAACATGGCGCATGTATACCTATGTAACAAACCTGCACTTTGTGCACATGTACCCTAGAACTTAAAGTATAATAAAAAATAAATAAATAAATAAATAAATAAATAAAACCACTAACATCTATTGATGTATTGACAGTGTCCCATTATGCTTGGAGAACTATGCTAAAAGTCCCTGACTATAAGGACCTTATTTATGGTTAGAAAGACCAGACCACCAGAAAAAGTAATAAAATCTACCAGGTCATGTTAAGTGACAAATATCATATAGCAGGTGTTCAAGTTAGGGGGTCATCATCAAGGAGTGAAAAGGTGAGAAATGCCTTTTTGAAGAGTATGTGAGTTAAACTGGACTTTGAAGGAAGGATTGGGCTTTTAAGATGTCCAGGTGAGAGTGGCATTTTGAGATTCTATGAGAATAGTTTCTCGGATAAACAGGATGATTCTTCTGAATTAGATTGTGTTTTGCTATCAAACTAATAACCTTATTCTTCATCAATGCAGATAAAGATGTAAAGATATGTAAAAAGATATAATGACAGGGTCTATTGGAGGAGACACAGATATCACCTACTATTTAAAAAGTTCATTATATCAGGAATGGTTTTAAAACATTTATATGACTTTGGAAATAACAGAAGGTATAGCGTTTTGAGTCATTTTGGGGCCATGCCAAATCTAAATGACTATTGGAAATCTAATAAGAACTGAAGTGCTTGTCACAGAAAGCACCTCTTATTGTCATCTAATTTTAGGGTTATTGAATTGGGGTAGTGGAAAATAATGAACACCCAAAATTGTAGATTCTGTAATTTCCCTGCCTTTTGCAATTTTTCTTGTTTTCTTCTACAGCTAAGTTTTCATTTTAAAGAAATACATTTCCTTCCTTTCTAGTAGCAAAGATAAAAACCTTTTAAATCTCTCAAATTGAGACTTTATTTCTCAGCTATCCTGGTTTCCACTAAACCAGAAAAAAAACCTATAAAGTGATCTATAATTATTTCTTTTCTACTTTCAAAAGTTATACAGAATGTTGAGTCCTTTAAATCCTACTTTCTGATTCTGAGAAGTTTATTATTTCATAAGCATTCGGCTGGAGTTGAGGCACCTAAAATTACAAAACCACTTCTAGTCTCTTTTATTCTAGTTGGTCATTTTGATTATTCATTAATACAAGCTGTTGACTCAAATCACTGAAGTCATGTTTCAGTGGTTCACTTACTTCATTTTGGCAAGTGACAAGCCTGACAACATATGAATGTGAAAGTAAATTATCACCCAAAATGTAAGTCATTAATCAGAAACCATAAAATTCTGGGATTTCACTAATATGATTAAACAAATATTTATGGAAACATTAGATTCCAAGGTACTATCGAAGTCACACTGAGGGTCCTGAAGATGGATGAGCAAATCATAGCCCACTTCTATCAAAGGTTTTAATGCTATGCTGGGGAGGCCAAATAACCAAGCAGCAATGAATCAGTGCAAATACACTAAACAATCTTAAGGAATAAAGTGAGAAATAAAAGTAGGGAAAGAGAACAACTGGGGTTATTGATCAGGAAATAATCCATGTGATTAAAAAGAAATTCAATTTATG
This sequence comes from Pan troglodytes, assembly GCF_028858775.2. Taxonomy (NCBI): domain Eukaryota; kingdom Metazoa; phylum Chordata; class Mammalia; order Primates; family Hominidae; genus Pan; species Pan troglodytes. The sequence continues at coordinate 27,659,646 of NC_072413.2, read as the reverse complement.
CCATAAAATTAAAGTAAAATTTATATAAGGAAAAGTAGTATCTGGGGAGAAAGGTCCAAGTGATGAGGCTGTCAAGAACAACAATAGAGGGATAGGAAAGTAAAGGGCTTCAGAAGATTGTAAGTAATTTCAACTGGATTGCTTCATGGGTTACAAGTGGGGAAGTGGCTGGAGCTAAGGCTCCAGGGTAGGTTGGTATACTGTGAAGTGTCCTAGAAAAGACAGGGTTGGGATTTGGTCTTGATTTGATTGATAGTGGGAAGAGATTTACTTAAGGAAAATTTATCACTTTAGACAAGTGTAGATAAAACTGCACTTAGCTAAGTTAGGTTACCAGGGTGCAGGATACTACTTTAATCTATGGATAACCTGGGCCATGTGGTAGCAGGAGATTCTTTATGCAAAATAAAATAACTCAGGTCAAAGGTAAGAAGGCATTCGAATCTAACAAAATTTTAACTGACCCTGGATTCATTTTTTCTTATTTCATATATAAAATATCGAAAGTTTCCCTTAATGTGCAGTTTAATGCATATATATGTATATATGTAAATTACAAAGATAGTTATTAAAGACAACAGTAATTTTTTATTGGTTAAAATAATGTGTAAAAGTGTTTCCGTATTAGTGGCTTAAAGGAAAACAAGTATTTGGCCACTAAGCTGTAATTGGCTCTCTACCTCACGCATTGCCTGGAATTCAGCATTGCTCCTCATTTATTCTTCCTTTTCCACCAGCATTGCTGTGTGTGGGGATTCAAAGGCATTTTTTCCCTTATTAAGTGCTTGACCACAGTTTGTTTTCCCATATGAAACCAGATTTTACAAAATCTTCCCAGTATTCCCCCATACCTTCCATCAGTTCAACCTCTCTCTCTCCCTCCCTCTTTCCTACTTATTCTTTCTCATACACAGAAAGAAAAGATAAAATATAAAATATATTCATTGATTTTACTTCCTAACCAATTAATTACTTTCATTCTGCTTTACTATTTTTGGAGCATAAGTCATTGTTTTTGTGTTAAATTTCATGATTAACTAAAAAGCAATTTCTTTAAGTGACATATTTTATTTGATCCCTTAAAATATTTCTAATAATGTATATATAAATCTAATAGTTATATAGTGGGCTATATTTTTCTTTTAACATTTTAAAAACATAGGACTTTATAGGAATAGCATTGGATCTGTAAATTACTTTGGGTGGTATGACTGTTTTTACAATATTGATTCTTTCAATCCATGAGCATGGAATGTTTTTTCATTTATTGGTGTCATCTCTGATTTCTTTCATTAGTGCTTTGTAGTTCTTCTTGCAGAGATTTTTCACATATATATTAGTCCGTTCTCACACTGCTATAAAGAATACTACCTGAGACTAGGTAATTATAAAGGAAAGAGGTTTAATTGACTCACAGTTCCACAGGCTTAACAGGAAGCATGGGTCGGAGGCCTCAGGATCCTTACAATCATGGCAGAAGACAAAAGGGGAGCAGGCACCTTCTTCAACAAGGTCGCAGAAGGGAGTGTGAGCCTGTGAAGGAGGAACTGTCAAACACCTATAAAACCATCAGATCTCGTGAAAACTCACTATCATGAGAATGGCATGGGGAAACCACTGCCATGATCCAATCACCTCCCTCCCGCCCTATATGGGGATTACAATTTGAGATGAGATTTGGGTGGGGACACAGAGCCAACCTCCTTGGTTAGCTGTATTCTTAGGTATTTCATTTTCTTTGTTGGTATTTTAAGTGGGATTGTGTTCCTGATTTTACTCTCAGCTGGGATTTTGTTGATGTAGAGGAATGCTACAAAATTTTTTTTTCTTTTTTTTGAGATGGAGTCTCACTCTGTTGCCAGGCTGGAGTGCAATGGTGCAATCTTTGCTCACTGCAAACTCTGCCTCCCAGGTTCAAGCAATTCTCCTGCCTCAGCCTCCTGAGTAGCTGGAAGTACAGGCGCGTGCCACCTTGCCCAACTAATTTGTGTATTTTTAGTAGAAATGGGGTTTCACCATGTTGGCCAGGGTGGCCTCCATCTCTTGACCTCGTGATCCACCCTCCTCGGCCTCCCAAAGTGCTGGGACTACAGATATGAGCCACTGCAGAATGCTACTAATTTTTGTACATTGATTCTGTATCCTGAAACTTTACTAAAGTTACCCATTCTAGGGTCATTTTGGTGGAGTCTTTAGGGTTTTCTAGGTATAGAAACACATTCTCAGTGAAGAGAGATAGTTTGACTTATTTTTTTTCTTACTTGAATTACCTTTCTTTTTTTCTCTTGCCTGATTGTCCTGGCTAGGACTTCCAGTATTATATTGAATAGGAGTGGCGAGGATGGGCATCCTTGTCTTGTTTCAGTTCTCAAGAAACATGTAAAGAAGCCTCCTCCTCTAGTTTCTGTAGGATTGGTATCAGTTCTTCTTGTATGTCTGTTAAAATTCAGCTGTGACTCTATCTGGTCTAGGATTTTTTGTTTGTTTTTGATTGAGAGCTTTCTTATTACTGATCCAGTTTCAGAAATTGACATTTGGTTATTCAGGGTTTCAAACTCTTTCTGACTTAATCTTGGAAGATTGTATGCTTCCATATCATGCTTCACAGAATTAGGAAAAACTATTCTAAAAATCATATGGAACTGAAAAAAGCCCAAATATCCAAAAAAAAAAAAATCCTAAGCAAAAAGAACAAAGTTGGAGACATCACACTATTCTATTTCAAACTATGCTATAAAGCTACAGTAATCAAAGCAGCATGGTACTGGTGGAAAAAAAATACACATATACAAATGGAATAGAATAGAAAACTCAGAAATAAAGCTACACACCTACAGCCATCTGATTTTTGACAAGGCTGATGAAAACCAACAATGGTGAAAGGACTCCCTATTCAATAAATATAGTGCTGGGATAACTGGGTAGCTATATTCAGGAGATTGAAGCTGGACCCTTACCTTTCACCGTATATCAAAAGTATCTAAAAATGGATCAAATTTTTAAATGTAAGACCTCAAACTGAAAATCCTAAAAGACAACCTAGGAAATCCTCTTCTTGACATTGGCCTTGGCAAATAATTTTTGGTTAAGTCCCCAGAAGCAATTGTAACAAAAGCAGAAATGGACAAGTGGGACCTAAGTAAACTAAAGAGCTTCTGCACAGCAAAAGAAACTATTAACAGAGTAAACAGACAATCTACAGAATGGAAGAATATATTAACAAACTATGTAATTGATAACGGTCTAATATTCAGAATCTACTGGGAACTTAAACAAATCAACAAGCAAAAACCAAATAACCCAATTAAAAAATGGGAAAAGGACATTAACATATATTTCTTAAAAGAAGACATAGAAGTGGCTAACAAACAGGTGAAAAAATGCTCAACTTCACTAATCATCAGAGAAATGCAAGTCAAAATCACAATGAGATACCATCTCACACCCATCAGAATGGCTAATATTAAAAAAATCAAAAAGCTGGCAAGGTTGTGGCAAGAGGGGAACACTTATACACTGTTGGAGGGAATTTAAATTAGTTCAGCCACTCTGGAAAACAGCCAAGAGATTTCTGAAAGTACTTGTAACAGAGCTACCATTAGACTCAGCAATCCCATTACTGGGTATATACCCAAAGGAAAATAAATCATTCTACTAAAAAGACACATGCACTCATATGTTCATCCCTGTGCTATCTGCAATAGCAAAGACATGGCAACTGAGGTGCCCATCAATAGTAGACTGGATAAAGAAAATGCGGTACATATATACCATGGAATACTACAGAGCCATAAGAAAGAATGAACCATGTCCTTTGCAGCAACATGGATGCAGTTGCGGGCTATAATCCAAGCAAATTAATGCAGGAACAGAAAAATAAATACCACATCTTCTCACTTATAAGTGGGAACTAAACATTGAGCACATATGGACATAAATATGGGAACAATAGCCACTGTGGACTACTAGAGGGGTTGGGAGGGAGGGAGAAGGGCATGTGTTGAAAACTGTAGGGTAGACTGGGCATGGTGGCTCGTGCCTGTAATCCCAGTACTTTGGGAGGCTGAGGTGGGCAGATCACGAGGTCAGGAGTTCGAGACCAGCCTGCCCAACAGAGTGAAACCCTGTCTCTACTAGAAACACAAAAAATTAGCCAGGCGTGGTGGTGTGTGCCTGTAATCTCAGCTACTCAGGAGGCTGAGGCAGGAGAATCGCTTGAACCTGGGAGGCAGAGGTTTCAGTGAGCTGAGATTGCACCACTGCACTCCAGCCTGGGCAACAGTGTGAGACTCCATCTCAAAAAAAAAAGAAAAAGAAAAAGAACACTGTAGAGTACTATGCTTATGACCTAGGTGATGGGATCTGTACATCATGCAACATTCCTATGTAACAAACCTGTACATGTACCCCCTGTTTCTAAAATAAAAGCTGAAATTAAATAAACAAATAAGTAAATAAAAAAATAAAAGTGATGTTTATACTATAGGAAGGTTAGATGACATACAGGACATCCAGTTAAATTTGAATCTCAGATAAACAGCCAATAATTTTTAGTATAAGTATGTCCCTGCAACATTTGGGGCCTTCTTATAGGAAATTATTTGGCATTTATCTGAAATTTAAATTTAATTGGTATGTTGTATTTTTTTCTTTATTTGTTTGTTTGCTAAATCTGACAACCATCTATATCATTTAAATGTAAAATAGGGCCAGGCGCTGTGGCTCACACCTGTAATCTCAGCACGTTGGGAGGCAGAGGCAGGCGAATCACATGAGCTCAGGGGTTTTGAGACCAGCCTTTGAGACCAGCCTGGCCAACATGGCAAAATCCAGTCTCTAATAAATATAGAAAAAATAGCTGGACGTGGTGGCAGGCACCTGTAATCCCAGCTACTCAGGAGGCTGAGGCAGGAGAACCCCACTGCGCTCCAGCCTGGGTGACAGAACAAGGCTTTGTCTAAAAATAAAATTAAATAAATAAATAAATAAATGTAAAACAATTATTCTCCCTTCATTGAGAGATTTTTTTAGGTCTAAGCTGCTGAGTTCATTAAGACATTACTACAGGTATTTAGCAGAACTCCACCAATTGGAAAGAATGCATAGAAATGCTTTTCCCACACCTCAGCTAATGTAAACAATTCTTTGTTTGTTTGTTTGTTTGTTTTTTAGATAGAGTCTTGGTCTGTTGCCCAGGCTTGGCTCCCTGCAACCTCCACCTCCTGGGTTCAAGCGATTCTTCTGCCTCAGCCTCCCGAATAGCTGGGACTACAGGCACGCACCACCACACCCGGCTAATTTTTGTATTTTTAGTAGGAATGGGGTTTCACCATGTTGGCCACGCTGGTCTTGAACTCCTGACCTCAGGTGATCCACTGGCCTTGGCCTCCCAAAGTATTGGGATTACAGGTGTGAACCACCAGCCTGGCCCCAGTTTTTGATATCAATTAACAATAAAGGAATTGTAGTCTTCTTAATAAAATAAACCAAATCTCACTAAATAATGGAGGACATGGTGGCTCATGCTTGCAATCCCAGCACTTTGGGAGGCTGAGGCAGGCAGATCACCTGAGGTCAGGAGTTTGAAGCCAGCCCGGCCAACATGGTGAAACCCCCTGTCTACTAAAAATACAAAAATTAGCCAGGCGTGGTGGCAGGTGCCTGTAATTCCAGCTACTCCGGAGGCTGAGGCAGGAGAATCACTTGAATCTGGGAAGCAGAGGTTTCAGTGAGCTGAGATCACACCACTGCACTCCAGCCTGGGCGACAAGAGCAGAACTCTGTCTTAATAATAATAATAATAATAATAATAATAATAATAATAGTTAATATTTCTTGAGGTAAAATACAAAAAATGCTGACAACTCTACTTCCTAAAATCCTTTAGAAAATTTTACTATTCTTCTGAAACTCTATGAGCCCTCAACTCAAGATATTTCATTGCTTTTAGGTAGTTCAGAACTGGAACTGTGTATTGGCACATTTTCTAGCTTTCAGAAGGACAAAGATAATGTTAAGGTCAGTTTATCAACATGTGTTTATCTTTGCTTATCCAATTACTCCCAAACTAAGTTGATCTTAATTTTCTTTATTCTTTCTTTTTTGTTATTTTTTTTTTTTTTGACATTGACAGAGTCTCACTCTTTTCCCCAACGCTGGAGTGCAGTGGTGCAATCTTGGCTCACTGCAGCCTCCTCCTCCTGGGTTCAAGCAATTCTCATGCCTCAGCCTCCTAAGTAGCTGGGACTATAGACACACACCGCTACACCCAGCTATTTTTGTATTTTTAGTAGAGATGGGGTTTCACCATGTTGGCCAGGTTAGTCTTCAACTCCTGACCTCAGGTAATCCACCCATTTCAGCCTCTGAAAGTGCTGGGATTACAGGCATGAGCCACTGCGCCCGGCTGACCTAAATTTTCTGTTGAGGAACAATTTCTATTATACACTGAGTGGAACTTTCACTAATACAATATATAACCAACATTTACAAATTATAAAAATAATGTTGATTGATGTCCACTTTTAGGAAGATAGACAGACTTTTCCCTGACTAAGACTGAAAACCTTGGACATTATATATAAAATAAACATAAGATGACTCTGAAAACTGAATTGAAAAAGCCATGCTGCCTAGAGGCTTTGGGACTAAGGGCCTATTCTCTATTTTTCCTTTTTGTTTCACGTATCTCAGATTTGGAACTGAAGAAGTTGGTAAACTGGAAATACCAATGGGCGCAGACACAAAAAGCTCCAATAAAAGTCTGTTCTTGCTCGGGAAGGGGCAGTCTAGCAAGACTGGAAACTATAGACAATAACTGCTTTACATCAGCCAAAACATAGCAGAAAAAAATGTGGCCCCACCCTACTCATACCAGCAAAGGCTGAGCCAGGACCCTAGACCGCCACCCACTCTAGGCTGCAATGATGTACCTCAAATGCCTTGCCAAAATGGTATCAGAAAAGGCTGATACCTCCTCTTCCCTCCCCTCAAGCAGTAATGAACCCTCTCCCACAACCTGCTCTGTACTCCTGCCCTATGATGTCAGTAGAGATCACTTGGAAAGCCTACCTTGCCTTAATGAGGTACGAGGGCAATCTCCCTGATATGGCTTGGGTGTGTCCCCACACAACTCTTACCTTGAATTGTAGCTTCCATAAATCCCATGGCTTGTGGGAGGGACCCAGTGGGAGGTAACTGAATTATGGGGTGGGGTCCTTCTCGTGATGTTCTCATGATAGTGAATAAGTCTCGTGAGATCTGATGATCTTATAAAGGGAAACCCCTTTCACTTGGTTCTCATTCTCTCTGACTTCCCACCATGTAAGTCATGCCTTTCACCTTCTGCTATGATTGTGAGGCCTCCCCAGCCACGTGGAACTGAGTCCATTACACTTCTTTTTCTTTATAAATTACCCAGTCTCAGGTATGTCTTTATTAGCAGCATGAAAATGGACTAATACACTGGCTCCTAGCCAGATCTTTCCATCCTTTTCTTTCCATCCCTGTGGTGTTAGTCATGAAGCACTCCAACCTTTCAGCCAGAAATGTAACAGTAGAAATAAAAAGGAACCCAAAGCAAGTGGAAGAAAAGAAGGAAGAAAGAAAATTAATAAAGAGTAGAAATCAATGAAATTGAAGGAAAAACAGTAGAGAACTATTTATGAAATAAAGAACCAGTTGTTTGCAAAGGTCAACAAAGTTGAAACCTCTAGTAAGTCAAAGAAAAAAAGAGAGACAATACAAACTACCAATATCAGGAATGAGACAAGATCATCACTACAGATTCTGTGGACGTCAAATGAATAATCAGGGAATGCTACAAAAATTCTATACATATAGGCTTGACAATTTAGATGAAATGGGCTAATTCCTCAAAAAATGCAAACTACCATAACTTATCAAACATGAAATTGAAAATGAAAATAACCCTATAACTAACAAGGAAATCAGATTTGTAATTGATAAAGCAATTTTCAAGCCCAGATGGTTTCACGGGAGAATTCTACCAAATGTTTAAAGAATTGTTAACACCACTACTACACAATTTATTCCAGAAAATAAAAGAGAAGAGAATACTTGTCAATTCATTTTTGAAGCTAGTATCCCCAGTACAAAAGTAGAAAACTAGACACCAATATCCCGCATGGATGTAAATGCAAAACTCCTTAATAAAATACTGTTATGTGATGCACAGCAATGTTTCAGTCAACAACAGACTGCATATACGACAGTAATCCCATAAGATTATAGTACCAGATTTTCAATACACCAATACTTAGCAATGTGCTATAACTGCCTACAGTATTCAGTACAGTAACATGCTGTACAGGTTTGTGACCTAGGAGCAATAGGCTATACTATATAGCCTAGATGTGTAGTAGACTTCATTATCTAGTTGTGTAAATATGCTCTATGGTGTTTGCACAGCAAAATCGCCTAATGACACATTTTTCAGAATATATGTCTGTCACTAAGTGACACATGACTGTATCAGCAAATGTAATTCACCATCGTATAAAAGAAGTTATACACTATGACTAAGTGGGGTTTATCCCAGTGATGCAAAGCTAGTTCAATATCCAAAAGTCAATCAATATAATCTTTACCATATTAAGAAGTAAAGAGGAAAAATCACATGACCATGGCAATTGGTTCTTAAGAAGGATTTGACAGAATTTAATACCCATTTGTGATGAAAACTCTGAGAATTCTGGAAATGAGGCTAAACTTCCCAGACTCGATAAATGGCATCTACAAAATGCTTTCAGCTAACCTTATACTTAATGATTAAACACTGAATTCTTTCTCCCAAAGTCTGGGAAACAAGGATGTCTGCTCTCACCACTCTTATTTCACAAAGTGCTGGAAGTTTTAGATGTATAATTTAAAAAAATTAAAACACAGATCAGAAATAAAGAAATAAGACTGTCCCATTTGCCAGTGCCATGATTGTCTACCTATAAAATTCCAAAGAAGCTACCAAAAAACCATTCTATAAACCTGATAATAAAGTTCAGCATGTTAAGTATAAGTTAAATATACAACAAACAATTGTATTTCTAAATGCTACTAATGAATTTGTGGACATCAAAATTAAAAATACAATACCATTTAAATTCACTTCAAATAAAATGATTAAGTGTAAATCTAATAAAACACAAAACCTGTATGAGGAAGACTGTAAAACATTGGCAGCAGAAATCAAGAAAATCTCAACAAATAGAGGGAGGTACTCTGTGCATTGGGAAAATCAAAGCAGTATAGATGTCAATTCTCCTCAAACTAATATGCAGATTTAATCCAATTCCTATCAATATTCCAGCAATACTTTTTGTAGATATAAATAATACTATTGTAAGTCCATACAAAAAGTAAAAAAAAAAAACTAGACTAGGTAAAGCAATTTTGAAAATAAGAATAAAAATATAATTCTTATTCTTATATTCTTCTTTTTATAATGCCACAATAGTCCAAGCCTGTGTGGTGTTGGTGGAGGGACAGTCACATAGATCAATGGACCAGAATAGGGAACCCAGAAATAGACCCATACAAATATACCCAAGCAATTTTTGAAAAGGGTGCAAGAGCGATTCAATGGAAGAAAGATAGCCTTTTCAATAAATGATGCTAGGGCAATTGAACATCCATAGGTCAAAAAAATAAAACTTGAGCTGAGTCTCGTGCCTTATATAAAAATTAGCTCAAAATAGATCATGGACTTTAATGTAGCATATAAAACTATACAATGTTTAAAATAAAACATAGGAGAAAGTATTCAGCATGTAGGCTTAAGGCAAAGAGTTGTTGGCTTGACACATGAAGCAAAATCTATAAAGCTAAAAATGAATAAATTTTACTTCTTCAAAATTGTAATTTTACCTATGAAAGACTCTTTAAGCAGATGAAAAGACAAGGTACAGATTGTAAGAAAATATTTGCAAACCAGATATTCATTAACTATCTAGAATATGTAAAGAACTCTTAAAAGCCAACAATAAACTAAACAAAATACAACAAAAATCCACTGGAAAAATGGTCAAAAGATATGGAAAGACATTTCATTGAAAAGGACACACATATGACAAATACAGATAGGCAGAGATGATCAACGTCATTAATCATTAGGGAATTGCAAAGTAAACCGACAATGACAAAATAGTAAGAAGCCAAGCCCCGTACTGGGAAAAAAATATTTGCAAAATATATATTTGATAAAGGATTGCTATTCAGAATATATAAAAGAGGCCGGGCACGGTGGCTCATACCTATAATCCCAGTACTTTGGGAGGCCAAGGTGGGTGGAATACTTGAGGTCAGGGGTTCTAGACCAACCTGGCCAAAATGGTGAAACCTCGTCTCTACTAAAAATACAAAAAATTAGCCCAGAGTGGTGGCACCTGCCTGTAGTCCCAGCTACTCGGAAGGCTGAGGCAGGAGAATCACTTGAACCTGGAAGGCAGAGGTTGCAGTGAGCTGAGATCGCACCACTGCATTCCAGCCTAGTCAACAGAATGAGACTACACAACAAAACAAAGCAACAAACAAATAAAAACAAAGAAAAAAAAAAGCCCACAAAATATACAAGGGAATCTTAAAACTTAACAACAAGAAAATGAACAATCTGATTTAAAAATGGGCAAAACAAGCCCGGTGGCTCATGCCTGTAATCCCAGCATTTTGGGAGGCCGAGGTGGGTGGCTCACCTGAGGTCAGGAGTTCAAGACCAGCCTGGCCAACATGGTGAAACCCTGTCTCTACTAAAATACAAAAATAGCTGGGTGTGGTCGTATGCGTCTGTACTCCCAGCTACTAAGGAGGCTGAGGCAGGAGAATTGCTTGAACCCAGAGGTTGGAGGTGTGCAGTGAGCTGAGATCATGCCGCTGCACTCCAGCTTGGGCAACAAGAGTGAAACTAGAAAAAAAAAAAAAAAAAGAAAGAAAGAAAAAAAAGAAAAGGGCAAAAGACTGCAGCCTAAACAAGCTCTTAACAAATAAGATATACAGATAGCATATGACAAGATGTTCCATATATGTCATAGAAAATTACAAATTAAAATAATGAGATATCACTATACACATCTTGAAATGGCCAAAATTCAAATCCGTGACAACACCAAATGCTGGTGAGGATGTAGAGCAAGAAGAATTCTAATTCATTGCTGATAGGAGTGCAAAATAATTTAGTCACTTTGCAAGACTGACAGTTTCTTAGGAAACTAAACATACTCTTAACATATGATCCAGAAATTGCGTTCCTTGGTATTTAACCAAATGAATAAAAAAACTTACGTCCACACAAAAATCTGTACTTGCATTTTTATAGCAGCTTTATCAATAATTGTCAGAACTTGGAAGCAACCATGTCTCTCAGTAGGTGAATGAATAAATAAATCGTGGTACATCCAGAGAGTGGAATATTACTCAGCACTAAAAAGAAATGGGCTGTCAAGGCCAGACGAGACATACAGGAAAACTAAATCATATTAGTAAGCAAAAGAAGCCAACCTGAAAGAATTATGTATTGTGTGATTCCAATTATAAGACATTCTGGAGAAATCATAACTATGGAGACAGTAAAAAGATCAGTGGCTGCCAAGGGTTAGGAGGTAGGGAGAAAGAATAAATAGAGCACAGAGGATTTTTAGAGCAGTGAAATTATAAAGTATGATAATGCATGTCATTATATTTGTGTTACTATACCTTTGTACAACACCAATGGTGAATGCATGTTATTATACTTTTGTTACTATACCTTTTCCCAACACCAAGAGTAAGCCCTAATGTAAACTATGGACTCTGGGTGATAATAACGTGTCAATGTAGGTTCATTGACTGTAACAAATATATCACTGTGATGTAGAATATGAGTAGTGGTGGAGGTTGTACATGTGTGGGGACAGGGGACATTTGGAAGTTCTCTGTACTTTCTTCTCATTTTCTCCGTGAACCTAAAACTTCTCTAAGAAATAAAGTTTATTAATGTAAAAAAACCCAAGATACCATATAAGCCTCTCAGAATGACTAAAATATAAAAGAGTGACAAGACCAAATGTTAACAAGGCGTCAGAGAAACTGGATAATTCATATATTGCTGGTGGGAATATAAAATGGTACAGACACTCTGGAAAACAGTTTGGCAGTTAAAGAACTAAACATGCAACTACCATATTAACTGTCGATTACACTCCTGGGCATTTATCTCAGAGAAATGAAGACTTATGTTCACACAAAAACCTGTGCATAAATGTTGACAGCAGTTGTATTTGTAATCTCCCTACACTGGAAATTACCCAGACATCCTTTAACAGGTGATTGATTAAACGAACAGTGGAACATCCATACCATGGGATATTACTCATCAATAAAAAGGAAGGAAATATTAATACATGCCACAACCTGGATGACTCTCCACATAATTTTGCTGGATGAAAACATCCTAAAAAGTAACGTACTTTATGATTCTGCTTATATAACATTATTGAAATGGAAAAATTACAAAATAGAGAATACATTAATGGTTGACAATATAGGAAGAGGGTAGAGGTGGGAGGAAGTGGATGTGGTTATATTTGGCAGCATGAGGGATCCTTGTGGTGATATAAATATTCTCTATCACACTGTCAATGTCAACATCTTGGTTGTGATATTGTACTGTAGTTTTGCAAAATGTTATCATTGGAGAAAACTGGGGATAGACTCTTTCTGTATTATTTCTTACCATTGCATATGACTATACAATTATCTCAAAATAAATAATTTCACTAAAAAGCAACCTGGATTCTGAAGACAGATAAAGCAAAAAATGTTTCACAACTAAGAATCTTAATAGGAAAAGACATCAGAGCATCTGCATCAACAAATTTAGAGGAATCAAAGTTGGTGAGAGATCACAACAGACTCCATTTCAGACATTTTCCCCTCTACTAGAATACTTCTCAATTAATTCTTTAAGAATATTTAAGTTAAAGTCATCAAGTTTCTACTTTTGTGACTTTGATGCTCAGCTGAATTGATTTTGAGGCTTATATCCATGTATTTACTTAAGGCTATTTTGGGTGGATTTCTGTAATTCTTCACATTGAAGAAAGAGGGTTTACTAAATATTTAATGTGGAGAGGGAGAGCATTCTTTATAGGTCATTTCAAGGAATATATTTGCTTTTCACAGAAATTATTCAGGTGCTTGTATTGAAAAGATTCTAATTTTTTTCTTAAATGTACCTAACTCAGGTATAGAAACAGGCACAATTTTTCATTTTTATTATTTTTTTTGGTATTAGCTTTCCTAACTGTTTGGAAACAGCTGAATTCAGGTTTGATTACAACTGATGGCAGAAAGATGCTAAAGGAACTCATGACATCTTGAGAAATCTAGGAAGTGTCATCAATACTATTTTTACTTGTCTATCTTTGCTCATCTCAACCAGTATTATTTTTGAGCTAAACCAAGGTTAAAAATGTAATTATGTTAAAGATTTGGAAATTATTGAACATTTGTATGGTCTGCTCTAATTTTCCCCTTTCCATTTTGCCGGTGATATGCTTATTAAGAACAATTACTGTAGTTTGGTGATTCAGCTAGTGGCCGGTCAGAAGTGATTGCCAAGACTCACCTGTAAGCTTCTTCTGACATTTTCTTCCAATTTTACTTGGATACGATATGATGAAGATGAAACAACAAAGCTAAAATAAAACAGAAGGTAGCTGGCTCTTCTAGTGTCCGAATCAGCTCAATTTCTCTGTTGGTTTCTGAGAATATTTGCTTCCATGTTACTTCAAAAGCCAAAAATCGAGTTATGCACATTGACTACACGGAACCAGTAGCAATATTATAGATTCTTAAAGAGCCTACAATAAATGTCTGTATTTCAACTGGAAATATAAAATGTTGAAAACGTTATTTTCTTCATAAGCTAAGAGTTCTATTTTGCAAAACCATGTATTTTTCCCCTCTGTTTTGGTTTGTTTTTACCTCAAGGCTTTTATCAGAGCTTTTGATGTATCAGCATATAGAATGTTTAAATAAGTGAATGGATTGTTTGGAAAACATGCCAAGACTGGACAAAAAGGTGGTTGAATTTGGAAATGTCTTCTTAAGAAAATCATTGTTCATGCTGGCATCACAAATTGTCATGTTCCTAACATATAGCTATATACAGACACAGGACCCAAACTTATCAATTTTTGAACTATATGCTTTATATTTTAAGGTGTCATTTATTATAACAGTTAATATCATAAAGACAAAACATATTATTCCATCCTTGCCCTTGCAAGTGTGTCCTCCTGTTTACGGAATTAATATTTTCTAAGACAAGATCTATTGAAACATATTGTTTATTTCTGCTTGCTTGTAGAAGGTTATTTTTTTCAGGAGACACATTAATAGATAGTTTTGTGTATAACTATGACAAATAACATGGATGGTTGATTACCTAAGATAATACTTATTAAAATGTGAGACCTTTAGATGCAGTCTGGGGGATCCATTTAAAAATAGGACTGTTTATTAGAACTCTATAACCTTAAATTTGTAAGGAACTCGAAATTGTCTTTGAAGCATAGTGATTTAAATATTGGATAGCAATAAGTGTAGAAGCCCAAATATATGCTTCAGTTGGTCACTAAATTAATCTCTAAACTTTAAAACAAACAGGTGATAAAGAAAGGTAGACAAATTAGAGTTATTTTGTAAAGAAAGGAGAAATCTGAGGGACATTAAGTGATCTCAAATAAATTGGTGATATAAGTAGTTTCTTCTTCCATTAAGGAAATGATGAATACCATATAATTTGGCATCCAAACTGGGATATGCTTGAAAGTGAATGAAGCCTATTAATAATTAAACAGGCATAAAGGCATAAAGTCAAAATAGGCATAAAGCAGGATATATAGTTACCATAAGAATTATTTCTCCATTTATTAATTCAACAGACACTTTGCTAAGTAATTAGGTAAAAAATGAAGAAGATAAATTCCTGTCGCCAAGATTAAGACCATGTAGGTGAAACATATATGCTTTTATTAGGAACTAAGATAAAAACTCTTTGTAAGGAGCATAAAAGAAAGGTTTCTATCTCTTAAACATGATGGGCAAAGATACTGTTAAGTCTTTAAAAATCCATAGAGTTGAGAATAACACTCTCACTCCCATTTGACAGCTGGGGAAACTGAGGCTCATGCTACTTAGCAGGCTAATAGCAGATTTGAGGCTAAAGCATATGGCTCCTTGAGTTCCCGTCTATAACTGTTCATTCCACTATGTTATCCTTACGGGAATTGCCAGAAGGAAAAGATATGAAATGCTAGAGATTTGGTTTACATTTCTGTGGATACAAAGGATAGCGTGAAACTTATTTGTGATTTATTTTCCTCCCAATGAGAGAGAAGATCTAAATGGCCCAACTTAGCCACTTGTAACCTGCTTTTTAAAGCTTTGAAACATCGTTTTTTTGTTTTTTTTTTGGAAGACGCTAACACAAATTTTTCTTGTGAGTCAAATCTCATGACAAGGGGAATTGCAATTTGCATACTGCATTACACGGAGGTAACCGAGTCTTTCACTATACTGCATTAGAATTCGAATTTTATTATATACAAGTATAGCAAAAGCAGACTCAACTGTGTATACTTAACTGAAGTCCATTATGAAAATATTTTTCAGAACATGTTTTATTATATCTTAGTAACCTACTTGCTAGCAGGATGTGCTAGCCCATAATATCTAGGGTGAGCGTGCCATCATGTAGGAATAAACTCACTTAGGCACACATAAAGTTGTCAAGCTATTCTGCCATTCATTATTTATCCACTGCTACTCATTTCATTATTTGTTTAGTTAACTCTTTTTTTAAGTCAATTCATAATATAACCATTAAATCAATCAAACTAATCTATCAATCAAATCAATCAAACAACACTAATACCTGAACCCTGTTTTTAGTATCACTTCTTGTTGTGATTTTAGTATAAAAATATTAAGTCTTGGAGATGGCTTATCAGTTCAGTGTGTTTATCTGGAAGATAAAATTTTGAAGATAAAAAATGGTAATTATAAAAAAGTAATAAAATGTACTGTCTTTGAGGAGGAAAGTGCAGCACTTAGACAAGACAATAGCCTACGTTCTCTGACTGATAGGAGGATATCACATTAGATGAAAATGATAAGATTTAGTAGACTGAAGAATAACTTCCCCTTGACAGTGCCCTGACCCTTGACCTGTGTCCTGACTCTTGTTGGCTTCACTAACACAGGGCAACTGTCACAGGTGTAGGATAAAAGACATTTCTGTAGAAGCTACCAACAGTTAGAGATTTATTTCTTTTGATGATCACTAATGTGCTGTTGGGATAAAACCGTAAGTTCTGACCTTCTCTGAGCTATAAGGACATAAAAATTTACTCACAAGAAAGCAAAATTCTAAATGCAAAGAGCTTTCTTTATTGTTTGGCTGGAAGAGCACTATGTAACAGAGAAGGTACATGCATCGAGGCAAAATGATGGCAAATGTGTTATTGTCATTACCCTGAAAACGTGTTTCAAACATAATTGTGATACAGATCTAATAAAGAATATTCCATTTATCCCTGCATTTTTATAATTCTTAGTAAACTCTTACCATGTCATACCCTGGAAGTTTGTCCTATTCTGAAATTATTCTTTTGATTTATATGCTAATCATCATTTAAAAAATCAGTTCTTTGACTTTTATTTAAATTTTCTGAAAGTGGTAGCTTTGTGAGTACTTACGGATGATGTGGTAACAATTGTGATTTCTCATGAAAGTTAATGCCTCCTGCTGTAAGAAAATATATTGTATACTCCTTTTTAAGTAACACAAGCAAGAAATTCAGAAAATACAGTGAAGCACAATGAGTTATGTGAATCCATGTTATAAGAGAAGAATATTGCAAGGGAAAAACAAATAACTGTGACATCCATTAAAGTAAGTAAATCCATGATTGAAAAGGAAAAAATACCTGCAGAAGAATGAATTTTACAGGTAAAATGAAAATGACTTCACAATTCATTAAAATAAAGTCAAAGCAGCAATCTGATAGTGTTTCCCAATGTTTTATCATGAAGGAAATGGAGTCAAGTTTTTGAACACTTGACACGATAAAGTGATGTATTTCACTATTCTGTTTAGGGGGCGAGGGGGATGTAACACAAGAATCATCCAAATGTTTGTCACTTAATGTGAAAAAAAAAGTAACAATTTCCTTGCCATAATAGATTTCCAGGACCCAATTGCTATTCAAAACTGTGTGAAAGGCATAAATTACTTTTAAATTCATTGAGGGTTCTTATTCAGGTCATAGGTCTTGCCCTTCAACATTTTTTATCCACAGCATGTTTTGATGACACAAAATTGGTATATCTAAGCTTTAGAATACTCAGTCAAGGAAAATACAAAGATTACGTTTATCATAAAGTGATTCTATAGGTAAACTACTTCAACTGATTTAGTAAAGGTGTAGCTAAACCCATTTGTTTCCAAAATATCACACTTTCTTTTTATTAAATCATGAAAATAAGGGATTATAATCATGTAACTTATTGTCATGCATACTTGCTAAAATAATGCCTTCTTCCCAGACTACCATCGTTGCAAATGTGATGAGATCATCAGGTAACAGAGTAGGATATGAAGGCTTAGCGTGCTGTGTTGTTAGCACATTAAAAAAAGAAATTGCTGGGATAATTAACAACTACCTATTTGTCTGTGGGATGCATTCATTATGGCTCTACAAATTGGAGGTCTCCAAAATCTGTGCAATAAAATTTACTCTTTGTTCGGGAAGTTCCCCTTGGATTTGGGGAAAATTCTGGTTTGCTGTGTCTATTGTAATTGTGACAGGCAGTTGACATGTCTCATAGTCTAAATGTAGTGGCAAGCAGGGGGTGGTACAATGATGAAAAAACTGCCATTCATTCTTGTGCAAAGGAAAGGTGTTTCTTAGCATATTCCAACCTATGTTCAGACTAGAGTTGGGTCTTTGGGGTTGAAGGTCAAATCTGTGAGGTCAAAGCTATTCCTTGTCAATCTTCGTTCACTAATGACACATGAATTGGAAATTAGAACAAAGTAAGTAAAACGAATAGCCAGAAGGTGAGTGTCTGTTTTATTACTCAGAAGAGCTGGGAAATCTGGCCAATTGTTGCCCTATGTGGCTTGAATGACAGTTGTTAAGTTGAAAAAGGGACAGTGTGATGGGAATGC